>NC_044327.1:132514804-133881783 GCF_007399415.2 Gopherus evgoodei | reverse complement strand
GGACCAGCGGACCCTCCACAGGCATGCTGCCGAAGGCAAGCTGCTGCTGTCCTTGCGGCGACTGGCAGAGCGCCCTCCGTGGATGCCACCCCAGGCACGCGCTTGGTGCTGGTGCCTGGAGCCGCCCCTGCCCCCAGTGTCGCCTCTGGCTTCTGCCAGCAGGGAGCGGGTGTCTTGGGGTTTCAGCTGTTACTCTGAAGCCCTAAGCCCTGGCAGGCATGCCGGGCTCTCTGAAGATTGTCGTATGTGGTTCAGAGGAGCAGTAAGTTTGGCACCCCTAGAATAGTGCATGACCCATGTTACATCCCCCCAAAAATCAAGGGAACATTTCCACTGACCTTAGGTTTTGCACAAATATTTAACCAGCATTGCCCAGACACCATCTCATATCAGATCCATTTACCTGACCCCTCTAGATCAAGCTGTTTCCTGCCCCACCCCAGACAGGAAGCTCCCTGCAGGGCTCAGAAGCTCGTCTGGTGACTAGTTGCAGCTACACCAGCGTTTAGGTCGACTTAACTATGGCACTCGGGCACAAAATGTTCACAGTCCTGAGCGACGTAGCAACGTTAAAGTTCAGACCAGGCCTAAGAAGCTACAGGTTGCAGACTGAGCAGAGATCCTGCAGATAATATCACAGATATGCCATCTGGTGATAGATGCTGCAGGTGAATCAGTAGATAGATACTGCAATGAGATAGATAGACGCTGTAGATATACAGATACTGTAACGGAGGAGATTGAGAGATACCTAAGATATAGACACACAGAAAGACTCTGCAGATAGATGGACCCTGTAGATAGATAGATGACCCTTTAGATAGATAGATTCTGTAGGCAAATCAATAGCTGCCTATGCATAGAAAGACAGCAAGATGGAGAGAGGTGCAGAGATAATATGTTTTGATGGGAAGTGTCATGGATTTGTCCTTGTCATAGGTTTGGATCAAGCACTCACATAGCTCATGCACCTCGGGCCTGGGCTGGCTCAGAACCAACCGCAGCAGGGCCTGCTCCACGTCCGCGTCCTCGTCTCGCCGCCGGCTCGTATTTCTGTGATGGGCTGGACTCTGCGCAATCAGCAAATTACTGGCTAAAGGAAAACTGGTTGATCACAGTATTTGGACTTTTGAAAACCTCGACAGAGTCCCGTGCAAGAGGCTATTGAGGCTAAGTTCGGTATTCCGGGGGCAGAGGTAAAGTTCGGCCGTGGATCAGGCTGCTGTTTAAGAAACGGAGCCGTGAGCACGAAGCAATGAGTTTTCACCGTGGAACCCAAGGTTCTGTTCTGCACGGGTGTGTCAGGTGATTAACACTTGAGGACAATGAGAAATTCCTTAGCTTAGTCACATGCAATAGAAACTCCAGGGGCACTGGAGGAGCAGATTGTATCCCTACCGCACACTGGTGCCAGCCTGCTGTTTTCTGCCGGGGACACCAGAGTGCTTTGATGAGTAGTCAGGACATTGGTTTCACTGCTCAATGGATGGCAGCATCTTTGTTCATCATGCTGCAGCTCACCTCCTGATTGATTCACCATCTCCCATACCAGTCACCCCTCATCCCATCAGGCTACTGACCTTCCCTAACCCTGCTTAGCTTTGGAGGCAAGAGCCGAGTCGTGGGGAGGTACAGGACTGGTACAGTCGCTGCCCTGGGCTCAGTGGCAGACTTTTAGTAGCTGTGACAGTGCTGTCCACTTTGAGCTAAGTGGATAGTCAAAGTCAGGGGGCCTGGGCATGCTCCGGTTGGAATTAAAATGGATGGAGTCTGGTGTTTTCTTTGATACAATCTTGTTCGTTTACAAGGAATGAATCAAGTCCTGTACCTCTGAATGCAGAAGGAAACAAGGACACAAAGGAGCAGTTTCTTAGCTCACCAGTCCCCCAAGCCAACACCAAGCCCCAAAGATCTCTCTAGCTTTTGCCAGGGTCACACTGGGTATGTCCACACTGCACACTAACCCAGGCTCTGACTCGAGGTTTGAGCCCCTGTCCTCACTCTGTCCACATGCAAATGAGTCTGATGCAGGTCCAGTCAGCACTCAGGACTCTGCTAGGAGGATGGACTCAAGCCAAGCCCTGTTATTCTGTAGTGTGGATGCAGGTGAAGTCGCAGACTGGCGTCAGAAGGTCTGCGTTGCACAATATGGACGTGCTGGCAGTCAACTCAGGCTTACAATGCAGTGGGTGCGGCTTGAAGCCAGAGTCCACGTGCCCGGCTCCACAGCCCTGGCTTTACAGTGGAGTGCGGACATGCCGCTGAGCACACAGGCAAACCGCTTGGCTTCCTTGCTTTTCACCCTCTCCCAGTCTTGCCTGGTCCCAGTTACTTTCTGGGAGCTCAAAACACACACACACAACCACACACACACACACAACCACACACAACCACACACAACACACACCACACACACAGCACACACACAACACACACACACGCGCAAGCACCTCCACTTCACAATCACCAGGCAAGCTAGTTCCCGTGCTGCTATCTTCTGGAGCAGACTCCCTGGAGAAAGGGGTAAACAGGGAGCTGGCAGTTGTGCAGGATGATAAAAAAACTACTTCAAGATGTGAATCCCAGGCAGCTGCGAAGACTACAAAGGGATCCCGCAGAAGTTGGTGACGGGCACAAAAGAGCAGATGAAATTCACGGCTGATAAATGCAAAGTAAGGCCCAATGGGAAAACCATAACCCAACTCTACATATAAAATGGTGGGGGTGTAAATGGCTGTTACCACCACTCAAGAAAGATTCTGGGAGTCACTGTGGGTAGTTCTAGGAAAACATCCACTCAATGTGCGGGTGCAGCCAAAAAAGGGAACAGAATGTTGGGAATCATTAGGAAGGGAGAGATAAGACAGAAAATAGCATGTTGCCTCTATATAAATCCACGGTCCCGCCCACATCTTGAATGCGTGTGCAGTTCCGGTCACCTCATCTCAAAAATAGGTAGATTAGAAATGGCAAAGGTGCAGAGAAAGACAGCAAAAATGATGAGGGGCATGGACAGCTTCTGTAGGAGGAGAGATTAATAAGACTGGGACTTTTCAGCTTGGAAAAGAGACGACTAAGGGGGATTTGATTGAGGTCTATAAAATCATGACTGGTGTAGAGAAAGTGAATAGGGAAGTGTTATTTACTCCTTCTCGTAACACAGAACTGGTGGACACCCAATGAAATGAATAGGGCGGCAGGTTTAAAAACAAACAGGGAAGCATTTCTTCACACAACACACAGCCAACCAGTGGAACTCCTAGCCAGGGATGTTGTGGGGTCAAAACTATAATAGGGTTCAAAAAATAATTAGACAGTCCCTGTAGGACAGGTCCATCCATGGCTATTAGTCTAGATGGTCAGGGAAGCAACCCCATGCGCTGGGCGTCCCTAAGCCCAGATGCTGTGAGTGGATGCCAGGGGATGGATCACTCGATAATTGCTCTGTTCTGTTCACTCCCTCTGGGACACCTGGCATCAGCCACTGTCAGCAGACAGGATACTGGGCTAGATGGACCTTGATCTGACCTGGGATAGACATTCTCTTCTCTTCTTCGGCCTTGTTTTAGGTGTGGCCCCTTAACTGTCTCTATCATTATCTTAAATGGAGGATGATTCACGTCTCTGCTGGAACAAGATTTTGACTCCAACCCATGCCAAGGTTTCACCCAGCTCACAGTAACACATGGACACAACAGACGTTGGATCTATTGGGTTGAAACTTTATTTCACTCGAGTGCAGATAGAGCCAAATATTTCTTATTCGTATCAAGGTAATATTCGTTACATGGTGTAACCGAGTCACTCACCTCCCATTTACTCCCTCATGGCCTCAGAGTGCTCCTGCAAGCACCCTGCCTCAGTTTACCCTCTTCAGCACTCCTTGTATTACTCCACACTGTCCAAAAGGTATGAGACAAAAGTCCCCCGCTGGGGTCTACTCTGAGTCCAAGTAAACTCAAAAATATAGTTCTCCCTCCCCTCTCTCTGCTCCAGCCTCTGGCTGCCACTCCAGCTCCTCGAGTCAGAGTCCTCAGCTCAGACTGCATCTTCGTTTCCAGCCACTGCTTCGCCCAGCCAACTGCAACTTCCCCAGTTTCTGTCCTGCCTGGCATTCCCAGCCTCGAGCTGGAGAGCAGAGCTCCCTTCCCCAGTGACTACCCCAAGAGCCTGTCGTCTCCTCTCCCTTCCATCTCCAGACCTGGCCTGAGTTAATCACCATCCTCATTTATTATTCCCCAGCCGGGTGGGCTGCTGGGACGGGTTCTGCTGTGGGAAAGTGAGGGGCTCCCTCCTCCAGTGACCAAGGAAGAAAGGTGTGAAAACGCCTCGTGTGAATGTGAGTCCCAGGAAAGAGGAACACAGCCGGTGATGCTGTGACGATCCTGCAGACAAAGGGATAAATATCTACAGGCCGCCACACAGGCACGACATGGCTCACTCAAATACCTGTCACCAGCCCCGTCTAAACACAGCTAACACCCCAGGCTGGCTGAAAGGTGTCCACATTGCCTGGCAACATGTAGTATGTAATCAGCTCGCAGCCTGGCTTCGATCAGGCAGGGAACCCCCAGCCCCTCGACCCGCTCTGAACCCCAGGGCCTGGCACTGTGTCTTGCTCCCAGAACAAACAGTGGCCTGGGGAAAAGCAGCACCGACAGTCAGAGAGAAGAAACAACCAGGGGGCAATCGAAGGAACAGTGGACAGTTGTGGGTGGACAGAGGGGCATAGCATAGGCCTGGCATGCGTGGACGGTGCAGGTGCCACGGGAGGAATGCACTGTGATTAGTTGCTATGCGGCCACGCAAACCTGCCCTGCAAGTCCCCAGAGTGCTTAGGGCGAGGGGGTTCAGCCCGCAACCTCCAGGCCGGGAAGACAGAGCCACCACCAGAGAAATGCCTGTGGCAGGAGAACGTGGCACCCGGGCACAACCGCCACAGAACTGCCTCGTAACCAGTCAGGAGGGGAACAGCCCGCAGCCCCTGCCAGGACAACAAGTGAAAGAAGAAGGCAGGAGCAGCCGAGGAAGGACCTGCGAGCCATGGCGGTCAGGACATCCAGTGCTTCCCCGGGGCACTGGTGTGGGGAGACCCTGGTTCCACTGAACAGAGACACCCTCCCCCCGCAGGATAACAGCTAACCCCTCCCCACTCCCGCCCATACTGTTCCCCGTTTGCCACGAGCTGGGGGCTCTGGCTGATGCCCTGATGTTCATGGGGGCTGGCTAGCTCGGACAGCGAGGCAGAGGACGGATGGCACCGGGAAGCGCTCTCAGGATCGGGGGGGCTGCAGGGAGCCCTGGCAGCCCTCAGTACTTCCTCTCTCTTTAGTCTGGGACACTGGGGCAGCGCCAGTCATGGGGAGCCCATTACAGGCCGCACAGTAGCGGCTGATCCAACATGCCTGGGCCTCCCGCCTGGTGGCTAGGCAGCTCGGGGAGAGGGCAACAGGGATCTTCTGGGTGAAGCCTGGCACTAGAACTAGGAGAGGTGGGTTCAGTTTCTGGTTCAGCCACCTGAGCTGCTGCATGATTGAACAAGTCACTCTCTCCCCCTGCCCCGCTCCCTGCCCCAGTTTCCCTCCTACATGTAAAATAGAAACGATGGTCACAAATCTCCTCAGCTGAATTTGATGAGACTCTATTGGCGTGCTGAGCTGTGTAGGCGGCAGTAAAGAGAGGCAGACCCCTCCGGAGGGTCTGACCCAGCCATACACTGCGTCTGGGCTTGGCTCCCCATGTCCCCTTGCCGGTCGTGTCTGTTCCTGTCCTGCTGGTGAGCAGCGCTGTAACACGAGCGCCACCAGGACAGCCCCCAGTGCCGTTCTGCGTGTGGGTTTCCAAGAGGGAGAGGACTCCTGGGTTCCACGCTCAGCTCTGTCACTGCTTCAGTGTGTGACTCTGGGCAAAGCCACTGCCCCTTTCAGCCACCATCCCCCCATCTGTAAAATGGGCTTATGAGGCCGAATGAGTGACCAGTGTCCTAGTGCTCACAAAACCTTTTCTGGACGGAGCCTGGGCAGGGGCAAGGCCCTGGGCTTCCTAAGGGGAGGGGGGAGCAGGTGAAGTTGGAGGGCTGGGGTAGGACAGGAGGTCGGGTTATGATCTGATGGCACCATCTCCGCCAGTGTAGCACATTCCCCCCACAGCCAACCACGCGGCTTTGTCTGCTGAACAATGGAGGGTACCAAAGGAATGGCCCGATGTCTTGGTCCCCCCTCCCCGACAGCTGTGAATGGGATCCCCCTCCCCGTGATTGAGCCATTGACCCGCCATCTACGGAAAACACTGTCCAGATTGTTCACACTAATGTTATTTAGCAGCAATATTTCCGTAATAAAAGAAATCAATGGGCAAGAGAAAAGACCTGTCTCGGGCTTTGATTTTCTCATTTTAATGGCACAGTTATTTACTCCCACCCGCATGCCATTGGATTTTCATTACGCCACCCTTCGCTGTAAGTGGAGCTGTATTGATATGAGCTGCTGACTTCAGCGGCCTCCCTGCAGACCCAAATTAAAAATTACTCATATTCCTCAACAGCATCTTCTGCTAAACGCCCAACGCCGCAGAGCACACGGGAGGGGAGTTCTCGCAGAGTGAGATGAGTTTGTGAGACACACAATCAGCCAGTGCACACACATATTCTACATCGGCACAATGACTGTACACATGCCAAAATCTGTGTGTATACAATCATTGTGCAGACACAGAGTAAGTGTGTGTGTGTAGATTGTGTACGTGTAACACTGATATGTGTACAATCTTCCCCGCACACACACACACAATCAATATACACAGATACATTATTAAACTCAACATACGCACACAAAATAGAGCTTGTGGTAGCAACCCCACACGCTGTGCGATGTCTCTGTCTACATGGCGTGTAATGTACCCTCGCTGGGCCATTGGGGAGGGATCTAAACACACTGCACATTGCCAGAGTGGAGATTGAAGCGTTCGTAATTCTCCTGCGAACACGGTCCCATGGGACTCTCTTGGTCTGAGTGGCCAGCAGGAGTCTTTGAGGGGCTGTGCAGCCCTAGGGATCTCTGCCAGATCCTAGAGAGAGCCCGGCCGTGCGGCAGTGCCGTAACACTCGCGTCGTGGTGCCGCGGCTGCTGTGATGCCAGTGACATCATCCAGCTCAGGAAAACGGGGGCATGACTAAGTGAGAGAAACTCCGTCCACTTCCATCCTAGCAAAGTGCCAGGAGGAGAGGATACCCCCAGCAGGGAGGTGCAATCACAACCTCCCACTCACCCCTGCCAGGCCTGCTGCTTGCCTTCGGTAAAATGGGGGCACATGTCCTTCCCTTCCCCAGCGCCCCTCTCCAACAGGGCAGCCATCCCCCCAGCAATCTGCAATGAGGATGGGGGAGGGGGGACAATCCCCATATGGGGCCTGGCATATTTCAGATCCACTCATTCCGAGACCAGGAGGGACCATTGTGATCATCTAGTCTGACCCCCGTAGAACACAGGCCAGACACCTGCCCCCAAAGAATTCCCAGAGCAGAGCTTTTAGCAAAACATCCCATCCTGAGTTAAAACTTGGCAGTGATGGAGAATGCACCATAACGCTCGGTACATTGTTCTGATGGTTAATGGCTCTCACTGTGAACAAGGGGCCTTATTTCCAGACTCAATTTGTCAAGCTTCGATGCCCAGCCATTGGATTGTGTTAGACCTTCCTCTGCTGGACTGAAGAGCCCATGATTAAACATTTATTCCCCAAGTAGGTACTTATACGCTGTAATTAAGTCACCCGTTAACCTTCTCTTTGTTAATTGATTGAGATCCTTGTGTATATCACTGCAAGGCAGGTTTTCTAATCCTTTACTCATTCTCATGGCTCTTCTCTGAACCTTCTCCAATTTCTCAGCGTCCTTCTGGAATTGTGGGCACCAGACCTGGACACAGGATTCCAGCAGCAGTCGCACCAGTGCCAGGTACAGAGATAAAATTGAGATTTCCCTGTTGATATATACCTTTGGCCACAGCATCACGGGAGCTCGTGGAGTTACCCAGGGTTTTCAGAACCCAAAGCAGTGGTAACTGACCTGTTTCTTTTTATGCTGTGTCAGGAATAAATTCATGGGGACACAGCTCCTTCGTCTGAGACATGATTGGTACAAACACGAGTGCTTTTGCCTAAAACAACTTTTTATTAGGACTTAAGCACACACACACGTCTATGCTGTCACAGTAGGTTGAGAGAATTCCAAACATTTATATATACCCAAAGTTTGAAATAGTTTTGAGGAATCAGCAGCCAGCCTTCCAGGGGGCCCTCCTTCCCCCCAGCCACTGGGGAGCTTAGGTGCCAACTCCTTGTCCAAAGAAAAACTTCCTTGAACTGCTTCAAAGTATATTTTTTTGCTTATTTTTTTTATAGCTAACTTCAACAAAGCACATCACTTACAGTGACTTCTAATAGGTCACCAATTTTTTCAGTTTTAGCAAACTATTCATGATTTATTACTAAAGAATTTTGAGTATTTTTAATTATAACAATAAAAATTATATGCTAGTGGCATTTAACCTAGGTTGATTGTTTAAACTTTTTTTTATTTTTATGGTACATTAATTTTTTGTTCCATTTTTAAATTTTAATTTTCAGAACTGCAAACGTGCAGCTGTTTGGCCTTGTCTCTCAGAACATAACATTATTTCTAGCCATGTGGCATTTGGCTTTCAGCTAGCAGTGACCGGACACGCACAATGGCTCGCTGCAGTAACGTCGAAGTCTGAGGTTACAATGGTCACCCCCCCAAATTATTTTCAGAGTTGCAGCTTCCCAGGATAGAATCCCCAACCCTGTAAGAGTGGCCTACAGTCTTTGTTCCTAGCTGCATATACTTACATTTCGTTGTATTAAAACACATATTGCTTGTTTGCACCCAGTTCACCCAGTGATCCAAATTGCTCAGTATCAGAAAGTCTGGTATCAGTGATGATTTTATGTTTATATCCAGGTCATTAATAAAAGGGTTCAACAGCGTAGGGCCAAGAACCGAGCCCTGTGGGACCTCACTAGAAACAGAGTGGCTTGGGCAGAAAGCAAAGGTGGATCCAAGCACCATTCTGGAGAAAGAGGAGGCCAGCCTCAGCCTGAACGTGGGGGGAATCCACAGACAAGGGCAGAGGTGCAGGATCCAGGGCTGGGGGGGTGGAGCCTGCCAAGCCCAGTCCCAACAGCCTGGTTAAGACCCTGCTCCCCCGGAGCTGCAGATGAAGGATCCCCCACCAGCCCTGGGAACTGGGGGCAGTGGTTGCCCTTGGAGGTGGGTCCGTTCCCGAAGCTCTGTTCTGGGGGGCTTCCAGCTGAGACCAGAGCAATGCTTGGAGCCGGGTGTGCCAAACACAGCTGGGTGAATCGGGGCACATCTCCCGTCGGGTGACATCCTAGCCACATGGCAAAAGGACAAGTTGACGGGCCAACAGGGGCAGCCTCCGCTCTGCTGACTCTGATTTCCGACCCACTTCCAGAGCCCCTGGCGGCCTGGACAGGGCCTCGGGGGTCCCGGCCGCGCAGACCAGAACTGCCACGCGTGCCCAGCGCTGGGGTCTGTGCCCGGATCCTGCAGCCACCAGAGGGAACTGGGACCTGCTGGAAGGTTAACGCGGACGTGGGCTCAGGGAATGGCGACGCTGACACCTGCTGGTCAGGTGCACCCACAGCAAGGCCCGATTCTGGGCCCGATCCTGCTGCAGCTCCTGCTGGAGATCGGGGTTTGCGCGGCAGGCACAAATCCCTTGGCTTTGTCCAGGCCATGACTTAGCCACGAGGCTGAGTGGGAGTCTGAGCCCAATGGCCTGGGGACAGCTCTGGACGAGTCCTGGCTTCTCCTTAGCTCCAGATCCGCTAGCTACAAACAATGGTCTGCCAAGCCCTGGTCTTCTTGTGACTCGACCCCCCAGGCAGGTCACCCACAGCCCACGCCTTCCGGATCCCAATGTGTAATAGTCCTCAGACCTCATGGTGGGCCTCCAGTCCCACTCTGGACTCAGTAGCCCTCACCCCCTGGCACTGGGGGTTTCCACAGTCCTCACCCCCTGGCACCGGGGGGTTTCCTCAGCCTTCACCCCCTGGCACTGGGGGTTTCCACAGCCCTCAGCCCCTGGCACTGGGGGGCTTCCATAGCCCTCACCCCCGGCAATGGGGGTTTCGGCAGCCCTCACCCCCTGGCACCGGGGGGTTTCCACAGCCCTCACCCCCTGGCACCGGGGGGGTTTTAGTCCATTTTCCTGGGTGGGTGAGCAGAGGGGTCCCTGGCTGTCCCTCTCCTCTGCAGTCTGGTCCAAGGGCCCCCTTAATAAGCAGCCCAGGCGTGACTGCCCAGACCATAGCCCTCACCCCCTGGCACTTGGGGGGTTTCCACAGCCCTCACCCCCTGGCACTGGGGGGTTTCCACAGCCCTCACCCCTGGGCACCAGGGGGTGTGTGTTAACTCCACTTTCCTGGGTGGGTAAGCAGAGGGGTCCCTGGCTGTCCCTCTCCTCTGCAGTCTGGTCCAAGGGTCCCCTTAATGAGCAGCACAGGCGTGACTGCCCAGACCCCTGGCTGCTTCTGTGGGTCACTCCCTACCTTGCCCTGTCTTGGGGCTTTGCCACAGCCTCTCCCCAGTGTACCAGCGCCTCTCTCCAAGCCCTGTCCCCAGGCTCACCACAGAGCTTCTCAGCCCATGCATCCCCCCAGCTGGTTCTGCCGCTGGAGAATTTTCTCCACTCCCGGGCAGGACAGTCTCTGCTCCCGGGAGCACCTTGATCAGCACAAGGAACCTGGGCAGACTCACTTCCTCCAGATTTCCTTCACCCTCACCCCCCAGGTTTGCCTAGGATGGGCTCCCAAATTGTCCATCACCCAGGGGCCAGCGGGCGAATGGCGCCATAAGGCCGATGTGCCCAGTGACAGAACAGGGGCCCTGCCAGGCAGTTCTGTCCAAGCCCTAGCCCAGCGAGTAAGAGTACATGGGCATACCTGACAGCACTGCCCTGGGCCACAGAGAACAGGGTCTGACTCAAACTGGGCCATTTTGGCCCAGGTCTGCTGAACCCCAAATTCCTCCAGACCCTCCCATCCCTCCACCACAAAACCACCAGGGCCACCCTGCCTGGGCACTGCCTCCTGTTATTTCCTCTGCAGCTGGGACTCTGGGACAGGCTGCTCACGCCCGGTGAGAGGTTTACTGGGTAAAGATCACCCCCTCCCGGCCTGCTGCCTTGGCTGTACCGTCACATGGGCAAAGAGAATTGGTGATTGGCAAGGTAAGGGAGCGGGATCCCGCCAGGCTGGGGGATCAGCGCAGACACTGGGCAGGGGCTGGGATCCCGGCGGGGCTGGGGGATCAGCGCAGACACTGGGCAGGGGCTGGAATCCCAGTGGGGCTGGGGGATCAGCGCAGACACTGGGCAGGGGCTGGGATCCCAGCGGGGCTGGGGGATCAGCGCAGACTCTGGGCAGGGGCTGGGATCCCGGCGGGGCTGGGGGATCAGCGCAGACACTGGGCAGGGGCTAGGATCCTGGCGGGGCTGGGGGATCAGCGCAGACACTGGGCAGGGGGTGGGATCTTGGTGGGGCTGGGGGATCAGCGCAGACACTGGGCAGGGGGTGGGATATTGGTGGGGCCGGGGGATCAGCACAGACACTGGGCAGGGGGTGGGATCCCGCCAGGCTGGGAGAGATTGCAGAAGACTGGAAAAGGGCAAATATAGTGCCCATCTATAAAAAGGGAAATAAAAACAACCCAGGAAACTACAGACCAGTTAGTTTAACTTCTGTGCCAGGGAAGATAATGGAGCAGATAATTAAAGAAATCATCTGCAAACACTTGGAAGGTGGTAAGGTGATAGGGAATAGCCAGCATGGATTTGTAAAGAACAAATCGTGTCAAACTAATCTGATAGCGTTCTTTGATAGGATAACGAGCCTTGTGGATAAGGGAGAAGTGGTGGATGTGGTATACCTAGACTTTAGTAAGGCATTTGATATGGTCTCGCATGATATCCTTGTCCATAAACTAGGCAAATACAATTTAGATGGGGCTACTATAAGGTGGGTGCATAACTGGCTGGATAACCGTACTCAGAGAGTAGTTATTAATGGCTCCCAATCCTGCTGGAAAGGTATAACAAGTGGGGTTCCGCAGGGGTCTGTTTTGGGACCGGCTCTGTTCAATATCTTCATCAACGACTTAGATGTTGGCATAGAAAGTACGCTTATTAAGTTTGCAGATGATACCAACCTGGGAGGGACTGCAACTGCTTTGGAGGACAGGGTCAAAATTCAAAATGATCTGGACAAATTGGAGAAATGGTCTGAGGTAAACCAGATGAAGTTCAATAAAGACAAATGCAAAGTGCTCCACTTAGGAATGAACAATCAGTTTCACACATACAGAATGGGAAGAGACTGTCTAGGAAGGAGTATGGCAGAAAGGGATCTAGGGGTCATAGTGGACCACAAGCTAAATATGAATCAACAGTGTGATACTGTTGCAAAAAAAGCAAACGTGATTCTGGGATGCATTAACAGGTGTGTTGTAAACAAGACACGAGAAGTCATTCTTCCGCTCTACTCTGTGCTGGTTTGGCCTCAATTGGAGTATTGTGTCCAGTTCTGGGCACCGCATTTCAGGATAGATGTGGAGAAATTGGAGAGGGTCCAGAGAAGAGCAACAAGAATGATTAAAGGTCTAGAGAACATGACCTATGAAGGAAGGCTGAAAGAATTGGGTTTCTTTAGTTTGGAAAAGAGAAGACTGAGAGGGGACATGATAGCAGTTTTCAGGTATCTAAAAGGGTGCCATCAGGAGGAGGGAGAAAACTTGTTCACCTTAGCCTCCAATGATAGAACAAGAAGCAATGGGCTTAAACTGCAGCAAGGGAGATTTAGGTTGGACATTAGGAAAAAGTTCCTAACTGTCAGGGTAGTTAAACACTGGAATAAATTGCCTAAGGAGGTTGTGGAATCTCCATCTCTGGAGATATTTAAGAGTAGGTTAGATAAATGTCTATCAGGGATGGTCTAGACAGTATTTGGTCCTGCCATGAGGGCAGGGGACTGGACTCGATGACCTCTCGAGGTCCCTTCCAGTCCTAGAGTCTATGAATCTATGAATCAGCACAGACACTAGGCAGGGGCTGGGATCCCGGCGGGGCTGGGGGATCAGCGCAGACACTGGGCAGGGGCTGGGATCCTGGCAAGGCCAAGGGATCAGCGCAGACACTGGGTAGGGGCTGGGATCCCGGCGGGGCTGGGGGATCAGCACAGACACTGGGTAGGGGCTGGGATCCCGGCGGGGCCGGGGGATCAGCACAGACACTGGGTAGCGGCTGGGAACCTGGCAGGGCTGAGGGATCAGCACAGACACTGGGTAGGGGCTGGGATCCCGGCGGGGCCAGGGGATCAGCACAGACACTGGGCTGGGGCCAGGATCCCTGCTGGGTTGGGATTTATGTCACCATAGGTTGAAATCCTGAAGAGGACTCTAGTGATACCTCGTGGTGAGATCTTTGAGGCTCTGTCCTGTTGAAACCAACTGTGCCGTATAAGAGCAGCCGGATGCCGTGCCAGGACTCCTGTCCTTATTCCCCAGCCCTCAGCCAGATCCAGACAGGCTAATGTGGAGGAGGTGAGTCAATGTTCTCCCCTCTCAGATCCCCCTGCTGAAGTCCCCCCTCCCTGCCAGCGTCTCTGTAGCACGTGGATCTCTTTTTTGGACCCTACTGGCACCCCCCATACAATCCAGATGGGGGCAGTCGTTGTAGCAGGGGTCCCAGATCAGGGACAGGCCCAGGACACCTCCCCGCCTGCCTTGTGACACAGTCTGTCCCATAAGGCAAATGGCAAAAAGACTGGGGTGACCCTCCCCACTGGCCTGGGAACAAGCAGTGGAGTCCAACACAGATGACTCTCCCCACTCTTCAAGCCAATATGGGGCAGGGCCTGCCTGCGACTACGTTTTTGTGTAGGTCCTAGAGAAAGGTTCCAGTGCATGCCTTTTCTTTCCAGGAGGGTGTTTCAATAGATTTGTTCAGCTGGATAAGAGTCACCTCCGTGGGAGAGGGAGCCGTGAAGACAAAAAGCTACTTCCCATCCAGGCAGCGTCTGTGAGGAAAGCGATATTTAGGCCCACAGGCTTGGCGTCAAAAAGTTCACTCTAAATCTCGTGCCCACTGGGAAATGTCAGTCCCCTGCATCACCACCTACAAGCACAAAAATAGACCTCTGTGAAGAGAAACTGCAGCTTGATGAGCCCCATGCCCACGGAGGAGTGACTGGCCGGCGCGTTTCGTTAGTGCCCAGGTTAGCAAGGCTGGCATTCAGGAAGAGAACTGGGGGTGGCAGAACAGGGCTACAATGGAGGAGGAGAACGAGCTCTATCAATTCAGTCTCTGTGTAAATTAGTAATAACAAATCTACTGGGAAAAAAGCATCATGAGTTTTCCCTGTTGGACAGCTGAACAATCCAGCTCTCGCCATTGCCTGGGGGAATCGCTGTTGTCTCGGGATTGGGAAATCAAAGGTGATGTGAAAGCCCTTGGCTCAGCTCTTCAGAGGGTGTAAATCTTCACAGCTCCATGAGAACATGGCCCCTTATTACAACTGCCTGGAAAACCCCTTTCCGAGGGAACAGGCCACCTCCCTTCCGCTCCTCGGAGAGCAGCGGGGGATAACGCTGACCAGAGTAATTGAGGCTTCTAGACAATAGTGAACAGAGGTCACCCCTGGCCCAGAAATGACCCACTGGAGGTGTGAGGGACAGTCTGGATGGGGGAGGGCTCCTGTCCCCAGCTGGTGCTAGGACCTGTATATAGGCGAAAAATGCAGGTTTGGGGGGTGCAGATGAAGCCATGTAAGGGTAGAGAGGGAAAAGTGAGCACAGAAAAATAGCTTCTCCCTGTGCACCTCAGCCCCCACTGTTGACTTTACTGGCCATGTTAACTCCCATTACACCTGCCTGAGAGGACCTAGCTCTGGGCAGAGCTGGCTTCTCTCCTGGACTCACATGGCAGCACGGCTCTGGCTGCAGAATCCCCCCACCTAATGCAGCAAGGGGCCAGCCGCAAGGGGCAGCCTGGATGTTAGAGGAGCAGCAAGTCTCCTTGGGAACTCAGTGACTGGGCTCTCGAGAAGGAACGAGAAAGCAGCAGCGTCCACTCACTGATCCAGAGTGGGGCCCAGAGCTCTACAGGGCCCAGCTCTAGAGCGTCCCTGCCTCAAGGGCTTTAAACTCTCAAAGAGACACGCGAAGTTCCAGCTGTGGCTGGCGAGCTGGCGAAGGGGCTCATTGACCACTGGAGCCTATTACTGGCAGGCCAATGGGGGAAGGAGTCCTTGGCAGGGGAAGGCTGGCACTGGGTGCTTTGACCAGTCCATACCCCAAGGACAGCATGGAAGGTGTCAGGGTCAGTCTTGGCTTGTGCATCACATGCAGACTCGCTCACAGCTGAGTAACAGCAGCACCTTGAAGGGGTGATTCCCCCCATACACACACACTCCGTCCAGCATAGCAATGCTGCTAAAACCTTCCCGTGTAGACCCGGGTTCCCTCAGGAGATGGGATCCTGGCTACTCCTGGTGAGCAGGGCTGCACATTAGGAGGCATTAGCTGCCCCCGCTCTCTTTGCAGTCTGGAATTGATCACTTGGGATCAGTTCGGCTTCTCTGGCAGAAATGATACACGCCTTGGATTCACAGCAGCTTTCATTACTGACCATCAACAAAACAGCCTCTCCCCTCAACTGTCCCCAGAGCACGCAGGAAAGGTCTGCCCAGGCCATCTAGTCTCTCTCTCTCTCTCTCGCTGGACAGTGATCCCTCCCCATGGCTGAGGAGCAATGGGGCCAGGAAGTGGGGGGAGGGGGTCACTGTCCAGGGAGCTGCTCCCCGTTCTCCCAGCACTTGTGTATACTGATGCATAGGCACCGATTCTGTGGAGCACCCGCTAGATTGGCAGCGCCGCCACACTGCTGATTGGTGGCTCAGGGAGCGCTGGGTGGGTGGGGGCCTTGGGGACGGGATGGAGTGGGGCAGAAAGAGGCAGATTGAGGGCAGATAAAAGTCAGCGTCTATGTCTGGACCCTCCTGCACCCAAACACCCCCCCCCCCGAGTCTCTCCCCCTTGCACCCAGAACTGCCAACACACTGAGCCTCACCCCCTGCACCCAGACACCTCCTCCCCCCACAGTGCAGGGCTTCCTGCTGCTGGGGGAGGTTTCTGACCCAGCTCTGGCTGCTTCGTGCAGGGGAGAAGAAGGGGGAGCTCTGACTCTGTTGTCATCGTCCTCCTCTTCCCTACCCACCCAGGACTAACGCCCCTGGGCAGCCAGGGCATCCCCAAACCACTCTCCCCCAGCAGCCTGAACAAAGGCACCTACATTGCTGGGGAGGGGTGAGTAAGCCCTGGTGCAGTGGCTTTTTGCTTCCCCACAAAAACCATTTTTCTGCAGCAAAGCAAAGAGAAGCTGCGTGGGAATGTTTCTGCACACGCGCAGTGGTGCACAATTCCCCCTGCAATAGTTATTTTAACAAATAAAATATGCAGAATGTTTTTAATTTTTGGTGCAGAATTCCCCCCAAGGCTCTGTGTGGTGCAATCTCGGTGCGGGCAGCTTGGTGGGGGGAAGAAGGGGGAGGATCTGGATACGCAGCAAGTCACTGGGGGGTTCTGGGTGCAGGGGGAATAGCACTCTCCAGGGGAGTCTAGGTAAAGGTGGTTAGGGCTCAGTGGGAGAGGGGAATCTGGGTGCTGGGGGAGTGGGGCATGGTGGTGTGTGGGTCAGGATGCAGCTGGTTGAGATCAGTGGGGTGGGGATTTAGCTGTGCAGAGCTCTTGATGCAGGGGCTGAGGCTCTGGGGGAGTGGGTGGGCTCCTGATGCAGGAGGAGTTTCCAGGTGCAGAGTGGGTGAGGCTTGGCAGGGGGTCCAGATACACTGGGTGTTGGGTAGACAGAGAGAGGAGCTTGCCCTATAGTAACCCATCTCCCTGCGGCTGAGGAGCAATGGGGCCAGTAGTGGGGGGAGGAGTCCCTGTATAGGGAGCTGCTCCCTATCTGCCCAACTCCCACAAAGCTGGATGCCCTCCCCCAAGCCTCACCTCCTGTTGCCAAGCCCGCTCACAGTAAGCAGATTTTGGCTTCTTTCTTCGTGTCATTGTTCTATTAGGCTATTGTGGATATATTTAGCTTGCTGCTTGTTTTGGAGCTTTCCCGGGGGTGGGGCTTCCTCTTTTTTTGTTTTTAAATATTCCACCAGAGAGCATGATTGACTTTTGGCCATCCAGCCCCCTTCTCTGTGTCTGAGCACACTGCTAAAAAGAGCTTAAAGGGTTGCTTTCACTTTGATTTTTCCTTCCCCCCCGACAGGACTAATGCCCCTAGGTGGCCAGGGCACCCCCAGACTCCCCCTTGCCCTTCCCCCACAGTGATGTACCTCTCTCCCGGCTGCTCTGGATGCCTGAACACACGCAGCCACGCTGCTGGGGAGGGGTAAGCACTGGTGCAGCTTCTTTTTGCTTCCCCACAAAAACCATTTTTCTGCAGCAAAGCAAAGAGAAGCTGCGCAGGGACGTGTTTCTGCACACACACAGTGGTGCACAATTCCCCCGGGAGTAACAGCTGTGAGGAATCCCTTCCTTTGAGGTTCTGTTGGTGCTTGTGGAGGGTGGTCTCACTGGGCCAGCTGGCTGAAGTAGGTACCGGCTTCCAGGAGTAAGGCTTTGGCATAAACCCGGAGGGTGTAGAAGAAGGTGACAATGTCCTGAGTGCTGAAGATGGTGTCAGCCAACACAAACACGAGCGAGGGGGGGATGAAGCCACTGCTGTACTCCACCATCCAGGTGCCGGCACTCCACTGGACAGCCATGGCCTCTCCGGATTTCTGCACTATGATGTCCCCTGAGGCAGAAAGACAAACACAGCACTGGCTGTTATTTTGAATGCGAGGACAACATTGGTTCCAGAGCGCCTCTCTCAGTAGGTCTGTAGAGACAGCACACAGTGCTCTTTGTGGGCCTGATCCTGCAGGTGGTGAGCACCCTTGTCATAACATTTTTTCCCAGATCTGGACCTTAGTGTCCAAAATATGGGTGTTAGCATGAAAACGTCCAAGCTTAGTTACCAGCTTGGACCTGGTATCGCTGCCACCAGCTAGGAATTATACAGTGCCTAGCTCACTGTGGTCTCCCCAAAACCTTCCCTGGGGGACCCCCAGACTCAGATGCCTTGAGTCTTACAACAAAGGGAAATAATCCCCTCCCCTTGTTTCCTTGTTACTTCCTCCCAGGCTCCCCTCCCTGGACGACCCTAGGCGATTCCCTGCTTCCAGTCCTGGAAACACAAGTACCGAGAGATCTAACTCTCTTCCCCCTCACCCAGAGGGTATGCAAAGTCAGGCTTAGTAAATCTAACACAAAGATTTTTCCCCCTGACTTCTTCCTCCCACCAATTCCCTGGTGAGCTGCAGACTCAATTCCCTGGAGTCCCCACTAAAGAAAAAACTCCAACAAGTCTTAAAAAGAAAGCTTTATATAAAAAGAAAGAAAAAGGACATAAAATGGTCTCTGTATCACGGTGACAATATACAGGGTCAATTGCTTAAAGGAAAAAAATGAATAAACAGCCTTATCCAAAAGCAATACAATTTAAAACATTCCAGCAACTACACACATGTAAATACAAAAGAAAACAATATAAACCTATTGTCTTACTATCCTTGTACTTACGACTTGGAAACAGAAGTTTAGAAAGCCTGGAGATAGAAAAATCACTCTCAGAGCCGAGAGGGTCACCGAACCAAGACAAAGAACAAAGAACTCACACCCAAAACTTCCCTCCATCTAGAGTTGAAAAAGTTTTGTTTCCTGATTGGTCCTCTGGTCAGGTGTTTTTTGTTACCCCTTTCCAGGTGAAAGAGACATTAACCCTTAGCTATCTGTTTATGACAGCCCTCCACTGAGCAGCCCAGGACAAAGGGCACGGGAGGCCTCAGCACCACACTGGAGAACTGCCAGACCAAGGGCAGGGCAGCTCATCCAGAAGCCTGTCCCTGACAAGGCCCAGTACCAGCTGCTTCCAAGGAAGATGCAAGGACGTCCCCTAGTGGAAAATAATGCAACAGCCTTCTCACAGGGGCAGTTTCCTCCTGACACACAGCTCCTGCTCTGAACCAGGGGGCTTTATAACCCTCTCCATTTTCTTCCAATCCCACCTGATGGGAGTGGAGATGTGCTTGTTACCCATCAGCGTGCACGCTTTCCTTGAATCCTGCTCGCCTCTTGGCCTCCATAACTAGAGGTGTGGTGTTCTGCAGGCTAATCTGCTGTGCCTGTATGTTCCCCCGTGTCCTGGGGCTAGAGCTAACAAGGCTCTCGTTACCTGGTCCAATCGCTGCATGAAAAGCCCAAGGTGACCAGCCCTGCAAAGGCAGCCACCCAGGCGCGAGTGTGTGGGGCTGACACCGACAGTGCCACACGCACCTGGGTAATAGATTTCACTTCTGGTTGTCCCCTCCTTCCACTGCCTGAAGGTCCCTGAGATGATGGCGTAGTAAATGTCAGTCCAGTACCGACCTGCGAGAGAGGCACACAGCATGAAATCTGAGCGATAGGGCAAGACAGCTCACTGCGAATGCCCGACGAGCCATGAGGATTGCTCTGTGCGTTAGCTCAGCTGTCACAGAACAAGCCTTAAACATCAGCAGGCTTCAACACCCATATGGGTAGGGAGGGTGGTTTACACTATTCCCAGTGCCTAGAGTTGCTAGTTTCAATCTTGGACCAATGTCAAAGAGCCCTGATAGGGCCATGGGCCAAGCGCAGGACCTTGCGACACATCCCAGCTTTCTGGGTCTTAGTGGAATTGGGGTGCTCCTATCTCTGGCAGCCCAGATATCTCAAGCCACATCATTCCCACACCAGGCATTTCTCACCGCTGGAGCTCCCCCCGCAATTTCAGAGTTTGGCAGCCAAGCCCTCACTAGCCACCAGGGGGGAAGACCCACCACTCGCTGTTTGGAAGCTGGGAGGCTAATCTGTAAAAAACAGTGTGCTGGGTTTCTGGCTGCAGCTGCAGCTGCTGTTGAGAGGCCAGCTGCATAAACCCCTTTGAAACTGAGGGAAAGAGCAAAGTGAGATGGGAACCTCAACATTGTCACTCTGAAGTCCTGTTGCTCAGGACCTGCCTGGGCTAGAAGCCTCGAGGGGAGCAGTACAGGTTTCACAGGGCTGCTCTGAGACACGATGCCTGCCCACAATTTTGCAGGCCTGGTTCAGTGCCCTCTGAAGTCCATGGAAAGACTCCCCATGGCTTGGGGCTGAATCACATTGGTTAACCCCCATCGTCAGACTTGGCAAGGGTTTGTGGGTGCTGCAGCCAAGGCCGCTCATGCTCATATGCCCTGCGGCGCTGAGGCTAGGAGAAGAGAAGGCAGGCTCGGCTCGGCTCCCACAAGCAGCGATTTGGCAACCCTCCACCCCCGACCCAGCCACTCTTGTGGGCAAGGCACTGGCATGTTCTACACATAGGGGACAGCATGGAGAAGGGGGCGGGAAGTGGCAGCACATGGGTGGGTGGGCTCCTGTCCTTGGCAGGGCCCATGGGGACACAAGCAGCCAGATCTAAGCTGTGGGAGGAAGGTCCTGGAGACCTGGATATTAGGGCCTCCCCCTCCTGCATCCCTCCTGCCTGTTCTCATGCTAACACAGGGGGAAACAAGCTGCACCCACAGGGAAAAGCTTCTACTTGCTGAACAGATTAAGCTGGTTTGTGGCTGCTGAATATTAATATGCATGAAACTACACCAAGCCTGCTCCTGGACCCACCGAGAGACATATTGGCCTAAAGGACCAGGCACTGGGCTGGCACTCAGGAGACCTGGGGTCCATTCTCACCTCAGCGGCCCCCTCTGTGCTTCTTTTTCCCTATCTGTACATTGTGAAGAGCAGCACGGATCCTCCCCTCTTTGTAAAGCGTGTGGATGGAGAGTGCGAGACCAGAGCTAGACATTACCGCCACCCCCGGGAGCGAAGATGCTTGTGTTGTGCTCATACATCGTACAGTGCAGGATTTAGCCCCTTTTAATCCTGCTAGCCAGTTACCCTGGTTTGTTGCCCTCTCTGCCTTTTGGGAGAGGCTGCTGTTACCTGAGTCAGTCAACAGGACACAGGGGCTTAAACACAGGCAGCTACCAGAGACCACTCATGGGACTATTCAATGGTCAGAAAACCCTGAGCCCACCTCGGAGGGACCTACAGTAAATACAGCCATCTGGCCAAGACACACAAGCATGAGGATAACCACCTCCTTGCCTTATTCTTGGCTGCTTCTCTCCACTGCTTGCAGTGCCCAGTGGGTGACAGGGCCAGGGCTGCACAGACAGGAAGCGGCATCTGGAGAGGCTAGTTCTTAGCTCCAGGGAACAAAGTTCCTGATACTTCCGCTCTCCTGGTTCTCCAAGACCTTCCAGGTCTCTTTGCACTTGGCTAGTGGCATCTCCTCCCCTCTCAATTAACTAGCATGTCATTGTTAAGGTGCAGAGCTGTGCGCACACAACAGCACACCTCTGTGGGCACTAG
Organism: Gopherus evgoodei; assembly: GCF_007399415.2. Taxonomy (NCBI): domain Eukaryota; kingdom Metazoa; phylum Chordata; order Testudines; family Testudinidae; genus Gopherus; species Gopherus evgoodei. The sequence goes on along the minus strand of NC_044327.1, from coordinate 133,860,200 downwards.
CCTTGAGCAGGTGCGGCCAGGCTGACTCATGGTCCCCAGACCATCAGCACGAGCAACAGCCAATGGGCAGTACAAGGTGAAGGGACAGCGCTGCTGAGCACATTGACGTCCAGCCCTGCTTCTGCTCTGGTGAGGATCAAAGTGCATCTCAGCGCTACCTGGCTGGGACTTGCAGCTCCCCCTGCCCAGACACCTGCTGTCCCCCTGATGGTTTACCACAGGAAATCAAAGGCAGCAGCCCCCCAAACCAAGCCTCAATGCTTGAATGTAGCTGAGCCCTGCTTACCCGAGTGCCCCCCGGTGTCGACGGCCGTCCCGAAGAGCAGCACGTACTCGGTGAGCGAAGCGTGGAGCAGGCACATGGAGCCCATCCACCCGCCCGCGTTGACAAACACCCACTGCAGGTCCTCGTCCGGCAGGATGTGGCCTGGGTGCTTCTTCCGCAGCTCCACGATGATCTTGGAGAAGGCCTGCTCATGGTCCAAGCCTGCAGCACCAACAAACCCAGGCAAAGTCAGCACCGCGCAGGAAGCCCACGGCCCCACCCATAGCCTGACCACCTTCCCGGTTCTCACCAGGACGAGCCACCGAACCCGGAATGGGGACCCTGACGTCATCCAGGGAATCAGGCAGTAGAGATGGGATCTAACATGCTCCCCCCTCCACCCCAGCTATTTTCTGCTACTCCCCTGCCCAGCTCCTGCCCCGTGGGTCCCCCCGAGGCCCCGCCCCATGGGTCCCCCCGAAACCCCCCAAGTCCCTGCCCCGTGGGTCCCCCCGAAGCCCCCCAAGTCCCTGTCCCGTGGGTCCCCCCGAGGCCCCGCCCCATGGGTCCCCCCGAGACCCCCCGAGGCCCCGCCCCATGGGTCCCCCCGAAGCCCCCCAAGTCCCTGTCCCGTGGGTCCCCCCAAGTCGCTGCCTCGTAGATCCCCCCACGGGCCCCGCCCCGCCCGAACTGACCCGCGTGGTGCCGGCCGAGCTCCGCGATCTCCTCGGGCCGGAACTCGAAGGGGCGGGAGGCGACCCAGCTCCGCAGCCCCTGGGCCAGCAGCGCCAGGCCCAGCAGCGCCAGCCCGGCCCGCAGCGCCCGCGGCCCCAGCGCCCACATCCCGCGCGCGCGCCCGCCGAGCCTCGCGGGGGAGGGCAGCGCCCGCTCCGCGCCGGCCAATGGGAGCGCTCGGGGCTCAGCGCGCCGGCCAATCGCAGCCCGCAGGGGTTCGGCATGGGGGCGGGGCAAGCGGGCGTTAGCCTGGAATGACAGACCAGGGGGCGGGGCCGAGCCGAAACTTGCCCAGAGTGACAGAGAAGTGGGAGGGGCTGAGCGGGCACTGGCACAGAGTGACAGAGAAGTGGGATGGGCGGAGCGGGCACTGGCACAGAGTGACAGACCAGGGGGCGGGGCCAAGCCTGCACTGGCCTGGAGCGACAGACCAGGGGGAGGGGCTGAGCGGGCACTGGCCTGGAGTGACAGAGAAGTGGGAGGGGGGATGAGCGGGCACTGGCACAGAGTGACAGACCAGGGGGAGGGGCTGAGCGGGCACTGGCCTGGAGTGACAGACCAGGGGGCAGAGTGGAGCGGGCACTGGCCTGGAGTGACAGAGAAGTGGGAGGGGGGATGAGCGGGCACTGGCACAGAGTGACAGACCAGGGGGAGGGGCGGAGCGGGCACTGGCTTGGAGTGACAGAGAAGTGGGAGGGGGCTGAGCAGGCACTGGCACAGAGTGACAGACCAGGGGGATGGGCTGAGCGGGCACTGGCACAGAGTGACAGACCAGGGGGATGGGCTGAGTGGGCACTGGCCTGGAATGACAGAGGGGGGAGGGGTGGAGCGGGCACTGCCCTGGAATGACAGATGGGGGGAAGGGTGGAGGGGGCACTGGCCTGGAGTGACAGACCAGGGGGAGGGGCTAAGCAGGCACTGGCCTGGAGCGACACCCTTACTTCTCCCCTGCTGCCTGCACAGCGGGGCCCTCAGTCTGCAGCCGTTACTCTCCAGCCGCTCAGCTCTGAAGGCAGCAGCGTAGAAGTAAGGGTGCTATGGAACGGTATGGCCACCCTTACTTTTGCACTGTTGCTGGCACTGGCAGAGTGCTGCCTTCAGAGATGGGTGCCAGTCAACACAGCTGTGAAGGCAGCACAGAAGTAAGGGTGGCAATACCGTGACCACCTGCAATTCCCTTTTGGGTCAGGACCTCCAATCTGAGAAATGCTGGTCTCCCCCCGTGAACGCTGTATAGTATAGGGTACAAGCCCACAAAAGACCAGGTTTCACTGTCTGTGATGCGTTTTTCATGGCCTTGAATTTGGTAGGGCCCTAGACATAGGACAGGGGCTGCTCCCCTCCCTAGCTGCTGTGCCCACAAACAGCCTGGCAGCTCCTTTGTGAAGATCAGCCTCCAGCAATAGCATGATTGGCTCTGCAGCAAAGCCCTGTGGAGTGTTCCAAGACCCTACGCTGTCGTGTGGTGGAAGAAGGCTTAGAGCAGTGACAGTCCCAGGACACATCCCCGCCCGCCTTGCGACACAGTCCGCCCCACACAGAAAATGGCAAAAAGATCAGGGCAACCCACCCGGCCGGCCCGGAGAACAAGTGGAGCCCAACTCAGACGATCCTCCCCACATTTCAAAACAATTGGAGTGATGGGGGGGGGGGGCTGCTTGGCCACAATTACGTGTTTTTGTGTAGGTCCTAGAGAAAGGTTCCAGTGCATGCCTTTTCTTTCCAGGAGGGTGTTTCAATAGATTTGTTCAACTGGCTAAGAGTCACCTCCATGGGAGAGGGAGCCATGAAGACAAAAAGCTACTTCCCATCCAGGCAGCGTCTGTGAGGAAAGTGATATTTAGGCCCACAGGCTTGGCGTCAAAAAGTTCACTCTAAATCTCATGCCCACTGGGAAATGTCAGTCCCCTGCATCACCGCCTACAAGCACAAAAATAGACCTCTGTGAAGAGAAGCTGCAGCTTGATGAGCCCCATGCTCACGGAGGAGTGACTGGCCGGCGCGTTTCATTAGTGCCCAGGTTAGCAAGGCTGGCATTCAGGAAGAGAACTGGGGGTGGCAGAACAGGGCTACAATGGAGGAGGAGAACAAGCTCTATTAATTCAGTCTCTGTGTAAATTAGTAATAACAACAAATCTACTGGGAAAAAAGCATCATGAGTTTTCCCTGTTGGACAGCTGAACAATCCAGCTCTCGCCATTGCCTGGGGGAATCGCTGTTGTCTCGGGATTGGGAAATCAAAGGTGATGTGAAAGCCCTTGGCACTTGATAGAAAAGGCCCAAACTTTCACAGGCTTAGGCCTGTATTTTTCTCTGCTTCTCAGGCCTGTATCATCTTCTCTTTTCCTGGCTTCAGTTCAAAGATGGGCCTAGGGATTTAAATAACAAACAAAATCTAAAAATCAAGAACAGGACATGTATCTAGTCTCACATTTAACCGTGTCAGCTATTCACTAATTAGTCCGCTTGGCACAAAAGTATATGCAGCTGTTTTCTCATGTATTCTCAAAGATACTTAATATCAAAGGTCAAGGTATGTACCTTACACTCCCTTCAAAATGATGAATGTATCCGCAACAGATGTATCCTATATCCCCCTCCCCATAATAATCCATGTATTCTGTATGACCTGTTATCTATAGGTCAATATCATGACGTATACTAAAGTTGTTTACTACTGATTATAAAAGGGGCTCATGTCCCCCATGTAAGGTGTGTTCTTCTCTGGCATTAGTCGGGAAAAAACACCCGCTCAGCTGAACGAAAATAAAGGTGTGGTACCCGTCTTCTTGTTCTCCGTGCCTCCTTGGTGTAATTAGGTAAGCTCCAGGGGGAAACGGGCCCTATTTGGCCAACAATTTGGCGACTCCGCCGGGACTTCTCTCCCTGTAGAGGGCGCTGACCGGCGACTGAGGGCGATTCCGAGGAGTGGCCACCTCGAGCTGTTGGTTCGCTCGGGCCTCGGGGCGTTGTGATCGGTCGGGGCGGCCGCGTCCTCTCTAAAGAGAATTCCTAACGACACGGAGGCGAGACGGTGCCAGAAGGAGGGGAAGGTCCAACAGCCGGACGCGGCCACTCCGGGTGGTAAGTGCGTTTTACCTCTTGGGTTTAAAGGATATAACGCCCCCGCAGTGTGGTTGGACCTTATAAGTGATCCTAGTGTGGACGGATATTGTGGGTGTTTAAAGGTTATGCTAACTAAGTCGGCAATCGTTGATGAATAATTCCACTAATTTCACAAGCCCGTGGGCTGTACTAGATAACTATTGGGACATAGAACAGCCCCAGGGCTTGTTTCTGTTTCTGGGGGGAGTATTGCTTTTCTTCCTATTAATGTTATATTGGAAGCCACAACTGTGATAACCAGGTCTAGGACTTAAACCGACTCTAGCCGCCCTGAGACTCCTGCGAGGGGAAACCCCGTGACCAGGATATCTCAATCGCAAGGGGGGTCGGTCGAACCCGTGACCAGGTTTCGTTACATATAAGCAAAATGGGGTCCGGCCAAAGCAGTTATGCTGGGACGCCCTTAGAATGTATGTTGAATAATTGGAAGGCGTTTAGACGCCAGGCTGATTATGGAACACCATTATGTAAGGATGATTTGATAAAATTCTGTACCATAGAATGGCCAACATTCGGGGTGGAGTGGCCCGCTGGGGGAACACTAAAATTAAAAACTGTGCAAGCTGTGCATAACGTTGTAACTAGGGACGGACACTGGGACCAGTATCCCTGTATAGATATCTGGCAGGATCTTACAGCTAATCCCCCCCCCTGGTTGCGAGAATGTAGAGCCCAAGCCATTAGGGCCTTAATGGCTCGGACTCCGGGCCAGCGTCAGGGTCGCCCCCCCGTGAAAAAGCCCTGCCCACCAGCTGTAATTCCTACCGCCCCTGATCCTATGCCCCCTCCTCCAGTGTATCCTGGCCTTCCAGTTTCTCCGGCACAACAACCTCCTCCCTCGGTATTGGCTACCCCAGAAAGCAGTTCCCCTCCCCGTGAGTCAGTAACCCCAGACACAGGAGACAGTAGCGGGGAGAACTGCAGTAGTCAGGAAATCGGTACCCCATCTACAGACTCCAAGGACACCCCGATAGCCCACCGCACGAGGAGCTGTACTAAAATCGAATGGCAAGTAGTAGGTACTCCAGGAAATACAAAATTTGCTATCACCAAGAGCCCCGAGGTAAATAAGACCGCAGCCGAGACAGTCCCGGTGCGTGAACTGCCCCTAAGGGAAACTGTGGGTCCTGATGGTGACCTCACTATGATATATGTTCCTTTCACCACAAGTGACCTTTATAATTGGAAGCACCAAAACCCCTCCTTTTCAGAGGACCCCGCCCCGTTAACAGCAGTTTTCGAGACTCTGGTTTCGGCCCATAACCCTACTTGGGGTGACATGAAAATCGCCCTTAATACCCTACTAACTGCAGAAGAAAGGTGCTTGGTCTTCTCCAAAGCTAAGGAGGCACTGGTGGCAGGAGGAGAGGACGCAGCTAACATACCCGACGTGCTCCCTGAGACTGCGCCCAATTGGCCACATACTGTTGACGTGGGTCGGGATCTCCATCGCAGATATGCCTTAGCTATAGTACAAGGGATGAAACGCTGTATTAGGAAGACCCCAAATTGGGCTAAGCTGTATAATATTAGACAGGAAAAGAATGAGAACCCAGCCGCTTTCTACGAGCGTCTGTGTAACACTTGTAAAAGATACACAGACCTAGACCCAGAGGATGTTAATGGAAAGCGAGTACTCATTCCCCTTTTCATCGGGCAGTCCTATGAGGACATTCGGAAAAAGCTACAGAAGATAGAAGGAGCATCGGGTAAAAATATAGAGGAGCTTTTGGAGATTGCATTAAAAGTTTATGATCGCAGGGATGATGAGGAACGGAAGAAGGGGGCCCGCCTACTGGCAATGGCCCTAAAGGGGGAGAGTGGGAAAGGGGGGGGCAGCGTGAAGGGACGAACAGGATTACAAGAGAAGGGAAGAAGCTCCCGTTTGGGACGAAATCAGTGTGCCATCTGTAAGGAAGAGGGGCACTGGAAGAATGAGTGCCCCCAGCGACATAACAGGAGGGAGGGAAGCAGGAATAGGATCCCACCTGTGCCCGTTTTCTATAACGAGGCACACGATGAATCGGCTGTATAGGGAGGCCGAGGGACCCAGCGGCCCCTCCTAGCGGCGCAACCCGCTGGCCTGGATCCCACGGTAATAATTGAGGTAGGGGGCCGCCCAATTGAAGCCCTGACTGACACAGGAGCCGCCCTTAGCTTGCTTCCCCTTGCAGAGGCTCCCCGGGGAAGGGCAAAAGGATGTGCTGTAGTCCAAGGGATAGAAGGGCAAAGTATAAAATTGGAAAAATCCCTTCCTCTCCTAGTAAAAGTAGGAGACTGCCATATATCCCACCAATTCGTTTGTAGCCCCTCCTGTCCCATTGCGCTGCTAGGACGAGATCTGCTTACTAAACTGCAGGCAGAAATCTCGTTCAACAATAATGGGACTTTGGAGGTTAGGCTTCCTAAACAGCAAATTTCTAATTATCAAATGGCCCTTTTAAACGTTAAAAATCCTCCCCCGGCACAGCCGGAGAGTGAGAAGAACCAACTGCCAGGGGTTAATTCTGAGGTCTGGGCTGAGAGGGGAGGTTTTGCTCGGGCCCGCAACGCTTTGCCAGTACACATCTCCCTTAAGGAGGGAAGCCGCCCAGTCCGAATCCGACAATACCCCCTTAAGTTAACCACTCAGATTGGACTTAAACCTTTAATACAAAAGTTTTTGCAGTGCGGGTGGTTAAGGGAAGGCACCTCTCCATACAATACTCCAATAATGGGAGTGCCTAAACCTAATGGACAATATCGATTGGTCCAAGACCTGAGGCAAGTTAATAAGTTAGTAGAAGCCCCCTATCCCGTTGTTCCAAATCCCCATACTATCTTAAGCCAGGTCCCCAAAAGTCACGGGTGGTTCTCTGTGATAGATTTAAAAGACGCTTTCTTTTCCATACCCCTTAATCAAGAGTCTCAGAAACTGTTTGCCTTCGAGTGGGAAGATCCAGATACCCATTATAAGGCTCAATATCTCTGGACTGTTGTTCCCCAGGGACTGACTTGTGCCCCCGAGATTTTCGGCAGCCAGCTAAAAAGAGACCTGGCCCCGTTCCTAGCTGAACATCCCTTATGTAACATAGTTCAGTACTGTGATGATTTACTCCTAAGTACTGAAACAGAAACAGCTTGTAAGGAACATACGATAGAACTCCTTAACTTTCTTGGGGCCCAGGGGTACAAGGTTTCTAAGGAAAAAGCTCAACTGGTTAAACAACAGGTTACTTTTCTTGGATATCATCTTCGTCAGGGACATCGTAGCTTAGGCAAAGATAGGATCCAGGCTATACTCGAAAGCCCTCAACCTCGAAATCCCAGAGAGCTAAGGGCTTTCTTGGGGTTGACTGGTTTTTGCCGGCTTTGGATCCCTGACTACGGGGGGAAAGCTAAACCACTATACGAGTCCCTCACTAAGGAGGGTCTCCTAAACTGGGAATGGACCAAGGAAAAAGAAAAAGCATTTCAAGAGCTTAAAGAAGCCCTAGTTCAGCCTCCCGCTTTGGCTCTCCCAGATCCCCGGAAACCGTTCACTCTATATGTTCATGAAAGGAGAGGGGTGGCCTCCGGGGTTCTGTGCCAGAGATCGGGACCAGCCTGGCGACCTGTGGGTTATTACTCTAAGGTTTTGGACCCGGTCGCCAAGGGCTGGCCAGCCTGTTTACGGGCCGTGGCTGCAACCGCTCTCCTTGTACAAGAAGCTGAGAAATTGACCTTGGGTGGGGATACTGAGGTGGTGGTACCCCATGGAATACCCCAGGTATTAGGAACAGGAGCCGGGGAAAAACATTTAAACCCCAGCCGGCATACTAGATATGAGGTGGGACTTTTGTTGGCCCCGAACCTAACCTTTAAAACCGTTAGTTCTCTCAATCCAGCTACCTTACTGCCAGATTCCCAAGTCCCTTATGGGGCTAGCCCCACCCACGACTGTGTTGAGGTCTTACAACAAGAAACTAAACCCCGCCCTGACCTTTCAGATTTACCCTGGCCCAACCCCGATATTGAGATCTATGTAGATGGATCCAGTTATGTAAAAGAAGGAAAGCGGTTTACAGGAGCAGCTGTCATAGTTAAAGAAGGAGAAGTGTACAAATTCAAGCTGAGCCCCAACCTATCTGCCCAGGCGGCGGAACTGGTGGCTCTTATTGAGGCTCTCCGGATGGGAACTGGAAAGATTATTAATATATATAGTGACAGTCGTTATGCGTACATGGTGGTGCATGCCCACGGAACCCTATGGAAAAAAAGGGGTTTCATTACGGCCTCAGGCCAGAAGATAGCCCATGGGGCCCTTATTAAGTCACTACTTGAAGCCCTGATGCTTCCCCTCCGGGTTGCAGTAATACACGTGCGTGCACATGGGAGGGCCCCTGAGACTGAACAACGAAAATATAATCGATTAGCTGATCAAGCTGCCAAAGAAGCCGCACAAGAAGGAGCTATATGGCTTCTCTGGGTTCAAGATACAGAAGCCAAAACCCCTGCTCCCCATTATACAGTAGAGGAAGTGTCTTACGCCCAAGCTGCAGGGGCCCAATTAACTCCCACTGGGTGGTGGAAGTTGCCGGGAGGGGAGATTTTTGTGCCTAGACCAGTACTTCAGGAGATTCTCCAATCACTACATAAGGAAGGACATTTGGGCTCAGGAGCCATGGTTGACCTAATCACCCGATCCATACGGGGAATAGGTGCACATATGGAAGCCCAAAGAATTGTAAATAACTGCTCTATTTGTCAGCGAACGAACCAAAAGGGGTGCGGTCCACCTGCCCCAATGGGAGGTCGGCCTTGGGCTGCTTATCCTTTTCAAAGATGGCAAGTGGACTTTGCTGAGGTCCCCCTTTGTAGGGGTTATAAGTACCTGCTTGTCTTTGTTGATCAATTTACTGGATGGGTGGAGTGTTACCCCACACGGCATTGTCAGGCACGAGCCGTGACTAAAGCTCTGTTACATGAAATTCTTCCCCGCTTCCACCTCCCGGAGGTGATTGAATCGGACCGGGGAAGTCATTTTATCTCCCAAGTGGTTCAACAAGTGTCACGAGCCCTTGGGATCCAATGGAAATTGCACACGCCCTGGAGACCACAAAGTTCGGGCCAAGTGGAAAGAATGAATAGGACTCTTAAAGACACTCTCACAAAACTATGCACAGAATCTGGGCTAAAGTGGCCTGATGCTTTACCACTTGCCCTTACTCGCATTCGGAGGGCCCCGCGCAAGGGTTTAAAACTTTCACCCTTCGAACTAGTCTTTGGGTTCCCTCCCCGAGTACTTATCCCGGGATATCGAGAGGATACAAACTGGGAAGTAGGGAAGGACTCTTTATGGAAACAGGTTTCTGCGCTGCAATCTGTTTTGTTACAGTTACACCGATACGCAGCACCTTTCCAGACTCTTCCTTTGGAACAACCGGTGCATTCCTTCCAGATCGGCGATCAGGTCCTCGTTAAAAAGCGGAAGCGGGATCCACTCACACCACGGTGGGACGGTCCGCACACTGTATCGCTCATCAGTCAGGCAGCTGTTAAGGTTCTTGGGAGCGACAAGTGGACGCATCATTCCCGAGTAAAGCGGTTCCTGAACCCTGATTCAGAAGACAGCCAAGCTGAAGAGGACATCAGCCCTCTGTTCTCTCCGGCTCCGAAAGCCCGGAGAGACACAGGCGAAAACTCTACCTGGGAATACCAAGGATTGGAAGGACTGAAAGGGCTGTTTGAAAGACAAAAATAATGAAACCATCCGTTGTATTTCTGGTCTGTATGCTCGCTTATGCGTATAATTGGGAAAATAGGTTTCTGCAATTAGGGGAATTAATAGCAGATTCTTTTAACCTTACTAATTGCTGGGTATGTGGCGGTCCGGGAGAATTAAATAAATGGCCTTGGGTGGCTCAGCCAGTACAGCCTAAGTGGTGGTTAAGTAGCTTAAGCGTAGTACATAAGGGAACGGGAAGGTGGACTGAGAACCAGGGTCCCTGGCGACTCTATTCTGCTGGAATAGGTGTCTTTTGCCTTAATCGAACAAGACGTGAAGGAAAATATATGGGGGAAAGCAAATGTAAATGGACCCTATCTTTGGGCTTTGATTGCTGGGATCCCCACTGTCACCCATATGACTGTTTAAAGTACCAAGGACAATGGAACCTTACCCATGTAAAGCTAACTAATAATAGCTGGGTGAAGTGTTCCTACTGGAATCACAAAGGTGATGGCTGTAAAGCAGTTGGATTAGACGGGTACTTTGATGCCCTCTTTCTAAGCTGCCAGCGAGACAATTCCACTAACAAAAATCATGTGGTACGATGGTATCAATGGGCATGGCAACACCTTAACGGGACCCGAGTTACCCATTTTCGACAGTTCTGGGCTAGTACCAATAACCCAAAATTTGGTTGTAACTGTGTATGGAAGGCAGGAGCAGGAGCATGGAAATGCGACTACTGTAACCCTAATGTAGACCACTTTCTGGGGGGACCTATAGAATCAGGCAACGCTCTCTATTATGAAGAGCCGGGCCCCGCCGATTCTCCCGAGACCTGGGATGGCCCCTTTGCTAATGGAATATGGGCGTTAAAGGGTCACTATTGGATCTGTGGTTCTTATGCCTATCGTAGATTGCCTCCAAATTGGTCAGGAATATGTTACATAGAATATATTAGACCTTTATTCTTTCTTTTACCTCAAGCTCAAGGAAATAAATTGGGAATTAAAGTTTATGATGATTTGCTCAGAGAAAAACGATCTCTAGACTCCACTTTAACGGCCAAAAGTTCCCAAAATTGGGGAGCTCAAGAGTGGCCCCCTGAAAGAATTATTAAACATTATGGACCGGCCACTTGGAATCCCAGCGAACTGGTAACCGGGGCCAAAGAACCTATTTATAATCTAAATCGAATTATTAGGCTCCAAGCTATTTTAGAAATAGTAACTAATCAAACAGCCGCAGCGCTAGATCTCTTGGCCGATCAATCAACTCAAATGAGGCATGCAATTCTTCAGCATCATATAGCTCTTGACTATTTGTTAGCGAAGGAAGGGGGACTCTGTGCAAAATTAAATAAATCTAACTGCTGCCTACAAATAAATGATAATGGCCAGGCAGTAAAGCAGTTAACCAAAGAAATGAGAAAAATAACCCATGTCCCAGTACAAACCTGGAACGGTTGGGACACGGATTGGTTTACCTCCTGGCTACCACAATGGGGATGGTTGCGAAAGGGTTTCCCCCTCTTTATCCTCTCTATTACTGTCCTATTAACCATTGTTTGCTTTGCTCCATGCTTAATTGCAACGATTCGTAAGCTGGTTGGTCAAGTTACATACCAGCAAATGATGATATTGTTTAAACCTGAAAACACTGAGGCGCAAGGCCCATAAGCTCTTAAAATGTTTTTAAGGGGGGAAAACTTGATAGAAAAGGCCCAAACTTTCACAGGCTTAGGCCTGTATCATCTTCTCTTTTCCTGGCTTCAGTTCAAAGATGGGCCTAGGGATTTAAATAACAAACAAAATCTAAAAATCAAGAACAGGACATGTATCTAGTCTCACATTTAACCGTGTCAGCTATTCACTAATTAGTCCGCTTGGCACAAAAGTATATGCAGCTGTTTTCTCATGTATTCTCAAAGATACTTAATATCAAAGGTCAAGGTATGTACCTTACACTCCCTTCAAAATGATGAATGTATCCGCAACAGATGTATCCTATATCCCCCTCCCCATAATAATCCATGTATTCTGTATGACCTGTTATCTATAGGTCAATATCATGACGTATACTAAAGTTGTTTACTACTGATTATAAAAGGGGCTCATGTCCTCCATGTAAGGTGTGTTCTTCTCTGGCATTAGTCGGGAAAAAACACCCGCTCAGCTGAACGAAAATAAAGGTGTGGTACCCGTCTTCTTGTTCTCCGTGCCTCCTTGGTGTAATTAGGTAAGCTCCAGGGGGAAACGGGCCCTATTTGGCCAACACTCAGCTCTTCAGAGGGTGTAAATCTTCACAGCTCCATGAGAACATGGCCCCTTATTACAACTGTCTGGAAAACCCCTTTCCGAGGGAACAGGCCACCTCCCTTCCGCTCCTCGGAGAGCAGCGGGGGATAACGCTGACCAGAGTAATTGAGGCTTCTAGACAATAGTGAACAGAGGTCATCCCTGGCCCAGAAATGACCCACTGGAGGTGTGAGGGACAGTCTGGATGGGGGAGGGCTCCTGTCCCCAGCTGGTGCTAGGACCTGTATATAGGCGAAAAATGCAGGGTTGGGGGGTGCAGATGAAGCCATGTAAGGGTAGAGAGGGAAAAGTAGGCACAGAAAAATAGCTTCTCCCTGTGCACCTCAGCCCCCACTGTTGACTTTACTGGCCATGTTAACTCCCATTACACCTGCCTGAGAGGACCTAGCTCTGGGCAGAGCTGGCTTCTTTCCTGGACTCACATGGCAGCACGGCTCTGTCTGCAGAATCTCCCCACCTAATGCAGCAAGGGGCCAGCCGCAAGGGGCAGCCTGGATGTTAGAGGAGCAGCAAGTCTCCTTGGGAACTCAGCAAAAAGAACAGGAGTACTTGTGGCACCTTAGAGACAAATTTATTAGAGCATAAGCTTTCGTGGGCTACAGCCCACTTCATTGGATGCATGGAGTGGAAAATACAGTAGGAAGATGTATATACACAGAGGACATGAAAAAATGGGTGTTATATGGCAACACCCATTTTTTCATGTCCTCATGTATACGTATAATGCATCTTCCTACTATATTTTCCACCGCATGTATCCGATGAAGCGGGCTGTAGCCCACGAAAGCTTATGCTCAAATAAATTTGTCTCTAAGGTGCCACAAGTACTCCTGTTCTTTTTGCGGATACAGACTAACATGGCTGCTACTCTTGGGAACTCAGTGACTAGGCTCTTGAGAAGGAATGAGAAAGCAGCAGCGTCCAGTCACTGATCCTAAACGGGGCCCAGAGCTCTACAAGGCCCAGCTCTAGAGCCGGTCCCTGTCTCAAGGGGTTTAAACTCTTAAAGAGACACAGAAAGTTTCAGATGCGTCTGGCGAGCCAGGGAAGGGGCTCATTGACCACTGGAGCCTATTACTGGCAGGCCAATGGGGGAAGGAGTCCTTGGAAGGGGAAGGCTGGCACTGGGTGCTTTGACCGTACACAGAGGAGGGCGTGGAAGGTATCAGGGGTTTGTGTTCCCTTATGCACCACAAGCAGACTCACTCACAGCTGAGTGACGCTAATGTTTTGAAGGGATGACATCCCTCCCACACTCCTTCTAGCAATAGCTGTGCTGCTAAATCCTTCCTGTGTAGCCCATGCCTTTGTGGCAGTTTCCTCAGGAGACAGAACCCTGGCTACTCTGAGCAAGCAGGGCTGCACATAACGAGGTGTTGGCTGCCATTCCACCTTTGTAACCTGGAGCTGATGATTTAGGATTAAGTCTTAGTAAAAGTCAGAGACAGGTCACTGACAATAAGGAAAAATTCACAGAAGCCCATGACCTGTCCCTGACTTTTACTAAAAATATCCATGACAAAATGGGAAGCCTCTGGGCAGCTGCAGGGGCTGGCTGGGAGCTCCAGGGCCCACCACCACCCATGGGGGCTCATAGATCCAGGAGCTCCCACCACCCATGACTTGGAGCTGCGGGATATCCCCTGCCACCTGTGGCAGCCAGGAACTGATGCTGCCTGCAGCAGTGGGCCCCCATAGCGACCAGGGGCTTTGGGGCCCGCACTGCCTCCATGACCAAATCATAGCCTTATGTAGGATCAATTCAGCATTTTCGGCAGAAATGATACAAGCCTTGGATTCACAGCAGTTTTCATTACTGACCACCAACAAAACAACCTTGCCCTTCACTGTCCCTGAAGCATGCAAGAAAGGTCTGCACGGGCCATCTCTTCTCTCTCAAAACAAAATAAATAAATTAAGCCAGATGAGCATGTTTATTCTTGACACTGATAAGAGTGACCCATTCCAGGCCGTACATGTACCGATGGGTGATGACAGTTCAAGGACCAGGAACGAGACACATGCTCTGCAGCTGGCTGGCTCTTGTGGTGATGCTCGTTTGGAAACAGACGTTACTGATGGACTAAAGTGACCAGCATTTGGTCCCTGGACAATATAATGGGGGGAAGCTGTTTCAGATGTACCCAGGCAGGTAGCCCATCCCTAAGCAACCTTCCAGCCCCTGCATATAACACTGCAGCTTAGACTGCTTGCATTGCATGCTGGGACCTGTAGTTTCCAGGGGCCACCCCTTTATAGCAAGAGACCGAAGGTTTGTAAAATACTCCTGAGGGAATTCTGCGCCAAAAAATTTAAAATTCTGCACACAATTTAAAATTCTGCATATTTTATTTCTCAAAATAACACAATATAATCACACCATTATATTGTGTTATTGTGACAAATAAAATGTGCAGCATTTTGTAGAATTTTAAAATTTGTAGGCACAGAATTTTTAATTTTTGGTGCAAAATTCCTTCAAGAATACCAAGGCTGGGTATGGCACAATCTCGGTGTGGGCAGCCTGGGTTGGGGAGGGGATCTGGATGCACAGGAGCTCACTTGGGGTTTTTGGGTGCCGAGTCAATGGGACTCTGCAGGAGAGTCCAGGTGAAGGTGGTTAGGGCGCAGCACGGGGCGAGAGTCTGGGTTGGGACTCAGCGGGGCATCGGAGTGCTGGGGGAGTGGGGTTTGGGGTGGGTACGCATGATGCAGGGGGTGAGGCTCAAGAGGATGGGGGTTTGAGTGCGGGGCACTCTGTGCCTGGGGAGCCCTCTGGGTATGTGGGCTCCAGACACAGGGGGAACTCCAGGTGTGGGTGTGTGTTGGGGGTGAGGCTTGACAGGGAGAACCAGATGCATGGAGGCTGGGCCGATGAGGGAGCAGCTCACCATACAGTGACCCCCTCCCCCCATGGCTGAGAACAGATGAGGCCAGGAAGTGGGTGGAGGGGTCACTGTACAAGGAGTTCCACTCAATTGCCATGCATCTGGAGCCCCTGAACTTCCCCCTCGCTGAGCTGCACCCCCCAGCATTGATGAGCCTCAGCCCTGCACTCAGACACCCCTCACCCCCAAGTCGATCTAAGCTTCCTGTAGCTAGGAGAGGTGTCTGGGCCTTGATCTGACCCAGCCCCAGCTGCTCCGTCCAGGGAAGGGAGAGAGAGAATCTCCTCCTTCCCCTCCCCACCTATGTCCCTGGGCAGCTAAGGCATCACCAGACCCTCTCTCTTTCCCCTACCCCCTGCAGCGACTTACCTCTTCCTCTGGGCTGAACAGAAACGCCTGCACTGCCGGGGAGGGGTGAGCGAGCACTGGTGCAGCTTCTCTTTGCTTCCCCACAGATGCCATTTTTCCACGGGAGAGCAAAAAGCCTGTGGGGGACATCTTTCTCCATGTGCCCAATGACACAGAAATCCCCCAGGAGTAACAGCTGTGAGTCTCTACAGGGAAAGGAGCCCACAGGTTTGGAACAGATGCTTTCCTGCCCCCTAGTCTTCAGTAACGTCCACTTCTCAAATGTCAGTCCATTAGCTAGGGAGACAGCCAGGGCCACGTGGGACAGAGGAATGAGGTATCTCAGACTGGGGAACAGCTATGGGGGCAAATTCCCATAACCATCAGAGGTCAGTTACAAGATACAGTCCACAGGTTGGCTCCACTTGAGCTCTGCCATGTGTGCCCCAGCCCTGGGGCTCGGAGCACACAGAGCCCTTTAGGGGCACAGAGTGCCCAGCAGCAGAGGCACCAGCACCAGGAGGTACAGATACGTGCATAGCCCAGGAGGACAGCGCAATAAGGCTGTCTGTTAAGGCGATGGATGGTGGCTCTCCCCATCACGGGAACAAACAACAAGGCCTCTGGAGAATGTGCACCATGGAAAGGGCCCCTGCCCCAGCCTCTGGTCTTCTTCCCTAATCTCCTCTCATCAGAGCCTTGCAAAGGAGGCAGATTGTACACGCACAAAACATGACACAAGGGCAGGGTGACAGATGCAGACTGCATGGGGCACATCTCTCACACACGCACAAATCACAGGCCTTTCAACACGTAGCACAGCATGTTACTGCAGATAGTACTTGATGCTAGCGTCTAACGGAACACGCCATCTAGTGACAATGGGTATTGGATCACCCCCAGGAGTGAACTCTAAATCAGACAGATTCTATATTAGAAACAGTAACTAGAAGACTAGGTACAGATTACAGGATACACACCAGTATCCTATGTAACCTATACACAGTGCATCTGTCCGTCTGGAAGTCAGACCCAGCCTGCTGTATGTCACTTCCAAGGCTAGACACCAGATTCACACTAGCTGACCCCCATTTACTCCACTGCAGTTACTCTAGGTTCAGCTGGGGACGAGTGAATTGGCCCTATGCTATGTAGACACCTGCCGCTGGACAGGGTTTCTCTCATGTCCAGAGTGTGTGTACGCACAGGATGATCCATGTAACACACACCCGCACAATTGGTTTTTCACAGGCCCCTGGTTTTCGGAGAACATAAGAACAGCTGTATTGGGTCAGACCAAAGGTCCTTCCAGCCCAGTATCCTGTCTGCCGACAGTGGCCAATGCCAGGTGCCCCAGAGGGAGTGAACCTAACAGGTAACGATCAAGTGATCTCTCTCCTGCCATCTATCTCCATCCTCCAACAAACAGAGGCTAGGGACATCATTCCTTACCCATCCTGGCTAATAGCCATTAATGGACTTAACCTCCATTAATTTGTCTAGTTCTCCTTTAAACCCTCTTATAGTCCCAGCCTTCACAACCTCCTCAGGCAAGGAGTTCCACAGGTTAACTTTTCTTTCTTCACTTTCTCAACACCACTAATGATTTTATAGACCTCTATCATATCGCCCCTTAGTCTCCTCTTTTCCAAGCTGAAAAGTCCTGGCATCTTTAAACTCTCCTCATATGGGCCCCATTCCAAACCCCTAATCATTTTAGTTGCCCTTCTCTGAACCTTTTCTAGTTCCAGTATATATTTTTTGAGATGAGACCACCACATCTGTATGCAGTATTCGAGTTGTGGGCGTACCATGGATTTATATAAGGGCAATAATATATTCTCTGTCTTACTCTCTATCCCTTTTTTTAATGATTCCTAACATCCTGTTTGCTTTTTTGACTGCTGCTGCACACTGCATGGACATCTTTAGAGAACTATCCACGATGACTCCAACATTGCTTTCCTGATTAGTTGTAGCTAAATTAGCCTCCATTGTATTGTATGTATAGCTGGAGTTATTTTTTCTAATGTGCATTACTTTACGTTTATCCATATTAATTTCATTTGCCATTTTGAGAGAGCATGAGAGACAGCTGCAGCCAGAGGGCAAGGACACAAACACACGTGGGTGGCAGCTCAACAGCTGCTGCAGTATTGTTACAGAAATAGAGACAAACATTTGGATATTAAAAAAATAGTGATCTAGGTTTATCCATTATCTGTTATTGCCTGTTTCTACCCCGACTGAGCACTCGGTGTGGCAAGCGGACGACACAGCTAACGGTCAGCCTACCCTGGCACGCCTGTGTGGGGAAAGGGGTAGAGGTGCTCTTGCCCATTGCCTTTCTGGTACAATCTGCATGATGGTGGGGGGATGGGAAAAGGGTGCCCTGTCCTGTGAGGCCATGCTGGTGCACGAGCAGGGTGGTCTCACTGGACCAGGTGGCTGAAGTAGGCACCTGCTTCTAGGAGTAAGGCTTTAGCATAAACCCGGAGGGTGCAGAAGAGGGTGCCGAAGTCCTGAGTGCTGAAGATGGTGTCGGCCAAGGCAAACATGAGTGTGGAGGGGATGAAGCCACGGCCATACTCCACCATCCAGGTGCCAGCGCTCCACTGGACAGCAGTGGCCTCTCCGGATTGGTGCACTATGGTGTCCCCTGCAGGCAGACAGACAGAGCATTGGCTGTTATTCTGAAAAATACCAGTTCCAACACGCTGCTCCAGAGACAGCACAGAACTCTTTGTGGGCCTGATCAACCTCCACTCCCAGCCCAGAACAAGGGGGGTGTCACAGAGTCCCCGGGCAATGCTCTGGAACTGCTCCCCGCCAAGCCAGTCAGGACTTTGGGGAGCCTCCTCTCCCTTGGAGCAGACTTGTTCAGGGCAAGAAGCTCACACGGCTTCACCTCCTGGGTCTCTCCTTGGAGCATTCAGCATCCTCTGCCCCTCCGTGCGCTTCCCACAGCGAGTCCACCCCAGCGGGGTCCTGGGGAAGCCACCGGGTTCTGCACCCCCACTTTGCAGTCAGACGTGACTCTCAGCCAGCCAGTAAAACAGAGGTTTATTCGATGACAGGAACAGGGTCTAAAACAGAGCTTGTAGATATAGCGAACCGGACCCCTCGGCTGGGTCCATTCTGGGGGGCAGTGAGCCAGACCCTCAGGTCTGCCCTCCACCCTTGACCCCAGCCAGCTCCAGACTAACAATCCCTCCCGCAGCCCCTCCTCTCTGCTCAGCCCCTTTCCCGGGCCAGGAGGTCACCTGATCCCTTTGTCTCCAACACCTTCAGCTGGCACCTTTGCAGAGGAGGGGCCCAGGCCATCAGTTGCTAGGAGACAGAGTGTCAGGCATTTAGGTGCACTGGCCCTTTGCTCTGCCAGATACTTAAGAACTGCCATGGGGACACTGAGGCCATGTCTACATCTACAATTTTGCAGCGCTGGTTGTTACAGCTGTATTAGTACAGCTGTATAGGGCCAGCGCTGCAGAGTGGCCACACTTACAGCAACCAGCGCTGCAAGTGGTGTTAGATGTGGCCACACTGCAGCGCTGTTGGGCGGCTTCAAGGGGGGTTCGGGGAACGCGAGAGCAAACCGGGAAAGGAGACCAGCTTCGCCGCGGTTTGCTCTCGCGTTCCCCGAACCACCCTGCAAACCGCAGGGAAGGAGACCTGCTTGCTCGGGGGTTCGGGGAACGAGAGAGCAAACCGGGAAAGGAGACCAGCTTCGCCGCGGTTTGCTCTCGCGTTCCCGGAACCACCCTGCAAACCGCAGGGAAGGAGACCTGCTTGCTCGGGGGTTCGGGGAACGAGAGAGCAAACCGGGAAAGGAGACCAGCTTCGCCGCGGTTTGCTCTTGCGTTCCCCGAACCACCCTGCAAACCGCAGGGAAGGAGACCTGCTTGCTCGGGGGTTCGGGGAACGAGAGAGCAAACCGGGAAAGGAGACCAGCTTCGCCGCGGTTTGCTCTCGCGTTCCCCGAACCACCCTGCAAACCGCAGGGAAGGAGACCTGCTTGCTCGGGGGTTCGGGGAACGAGAGAGCAAACCGGGAAAGGAGACCAGCTTCGCCGCGGTTTGCTCTCGCGTTCCCCGAACCCCCCTGCAAACCGCAGGGAAGGAGACCTGCTTGCTCGGGGTTCGGGGAACGCGAGAGCAAGCCGGGGAAGGAGACCAGCTTGATTACCAGAGGCTTCCTATGCTGGGATACCTGCTTATTCCACGGAGGTCAAGAAAAGCGCTGGTAAGTGTCTATACTTGATTACCAGCGCTGGATCACCAGCGCTGGATCCTCTACACCCAAGACAAAACGGGAGTACGGCCAGCGCTGCAAACAGGGAGTTGCAGCGCTGGTGGTGCCCTGCAGATGTGTACACCTCCTAAGTTGCAGCGCTGTAACCCCCTCACCAGCGCTGCAACTTTCTGATGTAGACAAGCCCTGAAGCACCAACACAGTATTTAGAGAAAACATTAAGAACATTCCCAGTTCGTCACAGGGGGTGCTCAGTGTGATGCAGTAGGGACTGTCTGTGTGGGGAGTGGGAGAGCAGGGGAGGACTTTAGGGGATGGACGATGCCAGGGCCTGTAACCTGAGCTAGGTAAGGGAGGAAAAAGGTCAACACCTTTGCCCGGGAAGGGGACAAAGGAAGGGAGTGGCAGGAGGGAAGCAGTTTGAGTTTGGGCTTGGGGCTGTGTGGGCGGAATTCAGGGGATCCTAGCTAGGATCCAAGCACCCTGAAAGCCCAGAAGGACTCGATGGAGGGGTCCTGACTGTGCCTGCAAGCCCTGCTGTAACCTGTGTTCCTGTTGTCCAATAAACCTTCTGTTTTACTGGCTGGCCGAGAGTCACTGTGGGTCCCAGGAAGAGGGGTGCAGGGATGGACTCCCCCACACTCCGTGACACTCAGCACCACGCTGGAGAACTGCCGGAGGGGGAGCTAATCCAGAAGCCTGTCTCCAAGGAAGGCTGCAAGGATGTCCTCTGGTGTATGATCATGGAACAGCCTTCCCAAAGGGGTAGTTTTCTCCTGACACTCAGTGGCTGGCTCCTGCTCTGAACCAGGCAGCTTTATAACCCTTCCCATGTTTTTTTTAAATCCCACCTGATGGAGATGTGCTCGTTATCCATCAGCATGTACGCTTTCCGTGAATCCTGCTCATCTCCCGGCCTCCAGGAGAGCTAGAGGTGTGGTGTCCTGCAGGCTAATCTGCTGTGCCCTGTACCTTTCCCTCTATCCTGTGAGGCTAACAGAGCTCTAGCCTTATCCACTCAAATCGCTACGTGAAAAGCCCAAGGTTACCTGCCCTGCAAAGACAGCCACCCAGGGGAGACCTTTGAACGCCAGTGGGTGGGGCTGGCACTGACAGTGCCACACAGACAGTAGGAGCCGATTTTTGATAGTCCAAGACCCAGTAACGTGTAACCACTGCGAGTGGCTGGAATACCAATTGCTATGCTTATTGCTGAAAGCAGCTAAAAGGCCTTTCTGAAACCCTAGCACAACTAACAGACCAGGAGGGGAGGGTGCAGCGAGTGACCTCAAGGAGTAAACATGACTCTCTGCCCTCCTGACTTGAGCTGCTTTCCGGAGCATGCCATTTTGCAAGATGGAAAGTCTGGCAATAGTTAACTATTGCGATGCAGCAAATTAACTGATGGAAAGTTCTCCTGCTTAACTGATGGAAAATTGCCCATCTGATAGGCTGGAAATCTCCACTCTTATCTTAGCTTCTGCTCAGCAGTTTTGTTAATGAACAAGCTTTGTAATGCTAACAAGATGGATATAAAAAGAAGAAGAAATCTCAGCTCAATGGACACTTCAGTGCCTGGACACCTCTCAAGCTTCCCTGCAGACATCCGGCTGGTCACTGGACAGTTGCAGTTATCAGTTCGAGACCGCCTCAAGACCCTGGGTAAATATGCATCTGAAATTTTTTGGGGTGTTTTACCAACCTGTTGCATACATGTACAAGTATTTAAGACTAAGTAAAGTACAGCTTTAAGTGAGAACACTCTAGTATCGTCTTGTTTGTGCCAGACACCTCTCGGTCAGACGGCCGTGTCCCACCGATTTATTTCCTGACACCACCTCGCACAGAATAAGATTACCAAAAGCTTTGGATTGAAACAACCTTCGGTAACAGCACCTGGGTAATAGATTTCACTTCTGGTCGTCCCCTCCTTCCACTGCCTGAAGGTCCCCGAGATGATGGTGTCAGAGATGTCAGCCCAGTACCGACCTGCAAGAGAGGCACAGAGCATGAAATCTCAGCACTGCTATGCGGGAGGGTGAAGCCTCAATATCCAGGTCTCCAAAACCTCATGAAACAAATCCCTTCCACCCACAGCTTGGATCTGTCTGCTTGTTGTGTCCCCAGGGCTCTGCCAAGGACAGGAGCCCACCCACCCACATGCTGCCGCCTTCCTCTCCATGATCGTTTGCCACGGGGAATAAAAGGGAACAGAGGCTCTGAGGCAATTCTGGCTGCAGGCTAAAGGGAAAGGCTCTTGAGTTGCTTCTGCCTTCTCCATTCTCTGGGGATCCAGCTTTCTCCCTCATTTTGGCTCTTGGAGGCAAGAGGGCTCTGCTGATCAGCACACCCCCAGCATGGGCCATCTGAGGGACAGCCAGTCAGACACCGTGGGCCAGCGGTCTCTGGAGCCTGGGCTTTTCTCAGTAGTCTTGGCTTCACTGCTCAGTAGCTAACAACATGTGCTGGAGTCAACTACCCATGGGGAGGAGAGAAATCAGACACAAGACAGGCTCCCTTTTTGGGCCTCAACATGGTTTCTTTCTACAAGAGAGCTTACACAACATTCCTGGGCTGGGGGATCCTGGATGCCCAGCTACCCCACTGAAGATGCAATGAAGAGGGATCACGAGGCAGAGACACTCCTCTTACCAGACAGACCATGCTGGGGAGCTATGGACGTAAGAGAGATGATCGGAAACACTCCTTTTTTTCAGCTCAGCCCAACCACAGCTGGCAGGGGGCAGTGGAGAAAAGAGAAGGCACCACAGGCATGTACAAGGGCCTGATGGGGAAGAGTCCCATGGAGGGAGCAGGGTTATCAGGGGCAGGACAAAGGTCTAAGAGGAATGGGATGAAGCCGTTTGCTTCAGTCACTTATTAGACTAGAAAAAGCTCAAGGGGATACACTGCAGGAACAATCCTGCCTTGGCTCTGGAGTGTGGGGCTCACCTGGGATTCCTCTGGCCAGGCAGGCTGGAGGGCAAGGGTGCTGAGCTGGGTTTGGGTGACTGGGGAGGAAAACACCAGGGTTGTTTGTTTTAGTGTAAAAGGTGTTAAAAGGCAGAGAAACATAGCATCACTGCACTGAGGTCGGGATTCCCAGTGGCTCCCTAGGTATACTGGCCTCTGTGGATGTGCAGGGTGTTTGGACAAGTACACATTTAGGGCAGTTCTTTTAACCCCTTCCAAAGAGGTGGCTTTCATGGTAAGTGGGGGGGAGAGGCGGGAGAAAAGGGAGAGGGTTGCTTCTAAATCGGGGCAGTTCCCTGACTGACTGTAAAGCTATGAGCTCAGGACCCGAATGCAGGGAACAACGGAATCCCAGCCCCCAGGAACTGGGCCGTGGGTCAGGAAGCATGTGTGATCTACACACATTGCGAAAGTGGCTCAGTCTGTGTCCTGGAGAGCAAAGGACTGTGATCCCTGTGTCTCCCTCCCACCCTGCTGCTTGCAAGGTGAGATGAGATTTTCCAGCCCTCTACAGGCTGAGCCCTGGGGGAAAGGTTCTGCCTCCATCCTCAGCAAGCATGAGTCCAGAGACTGCAGAGCTAGGGTCATGCCTGCAGCACTCGACATTGGGCTACAAGACTCCCGAGTTGGAGATCAAAGTGAGTGCCAAGCACTGGCTACCCAATAGCAGCCCCTCAACCCAAGCCTCTCTGCTTGAATGTAGCTGAGCCCTGCTTACCCGAGTGCCCCCCGGTGTCGACGGCCGTCCCGAAGAGCAGCACGTACTCGGTGAGCGAAGCGTGGAGCAGGCACATGGAGCCCATCCACCCGCCCGCGTTGACAAACACCCACTGCAGGTCCTCGTCCGGCAGGATGTGGCCTGGGTGCTTCTTCCGCAGCTCCACGATGATCTTGGAGAAGGCCTGCTCATGGTCCAAGCCTGCAGCACCAACAAACCCAGGCAAAGTCAGCACCGCGCAGGAAGCCCACGGCCCCACCCATAGCCTGACCACCTTCCTGATTCTCACCAATACAAGACACTGAGCTTAGAACGGGCAGCCTGGCTTCATTCAGGGAAGAAGGCATTAGGGATGGGATGGGATCTAATCCCCCTCTATTCTCTACCACGTCCCCCAGGCAGGCAGCCTCCGACCCGGCCTCGCCATCGGATGGGCTGGGTCCCAGCATCACACCCACCAGGCAAGTGGGCACCTGGCACGAATCGGTGCAGCTGCACCCAAAGAGCTGGCAGGGACCCAGTGGCCTGCCCCAGGCTTGGCCAACAACTCGCACTTGGCTCTGCCCGCCAGGCCCCCACCCCATAGGTCCCCCCCCGCACGTTACCCCCAACCCCCGTGTCCTCCTTGCTTCCCCCACGCTGTGCTCCCCCACCCCTGGGTCCCACCCCCTCAGAACCAACCATCTCCCCGGGGCCCCATCCAGTGGGTCCCCCTCGTGTTACCCCCCAGCCCCCTGTCCAATGGGCCCCACCCCCTCAGACCCACACATCCCCCGAGAGCTCCCCTCGCGTTACCCCCCACCCCAGGGCCCCACCCCCTCAAAACCCCCACCCGAGAGCTCCCCTCGCGTTACCCCCCACCCCAGGGCCCCACCCCCTCAGACCCACACATCCCCCGAGGGCCCCCCCGTCCCACGGGTATCGGCGTCCCCTGGGGCTCCACCCCACGGGCCCCGCCCCGCCCGGACTGACCCGCGTGGTGCCGGCCGAGCTCCGCGATCTCCTCGGGCCGGAACTCGAAGGGGCGGGAGGCGACCCAGCTCCGCAGCCCCTGGGCCAGCAGCGCCAGGCCCAGCAGCGCCAGCCCGGCCCGCAGCGCCCGCGGCCCCAGCGCCCACATCCCGCGCGCGCGCCCGCCGAGCCTCGCGGGGGAGGGCAGCGCCCGCTCCGCGCCGGCCAATGGGAGCGCTCGGGGCTCAGCGCGCCGGCCAATCGCAGCCCGCAGGGGTTCGGCATGGGGGCGGGGCAAGCGGGCGCTGTCCCGCAGTGACCGGTGGGGGCGGGGCTCGCGCGCCGCACGCCCGGGGGGAGGGTGTCCCCGTTCACTGCGCGGTCACGTGACGGGGAGGCGGCGGCGGCCGGTGGGGGCTGGATGGAGGCGGCTTCGGAGTCCGAGAGGTCGGGGCCGGCGGTCGGGTCCTTCCAGCCCAGCGGTAGGAGAGCTCGGCTCGCTCCCCCCGGGGCCCCTCCCCTGCCGCCCGGTCCCCCATCCCCCCCGGGGCCTCCCCCTTAGTGCCCGGTCCCCCATCGTCCACCGACCCCCCCCTTAGTGCCCCCCCGTGCCCGTCCCGCCCACTGCTCCTCGCCCCTTAGTGCCCGGTCCCCTATCGCCCCCCCCATTGTTCCCCCCCTTAGTGCCCGGTCCCCTATCGCCCCCCGGGGCCTCCCCCTTAGTGCCCGGTCCCCCATCGTCCACCGACCCCCCCCTTAGTGCCCCCCCGTGCCCGTCCCGCCCACTGCTCCTCGCCCCTTAGTGCCCGGTCCCCTATCGCCCCCCCCATTGTTCCCCCCCTTAGTGCCCGGTCCCCTATCGCCCCCCGGGGCCTCCCCCTTAGTGCCCGGTCCCCCATCGTCCACCGACCCCCCCCCTTAGTGCCCGGTCCCCCATCGCCCCCCGGGGCCTCCCCCTTAGTGCCCGGTCCCCCATCGTCCACCGACCCCCCCCTTAGTGCCCCCCCGTGCCCGTCCCGCCCACTGCTCCTCGCCCCTTAGTGCCTGGCGCCCCATCGCCCCCCCAGTGCCCCTCCCCTGTTGCCCGTTCCCCCATAGTCCCCCGGTGCCCTCCCCTTAGTGCCTGGTCCCTCATTGCACCCCCCCATTGCTCCCCCCCTTAGTGCCTGGTCCCTCATTGCACTCCCCCCCATTGCTCCCCCCCTTAGTGCCTGGCGCCCCATCGCCCCCCGGTGCCCCCCCCTTAGTGCCTGGTCCCCTATCACCCCCCATTACTCCTCCCCCCAGTGCCTGGTGCCCCATCGCTCCCCAGTGCGCTCCCCTTACTGCCCAGTCCCCTGTTGCACCCCCCGTGTTTCCCACATGCCCTGTTCCCCCATTGCTCCACTCCCCAGTTCCCTGACACCCGCAGTGCGTGACGCCCTATCCCCCAAGAACCTTCCCCCCAACTCATTCCTCTTCACTCCCCAGCACCAACATGCCCCCCAATGATGACGTCCCATCTCCCCAGCCTTGCCTCCTAGCACCCCCATCCCATTGCCCCACAGTGCCCCCCCCCCCGGCCTGGTCTGTTTTTCCAACCTCGCTCACTGAACAGCGGTGGGGAAGGATTTTATTCCCCCTTAAAACACGAGGTCCTCTGTGTGAGACGGAGGGGCTGTGAGACTAACAGGAGTGAGGTCCCTCCAAATGGGGAGACTGCTTCAGGCCTTGCCAAGAGACCCCCCTCCTCTTCCCTGCATGGGAGCCTCTATGGACCAGCCCTATTCCTCAGGCACCCCACTGGTTGCAGCAGTAGAGTGAAACTAGCCAGGCTCTGGATATTTCCACTGCAATTGTTCGCTGGGTCACTAGCACCAGACCTTCATGAATCAGGCCCCCAAAATCGTGCAATATTAAAACTAATAAACTGTAGGTTCTTTCTGGATTTTGAGCTGCCGAGGTGTCACATAGCCAGCTTTTCTCCGCAGCTGGGAGGACTGAAACCTTCCTTGTTTTTCTTAAATGAAAGTGGAGGGTCTCATCTTCTTACCTGATTTTGGAAGCTGGGGCTTTTAGAACCAAACATGGCTAGGCTTGGAAGGAAGTTGCTGGCGACAATTAGGGCCCTACCCATTCATGGTCCATTTCATGGTCATAAGATTTTAAAAATAATTTCATGATTTCAGCTATTTAAATCTGAAATTTCAGTGTGATAATTGTAGGGGTCCTGACCTGAAAAGAAATTGTGGAGCGGGGGTCCACACTGTTATTGTGGGGGGGGGTTTGCAGGATAGCTACCCTTACTTCTGGGCTGCTGCTGGCGGCGGCTCTGCCTTCTGTGCTAGGCAGCGGGAGAACAGTGGCTGCTGGCTGGGAGCCCAGCCCTGAAGGCAGCAGCTAAGGATGGCAGGTGTGGTATTAGGTTTCAGAGTGGTAGCCTTGTTAATCTGTATCAGCAAAAATAATGGAGTCCTTGTGGCACCTTAGAGATTAACAAATTTATTTGGGCATAAGCTTTTGTGGGCTAGAACCCACTTCATTAGATACTTGGAACGGACAATCCAGTAGCAGGTGTATATATACACAGTACATGAAAAGATGGGAGTTGCCTTACCAGGTTGGGCCGGGGGGAAGTCAGTCTAATGAGACAATTCAATTAACAGTAGAATACCAAGGGAGGAAAAATCACTTTCGTAGTGGTAATGAGGGTGGCCCATCTCAAACATTGACAAGAAGGTGTGAGTAACAGTAGGGGGGAAAAATAGGTTTGTAATGACTCGTTTTATGGCATTGTCACCTTAACTTCTGCACTGCTGCTGCCAGGGTGCTGCCTTCAGAGCTGGACACCCAACCAACAGCCGTCACTCTCCAACTGCCCAGCTCTGAAGTCAGTGCAGAAGTAAGGCTGGCAATACCGCAACCCCCTAAAATAACCTTGTGACCCCCACCCACAACTCCCATTTGAGTCAGGACCCCCAATCTGAGAAATGCTGGTTTCCCCTGTGAAATCTGTATACTATAGGGTAAAAACCCACAAAAGACTCGATTTCACACGTTTTTCGTGGCCGTGAATGGTAGGTTGTATGTGGTCTTTGAATGCTGAATGCTGAGTGGGGAGTGTTGACCTGGGAAGGTTGCAGGGGAGTTTGGCTGGGACGATCTGCATTGGGGGATGGGAGACTGGCCTTGAGGGAGCATACCTGAGCAGGTAACGTGACAACCCAGGTGACACCTCTGCCTGGGAAACTGGACAAAGGCTGGGGGAGGAGCTGGGGAGAGGCTGAGTGAGAGAGGCTGGAGGGAGTTAGAGTTTCAGGAGCTGGCTGGTGTAATGGAGGGGAGCCCGGATGGGGCTCTGACCCCCCAGTGGGGCTATGGTGCCCCTGGGACCCCAAGATGGGCCTAACGGGGGGGGGAGTGGTCCTGTTGTCTTTACCTGCAAGACCTGTCTGGAGCTGTGTTCTTGTTGTCTAAATAAACCTGCTGCTTTACTGGCTGGCTGAGAGTCACGGTGAATCGCAGGAAGCCGGGGGTGCAGGGCCTTGTCTCCCACAACTCCGTGACATAGGTCCCTACAGTTCAGAGCCCTGTGGGCCATGGTGATGCCAGGAGTTACATCCTGCCCAGGGCTGCTGGAGAGAGCTCTGAGCAGCAGCCCTGCTGGGACAGTTGGCTGGGAGCAAGATCTGGAACCAAACCCGGGAGCACCCATAGATTGCCCCCCACGCATCTCAGGAGAATGAGGGTGGAGTAGTTGTGAGTGGGACTAATCCGACGTCTACTAGCCAGGGGCTGTGAAATATGAAGTCCCAGAGCGGGGCCCGGGGTCAGGAATCACAGTGCAGTCCCTCTTCTCAGCAGCTGGAGGTAACAGGTTGCTCTGCTTCTCTGGCAGGTGTTACCCTCAACACCTCCCCATCTGCCTGTGCGGGTTGGATCCGTGTCTGGGCTGTGGGGATGTTCAGCACAGATATATGTGCATCAGTTACTTTAGCTGCCTTAGAAGAGCATTTCCCAGGCCAGCAGGTTCTGCCGCAGTCACATCTCTGTTCCTTTCCTCTCCCCAGAGCACCAGCATGTCCGCTATAACCCCCTGCGGGATGACTGGGTGCTGGTGTCCGCCCACCGGATGAGGCGTCCCTGGCAGGGACAGGTGGAGAAACCCCCGCAAGAGGACGTCCCTCGCTGTGACCTGTCCAACCCGCTGTGCCCTGGAGCAGTGCGAGCCAATGGAGAGGTACTGCGCCCGGAAGGTCAGGGCCCTTGGGGACCTGCCAGCAAGTGAACACCAGTGAATGGAGCTGTGCCTGTGTGCAGGAGAAGGGTATCGCTAGCGGGGTTAACAGCTGGCGGCAGAGAATGGGAGTGACTCGTCCTGGGTCATGCAGAAAATCTGTGGCAGAGCTGGGAATAGAACCCAGGAGTCCTGACTCCCAGCCCCTGCCCTGCTGTAACCCACTAAACCCCACTCCACTCCCAAGGCTGGGAATAGAACCCAGGAGTCCTGACTCCCAGCCCCTGCCCTGCTGTAACCCACTGTACCCCACTCCACTCCCAAGGCTGGGAATAGAACCCAGGAGTCCTGACTCCCAGCCCCTGCCCTGCTGTAACCCACTAAACCCCACTCCACTCCCAAGGCTGGGAATAGAACCCAGGAGTCCTGGCTCTCAGCCCTGACCTAACTCCACACCTGGCATTGTCTCAGTGAGGGAGCCGTGAGCGTAGACGTGCGGTAGTGTTGCCGTTGCAGTGTCTGACCCCCAGAAGAGAGCTCGTTAGACTGCTGGCAGATCCCCGTCAAGTGTGCTGGAATCTGTGTGTTCCTCGATGTGTGTCAATCCCCATCTGTGGGAACTGGCACGTCCCCCAGGCCCAGGCCAGGTGGCTCAGGGGGATGGAGCTGGGACGTGGAGCCTTTCCTTCTCAAGGGAAGCCCCATTGCTCAGCAGAAGCCCTGGAAATGGGTTGGGGCACAAATCTGGGGAAGGGTGGTGCCCAGTTTATCCATCCCCTGTAGCTCTCAGTGGTTTGTGGCTGGTCATCTCTCCTCCTCCTCATGCCATCATCTCCCCAGAGCCAGGGATTCCTGTGGAGAGCGCCGCCCTCAGGCCCCTGCTGGGAGTCCCTTGTCAAGGCCAGCAGGGCTTGGGAGGCGCCGGGCCCATAGATTGCAGAGAGAGAGAGAGAGAGTGTGTGGGGAGCGGGGGATGGGGGGGGCGGCGGTCCTAGCCCACCGTGCCCCTCTGGGGAACCTGGCAAGGCCTCCCAAGGGTTGGTCAGAGGGTCTAGCAGGCACCTCTTCCTCCAGTGTGCCCCTTGCTGGCCCAAGACCCTCCGTGCTGATCTCTGGGGGCCTCTGGGCCGCACCGAGTGACACCAGGGAGCCTTGAAAGCCCAAGTGCCAGGCCCAGTCCTGAGCTCAGCTCCTCTGCTTCTGGATTTACTGAGGGGGTGAGGGAAACAGGTACCCGTGTGCAAAGGGAAGGGTGCAGTCCCTCCCGCTCCGACTTCCATGGGATCCCTCTCCCTGCCCCAAGCGCATATGGGGAGCAAAGGAGGGGCATGCCTCACGGCAGTGCATTCTGGGCACCCTTCTCTTCCCCTTCCCCCCGTGCATGGCTCTGATGGACACTGGGGCTTGGCAGGAAGGGGCTCCATGCCTGTGAGCTGTGGGTATACCAGGGCTGTGAGTTAGGATACTCACAGCTCCGGTGGGGAGCAGACTCAGGGCTCTGGGTGCCTTCTTTCATGAGCCCTGGGGCCCCGTCCTTATAACCCGCCTCTCATTCTCTTGGTAAAGGTGAATCCGCAGTACACAAACACCTTTGTCTTTGACAATGACTTCCCAGCACTGCAGCCGGACGCCCCGGAACCTGGTAATGATCCCGTGGGGCTTGCCTGCCCCGAGAGCCCGGCCCCTGCGGCCAGCCTGGGAATCTGGTAATTCCCCCCGTGGGGCTCACCTGCCCCAAGAGCCTGGCCCCTGCGGCCAGCCCGGGAATGCCCCCTGCGGGGCTCACCTGCCCCAAGAGCCTGGCCCCTGCAGCCAGCCCGGAAACCTGGTACCACCCCCCGTGGGGCTCACCTCCCCCGAGAGCCCAGCCCCTGTGACCAGCCCGGGAACGCCCCCCGCGGGGCTCACCTGCCCCGAGACCCCAGCCCCTGCGGCCAGCCCCGTACCGCCCCCTGCAGGGCTCACCTCCCCCGAGAGCCCAGCCCCTGTGACCAGCCCGGGAATGCCCCCCGCGGGGCTCACCTGCCCCGAGACCCCAGCCCCTGCGGCCAGCCCGGGAACGCCCCCTGCGGGGCTCACCTGCCCCGAGACCCCAGCCCCTGCGGCCAGCCCCGTACCGCCCCCTGCGGGGCTCACCTGCCCCGAGACCCCAGCCCCTGCGGCCAGCCCCGTACCGCCCCCTGCAGGGCTCACCTGCCCCGAGACCCCAGCCCCTGCGGCCAGCCCCGTACCGCCCCCTGCAGGGCTCACCTCCCCCGAGAGCCCAGCCCCTGTGACCAGCCCCGTACCGCCCCCTGCAGGGCTCACTTGCCCCGAGAGCCCAGCCCCTGTGACCAGCCCGGGAACCCAGGAACGCCCCCTGTGGTGCTCGTTGCTGGTGTGATTGTGTGTGCTGTCTCAGTCAGGGCCCAGGGCTGGAGCTGTGAGTCGGGACCGGCGGGCAGCGGTGGAGCTAGATATGCAGGGGGAGTTCCGGGCTGACGTAGCAGGAAAGGCTGTGGGTTGGGACCGGCGGGCAGCGGTGGAGCTAGATGCGCAGGGGGAGTTCCAGGCTGGCGTAGCAGGAAAGGCTGTGGGTTGGGACCGGCGGGCAGCGGTGGAGCTAGATGCGCAGGGGGAGTTCTGGGCTGGCGTAGCAGGAAAGGCTGCGGGTCGGGACCGGCGGGCAGCGGTGGAGCTAGATGCACAGGGGGAATTCCGGGTTGGCGTAGCAGGAGAGGCTGTGGGTCGGGACCGGCGGGCAGCGGTGGAGCTAGATGCACAGGGGGAATTCCGGGCTGGCGTAGCAGGAAAGGCTGTGGGTCAGGACCGGCGGGCAGCGGTGGAGCTAGATATGCAGGGGGAGTTCTGGGCTGACATAGCAGGGGAGGCTGTGGGTCGGGACCGGCGGGCAGCGGTGGAGCTAGATGCACAGGGGGAATTCCGGGCTGGCATAGCAGGAGAGGCTGTGGGTCAGGACCGGCGGGCAGCGGTGGAGCTAGATATGCAGGGGGAGTTCTGGGCTGACATAGCAGGGGAGGCTGTGGGTCGGGACCGGCGGGCAGCGGTGGAGCTAGATGCACAGGGGGAATTCCGGGTTGGCGTAGCAGGAGAGGCTGTGGGTCGGGACCGGCGGGCAGCTGTGGAGCTAGATATGCAGGGGGAGTTCTGGGCTGGCGTAGCAGGAAAGGCTGTGGGTCGGGACCGGCGGGCAGCTGTGGAGCTAGATATGCAGGGGGAGTTCCAGGCTGGCGTAGCAGGAAAGGCTGTGGGTTGGGACCGGCGGGCAGCGGTGGAGCTAGATGCACAGGGGGAGTTCTGGGCTGACATAGCAGGGGAGGCTGTGGGTCGGGACCGGCGGGCAGCGGTGGAGCTAGATGCACAGGGGGAATTCCGGGCTGGCATAGCAGGAGAGGCTGTGGGTCAGGACCGGCGGGCAGCGGTGGAGCTAGATATGCAGGGGGAGTTCTGGGCTGACATAGCAGGGGAGGCTGTGGGTCGGGACCGGCGGGCAGCGGTGGAGCTAGATGCACAGGGGGAATTCCGGGCTGGCGTAGCAGGAGAGGCTGTGGGTCGGGACCCGGCGGGCAGCTGTGGAGCTAGATATGCAGGGGGAGTTCTGGGCTGACGTAGCAGGGGAGGCTGTGGGTCGGGACCGGCGGGCAGCTGTGGAGCTAGATATGCAGGGGGAGTTCCAGGCTGGCGTAGCAGGAAAGGCTGTGGGTTGGGACCGGCGGGCAGCGGTGGAGCTAGATGCGCAGGGGGAGTTCCAGGCTGGCGTAGCAGGAAAGGCTGTGGGTTGGGACCGGCGGGCAGCGGTGGAGCTAGATGCGCAGGGGGAGTTCTGGGCTGACATAGCAGGGGAGGCTGTGGGTCGGGACCGGCGGGCAGCGGTGGAGCTAGATGCACAGGGGGAATTCCGGGCTGGCGTAGCAGGAAAGGCTGTGGGTCAGGACCGGCGGGCAGCGGTGGAGCTAGATATGCAGGGGGAGTTCTGGGCTGACATAGCAGGGGAGGCTGTGGGTCGGGACCGGCGGGCAGCGGTGGAGCTAGATGCACAGGGGGAATTCCGGGCTGGCGTAGCAGGAGAGGCTGTGGGTCGGGACCGGCAGGCAGCTGTGGAGCTAGATATGCAGGGGGAGTTCTGGGCTGGCGTAGCAGGAAAGGCTGTGGGTCGGGACCGGCGGGCAGCTGTGGAGCTAGATATGCAGGGGGAGTTCCAGGCTGGCGTAGCAGGAAAGGCTGTGGGTTGGGACCGGCGGGCAGCGGTGGAGCTAGATGCGCAGGGGGAGTTCTGGGCTGACATAGCAGGGGAGGCTGTGGGTCGGGACCGGCGGGCAGCGGTGGAGCTAGATGCACAGGGGGAATTCCGGGCTGACATAGCAGGGGAGGCTGTGGCTCAGGACCGGCGGGCAGCGGTGGAGCTAGATGCGCAGGGGGAGTTCTGGGCTGGCGTAGCAGGAAAGGCTGTGGGTCAGGACCGGCGGGCAGCGGTGGAGCTAGATGCACAGGGGGAATTCCGGGCTGGCGTAGCAGGAGAGGCTGTGGCTCAGGACCGGCGGGCAGCGGTGGAGCTAGATATGCAGGGGGAGTTCTGGGCTGACATAGCAGGGGAGGCTGTGGGTCGGGACCGGCGGGCAGCGGTGGAGCTAGATGCACAGGGGGAATTCCGGGCTGGCGTAGCAGGAGAGGCTGTGGGTCGGGACCGGCGGGCAGCTGTGGAGCTAGATATGCAGGGGGAGTTCTGGGCTGGCGTAGCAGGAAAGGCTGTGGGTCGGGACCGGCGGGCAGCTGTGGAGCTAGATATGCAGGGGGAGTTCCAGGCTGGCGTAGCAGGAAAGGCTGTGGGTTGGGACCGGCGGGCAGCGGTGGAGCTAGATGCGCAGAGGGAGTTCTGGGCTGACATAGCAGGGGAGGCTGTGGGTCGGGACCGGCGGGCAGCGGTGGAGCTAGATGCACAGGGGGAATTCCGGGCTGACATAGCAGGGGAGGCTGTGGGTCGGGACCGGCGGGCAGCGGTGGAGCTAGATGCACAGGGGGAATTCCGGGCTGGCGTAGCAGGAAAGGCTATGGGTCAGGACCGGCGGGCAGCGGTGGAGCTAGATATGCAGGGGGAGTTCTGGGCTGACATAGCAGGGGAGGCTGTGGGTCGGGACCGGCGGGCAGCGGTGGAGCTAGATGCACAGGGGGAATTCCGGGCTGGCGTAGCAGGAGAGGCTGTGGGTCAGGACCGGCGGGCAGCGGTGGAGCTAGATGCGCAGGGGGAGTTCTGGGCTGGCGTAGCAGGAAAGGCTGTGGGTCGGGACCGGCGGGCAGCTGTGGAGCTAGATATGCAGGGGGAGTTCCGGGCTGACGTAGCAGGAAAGGCTGTGGGTCGGGACCGGCGGGCAGCTGTGGAGCTAGATATGCAGGGGGAGTTCCAGGCTGGTGTAGCAGGAAAGGCTGTGGGTTGGGACCGGCGGGCAGCGGTGGAGCTAGATGCGCAGGGGGAGTTCTGGGCTGACATAGCAGGGGAGGCTGTGGGTCGGGACCGGCGGGCAGCGGTGGAGCTAGATGCACAGGGGGAATTCCGGGCTGGCGTAGCAGGAGAGGCTGTGGGTCAGGACCGGCAGGCAGCGGTGGAGCTAGATATGCAGGGGGAGTTCTGGGCTGACATAGCAGGGGAGGCTGTGGGTCGGGACCGGCGGGCAGCGGTGGAGCTAGATGCACAGGGGGAATTCCGGGCTGGCGTAGCAGGAGAGGCTGTGGGTCGGGACCGGCGGGCAGCGGTGGAGCTAGATAGGCAGTGGGAGTTCAGAGCTGGCGTAGCAGGAAAGGCTGTGGGTCAGGACCGGCGGGCAGCGGTGGAGCTAGATACGCAGGGGGAGTTCCAGGCTGGCGTAGCAGGAAAGGCTGTGGGTCGGGACCGGCGGGCAGCGGTGGAGCTAGATATGCAGGGGGAGTTCTGGGCTGGCGTAGCAGGAAAGGCTGTGGGTCGGGACCGGCGGGCAGCGGTGGAGCTAGATGCGCAGGGGGAGTTCTGGGCTGGCGTAGCAGGAAAGGCTGCGGGTCGGGACTGAGGGCAGCAGTGGAGCTAGATATGCAGGGGGAGTTCCAGGCTGGCGTAGCAGGAAAGGCTGTGGGGCGGGACCGGCGGGCAGCGGTGGAGTTAGAAGCGCAGGGGGAGTTCGGAGCTGGCATGGCAGGAGAGGCTGCGGGTCGGGACTGAGGGCAGCGGTGGAGCTAGATGCGCAGGGGGAGTTCCAGGCTGGCATAGCAGGAGAGGCTGTGGGTCGGGACCGGTGTGCAGTGGTGGAGCTAGATGCGCAGGGGGAGTTCTGGGCTGACATAGCAGGAGAGGCTGTGGGTCAGGACCGGCGGGCAGCGGTGGAGCTAGATATGCAGGGGGAGTTCTGGGCTGACATAGCAGGGGAGGCTGTGGGTCGGGACCGGCGAGCAGCGGTGGAGCTAGATGCGCAGGGGGAATTCCGGGCTGACGTAGCAGGGGAGGCTGTGGGTCGGGACCGGCGGGCAGCGGTGGAGCTAGATATGCAGGGGGAGTTCTGGGCTGACATAGCAGGAGAGGCTGTGGGTCGGGACCGGCGGGCAGCGGTGGAGCTAGATGCGCAGGGGGAGTTCCAGGCTGGCGTAGCAGGAAAGGCTGTGGGTCGGGACCGGTGGGCAGCGGTGGAGCTAGATGCGCAGGGGGAGTTCCGGACTGGCGTAGCGGGAAAGGCTGTGGGTCGGGACTGAGGGGCGTCGGTGGAGCTGGGCAGGTAATGCTGGCGCTGCGCTGGTTCAGGGCTGGTGCTGCTCATCCCTGACCCTTGCTGTTCCCACTCGCTGTCAATCTCTGGCTCATTCCTCTCTCTTCTTCCCCAGATGCTTGCAACCACCCCTTGTTCCGAGCTGCATCTGCCCGAGGAGTTTGGTAAATGAAGCCTAGAGGCCTCTGCTGAGGTCATTTATCCCTTAGGGGCCTAATACCAGATGCAGTGCTCGAGCAGAATGAGGGAGCAGTGTTATCCGTGCGGCTGCTTTGGGACCCTGCAGCTCAGTAGGGTTTCTAGCCGGCCCCC
Organism: Gopherus evgoodei; assembly: GCF_007399415.2. Taxonomy (NCBI): domain Eukaryota; kingdom Metazoa; phylum Chordata; order Testudines; family Testudinidae; genus Gopherus; species Gopherus evgoodei. The sequence continues at coordinate 133,824,685 of NC_044327.1, read as the reverse complement.
TGCCCCACGCTGCCTGGCTCCCGGCTTTGGATTGGAAGGGGCGGCACACAGCACGTGGCCTTGGGACATCTGCGGAGGGGGGCATTCTGTGTGGACGCTTTTCTTGTCTTTGGCTTTGGTTCCCCTCCCGAGCACGTCTCCTGTCCACTGTCCCCTCCAGCTGGGTCCTGGCAGGAGAATCACATGGCGGCGATGTCCCTGGGGGGTTAACGCTGCAGAGCATTTGGAAGCTATTTCCTTCACCTGCAGCCCCTTGCTGGCTCCCAGGTTCTAGCTCTGGCTCTGCCACTGACCTGCTGGTGACCCTGGGCAAGTCACGTGCCCTCTCTTTGCCCTGTTAAATAGGGGCAGTGCTGCTGCCCTACCTGCTGCTCCTAAGGGTTGGGGAGGGACATGGGCTTGCGAGGCTGAGCACATTCACGGTTGCTGGAGCCCCGTAGAAACGCTGGCAAACAGCCCAGCGTCTCCATCGCTTTGGGTCAGACCTGCTGTTCTGGGTATGTAGGAACCTGGGAGAACTGTGAAAGGGGCCGGAGACCTGTTTTCGTGCCAGGCAGTGTTGGGACCATCCCGAGCGGCGGTGGTGGGGGAGCTCCATCTCCGTGGCCTCTCTGCTGACTCTGCCTGGGGTGGGGCTGGGGGCTGAGTGCCAGCTGCAGTGGCTGCTTGTTGTGGGACTGCAAAGGCCAATGCTCTGCAGCCCTCCTGGGAGGGTCTGGGAAGCTGGGTGGTGGTGGTAGTGAGGGGGAGACACCTTCCTCCCCACCCCCAGGGCTCATGCACTCACAGCCGTCTCTCCCTCCCGTCTCACAGCAAGGTCATGTGCTTCCATCCTTGGTCTGACCTGACACTGCCCCTCATGTCGCTGGCAGAGATCCGGGCAGTGATTGACAAGTGGGCGGAGCTCGCGGTGGAGCTGGGCGCTTCTTATCCCTGGGTGCAGGTGAGTGCCACACCCACACCCCCAGTGCAGCAGTGGGCAAAGGCCCTGTAGGGGTGCAGCATGGGCAGCGGCTGGCTCCCCCCGCCCCCGTAGATGCATTGCACCCTCTAGGGGTGGATGAGGGGAGTGCAGACTCCAGGCACGTGCTGCAGGCTGTGATGTGCCCAGATGTGTGTGTCTCTGAGTGGCAGTTAGTGCTTTCCACCTGCTGCAGGGGGTTAGTTTCTGAATGACTTTCCTCCAACTTAGGGTGAGGCTCTGTGTACCCAGCGGGGACTGTTGGCGTTGTGTGGGCTCTAGCAGTGAGCGCAGAGCACTTGGGAGCCAGGATTCCTGGGTTCTATTCCACTGGCTCACCTGTGTGACGGCTCCGTGCCTCAGTTTCCATACCTCTAAAATTGGGAGGATAACCAATTCGGTTGTGAGGTCGAATCCATTAACGCTGCTGCAGCGCCAGGCGCTGCTGAGAGCCTCTAGAAGCGCAAAATGGTAGCGGGCGTGTTGTGCCCCTCGCCTGCCCCTGCTGTGCCCCTGCCATTCACCACCTGCCCCCGATGGTCTGCACTGGGCAGAGTGTCTGCGGCGTCACCAGCTTTGTATCCCAGCCAGAGTGGTGCTGCCATCTGGCCGTTGTGCCTAACGGTTTGGAGAGCCAGACCCGCCTTCCTCCCAGTCCTCCGGGTCCTCACTGATTCACTGGTGCCCGTGTCCCTGCGCCCCCTCACTCATAGCCTGAGGCTTTCCCTGTGCTGCTAGACCACTACCTTTGGGCCAGAGACACACTCAGGGCTCCCCTCTCCATTGGCCATGTGCACTTCCAGGGTCTAAGGAGAGAGAACCTTCCTCTGCCCGTGTGGAAGAGTCTGATCTAGAGCTGCAAAGGGATTCTGCAGTACCCCCACTGAGCTTGGCCGGCCTCCCTCCCTGTCCACCCGGGGTCTCACTACATCTGTGCGTTGAACCGCTCCGCCCAGAGCCCAGTCAGTATCACCCCCCAAGTGGTTGATAGGGAAACTGAGGCACAGACTGGGTGAGCGACTTGCAAAGGCTGTTCAGTGGTAGAGGAGGGAATAGAACTGTGGAGTCCATATTCTCAAGGCAATGCTCCAACTGCTACGCTGTGCTTCCTTGCCAGCAGCTGCCGCCAGCTGACATTAGAATAGTGTCCCGAGAGCTTCTTTTCCCTTCTCTCTGCAGATATTTGAGAACAAAGGGGCCATGATGGGATGCTCCAACCCTCACCCTCACTGCCAGGTAAGGGAGCCGGTTGCTCGCACACCAGGGACTGCACCATGGACGGGGGTGGGTGGGTTGTGTTATGGGGAGGGGAAGGTGCATCTTGGCACCCTCCTGCTCCTCCCTTGATCTTCTCTGAAAAGCAACTCTATGCAGTGTTCAGATCGCTCCTGCAGGAGTGTTTAAAACTCCTCCTCCCGACAGCAATGCGGGGCTAGCCACGGAGTCTGATTCCTAGCCCGTGTCTCCGTCCTTGCCTCGTCCCCAGTGCCTTGTGTCGGGTCTGGTCTCACTTAGCAGTCAAGTCCATCATCTAGGCCCCGACTCTGCGGTTGGGCTGCTGGAAGATTGATCTCACCCCTCAGCTCCTCTGCCCAGGGACCTGCCCCCTGCATGGGGTGATGGGCTGAGCATTGTGTCAGGTGGTGCTGTCACTTTCCTGACCAGGTTTTGGTTCGATCCCTGGGGGCGGTGAAACTGATCAGTGCCGTCTCCCTGTCCAAACCGGGGCAGGGCGAAAAGGAGAGGACCAGGGTCACCAAACTCGGGATTCCCTCACTCCTTGGTCCCAGGTGCTGACAGCCCAGCCGAGGGACCACCCTAATCTCACCAGTACAATCCTTTCTGTTCCTTCCGATACTGCTTAACCCTGACCCGATGTGGGTCCACTAAGATTGAGTGGCCCATAAATGCACCTTCCCATTTATTCATCCTAAGCTGTCTGGATGCCCAGGTAACTTTATGTGGGTTGATCCTTACCCAGTGTAGATCTTGACTTACCTACCTTGACTTCAGAAGGGCATGCCTCTTTGTGCCAGCTGAAGATCTGGCCTCGTCTGTGGGCCACGTGTTGTGTTCTCCTCCCATAAAACACTCCCGATTCTCCCTGTTTTGTTTGGTGGCGTGGGCAGGCGGCTGTAGAGGTAACTAGAAAGGAGTTAATAGAACTTCATAGCCACTGTGCTGGACCCTACAATGATGAAACCCTGGAGTGCGCACGATTGCTGGTTGAAAGCAAACTGAGGGAAGACCAGATACCTTGTAAAAATCTGAAACCTCTTTGCTGTTCATCTTCAAAAAATACTTTTCTCATTGAGAGCAACTCCCTTCCCTCCTGCCCCCCCCCGGCATTTTCTAGTCTGGGAAACATGACAGGTGCATTTCCACAGCACCATGACGCTCATTATATATTTTCGGCTGTTTAACCTCAACCTTCCCTCGTTAATAGGGGAGCTGCCCCGTGTGGCTGTAGATCACAATTTCACCATCAGATGGCAGCATAAACCTGCAAATGGCTCTTCCCCTGGCGCTTCCAGGCTGTGCTTGGTGCTGGGAGGCGGCTGCCGAGCGCTAGAGCTGTTTGAGGGGGGATTTTACCTTCCGCTTGGGAGCATGTGAAGCAATCCTGCCTGGTGCTCCCAGAGAGCTGCTGAGGCCTCCGCCCTCGGGATACAGCTGCGAGCGAGAGACCCTTTAGCTGCCAAAGCTGTCCCGCTCTGGCTAGTGTCAGCCCTGCTGGCTATTGCAGGGGCAGGGTGGGCTTCCCTGCCCCCTACACCTCCCTCGGGGGGCCCACTGCTAGCCCACTGGTGCCACCTTCTGCCTCGGCCCTCCCTGTGGAGCTGGGAACCCAGCCCCATGCTAGTTGTGTGGGGAGAGACTTCTGGAGCTCCACCCTGGTGACTCTCCGGGGGTGAGGGATGTGCCATCTGCCCCTGCCCAGGGAGCCAGTGGAGTCTCCCCATGATGAGTGGTGATGCCAGCTCCCTAGAGGGGGGAGAGTGCCCAGGGAAACACCTTAGCTGCTGTAAGCTCTGCTGTCATCGGCTCCTGGTGCCCTCAGTCCTCCATGGGCAGGGTGCCTTGGGCCCCTGTTGCTGGTCAGGTGTCCGCTGCAGCCCGGCCTGGCAAACGGCGTCTAAAGATCCCACCTTGAGCCCCTCTGTGTGCATAGAAATCTCCCCAGTTACAGCCCCCAAGCAGAGTTCATGCCGGGCTGCTGAGATTCTCCCTGCAGCTCTGGCTGGCCGCAGTTCAGCACAGGTGGGTGTCGGGCCCCCCTTGGAGGCTACGGCAATGGGCAGCCGGTGTAGAGAGGGTCACGGAATGGGGGCAGCTTTTCTTTCTCCGGTGCAGGAGCCACCGAGTCCCGAGGGGCTGGACCCAGCGCCCAGATCTCCCCTTGTCAGATGGCCCGAGTCCAGTGACGGGCGAAATGCTGGGAGGGGCACTGTCGGGGGGGGGCCTCAGGGCTTGGGCTGCGGAGCTTGTTCGGGGCTTGGCTGCTGCTTACCTGGGGATGAGCTGGGGGAGGCCAGGGAAGAGCCATTGATCAAGGGGTCTGATCTGAGGGGATTGAGAGAAGACAAGCAGAGGGCATCTGCCAGGCTTGGCTGCGGGACAGCTCAAGGAGCATCAGTCACACACACCTCCAGGAATGGCCGAGTTTGGGGCTGTCACGGTCATGGGAAGGTGCCAAACAGACACCTGCAGAGCTCAGTCTTATCCGAGGGAGGGATACGGGCTGGCTGACTCGTGGGCTGCGAGTGCCTACACGGGAGAGCCTCTTTCATCTGAATCAAAGGCAGAACAAGTTCCAGGGACTGGAAGCTGAGGCCAGACATACGAACTGGAAACAAGGCACCAGTCTCAAGGAGTGGGTGGTGAGCCATGGGGGGCGGGGGGGTGCTTCCAATGGAGAGTTGGGGTCTCCCTCTGATTTCCACTCCAGCTCCTCACATGCTCTTGGGCTGGACGTGGGACATCTCTGGGTGGGGCTCTCTGGCCTGGGTTATGCAGGAGGTTTGAACAATCACTGTGGCCCCAACATCTGACTCTAGTTTCTGGGGGATCCTAGGTGGCAGCGCAGAGGGACTGGCTGAGATTTAGAGGGAGGAAGTTGAGGCTGTTGGCAGGAAAACATCCCTGTGGTGAGCGGGGTCAGGCTGGGGAATGGTCCCTGTCCTGCCCCCTGGGCAGGAGCATCATCACTCTAGGCATCTAAACGACATGGATTGAAGGCCTGGGGGAGGGGCTGTTCTGAGACCAGCCAGCTGTTCCCCCACCCCCAGTTGTGCCATGGGGATGTTGTCGGGCCCACCTGATGGCTATGGCGGGGTTGGTGGGTCTCCACCTTGCAGAACCCACCATCAGGGCACGTGCTGACAACCTCTTGGTGGCCGTGAGACCAGGGAGGGGATGGGCCCTGGAGATAGGGCAGCTGGGTGGTGGGGGAAGAGCTGGGCTCGGTCCCCTGCTGAGACGGGGGTGGGGGGTTCACAGAATCAGGGAGGGGACTCTGTCGGACATGGGGAGGGAGTAGGGAAGTAACAGGGCACCAGGTGCTCAGCCCTGTCCTTGCAGGCAGGTGGCGCTCTGGCATCACAGCTGGGGGGTCTCCGCTGTCCCCACTGGTGCCCACTGCATGGAGTACCCTGCAGAGCCACCCCATTGCTTCACGCTGTGTCTCAGCTGCTCCCCTTCCTCCCCAGGTCTGGGCCAGTAACTTCCTCCCCAACGAAGCCCAGCTGGAGGACCGGACGCAGCGGCAGCACCTCCAGGAGCGCGGCGTGCCCTTGCTGCTGGAGTACGCCCAGCTGGAGGCCCAGAGGAAGGTAGGGCCTGCGGGCAGGGGCGTTGGCTCCCTTTGGGGCTGGTCATGGCTCACCCAAGAGGCAGCGGGGAGGGGACCAGCTCCAGATCCTGCTAGGACCAGGTCTGGACTCCTTTTAGGCAAGGCCCTTTCTCCTAAGAGTAACTTCCCCCTGCAGTGGGGCTCAGCGAGCTCGGTGTGTGCGAGACCCTCTTGCAGCGGGGTGCACCTGCCACTGCTGCCAGCAGGGGAGATCTGCCCTGGCTCGCGCGGCAGAGGCCTGTGGCCTGGCAGGACCCCTGGGTCCTGCCCCCGGTGCCCCTGGCTTCACCCTGCCTTGCAGGGCTGGCGGTACCAGCAATGAAGCCCCTCAGCACAGAGCATTGTCCCCTGCAGGAGCGGCTAGTGGTGGAGAATGCGGACTGGCTGGTGGTGGTCCCCTATTGGGCTGTGTGGCCGTTCCAGACACTGCTCCTGCCCCGCCGTCAGGTCTGCCGCCTCCAGGAGCTCAGCGACAGCGAGAGAGACAGTAAGTGGCTGCCCCGTCCTGGCCCCTGGGTGGAAATGCCCCCCCTCCACCCCAGCTGCATGCTCTGCTCTGGAGCCGGCTGCTGCCTGCACCCACAACCGCCCTATGGACCGTGGGGAGGAGCCTGGAGTAGGGGTAGAATGTCCTTTGGCCCCTCACAGCCACTCGCACCACCACCTGCCATGCTCCAGCTGTGGGCGAGAGGCAGGGCTTGTACCTTAAACTGTCCCACGGTTTGGCCCACTGGCCCATCCTTCACCAGAAGTCTTTGTTCATTGGTTGAGAAGCAGCGTGAGGCATCTGTCCTTGTGGCTAACAGCAGAACAAGGGATCAGAGAATGGCACAGTGCCTAACACCAGAAGCCAGATCTCTGGGTTCTTTTCCTGGCTCTGACACCAGGCAAGGAGCACTAGCTTTTCTTACCTCAGTTTCCCCATCTGTAGAATGGGGTAATGATGCTGCTCTACCTGGCTGGCAGCTGTGAGGTGTCAGGGTTTGTAAATTGCTTTCAGCCCTGCAAATGTGGGGTTCGGATGCGAGCGTGGGAAGAAGTTGTTGCACTCAAGCTGTACCCACTTTTGATGCCTGAATGAGAGCGTGTTTATAGCCTGTTATGAAAATCGGCACAATGCAACCTTCTCCTTTCTTGTGTGCTCTGATCAGCAATGAAATAGTTAATCATATGAACATGTAACATCATCCTTCTGCTTCAGAGTGAACACCCCATTGAGCTGATTGGGGATAGCTTGCACATCTCAGAGCTGTTGTTTCAGGCAGTCCACAGACTCAAGCAGATGTGCCTGCCGTGGGTTGTGTTTTGCATTCATAAAGGGACCGGAGCATTACTGTGTTCTCCAGTGTCTCAAAAGCAGCAGCTAGGGGAGTCGGCTTCAGTCCTGTCCCATCCTCCCTTGGAGGCAGCCGGAGTTTGAAAGGTTCTTGGGCAGTGCTGGATTTGCAATGCAGGCAGTGTGCCTGTCTCTCGCAGCAGCTCCAGTCACTGCTTCTCATTGTCTCACCCACCCCCTGCTTTGACTGCTGGTGTATCGCAGGGTCCCTAACGCCCTGGTCTCATTTCCTTCTCTTGCAAGGCATGAAATCAGAAGGGGGGGTTCCGGAGCATGGCAGAGCAGCTCCGGCTGTGTGCCCCACCACGAGGGATCAGAGGGCAGCTCTCTGTTACTCACTTCCCCCGGTGCTCTGTGTGGAGCTGGGCTCAGGATGTGGGGCTGCTGGGAGGCTGAGTCCCCCATGCTTGTCCCTACATGGTGCCATGACACTCACAGGAATCTTCCAGAGCCAGGCTTGGGCTGGTGCTTGGTGTATGTCCCAACTCACTGACCGTGAGGAATAGAACATGGGCGTCCTACCTGCCTGCCCTGTGTTCAGCCCATTAGACCCGGAGGTGGGGGAGCCTGACGCTGTGCTGAGGGCAGGTGACTCTGTGCGAGGTACAAGCTCCCCTATCAGGTCCTGGGGCTCTGGGAAGCTTGCAGATGTGTGTCAGACGGAGGGAGAGGTGAAGAACGAAGCAGGCAGGTTGCTGATACAGAGCCATCTGGATCGAGCAAACACTCTGCTTACGTTTTAATAGGGCTAAATAGAAATGAATCCCTCCGGGAACAAAGAATGGGGCCGTGCTTACAGGATATGGGACTCTATCCTGGGAAGCAGTGATGCTAAAAAAGATTGGGAGTTGATGGTGGATAATCAGTTGAATATGGGCTCCCCGTGCAATGCTGTGGCCAAACGAGCTAACGCGATCCCAGGAGGCATGAATGGGAATCTCCAGTAGGAATAGAGAAGTAATTTTACATCTGTATTTGGCACTGAGGCCACCGCTGCGGGAATCCTGTGCCCAGGTCTGGGGCCCACAATCCAAGAAGGATGCTGATAAATGGCAGAGGGGTCAGAAGAGCCATGAGAAAAATTAAAGGATTGGAAAACCTGCCTTACAGTGAGAGTCACGGAGCTTGGTCTGTTTAGCTTAACAGAGAGAAGGTTCTGGGGTGACTTGATTATAGTCTCCAGGTACCTGCACGGGGAGCAGTGGACTCTTCAGTCCAGCAGAGGAAGGTCGAACACGATCAATGGCTGGAAGTAGAAGTTGACAAATTCCGACTGGAAATCAAGGTGTAAATATTTAAGTGAGCACAATTAGCCATTAGAACAGTTTACCCAGGGTTGTAATAGATTCTCCATCACTAACCATTTTAAAATGGAAACTGGGTATTTTTCCAAAATCTCTGCTCTAGGGATTATTATGGGGCAGTTCCAGGCTTGTGTTCCACAGGAGGGCAGATGAGATGATCACCATCTGGCCTTGGAATCTGGGAAAACACTGGGATGGGGCAGGGGCACTGCCTGGCCCCCAGTGAACAAGGGGTTAACCTCAGGGCAGCTTCCCCTGTCCAAGAGGCACTTGGGAAGGAGTGGCTTTGCAGAGTAGGGTGGTGGTTTGGGCTCTACCCAGAGGCACCGGAGCAGTTTGAACCAGGGGTTAGGTTGGTAAGTGGGAAGAGAGGATGAGCAGCGTTCCCTTCACAAGCAGTGCCAGAGTGAGGTGCCTTCTGTATCCATCCAGTCGGTGACACGATCCCTATTCTCCCTTGCAAGCTCTGACCCGCAGTGAAGTAGTTAATGACATTGGTGTTCGTGTTGTCATTAGGTTCCAGAGTCAACACTCACTGTGATCCATAAGGGCAAGGCCCCTAGTTTCCATAGTAGCTCCCTTCAGAGCTGCGACCCAAACTGGCCCTGCCCCAAGGTGGGCACCCAGGCTGAGGGGTCAGACTGATGTGAGCTCTGGCTTGGAACACGAGCTCTGGAGAGCAAGTCTCTGCTGACTGGCTCGCTGCCCGGGCACTGAGCTGCCTTGCAAGTGGGGAGTGAGATTCTGCCCGGGCCCAGCTGCCGTCCAGGGAAGAGTGTTTGTGCTTTTCTCCCCGTCCGCGCCAAGGACTCTCCTGCTATCTGTGCCCCCATGCGGCTGAGGGCTTGGGAGCGGGTTGGGTTAGGGCTGGTGACCGACCACTCGCTGTCCCTGTGTTGCAGGTCTGGCCTCCATCATGAAAAGGCTCCTCACCAAGTACGACAACCTCTTTGAGGTTTCCTTCCCCTACTCCATGGGCTGGCATGGTACGTGGCTGGGGGGAGCACAGGGGGTTGAGTTGGGGCACCGGGTGGCTCAGGGCTGGCATGCTACATGGCTGGGGGGGCATGGGGGGGCGAGTCAGGGCACCGGGTGGTTTAGGGCACTGGCATAGTACGTGGCTGCGGGGGCACAGGGGGGCGAGTTAGGGCACCGGGTGACTCAGGGGACTGGCATGGTATGTGGCTGGGGGGGGCACGGAGGGGCGAGTCAGGGCACCGGGTGGCTCAGGGCTGGCATGGTACGTGGCTGAGGGGTGCACAGGGGAGCGAGTCAGGGCACCGGGTGGCTCAGGGGACTGGCATGTGGGGTTGTCGGTTCAAATGCAGCCCCAGCCGGTCACGGTGCCCGCTCGGAGGCTATGTGAGCGGAGTCTCAGTACCTGGAATCATTGGTGGGCTTGTGTCTGGCAGGTGCCCCCACGGGGCCTCGCTTGGGAGCAGACTGTGGGCACTGGCAGCTTCACGCCCACTACTACCCGCCCCTCCTCCGCTCGGCCGCTGTCCGCAAGTTCATGGTGGGCTACGAGATGCTGGCGCAGGCTCAGCGGGACCTGACGCCAGAGCAGGTGAGTGCAGGAGCCCTGGATTGGGGGTGGGGTGATCTCAGGAGCGGGGTCCGTGGGGCTGGGCTGGGCTGGGCACCGGGGGCGGGGTGATCTCAGGAGCGGGGTCCATGGGGCTGGGCTGGGCACTGGGGGCAGGGTGATCTCAGGAGCGGGGTCCATGGGGCTGGGCTGGGCTGGGCACCGGGGGCGGGGTGATCTCAGGAGCGGGGTCCGTGGGGCTGGGCTGGGCAGGGTACCCGGGGCAGGGTGATCTCAGGAGCGGGGTCCATGGGGCTGGGCTGGGCACTGGGGGCGGGGTGATCTCAGGAGCGGGGTCCATGGGGCTGGGCTGGGCTGGGCACTGGGGGCAGGGTGATCTCAGGAGCGGGGTCCATGGGGCTGGGCTGGGCACCGGGGGCAGGGTGATCTCAGGAGCGGGGTCCGTGGGGCTGGGCAGGGTACCCGGGGCGGGGTGATCTCAGGAGCGGGGTCCGTGGGGCTGGGCTGGGCACTGGGGGTGGGGTGATCTCAGGAGCGGGGTCCGTGGGGCTGGGCTGGGCACTGGGGGCGGGGTGATCTCAGGAGCGGGGTCCGTGGGGTTGGGCTGGGCTGGGCACTGGGGGCAGGGTGATCTCAGGAGCGGGGTCCATGGGGCTGGGCCGGGCACTGGGGGCAGGGTCATCTCAGGAGCGGGGTCCATGGGGCTGGGCTGGGCACCGGGGGCGGGGTGATCTCAGGGGCGGGGTCCGTGGGGGGTGGCCTAGGTCGGGCACCCAGGGGTGGGGCCAGGGGCAGAGCTGCAGGCTGGGACTTCACCCCCCCACCGAAGGGTAGGCTGTGGCATAGGGGTTCGGTGCTCCCAAGAGGCCACGCTCCTGCACTGCAGGAATCAGGCCCTGATTTCTCTGCTGTCAGCAGCCTGGGGTCTCGGTCCCCCTGGCTCTCTGGGCAGAATCTCACCCCTGCCCTCTTTCCCCGCAGGCCGCCGAGCGCCTGAGGGCTCTGCCCGAGGAGCATTACAGGGTGCGGCCGCGGGAGGTGGCGTGACGAGCTGCCTTGGACGAGGAGGGGAGCTGGCACATTGCAGAGGGGGGCCACCGGCCGCATGCTGGCACTCGGTTACTTTGTTTTGGTGACCAGTGGGAATTGACCAGTGGGAACTGAGGGGATCTCCTCTGCAGCTGGAGGGGCTAGTGGGCAGAGCACGGTGGAGTCTCTTGGACAGGCCACTTTGAGGGGCGAGGCTGAGACCTGCAAACTCGTGTCACTTGTGAGCCACGTGGAAAGTGCTGCAGGTCTCAGAAGGCATCTGAGTCTGCCCCTGTAGAGAAGCAGCCAGTACAGGGCCCACGGGCTTCCCGTCCCATCCCCCGTGCGCCCACTGGAGGGCCCTGGCTCCTGGCGTTGGCGACTGGCTCGGTGAGCTCCCCACAGCCTCAGAGCTGGGTCTCGGGGGGGCTGTCACCCCATGGGAGCGCCCGGGCTGCAGCGGGTGGAGAGCTGGTGTCAGCCTGCTGTGTCAGCAGCAGGGGGCGCTGTGGCATACATTGAAAGGGTGCTGCAGAGGGCGCTCAGGGAGTGACGTGTGTCACCCAGTAACCCCTGTGGGCTCCTGGCTCCCATGTGCATCAGCGAGGGGCCCAGTTCTGTGGCAGGGAGTGGTCCAGAGTCCCTAGCCCTGTGCATCCCTCTGGCTGCTGCTGATGGACAAATTCTCTGTAGATTTTTAAAGTCTTTGATGCCCCCAGTTCCAGCCCCCCACATGCCAGTCCCAGTGCCAGCCCCTGCCCCACTGCTGGGCTCAGAGCCTCATCTCTGATGAGGTTTGGCCCCTCACTCCCACCCTTTGCCCCTGCTGCCCCCCTGCTGTCGTGTGCTAGGGCCAGCGGCTGCTCTGTCGTGCCACCTGTGGGTGCTTGGCTTTTCGCTCGTTTCAATAAAACCGAAAACCGAAGCAACGCTGGCTTGCAGCTCTGGGGCCAGATCTCAGCCGCTGCAACTCCCTGGAGCTCTCCGTGGATCTGTGCCAGCCGAGGCTCTGGCCCGGAGCGTCTGGGCCTGTGGGGTGGGGGCTGTATGTATGTCTCTGCCTGGGGGGAGGCAGCCAGCAGGCGTGGTGCCCCCAGGGGCTGTCTCCCTCTGGGGTATGTGAAGAGCGCTCTAGGTCGATTGCTCTCGCGCTGTGTCCCCTGCACCGCTGCCCTGCCCATACAAGGACCTGGCCCAGCATGGGAGGTGCAGTCAAGGAATCCTGCAGGGCCTGTTTGGCTGAGCCCAAGTGGCCAAGGCTCAGCCCGGCTGGGTGTTTCGGGAGCCCCTGCTGCTCAGATCACACCGCCCCCTCCATTACTGCTGCCAACGCGTCTCCCTCCAGTGATGTCCATGCGTTAAACCTTCCCCATCCGCCGCCCTTCCAGTGAGCCAATTCCTATTTGCAGATGGGTAAACTAAGGCCCAGAATGGCCGCAGTGACTGACCCGTGTCTCAGGGTGAGTGACGTGTAAACCCTCGTTTCGTTCCCTGAGGCCTGCACCCCGGAGCAGCCTCCGTCCCCGGGCTTGGGGGCGAGGGGCCAGCCGCAGCCTTTGAAGAAGTTGGGAGATGATGCCACGGGGGTGATGCCGTCCCAAGCACCATGGCGGCTGTGGGTGAGGACGCAGCAGGTACCAGCCCCTCTCGCGGCTGTTGGCTGTAGCGTCCCAGGGGCCCCCTCCTCGCGACCTGTCACGTTCTCTGTCCTGCTGCTGCTGGCAGCATTTGTGTGCTGGGCTGGCAATCGCCACCCCTTCTTCTCCCCCCCCATGGGCGCTAGGGGGTGCTGGGCTGCCCTTCCCCCCCGACAGGTGCTAGGGGGCACTGCACTGATGATCGCCACCCCTTCCCCACCCCCACGGGCGCTAGGGGGTGCTGCACTGCCCTTCCCCCCCCCAGGGTCACTAGGGGGCACTGTGCTGCCCTTCTCCCTCCACCCCCGGGGCACTAGAGGATGCTGCGCTGCTTTCCTCCAGCGGTGCTAGGGGGCGCTGTGCTGATCTTCTCCCTCCCCCCGGGACGCTGCACTGCCCTCCCCCCCAGGGGTTCTAGGGGGCGCTGCGCTGACAGTCTCCCCAGCACTGCTTAGGGCACTGTATTGCCGATGCCCTGGCACTGATAGGAGGCGCCGTGCTGACCCCCTGCCCCAGCCATGCACTGCTGATACCCCAGGCGTGGGGGTGGGGGGGGCACTGTACTGCCGATGCCCCAGCACTGCGCTGTAGAAGGGACTTCTTCCAGACCGGAGAGACGCTTGTTAGCTCCCCCCTCTGGCCCACCCTCCACTCCCACTATGCCTGCTCTGCTGAGCCCCAGGTTTCCTGCCACTCTGCTTGGCTACAAGGTTTTTCTCCAGTCCCTTCCTGGAGCGCTGGGCCGGCGGCGGGGCCCGAGCCTGGCGGGGCTGAGTGCTGTCCGCACTATGTTGTTAGACATCAGCGTGTTCCTGCTGCAATCACACGTATTTCTCTTCCTGCATCTAATCATCACATGTATTTCTCAGGGCCCAGCCCCAGTGAAGGGGTGTGCTGCCCAGGTCCCTGCTAGGCTCAGCCCTGCTGCGTGTGGCAGCAGCCGAGCCCTCGGGAGGAGACACACCAGGGAGGAAGGACGGTCTGCATTCACTCAGGAGCCCGGCCCTTGCATTGGGTGCCCAGGTGACCTTGGGAAAGTCCGATGCATCGTTACGGCCGGCATGGGGATTGGGGGGAATCATACAGAAATGCAGCTGTGTCGTTCTAGAAATCAGTGGGGTGGCGCCCCTGGGAAGCTGTGCCAGTCTGGGCACCCCAGCTCATAGCGTCACAGGCTGGGGGTGAGAACGATTATGGGGCTGGGGAGGATGAAGGGAGCCTGGACAGACTGGGATCAGGTACTTTAGAGAGGGGATAAGGAAGAGAGGAGGTGACAGAAATACAAAGTAAGGCCTGGGAGAGAGAAGGGAGGCCTGGCTCAGCTATTCACCGACCCCAGGGCACCAGGAGCAGGGGATGCTCAATGAAGTGCAAAGCAGCACCATGCAGGGTTAGCTTATGGAACTCTCTGCCACTAGATATCACTGCGACCGAGGGCCTAGCAGGCGTTTACTTGGCTGGAGCGAGGACCCTGAGGATTTAAAAACAAACACAAATCCCAGTAGCTTTTGCAATGGATCTGAATGTTCCTCTCTCAAGACACGACCCAGCCTTTAACTAATAGGGTTGGAGGAGAATCCCCCTGGGGCCGGCTTATTCCATAAGGGGTTGGGGAAGGAGGTGTCTTCAGGAGCGGCACCAGGGGTTTTGGCGCCGCAGGGGTCCTTCGGCACTCCCGGTCGGTGGCAATTCTGTGGCGGGGGGGGGGTCTCTCCGCGCTCCTGGTCTTTGGGGCACTTCAGCGGCGGGTCCCGGAGCGAGTGAACGAACCGCTGCAGAATTGCCGCCAAAGACCTGGAACACAGAAGGACCCTCCGCCACCGAATTTCCGCCAACAGTGGCAAAATGCCGCCCCCCCAAATCCTGGTACCCTAGGCGACCGCCTAGGTCACCTAAATGGAAGCGCTGGCCCTGGGTGTCTTGCATCTTCCTCAGAAGCACCTGGTGCAGAGTCGGGATCCCGGGCTCGAGGGAGCCCTGGGGGCTCTGGCACTTCCAATGCCAGTGCTGTGATGGTAGTTACGCGGCAAGTCAAGCTCATTCGCGGCTGCCCAGGGCTGTGACAGCGGCAGGTGGAAGGTGCCGCTATGCGGGCTGATGATTCTTGCTGTAGCTCTGGCTTTTTCTCGGGAGTTCTGTAATTATCACAAGAGAAACTTCCTGCAACTCTCTGTTATTGTCAAGTATGTAATTGGTCTCCTGGGGGCTGGCCGGAGCCTCCGAGCGGGTAAATGTTCTCCCTGTCAGGAGTAATTTGCTACCTACCAATAAATGATTTGTGGGTGATGTTTTTTCCCCATGAACGTCCCCAGGTCCATGTGTCACAGCTGCAATGTGCGTGGAGAGAGCCCAGTGAAAGATCGGCCTTGGTGCATGCGGGAATGCAAAGAGCCTGCCCGGCTGCTTAATACACAGGCGTTGGATGAGATTTCAGAGTTGAAATTGCAACCTTCCCAGCTCAAAAGGGAGATGTGCGTTAATGCACGGAGCCCATCTTGTGCCCCCAGGCTTGGAACCCAGAGCTGGATCCTTATCGCCTGCGGGAGAATCACGCCTCGTCTAATGCCTCTGCCCAGAGATTTAGCCAGCAGCCGATTTCTCTCGGAAGGCGACACCCTTCCTGGTCTGGCGTTGTGGGAATGGTGGGTGCTGCCTGTCTTGCAGAACCAGACTCCTTCTCTGCCTCCAGCTCCTCTTCCCCAGGCCTGAGCTCTCCCAGCTCTGCCCTTGGTTGGGTGGAAGATGCTGCAAGATGCTCCCTGGAAGGGGCTAATGCTGAGTGCTGGCTTCAGGTCGTTTTGGGAATCTCCTTTGCCATGCGAGTCCGTCCGTGTTCCTGAGCCGCTCCGGCAGTGAAACCCCCCTGCCCTGTGGCCCTGAATTCTGGGGAATCGTCTGAATCTCTTTAAAACTGGTGACTAACTGCAGCGCTCCTCAAAGGGGGGCGGGGGCGGCTCAGGGAGCCAGATAGTCTGAGCGAGGCCTGGGCCAGCTTCCCCTAGGCACCTCTGCCAGCACCTCTCAATTCTGCCCCGCAGTCCCCTTGTTATCCCAGCCCCTGGTTCCCCCACCCAGCTCTGCCAATGCCCTGTGATCCTAACCCCCAGATCTCAGCTCTGCTGATGCCCCGCTATCCTAACCCCCAGATCTCAGCTCTGCTGATGCCCCTTGGTCTGACCCATAACTCGCCCGCTAGTCCAGCCCTGGGCTTCCCCCCTCCAGCTGAGCCGATGCCCTTTGGCAGCCTTTGCCAGTCCAGTTCTGGGCTTCCCCTCCCTGATGCTGACTCACAGCCACCCCCTGTGCTGGTCGTGGGTGGCTCTCGCCGTGGCGGGGCAGCAATACCCAGGGCCATGATCGGTGCTGTACAAGAAACCTCCTCTGCCCTGTGGGCGGGGGGCAGGGTTTGGAGATTGCTGATCCTTGGGGCTGCCAGTCCTGCTGTTCTCCTGCGCCCTGAGGATGAGGAACAAAGCACATGGGTTGGCCCAGGCCCAGGGCACCTCCCCGCAGGCTGGTTCCTCTCCCTGGCACATGGGAAGGGCCCATCAGCCACTGTGCCTGCTCTCGCTGCCCATGTTCATCAGCGGCTTGTTCGTATTCATTGCTCCGGGGCCGGCGTAATGCTCAGCGCCTGCCTTGCGGGGCACCCCCGGGGTCACCTGGCACCCTTCAGGTCTGACCCATGGCCAGGACTCCCTCTGCTCTGGGGCCGGGAAAGAGCCTGCACTCAGAGCAGCCCGGCCCAGGGCCCAGCCGATCAGCCAGAGGCAGGCTGCCCCCATGCCCTTTTCCCAGGCCATGTCCCCCCCACCTAGAAGTCCCTAGGGCTGTTTGATCTCTCCTCCCCAGCGCCTGGCCCCCCTGCCCTGGTGCTGAAGGGAGTGCAGCAGGAAGAGCCACGCGTGGGAGTTCCTGGTGTGCAGCCTCCACTTCTCTATCTTCCCCCGGCTCAGGCACCCTTATCCCCGCTCGCTCGCCCAGCCCAGCCGCGTGTGACCGTGTGCTGCTTCCATCACGCTGGTGTCCCACAGCCTGGTGCCATCCAGCTATCGGGGTGCTGCCGCGGCCCTCAGCTAGGGAGGGAAATATCGTTAAGAAGTTAAGTGGTTAAACGATTAAAATTATATCGTTTAACCGATTAAAGGGAGAGGGGCTGGGGCTGCTGCTGGGGTTGGCTGGCTTGGGGCTGCTGCTCCTGTTCTGGTGTGGGCCGCCGGTGCTCCAGGCAGCACGGTTAGGGGGCAGGGAGCGGGGGGGGGGGGTTGGATAGAGGGCAGGGGAGTTCAGGGTGGTGATCAGGGGGCAGGGTGTGGATGGTGGTCGGGGGAGGAACGGGGTTGAATGGGGGCAATCAGGAAGGGGGGTTTGGATGGGGCGGCAGGAGGCAGGCAGGGGAAAGGGAGAAGGGATGGTTGGATGGGGCAGGGGTCCCGGGGGGCCGTCAGGAATGAGAGGAGGGGTTGGATGGGGCGGTGGGGGTCTGGGGGTAGTCAGGGGACAGGAAGCAGGGGTGATTGGATGGGACGGGTCCTAGAGGGGCCGTCAGAGAACAGGGGGGGTTGGATGGGGAAGGAGTCCTGGAGGGGCAGATAGGAGGTGGGGGCTGGACCACAACCCCCACCCCTCCCAACCAGCCCTCCATACAATTTCTGAAAGCCGATGCGGCCCTCAGGCCCAAAAGTTTGCCTGCCACTGTGCTAATGGATCAGGGATCTCTCCAGCCAGTTCCTTCAGTATCCTAGGATGCATTTCATCAGGCCCTGCTGACTTGAAGACATCTGACTTCTCCAGGTCATTCTCGGTGTGTTTCCCTCTTCCAGCCTCAGAGTTTGCACCAGTTACGCTGATGTTCACTGTGTTGCTCATCGGATCGTTGCTAACCTATTTGGTGAAAACTGAAACAAAAAACCCATGTAACCCTTCAGCCATTGCTGCAGGGCCGGGGCAAGGATATTTTGTGCCCTAGGCAAAACTTCCACCTTGCGCCCGCCGCCCGCCTGCTGCCCCGTGGTGGCTATGCTCCCCACCTGCCCCTGCTGCCCTGGAGGCTGCCCAGCTCTCCTGAGTGGTGCCTGGCTCCTGCTGCTCTTGGCCGGCAGGTGGGGGGCCCCAGCCGAACCCGGCCCCTTGTGTCTCCCCTCAGCGGCGCCCCCCTGCCCGCGTCCTCCCAGGCAGCTGTGGTGGCAGTGGCCCCCAAGCAAGTGGGGGAGACTCGAGGTGAAGAGGCTGCTGGCGCGGCCCGAGCACTGGAGACTGACAGGTACCTGCCCCTAAGCAACAGCATAAAAAAAACATTTGGGGCATTGCTTTTTGGCGCCCCCAAATCTTGGCGGACACCTAGTTCGCCTAGTGCATTTGCCTAGTTCGGCCCTGCATTGCTGCATTTTCTGTTATTGTCTTTCCCTCCTCACTGAGTAATGGGCCTGCCCTGTCCTTGGTCTGCCTGTTGCTTCTCATGTATTTGTAGAACGTTTTCCTGTTACCCTTTATGTCCCTAGCCAGTGCAATCTTGTTTTGTGCTTTGGCCTTTCCACTTTTGTCCCTACCTGCTTTGGTTGTTTTTTATATATTTAGCCTTTGTAATTTGACCTAGTTTCCACTTTTTGTATGATTCTTTTTTGAGTTTCTGGTGGCTGAAGATCTCCTGGTTAGGCCAGGTGTGGTCTCTTCCTGTCTTTCCTATGCAGTGGATAATTTGCTCTTATGTGATTAATAGTGTCTCTATAAAAAATTACCAGCTCTCCTGAATTCTTTTCCCCTTAGACTTGCTTCCCACAGCCAGGATCTTACCTATCAATTCTCAGAGTTTAATTTCCGCCTTTTTGAAATCATTGCCTTTATTCTGCTGTTTCCTCTCCTGTCATTCCTTAGAATCATGAACTCAATCATTTCATGAGCACTTTCACCCAACTTGCTTTCTGCCTTCAGCTTCTCAACCAGTTCCTCCCTCTTTGTCAGGATCAAATCTGTAACAGCCTCTCCCCTAGCTGCTTTCTCCACCTTGTCTCCGATGCGTTCAAAGAACTTGCTGGATAATCTGTGCTCTGCTGTGCTATTTTCCCAACAGAAGTCTGGGTAGTTGACGTGCCCATCACCTTCCAGTTCTGTGCTTTGCACAATCTTGTTAGTTGTTTTAAAAAAGCCTCGTCTTCCTTGTTAGGTGGTCGAGAGTAGACACCTACCATGACATCACCTTTTTTTTACCCCTTTTATCCTTACCCAGAGACCTCCAGCAGGTCTGCCTCCCCCTTCTACCTCAACCCCAGTGCAGGTGTAGACATCTTCCAGATACAAAGGCAACACCTCCTTCCTTTTTCCCCTGCCTGTCCTTCCTGGACAAGCTGGACCCTTCTGTACCAATACTGTGATGCCAGATATATTGTAATTGGGATTATTCACTAGTATTTTGACTTCTTCCTGTGTATTCCCCATACTTCTCGCATTAGTGCACCAAGATCTAAGATGTTTGTTAGATTTCTCTCTCTATTCCCTCTGGTCTCTCCTTTGTCCCTGCTGTGATGGAACCATGTTCCCCCCAGGTTCTAATCCATCACCCAGATCTCCATGGTTTGAGCTCATCTGTGGGCTTTTGTCTCCTGCCCCTGTCGAACCTAGGTTAGCCAGTCTCTAGCCAAAGATCCCCTTCCCCTTCCTTGCTAGGTGGACCCCATCTGTGCTCAGCGTGATGTGCCTCCTTGTGCCCCATTTCTCACTTTGCCCCTCTCCAGGTGGCTGGATCAGGGCCCCTTGCCCTTCAAATGAGATGTTTAAGTGAGCTGCCTTCTCATCTCTCTGGTGGCTCTGGCCACGGGAAGTTAAAGATCCCAGGACGCGTTACCGAGGACAAGCACAGTTGCTAATTCTCCCTCTCTGAGCACTCAGGCACCTTGCCTGGCCTGAGAACCCGACCAGAACAGAGTGCAGGACAGCTGCTGCTTTCCCCTGCAGTCACCCTCTGCTTTGCATCGTCAGTGGACAGCAGGCTGTTGAGCAGGAGTCCTGGGTCTGGGTCACTCCAGGTGGGGTAGGAGGTCATTGATGGTTCATCAGGGATGTCTGCACAGCCTGACCCTTTCCAAAAGTCCTTTTGCCCGAAGGCCTCTGCTGGCACAATCTGTCTATCCTGTGTGTCAGCCTGGTCCATGGACCTAGTCACTGGCCAGTACATGCCCTTCTCATTGCCAGCAGCTCTGTAAGAAGCCCTCAGGCTGGCTGGGAAGGTTTCAGGATAAAAGCCTTACTACTAGTGTCAGCCAGGAGAGCTCTCCTTTAGCTCTCGTGGCAGAAGCATGTCATTTTGGAGCTTAGAGAACCAGGGTTCAGCTCCCGGCTCCCCAGCTGAGTGGGTGAGTTCAGCTGTAATTGTATCTGTTGTCTGCAACAAGTGGGGTTATTACAACCCAGCCCCAAATTCTTTCTCCTGCACGCGCAGCGTCAAGGGAGGTGCTGACGCATTTGCATGCGTGTGTAGATCCAGATCAGAATAATTGTCCGGATGTAATGAAGCTTGTCATATTTTTCTGCATGCATAGTTAGCATTGATTTACTGGGCCACCGGCTCCGTGCCCAGCCTGGGTTGCATCAGCCCTGAGCTGTAAATGAAATCTGCAGTAAGTCAAGCAGTATTAAACTTTACAGTCACCGTATTTAAAAACGAGACACTGTCCCTAATAAATCAGAGCAAGTGGGATTGTAAATATCGAGGCAGGATCCATATTGCTTAATTAAACCAGGCCTAATGAACATCCTGTTTGTTGCATTGTGATTTAGGGTGAGATCTAAGGAGACAGACTGTGCATGACAATTTAGAGACCAGGTGGCTGAGAGAATGTTAAAAAGGGTCTCTAGGCCATGGCAAAGGGGCTGCTGGTGAAATAGCTCAGATGCTCTGGGGCCAGTGCAGGCCCCCGTCCCCAGGGCATTCAAGCCGTTTGGGGCTCAGATCTAGCACTGCTATTGAAGTCGCCCAATCAGCAGAGCAAGTGAGCAGAATTAGCCCTATGATCTGTTGGGCGAGCGTAGAGCTGTGAGCATAGAGCTGTGCCCGGCTGCCTCCTGTGGGAGTAGTGCCCTCCAGCTGCCCCATCTGGCATCAGAGTGAGAGGCACCTCAGCAGCTCTGGTCTCGGCTGGGCTGGCTGGCGGTTGGGGGAGATGAAGCCTGCTGCTCACCTTTAAACAGGAGGGGAACCCCCTGTGTCCCCACCAAACAGCTCCCGTACCCCTTGGGGAAAGGCTGGCTGGCACCTGTGCAGCTGGAGCACCAGGCATGGGGAGCTGAGTCTGTCAGAATCGTGGCCACAGTACACAGCTCCTCCTACAAGGCGCTGGCTGCATAGACAGCTCAGGAGAGGGAGGATGGCTGAGAGCTCACCTAGGACTTGAGTCCCTTCTCTCCCACAGATGCCCCATGTCACTTAACCGCTCCGTGCCTCAGTTTCTCCATGTGTATCATGGGGCTAACAGCCCTGCCTTGTGGGGATAAATGTATTAAGGGCTGTGCAGCACTGGGGCGATGGAGCCAGATCAGTCCCTTAGATAGACCACAGTCCAACGGCAGGCCTGGAAACTCAGAATAGGGTTTGTGGGTTCCGGCTGCAGGGGGGAATGGTTCAGAAATAAGATGGCCCTGCTGGAGGAAGGGTGCGGCTTGGCAGGCTTAGCCCCAAGAGAAAGCAGTGGGCTAGGAGCTTTGTGCCCTGCCCCACTCAAGGAGAGGCGAGGGGAGCAGCAGACCCAGTGCTTCCCCATGCAGCCAGCCTGGCTCTTCAGCCAGCCAAGCAGCCTGTGCTGGGGTGGGTGTCTGCGAGCTCCTAGTCCCAGCAGTTTCCCTTGGGGCTTTGTTGAATCCAAAGGTGCAAAATAGGGCTGCCAAATGATTAAACAAATTGATCGCTATTTTAACTGCACTGTTAAACACTAATAGAATAGCATTGATTGAACTATGTGGGGTGTTTTCTACATTTTCAAATGTATTGATTTCAGTGAGTGTACAGTGCTCACTTTATAGTTATTTTTGATTACAGATATTTGCACTGTAAAAAAGATAAACAAAAGCACCAGGATTTTTCAATTCACCTTATACGAGTACAGTACCGTCCTGCAATCTCTTTGTCATGAAAATGCAACTTACAAATGCAGCGTTTTTTGACATAACTGCACTCAAAAACAAAACAGTGTAAAACTTTAGAGCCTACAAGTCTACGCACATATGGAGATATACCTATCTCAGAGAGCTGGATGGGACCCCAGGAAGGTCATCGAGTCCAGCCCCTGCCTTCACTAGCAGGACCAAGTACTGATTTTGCCCCGGACCCTTCAGGCTTGAACTCACAATCCTGGATTTAGTAGGCCAATGCTCAAACTGCTGAGCTATCAGTCAGCCAATCACTCATGCAAACAAGTTTGTGTACATTTACAGGGGATAATGCTGCCTGCTTCTTGTTTACAATGTCACCTGAAAGTGAGAGCAGGCAAGCGCATGGCACTGTTGTAGCCAGTGCTGCAAGGTATTTATGTGCCACATGCTAAACATTTGTATGTCCCTTCGATCACCATTCCAGAGGATGTGTGTCCATGCTGATGACGGGTTCTGCTCAATAACGATCCAAAGCAATACATACTGATGCATGTTCATTTTCATCCTCTGAGTCAGGTGCCACCAGCAGAAGGTTGATTTTCATTTTTGGTGGTTTGGGTTCTGTAGTTTTTGCATCGGTTTCTGTTCTGTAGTGTTGCTCTTTTAAGACTTCTGAAAGCATGCTCCACATCTCATCCCTCTCAGATTTTGGAAGGCACTTCAGATTCTTAAACCTTGGGTCGAGTGCTGTAGCTATCTTTAGAAATCTCACATCGATACCTTCTTTGCATTTTGTCATATCTGCAGTGAAAGTGTCCTTAAATCAAACAACATATGTTGGGTTGTCATCGGAGGCTGCCATAACGTGAAATATATGGCAGAATGCGGGTAAAACCACACAGCAGGAAACATACAATTCTCCCCCAAGGAGTTCAGTCACAAATGTGATTAACACGTTATTTTTGTAACAAGCATCATCGGCGTGGAAGCATGTCCTCTGGAGTGGTGTCTGGGAGTCCCACCTCAGGCAGCATCCTTTGGCAGATGCTTCCGAGGAGGGTTTCAAACCTTAGTGCACTTCTGTCCCGTTCCTCCCAAGCCCAGCTGGGGCTCATGAGGTTACCCTGTAGCTGCAGTGCTCTCCTAGGTCCCAGCACTGTTCTCACCCCTCTCCTCTTTGCCCCTGGGGCATCCTGTGGAAGCCAGCCTCACAGGTCAGTAGTACGTAGGTTTCCCTTTACAGAAATGTGCTGCCTTTGAATTTCACCAAGTGCTCCCTTGTCCCCCACCGTGGGGCAGGTTCAGAGGGGCCTGGGAGAGAGGACGTCTGGTTTGTGTTGGGGATTGTGTATCCAGGTCCCTTAAGGCAGCTTTGGAAATCTCAGCGAAAGGCTTTTTCTTCCTTGCTGAGCATGTCCTGATGGACCCCATGGCTGTGACTGTCAGCCCCAGGCATCCGGCCGGAGCAGGGCTGGAACGCTGCACTCCGCTGGAGCCTGAGCTCGCTGGTAGGGGATGGCGGCTGGCTGAGTTTTTTCTCACAGGTCAGGTTTTCTAAACCTTTGATTGTCTTTGTTGCTCTCCTCCGGCCTCTCTTCATTTTGTGCGCGTCATTGGTGAAGTGCGGCACCCAGAACTGGACCCAGGCCTCCAGCTGCAGCCTCACCAGGGCTGAGCAGACCAGGACAATTATCGCCCGTGTCTTACACATGCCACTCCGGCAACACACCCTAGAACGAGATCAGCCTTTGTCACCAGAGCAGCACCTTGTTGACTCTTTCTCAGCAGTCCGATGACCTAGCCAGTTAGTCCCCATAGCTGTAGTTGTGCGTTTGATTCTTCACACTTGTCTTTACTGAATGTCATCTTGATTTCAGACCAATTCTCCAACTAGTCAAGGTCCTTTTGGATTCTGATCCTGTCCTCCAAGTGCTTGCAACCCCTCCCAGCCTCCTGTCATCCACAGAGTTAGTAAGCAGCTGAGTGCACAGCCATGCACACATGCATTCCCTTAGGCATGGATCCCTGCTGGGGCCAGGGTAAGAGACATAACGTCAGGGCACCAGCTGGTGAGAGTCCAGCGTTTATTAGCAGTTGCTGGCAGGAGTGGGGATCAGAACCCAGGAGTCCTGGCTCCTAGTCCCAGGCCCTGACCACCAGCACGTGTCCGTTCCTGCCACCTCCTCTGCGGCCCCCTGTGAGTAAAAACCCTCCTCCCCTGTGGCAAGTTCTTCCAGTCGCTGCACGAAAAGACTAAATAGGGGCGTGAGTGGGAGGAACTTCCCCTCTTGACAGCAGCAGCCGAGGGTGGATTTTGTCTTTTCACTGGTTCGTATTTTGATCAGCGAAATGTCCAGTAGAGCCGGGCACCTGGGGAACTGAGCGGCTGATGCAGTTAGACCCCTCGGCCCTGTCACAGGCTCACTATAAAGCCCCCGGATCCCCGTTATAGTTCAGAAGTTAAAGTGCCATTGTATTTGGGAAAGTGATTTCCGGGAGGGATGCAAAGAGCTAATTAGAGCTGGCTGGGTGACAGCTCCGGGGGGATGCAGGGACAGTCTGCCAGGGTACGAAGGGGGCAACCCCCCCATTCCCTCTAGGTATTCCTGCAGGCCCAGGCATTGCAGTATCTGAGCACCCCTGCCCCACCAAGCATTGATAGATTCTATACTAGGGGTAGGCAACCTATGGCACGGGTGCCGAAGGTGGCACACAAGCTGATTTTCAGTGGCACTCACGCTGACCGGGTCCTGGCCACCTGTCCGGGGGGCTCTGCATTTTAATTTAATTTTAAATGAAGTTTCTTAAACATTTTAAAAAGCTTATTTACTTTACATACAATAGTTCAGTTATATATTATAGACATAGAAAGAGACCTTCTATAAATGTTAAAATGGATGACTGGCACACAAAACCTTAAATTAGAGTGAATAAATGAAGTCTCGGCACAGCACTTCTGAAAGGTTGCTGACCCCTGGTCTACACCCTGGCAAGGGAAGGTTTATTTACCAATGGGGAAACTGAGGCCCAGAGCGAGAGCTTGTGACTTGGCCTCTGGGCCCTTGCAGGGGAGTAAGGAGGCCAGTTATAGCCTTGTGTAGGCTACTAAGACCTTGGGTCCAGGAGCCAGTGACTCAGCCTCTGGAAAGCATGGACCCCTGGCTGCATCTCTCCACGCCAATGGACTTGCCAGCGCAGCTGAGCCGTGCAGGGGATGCGGGAACTTGGGGATGGGGCAGGGCAGCAGTTAAAGGAGCACAACCCCTCCCAGCGCTGCAGTTCCTGCTCCCCCGGCTTCGGGCTGTCCCCACAGGAACGATCTGGCCCTAAGGTTTTCAGGGGGATGCTGGGTCAAATGAGTCCTGAGAGGGGAGTGGGGCTGTCCCTGGGGAAAGGTAGGTGCCCCATCCTTGGGACAGTGAAAACCAGACCCAGCAATGCACTAGGAAACGGACCGTATGGGTTGGCTGTGGAAATGCCTTGCTAGGAGTTGGCTCCCACTCCGAAGGGGAGCGACGTGGCCCCTTGTTTAAACCAGGCCCCGGCAGTGGCGCGGGGAAGAACAGAGCAGTCAGCTGCACTCCGGCAATGTGACCAAAATCACTGCGAGCCGCACGAGGAGATGGTGATATGGCAGGGACACCCCCGCACGGCTCACCGCGGGCCCAATCCTGCTGCCTTTCCTCGCACTGAGTAGCACCTGAGTAGCGGCCTGTTCGTTTCCATCCTGCCTGCTGCGGGGACAGCAGGAACGAGCTCTGTGCCCTGGTTATAATTAGAATCATAGAATCATATGGCTGAGCAGCAGTTCTGCAGAAAAGGACCTGGAGGTTACAGTGGACGAGAAGCTGGATATGAGTCAGCAGTGTGCTCTTGTTGCCAAGAAAGCTAACGGCATCTTGGGCTGCATTAGTAGGAGCATTGCCAGCAGATCAAGGGAAGTGATTATTCCCCTCTATTCAGCACTGGTGAGGCCATATCTGGAGTATTGCGTCCAGTTTTGGGCCCACCACTATAGAAGGGATGTGGACAAATTGGAGGGAGTCCACGAAGGGCAACAAAAATGATCAGGGGGCTGGGGCACATGACTTATGAGGAGAGGCTGATGGAACTGGGGTTATTTAGTCTGCAGAAGAGAAGAGTGAGGGGGGATTTGATAACAGCCTTCAACTACCTGAAAGGGGGGTCCAAAGAGGATGGAGCTCGGCTGTTCTCAGTGGTGGCAGATGACAGAACAAGGAGCAATGGTCTCAAGTTGCAGTGGGGGAGGTCTAGGTTGGATATCAGGAAACACTATTTCCCTAGGAGGACGGGGAAGCATTGGAATGAGTGTCCTAGGGAGGTGGTGGAATCTCCTTCCTTAGAGGTTTTTGAGGTCAGGCTTGACAAAGCCCTGGCTGGGATGATTTAGTTGGGAATTGGTCCTGCTTTGAGCAAGGGGTTGGACTAGATACCTCCTGAGGTCCCTTCCAACCCTATATTCTCTGGTTTTATGTGCCAGAACCTCCCCTGCCCTTGCCCTTCCCGAGGCCCAACCCCAGCTCCCACCTATTCCCCCAAAACCCTGCCTCTGCCCCGCCCCTTTCCCGATGCCATGCCCCCATCCTCTCCTCTTCCCTCTTCCCCCTTGTCACTCACTGCTTTTCCCCTACCCCCTCAGGTCAGGAAGGACTCACCTGCAGAGCCGGGGCTGGGAGCTGCAGCCACCAAATGCAGGTGGGAGGTGGCCCCGGCTGAGTAGGGGCTGGCGTGGGTGATGACCCGACACCTCCCATCCTCCCCTGCCTGCAGTAACCAGACATCGGGTGTCCGGTCAGTAGATCTGACCGGACATTATCGGGCCCCCTTTTCAACCGGACTCTCTCAGCGACGCATTTCGTCCCTCATGGCCCCTTGCTGCCGGAGGCAGCAAGCCTAGATTACTACCCCTGTGCCATGCTGTGCCCAGCGCATGGCAGATGGTGCAGCTGAGACTCCACCCGCCTGCAGCGGGGATGAGGGGAAGCACCTGGCATGCAGTTCCTGCTCCCCACTCCCCTACATTGGACTGCAGCATAGATGCTGGGGTGTGCGTGTCTTGAACTTGCCAGATCTCTCAGGCGCCTGGTTGCATCAACGCCCACTTGCTGGGGCTGGCTCGGCCGCGAGAGTTATTTATTGGCTTGTGTTCTGGTAGCACTATTGGGCTCCCATCCCAGATCAGGGCGGCACTCAGACATTGAAATGACAGCCCCTGCCCCAAAGAGCTCCCAGGCCAGGCGGCTGGGTCCTTTATTTGGTGCTGCGACAGCTGAGTTGTTTGAATCGAATCTTAAACTGAAGCTGTTTGGGGCTAGACCTCCAGCTGCTGGACAGTGTGGGGGAGGGATAGCTCAGTGGTTTGAGCACTGGCCTGCTAAACCCAGGGTTGTGAGTTCAGCCCTTGCGGGGGCCATTTAGGGATCTGGAGCAAAAATCAGTACTTGGTCCTGCTAGTGAAGGCAGGGGGCTGGACTCAGTGACTTTTCATGGTCCCTTCCAGTTCTAAGAGATAGGTATATCTCCAGGCGGGCTGTCTAGGGAATCTGGCCCAGTAGTGTGTGTCCAGCATGGTTGAGATGGGGTGCAGCCCCAGCTGGCACCTCCTCTTGGTTGCGCTGGGAATTAGCTCAAGGCTGATGCCCATGTCCATGGTCTGCACACCAGCACTCTGCCTTTACTCCCACCTTCAGCACCTGGAATGCAATGTCCTCTGGCTGGGTCAGCATCTGTGTTTCCCCCTTCTGGGGGGGACTATCTCTGTCCAACAGTCTAGCCACTTCCCAGGGGCAGGGAGCAAATCAACTG
The DNA here is from genome assembly GCF_007399415.2 of Gopherus evgoodei. Taxonomy (NCBI): domain Eukaryota; kingdom Metazoa; phylum Chordata; order Testudines; family Testudinidae; genus Gopherus; species Gopherus evgoodei. Next base: position 133,797,113 of record NC_044327.1, on the reverse strand, counting down.
TCTTCAGTTATTTAGGTTCCTCCTGTGTTCAGAGAAATGGGACTTTGTGCAATCTTGGGGAATAAACCCAGGTGGCATCAAAGGCAGCAGATTCCATCACCAGTTCCCCAACCCCCAGCTGGGACAACCCCACATTTTGGCTAGCCCAGGGGCAGGCAAACTTTTTGGCCTGAGGGCCACATCGGGTTTCAGAAATTGTATGAAGGGCCGGTTAGGGGAGGCTGTGCCTCCCAAAACAGCCCAGCATGGCTCAACCCGTGCCCCCTATCTGACCCCCCTCTGCTTCTCACACCCTGATGACCCCCCCCCAGAACTCCTGCCCCATTCACCCACCACTTCTCTCTGTCCCCTGACTGCCCCCTGCACCCCATTCAACCCCTCCTCTCATTCCTGACGCCCCCCCAGGGCCACTGCCCCATCCAACCACCCCTTCTCCCTGACAGTCCCCAGAATCCCTGCTCCCATTCAAACCCCTGTTCCCCATACTCTGACCTCCCCGATCCATATCCACACCCTGGGCCCCTGACCACCCCCTGAATTCCCCTGCCCTCTCTCCAACCCTCCTCCCCTGCTCCTTACCGCTTTGCCTACAGCACTGGTGGCTGGTGGTGCTACAGCCGCGCTGCCCAGCTGGAGCCAGCCAGGCAGCGCCCAGCACAGAGCACCCCAGGAGCGCGCAGCCCTGCCGCCCAGAGCGTTGCGCCCACAGAGCAGCGAGCTGAGGCTGTGGGGGGACGGGACAGCAGGGGAGGGGCCAGGGGCGAGCGTCCCAGGCCAGGAGCTCAGGGGCCAGGCAGGAGGGTCCTGCAGGCTGGATGTAGCTTGTGGGCGTAGTTTGCCCACCTCTGGGCTATCCTCTCTGGTCCAAAGAGGGAACACCGTCATCATAATGATCTATTTAAAAAATGTCTGTAGTGCCACTAATTTACAAAGTGCTTTGCAAGCCAGTGGCCTGATTCTGTGCCTCTTGATCCGCTGCAGAGTCGTACTCGGACGAGTAGCCCCAGTGCTCATGTTGACTGAGTGAGATTCTGCTCAATGGGTGAAATCTATCCCTGCGTCGAGGGCTGTGCTTAGGGGAGTCTCATCCAGGACACAAGGTGTTTCAGAGCTGAGACCTGCTTTAAGATCCCCAGGCTGTGCATCGTTAGGGTCCTGGCTTTGCTAATTAGTCTGTGCAGCTAAAATTACCCAGGACACCTCGACTGAAGACTACTCCTCATCGCTTTTTGCAGGCAGTGTTGCTGGACTCTGTTAAGCAGCACCACGTCCCACCCCAGAGCTGGCTGCATTTTAGTGGTGGGTGAAATGTAGGGTGACCAGATAGCAAGTGTGAAAAATTGGGACGGGGGTAGAGGGTAAGAGGAGCCCATACAAAAAAAAGCCCCATATATTGGGACTGTCCCTATAAAATCAGGACATGTGGTCACCCTAGTGAAATGTTAATGACGTACAAGGCTTTGGGCTGAATGACGCAATGGAAAAGAGAGGCTCTATTGTTATAGAATCATGGCACTGGAAGGGACCTCACGAGGTCGTCTAGTCCAGTCCCCTGCACTCAGGGCAGGACTAAGTATTATCTAGACCAGCCCTGACAGGTGTTTGTCCAACCTGCTCTTCTGGTTGGGAAAGTTGCCGTGGAATCGTTTTCACGGGGAAGGAAGGTTGGGGGGACGGGAAGAGACAGAGGAAAGGGGAATCTGGCAGAAGGGCGAGGGAGATGGTTCCTAGCGGCTGCACTCAGCCGTGGCGCCGACACATTAAAAACCCATTAAAATCTCATTGATGTGTTTGCTCTCGCCACGGTGCGTTAATAACCCTGGGAGCTTTTAGGAGGGGTGTGGTGCTTTGGCGTTGAATTGCACTGCTGGGTCAGCACATAGGCGCCAAGCTATTAGCACACCAGGGGGCAGTGAGATTAGAAGACATTTGCGGGCGGGGAGGTCAGCGACAGAGTCTAATTTTCATCTGTTTGTTTTCTTGCACCATTAACACAGCCTGCGGGTTGCATCTGAAGGGAGTTGGCCCTAAAGGGAGTTTGCTTTCTCAGATCTGGCTCAGTCCTCAGGCCGAGCCCCTCGCCTGGGACTGGCGTGCCTGCCACAATTGTACATGGTGGATATAATGCTACAGGGCTGGAACTCGGAGCTATGCCGATTTGCACCAGCTGAGGATCTGGCCTCTTTATCCCTCTCCCCTCCATCCTGCAGGGCGTTTGCTGCTTTTCTCTGGGTGTGTGTCGTATGGGTGGCGTGGCTGGGTCCAAGCGTTGGGCTCCGGCGCCATCGGGGTTCACGCTCATTCTCATCTCTTCGGAGGGAAGGCACCAGCGAGCTCCGTCTCCTGTGCACACCTGCCTGGCGGGTGGAAGGCACCAGCCATGTGAGCTTATGGTTGTGCTGCCCAGGGCCGGTGCTATGGAGGGCTCGGAAGCCAAGGCCAAAGCCTTGAACCCGGCCCGGGGAGCCAGGGCAGAGGCATCAGTGGCATGGCACAGAATTGCAGCAGCCACGCCGGCAGCTCATGAATGCGTGGCCCGAAGCAGCAGCAGGGCTGTGGCGTGCTCGCCAGCAATCAGCAGGAAAGGAGCCGCTCCGCAGCCGTGGCTCTTGGTGTGTCCAGCAGCAGTGAGGAGAAGGGCCGGGAGCTGCATGCAGGGAGCGGGGCTGGCAGTGGGCTCCTGGCTTTGCAGCTGGGGTTGCCACAGACGTGCACCATCCATGCATCAGCCTCAGAGGGGGACATGCTACAGACGGACCAGTGAGTGTCAGAGCCCCTCGACGTAGGACATGGATCATCCAGGGCTAGAACGCCAAGTGCAAGGCCTAAATGCTGATGTGGCAACATCAGCATCCAGAGGGGGCTGGGTTCATCTCCCGTCCCTCAGCCAGGCCATGGGGAGATCCTGTGGAGCAGCGCTGGGGTGGGGCATGGAAGTGCGAGTCAGAAGGGCAGGAATGGACGAGGTTTGGAGGAGTCACTTTATTGCTAGCTGGGTAAGAGTGCTTCATTTGCAAGAAAAAGCCCTTCCTGCCTCGCCGGGGGGCTGGGTCCAGGGCTGTCCCACAGGAGGCGCTCCAGAGGGGGCTGGGGCCCAGGCGTGTGCACGAAAGCAATCCTTAGACCGCCTCCTGCTGGAGGCAGCATGTCCGTGGCACCAGTCCTGCAATCAGGTCCACATGGGCCACGCACCAGCCCTTTGTAGCACCCCTCAGTCCCCTGCTGGGGCATTGCCGCCATAGATGGACTCAGAGGGAGCAGGGCAGCTTCCTGAATCATTAATAGGACTTCCTGTGGCTCCCCAGGGCCGGATCCCTCATTTGCACCTGTTCACAATGGGATGTGAAATCCCACCTGCACAGAGTGCTTTGCTCCTGCCTAGGGAGAATGAGCCTTCATCAGTGTTCCTGCGATGTTTCCCAGCCAAACACCAGCCAGGCACAGCCCCGCTTAGTTCATGAGTGCGGACACACTCCTGGCCTGAGGCACCACATCGACTGGGTACAGGGGGGCTTTTGCCTAGTGTTTTCTTGCATTTGCAGAGCTGGCTCTGTTCTGCGGATCAGAGTTTTCACATTTGTTAGCCAACGTGTTACGGTAAAAAGGAGGTGGAGGTTTTAAAGTTTATGCGGTTTCTTGTTAAAGGTCTTGTATATATGATTCATCTCCATATCTTGCACTCTTTTCATAGTGTATTTCTACATCAAAGCCTCTATAAAACCCAGCCTGTTCCTTTATGTGGGGGAAGTAATATCTGGGAAGTTGGGAATGGTTATAGAATATTTTTAGTGCATTTCTTTATATTGCTGTGGCCCTGAGTTCTCTTAATAAAGAGGGAGCATGTAGTGTGCTGGTTGGGGATTCTAATGGAGTGGGCCAAGAGATGGCAGTTTCATGGGTTCTAAGCCTGGCTCTGTCACTGATGGGGTGTGAGTTTGGCCTATCTGTAGAATGAAACGAAATGCTGCCACGACAAAGTGCACACAAGGCGTGAGTGTAAAGAAATGGACGTCTTGTTTGTCTGCATTGGTATAACCCATAGGCAGCAGTTGCTCCTAAAAAACTGATTCACTCAGAGAGAGAGGCTCTGGCAGAAGAGACTTTACTGGTGATTTGCTGAGCATCTAAAATGAACTGCACCACAGCTGACTTTAAGCATCTCTCCAAGATCTAACTCCTATGCATTCAGACAAAGAGAATTTGTAACATGGCCAGCAACAGCACCATCTGGAGGATCCCAATTATATTATACAACCTACATTGTTTAACCCCCTTCGGGCTAGTAACACTGTCTCCTGAGCTCATTTACCCTGTGTGGTGGGGCGATGACTCACCAGCGTGGCGCCTCCTGCTGGTCGTCTTGGGAATTTAGCTCTTTCCAGCCCAGAGCGCCCTCTGCAGGCAGGTGGCTCGCCCACCGCTGGCCCCCGTGTCCCTCCCAGACCCTGGTGCCCCTCTACATCACTGTTCTGCCCCCAGCAGTAACCCACAATCTGAGTCTCCCCACCCAGGGGAACCCCCAACCCCCATCCCCACCTTGCCTCAGTGATTACTGCCAGTCACCATCCAGCCCCACTCCCTGGGGCAGACACAGTCTGTAAACCACTCGTCATCAGCAAGGGGGTAAGGACCTGCTGCCTTTGCCTATCTCTGGGCTGCCCCTCTGCAGCCCCAGTGCCCTTTGTGGGCCCTTAACTTGGCCTGCAGCCTGGGGCTTAGCTAGGCCGGAGCTCCCCAGCTCCCTCTGCCCTTCCCCAGCACTGCTCCACCCTAGGTACCCTCCTCAGGTCCCAGGCAGCCAGGTCCTTCTCTCTCAGAAGCCAGCCAGAGAGTGTGTGTTTTAGCTTCTGGCCCACTGCCTTCTTATAAGGGTCAGCTGGGCCCTGATTGAGCTGGCCCCAGCTGTGGCTGCTTCCCTCAATCAGCCCAGCCTTTCACAGCTGCAGCCTTCTGCAGGGCTGTCTTAAGCCCTTCAGGGCACGAGCTGGGTGACCACCCCCCTATACCCTGGCTACAACTAACTGCTGCTTTAGGGCCCAGTCCTGGTCCCATCAAAGACGTCCAGATCAGACAGAGGTTCTGGCCCTTGCCACCCCTGCCAAGAACCGGGGCAGCTCCCTCAGCTTTGACAAAGGGTTGGATATCAGTCGCTCTTACCTGTAGTTTCTTCTTTTGCTTCATCCTCCTCTTTTCCCCTTGAACTCACTTTCCCGTGCTTGGACACAGCATGCTCGACCCTTTCCTCCTCACCTGCTCCCTGCCTCGCTCCCCTCAGGGCTAGCGTGCTGCCATGCTTTGTAGACCCTCCGAGCTCAACCTTCTGCCAATGCCCCATCCCCCTTTCCTGGCGAAGGGGTGAGTCGATCCACGACGGATGCCTGGGATGTAGTTTCCGCTGACACTGACTCCCTCTGTGGCCTTGGGTGAGTCGCTTCCTGTCTCAGTTTCCCCAGCTGTGAATGGAAATGATGATACTCACCCTCCTGTGTACAGGGCTTGATAGACCTGTGGCTGAAACACACCATATTGGCACTCGGCTACTGCAGCCGTGGGCTCGCTATCTAGAGAGTGAGAAGAATGATGTGGTATTATTACACGTGACAACATGGAGAAATTGCTAAGGATGAATACAAAAGACCAGCGCAAGCATGTAGGGAAACAATCAAAAAGGCAAAGGCACAAAATGAGTTCCACCTCATACGGGACAGGACAGGCAATGCAAAGAGCTTCTATAAGTACATTAGGAGCAAGAGAAAGCTGAAGGAAAGTGGAGGTCCTCTACTTTGCCGGGAAGGTGGATGACATCAAGAAGGCCAAGGTGTTTAATGCCTATTTTGCGTCACTCTTCACGAAAAGGGTTAGTTGTGAGCAGATGCTTAACATAATTAATATTAAAGGCAGGAACTCAGGCCAGAATAGGGAAGAACAATTTAAAGAATATTTAGTTAAGTTAGATGTATTCAAGTCAGCAGGGCACGTAAAGAACTAGCTGCAGCATTCTCAGAACCATTAGCAATTATCTTCGAGAGCTCCTGCAGGATGGGTAAGATCTCAGAGCACTGGAGAACGGCAAGCATAGAACCTGTCTTTCAAAAGGGAAACACAGAGGACCTGGTTAATTATAGATCAATCAGAGTAACTTCGATACCTGGAAAGATACTGGCACAAATGATTAAACAATCAATTTGTCAGTACATAGAGCATAATAAGGAATAGCCAACGTGGATTTGTTAAGAACAAATCCTGCCAAACCAACATAATTTCCTTCTTTAACAGGGTTACTGACCAAGTGGATTTTTGTGAGGCTTTTCACACAGTCCCACATGACATTCTCATAAGCAAACCAGGGAAATGTGATCTAGAGGTGGATGCACAACTGGTTGCAAAAGTGTATTCGAAGAATCATAGAAGATTAGGGTTGGAAGAGACCTCAGGAGGTATCTAGTCCAACCCCCTGCTCAAAGCAGGACCAACTCCAACTAAATCATGAAATTTATCAATGATTTGCTGTCAAATTGTGAGGGCATATCAAGTGGGGACCAACAGGTATCAGTCCTGAGTCCAGTACTAGTAAATATTTTTGGTAATGACTTGGATAATGGAGAGAAGAGTATGTTTATAATATTTGCAGACACAGAGCTGGGAGGGGTTGCAAACACCATGGATAAGGACAGGTTTCAGAGTAGCAGCCATGTTGGTCTGTATCAGCAAAAAGAACAGGAGTCCTTGTGGCACCTTAGAGACTAACACATTTATTTGAGCATAAGCTTTTGTGGGCGACAGCCCACTTCATCGGCTACATAGAATGAAACATATAGTGAGGAGATATATACACATACAGAGAACTCCCACCTTTTCATGTTCTGTATGTATATATATCTCCTCACTATATGTTTCATTCTATGTAGCCGATGAAGTGGGCTGTCGCCCACAAAAGCTTATGCTCAAATAAATGTGTTAATCTCTAAGGTGCCACAAGGACTCCTGTTCTTTTTGCAAACACCATGGAGGATAGGATTAGAATTCAAAAGGTTCTTGACAAATTGGAGAATTGAACTGAACGCAACAAAAGGAAATTCAATAAAGATAAGTGCAAAGTGCTTCACCTAGGAAGGAAAAACCAACCCCCCAACTCCAGCTAGGGGCTGGAGTAACCAGCCAGGGGGTTGTACTGCTGAAGGATCTGAGGGTTATAAAAGCAGCAAAGAATCCTGTGGCACCTTATAGACTAACAGACGTTTTGGAGCATGAGCTTTCGTGGGTGAATACCCACTTCTGCATCTGAGGAAGTGGGTATTCACCCACGAAAGCTCATGCTCCAAAACGTCTGTTAGTCTATAAGGTGCCACAGGATTCTTTGCTGCTTTGACAGATCCAGACTAACACGGCTACCCCTCTGATACCTGAGGGTTATAGTTGATCACAAATGGAATATAAGCCAATACAGTGATGCAGCTGCAAAGAACGCTAATAGCATTCCGGGGTGTATTAACAATAATGTCGTATGTAAGACCCGGAAGGTAGTGGTCCCACTCGGCCCAGCACCAGTGAGGCCCCAGCTGGAGCACTGTGTTCAGTTCTGGGTGCCGCACTTTAAGAAAGAAGTGGTGAAATTGGAAAGAGTCCTGAGGAGAGCAGCGAAAATGATGAAAGGTTTAGCAAACCTGACCTGTGAGGAGAGGTTGAGTAAATTGGGCATGTTTAGAAGACTTGAGGGGGGACCAGATAACAGTCTTCAAATATGTTGAGGACCCTACCAAGTGAGACCCCCCCTCCCCTGCATTCTCTGAGGCTCAAGAGGGATTAATTCAGCGGTTCTCAAACTTGTGTACTGGTGACCATAGCAAACCTCTGAGCGCGACCTCCACCTTATAAATTAAAAACACTTTTTTAATATATATTTAACACTATTATAAATGCTGGAGGCAAAGCAGGGTTTGAGATGGAGGCTGACAGCTCGTGACCCCAGTAATAACTCATGACCCCCAGTTTGAGACCCCCTGAATTAATTGAATTTTAGCACTCTGTGTCCATTCACATGCATGTGCTATTGTGAGGATTTCAGTTTTCACAACATAGGCTCAACCCAGATTCTGGAACAAGCTCAAATGCTCAGTTCGTGGAGTATGTACATAAGCTAAACTAAAGACAAACCCACAGTAACTGTCTCCAGTTTGTGAGGGACCCCATGGAGCCAGTCTCTAGGAAACAGATAAATTCATGGAGATTAAGTCCATTAATGGCTATTAGCCAGGATGGGTCAGGAATGGTGTCCCTAGCCTCTGTTTGTCAGAGGGTGGAGATGGATGGCAGGAGAGAGATCACTTGATCATTGCCTGTTAGGTTCACTCCCTCTGGGGCATCTGGCACTGGCCACTGTCGGTGGACAGGATACTGGGCTGGATGGACCTTTGGTCTGACCCAGTCTGGCCATTTTTATGTTCTTATGTTCTAACCTAAATGAACCCAAAGTTATGGAGACAGATACGAGTCAAGGAAGCCAGCAGAGTATCAGAAACCTGGAAAAATCTCTGACTGGATGGGCTTAGGCGTTTGGTCACAAGCTGAGGATGTTCAAAAGTTTTGGATTTTTTTTAAGCAGAATTTTTTTATTGTTTCTTTAAACAATCAAACACAGCAAGCAGCAAATATTTGGTCACACACTTCTGAAACCCCAAACCATATTCAGGTTTTGGCAGACTAATTTCAGCTTTTCAATTAAAAAAAACCACAAGAAATTTTGAAGGAAAGCAGACATTGTCCATGATTTTTTTTGCTTTTTAAAAACCCCTAGTTTTCGATCCAAAAAAAGTTTTGACGGAAAATATTTGTCCAACCCTTTTAATGAGCTTTAGTGCCTTTTAGCACTAGCTGATGCTGAGAACCAGTGATACCTTGTAAAGGTGACTTGAAAAGAAGTTTTCTCAAAACTGGGTTTGTGCCGAGATGCAGAAGTGTTTCAATAACACAATGCATAACCAGCTCGAGCCCCCACCCAGTGACCTGGGACACTTACATACCACACCCTCCTGGGTGCCTCTAGGAGGCAATACTTCTGCTCTCACAAGCACGGAGTCTGAGTGTAGCAAAATCCTTTTAATAAAGGAAGGAAACAATGCGGCATCATGTTGGAGAAACACCACAAACAGGATTATAACACAAACCATAAACAAAACCCACCTCCAAGTACATTTGTCCTTTCCCCTTTAGGGTCTTAAGTCCAATTACCCCAAAGTCCAACAACCCAAAAGTCTCTGGTCAGTGCCACCTCAGAATTCAAGAGTTTATCTGCAGAGTTTTACCCCCCCAGCCTAGGTGGAATGGGGGGGGGGGAGGGGAGAGTCCACACAGGGTGTTAAGGGGCACCTTACGTGGGTCAGGGCCAACTGCTCCACCTCTCTGTGAAGTTCTGCTGCAGCCTTTACACGCTCCACTCTGCCAGCTGCTTAACCATAGGTCTTCAGGCTCCCCCACAGGTTAACACAGAACTCAATGATCTCAGCTCAGCCCAGCCCCTTCAGTGATTTCAGCTTTTAGTAGGGGAGCCCTGATGTTGGTGCACTATTGGCTCAACATGAATTCAGCTCAGCAGTCTCTAGATGGATTCCTAATGGATACAAAATTAGCTCTGCTCTTTAACAGTAGAGAGAGAAAAGACACTGCAATTGGTATTCTAAGCCCTCAAAATAGGCCCATACCAGCAACCCCACACACCAGCCCACAACCTCTTTTCCTTCATGGGGTTTTGGAACCCATGTCCCATGTTTAGCAAGTACCACCCAACTGAGGTTGAGTCACCTCTGTCACAAAGCAGTCCCACAGCTCCCCATTCACACAATCAGGGTGACAAACTTTTTTTTCCTCCTGCCCCAATAACAAAGAAATTGGGGATCCCAGAGCTGTTAAAATAACCATCCCAGTCTGCTGTGGGCTTATGCTAAGTGGAGGGTGGATGCCAATGCAAATCTTTCCCCATTCTTTGAAATTCTTGGAATTCTTTCCACATTCCCTACAATTCACCACCAGATGTCAGGGTAGCGCTCATCCTGACTCTGCTTACACCCTTTTTTCCCAGGGCGGCCTGAGGGGAGGGAGGGGGGGCAAATGGGGCAATTTGCCCCGGGGCCCTGGGCCCCCATAAGAATATAGTATTCTATAGTATTGCAACTTTTTTTCATGGAGGGGCCCCTGAAATTGCTTTGCCGCAGGCCCCCTGAATCCTCTGGGTGGCCCTGCCACCACTGGAGATTTTGCAGAACAGGTTGGACACTCACCTGTCCAGAATTGCGGTATATTTGGTCCTGCTTCAGCACAGCTCTTGAGGTCCTTCCCAGCCCCCCGTTTTGATGACTCTGGTTGTTTATAGGCTCTCTCCATTCTCACTGCTGTAGCACCCCAGGAGCCTTTGTGCGGGGTGTGCCACACACCTGTAGTGAGAGACTGTCCATTCCCAGAGCTCACATGCTACATAGACGAGACTGGCACAGAGGGAGCGGGGAGAAGGAAAGGATTAGTATCCCCAGGTAGGAAACTGAGGCACTGGGAGATGGAAGGCAGAGCCTACAGTTCACCTCAGCCACTAACATGTGTTAAAATACAGCTTGCCCTGCCTACACCAGGGCTTGAAAACGTGCCAGTTAGAACACTTTCGCTGACACATTTTGAGCGCACACCTTTCCTCCCCATGCAGGCGTAGCCTAAACAACCTGCCCAACCCCTCCTGGGGAGTGGGCAGGACCACGGCTGGTGCTTGGGTCTCTTGTGCTGTCAGCTACAAGGGTGAGACGTTCTCTACCCCCCAACTTCTCTTGCTCTTGGGAGGTGGGGTTGGGCCAGATCCAGAACCCATCTGGGGGCACATTGCTCTGAGCTGGCTGCTAACTCTGTAATAACAGGCCGAGTCCCAGACCCAACAGCCGTGCTCTCTGGGGGGCCTAGGAGCGTAACATAACCTTGAAGCTCAGACTCGTCATTGGTTAGAATCACAATAACTTCCGCTCCTGTTAAACGCTGGCATTTTAACCAGCATGGCCCGGGGCTGCAGTGAAACAGATGAATCTCTCAATCCATGTTTCTAAGCGCCTGCAGGTCCCATTTGGAAGCAGGTGACGCGATAAATATTGAGCAAAGAAAGCGACTCTGTATCTGGAGTGTTTTAGTAAACAAAGAGGAAATCAGCGAAGGCCTGTTGGCTTCTGCCAAGCTGCGGTTTTAGTGTCCCTCCCGGTGTGGAGTTTATTGCTGTCATTTCGTTCCAGTTTTACTGTTGTTTTTGCCCTTATCTCCCAGCTTCTTTCTGGCTCTCGCTGCCTTTGATTTAATGGAACTTTTAGCGACAGGAGCACTGAATTACCCTGCCGCCAGGCCTTTCCAACACGCCGGTCACAGATAAGATGTGTTCTCTCTGTGACCGCCGTGATCCCACCACAGCCTCACCGTGTACATCCGTTCTGAATATTTATGGTCTCTCCAAGCAAGGCACAGCCTCCCCAGCCTCCCGCTGAGATCAGCTGCCCGTAGGATCCCAGTCCTTCACCCTGCAGCTGGTTGGTCCCCTCCCTTTACAGGGAGAACAAAGGCTGGGGCATTTGGATCAGGTCATGGCCAGACTTCTCCTTCCCCATCTCCCCCTCGTTGTTACATTTCTTGGCTTGTGGTTTTTTTGGGTGGCATCACCCTGGGTTAGAGGGCACTGTGCCGTGGGGTTTCTTTGTCTTCAGAGTCAGGACTGAAGCCAGATCCATCCTGGGGAGGTCCTGGTCTTTGGGACAGGGAGCACGAAACATCCACAGTGCTTGCTGAAAAAGTCAGGGGGTCTCTGGGCCCAGACGGGGTGGGTGGTTGTATCCTGTACTGTTCCTAAGATAAATATTAAGATATCTGAAAAAACCACCTTACAACACCGTTACTGAGGTTGCAAAGCCAAGCACTGAAAAGTGAGGAAAGGCCAGAGTTAAGGGTACCTGTGCAAAAGCTGCAGAAGCCTCCTACCTAGCCTGCCCCACTTTCTCCCCACCTCAGCCCTCTGGTCCAATCCCAGTCTTCCCCCAACCTTCCACCATAGTCCAATTCTTGTTCCCTCTGTATCTGAGTCAGGCAGCTTCCTCCTCCATGCAGCCGAGGTAGCCGCAGGGGTGTGTGTGCGTCACTGAGGGGAAAGCTGGGGGGGGAATGGACCCACCGCACACAGCCACAGGCTCCGCCAGCCCTGGAGGGAAGGGGAGTACATTCCAGAGTCAAGGTCCCTCCACTGAGGATGTCCTGCCCACAGACCTCTCGCTCTGTGTGACCAGCTGCGGGAATGTGAAGAGACCAGACCAGGCTCCTCGCCAAACCCAGGCCTAAGGACAGACTGACAAAGAGCTACCGGGGGGGAGGACCTCAGTTCCCACCACCTTCTTCATGGTCTCCTCCAGCACAGGCAGCTGAGCTGGCAACAGGGGTAGGTCCCTTAGGTGCCCCACTAAGGGCTGTGGCCACTAGAGGGTGCCATGATACCTCACCCCTCAACACAGAGACAGTCGTACGTTACAAGGTGATGCACATTCAAGATGGCAACACGCTTGCCAAGGTGTCCAGAAATAATAACTCACATGGTCCTTTACAAGACTTTACTGGAGGCAGTGCTTTATGGAGGCCTAAGCTAGTTTTATCTATCTATCTATCTATCTATCTATCTATCTATCTATCTATCTATCTATCTATCTATCTATCTATCTATCTATCTATCTATCTATCTATCTATCTATCTATCCTCCAGACACCCCCTCTATCTATCTATCTATCTATCTATCTGTCTATCTATCTATCTATCTATCTATTGCTTTAAAAGGGCTAGTGTCACAAAACTGAAAACAATTATGAGCCAAACCATCTGGGAGGAAGAATTTAAGTTAACAAATATGAATGATAAGTGGGAATTGTTTAAGAGCGCTTCACTAGATGCTGAAAAAGCCACAATCAAGAAAGAAGGTCATATTGGTTAAAAAACTGACCTGGTTTAGTGTGGAACAGATGGCAGCTATAATAGATAAATAAAATAAAGAAGCATATAACAGATGGAAGAAAGTATAATTTGATAGTAATGAATATAAATCAGAAGCTAGGAATTGTAGAAAACTGATAAGTGAAGTCAAGGGACACAAGGAGAAATCTATGGCCAGCAGAGTTAAGGACAATAAGGAGTTTTTAAAGTATATTGGTTGGGTCAATAAATATTTCTGTTCCATATGTGGGGGAAAAGATGATGTAGTCTCAGCATATTATGACGATACTCTTTCCATTCCACTAGGATCTCAGGAGGATGTTAAACATCCTACTAAATTTAGACATTTTAAAATCAGCAGGTCTGGATAACTTGCATCCAAAGTATTTTAAAGGAGCTGGCTGAGGAGCTTGCTGGACCATTAATGTTGATTTTCAATAATGCTTGGAATTCTAGGGAAGCTCCAGAAGACTGCAAAGAAGTTACTGTTGTACCAATATTTAAGCAGGTGAAATGGGATGACCTGGATAATTATAGGTCCATCAGTCTGACACTTATCCTGGGTGAGATAATGGAGCAGCTGACATGGGACTCGATTAATACAGAATGATAACATAATTAATGCCAATCAACAGGGGTTTATGGAAAATAGATCCTGTCAGACTAATTTGACATCTTTTGATGAGATTACAAGTTTGATTCATAAGGTAATAGTGTTGACGTTATATACTTTGACTTCGCACAACATGACATTTTGATTAAAAAACTAGAACGATATAAAATTAACATTAACATCAAATGAACATGGCACATATTAAATGGATTAAAAGCTGGCTAGCTGACAGGTCTCCAAATGCACGCAGTCTTGTTGTAGTCGGGTTGGTCCCAGGATATTAGCGAGCCCAGGTGGGTGAGCTAGCCCAGCTTCTGCCGGTGAGAGAGACTAGCTTTCGCAGGGCTTGTCTTTCTCACCAAGAGAAATTGCTCCCATAATAGGCCTCAAAATGTAATTCTAAATGGGAAACCATCATCAAGTGGGTGTGTTTCCAGTGGGCTTTCATAAGGCTCAGTTCTTGGCTGCACGTCATTAACATTTTTATCAATGACCTGGAAGAAAACAAAATCATCACTGTTCAAGTTTGCAGATGAGGCAAAACCAGGGGGAGGGGTAAATAATGAGGAGGATAGGCCTGGCTCTCTTGGCAAATTGGGTGCAAGCAAACAATATATGTCTTAATACCGCTAAATATAAAGGTATGCAGCTAGGAGCAAGGAATGTCGGCCATACTTACAGGACGGGGGACTCTACCCTGGGAAGCAGAGAGTCTGAAAACATTTGGGGCGTCGTGGTGGATAATCAGCAGAATATGAGCTCCCAGTGCGATGCTGTTGCCAAAAGGGCTAACGCGATCCTGGGACACATAAACAGAGGAATCTTGAGTAGAAGCAGAGCGGTTAGTTTCCCTCTGTGTTTGGCACTGGCGTGACCGTTGCTGGAATCCTGTGTCCAGTTCTGGTGCCCACTGTTAAAGAAGGATGTTGATAAATCAGAGAGGGCTGAGACAACAGCCATGAGAATGAGGAAAGGATTAGAAACCTGCCTTATAATGATAGACTCAAGGAGCTCATCTATTTAGCTCAAGAGTTCTCCAAGTTCCTTGCACTGCGACCTCACCTGCACAACAAAAATTACCACATGACCCAGGAGGGGGACCGAACCCTGAGCCCTCTGGAGCTCCGCCACGCTGGGGGAGGGCCAAAGCCTGAGCCCCACTGCCGTGGGGGGCTGGAGGACAAAGCCAAAGCCCAGTGGCTTCAGCCCCAGGCTGGGGGCCTGTAATTTGAGCCCTGCCACCCAGGGTGGAAGCTCTCAGGCTCGGGCTTTGGCCCTAGGTGGTGGGGCTCAGGCTTTGGCCTCAGGCCCCAGCAGGTCTAACAGCAGCCCTGGAGACCCCATTAAAACAGTTGCCACCCACTTTGGGGTCCCGACCCACAGTTTGAGAACAGCTGATTTAGCATAAGATAGAGAAGGTTACGGGGTGACCTGAGCACAGCCCAGAAGTACCTACATGGGGAACAGAAGTTTAATAATCAACTCTACTGTCAAGCAGAGGAAGGTCTAACATGGTCCTATGGCTGGAAGTTGAAGCCAGACACATTCAGGCTGGAAATTAGGTGAACGTTTTTAACAGTGAGAGTAATTTAACCACTGGTACAATTTACTCAGGGGCGTGATGGATTCTCCATCACTGGCAAGTTTTAAATCGGGGTTGGATGTGTTTCTAGCAGATCTGCCCTAGGAACTATTTCTGTGTATACAGGAGATCAGACAAGATGATCACAATGGTCCCTCGTGGCCTTGGAATCTACGTATCTATGAGCCCTTAAGACTGAACTCCTGGGGCTTCTCTCCACCACCGGCGGTGCGGTTCTCTGCTCCCGGCTCAGCGCGATAGGGCTGCCTCCTTTCTGCACTTACCATATCTACCTGGTCTGAGCAAACTCAGCAAAGGGAGGCAGGTTGGCATGGAGGGGACTCTGTGTCCTGGGCAACAGGCACGGCAGCAGCTGTGGTTGCTGCAGGCAAAATCAATGGGGACTCCCCCCCCAAATCCTGCCCCCTTGGGAGAGCAGACCAGGGGATCAGGGGAGGGAACACTGTTCCAAATGAGATGCTATCTTAGCGAGGAAGGATTCTGGGGACCCTGAGGTTAGTCCTAGTGGATCATTTGGTGATTCCCTGTTCTGTTAGTTCCAGGGCCACCCGCAGGATTCAGCGGGCCTGAGGTCTTCAGCTGCGAGGGCCCCCCGCCGCCGAAGACCCAGAGCGGAAGACGCTCCAGGGGCCTGGGCCCTGCGAGAGTTTTCCAGGACCCCCAGAGCGAGTGAAGGACCCCACTCCAGGGCCCCCAAAAAACTGTCAGGGGGGGCCCCTGTGGGCCCTGGGGCCTGGGGCAAATTGCCCCACTTGCCCTCCCCCCCGGGCGGCCCTGGTTTGTTCCCTCTGAAGCACCTGGCACTGGCCACTGTCAGAAGCTGGAATACTGGGCCAGATGGACCGTTGGTCTGACCCATTATTATTGCTCTTCTGTTCTTATGGGTTTAATGCTGCTTGGCCGGTCATCCACCACTGCAGAAATCTTCTAAGTACTAGGGACACACCAGAAGTGCCCCAAGAGAGAGATTTCCCCCATTGTACAGATGGGGAGACTGAGGCACGGAGTGGTGGGGGAGAAGCAACTTGCTCCAGATCACAAGTGAGTGAGTGACAGCACTGGGTAGAGAAGCCAGCTTTCCTGTGTGTCAGTCTTGTGTGCTAGCCAGTAGGCTACACTATTTCTCTTGAGAACCAACACATTCTAATTGGTTGGGGAAGAGGGTTGGGGAGACTCCTAGAGAGGATGAGAGGGAAATATACAGACTCTCCAACCCCCGCTTCCTGCCCATCCCTGAGATCCACCCTTCCACTCTCCCCCCATCCAGCTCAGCACCCATTCCCCTAGACCAGAGCTGGGCAAACTTTTTGGCCTGAGGGCGACAAGGGTGTATAGAAATTGTATGGCGGGCCATGAATGCTCACGAAATTGGGGTTGGGGTGTGGGAGGGGGTGAGGGCTGTAGCTGTGGGTGCGGGCTCTGAGGTAGGGCCAGGAATGAGGAGTTCAGGATGTGAGAGGGGGCTCAGGGCTGGGGTAGGGTGTGTGGGTGTGTGTGGGGGGGTGAGGGCTCCAGCTGGGAGTGCGGGCTCTGGGGTGGGGCTGGGGATGAGGGGTTTGGGGTGCAGCAGGATGTTCCGGACTGGGACCATGGGGTCCAGAGGGCGGGAGGGGGATCAGGGCTGGGGCAGGGAGTTGGTGTATGGGGGGATGGGGCAGGGGTGCAGGCTTTGGGTGGCACTTACCTCTAGCGGCTCCCGGAAGCAGCGGCATGTCCCCCTTTCGGCTCTTACGCTGCCCTGTCCACAGGCAGTGCCCCTGCAGCTCCCATTGGCTGTGGTTCCTGGCCAATGGGAGCTGCGGGGGTGGTGCTTGGGGTGGGGGCAGCACGTGGAGCAGAGCCCCCTGGCTGCCCCTACGTGTAGGAGCTGGAGAGGGGACATGCCATGGCTCCGGTAGCCAGGCAGAGTGGCCCCTGACCCTGCTCCCCAGCTGGAGCACTGGAACGGGTCAAGCCCCAGACCCCACTCCCCAGCAGGAGTTTGAGGGCAGGATTAAATTGGGTGGTGGGCCAGATCTGGCCTGCGGGCTGTAGTTTGCACACTCCTGCCCTATACCCATGTATCTACCTATCCTTCAGACCCATCTCTTCAGCCATTCCCCACCACCCAGACCTGCCTCTCTGCCCATCTTACCTCTCCTAGGGTCCTTGTGAGAACATCCCAATTGCTCCCAGTCCCAAAGGCAAGTAACATTTGAAAAATCCGGGTGTATTTTTAGTCTCTCTAGCGTGCTGGGGGTTTGGCCCCATCTGCAGGAGCTCAGTCATACGGCAGTGTGGCCAACACTTGGTATTAAAAGGCGAGTGTCACGTTATTCGGTGTTTTACTTAAAGTTCCAGCTGCTGGAGTCATGTGATGATGTGAGAATTTCAGCTTTCATTCTTTAAAATGGTCCGTTTGGGCCCATGTGGCTGCAGAGAAAAGCTTGAGAATGTGACTCCTAAAGGCTCAGAAACCAAGAGATGAGCCAAGCCTCCAAATTCATTGCTGTGAAAAATCTCATGATTTTTTACACCAGTCACATGATTTTTCCAGGCATGGGGCTGGCAGTGCCGCTGCCGTCTCCCTTTGCGCTGCATCTCCTCGCCCTCTTGCATCTGTCCAGCAATGAGCCAGCATCGTGTGCTCAAGCCATCACTCCATGGACCCATCTCGTGCTCCACTGGTAACTGCTCTGACCACAGCCACAGGCATAGAGTCCTGGAGTTTAAGGCCAGAAGGACCCCTTGGTCTGATCTTTTGTTTATCTCGGGCCACCACCAGCATCCAGCACCCACACATAAACCCAACAGCCCAAACCAGACCAAAGTAGATGAGACCCACAGGAGAGTAGGCCATGTCCTGGATAGGAATGTTAGAAGTGCACTAGTGCTTTTGTCTCCTGCAGTGGGTCTCCGGCCCCAGGGAAGGAAAGGAACACAGCAGCTGATACCCTGTAATGCTTCCCAGGCTTCAACTGTCTGTGGAGTGTGTTCTCCCTGCTCCACAGCTACCGTGAAGCTATAATAATTACATGGTGGATTAAAGCGTTGCCGGCAGTAGCCGAGATCTGTTGATTCGCATTACGCGGTTGAAAGAGTGTCTGACTTCAGAGCCCCAGAAGACGGGGCAAACTGATGATTTTCTGTCTGCAGTTCACCTCCCTGAGCCTGGCCTCTTCTCCCACTCGCCCATCGAGCCGAGCAAGAGTTGGTTTTCATGAGACATGAAGGGAATATCAGGTTGATCGAGACCGTTACTGGGACGCTCTGGCCGCTGGAACGGGAGGCGTGTTTTCACAACAACACAGGATCTGTGTGCCCCTCTCGGCGAATGGCTAGTTGGATGTAGATGTCTCATTCTCATCAGAAGTTTCTGCTTTCCCATAGCCCCTGGCAGTCCTCTTCCCTAATGCCCTTTGTGACACCCCTCTCACCCCAATTTCCCCTCATCCTTCTTCCCTTCTACAGCACAATCTGCCCTCTGCAGCTAGGCCCCAGAGCAGTGGAGAGACAGCTCTCTCCCATGATCCCTTGGGAAAGGGTTTGGCTCTGCTTCCTATCAGAGCAGAGGTACCACCAGCGGAGCTGCATGGAGCGTGTGAAGGTCGCCGGTTCTATGCTCTGTATTAGGAAGCATCCCCGAGCCAACATTTTCCCACCCAAACTGGGGACAAGGTTAATGGGGACGTTGGGAAAGCCCTGGGACTGGAGGAGGGCATAGGAGAAGGCTCCTTTGATGTATAACACGATTCAGTTTCCCTTCTAATAAGTTCCTATACTTGAGGGTGTTCCTCTGAACCAGGCCCCATGTCTCAAGAGACTCAGAACAGGGGAATCCACCACGCTCTGGGACTGCAGGAGTCTCCAAGGGAAGATGAGTCAAACTCCTCTCCCAGATACACAGTAGGAGATAGAGCCTGTAGGAAAACTACCATGTGCATTCCTGCTAAAGAGAGGACTGGCCACACAGTGCAGATCTCGTCTGCAACCCCAGGCAATTTGGCGGCTGTTCAGATGGGGCTTGGATTTATTTCAGGCCTGTGAGCAGCACAGAGAAAAGTAAGAACAGATGAACGGCCATATTGGGCCAATCCAATGGTTCATCTATCCCAATATTCGGTCTTCTGACAATGGCTGGTGTCAGATGCTTCCAGGGAATGAACAGAACACGGCAATTATCGAGTGATCCATCTCCTATTGTCCAATCCCAGCTTCTGGCAGTCAAAGGTTTAGGGACATCCAGAGCATGGGGTTGCATCCCTGACCATCTTGGCTAATAACCATTGATGGGCCTGTCCTGCAGGGACTTATCCAGTTCGTTTTTGAACCCAGTTATAGTTTTGGCCTTCACAACATCCCCTGGCAATGAGTTCCACAGGTTGGCAGTGCATTGTGGGAAGAAATACTTCCTTATGTTTGTTTAAACCTGCTGCCTATTAATTTCACTGAGTGATTTCTGGTTCTTGTGCTATGTGAAGGGGTAAATAACACTTCCATATTCACATTCTCCACAATAACTCCAAGATCTCTTTCTTGAGTGGTAACAGTTAATTTAGATCCATCATTCTTGTATGTATAGTTGGGATTATGTTTTTCAATGTGCATTAATTTGCATTTATTGACATTGAATTTCATCTGCCATTTTGTTGCCCAGTCACCCAGTTTTGTGAGAGCCTTTTGTAACTCCTTGCAGTCTGCTTTGGATTTAGCTATCTTGAGTAATTTGTCACCTCACTGTTTACTTCCCTTTGCAGATCATTTGTGAATGTGTTGAACAGAACTTGGCCTAGGACAGATCCTTGGGGGACACCACTATATGCTGCTCTCCATTCTGAAAACTGACCATTTGTTCCTATCTCTTTTTGTTCCGTGTCTTTTAACCAGTTACCAATCCATGACAGGACCTTCCCTCTTAGCACATGACAGGTTACTTTGCTTAAGAGCCTTTGGTGAGGGACCTTGACAAAGGCTTTCTGAAAGTCCAAATACACTATATCCACCAGATCCCCCTTGACCACATGTTTGTTCACTCCCTCAAAAACTTCTAGTAGATTGGTGAGGCATGATTTTCCTTTACAAAAGCTGTGTTGACTCTTCCCCAACGTATCGTGTTCATCTCCGTGTCTGATAATTCTGTTCTTTTCTATAGTTTGCCTGGGACTGAAGTTAGGTTTACTGGCCTGTAATTGCCAGGATCGCTTCTGGAGCCTTTTGAAAAATCAATATTACATTAGATATCGGCAAGTCGTCTGATAGAGAGGCTGATTTAAGCTAGAGGTTACATACCCACAGTTAGTAGTTCTGAAATTTCATATTAAGCGTTTCTTCAGAACCCTTGAGTGAATATCATCTGGTGACTTATTATTGTTTATCAGTTTGTTCTAAAACTTCCTTATTGACACCTCAATTTGGGACAGTTCCTCAGATTTGCCACCTAAAAAAGAATGGCTCAGGGGTGGGAAATTTCCTCACATCCTGTGCAGTGAAAACAATGCAAAAAAAATCATTTAGCTTCTCCGCAATGGCCTTGTCTTCCTTGAATGCTCCCTTAGCATCCATCCACTGGCTCGACTGATGGTTTGGCAGCTTCCTGCTTCTGATGCACTTAAAAAATAGGTGCTATTAGTGGGTGTGTCCTTTGCTAGTTGCTCTTTGAATTCTTTTTTGTCCTGCCTGATTATTTTTTACTTCTGCACTTGACTTGCCAGACTTTATGCTCCTTTCTATCTTCCTCGGTAGGATCTGACTTCCACTTTGTAAAGGATGCCTTTTAGCCTCTAACTGCGGCTTTTACTCTCTTGTTTAATCATGGAGGCATTTTTTTGGTCCTCTTTCTATTTCTTTTTAATTTGGGGTATATATTTAATTCAAGCTTCTATTATGGCATTTTCCATGCAGCTTGCAGGCATTTCACTCTTGTGACTGTTCCTTTTCATTGCCATTTAATGAGCTTCCTCATTTTTGTGTAGTTCCCCTTTTGAAGTTAAATGCTACTGTGGTGGGTTGCTTTGATATTTCTCCCCTAGACAGATATTCAATTTAATTACGTTATGGTCACTATTACTGAGCAGTTCAGCTCTGTTCAGCTCCTGGACCAGATCCTCTGCTCTATTTAGGACTAAATCAAGAATTGCCTCCCCCTTGTGGGTTCCAGGACTAGCTGCTCCAAGAAGCAGATATTGATGGTGTTTAGAAATGTTACCTTTGCCTCCCATCGGGGGTGACGTGGGCCCAGTCACTGTGGGGATAGATGAAATTCCCTATTCTTAACGGGTTTAGTAGCATGCTCTGTATTTATTAACTGGGATTCTTCAGGGGAACCTTTCCTGAGCTCCATCAGTCCCAGTCAAAGCCAATGTTTCTAAAAGCTCCTTGCAAGGTGAGCACGGCTCCTTTGTGTCCTTCCCCTTCAGCTCACACAATAGCAGTGCTTCCTGTGCTCCAGGTTGCAGGGGCAAACCGAAGAGTAATACCTTGTCGAGTCTGCTAGGATCTGGAATATCGGGGCCAGACCGAGGGCAGTCACGCCAGTGATTGCAGAGTAACTCCACTGCAGTGCGGGCTCAGATCCCCAGCTGGTGTTGTTGGGTTCCACTGGAGCTGGCAGTTTTACATCAGCTGCAGGATCGGGATTTGCATGAGCACACCTGAGAGCAGAACCAGTGTCACCGGGGATCACTGCTGGGCTCTGCTCACACCTCGGGGGCAGAGCCGAGCTACTGGTGGCAAGTGCTGAGGTTCACACATTGGGCTTCAGTCACCTAAGGGAAAGTCAGAGACGGGCAGCACAGACAGGTGCCAGGTTCGAGGAGGGGAATATCCCATCAGCCTCAGATCAGAGAGGAGAGCACAGGAGGATCAAAGGACGAGCCGGGCACTTACATTCATGGCTGTGCTAGACACTGAAATCATGGTCTTAATAAAGACCCGGGATTTATGGCTGGTTACAACAATCTGTAACCCACTGATCCCCTTTTTGTCCTGTGACCACAGGCCCCTTCACTTCCAATGGTCCCTTACAACATGTGCTGACCACTTATGCTAGACAATCGGTTCGACCTTGTATTTAGCTGGGGCACTCTGAGCAGTTCTCCCAGGCGCGAAGAGCTCTGTGTAAACTCGAAAGCCTGTCTCTCTCATCAACAGACTTTGGTCCAAAAAATATATTACCTCCCTCCCCCTCTTTGTATCTCAGACATCCCCTCCTGTCTGGCCAGACTGTACAGCCCAATATTTGTGCATATCCATCATCATCATCATCATCTCACAATGGTATTAATCACCAGGGTGTCATCAGCTTGCAGAAAAGACCTCCCTCACTACACTTCGCTCATGGTGTACGATCAGTTGCTTATCATTTGAGGTTCAGCTCCGCCGTCCTTATAGGCAAGCGAACCTTTGAAATGAAGGCTTTTGAAATATAGACCAAGGGCACACTTCCCTCTCCTGTTGAGTGTGGACATGAGGCTGTCTTCTCCCCACTTAGTAGTGGGATGTTTCCTCTGCCCCTGGAGGGAGCCGTTTACTGCTTATGTGGTGTCATAGTATAATTCCCAATTCTGAACCTTAGCGTCCAAAATATGGGTACTAGCATGAATTCCCCTAAGCTTAATTACCAGCTTAGATCCTGTAGTGCTGCCACCAATCAGGACTTAGAGTAGAGTGCCTGATAAACTCTGGTCTCCCCCAAAACCTTCCCTGGGGACTCCAAGACCCAAATTCCTTGAGTCTCACAACAAAGGGGAATAAACCATTCCCTTCCCCCTCCTTTCTTCCTCCCAGCTCTTTCCCGCCCTGGATACACTAGGAGATCACCGTGATTCAAACTCCTTGAATCACCACACAGAGAGGAATGTTACCTTCCCCCCACCTTCTCTTTTCCCCTCACCCAGAGGCACTACAGATTCAAACTCCGTGAATCTAAAACAAAGGGATTCCACCCTTCTCCTTCCCTGTTAAGTACAGACTCAATTCCCTTGAGCCTTAACAGGGAAAAAATCAGACAAGTCTTAAAAAGCAAAACTTTTAATAAAAGAAAAAAGAATAAAGAAAATCGCTGTAAATTCAAGATGGAATATTACAGGGTCTGTCAGCTTATAGAAACTGGAGAAAAAGCCTCCTCCAGCAGAAATACAATTTAAAATACTTCCAGCCAAATACACATTTGCAAATAAAGAAAAACAAATAAAAAAACTATACTGCCTTTCTACCTTTGTACTTACAAAATTGGAATAGAAGATTAGAGAGCCTGTAGGTACATGTGGTCACTCTCAGAGCCCAGAGAGAACAAAGCCAAACCCAAAAAACACAAACAAAGGCTTCCCTCTACCGAGATTTGAAAGTATCTTGTCTCCTGATTGGTCCCCTGGTCAGGTGTTTGGTTCCCTGTTTGTTAACCCTTTACAGGTAAAAGAGACATTAACCCTTAACTATCTGTTTATGACATGTGGCAATTAAGGTAAACCCATATTCCTTTGTTTAGGGCGGACGTGTTTAACAACTGCCCCCGACACACGGGTTTGAGCACATTTTTGTTATAATTCCAACATATATTCCTCCCAGCTCTTCAGACCCATTGCGCACATGCGTCGCACAAGAATATTAATGATCAGTGCGTTCTTAGTTTTCAAATCATACCTCGCAAGACAGGTTTTGTACAAAGATTATGACATGACTATGATTATGGTGTGGAAGGTGTGAATATAGGGCAGCTCAGAGTCACTGTTTTCCAACATGGAACAGGGGAATGATGATCTCGCTGAGGGGAGCAGATGTTTATTAGGGCTGGTCTACAGGACAGACTTATATCAGTATCACCATGTCACTTGGGGGCGTGAAAAATCCACCCCCCTGAACCATGTAGACAGTGCTAGGTCGGCAGGACAGCTTCTCCCACCAACACTGAGAAGTCCAAACAATGCAGTCCCCTTAAAGTGCCCAGCCTCAGGCCTCCATCCAGACACACGTCAAACATATGATGATGGTTACTGAACATCTTATCTCATCATATAAAAAAAAAGGTTCTTCCAGTCCCAAAGGATCAGCCACACACCCAGGCCCAATTATACTTCGATCTTACCCAAAATACACGCTACAGCCAATTCTTATTAACTAAGCTAAAATTTATTAAAAAAGAAAAGAGAGAGATCAATACACAGACACACTTGAATTCAATTCTTGAGGTGCAGATACACAGCAGAGATGAGCTTGTAGTTGCCAAAAGTCCTTTTAGAAATAGTCCAGAGGTTACAGTCCAATGTCCATGTTCAGGGTGACTCCGTTCAGTGACTGGGGATCTCAATCCTTGTGTCTTAAAGTTTCCCCCTCTTGAAACCCAAAGCAGATCTGAGATGAAGCAGGATCGTGTCCCAGGGTTTTTATACATTTTCAGCAGCCTTTTGGCCTGAGAAAACAACAGGCTTAACTTTCCTTCTCCCAAACATCCTGCCAATTAGCACAGGGTAATTTATCCATTAAACAGTTCAGATACAGGTTACCACAACCTTCAAAGAGACACATAGACAATAGTGCTGTTTCCCTCAAGTGTCTTCCTAAATACTAATACTTCTTTTTGATCTTTGAATCAAAGCTATAGCAATAGACAAGATTTGTTTGCTTACATCACAAGACCTGAGCAAACACCTCCCCTTCTACCTTTAACACTGCAGGCTGCATGTCAAAGCTGTAGTCATTTAGGTATTTTCTTAACCAGTCTCTAAAGTTTGGCCCTGGGTCAGGTCAGTCTGGGAGGTAATTAACTCTTTCTGGTCCTGTCACCTTTCAATGAGATATTATATCACACTCACAAAGTCACAGAAGAGGAGACAAAAACAGAGCGAGAGGCAGAGACAGAAAAGCAAGGAAGCCAAGTACAGTGTGACACTGGAAAAAGAGAATTTTGGGGCCCGCTGGCTAACAAGGACTGGGGCTGAGCCCACAAACTGTTCCTTTTAGCCTTGGTTCCTTTTTTCATTCAGCCACAGGATTGATTTCTGCTCCCAAGTAGAACTCTCCCAAGGACCCCGAAATGTGGCTCGCTGCCTGGGGCCAAAACGGGCAGCAATGTAAGATGGTGTTAAAATTAAGATTTTAATGTCATATAAAAGTCAAAAGGACACTCTCCAAATACGACATTTTGACTTTTTCACCAGCGAAAAAGTCGCTGAAATCACAATGTTCCCACACAATGGTTAATTTTGATCCAACTGCATTTTTTTGGATGGAAAACTGACGTGTGACATTTTTTTTTACCAGCTTTACTAGAATCCTCCACCCATGCCCTGCAGTCCTCAGATCTCCCCTCCCCCTCCTCTCCTTCCCTTCTATCCCCCCACCCCGCCCCATCCTAGTGGAAAACAAAATCGAAGGCAGAGGGAAATCTGTTTCTTTTTACCGAATGGCTACGTTGCTCTTTTGTCTATGCAATTCTAAGCTCTGCTGGGGAAAAACTCCAGGCAATCCAGACATTTGCAATGTGGGTAAGCGAAAAAACAGGGGCTTTTCCTAGTAACAGCAACTCGATTGAAGATCTTGGGTGGCAGCTCAACTGGCTCTCGCTGAATTGAGATTGCTCCCTGCTGGCAAGTTGGCCTAACCGGCTCCCCCTGAGATGCGGATTGAGACACTGCCCACAGGAGAGAGAGGCCGGGTGTCCTGGCGTGTCCTCCCATGGGCCGGGGCTCAGAAGTCTTGGAGCGTGGTTTTGGCACTGGGTGAATTGATATTTGTCAGTTGGGTAGGGTGGGTTGGCGTATCATGTCTCCTTGGCTGCAAGGGGGGCTGGTATAAATCAGTGACAAAAGGGCGTCATGTCTCTCTCTAGTGGCTGGGTCACTCAGAGGTAACGGCTTAGTACTGCTGCAGGCTCATGGAGTTGTAGGCAGTGTTGCCTAGTGAGCAGAGCAGTGGAGTAGGACTCAGGAGACTCTCAGCTCTTCCATTGACCTTGGGCCAGTCCCTTACCATCTCTGTGCCTCTATTTCCCCTCCCACCCTTGGTCAGTCCTGGGCATTGGGGCTGTCTGGCAGCTCTTTGTGGCCGGGACGGTTTCTCACTAAAGGTTTGCACAAACCGTGTTGATGTTGGGGGTGAATGGCAAGGACCTGACCTATACATTCTGTGCTTTGCATCCCGGTGGGATGCAACCTAACGCAGGCAAAACGGGCGCTTGTGAAATGCTGATATCCCCCCAGACTAAGGGTGCAAGGACCCCTCATTGTCAAGGCAGTACAGAGCCCTGGGGTCATGCAAGTCATGGAGATGCAGCTTTCAGCAGCAAGGGGGAACTCCACCCCCCTCTGCTCCCCGAGAGCCTGCATCCCTTCCTCCCAACCACCGTGCTCCATGCACTCCTCGCCTGCAGGTCAGACTACAGCCACTCTCTCTGCCTGGGGCTGACGGAGGGGGACACGCAGACAGCTCAGAGCAGCTGATGGGAGCACATCATCCCAGGGCCCTGGGCCCTGCTGCCTGTTCTCATCTGGACTGAACGTAAAGGTGCAGGGATGATCTTGGAGGCCCCTAGGGGTGACCATGCCAGAGAAATGGGCATTCCTGGACCTGGCTAACAGGCTACAAGCGTCCGTAGAACACTTTGTATCCACACTCTAGCGGCTTTATGCCTGGTTAGAACAGAGAACCCTGGTGGCAGGTTTATGGACAGGTAGAAATTAACAGAGTAACTCTGCATCCTCCTGGTGACTGTGTGAACGGGGATTAGGCCAGCCACTCAAGCAGTCCTCCAAGTGCTAGCCCACAGTGTGCCGGTCACTGGCCAAATGGCCTGTCTGGTCACTTTCTGCATTCCGCTGGCCAGCTGGAATGAAAGCTGCGTCTCTCGACACGCTGTGATGGACTGATCTGTGACTCCCGCAGCAATCAGCTCCCACTGCATGGCCCTGTGCTTTCGGGGAACGCCGTGCGTGGCATGGGGATAGCTCACGGGTGGGATAGCTGGCTGAGCACTGCAAAGGGCGCTCACTTGCATGGCGAGTTATTGGCAGAGGCCTGGTTACATGTCGCTCGCTGCTCTGTCCATCAGACCAAGCTGCTAGGGAGCCGGCCGCTGAGTGATGCGCTTACAGCGGTGGATCACCCAGCAAGAAAGATGGAGCGTCTTCCCTAGACCTCCCGCAGAGGGCCTCGTCCAGGCCACGCTGGGACGCAGCGCAGAATACGGCTGAGGACGGATGGGCATTGCTGAGTGTCTCGGACTCCTGGGGAGAGTCACTGGCTAGGCCAAAGAAAGGAAAAATGAGGCAACCAGGCTACGGAGCGCAGAACAAGGAACGCCAGCTATGACCCAGCTCATGAGCCTCACGTCAGACCAGGCCAGCTGCCCTTTGCTGAGCACCAGCAGACAGCAAAGCCAGAGCATTCCTACCTAGGGTGACCTGACAGCAAGGATGAGAAACCGGGACTGGGGCGGGGGTGATAGGAGCCTATATAAGAAAAAGACCCCAAAATCAGGACTGTCCCTATAAAAGCGGGCCATCTGGTCACCCTATTCCCACCTGCCAGAGGCAAGGAGGGCCCGAGCTGGGAAGGGTCCTGTGCACTCCGAGAGGTGGCTGTCACTTGTCAGAGTGAGTCCTGCTGCCAGACACGCCTCCTTTGTGTGAGCTGTCAGGCAGTACATCACGCACCGGCCCAGATAAATGGTGCCTGTCTCGCTGAGGTCCAAATTATACAGTGGAGACAGCGATGGTCCTGCACAGACAACGAGGGTGGGCTCATTTGCACAATTAGCTCCAGTGGCAAGCAACCCTGTGGCTCCGCCAGCGCAGACGCGGGAGAGAGCATCGCATGACAGGCAAGGGAAGGACCCCGCTTCCTGGGCCGACCCTGCAGGCTCAGCACGACAAGGAATGGAGCCGGTAATGACAGTGCCCAGCACTTAACGCACAGTGCTATGGGCTTTCAAAGTGCAATATAGACATTAGCGAATTAACCCTCCCATCTCCCCGTGAAGCACAGTGGTCACCATTAAACAATGACTAACCAGCCTCTGCCCTCAGATACCACCCAGCAACGGCCGCCAGGGGAAGATCGGTGGCTCCTCAGATACTGCGCTCTAAAAGGCAGACTTTGTAATAGTGTAAGTTCATTATCCCCAGTGTACACCTGGGGAAATCCAGGCCCTGATTGGGGAAATGACACCGGCAAGGTCACCCCAACCACGAGAGACATGCCTGGAAATCAGATTCCCGGATTTGTGTGAAGGTCCCTTGACTATAGAAAATGACATACAAAAAATGACATTCAAAGGCCACTAAAGATGTAAAGTCAAGAGCTCACATGCTAGACAATGTCCATGCAATCTGAATTTGGCCCCCTTGTGCATGTGCATTCTGGTCAGTATCACATAGGAAGCCTGGTTAAGCCATCGCTTATTTTGTGTGTGTACAGCCCCTAGCACACTGGGACCCTGAGCTCTGCTGAGGTTTTTAGGTGCTACTGGAATATAACTCATAATAAGTTGCATCAGTTAACCCCCTGTCCATTCTGCATAGATAATAAAGGTCCCCATATGCTCTTCCTACATCAAGGAGTATCCTTAGTTAGGAGACACCATTCATCCCAGAGGGAGTGCATTTCCATGGGGCTAGATATATTTCATGCCCAATTCTGACCTCACCAGTTTCAATGGGAGCAGGACTGGACTCATTGCAAAGGACTTTGGGATCTCTTGAGGATGAGAACTGCCAGAGAAATGCCAGTGATTATGGGAGTAAATTGTATGTTAAATTAACCAGCCCAGGGGCATTTCAAACTGCAATCAACCAGGCACACACTTGGTGAGTGGGAGAGTAAGAACCAGGCAGATCTTGGCTGAGATGATTGCAAAGGTCATGAAGTCCTGCTGGGCTCAGTGGCCGAAGCTGCCTGCATCCATGTTTATTCCATCCCTCGCAGACCAGGATAGCTGCACCTCTGCTAGGTTTAAACAAGGACGGGGTACGGAACGCAGTGCCCAGCGCATAATTCCAAACCCTCCATCACTGTGGCATTTGGTAGGTAAAGGGCTTCGAACCAGGTCCAAGACACCTGGCTTTCAAAAACGAGGTGGGGTTGAATTATGCCATCCCCCAGTAATCATTGTAATTAATAACAAATAAAGGCTCTTTTTCAGCATGCACCTTTCTCAGATCCAGACCACACACTGTGCAGTCACAATCAGCCCCTGCCTGGCTCTGCTGAGACACCATTATCAATAACACATCACAAAATCCAGTTCAGGACTTCTCCTCAGGCTGGACTGCCCCTAGGGCTCCTCCTTCTGGCCAGCTTAGCCCACACACTAGCCCCTTTCTCCCCCAGAGAGCCACCCGCCCTCACAGAATAGAATCTCAGGGTTGGAAGGGACCTCAGGAGGTCACCTAGTCCAACCCCCCTTCTCTCCAGATGATTAAGGAGCTAGGCTGGTGTCAGCAGGACCCATTCAGCTGTTTGCTAGCAGAACGAGCTTCTGCTGTGATGGGGCAGGATGCTTCAGGTGAACACTGCCAGCCTGTTAGCGCCCCCTCCTGGCCCCACCCAAATCAACAGCAGGACTTCCCCCAGCTTTGGTAGGAGCAGGTCTGGGCTTACACCCTCCCCTGCTTGGGGAAAAGCCTACTGGCAGAGATCAGGGATAACCTCCCTTGTGCAGCACTGCAAGGTGCTTCCCTTTGCGCAGGCCCTGGGAAGGCAGTGCCATCGGACGCAAGATGGGAGGGAGTTGGGGGGCTAGACCCTGTCTCAGTCAGGACTCACTGACGGGGGACAGGACTTGGTGCATGAGTGTTTCTCTACCGGGCCAGAGAGGGTCTTGGGGAGGGCTCCCGACTCTTGTTCTGGGGATGAGAGCTCAGGCCAGCTGGGTCAGCCGTGGGCCCAGCACAGCCCTGCAGCAGGGCAGGTCCCTAAGGAGTTCTGTCTGCAGGTGTCACAACATTTCTTCCCAGATCTGGACCTTAGCGTCCAAAATATGGGTGTTAGCATGAAAACCTCCAAGCTTAGTTACCAGCTTGGACCTGGTATCGCTGCCACCAGCTAGGAATTATACAGTGCCTAGCTCACTGTGGTCTCCCCAAAACCTTCCCTGGGGGACCCCCAGACTCAGATGCCTTGAGTCTTACAACAAAGGGAAATAACCCCCTCCCCTTGTTTCCTTGTTACTTCCTCCCAGGCTCCCCTCCCTGGACGACCCTAGGAGATTCCCTGCTTCCAGTCCTGGAAACACAAGTACCGAGAGATCTTATCTCTCTTCCCCCTCACCCAGAGGGTATGCAAAGTCAGGCTTAGTAAATCTAACACAAAGAGATTTTCCCCTGACTTCTTCCTTCCACCAATTCCCTGGTGAGCTGCAGACTCAATTCCCTGGAATCCCCACTAAAGAAAAACTCCAACAGGTCTTAAAAAGAAAGCTTTATATAAAAAGAATGAAAAAGGACATAAAAATGGTCTCTGTATAAAGGTGACAATATACAGGGTCAATTGCTTAAAGGAAAAAAGTGAATAAACAGCCGTATCCAAAAAGAATACAATTTAAAACATTCCAGCAACTACACACATGTAAATACAAAAGAAAACAATATAAACCTATTGTCTTACTATCCTTGTACTTACAACTTGGAAACAGAAGATTAGAAAGCCAGGAGATAGAAAGATCACTCTCAGAGCCGAGAAAAGAACAGACCAAGAACAAAGAACTCACACCCAAAACTTCCCTCCACCCAAATTTGAAACAGTATTGTTTCCTGATTGGTCCTCTGGTCAGGTGTTTGGTTCCCTGTGTTAACCCTTTACAGGTAAAAGAACATTAACCCTTAGCTATCTGTTTATGACACGCCCCCCAAATTGCAGACAGTGGGGAACCTCACTGGCGGCGATGGTGGCTCCGAGGGGAGACAGCTGCGTGGGGCAGGGGCTGGGGCTGGAGGCAGCTCTGGGGCTGTTGCTGGCCCTGCACCGGAGGATGGGGATAGCTGAGCCCTGCCTGGTGCAGAGATGCCTGCTTACAAGGAACATGGATCAGGTGGGATCCCTGTGGAGGGAAATGTACGAGCTGCCCGTTGCCGGTGCAGCGCCCCACAGAGCCACGCTGGGCCATGCAAAGGGGCTCAGACAGTGCAGAACAGCTCCCCATGCCGGGCAGAGGGCTTGCCATCAGGTGCTGCTGTCTGACCTTTTCTCAGCTCAGTGGTGTTCAGCCCGGCTATGTGCCAGGGAAGGGGAGGGAGCTGGAACGAAGCGGCAAGAGCTGCCTGGGGGCCTGGCAAGTTCACTTTCTGAACCCAGGCCCAATGTGTGCTCCAGCGAGCCAGGCATCATTGGCCTGGCTACTGAGCCATCCCAGCAAAGCTTCCTGCCCCCCTCGCCTTCCCTCCTGGTGCTGCAAGCCTAGGGATTCCCACTGCCTGGCAAAATGAGGCTGGCTTGGCTGCAGCATGTTTCATACTCCAGGTTCCCTGATCCCCACTAGAGCCAGACGCCACCTGAGCGGAGGGGGAGGAAAGCAGGCGGCACGTACACAGACATGGACCTTTGAAACAGCCTCTGCCTTGATAACAGGTTTCAAGTAAATAAAAGGTTGTTACATGGAGGAGGGAGAAAAATTGTTCTTCTTAACCTCTGAGGAGAGATCAAGATGCTTAAATTGGGCTTAAATTGCAGCAAGGGTGGTTTAGGTTGGACATTAGGAAAAATTTCCTAATTTCCAGGGTGGTTAAGCACTGGAATAAATTGCCCAGGGAAGTTGTGGAATCTCCATCACTGGAGATTTTTAAGATTGGGTTAGACAAACACCTGTCAGGGATGGTCTAGATAATACTTAGCCCTGTCCTGAGTGCAGGGGACTGGACTAGAGACCTCGCGAGGTCCCCTCCAGTCCTATGATTCTATGATTCCTTCGGGCCCGGCGTCAGAGAGCTCGAGTGAACGTCTCAGCCACGGCGGAGACCCCCGTCTTTTCTGCAGGGAGTCAGGCGAGATGATCGCAGTGGTCTCTTCCGACCTTGGGGCCTAGGACTCTCTTGGCAGGCTGCCCAGCAGTGGCACAAATCTTCCCAAAGCTTCCCCAGAGATCCAGCCAAAATCCCCCATTGCTCAGTGTGCTCCCATTACCCTACTTCAACCCGCAGGGCCCAGCTGTCAAGAGATCCTCACACCCTTCCAATACACATCACCCAGGGCCGGCTCTAGCCATTTCACTGCCCCAAGCACAGCAGTACGCCGCGGGGGGGTGCTCTGCTGCTCGCCGGTCCCGCGGCTCCGGTGGACCTCCCGCAGGCGTCCCTGTGGAGGATCTGCTGGTCCCACGGCTCCGATGGACCTCCCGCAGGCGTGCCAGCGCTGGAGCCAGCGCTGACATCACTGACTCTACCCCCCAGTACCAGCTGTCATTTGGCCAGGGAAATGTCTAGGCAGGAGCACTAAGAGTTATTTACCAGAACGTGCCAGGAGGTTTTGCTGACAGTGCAAAGCATCCGTCCGCCAATATCTCCTCTGCCTTCCTAGCCCACAGCTCCCAGCCATCACCCCCACCCGCCCCAATCACACAAACAATATTGCTCTTCTCACCGCATCCTGCAGGAAACAGGCTGTCCAGCTCTCGCGCTGGACCTGGAAACTCAGCGTGTCCCATAAATACACCAAGTACTATAAGGGGCTGCCCGACCTGCCACATTAATAACTAGCCACTAGCTAACAGGTGTGTTGTAAAAGACCCCTGACCCTGCCATCCCCCAGCCCAGCCCCTGCTCCCTGAAGCGTGTGAAATCAGATGGGCGTCTCGCATCACTAGCCCTCTTGGGTTTTTTTGCCAGGGTTCCCGTTGTTACCGAAATGTTGGGTCTGCCTAGCTGAGAGATAATAACAGCCTGACAGGGATAAGGAAAGATGCTTTATTTTGCAGAAGAAAGGAGAGCCTTGCACCTTGGTACAAAGACTTTGTTTTATATACGTTTTATAATTTTTTAATATATATTTAGATAAAGATTTTTGTTGTGTTAATATTTGATTGGTGGTTGTTAGATCCTGTACTTTTGCTATTTGGTTAGTGAAAACCGGTTTAGAGCCAGATTTTTTTGCCTTAAGGCAGAGGAGAGAAGATAGTTTAAAAGTTTAGGATACTGTGTATGTTAAGGCTTTTGCTTTTTTTTAATGGCTGCCTGCTAGCTGTTAAGGGGGGTTGCCAGTAACTTTTACAGTCCCCCCCTTCGGGCCTGATAAACCCAAATTGTCAGGCCCGTTATGCAATTTGGGATTAAGCTGGAGGGACAGATATTGGGGTTTTTTTACGGACAGCAGAGCTTTTGGTTGCAGCATTATACAAACATTTTGCATATTGAATTATTACTCAAATAATACATAAAAGGAAAAGAAGGAAAATAATTTATTTGATAATTGTAGGAAAAGGCTAGTAAGCCATGACTTAAGGTTTGGGAGGAGGTTTTTAAAATTAAGGGTATGATTAAGAGATATAGCGTGGAAAAGAACAACTGCATTTTGTTTATACATAGGTTATTTTGATATTTTGTTTTTTTATTTTTGAGAGATGCTAGTTTATTTACATATGATTTATATAAGGTTAAAACAATTTTTATATAGTTTTGTTTGTTTCTTTTATATAATTTTTGCTTTTATAAATTCTGTGTTATTAGGGTTATAGCTAGCTTAATTTTGGCTAACAGAGACTGTCATGCATTAAAATCCCCTACAAATTTTTGTTAGTTTTTTTTGTATTTTTATATATTTTTTGTATTTTTAGTATAATAGATATTTTTAAAGTTTTATTTGCATTAAGCTATGGATTTTAGATTTTATATTAGATGTTTTAATTTTAGGGGTCTTGATTAGATGTAATGACAATCATGCTAATCATGCGACATAAAAGGTATTATTTTTAGTATATTTTTTATTATAACAATATAATTTTAACCTAATTAATAGTAATATAAGCAATAACATTTTATAGCGATAATATGATGGGGTTGTTGTACAGTTTTAGTTATAAAGCACAATATATTATATTTAGCACATAAAGTGAATATTTTATAAGCTGTGTGAAAGGCATACTTTTTAACTTGATATATATTTTGAAGCATGTGAATTTGCTTTTATATTTTTGAGATTTTTTTAACTTTTGGCAACAATGAAAGCAAATTTTGAAACCATTTAGGTATGAAGCTGGTTTAATTAAAGGGTTTTTGAAAATTAAGGGCTACTTGCAAAATTTTATTTGCAGGCCAGTAAACAATATGATTGCCTGCGGTGGTAATGAGATTAACATGTATATTTTGCAATGTGGTGGTTTTAACATACACACAGCTATTATTAGCTTGAAAAAGTAGGTGTTTTGTAAGGATAGTTTTTTGTTTTTTATTTTTTTAACAAAGGTTATTATGAACAGCGACAACTCTTTTTGGCTTCAGTTTATGGATATACTGAAACTGTACTGGTTTTAACAGCTAAAATGTCCATTGACTCCCTATTTCTATTTAAAATGTTAGGTGTTATTTTAGGGGCACTGACTATAAATTAGTTAGGTATACCAGGTGGTTTAATTTTTTAGATGTTTTGGTGAATAATTTAGTTTTACATGCATTTTTTTTATGGACCCATTAGGATTTGGTATGTGGGAGCCCACACCCCCCTAACCGGTTTATATGCTTGGAAGGAGCACTGTGAATGTTTACACTTTTACTTAGAAAGTTTTTAGTATGTTTTGATGACTACAGATGAGATGGTACTCCTGATGTGTCTGTAAGGGGAGTGGGCCAAGTCTGGTGCTCAAGATCACTCCGAATGGCTATTAGCTGGTTATTTAGGAAATTTTGAATTTTTAAACATATTAGATTTTACTGCAATGCTTTTTTAGCCTTAGTGATATTTAGTACCATCTCTGCCAGTAACTTTGGGGTTATAGAACTAAGGGTGGAAATGACATGTAACTTATTAACTTTAGCCTGTACTTGGGTGTATTACAGGGGTAATAGTGTAATGGAGGAGATGGCAGGAGCAGTGGCAATAAGGTGCCTTTGGTACTTGTTATTTAAAATTTAATTAAGGAGAGCAATACAAGCTGAAGGATTTATTTAGAACACAGGGCGCAGCCTGTAGAATAAACCCCAAAATTTAATATTATATTTTTACGCATGGGTTTTACATATTTTTTTTTGCCAGGGTATAATTTTTTGTTTTTTTATTAGGGTTAGTTCTTAATGGTTTTTTTAGTTAGGAATTTTTGGACTTTGGCAATTTTAGTGGAGTGAGTGTTTTTTTTTGTTTTTTTTTAAACAGTTGTGGTTTAGCATTTTACAGGGGAGAGGTTACCAGCATATTACCCTGTAATGGTTTTGCTTTTTTTAGAAAAATTTAAAGGCACAGTAGATTTGTTAGTGGACAAGGGAGAGGTTACTAGCACTTTACCTTGTATTTTTTTTTGCTGTTCAGAAGGCACAGCATAGCTAGAAGGAGAAATAGGCTAATTATTAGTAGGAGAATGTTTCTGAGGTGGAGAGGTCTTTTTGCAGTGAGAATTATGGGCTTAAGCAGTTAGTTTTTGGCACTTTACAGCGGTGCTGGTAGTTAGCAGGACTTAATAACGGCCTTTCAGGCATGGAGCTAAAGCAGTTTTTTGTTGGTGGACTTTTACATAGATTTAGGTTTTTGGTTTTAAGGAGTGGCAGGGCTGCTAGGGTCTTTGGGTAGCGCTTCTTTACCTGTGAGAAAAGAATCCTAACACATTTCATTAGTGCCTGGCAGTGTTTTGCAGATTTTATAGCTGCTTGGGCACAATCAGGCCCCCCCTTTTCTTGGTTGTTAGCTGAGTCTTAGCTGTGAGCAGTGTTTTTGAATGGGGCTAGTGTTTTATTTTTAGCCCGAGCTTGCTAGCTATTTTTTTTTAGTTAATTTATTTTGGGGTTTTTTCGGGTTTTTTTTGGCTTTTTTTAAATTATAAAGGAAATTTTTATTTTTTATTGATATTTTTATTTTTTAAATAATGAATATATAAACATTGCTATTATATAGTACATTAGTTTTATTATTTAGTGTATGCTATCTATTTTTTTTTGGTAAAATAACTTTATTATAGAGCTTTGGCGCAACAAGCCAGGACAAGCACACCCATTTTGAGGAGTTTACTTAATACAGCTTTTGGTGTTTTATAGCTTTTTACCATTTTAAGCCCTTTGGCTAGAAATTTGAGGTAGCTAGAAGGATTTTATGTACAATATGGGGAGTGGGTTAACTTTTTATGTCCTTGCTTCCAAAGACTGTTGGTATGCAAATTTTAATAACAATTTTTAATTAAAAGATTTGGCCAATGAAGTTTTTTTTTATTTAAGGAAATGTATTACACTTCAGTATATTACTTTTTTTGATTTATTTAAACACTTTGTATTTTAAGTTGAAGAAAACAAGTATTTGCATTTTAATGTAACTTTTTTGTTTAATTTTAAACTAGATTATTTTATAAAAATATTAAACACAATAATTTTGGCTATGAGACAAACACCATAAGACAGAACATAGAACACAAAACATAATTGTTATTGTGCCAGTAAATGCATGGTACGTTGAATGCTGTTTAGCTGGCATCAGTTTTCTCTGATTATTTGAAAGACAAAAAACAGAGGTCTATTTTTTTTTGCCTTGATAGTAACAGTGGAGAGGGCAGCTTTAGAGTTCAGAAGACAAGAATAAACGGGTTTTTTTTTTACATTTTTTTTGAGCACCAGGTAAAGACTATTTATTTAGCATATAATTTAAAGGGCTATTTTTAGAGGGTTTTCTCTGAGACCCACCCCTTTGTTTTTTAACACTTAAACAGAGAATTAAACAGAGAGCAGAGGGAATTATGGTTTAATTCAGGATTTTTTAATTTTTATTACATTGACTGCTACAGGGGATGGGACAGAGGGATCTTAATTCGACCTTAGATCTTTATTGCACTCTATGACTTTCACTCTGAGGAATTATGAACGAGAGGCTTAGTTCTGCCCACACCCTAACACCTAAATGTATAAAGCAAAAAAAACCAGTAATTGGTTAATTAAAACAGAACAGAACCAAAACCAGATAACATTTTTTGATTTTATTAGGGCTTACCTTATTGGAGCACGAACCCCAGGGCCCGCGGTGAAGCGAGGAAGAGGGGCTAAACACCCTGGTGGCGCTGCTTGTAGTTTGCCGCAGCGTCTGGAGTCCAATGTTCGAGGTAGGAGAGTCCCATCTGGGGTTGCCAGACACTGTTACCGAAATGTCGGGTCTGCCTAGCTGAGAGCCAATAACAGCCTGACAGGGATAAGGAAAGATGCTTTATTTTGCAGAAGAAAGGAGAGCCTTGCACCTTGGTACAAAGACTTTGTTTTATACAAGTTTTACAAATTTTTTGTACACATTTAGACAAAGACCCTTGCCGTGTTAATACTTGATTGGTGGTTGTCAGATCCCGTACTTTTGCTATTTGGTTAGTGAAAACCGGTTTAGAGCCAGATTTTTTTGCCTTAAGGCAGAGGAGAGAAGATAGTTAAAAAGTTTAGGTTACTGTGTATGTTAAGGCTTTTGCTTTTTTTAATGGCTGCCTGGTAGCTGTTAAGGGGGGTTGCCAGTAACTTTTACACTGTTGTCACGGATTGAAGTGCTGATGAAACTAGAGGAAATCCCAGCGAGCGAGTCCAGGCTGCAGTAGGGCCTTTGCTTTCCATGGTGCTGAAAGCTGTCTCCCGGCTAACCCTGGGCTGTCCTGCCACCTCTCAGCCAGGAGGGGAGAGGTCTTCAGGCCACGGCATAAGGAAGCCATGGGCCAGGTCCTTGGACCCATTCACTTGCCACCGCCCCATGCTTTGGGCCCCACACGGGCTAGCACAAAGCAGGCATAGGCCTGGCTGGAATGGCTCCAGTCAAGACAAACCCAGCCCTGTCCCACTTTCATCCATTCAAAGCACTGCTCCCTAGATCATCCTGCTGGCTCGTCAGTCCCATCACAGCACCCCTCTCTGCACCCCTCCACTGGCCCCCCTGCTCCCCACATCAAACGTAGTGTACATGTCTTCACACTCAACACCCTCCTGGCCTGTCCTCACCCACCGAACGTCTCAGTCACTACCGAGACACCCGCTCCCACCTCCTTATGAGGCCAGCCTTCATCGCCCACATTTTCAAACAAGCCCCTGTCTGTTTCCTCCCAGGCTGCCCTGCATGCTTGGAATGGGTTCCTCATAAGGCAGGAGGGATAGTTCAGTAGTTTGAGCATTGGCCTGTTAACCCCAGGGTTGTGAGTTCAATCTTTGAGGGGATCACTTAGGGATCTGGGGCAAAATCAGTACTTGGTCCTGCCAGTAAAGGGAGGGGGATGGACTCAATGATGCCAAGGTCCCTTCCAGCTCTATGAGAGAGGTATATCTCAATTTATTTATTTTAATATCCACAGCACTACCTTGTGGTGCATCTTCAGATCCAGCCTTGCAACACTCACTTTGCCACCAGGCCTCTAAAAAACTTGACAGTTGTTAGACTGCTCTTGCGCTGAGCCTGCTGCCTGTCATGAGAATGGCCACACTGGGTCACACCAAAGGTCCATCTAGCCCAGTATCTTTTCTTTTGACAGTGGCCAGTGCCAGGTGCCCCAGAGGGAATGAACAGAACAGGGAATCATCAAGTGATCCATCCCCTGTCATACAGTACTATCTCCTTGCAGGCAGAGGTTTAGGGACACCCAAAGCATTGGGTTGTGTTCCTGACCATCTTGGCTAGTAGCCACTGATGGACCTGTCCTCCAGGGACTTCTCTCATTCTTTTTTGACCCCATTAGAGTTGTGTCCTTCACAACAGCCCCAGGCAGAGAATTCCACAGGTTGACTGTGCGTTGTGTTTCCTTGCTTCCTTGTGTTCTTCTTTCCCTCTTCAGCCATCTGTTGTCTCATGTGTTATATTCTGTAACAACACTCGGTGCAATGTGGGTCACCATCCTGCCCAGTGACTGGGGTTCTTGGGCTCTGCTCCTGTACAAATAAGCAATTACAGCGATAATAAATCCGAGTCTGAACATCCTCTCCAAGCCAGGCTGTGTGTGCTGTTTATGCAGCAGGATGCTGAGCAGGAGCTGGGCTGGGGAAGACTCTGGACAGAAACAGAGCGAGATTCTCTGGTTTCTATGTTCTAAGAAAGTTCCTTGTTCAGTGCTGGAGGAAAGTGATGCTTTGTGCAGTTCCTTGCCATTGCACATGCCAGGTTGTTGTGAGGGATCCCTGCACAATCTCTCTATCTCTGCCCTTAGTTCCCTCTGACCAGAGGGTTATGCTTCTTTCTTATATCCAGGAGGGGCTGGGGTGCTGACCAGCCGTGCTTGCTGTAATGAATTGGCAACACTTGGCATCTTTATGCAGGGCTCTGACTCCTGTTAAGAGAGTGGCTCGACAGAGCCCTGCCTCCTTACAGCTCACGTGGAGATGCTCCTGTCCTGGTACAATCTCTGTCTGCTTTCACCTGCCTTTCAAGAGCTGTCTGAAAGTGAGCAACACGTTCTCCTTCCAACAGCCTCTCTGCATCTGTGAAGCTACCCAGCTCGTCCCTGCTTGAGGTTATCCCTTACCAGGAAAAACGCCAGGCACCTACATTAAGTGCCCCAGTCATGGCAGGACCCCTGCTGTACCAGCGTCCTGCGTATTGATCTAGAATGCTACCCAATTACCCTTTAGTAAGGGCTGCAACTCCTTCTGAGGGCGCATTATGAATTGTCTGCGTCTGATATGCAGGGGATAATGTGCATTCTTTTGTTTTATTACATGCAGCTCCCTGCAGCTGGTTTAAAATGATGTTTTTGTGATGCTTACCTAGGAAACTAATTTCAGAGAGCTTTGGATTGGTGAACTTGGGTAAAGCTTGAAATATCACAGTGCATGAAAGATACCGAGAAATTAAGGATAGAATTGCAAAGGTGACTTTTCTGGGTATATATTTTGCAGATGACAGGGCATTAAATGGTAAGAACAAACTAGTTTCTCAGTTACCTGTGATTTTTCAGCATATGGGAGGTGATGGTGCCAGATGATAATTTCCCATTATGGAAATAAAATGACAACACTGTTCTACAGGAATGGACCAAACTGCCAATGCGCACAAGTGTGTTGACATAGAATGCTACTGGGTATTTGCGAAGAACTGAGACCTCTGTGGCTGCACACGTTTGTGAGTCATGTGTGACAATGTGTATTATGTCAGTAAGTGTGTGCGTGAGCAATTGTTGATGGGGATATGTATTGTGTGTCTGTGCATGCATGAATGTGTGTGTGTTATGTATGTGTTTCTGTGTGCACAAGTACATGAAAAAGTGTGTTATATGTATGTGTGTGGGGGGAGGAAGTACACATATGTGATTTCCGTGTGTTTCCCATTTCTCAGCTGCCTCAGCTGCTCCATCTTATATATGAAAGATATCATCAAAAGGCGCTTACACAAGAAAAACAATTTCAAATGAAAAGCAGATGTTAAATGCCCCTCTGCCCTGCAGCAAGCTGCTCTGTGGCGCAGTAACATTTCATTTACTCGAGATTTGTTATGGAAGGAGAAAAAATGCTTTAGATCTTGCCATAAACTGACAGGGCCACGCTGACAAACCCGGGGCTTGACTGTAATGTCCCTGGGCCACCCCAGGCTGCCCACAGCATCGCGCTGCGACACCAGATGGGCATCATCTGACCACCTGCCAGTCTGAGCTGTTTAGTCCAAGAGCAGGGCACATAGGTAGATCTCCTGGAACTGACAGTTGGCTACACAGGTGTAGCGATGCTGCCTCTGGCGGGACACCTCTGAGAGTGCCAGTTCAGGACTAATCGCTCAGAGCAGGGCAGTTACAGCCCCAGGCTGGGGTTTTTCCACCTCTAAGGCAAACCAAACCAGCCAGACAGAGACGGCTTTGATTTCACCCCACTGGCTAAGCACAAGTCCCACAAGCAATTCCCGTTGACACCCCAGTTTCCTAGTATCACCACAAGTGCCACTCGTTATGGGGGTGAATGGTTCTGAAAACCAACACCC
This sequence comes from Gopherus evgoodei, assembly GCF_007399415.2. NCBI lineage: Eukaryota > Metazoa > Chordata > Testudines > Testudinidae > Gopherus > Gopherus evgoodei. Next base: position 133,755,905 of record NC_044327.1, on the reverse strand, counting down.
CAGTAAAAGAAAACGGTTCTCTCGATCCCAAAGGACCAAGCCCCAGACCCAGGTCAATATACACATCAGATCTTACCCACAAATCACGCTGTGGCCAATCCTTTAGAATCTAAAATCTAAAGATTTATGCATAAAAGGAAAAAGATACAGATGAGAGAATTGGTTAAACGGAATCAGTTACATACAGTAAGAGCAAAGTTCTTGGTTCAGGCTTGTAGCAGTGATGGAGTAAACTGCAGGTTCAAATCAAGTCTCTGGAGAACATCCCCCACTGGGATGGGTCATCAGTCCTTTGTTCAGAGCTTCAGTTTGTAGCAAAGTCCCTCCAGAGGTCAAAAGCAGGATTGAAGACAAGATGGAGGCGTTTCCAGGGCCTTTTATATCCTCTGCCATGTGGCTTGTGCTTCCTTTGTCTCAAATACAAGCTGCCCAGCCGTGCCTTGAAACCCTTAAAGTTCTGTTCATAGGCAGGTCCCTGCATGCCTTGCTGAGTCACAAGGTGTATCTGCCTTCTCTCAATGGGTCAGTTGTGTAGCTGATGGTCCTTAATGGGCCATCAATTAGGCTAGGCAGAGCTAACACCAAATTATCTGGGGTGTCACCCAGAAGCACAGCACAAGTGTGAAATACAGACAGTATAAAGCCAATACTCATAACTTTAAATACAAAAATGATGCATGCACCCAGAGAGCAAATCATAACTTCCTCATAGACACCTCACTTGACCTCTCCTGTACAAGATTTGGTGCCACTATATGACCATGGTTGCAACCCTGGTCTAGACGATCACAGTTCACGTCAATAATGTCACAACAGGTTGATTTCAAAATGGCTAAGACCAGCTAGAAGGTGAGTCAGTGACATCACAAGCAGCTCAGCCAATGATCAGACACTTGCGTTAGCTCTTAGGGATGGAGTTGGCTGGGGAATTGTCTCACATTTTGCAAAAGCAGCTGCGGGAGCTGGAGCCAGCACGAGCGAGGGGGAGGAAGGTGCTACATGCCATGGGAGGAGGGGAACCGATGCCACGATGCAGCAGGGGAGGAAATGCAGGCAATTGGCCAGGCTGGAATGGAGGAATGTAAAGAAGAGCTACTATTGTTAACTGCGCAAGCCCCACCTAAAGGGAATCACACCAGCAGTGTAGGGCCTATGACTCATAGGTGAGCAGTTCTGAGTCCATCCCACGGAGGGCAGTGGTGCATATACACACTTGCTTGTTTAGTTGGGCATTTAGGCAAACCTGCAGGTCTCATTCTCCATTGCACCTTGTGCAGCCATTTACATCTGCCCCAAATGGATCAGTCTTCTCACAGTTACACAGGCGTCAATCCAGAGTGACTCCACTGGCACTCTGGGCTGGATTTACACTGAGAGAACCGAGTGTTAAATAACAAAAGGGGAAAAGACAGCAAGGGCCTCAGACTCCAGGGACTTGCAAACCCCAACAAATAGATTTGGAGAAACCTACGATCTGGTCTCCACATGAAAGTTGTTTTGGCACAGCTTCGTCAGTCAGAACTACTGCCCTGGCCAGTGCTGCTCTGCTGGCCCAGCCCTGGGTTTAAACGCAGCTGTGTCGCTGGACGAATGCCTCCATGAACGTCGCTGGCAGACTTCAGGGAGATGGGAAAACCTCTTCGGTCGGTGCTGGCTGTGGCTCTGCGCTCGGGTAATGCTGGCACATTATCGCCAATCCCGTCTCCGTAGAGAAACCATCCCCGACCTAGGAATTCAGTGAGGTTTTCGTGTTCCCAAGCTGCAGCCACAGAGAGGTGAACGAGTTCATTCTTCTTCATCTGGGGAATTTTAACACACAACCTCTTCCCCGGTCGTTATTTGTTGGTGTCAGGGATTTTAAACGAGCAAGTCCAAGGCTAATTTGGAGATATTTATTCTGAAGCTTGTCACATTGGAATTATCGAATTTGGCCTGTAAGCTCCATATGTGCTGGCTTCTACGGGGGCGGGGGGTTGGGGGGAGCCAGTAATTATCTGCAGCAGGAAGGATCAAAATTCTAATGCCATATGTTCCTTACTGATTCCACTAACTCAAATATATCTCCCCGTCAGGCACAGTGATGAATGGGGCTCGGTGCTGGCAAGGACTTTCAACCCCCTCAGCTGAAATAAACAGGCTTGCTAGATGTGAGATTTCATTTCCCAAAAGTGGATTCAAACTAGTCCCGTCTGGTGAGACAGATTTTTTTCCCTCTCCTTCTTCCCTTTTTCAGTGTCTGACATCCTTGCCGGCGCTCAGAGGATCGGTGGGGACAGTGTGGTGCAGCAGTGCGCTATAAGGCCGGGTGATCGAAGCTAATGGGTTTCCATCCTGGCTCTTTCTATTTATGGTCCTTAACTCGGGTCTCCTGGAATCGGGCTCGATCTCCTGGAGGCTACTGAAGCCAGTCCAGGAGATTTTAGATCAAGAGTCTGGTGGTGCAGCGGGGCTAAGGCAGGCTCTCTGCCTGCCCTGGCCCTGCGCCGCTCCTGGAAGCAGCTGGCACATCCCTGAGACCCTTAGGGCGGGTTGCCAGGGGGTCTCCATGCGCTGCCCCCACCCCGAGCACCAACTCCGCAGAGCCCCTTGGCCAATGGAAGCTGCGGGGTTGGTGCCTGCAGGCAGGGGCAGTGGGAAGAGACCACCTGGCCCCCCTCCCAGGGGCTCCAGGGAGGTGCCGGCTGCCTCTGGCAGTGTTGCGGGGCCAGGGCAGGCACAGAGCCTTCCTTAGCCCTGCTGCACCATCAACTGGGAGCTGCCAGAGGTAAGCTCCACCCAGACAGAGCCCGCACCCCTTACCCCCTCCTACACTCCGACCCCCTGCCCCAGCGCTGAGCTCCCTCCCAGAACCAGCACCCCAAGCCCCCTCCTGCACCTCACCCCCCTGCCCCAACCCTGAGCCCCCTCCTGCACCCAAACTCCCTCCCAGAACCAGCACCCCAACCCCCTCCTGCACCTCACCCCCCTGCCCCAGCCCTGAGCCCCTTCCTGCACCCAAACTCCCTCCCAGAACCAGCACCCCAAGCCCCCTCCTGCACCTCACCCCCCTGCCCCAGCCCTGAGCCCCTTCCTGCACCCAAACTCCCTCCCAGAACCAGCACCCTATACTCCTTCCTATACCCCACCCCCTGCCCCAGTGCTGAGCCCCCTCCTGCACCCAAACTCCCTCCCAGAACCAGCACCCCAAGCCCCCTCCTGCACCTCACCCCCCTGCCCCAGCCCTGAGCCCCTTCCTGCACCCAAACTCCCTCCCAGAACCAGCACCCCAAGCCCCCTCCTGCACCTCACCCCCCTGCCCCAGCCCTGAGCCCCTTCCTGCACCCAAACTCCCTCCCAGAACCAGCACCCTATACTCCTTCCTATACCCCACCCCCTGCCCCAGTGCTGAGCCCCCTCCTGCACCCAAACTCCCTCCCAGAACCAGCACCCCAAGCCCCCTCCTGCACCTCAACCCCCTGCCCCAGCCCTGAGCCCCCTCCTGCACCTCAACCCCCTGCCCCAGCCCTGAGCCCCCTCCTGCACCCAAACTCTCTCCCAGAGCCTGCACCCTATACTCCTTCCTGTACCCCACCCCCTGCCCCAGCCCTGAGCCGCCTCCTGCACCTCAACCCCCTGCCCCAGCCCTGAGCCCCCTCCTGCACCCAAACTCTCTCCCAGAGCCTGCACCCTATACTCCTTCCTGTACCCCACCCTCCTGCCCCAGCCCTGAGCCCCTTCCTGCACCCAAACTCCCTCCCAGAGTCCACACCCTGCATCCCCTCCCACATCCCAACCCCCTGACCCTGCCCGGTAAAAGTGTGTGAGGGTGGGGGAGAGCAAGCGACAGAGGGAGGGAGGATGGAATGAGTGGGGTGGGGCCTCGGAGAAGGGGTGGGCAGGGGTGGGACCTTGGGGAAGGGGCAGGGCATGGTGGGGCCTTGGGAAGGAGGTGGCACGGGCTGTTTGGGTTTTTGTGATTAGACAGTTGGCAACCCTCTCCTTAGCTGCCCCTCACCACTGCAGTATCTGAGCACCTCAAAATCTCTACTGGATTCACCCTCAGAGCACCTGGGAAGTGAGCAAGTCCATTTTACAGAGGGAAAACTTGCAAGTCCCAGACTGGTGCTCTGACCACTAGTCCATCCTTCCACTACAGGAGAGGGCCTGGCTTGGGCCTGGTCCCAGCCAGGACTCCAGGAGTTCCTGTGTGCTGATACTAGTCAGCATTGGCCAATGAGTGCGAGAGGACCCCTTTGACACACTCGTCCTCTGTGGCTTTGGGAGGGACAAGCAGCCTCAGTTTCCCTGTCTGGAAAAGGCAGAGCTGCCGCATGTCACACACCATTCCCAGACCACGTCAGGCCTTGAAAAAGGGTGACAGTCGTGCCTGGGCCGCATGCCGGCCCTTCTGCATGGCGGCGAGTTTCACCCCATGAGAGGCTGAGGCTGAATGTTGCCCCTGGACAGAGGGCCCAGCATGAGGCCTTGGCACCACTTAAACCCTCCTTTGTGGCCTCACGTGGGCCGTGAGTGGGGCAAAGGCCTGGGGTGGGCGCTGAGAACGCCCCCCTGACGGCAGACGAGGGCTGCTCTGTCACTGGGCATGGGGGGATGAAAAGCCTCAAGTCTTACAGTTGGCTGGCTAACGACGGAAACTTGAATTATGTTGAAGAAGGGTCTGCAGTGTCCTTTTTTCTGTCACTCCCCTCCCCACCTGCTGCACACACGATCCCCCATCCTCACCCAGCAGGCTCCTCCTCGCCCCTTTCCCCTTCTGCTCCCCGTTGCAAAGACTGACCCTCCTGGGCAGCTCTGCTCCACAAATTCCCTCCCTTCCCCCTCCCGCAGATGTTATGGCTGATTGGTGGTAGGATTATCCAGGCTGTTGTAGCACTAAAATTAATGATATCCGACAATAGTGGAGAGACATCAGTTCCAGATGTGGCATTAGGATTAAAAACCACATAAATGAGACCATAATCTAATATGTTAATGCCATAGCACAATGGGCTAGCACTAGCAAATGATTCATATCATCACGTGCCAGCAGCCAGGGTTGTTACTTGCAAGAAAATATCGGGCCGTGAAAGAAAGGAAAGATAGAATCCAGGAGCTCCCAGCGAGAGCTCGGAGCCAAAAAAACAACAACCGCTCATTAACAGCAGGAATCCATCTAGAACAACCGCTTCACCTGTCACTGGATGGCAGCCACCTTTGGGGAGGAACATGACAGTGCCCGTGAATACTACATGACTGATTAGGAGAAGAGGGAAAAAGAATCCTGCTTCCCAAAGATACTGCAAGGGGAATAATACTGAACCCTTTTCAGAAGCAGATCTCAAAGCACTTCACTATCTTTAGTTATCCTCACAACACCTCTGGGAAGCAGGGCAGTGCTATTTGCCCCACTTTACAGATGGGAAACTGAGGCACACAGCAGCTATATGATTCACCCATAATCATACAAGGAGTTTGTGGTGAACCAGAGCATTAAACCTAGGTCTCCCAACTCCTAGACTTGTACTTTAAGAACAGCCAGACTGGGTCAGACCAATAGTCCACCTAGCCCATTAGCCTATGTGTTGACAGTAGCCAATGCCAGGTTCTTTTTCTTAAATATATAGAGATATACTTATATCTCATGGAGCTAGAAAATCATTGAGCCCAACACCCTGCCTTCAGTAGCAGGATGAGCTACTGATTTTGCCCCAATTCCTAATTGGCCTCCTCAAGGATTGAACTCACAACCCTGGGTTTAGTAGGCCAATGCTCAAGCCACTGACTTATCCCTCCCCTAAGGGGATGAATAGACAATCATCAAGAGATCCATCCGCTGTGGTCCAGTTCTAGTATCTGACAGTCAGAGTCTTAGCAACACCCAGAGCATGGGGCTGCATCCTGACCATCTTGGCTAATAGCCATTGATGAACCTATCCCCCAGGAACTTCTGATTATTTTTTGAACCCAGTTATTTTTTTGGCCTTCACAACATCTCCTGGCAGGGAGTTCCACAGGTTGACAGTGCATTGTGTGAAGAAATACTTCCCTCTGTTTATGTTAAACCTGCTGCCTGCTAATTTCACTGCGGAAAGTGACCTAAGGGCCATAGGGGTTCACAAGCTAAATCAGGTGCTGATTAGGCCTCAACTGGAGTGTTGGGTTAGTTCTGGGTGCCACATTTCAGGAAAATTGTGGAGAAATTGGAGAAAGTCCAGAGAAGAGCAACAGAAATGATGAAAGATCTAGAAAATATAAGCTATGAGGAAGATTGGAAATATTTTTTTGTTTGTTTAGTCTGGAGAAGAGAAGACTGAGAGGGGCCATGATAACAAGAAAAGTTCATCTGTCTTCTTGGGAGTGGTGAGCACTGTGCATGTAGCGTGTGCAGTCTGTTTTGGTGATTGTTAATAAACAGAGGATAAGGATATTACTGTCTAAGGCTCTTTCACTGGTAAAGACCCCACAAACCCACATGGTTATGCCTGAGCTCTGGGAACAGGTCAGGGTGGGTGCCCTAGAGTGTGTGAATAACGGAGAATTTTGTGCGGGTAATGTGACTTGATCACAGTCTAGAAGTACCGATGTGGGGAACAAATATTGGATACTGGGCCCTTCAGCCCAGCAGAGGAAAGTCGAACATGATCCAGTGGCTGGAAGTTGAAGCTAGACAACTTCAGACTGGAAATCGGGTGCACATTTTTAACAGTGATAGTAATTAGCCATTGGAAGAAACCTACCCAGGGTCGTGGTGAATTCTCCATCGCTGACAATTTTTCAAATCAAGATGGGATGTTTTTCTAAAATATCCACTCTAGGAATTATTGGGGGGCAGGTCTGTGGCCTGCGTTCTACGGGGGTCAGACTAGATGCTCACACTGGACCTCTCCCACCACATCCCTCCCCCCATCCCCAAACCCTTCCCTGCACTTTCAAGAGAGTTTTTCTTTTTAAGATCATTTGCAACAACTCCCTGGATAAAAGCTTTTGGCGTCAAGATCTGGGGGAAGTTTGAGAAAGCGTCTGCAGCACAAGCCTGAAATGCTGGGGAAAGGAGGAGCATGGCTGGCAGATGGGCCGTGGGGGGGCTTCTTGGGGAGCCCAGAGCTGCTGAGACCAGTCTGAGTAACTGAATTCAAGCCTGGAAACAGACCTCGTCACTGTCATTAATGCAGCCTGCTGCACATGATTAGCTCCTCCCCCAGGGTACCTCCATATAGCTGGCAGCCCAGCTACATGGCTCTGTCACTCACAGTGAGAACAGGACTCACCGTAAGCGGAGAGCGCAGGCTGGCTGCATAGGGCTGGAAGCTTTTCCACTGCAATGAGGAGGCCGGTGCCATGGCCGCATTGCCTCAGTGGGGTGTATGGGTGGTCTCACTGGGCACCATTCAGAGCCATGCTTACAGCTGCAGTGTGTATGCACCATTGCCCTCTGCTGGATGGAACCAGAACTGCTCTGTTCTGCATCATAGGCCCTACACAGCAAGTAGCAAACAGGGATTCTCCTTTACCTCATGCAGTAGGGGCTTGTGCTTATAGAATAGGAGAACCAGGGATCTATCACCTGCCTTGAATTTCTGTGTGGCTACAGCAGGGTAATAACTGAGCACTCCTAGCCGGTTTGGTCCTGAAAAGGCTCATCACCAATGGAACAGATTCTCAAACGCCCTGGGGAGCTCTTCCATTTTGGCTGGTGCATGGCTGGGGCTCATGATGGTTTTCTTCTGTCTCTTGTATTTTCGAGCCACTTCATCCCTTTTACATTGCTTGGGGGGTAGATGGGTTTGTCATCTTCCTTTTACGTTGCTGTTGCTGTCACCACACAACCTTATGTGGCCAGTTTTCCAAGTCACTCTATTGCCTTTGGTTATGGCACTCAGTGGCCACTGAGGTGTTGAACATGACTGCAACAAGCCAGCTAGTGTGTCTTTGCACCACTGCCCTCTGCTGGAAGGAATCAGAACTGTTCTATTGTGTGTCATAGGCCCCATACTGCTAGCAGATAATGGAAATTCTCCTTTATCTCAGCTGTTTTTATAGCTCCAATCTCTACCACCACCACCACCCCCCCGTGGTCACCAGGGTGACATTCCAGGTGTTTTGTGATCAACGTTTATGCATCACAGATCTAGATGGAGCCCTCCTCCTGTGAAAAGCAAGCCCAGATCCTGGTAATCAAAGCTGCACTCATGGGGCCATGGTTTGTTAGGAGCTTCACAGCACCTATCCCTTAGGGCACCTGTCCGTTGGGCCCATAAGCCCTTCAGTGGGTGACAATTGAAGCAAGGGGGGGTGATGTAGCAGAGGCTGGGATGAGACACCTCCATTTGCTTTTCAGCAAGCGGACAAGCGTTGGGGTCAGCCCTCTGCCAGCCAGGCTGTTAGATGCCTGCTTGCTCCCAGAACAGTGGCGATCCCATGGTTTATACTGAACACAAACTCACGCTCACGTCTGGTAACCAGTCCAGCCAGAGGAAAGCCACAGGAGAGCCTCCTACTGCATGGGGTGCCCAGCTTGCTGGCCCAAAGGGTGGAGATGCTGGTTAAAGGAGAAGCCACCCTAGATCTGCTCTGTAGTAACCAAAGAGCGTGGAACCTGTGCCTGAGCCACGTGACTGCAGCATCTCCAGGAAGGCAGTTCCATGGAACCAAGGGATCTCACGAGTCGGGGCTGGTGGAAGGAGGGAGCAAAGTCTCCAGGGTGGAAAGAGGCAGAGGAATGACCAATTTAAGACTCAGATCCAACCCCAAGGGGGTTTGGAGCCAGGTTTCTGTTTCAGCCGGTTGCAGTTGGCACACAGTAATGAAGTTCTGCATCTGGAACCGAACACACAGAAATGATCAACTCCCGCTCCACTGAGATGACACTTACCACCACACGGAGACTGGGCATTTGTCTAAAAGCTGTGCTCTAGGGATGACTTGGGGGCAGTTCTCCGGCTTGTGCGATGCAGGTCACAACGGTCTCTTCTGCCCTTGGAATCGATGAAGACCAAACCTGCAATGACTTTGTTTGCTCTCATATCCTAAGGCACTGTCAGGCAGCAGGCTTCAGTGCCCAGAGCACCAGGCTGGGAGTCAGGAGACCTGGATTCTACCCCTACCTCTGGGGTCAGTTGGGCAGGCCACTCTCTCTGTGCCTCTGTTACCCCTCCCACTCTTTGTCTGATTACTTCCTGGAGCAGGGACTGTCTCTTACTGGGTGTATGTGCAGCTCCTGGCGCAATGGGCCCCGATCTTGGTAAGGGACTGCCATAGGGTGGGCAGCCCTTTAAGGGGAGAGGGATCTCAGCCCCACCTGTGACCCAGCCAACTGCTACCCCAGGTGGGGAAAATGAAGATGGTCGTGTGACTTAATCAGGCCTCTTGGGGTAGATAATGAAGAGGCCTGGAGAGGAAGGTAGTGGCAGATGGGTGTGGAAACGGCAGGAGGGTCTGGGATAGCAGGGGAGACTCTGCTGCCTGGAGCTGTGGTTGTGGAAGGACTGTGAAAAAGATTTGGGTGTTTTGAGTTCTAGCTGTTTAGAAAGGCTGGGCAGCCAGTCCAGGTGGAACTAGATGACGGTACTTGGACACCGCTGGAAACTGTGCAAGAACTTATAGACTCTAGGACTGGAAGGGACCTCAAGAGGTCATCGAGTCCAGTCCCCTGCCCTCGTGGCAGGGCCAAATACTGTCTAGACCATCCCTAATAGACATTTATCTAACCTACTCTTAAATAGCTCCAGAGATGGAGATTCCACAACCTCCCTAGGCAATTTATTCCAGTGTTTAACCACCCTGACAGGAACTTTTTCCTAATGTCCAACCTACACCTCCCTTGCTGCAGTTTAAGCCCATTGCTTCTTGTTCTATCCTTAGAGGCTAAGGTGAACAAGTTTTCTCCCTCCTCCTGGTGACACCCTTTTAGATACCTGAAAACTGCTATCATGTCACCTCTCAGTCTTCTCTTTTCCAAACTAAACAAACCCAGTTTTTTCAGCCTTCCTTCATAGGTCATGTTCTGAAGACCTTTAATCATTCTTGTTGCTCTTCTCTGGACCCTCTCCAATTTCTCCACATCTTTCTTGAAATGCGGTGCCCAGAACTGGACACAATACTCCAGCTGAGGCCTAACCAGCGCAGAGTAAAGCGGAAGAATGACTTCTCGTGTCTTGTTTACAACACACCTGTTAATGCATCCCAGAATCACGTTTGCTTTTTTTTGCAACAGTATCACACTGTTGATTCATATTAAGCTTGTGGTCCACTATGACCCCTAGATCTCTTTCTGCCATACTCCTTCCTAGACAGTCTCTTCCCATTCTGTATGTGTGAAGCTGATTGTTCCTTCCTAAGTGGAGCACTTTGCATTTGTCTTTATTAAACTTCAGCCGGTTTACCTCAGACTATTTCTCCAATTTGTCCAGATCATTTTGAATTTTGACCCTGTCCTCCAAAGCAGTTGCAATCCCTCTCAGTTTGGTATCATCTGCAAACTTAATAAGCGTACTTTCTATGCCAACATCTAAGTCATTGATGAAGATATTGAACAGAGCCGGTCCCAAAACAGACCCCTGCGGAACCCCACTTGTTATACCTTTCCAGCAGGATTGGGAGCCATTAATAACTACTCTCTGAGTACAGTTATCCAGCCAGTTAGGCACCCACCTTATAGTAGCCCCATCTAAACTGTATTTGCCTAGTTTATCGATAAGAATATCATGCAAAACTGTACTGAATGCCTTTCTAAAGTCTAGGTATACCACATCCACCACTTCTCCCTTATCCACAAGACTCGTTATCCTATCAAAGAAAGCTATCAGATTGGTTTGACACGATTTGTTCTTTACAAATCCATGCTGGCTATTCCCCATCACCTTACCACCTTCCAAGGGTTTGCAGATGATTTCCTTAATTACTTGCGCCATTATCTTCCCTGGCACAGAAGTTAAACTAACTAGTCTGTAGTTTCCTGGGTTGTTTTTATTTCCCTTTTTATAGAGGGGCACTATATCTGGCACTTAATAAATTGGCCCCAGAAGGGGAATCACCTAGGACTGTACAGAGTTTTTAAGGAGTCTTGAGAAGGGGACATGGTTGCTGCAGAGCCAACCCAGGCCACGAGGGTGTGCTCTGGAGGCAGGGACCCTGGAACAGAGAATCTAGATGCTATTGCAATATTAATAAGAATTTCCCATTTCTGGCTGGTTGCCTGCCGCCCCCTCAGCATCACTTCTGCCCAGGGTTTCCCTCTCACCAAGGGTCTGTGCTCTGCTGAGTCTCTGTATCTTTCATTGCTGCCCCAATCTCTCTGCATGCCTCTGGGTGGGGGTCACAGCTCCTCCCCATTTCCCTAGCCTCACTTGCAGATGTCATTAACAAGCTGTTCTCTTCCTCCTCCAGAGCAGTAAATCAAACTGGACCTACTACAGATACCTGCATTCCCCCAGGAGGCCAAAGGGTGGCGCTCACCTGTGTGGGAGTTGGAGCTTTCTCAAGGGCCAGGCTGAGATTCTGGAATGAACTCCACAGGAACCAGAGACCATCCCAAATTCATCACCTTCTACTCAACATGCCAGTTACATTTCTCCAGCAAAAAGAACAGGAGTCCTTGTGGCACCTTAGAGACTAACACATTTATTTCAGCATGAGCTTTTGTGGGCTACAGCCCACTTCATCGGATGCATAGAATGGGACAGGCAGACAGGAGATATTTATACATACTGAGAAACATGAAAAGGTGGAAGTAGTCATGCCAACTAAGAGGCCAATCAATTGAGATGCGCTATCAGCAGCAGGATTAAAAACAAACAAATAAAAAGACCTTCTCCAGGCCTCCAGCAGCATGGGAGTGGAAAATCCCAACCTCTAGTACTCACACACTCATCCCTCTGGGGAGAGGATAAGAAAGAATGAACCGCAGGGGACAGGTGTCAGTCATGCCACTTAATGCATGCCTGGAAGCTGCTCGGATACTGCCAAGAGTGGGACAAGGACCTGCGTAGATCCCGCCTTGCAGCTTGACACTTTGCTGTATCTGAACTCTTCTTATAATCCAACATAGGACTTAGAGATGGGATCAGACTCAGGGTCCAGTGAGCCCAGCGTCCTCTGCCTAACAGCATCTGGCAGCAGCTGTACCAGGGGAAGGTGCAAGAAACCGTCTAGTGCAGTGGTTCCCAAACTGGGGTTCGGAAACCCCTGGGGGTTCGCGAAATGTTACAGGGGGTTCTCGGAAAAAATTCCCTAATGGAGGACAGAGCTTTTTCCTACAGACCCTGGGCAGCACGGGGCCAGCAGCCCGGAGCCCCTGGACTTCCAAGAGCTAAGCAGATCAAAGCAAACACATCTATCACACCAAGGAGATTTAAACTTCAAGAGTCCTTATAAAAACGGAAAGGAAGGTGAATATTTTTTTTGCTGTTTTTAAAATTAAATAAGCAGCTAGTGTTGTTTTAAAATTTATTATGAAGAACAAGTTTAAGCTTTTTTGTAACATGCGTTGTTTGCCTGGATTGCTCAAGCCCTGAATGCTTGTGTAGGAGGAATTCTTTTGAGCGAGATCTTGGAAAAGTGAGATCTTGATAGAGTGTTGCCGTTTTCATAATATAATAAAAGTACTGTAATGATAAATAATTGATAATAAATAGTGTGCAATAAGCATGTCATAAAAACAAATTTTATATTTCCAAGATCACTGTTTATATAATTTATATTCAGGTACGGGAGAAAATCCCTGGAAATATTCATTTTTAAGAGAGGGTTCACGAGACTTGACGTGCTAGTGAAAGGGGTTCACAGGTTGTTAAAGTTTGGGAACCACTGCTCTAATGGGAAGTTATGGAATAAACTACCCATGGGGAAAGTGTCTTCCTAATAGCTCCATGTGGCTTGAAAGCTTGTCTCTCAGCACCAGAAGCTGGGCCAAGAAAAGCTATGACCTCACCCATGCTGTCTCTCTAATATCCTGCGACCAACAGGGCAACAGCTGCATCCACCCCTAGCCCCCATCAATCAGTGACAGGTTTCTGCCCTTATCTCAGTGGTATGAAATCCTCCAGGTACAGTATAATGCTGCTCCCTGCCCTCAGAGCCCTATCTGGTGTAGTTTACAGGCAGGCATCACAGTATCCCGTGGGTTTCGGCCATTCTGCAGCACTCCCCTGCTTCTTCTGTCTTTGCTTTGTAGCTTTTTCACTCGACTCCCGAACCATGCACAGTTCTGCATTTTGGCTGTGTGTCTCCTCTGTCAGATATCCCATCACTTCTCCAGGAGGTACCTCTTATCCCAATTTCTCCCTTCCCCGGCCCCGCTGTCATTGCTGTCCTATCCTTTAGCAGAGACAATTACCATTGTATTCCTGACAGGCCTAGCAAATGACTCTCTCTGTCCTAAGTGTTCCTTGGTCATTGGCTGGCTCAGCTCTGGATTCTAGTTTAAATGGTCCATCCCCGGCCCCTCCATCACATATTCATTTGCTGTGCCCCTCAGACTCCACTTGCATATTAACTTCAGGTGGATCCCATCTTCCTTTCGGTGCAGGCTCTCAGCAATAGGACTGCTGCTCACTGCAGGCCTCCTCCTGGCAGGGTCAGCTCTCCAGGCTCCCACCTTCTGATTTCCCTCCCTTCAGGGCCTTTATGATCTCCAGGAAGCTCTCTTGGGTTCACAATGTCCTTGCCTAGGAACAGTTTAATACCGGAACCAGCTGTCAACCACCCAGAGCCCCACACCAAAGTCCAGCCCAACGTCACAAAGGAAAAGTCCATACGTAGCTCTGGTGTTTTCTCTAATGCCCAGGGCTCTTCTTCCATCCCAAGCTGATCTCCCAGCCAGCCCTCCCTCACTGGGGCTCTGAGTCCAGTCCCAGACGCAGGCAGGGCTTCCTGCCCCTCACAGGAGCCTGCTGCTTGCTGGGTTTTACCCTGGTGTCATGGTCCTGAAGGAGCCTTTTTCTTTCAAAATGTCCACCAAGGTAGCTGCTGCTCCCCAAGCTTCCCCCTGTTCTGCAGCCACCTTCTGCCCTTTGTAGAGAACTGTCCGATTCCCCTCAGGTGGGCTCATCTCATAACCAGGGCGGCTTGGCTCCCGGCTTTGCAGCCCCTAGGGCAGGGGTCAGCAACCTCTGGCATGCGGCTCGCCAGGATAAGCACCCTGGGGGCCGGGCCAGTTTGTTTACCTGCCGCATCAGCAGGTTCGGTGGACCGTGGCTCCCACTGACTGCGGTTCGCCGTCCCAGGCCAATGGGGGCAGCGGGAGTGGCATGGGCGAGGGATGTGCTGGCTGCAGCTTCCTGCCACCCCCATTGGCCTGGGACGACGAACCATGGCCAGTAGGAGCTGCGATCAGCCGAACCAGCCAATGCGGCAGTTAAACAAACTGGCCTGGCCTGCCAGGGTGCTTACCCAGGCGAGCTGCGTGCCAGAGGTTGCTGACTCCTGCCCTAGGGCAAGGCACACTGTTGCACTCCTTAGGGGTTAGTGATTCCGTCCCCGCCAGGTAACTTTGGTTCTTTTACGGAAGATCAGTGTTTGCTTTAGAGGGGAAGTAACTGCTAGGATCACTCATCTTTTCTTGCTCAAAGAGTGGCGTTACTGTTACATTTGGTTTCCTCCAACTCTTCTGTCCTCTCCCTACATTTACCATGACTGCCGGGGGCACAGTAAGTTCATGACATGGGACCCCAGGAGGTATATTCGCCGGATTAGCTGGGTGGGTTTCCATCCTCTAAGTATTTCTTTCCATGATTTGAATCCATGACAAATTCATTCAGTTTTCCCTTATCTGTCCAAACTGTTCTGTCTTTGTTTTTCTTGCCAGACACAGACAAAATTCCAGATCTTGCCCATTTTCTGAGTCCTGGTTAATTTCATCCCCATGTGCATTTAGTTAAGGCACCTGCTTACTCCCGAGAACCTTTTCTCCCAAATATATTGACAACAATTCTGTCTACTCCTATATGGTGCCGTTCCCTCACGAGCTGTGTGCCTGCCTTTTCTTTTCCCTCCAGGCAACTCCTTGTTAAAAAAATATTGAAAAAAATAATCAGCAGATCACGGGGGAGGGTGGGAGCTCAGCGAAAAGCCACTAAAACGACTAGGGGAGTGTGAGGGATTGATTTGAAAGGAGTCATGAACAGCGCTAGATCTGCACAGCCAGGCTAAGTCCTGACTGCGGGGGGGAACATGGGAGCCACCTGCAAGTATTTGAAGAGTGTAAGCACCCAGCAGGGGCAGGAACTGCTTAACAAGATGCACGGGGGGGGGGGGGGTTTGAGAAGGAGGAACAGGATGGAGTGAGTTAGGCAGAACGTCCAGAAGAGCTGCTTGAGTGTGAGATGTATCAGGCTGCAGGGGAGTTTCCCAAAGGGTAGTGACAGGAGCCCCACCACTTGGGGAAATAGATAAATCCCATGACTTATACTGAAAATCACACTTGGTCGTGTAGGGAGCAATGCTGCCTGGGCAGAGATGGGCCCATCAAGGCCGAATTAAATGGTGTTCCCCATCTCTAACGGCTTTGATCCAAGGAGACCTAGGTTGCTGCATGGCACAAAACCCAAGAAGAACATGATGACGAGCTTGGAGGCTGTGCATTTGCTTTTAAGGGAAAGGTACAGATTCATATCTGGAAATGGGGCGCTACCGGGGCTTGCTTTAAAACCAACCTCCAGGCAGATGGGGCTGGAGATCTCCATTGGGTTCCCAACAGGGCGTCACTACAGCTGCCACTGCTGCCAGCAGTGAATGGCCCCCGCATTGGCACTCTCTGCAGAAATGCTGAGCAATGGATGGACCTTCCCACTTGCTTTGGCCTGTCCGGGTCAGGGGTGAGGAGGGTGGGCTGGGGATAGTGTGAAATCAGCCCTGCTGCAGCCAGCTGCAGGGTGCTGCAGAGAGCATCTGTCTCCAGGGCCGTTCATTCAGCATCTCCTGCAATTTAAACCAAAAGAATGAATTAAAAAGAGCCTTTGAGTCAATGCGTTGAGCACTGGCCTCTGGCCAGGCCTCAGCTCTTTGCTGATGTGTTGACACCCATGCAAGGTGCCTGCCAGCTTGCAATATAGAAGACCCAAGGAAGCATCTGTTCCTGAGCTGCTCTGCTCATCTGCCAGCATCTGGCTCCGCGAGGAAATGTCTTCCGGCCTTTCCGGCATGTGCCTCTCTGCTGTGGGCTGCACTTCATGTGTCTCACACCACCGGGGTAGTAGCAGTGACCTGGGGGGCCACATCTCCTCTCCATCGTGTCTGAGCGGAGAAAGCTGGCGTCAGTCACGCAGGCAGCTTGGTCGTCCCTACACTGCCCTCCCTTGACAAGATCTGAGTGGATGGAGGAGAGCTGGGCCTGACAGCAAGGCCGAATTACTTCTGTAGAAAGGGGCCCGTCCCTGCTGTGGGCTGGAACCAGCCACATTAGAAGGGAAGCTGGAGGAGACTCTCCCAGCAATCCAGAGCACATCCCATCCTGTGATCTCGAACCACTTTAGCAAGCTGGGTATCATCAGCCCCACTTTACAGAACCATTTATTCAGGGTCCTTCGGCAAACCTGCAGAAGAGCCAGGATGGGGATTTGTAGCCTCCAATGGCCTCCAGACACAAGGGGGCAAGAGGGCTGCTTGGCCCTTTCCCAGGGCTGTTGTCTGAGCAGCTCCAACGGGCAGGGTGGCACTGGAAGGAGGATGCTAGGGCAGGAATCCCCAGGCTTCCAGGGTACCTGACTTGTTCCAAATTTTTCTGTGAGCCCTACCCCTGTTCCCAATGGGTCAGTCCCCAAGGTCCTGGCTCAGTTTGGACACACGCAGATTCCTCCTGGAGTCAGTGAGAGCCTGGCCTGAGGAAGGACCTCGTTGAGGCTAAGGGAGCCCTCTCAGGATTTGGCCCAATGGACTTCACCAGCTTTATGAGTGTTCTGAAGAAGCAAAGTCTCCCCGGTCCTGGGTGGGCTTCAATCAGGCGCCCAGGCAGGGCTGACAGAATGTCTGTCTCACGGCCTCAATTTCCCCTTTGTGGAAGCACAATACTTCCTTCCTCCTGCAGGACATCTCGCTTGTTTGTTTAGCTCATGAGCGCTTCAGGGCAGGGACGTCTCTTGCTCCATGTTTGGACAACAGGGCCCCAATCTCAGCCCCCTGGTGATGCTAACAGCAATAAACAGATGCACGTTCTGGGATTGTCTAGAAAATCATTCAGGCTAAAATACCCCATACATCTGCCCATAGCCTGGCATTTCAGCACCCAATACTGACTGGAGAATTTGGTGGATTTTCATTTGCACTTGGTTAGTACATCCATCCACACATGGATGTCTCCGGGACCATGCAAGATAGATAATCCCCAGGGCTTGCCAGCGTCTCTCCCCTTCTCAGAATGGAGCCCCGCTGAGCTCCCATACGGGATGGAGACCGTCACTCCCTTTTACAAAACACACCATGCTGGATCTTTCTAAACAGTCACCACTGAACAGCGCCCCAGGGCTACACAGGAAGAGGACACGGGGCATTCTCAGCTGCATTAGCCTGGCTTTTTGATTGTGCTTATTGGTTTGTTTTCTAGTGTCAGTAATTCCCAGCATCTGTCCCAGGCATTAATGCAAGTTTGTTGGGGTAAGAGTCAGCACATGCAGCTTATTTTCATGAGTCTTCTGCTGACCTGACTGGGCTGCCACCTCGGGCAAGCCCGTGACTCGCCCTGCCTCAGTTTCCATATTTGTAAGATGGAATCAGTAGCACAGAGGCCAGCTCCCCTGGCTCCCAGTCCTGCACCTTCTCCCCCTTTCTTCCATTCATTACTCACTACAGCTGCATGCGGCTCTAGCTGAGGGGGGGTCTGGCTGCACGGCTTCCAGCGTGGGGACAAACTCCTGCTCATGGGGCTTGGCTAGCGCCCTGTAAACAGCAACACCCACGTTAGACTCTGGTTAGTCTCCTAGGCTCAGACCCAGAGGGTCAGGTGGGCTGGAGAGCCTGAGCCGCTGCCTAAACTGCGTCCCCACTTGCGTGAGCCCCACTTGAGTGAGTCTGTCTGCCCTGGATGGGGTGCTCGCTGCCAGTTGCAGCACAGACACACCTGTGCTGAAGACAAAGCTTGAGGTACGAGCCCACCCAAGGCCACAGCAGTGGCTGTGCAGGAGTACAGGGGCTCATCTAAGGAAATGGCAGTCGCTCTGAGTCCAAATACAAACCAGTGACCACGTAGAAATCCACAGCTGTCACATGCCAACCTCCCACCTACCCTCAGAGCTTCACAGCCTCCTGCTCTGGAAACAGCTCCCCCTACAACTTGTGGTGAAGGAAAATCTCCATTAGCAGCATAGGGTGTATGAAACACATAGGCACTGCTGCTCTTGCCCAGCAGGGGGCAATGCTGCACACGCACATGTGCACACGCTTGCTAGTCAGCTCACTTCTGCTGTTCCAAGTTTAATTAACAAACCTCTGCAGGAGAGAGGTAAGAATCGAGCTCCTTTAGAAGCGGAGGCAAAAGCCAGAAATAATTAGCTCATAGCTACTCAGTGGCAGACTCAGGATTCAAATGCAGGGCATCCTGCCTCTTCAGCCTGAGCTCACTCCTCCAGATCCTGCTGCCAGCAGCTCCTCCCATGAGTGAGGAAAAATAAACCTCCCATTCTAGCAGCGTCCTGAGGTGCTCAGGTTGCAGCGGGCCCCACCTGCTCCGTTTATTAGCATGTCAAACCTGAAATATTTCCATGGAAACACAAGACCCCTCCAACCTCTGTTGCCATTAAAAAAAATCCTCCCCTAGGAATAGCGGAGGAATTGGGAACACAGAATGATTATGATCAAATCTGAGAGACACTGAGGGCATCGGTATGATTTGTGCTGTCTAAACGTTAATCAGAATAATAATGCCTATTGAGACAGCTGGTTTAAAAGGCTTGATGTAGAAGTAAAAATTCCAATAAAACTCGATTAGCCCGTCCCCATTACGCTAATGGTGCCTACTGCTAAAAGCTCCCTTCTATAGACATTCGTATTAATGGGCTAATTACAGGAAATAAAATCCGGGGCTGAGCATTACTGTGTAGGCTGATTAATTCGGCACGGTCATCTCTATTTTTTTGATTTAATGAATGCATTTCTTGATGTGCCAACTCTTTGTCTTGACTGGGATTTTTGGGACAATTTTCAACATATTTAGTTGAAAACAAAAGGAGAGAAAAATTTAGTCTCTACATCGACTCTTCCGTTGGAAAGAACATTGTTTAAATGCATATGTCAAAACCTGGGAACAGACAAAGAAACCCACACGTGACTGGTGCAGACGTGAAAAGATGACAGCCCACAGTTATTGTACAATGTAACGGCATGGCACCCCCCCCGTGAGCGCCTCCTTCTGGAGGTGTGTGTCTGCAGTCTTTAAGCAGTCCTGGCCCTGGTATTGGGCCATGTCCCTTTCCTCCCTGGAGGCAATGGTTTCACCCTCTCTGGGCCCTTTTGGCCCCAATTGGGTGACTGAGTGGTTCAGATCCCCCTCCCATTGACAAACCTGAATAGCCCTGCCCCCTGGTTAAGGGTTCGTGGGTGCAAAAAGGCTTAGGGATCACAGCCATGTGAAGAAGCTCTCAGCTCTCAGCCTTGCTAGCAGATCGCGAGGCTCAGCACCCACACGGTCAGCACACGGTCCCCAAACAAGCCGAGCACACGGTATATTTCAGTCAAGCAGCAAGCACACCACACACACAGATACACCCACTACAGACAACAAACTTACCCCAAGGGTCACGTAATCACTCCTCCTTCACCTGGAGAACTCCCTCGGAAAACTCCCCTGTCAGCCGCTCCTGTTCGCTAGCTCCTGTTGTAGGCCACCATTGCCAGAGTGTGTTGTGAAGGCCAAGATTACAACAGGGTTCAGAAAAGAACTAGATAAGTTCATGGAGGATAGGTCCATCAATGGTTATTAGCCAGGATGGGCAGGGATGGCGTCCCTAGTCTCTGTTTATCAGGGAATGGGCGACAGGGGATGGATCGCTTGATGATTCCCTGTTCTGTTCATTCCCTCTGGGGCACCTGGCATTGGCCACTGTCGGTGGACAGGATACTGGGCTGGATGGACTTTTGGTCTGACCCAGTCTGGCCATTCTTATGTCCTAGAGAGAGAGAACAGGTGTGGCAGACAGAGTGGCTATGGGAAGGGGAGAGCTGAGAGTGAAACAAAAAGGGGAAGAAAGTTGAAGGTGAAGAAAAGGGTGGTGGAGGAGAAGCAGGGGGAAAGGAGAAAAGAAAAAGCACAGAAGACAGAAGGAGGAGGAGTGGGGAGAATCTAGCTACCCGAGCCATCTCACATGCCTCACCTTGGCCTCCCCTTCCTCACCAAAACTAAACCCTCCAGCCAACCCTTTCCCAGGACACTTTGAAAATCTGGCCATCTGAGACAGTAACCTTGATTTTCACACCGGGCTCTGCTTTGGTAGCTACCGTGAGCTTGGGTGGGAGGTGAAGCTCCATCCTAGCAGGAAGGGTGGGGCAGAGGGTCTTCTGCACGCTCAAGTTCCAGGGTGTTGATAAGGTCTAGGAATCAAGTGGGAGGCAAAGGCAGTAGCACGTGCAGCACACGAGAACCTGCGTCAAGCCAAACATCTGGAGAAGCAGGGGAGTGGTCAAGGCTGCGACTCCCTTGCAGTTTTTCAGCATCTCCCAACCTGAAATTTGACTTCCTGTCGCTGTGTCAGATGGGGTAACAGTACTGTATTGTATTGTACCCACTGGGTGGGGTCGGGCAGGGCTGGTGCTACCGTTAAGGCAAACTAGGCGGTTGCCTCGGGCGCCAAGATTTGGGGGCGCCAAAAAGCGGTGCCCCCAATTTTTTTTTACAGCGGTTCCTCCCCGAGCATGTGGTCGCTGCTCCACTTCTCCCACCTCCCAGGCTTGCAGCATCAATCAGCTGTTTGGCGCCGCAAGCCTGGGAGGAGAATTAGAGCAGGAGTGGCATGCTCGAGGAGGACGTGGAGCAGAGGTGAGCTGGGGTGGGAAGGTGCCGCAATGCTCCCTGGGGGGAGAGTGAGCTGCTGCAGGCGGAGAGGGGGGCTTAAGGCGGGGGGGGAACTGCCATGTGGGGGGTGCCTCAGTGTGGAGGGGGGGGCAGGGAGCTG
Source organism: Gopherus evgoodei (assembly GCF_007399415.2). Taxonomy (NCBI): domain Eukaryota; kingdom Metazoa; phylum Chordata; order Testudines; family Testudinidae; genus Gopherus; species Gopherus evgoodei. Next base: position 133,734,831 of record NC_044327.1, on the reverse strand, counting down.
TCGCAGGGCTGGGGGGGGGGCGCGAGGTGGAAGTTTTGCCTAGGGCGTGAAACCTCCTTGCACCAGCCCTGGGGCCGGGTTCCGGTAGCTGGGGGCTGCAGGGACCGAAGTCCATCTGCCCCTCTTAGGAACATACTCCAGCTCAAGCCAGATGATGTGCCCCAGGCCCCAGAGTGGCAGGCGCTGTGCAAACTGCCTGCTTCAGACACCTGAAATCCACCATTATTGGGGGGGGGGGGAGTGCGTCTTTCTCTTCCATCCTGGAGCAAGCAAGAGATGGCAAGCTGGGCCCGAACTGAGAGCCCAGGCAGGAACGCCAGGAGCTAGTCTTGCTTTACCTGTCTCTCTGCAACCTCAGCAAGCTATAAGAGAAAGAATCCCAGTGATGAAAATACCGACATTAATCAAAGCTCTAAATAGAACATCAAAAATATCCCCTCCTCCTGCTTTCTTTTTGTGCTCTGCTAAATCCTGCCAATGGGGAAGGAGACAACATCTCTGTTACAAGCGGTTGGATGCCGTCTTTGCATTTTCCTGGCTCTTGCATTCCCACAGGTGTCCCTGTTTCTTTTCTTTAGAAACGGCCCTTTTGATTTACTTTGCTTCCAGCAAATTTTAATTATCTCTCAGCTCCCATTGTCTGGCGAGGAGAAGCGGCCAGAGATTTCATCGTCACACAGCTCGGCCACAGTGGGGCAGAACCTAAATTCAAATAAATAATCATTTGTCAAAATTCTCCGTTCCTGGGACTGGGCTTCTGACTGTCTGAGTTGCTCTGTCTGTATTGACTCAGAGCCGTAGCGGCTTTGGCTGGGTGTATTCTTGTGCAATTTCCCTCAGGTCAGAGGCGACAAAATTGGCCAGTTTGGGAGGTTGTGAACTGCAGGCCAAATTAAGATTAAAGCAGCAGCAACAGTAGCAGCAGCATCTTATCATTGATGAAAAGATGCTGGCTGGAAAGGAGCTAAAGAAATTGCAGGATGAGCCTCAGCTCCAGATAGCCCCTTTGAGTCAGGTTTTTATTTACAATTATCAATCATCAGCTCATTTAGCAGGACCCCAAGATTAAAACCCTATTCCCAGGTCTTGATAATTACTGCATTTACCGGCTATTAGTTGCACCAAAAGTTGTTGATATCAGGTACCTCTTCAGGGCACTGTAACATCAATGGAAGTCACGAGGTGGCGCTATTGCAGATAGCGTTACACATGCTGTATAGGTGTTAGCGCTTGAAGAAATGCTTAGTGCAAACTGTGGTGCAGTACTGTTGAGATGCTAGTAAAGTTTGTTCCATCTGAGTGTCTCTGGCTGGGCTGTTCACAGATATATTGCAGCCACTGCCCATGGGTCAACTACACGTGAGCAAACGAAACTTTACACGGAGTCGAAACGTTTCAGGCACAAATATTCTATTAATGATTTAGTGATAATTACAAGCAAGGGTGCATTGCTCAGCTCACCCAGAACTCTCAGCTGCTGTGTTACTGCTCTGCCTCAGCAAGACAGAGCTTTGCTGCTGTTATGCTATTGTCAAGGCTGCTTTCCCACTCCGGCACTTCGAGTGCAGAGGGTGGGGGCCTGCAAGGATTCTAAAAATTAATACTGGCCACTCCAGGCTTGTACTAAACTCCCAGGGTTGCAGCTTCTCTCTGACCTTGGATGGGTAGATGCTGCCACCACTCACGTGCAGAACCCCTTTGAGAGGACAGGAAGGCACACTTGGGAATTCCTTCCCGTGGGGCACCCTTAAGTCCTTTCACCCCCCATCCCAGGGAAGAGCTGAGAAAGAAAACAAAGGAAATCAGCTGTTACCACCAGCTAATTAAACAACATTTGCACAAATCTCTTGAGATACAAGAATCCCAATCCTGTTCTTAAAAAAAGTAAATTTTATTAACAAGAAAAAGAAAAAAAAAGAAATAAAATACATCTGGGAATAACTCAGGCTATCGCTAGATTTTAAAAGAGCAACGACAAGGCTTAAGCACCAATAATAACTTTCTTGAGGTTCAGCTTAAAGGTTACAAGCAAAACAGAAGCACCTGGGGTTAGCACAGAGGAATCCACAAGCCATAACAAAATCAAAGGGATAAACCTAATCACGTCTCCCTAGACATTCCTGATTTACCTAAATATCTGGGGTTTTAAACGAGTAGTTTCTAGATAGGATCCTGATGATTTTTTATACCCGGCCCAAGCTTCTTACAGTATAACTGCTGCTGTCTGCCTCTCCCCAGGAGAACAACAAAGGGGAGTCTTTTTTCTATTTTAAAAAGTTCTAGCCTTCCCATTGGCTCTTTTGGCCAGGTGCTCACTCACTTCCTTTTACCTTTGCATAGCAGTGAGACTTTTTAACCCTATACAAGAAGAGCAATTAGAGAATAGCTACTCAGAAGGATTTTATAGGTACTGGCTGGCTAAGTGTCCATAAAATGGAGCTAGCCCCCCTTCATTTATCCTACCTCTACATCAATGCCTTGGAGTACCAGCTTGTCTGTCTGGCCAGCAACTCTTCTGGACTCTGCCAGCCCAAACCTGGCCTTGCAGGTTGTCACGGAGTCACCGGGCAATGCTCTGGAACTGCTCCCCACAAAGCCAGGCAGGACTCTGGGGAGCCTCCTCTCCCTTGGAGCAGACTTGTTCAGGGCAAGAAGCTCACACGTCTTCACCTCCTGGGTCTCTCCTTGGAGCATTCAGCATCCTCTGCCCCTCTGTGCACTTCCCACAGCGAGCCTGCCTCAGTGGGGTCCTGGGGAAGCCACCGGGTCCTGCACCCCCACTTCGCAGTCAGACATGACTCTTAGCCAGCCAGTAAAACTGAGGTTTATTCGATGACAGGAACAGGGTCTAAAACAGAGCTTGTAGATACAACGAACCGGACCCCTCGGCTGGGTCCATTCTGGGGGGCAGTGAACCAGACCCCCCACGTCTGCACTTCACTCCTCAACCCCAGCCAGCTCCAGACTAACCACCCCTTCCAGCCCCTCCTTTTTGCTCAGCTCCTTTCCCGGGCCAGGAGGTCACCTGATCCCTTTGTCTCCAACACCTTCAGCTGGCACCTTTGCAGAGGAGGGGCCCAGGCCATCAGTTGCTAGGAGACAGAGGGTCAGGCATTTAGGTGCACTGGCCCTTTGCTCTGCCAGATACTTAAGAACTGCCATGGGGACACTGAGGCACAAACACAGTATTTAGAGCAAACATTAAGAACATTCCTAGTTCGTCACATCTCTTCCCCCTTCAAGACCGAACTGAGCGAGGTCACTCCAGCCAGTGACCTGGGGAAGTTCGAACCCACCAATGTTCCCATGGATGCCCCAGCATCTCTCCCATTCCTTGGTGTGAGTTACACCAGGACAGTCCAGTCTCACGCCCTCCCTTAGGTCGGGTGTGCTTGATGGCACTTGCAGGCCGCGTGTGGGAAGGTTTATGCGGCTTGAACCCTTTTGCTACCCCAATACCCCTGGGGTTCAAACTGGGACGGGGTCTTCTCCCAGCACTCTGGGCAGTGATTCGGGCTCTCTTGGTTAAGAGCCCCCATCTTGGCCTTGGCCAGCTCTGGGCTTGGGCAGCTGCTTCCCACCTTGTGGCCCAGACACAACACCTCTGCCGTCCCCACCTTACACTTTCCAGCTTTTACCGTTAGTCCCACCTCCTTGAGGCAGCCCAGCCCCCTCTTCACCTGGGACACCTTCCTTTCTGGGTCCAGTGGTCCCCTCACTTTCCTCCCATCCAGCAGCTCGAACGGGAAGAACCCTGTGGATTCCTGGGGCACCACCAGCTGCCTCCCGATTCCCCCCAGTTCTACTTCCCCTTGGGGAGCCCATTTCCGGTACAGGAATCCCTTCTCCGGCAGGATTCTGTCCCTGCAGCCTTCCCCAAGGGGGTTTGCAGCGCTGTGGCCAGCAAGTTCCCTCAGCTTCTCCAAGGAGGGATCCTTCTGCAGCTCGGTCTGGGATTCAGTGGCTGGGGCAGGGAGTGGGACCTGCTCCTTCTCGCTGGCTGGGCCTGGGGTCACAGCCCCCCTGAGTCCTGTCCCTGTTAGCTCCCTCCCTGCTGTGTAATCACTTCCCAGCAGCACGTCTGGACCAGGCCAACCTGTTTGGCAGCTGACCTGCCCTGCCCGGGTGTCCCCCCACTCAGCTGGGGTCTCAGCTCCCCCCGTGCTCAGCGCTGCCCTTGCTGTCCCAGTGGGGGCAGGCAGCGAGCTCTCTGCTCTGGTCACAGCATCAGAGCCAGCGTGAGCAGCCTCTCCGGTGTGCAGGGGGGCGGGGAGCATCTCTCCCTCCCACTCAGCCCCAGGGGGCTGGTTACAGGTAGGCAGGTATCCTGAGCCCTGCAGCCCCTCCCCCCTGCCAGCCAGGTCATTTGCATTTTCACTGACCATTTCCATCCTAGCCAATTGGTTCCCTGGATTTGAATTCAAACCCTCGGCCGTTACAGGAGCGGGGCCTGGATCCTGTCCCATGGGGAGACAGTCACCCCCCAACAGGGCCTCCCAGCCGATATCCTGGAGAACCCCAACTACCAGCCAGCCCAACCCCTCCTGGGTCTGCACAGGGATCTGGGCCATAGGCAGGGCGAGGTGCTTCACCCCGGGGACCTTCACCCAGGTCCCACAGCCCCTCAGCATCTGCGACTGCATCACCACAGTTCCCTCTGTCCCAGGATCTCGCCACCCCAGGTGTGTTTCCCCACTGACCCCTGGGCAGCCCCCTATGTCTCTCCGCTCCACTATCGCCAGTCCACGCTGCTGCTGCTTCTCCTGCAGCTTTTCCTCAGACTCTTTCTCTCTTTCACGGTCCTGCTCCCATCGCATCCGTCTCCGATCCCCTGATGGGGAACCCGATCGTGAAGACCCTCATCTGGTTGGGGACCAGACTCCCGGGGATGCCTGGCTGATACTCCAGCTGCTCTCAGATCCTCTTGTAGCCCCATCTGGGCCAGGAATCTGGTCCTCAGAGCGGTGCTTCTCCTCCAACTGCACGATTAACTGTGCCTTGGTGAACGTCCCCATGCGTAACCCTCTCTTTGTGCACAGGATCACAATGTCCTTCTGAAGGAGATGGTGATAGGCCATCACTTCACCGTTCCCAAGTGGCTGTGGACTCACAGGCCTGTGTGCTCTTGGCTCCCCCATGGTTTCCAGGAAGAACCCCTGGTGTGCCAGCCCTTCTCGTGATCACCACCTCTTTGCCAGGGTTGAGCTGCAGACTCCTCCGCCCCTGGGACTGCTCCTGCAATCCCCAGGGGAACCCTGCTACTGCAAAGATCCTTCTCTCTCCCAGGGTCGAGCGGCAAGCTCCTCCGCCCCTGAGACCGCTCGCTGCAGTCCTCAGGGGGACCCCGTTACTCCAACAGTCCTTCTCGCTGGTCACACACTCCCAGAGGTTAACTGCCCCCTGAAACCATCCCTCTCTGAGCCTTCAGCACGCCTGGTCCTCATTATCCCTCCTTTGTTTTACTGCTCCCCAGTCACTTACTGCAAGCAGCGCCATTCATGGGGTGCAGTACGTCCCGCCGCTGCCACCAGTTGTCACGGAGTCCCCAGGCGATGCTCTGGAACAGCTCCCCACTAAGCCAGGCAGGACTTTGGGGAGCCTCCTCTCTCTTGGAGCAAACTTGTTCAGGGCAAGAAGCTCACATGTCTTCACCTCCTGGGTCTCTCCTTGGAGCATTCAGCATCCTCTGCCCCTCCGTGCGCTTCCCACAGCGAGCCCGCCCCGGCGGGGTCCTGGGGAAGCCACCGGGTCCTGCACCCCCACTTTGCAGTCAGACGTGACTCTTAGCCAGCCAGTAAAACTGAGGTTTATTCGATGACAGGAACAGGGTCTAAAACAGAGCTTGTAGATACAGCGAACCGGACCCCTCGGCCGGGTCCATTCTGGGGGGCAGTGAACCAGACCCCCCACGTCTGCTCTTCACTCCTCGACCCCAGCCAGCTCCAGACTAACCACCCCTTCCAGCCCCTCCTTTCTGCTCAGCTCCTTTCCCGGGCCAGGAGGTCACCTGATCTCTTTGTCTCCAACACCTTCAGCTGGTACCTTTGCAGAGGAGGGGCCCAGGCCAGCAGTTGCTAGGAGACAGAGTGTCAGGCATTTAGGTGCACTGGCCCTTTGCTCTGCCAGATACTTAAGAACTGCCATGGGGACACTGAGGCACCAACACAGTATTTAGAGCAAACATTAAGAACATTCCTAGTTCGTCACACAGGTACTAATCAGTGAACCCCAATTCCTGAGGTCCCCAGAAACAACTCCCAGCCATGTCCAGTCCCTCTCCCTGGATACACAGAAGTTATTAGGTGTGTTGCCTCCAAGGAGACAGAGCACAAACCAGTTTGTTATTTCAGCTGAGGCCTTCATCCTTCAGTTTAATCCCCAGCACTCTGATGTTTTTGTAGTAAAACAAGAATAGACTTATTATTAAGAACAGAGACTGAAGCCCTAATAAGGAAGAATAGAAGACACAGTTTATGGGCACAGTTAAACAAAACAAAACATGCTTTCCAGTGACTAAAACTTAACTTAGGTGAGTTACAATCTTCCTCTAAGCAGGTTTCTCCCCACTAGTCAGTTTCAGTTCCTCTTGGTGTTCAGGCCAAGAGGATCCACTTTTCATGAGCTCAAAGGGTGCGGCTCCCCCTTCATCCCCTAGGTTATGGATGCAAAAATGGCCATCTGTTTCTGCTTATATTAGGGTGTATGGGGTTGTCAGGGAAGGGTAGTACCTCTGATAGGGGAGCAGTCATACTCCTAGGAGTAGCTCATCCACTTTGGTCCCCACTTGACACCCAGCTCTCACCTGTGGCTCCAAGTAGCTGTCAGCATGCGACAGCGGCCACACCCCGGAAACCGTCTCGACTGACGGGCTAAACCAGGTGAGGGCAGCCGATGAATCTGAGACCCTCGGTGAGTTAGGGCCTGTCTACCCATTGCATGCGAAGGCTGAATCCGACTGACTGAGGAAACCTGGTTCAACGGTCAGGAAGGCGGGGACAGCAAGCGTTGTGGAACGCTCAAGAGCACGACAACACACGTAGGTGTCCTGGTCATCCACTGCGCCCTGCCCTGTCTCCAGCCATCTCGACTCTTGTCCTGCCAATGGATACAGATAGAAACTCGGAAGAGAGAGTGAGGTTGACGTCACACAACTCTCCCTCACTTTAACCCAATTCACGCACAAGTCTCGACATCATATCATATCACATCATATCGAGTCCTGTGGCGATGGGTGAGCCACAAAGCAGCAGGTGTGGATACACTGGGAGCAGTAGCTGCAGACCTGCACACAGGCTGCTCAATAATGGTCGTTCCTCACTGACCGAAGCAGCAGTGGAGCTCGGCGTCGTCTTGAGCGACTGAGCAGCCCTATTCAGGATTGCACTGCTTACCTCCGCAGAATGAGGAGGGGGCTAGAAAAGGTGCCCTAAACAGTGCCTGCTGCACCTTACCCTGGCCAGCATACCATGGCTGGTGGGGATCCCACAAAACCGGTCGAACAAAAACAAAACTTAGGGTGACACTGATCACCGTTGGCACATGGAATGTGCGCACGCTACTGGACAACATCATGGCAGACAGACCGGAGAGAAGAACAGCACTTGTCTCCAGAGAGCTCGCACTCTACAACATTGACATTGCAGCCCTTAGCGAAACTCGCCTTGCTAATGAAGGACGGCTGTCCGAGTCAGGCGGAGGCTATACATTCTTCTGGAGTGGCCACAGCAGTGATGAGCATCGCGAATCTGGAGTTGGCGTTGCCATCAAGAATCATCTTGTTCGGAAACTTGCCAGTCCCCACAAGGGTGTGAATGATCGTCTCATGACAATGTGGCTTCCGCTTCAAAAAGGAAAACAAGCTACTTTGATCAGCGCATATGCTCCCACAGTGACCAACCCAGAGGATGTGAAGGATAAATTCTATGAAGAACTAGATGCTCTGCTATCATCAGTGCACTGCACAGACAAGCTGATCCTGCTTGGTGATTTTAATGCAAGAGTCGGATGAGATGCCGCAGCCTGGGAAGGAGTCATCGGGAAAAATGGAGTGGGAAAGTGTAACAGCAATGGCCTGTTACTGCTGAAAACTTGTGCAGCACATGACCTTCTGATCACCAATACGGTCTTCTGCCTCCCTAAGCGTAACAGGTCTTCGTGGATGCATCCCTGTTCCAAGCGCTGGCATCTGATCGACTATGTCATCATCAGGAGAAGGGACAGACAAGATGTCAGGTTTACAAAAGCTATGTGCAGCGCTGACTGTTGGACGGATCACAGGCTCATAGTATCTAAAATGAAGCTCCGTATCTTGCTGAAGAGACAACCATAAGGCTGTAAGGCTCTCAAAAGGATTAACGTGTCGAAGCTAATGAACAGCCACATCACTGAAAATCTAGTGGAAGACCTAGAGAATGAGCTTGCTGATCTTCGTATTGAGGATGACACTGAGAAAGACTGGGAGCGATTCCGCAACACTGTTCATACAGATGCATCGAAGATATTGGAGCCCTCCACACACAGGCGGCAAGACTGGTTTGATGAAAATGATGCAGAAATCCAGGCCTTACTTGCTGAGAAGCACCGCCTGCATCATGCATATCAGAACGATCCATCCTCAGCGGCAAAGAAGACCGCCTTTATCAACGCTCGCAGAACAGTACAGAACCGACTGCGCAAAATGCAGGACTTGTGGCTGAGCACCAAAGCAGATGAAATACAGGCGTATGCGGACAGGAACAACTATAAGCAGTTCTATGAAGCCCTCAATACACTTTATGGTCCACAGTCTTCTGGGAGCTTTCCCCTCCTGAACTCTTATGGCACTGTGCTCCTTACAGAGAAGACGCAGATTCTCCAGAGATGAGCTGAACTTTTTGAAGCAGTTCTCAACTGCCCCTCAGTCATCAGTGATGAGGCCATTGACAAGATGCCCCAGGTTGCAGTCAATGACTCCACGGATGCTTCACTAGAAGAGGACGAAGTGAAGAAAGCCATCAACCAGCTGTCAAGTGGCAAAGCCCCAGGGTCAGATGCCATAACAGCAGAGGTGTACAAAGTCAGTGGACCCGTGCTGCTACGGAAACTCACTGAGCTGTTTCACTCCTTCTGGAAGCAGGGATCCATTCCACAGGAATTTAGAGACGCGTCTATCATGCACCTCTATAAGAGGAAGGGCAATCACCAGGTATGCGACAATCACCATGAAATCTCGCTGCTCTCTACAACGGGGAAAGTTCTTGCATGGGTTCTGTTGAACCAATTGATCACTCACCTGGAGCAAGGTTACTGCCAGAATCACAGTGTGGCTTCTGCAAGGGACATGGGACTATTGACACGATCTTCGCTGCGCGTCAGCTACAGGAGAAATGTCAAGAGCAGAATCATGAACTCTACATAACTTTTGTGGACCTCACGAAAGCATTCGACTCTGTCAGTCGCCAGGGCCTGTGGAGGATCATGTCGAAATTCGGCTGTCCAGATAGATTCATACGAATGGTATGTCAATTTCATCACGGTATGATGGCTCGTGTCCTGGATGACGGTGAAACATCTGAGGCCTTCCCCCAATCACCAACGGCGTCAAGCAAGGGTGTGTTTTAGCACCCACTTTGTTCAGCATGATATTCTCTGCCACTCTGACTGATGCCTTTCAACACTGCACTGAAGGAATAGGCCTGAAGTACAGAACTGATGGGAAGCTATTCAGTCTGAGAAGGCTGCATGCCATCCCCAAGGTGAAGGAAACTGTACTTCGAGACTTTCTCTTTGCCGATGATTGTGCTCTGAATGCTAGTACAGAACCAGAAATGCAAATCAGTATGGACAAGTTTTCATCTGCATGCAACAACCTCGGTCTCACCATTAACATCAAGAAGACTGAGGTCATGCACCAGCCAGCTCCCCATGCTCCATACTCAGAACCGTCCATCACAGTAAATGGACAGAGACTTCAGGCAGTGGACCACTTAACGTACCTGGGCAGTACCCTTTCCAGAGCAGTGTCAATCGATGATGAAGTAAACTGTCGAATTGCTAAAGCCAGCTCTGCATTTGGCCGATTGTGCTCCAATGTCTGGGAACGTCGAGGGACCAGCCTATCAACGAAGCTGAAGGTCTACCGAGCAGTGGTGCTTCCAACTCTGCTGTACGCCTGCGAGACATGGACTGTTTATCGGAGTCATGCATGAAGGCTCAGTCGCTTCCACATTTCCCGTCTGCGAAAGCTTCTAAAAATCAGATGGCAGGACAAAGTGCCCGATACTGAAGTCCTTACCAGAGCCAGTCTGCCGTCAGTTCACACACTGCTGATGAGAGCCCAGACCAGATGGGCCAGACACGTCGTGAGAATGTCAGACGAGCGCATTCCTAAACAACTCTTCTATGGAGAACTCACCCAGGGAAAGCGCTCTCATGGAGGACAAAAGAAGAGGTTCAAGGACACACTGAAGACCTCTCTGAAGTCCCTCGAGATCAACACCGCCACATAGGAAACCCTTGCACTGAACCGTCCAGCCTGGCGCAGCCTCATTCACACAGGCAGTAATACCTCTGCGGCGAAGTGTACTGCTGAGGCTGAAAGAAAGCATGAGCTGCGCAAGTCCAGAGCTGCCTGCACATCAGGGGCAGCGCCATCACATGTCTGCCCGACGTGTGACAGGACGTTCCATGCCCGAATCGGACTGATCAGTCATCTTTGGACGCACAGAGTCCAGTCATCGAACGAATGAGTTGTTGAGGTCTTTATCGACAACGATGGACGAACATCATATTTCCCAAAGTCTGTTCTCTCTGTTTCAAGATCCAGGAAGGCTTCCTGGGGGGTGCAGTTCCATCCATCATTGTGATTATTCAGCTGTCTTCCCCTTGCATGTTTAGCTTGATGGCTTTGTTTACCTTCTATGTAGATGTACTTTTCATTGTCCTCTGAGGTATTACCTGGCTCAATTGATATTGGAGACACGGGAAAACAGGCAAAGCCACATTTCTTTGTCTAGGACAGACTGGGCTTATGCCCTGCTTGCCAAACATCTTTTTATGAACATATTTCCAGAACTTAATTCTTTATACACCGCCTGTACATGCAGCACGCAATAATGTTAATGACTAGCATGTTACCAGTTTGCATACAATGCCTTCCATGACATCTTTTAGATATAGATTATGACACCAGTGTGTTGGGGCAAGGAGTACGTCAGGCCTGAGGTGAGTTATGGTAGGGTGTGCCCTCTGTCATGGGGCATTGAGGGGGCTCTCTGCGTTACACAGGGTAATTACACTGTAATTGAACCCCATTCTAAAGAGAAGGCTATCAAGGCCTCATAGATACTTGAGGAAAAATTCTGCTGCAGTAAAGAAATGGAAATTTGGACAGATGACTAGGGAGGAGTATAAAAATATTGCTAGAGCATGCAGGGGTGTAATCAGGAAGGCCAAGGCAGAATTGGAGTTGCAGCTAGCAAGGGATGTGAAGGGTAACAAGAAGGGTTTCTACAGGTATTTTAGTAACAAGAAGGTGGTTGGGGAAATTGTGGGACCTTTACTGAATGTGGGGAGGCAACCTAGTGACAGATGATCTGGAAAAAGCTGAAGTACTCAATGCTTTTTTGCCTTGGTCTTCACAGACAAGGTCAGCTCCCGGACTGCTGCACTGGGCAGCACAGTTTGGGAAGGAGGTGACCAGCCCTCAGTGGTGAAAGAACAGGTTAAGGACTATTTAGAAAAGCTAGACATGCACAAGTCCATGGGGCCGTGTTGAATGCCTCCGAGGGTGCTGAGGGAGTTGGCTGGTGTGACTGCTGAGCCATTGGCCATTATCTTTAAAAACTCTTGGCGATCGGGGGAGGTCCCAGACAACTAGAAATAGGCAAATATAGTGCCCAGCTTTAAAAAAGGGAAGAGGAAGAACCTGGGGAAGTACAGACCGGTCAGCCTCACTTCAGTCCCCGGCAAAATCATGGAATCCATTTTGAAGCACTTGGAGAAGAGGAAAGTGATCAGGAACAGTCAGCATGGATTCACCAAGGGCAAGTCATGCCTGACCAACCTGATTGCCTTCTATGATGAGATAACTGGCTCTGTGGATACGGGGGAAGCCGTGGATGTGATAGATCTTGACTTTAGCAAAGCTTTTGATACGGTCTCCCACAGTATTCTTGCCAGCAAGTTAAAAAGGTATGGATTGGATGAATGGACTATAAAGTGGATTGAATGCTGGCTAGATCATTGGGCTCAACGAAGAGTGATCAATGGCTCAATGTCTAATTGGCAGCCTGTCATAAACAGATAGCTAAGGGTTAATGTCTCTTTCACCTGAAGCACCTGACCAGAGAACCAATCAGGAAACCGGATTTTTTCAACTCTGGGTGGAGGGAAGGTTGTGTCTGAGTCTTTGTTTTCTGTCTGCCTGCTTTCTCTGAGCTTTGGAGAAGTATTTCTGCTTTCTAATCTTCTGTTTCCAAGTTGTGAGTACCAAAGAGTTTGTTTCTTTTGTATTTACATGAATATAGTGCTGGAGTGCTTTGATTTGTATTTTTTTTGAATAAGGCTGTTTATTCAATATTCTTTTAAGCAATTGACCCTGTATTTGTCACCTTAATGCAGAGAGACTATTTGTATGTATTTTTCTTTCTTTCTTATATAAAGCTTTCTTTTAAGACCTGTTGAAGTTTTCTTTACTGGGAAACTTCAGGGAAGTTGAGTCTGTACTCACCAGGGAATTGGTGGGAGGAAGGAGTCAGAGGGAGATCTGTGTGTGTTGGATTTGTTCGCCTGACTTTGCATACCCTCTGGGTTGGGGTGGGGAAGGGAGATTGACTCTGTGATTCTGGTTTCCAGGACTGGGAACGGAGAGGGGGAGTCACTCTGTTTGGATTCGCAGAGCTTGTGTCTGTGTATCTCTCCAGGAGCACCTGGAGGGGGGAAGGGGAAAAGGATTATTTCCCTTTGTTGTGAGACTCAAGGGATTTGGGTCTTGGGGTCCCCAGGGAAGGTTTTTCAGGGGGACCAGAGTGCCCCAAAACACTCTAATTTTTTGGGTGGTGGCAGCAGTACCAACTCCAAGCTGGTAACTAAGCTTGGAGGTTTTCATGCTAACCCCCATATTTTGGACGCTAAGGTCCAAATCTGGGACTAAAGTTATGACACAGCCGATATCAAGCGTAGTGCCCCAGGGGTCGGTCCTGGGGCCGGTTTTGTTCAACATCTTTATTAATGATCTGGACAATGGGATGAATTGCACCCTCAAAAAGTTCACGGATGACATTAAACTGGGGGGAGAGGTAGATATGCTGGAGGGCAGGAATAGGATCCAGAGTGACCTAGACAAATTGGAGGATTGGGCCAAAAGAAATCTGATGAGGTTCAACAAGGACAAGTGCAGAGTCCTGCACTTAGGACGGAAGAATCCCATGCACTGCTAAAGGTTGGAGAGTGACTGGCTAAGTGGCAGTTCTGCAGAAAAAGACCTTGGGATTACAGTGGACAAGAAGCTGGATATGAGTCAACAGAGTGCCCTTGTTGCCAAGAAGGCTAAAGGTATATTGGGCTGCATTAGTAGGAGCGTTGCCAGCAGTTCGAGGGAAGTGATTATTCAGCACTGGGTGACCCACATCTGGAGTATTGCGTCCAGTTTTGGACCCCCCACTGTAGAAGGGATGTGGACAAATTGGAGAGAGTCCAGCAGAGGGCAACAAAAATGATCAGGGGGCTGGGGCACATGACTTATGAGGAGAGGCTGAGGGAACTGGGCTTATTTAGTCTGCAGAAGAGAAGAGTGAGGGGGGATTTGATAGCAGCCTTCAACTCTCTGAAGGTGGGGGTTCCAAAGAGGATGGATCTCAGCTGTTCTCAGTGATGGCAGATGACAGAACAAGGAACAATGGTCTCAAGTTGCAGGGGGGAGGTCTAGGTTAGATATTAGGAAACACTATTTCACTAGGAGGGTGGTGAAGCACTGGAATGGGTCACCTAGTGAGGTGGTGGAATTTCCATCCTTTGAGGTTTTTAAGGTTGGGCTTGACAAAGCCCTTGCTGGGATGATTTAGTTGATGTTGGTCCTGCTTTGAGCAAGGGGTTGGATTAGATGACCTGCTGAAGTCTCTTCCAACCCTAATCATCTATGATTCTATGATTTCACAACCTCCCTTGGAAATCTGTTCTAGAATTTAACTACCCTGATAATGAGAAAGTTTTTCCTAATCTCCAACCTAAATCTCCCTTGCTGCAGACTAAGGCTTCTATTGCCCTATGTATGGAAAACACCTAGCACTTTGTGGGGTACTATGTAAAGAAAACACTAAGAAAAACCACCCCGAACTACACACACTCACAATACATAATCAGCCACACACGCCCCCGCTGATCCTGTTTGAAAGGATCCTTTTGGTAGCACACACCCGTTGGTTGCCCTTTCCAATTGCCTATCTCCCCACATGTCATCGAGCCCATTTTCTGGCTGAAACAATGAAACCCTGTGATTAGGGATGCCAATTGGATGGAGAGGAAGGAAAAAAATAAATCAATTTTGCTGCAATAAAGCTTCCTACCGTATTAGCCTAATACACACATACACACACACACACACACACACACACACACGGCATGACCGTGATCCCCCTTGCCCCTCCTTGGGGGCACATTATGGCTTTGCCAGTCGCTCCTGTGTTAAGGTGTGTGCAGAGTGGCACTGTAATGAAATATTGCCTTCCTTCCAGGCTCCTGTGCTCTCCCCTCAGCTCGCACCGTCTTCCCTGCCCCCCGAGCTCACAGCCCTAATGTTGTCCATCCACCTCCTCCCATGGCCAGGTTCTTGGCAAATGCTCCTGCTTCCTCCTCTTGATCACTCAACTCCAACTCTCCCAGCCTAGCGCGATTGCTTAGGGCCTGGTAGCATCTCTGGTCCCGACTACCGCAGCCTCCTCACTGGTATGCCTGGTTCTCCTCTCACCCCTGCTGTCTGCAGGCCTGCAGCTAAAGTCACCTGCTGCATGGACCATGGCTCCCTCACCCACCGTCTCCTGTCCCTTCACTGCTCCTCTGTCTCATCCTGAAGCTAGAGTGCATGGCTCGTGCTCGGCTTCCTGCTGGCATCTCCTCCTGCCAGTCCCCAGACTCCTAGAGTCCAGCCTTTCCTTACTGTACTCTCCAGCTCCTTGGACCACTGTTACTGTTATTAATTCATGATAATGTTATGATTAGGGCTGGTTGAAAATTTTCCATAAAAACAGTTTTTTGATGGAAAATTGGGTTTCCAACGAAACAAAATATTTCATGAGGAGTGCCCGCTTTCTGTGTAAAGTTTGGATTTCTTTTGTCGGGGGGGGGGGGAAGACTGCCTGAAAACCCAATTATTTTGATTTGAAAATGGCGTTGTGGTGTCTTGTCTCCATTCTTCTCTATGGGCTGGCTGCCTGGCTGGACTACATCTCCCATAATGCACTGTGAATGAGGACTGTCATGATGCACTCCCACCCTTCACAAAAAAGGTGAGATCACGCTGCATCTTGAGAGATATCGTTTGGGTGCCTCTTGTCCCCTTTCTCCTCTGTGGGATGGACTACCTGACTGGAGTACATCTCCAATGATGCATTGTGACTAAGGACTGCTCCACCCCTCAGTAAGAGGTGACATCATGTTGTCAGCCTACTTGCGAAGATGCTCTTCCCTCTCTTCGTTAGGTTGAGCCTGTCTCTGCCTAGCACTCCTCCTTCTTGGAACACCATCCCATGGTCAATGAATCCAAAGCCTTCTTTCCAACACCACCTGCGTAGCCATTCATTGACTTCCATGATTCAACGGTCTCTACCCAGGCCTTTTCCTTCCACAGGGAGGATGGATAAGAACACCACTTGCACCTCAAACTCCTTTATCCTTCATCCCAGAGCCACATAGTCTACAGTGATCCGCTCAAGGTCATTCTTGGCAGTATCATTGGTGCTCATGTGGAGAAGCAGGAAAGGGTAGCGATCCGAGGGCTTGATGAATCTTGGCAGTCTCTCCGTCATATCGTGAATCCTAGCTCCTGGCAAGCAGCTTACCTCTCGGTTTTCTCGGTCGGAGTGGCAGATAGATGACTCAGTCCTCCTGAGGAGGGAGTCCTCAGCCACCACCACCCATCTCCTTCTCTTGGGTGTGGTGGTTGTAGAACCCCCATCCCTAGGATAGTGCATCTCATGCCTTCCAATTGATGGAGTCTCTTTCTGCTCCCTTCTCTCAGATGTACCATCTAGTCCACTCTCCGCATTAGTACCTGTGGAAAGAACATGAAAATGGTTGCTCACCTGTATCTGCATTGCTGGTACATGGACACTCCTATTTCTTCTTCTGGAGGTCACATGCTGCCAAATCTCTTCACTGTCCCTCTATCCCCGTTGTGCAGCCTGCTCCGATTCTTCAGGACGTTGTGCCTGTAGAAGCATATCCTGACATCTGTCCAGGAAATCTTCATTTTCTCTTATGCAATGCAGGGTCGATACTTGTTTCTCCAGACCTCGAGCCTTCTCTTCCAATATGGAGACCAGCTTGCACATTGTACAGACAAAGTCGCTTCTTTGTCCCATGGAGGAAAGACAAAAATGGCATATCCCGTGCAGGTCACAACAGCTGAACGCTCACCTTCCATATTTCCTTCCTTTTGAGAGCTTCCTCATCTCAGAGATGAGACTAAGGTTAAAGGCCACCATAGATGATCTGCATCAAGAGAAGATTGCATCAGAGTGTCTTTACTGGCAAAATGTTCTGAAAAGGCTCATTGCCATTGTGAGAATGCTTGCTACTCAAAACCTAGCACTGCGTGGCACTTCAGATCAGCTGTATGTGCCAAACAATGGAGACTTCCTTAAAATTGTGGAGCTGATGGCTGAGTTTGATGCTGTACTCCAGGAGCATCTAAGAGTCACCACCCAAGAAATGTACACACACCACTACCTTGGAAAAACAATTCAAAATGAGATCATACAGTTACTGGCAACAAAAGTCAAACAGAAAATTGTGGCAGATCTGAAGTCAGCAAGATATTACTCTGTTATTCTGGACTGCACACCTGACATCAGCCATACAGAATAGATGACTTTAATGGTGCGTTTTGTAACAACAGAACCTAGCGAAATGTCCCTGCAATGGTGACTGTCAGAGAGCATTTTCTAGAATTTATTGACATTGATGATACTACAGGAGTTGGTACGACAAACGTGCTTCTTAAAAAACTGGAAGATACAGGAATTGCGATAGCTGACATGAGAGGTCAGGGCTACGAAAAAGAGGCCAACATGAGAGGAAAGAACAGAGGAGTGCAGACACGGATCTGAGAGTTAAACCCTCGAGCTTTTTTTGTCCCATGCAGTTTTCTTTCATTGAACTTGGTGGTCAGTGATGCAGCATCAACTTCTAGTGAGGCTGCTGAATTATTTAATGTAATTCAAAGCATCTCTGTATTTTTCTCTGCATCAACTCATCGACGGCAAATTTAGAAGCAACATCTGGGAACATCCTTTCTGACACCGAAATCACTGAGTACCACACAATGGGAAAGTCGAGTGGAGGCGATAAAGCCTATCAAACACCACATTGGGAAGACAGATGATGCCATAGTTGCCATTATGGAGGATAATACTATGACAGGAACTGTTCATGGGAGAACAGTGGCAGAGGGAAATGGAATCACCAGACACATACATAACTTCACATTTCTGTGTGACTCAGTGTTGTGGCATGACACACTGTTTGAAATAAATGTTGTAAGCAAGAGACTCCAAGGTGTTAACCTTGATATATCTGGAGCAATGGAACAACTGGACAAAGCAAAGTCACACCTATAGTCTGACCGGTCAGATGAGGGATTTCAAAACATTCTGAAGAGTGCACAGAAGTTGGCAGAGGAACTTCACACTGAAGCTATTTTCCCACCCATTCGAGAATACAAGAGTCACTGAAGAGGAAGACATTTTGATTACGAGGCAGGGGATAATCCCATGAGAGACCCCAAACAACAATTCAAAGTTGAATTCTTTAACCAGGTGCTAGATTGTGCAATAAAGTCAGTTGAAGAACGTTTCATGCAGCTCAAGGAACCCAGCGTATATTTGGGATGTTGTATGATATTCCAAAACTCCTCACTATACACGAAGAAGACCTACACCAGCAATGCCGGGCACTAGAGACCGTGTTGACACACGATGACATGCACGATATTGATGTGAGTGATTTAGGTGATGAACTGAAAGCCCTTTCAAGTTACATTTCAGCAGGATCAACTCCAAAGGCCGTTCTGGAATATATGTGCACAAATAAGATGACCACCCTCTTTCCAAATGCTTTTGTTGCTCTGCGCATACTTCTAACACTTCCTGTAACAGTTGGCAGCGGAGAATGCAGCTTCTCCAAGCTGAAGTTAATAAAAACACATCTACGCTCCACAATGACACAGCAGAGGCTGGTCGGCCTTGCAACCATCTCAACAGAGCATGAGCTGGCCCAGACTGTGGACCTTCAGAAAGCAGTTCAAATCTTTGCAACCAAGAAAGCACAGAAAGCACCACTTTGATTATTCAAAGAGATACAAATGTCAGTGTTTACTATGCAGACAAGAAAAGTTACACTTGCTGTTCAGGGTTTGAAAGTTAAATGTTACTTAAAATTTTTGAACAAGGCATTTTAAGTTGTTAGTTCTCCTTTATTGGGGTAGGTAGCAGAGCAGCACCATGAGAGGAGGCGAGCAGGAAGAAGGCAGAATTGAGACCTTTCAAAGTTTTGGCCCAAGCGAAGGGGCATGGAGGCGTCATTTGTAGGGGCGGCTCTAGGAATTCTGCCGCCCCAAGCACGGCAGGCAGGCTGCCTTCTGTGGCTTGCCTGTGGACGGTCCGCGGGTCCCACCGAAGCCACGGGACCAGCGGACCCTTCGCAGGCACGCCTGCGGGAGGTCCGCCAAAGCCATGGGACCAGCGGACCCTTCGCAGGCAAGTCGCCGAGGGCTGGGGCCTGGAGCCACTCCTGATCATTTGAGCTGCCTGCCTCAGGTGCCAAAATGTTGTGGGCTGGCCCTGGGGTTACGGAAGCTTGGAAGGGCTTCCAGACTTGGAGATGCTTCTCTGAACCCTGCATGCGTCTCCTCCACATTAGCATAGTTTCATACGACCCTAAGAGCTGCCAGACAGGCTCAGCCCCAAAGCTGTAGCTCAGCGTACTGTCTTTGATGGGGGCCAGCACCAGCGGCTTCAGAGGCACATAAAAGAAATCCTTTAATGGCCAGTTATGGAATCTTTTATAACACGGGGCCCTTTCCAAACTCTCTGCTGCTCTCAGCAGACTCATTGATTGGCTGCAGAGGCCCGAGCCTCATGCACACATGTCCATCGGCGTATGCCATGTGGTGCAGAGAGGGGCATCTGCCACGAGCCTGCTGCATGGAGCCTGTGGGGCCCTGCCCCTCTCCACATCGCAGGAATCTCGGTGCAGGCCTGACAACGGCTTCTTCTTCTCCTCCCTTTTTTTGAGGGAGGGTATAATTCTTTTCTGATTTTTAAGCTTTCATTTGATCTGACAGTTGGCTCAGCGGGGGAAATACCCCATCCCAGCACAATGCCTGCAAGATAAAAGGAAACCAGGGCCAGCCAGCACATATTTTCCACTGCTTCCCCCCCACACACCCCATTTTCTTGGCAAAGGACAAAAAGGGAACATGAGCGTATTTCTTCTTTCAAAGCCTGATTCTTTAAATATTGAACTGGGAGTGAATTCCCTTCTGGTGCCTGATTGCTGGCATGCAATTTCCCCTTGCACTGTCTAAACTGTAACAGCTGAGGGCTCGGGATTCGATTTGGGGGCACAATGGGGTTTTGTTAGCGTATCGGGCTGGTCTCCAGCAGGAATACCAGTCTCAAATAGAAACATAGACAGTCAGGACTGGAAGGGATCTCAAGAGATTGGCTGATGCAGCTCCACCCTGCCGAGGCAGTATTAAGACCTTCAGGGCTTTCATTTTAAGCTATGTCTCCTGCACCTGCCTCCCTTCTCGTGACAATGGGTTTGCTTGGTTTCCCAGCAGTAACTTTGCTTTGGAAAAGGAATATGGGAGTTTGGCTTAGGGATTGTGTACGTTTGGGCTGGAAGGTGTGATTCCCGAACTAGCTCTGCCAGCAGTGTCTATGGCCTCACTGGTGGCCGGCTGGGCTAGCCACTTGGGCTCGCAGCCCTGAGGACAATCCCACCTGGCCTTGAGTGATGGAGTCAGCCCCGGTCACACTGCTATTTGTAGGTGCTAACTCCAGCCTCTGTGATTTAGGCTGTTCTTAGAGGGAGTCCCTCCAGGGCAGGCATGAGGCCAGGTTGGGGGGAGCTTGCTCAGCCATAATCCCGAGATGCTGCGGTCGAGGCTGTCCTGGGATAACTGGAGATCTTCAGTCTCCAGAACGGTGAAATCCAGCATCGTTGGGCAACACTTGAGGAAAAGAAGCAAAGACGCACTGCTCACGCCTGAGGTGCCAGCCGAGCAGATCTGAAAGCCCCTTTGCTGAAATCTTGGCTTCCGGTGGGCTGGCCGCTGCAGGGGGCCTGGGAGCTGGCAAAGTCGCATCCTGTCTCCCTTCTGGCAGTGTGGTGAAACTGCCAAGAGTGTGCGACGTGACGAGTGTGAGCAAGGGGCTCCAGCACTAACCTCCGGCAGCCAGCGAGAGCAGCAGGGGCAGACAGAACCGGCTTTAGGAACTGCAGGGCCCGATTCAAATACCCAGCTGCAGTCTGGGTCTTTGACGGCACTTTGGTGGCGGGAGGTCCTTCACTCGCTCTGAGTCTTCCATGGCGCTGAAGGACCCCCCGCCTCCGAAGTGCCGCCAAAGACCCAGAGCGAGTGAAGGACCCCCTGACGCCGAAATGCCACTGACGACCCAGAGTGAGTGAAGGACCCCCTGATGCCGAAATGTCCCCAAAGACCTGGACTGCCACTGGGTGAGTAAAAAAATTAAAAAGGCGCCTATGGCACAGAGCCCTCTTAGGCGCGGGGCCCACTTTGGCATGGGGCCCAATTCAGGGAAACAGCCTAAAGCCGGCCCTGGAGCCAGGAGCTCTTTGAAAAAGAGCCACCCCAGAATGACGGCGTCTGGGGCCTGCTCCAGAATGAAGCCGTGGCTGGGAATCCAAATGAAGGGCAGTGGCTCTGAGTGTCTGATGTCTGAGAGAAACTGAGATGACGTTAGGTTGTTACTGTGAGCGTCAGTGATCCCTGCTCTGTCTGGAAGAGCATGGAGAGCTACGGGGCAAGGTGCAGTACTATGTCAAGTGACTAACGCGGGACGTCATATGCTCAAATCTGGCCCAGTGCCCCTCTCTCATGACTGGGCCCAAACTGATTGGCACTGCAAACCCGCGGGCCAACCCGCAACGCCTCCCCTGAAATCTGGTCTGGCTGCCCCTCCGGCAGGACCGAGAAGCAGCCGGGCTAAACCTGAGTGGCGCTGTGTCCCAGCACGCCAGGCTGCAACGCCACTGGCCTCTCCGGCAAGACCGTGGGGCTGCTGAGCCGAATTTGAGTGGTGGGAGAGGCAGTGCTGCCTAGGGCGGCAGATTGTATTGAGCCATCTCTGATTGTGGGAAAAGTTCTACTTCCACCAGGCAAAGTGGGACAGTCCCATGAGACCTGGGCCTATCGGGAGGTCTGGGTAAGAATCACGGGGGATTCATACAGCCACTGCAGGGTGGCCATGCTGTGCTATCCCGGTGCTGACTCGTTCGTTCTGCCTGATGCTCTGCTTTACGTGGTTCCAGTTATACCTGCTGCGGTTGATTTAAAAGGCAGATGCTGGCAGCCTGGATATTTAGGTGACATAACAGGAGGCAAGCAGCCAGCTATGCTATGCCACCCCCAGCTGTCCCCAGCCGTCCCCAGCCACCCATGGCTTAACTGTTCAGTTCAGAGCCGCTGGCAGGGAGCAGCTGTCCCATGGCACTGGCGGGGTTGGGCAGTGAGTGATGGGCAGCTAATCAGAAGGAAAGATCCAGCTCTCCTTCCCGCACCAAAGTATCCTCCCTTAAGCCTTGCTCTGAAACCTGGCTGCGCTGTAACAAACTCACAGCGGCAAACAACGGACTCGGCCATCCTCAGCTAAACTCAGAACCGTCTGCTCCAAAGCAGCCCAATCTCCAGCACGAGAAGCATCTCCATTGCCAGTGAAGTGTTGGAGCTCGACAGATCTTCCCCGCTAGAGAACGCATGCTCGGGGTCAAGGGCGCCTGAGTCTGAGCAAGACTTACCCCCTCTAGGGTAGGGTGGTAGGAAGCACGTACATGCAAAGGGTCTCATCCTTCTAAGTACTGGGCACCTGCAGCTCCCTTAGAAGCCAATGAGGACTGGATGAGCTCAGTATTTCTGAAGATCAGCATGTTTCAATGGGCCGTAAACGAAAGCTGGCTGTTTTCCCTTTGCTTTTCACTCCTTGCATTTATATCCAGGTGTTTAATGCTGACCGGGAATCCATTGCTTTTTTATAAGTTCCTCATTTTCCATGCAGAGGGGCTCAGGAATGCTGAAAAATTGACACCATGTAATAGCACAGAGAAATGCCTTTGGATTTACCCTTCCCTCCTGCGGTGTGGAACTAAAACGTTTCGACCACCACAGAATTCTTGAACAAATCCAATATTCTCTCCTATAGATATGTATGTATGACCATTCTTCACCCATTTCATTGCAGCATCTGGCCATCAGAAATACGACTCCTAACATCTGGAGTCTAATAGGAGACAAACTGTTTTTATTTTCCCTGTTATAAAATATCTATCTCCATATTAACTGTGTGGGGCATTAGACTGATGCAATGCAGGAAACTTTATGGCAAATTTCAGTACCCTGTTAAGTGTGTCTATTTGGGCTGTAATGTGTAGCCAGCAAGAGAAGCAAAATCCCATCAAGCATAGCAGTGTTCAGCAGAGAGGGAGAGAGGACACAGGAGCAGTCTGGTGCCTGCTTGCTGTGGGTCCCAAACAGCATGAAGCAAATCCAACTGTTGGGCCATGAAGAAGGCAGTTTTGGAGGGCGTAGCTGCAGACTCTGTGCTTGGCAGTAGCGGGGCATGGTGAGTGGTGTGCCTGGCCCATCTGTGGGTCATTTGTTTGGCTGTTTGTTTTTTCTCTATGTACAGGCTGCGTAGCAGAGACTAGCCTGTCTGTGGATGCTTTGGCGAAGGCCACAAGGCTCTGACCCTTGGTATAAAAAGTCACTTGTCAGGAGAACTCAAGAGCCACGAGAAGTGGTAGCTAACAGGAGTGTTTGGGAGGGAGTTCAGAGAGGGAGTGTGAGAGGCTTTCCTTCCAGGTTCAGCTCTACACGCACTTCTGTGATGGGCAGTGGTGGAGCCATGGTGGTGACTTGTGATGGAGGAGCCCCGTTTCCTTTCCTACCTGACGTGCTAAGGGACTTCCTGTGCATGAAGTGCAAGTTGGTGGATGTGCTGGAAGGAAAGATTCTTGGATTGGAGGGGCAAGTAGAGATACCACTGAGAATCAGAGAAGCTGAGGAGCTCCTAGACAGCCAGTTCAGGACATGTTGGTACCCCAGCTTCAATGCAGAAAGGAGCTGACCACAAAGGAGTCAGACAGAGAGGAAGTCAGAGAGGAGGCCTGACAATTCATAACCATCAGAGCTAATGGTCACAGAGGCATTCTACATGGTGGGAGACAAGGACGCACAGGCTGTGGCCACCACAGAGAAGAGTAATGGAAGGAATTCATTACTAGAAGGCAGTTTCCAATCAATACTGGGTCCTCAATGTGTGGAAATTAGAAGATACCTTTCAAGATCCAGTTGGTCCAACAGAAGAGAGAGCTGTTTGGGACACAGCTGTGGATGGCAGCTGTAAGAAAATCAAGCTTGCCCACAAAGAGTTCTGCAGCCATCCAAAGTAGACAGACAACCCTTGTTGGGGGTTCAATACTCAGAAGAATTGAAAGACCATTCTGCCAGGGACAGATGGACAATAGGACTGAATGCTGCCCTCCTAGAGCCAAGACATGAGACCTTCCTGGAGCCAGGACATGAGACATCTCTCTGAGATCCAATAGGCTTCTGAAGTTGCCAGGCAAGGATCCACTGGTGATGGGTCACATCAGCACTAAAGCCATGGCATCCCAGGAGACAACGGATGGCTTCAGGGAATGTGGAAGGGTGCTGAAGAAGAACGTCCATGTGATCTTCTCTGAGACGCTTCCTGTCCCATGAGCCAATGATGACAGAAGGCAGAAGATGCTGGAAGTGAATCACTGGCCAGGTAGGTGATGTAGGATGGAAGGTGTTGGTTCTGTGGAACCTCGGTCCACCTTCTATGGGGAGACGGGGCTGCACAGCTTTGGATGGCCTCCACCTCAGTACACGGGGGACCAATCTCCTCAGGGACAAGCTGGCTAGAGGAGCCAGGAGGACGTTACATTAATAACAAAAGGAGAGGGTAAAAAGTGGAAAGATGCAAGCACTCAGCACAAAATCAAGATTTTGAGAAGCAAATTAATTAAGGAACCGAAGGACACAAAGAGAAGGCGTTCTTTAATTGCCTATACACCAGGGGTGGCCTGAGGGCTGCATCAGGTTTCGTAAATTGTATGGGGGGCCCTTCCTCTTAACTGCCCCCTCCGAGACTCCTGCCCCATCCACCCCACCTCCCTGCTCCCTATCCCCTGACAGCCCCCGGACCCCCACCACTCTGTTCAACCCCGCCTCTCATTCCTGACTGCTGCTCTGCCCCCATTCAACTCCCTGTCCCCCCCAACTGCCTTGACCCCTATCCACACCCCCGACCCCTGACCACCACCCCAAACTCCCCTGCCCTCTATCCGGCCCCTGCTGCTCCCTACCCCCTTACTGCACTGTATGGAGCACTGGTGGCTGGTGGCACTACAGCTGCGCCACCCGGCTGGAGCCAGGCCATGCTACCACCACCACACAGCTCAGAGACCAGGTCAGGCCGGTCCCGCGGGCTGTAGTTTGCCCACCTCTGCTATACACCAATGCTACACGCCTGGATAAGAAACAAGAATTGGAATTGCTCATTTAGGAGCATAAATTTGTTCTAGCTGGTATTGCTGAAACCGGCTGGGATGATTTGCGTGAATGGAATCTTGAAATCAATAGTTATGACCTATTCAGAAGTATCCAATGGGCAAAAGGCAAGGGGGAGTGGTGAAAAAATGGCTTTTCCTGTTTCTGAGTCACTGGTAACTCAGAAGAAAATGATCCCAAATGTGCATGGATAAGGCCCAACCAAATTCATGGCAGCGAAAAACGCATCACAGACCATGAAATCTGATCTCCCCATAAAATCTGGCACCCAGCCAGGGGCTCCTACCTAGTGCAGGGCTCCAGCTGCTAGTCCCAGCCAGGGATGTGGGCGGAGGACAGGACTTCACCTATTGGGGCTGCTCCTGGGATGGGTCAGACCCACATCCAGAATCTCCTCCAGCTGCAGGAAGTGTGAGCTGTTACCCCCCTGCATGGGCGGGAGGCTGCTGGGAAAACTGGACATGTGGTAACCCATCCCTCCCATCCCCTACAACCCTCACCTCTGCGCTGCTGCTGCTGCTGGCGGTGGTGCTGGCTTTAGAGCTGGGTGCCTGGTCAGCAGCCTTCTTCTCTAGCTGCCCAGCTCTGAAGGCAGCGCCCCTGCCAGAAGCAGGGTAGAAGTAAGAGTGGCAATGCCACGAACCCCCTACAATAGTCTTGCAACCTCCGACCCCGACTACCTTCTGGGCTGGGACCCCCACGGTTACAACACCATGAAATTTCAAATGTAAACATCTGAAACTGTGAAACTGACTGATTTTAAAAAACCCTGGCTTTGAAATTGACCAAAATGGACCCTGAATTTGATAGGGCCCTACTTACGGATCAATGTCCTAAGAGATAAAGCATAAGACACGATATTATTTGGTATCTGCTCCAGACCACCAAATAGGATGTTTGGCTCCTTACAAACCTATCTATAATGTGCAGGAGAAAAAGCTGCATGCTCACAGGGAACTTCAATTTGAGTGACACATGCTGGAGGTGTCATGCTGCCAGTACTAAAACATCCTTAGAATGTCTAAATATTATAGATGACAATTGCCTAACTCAAAAAGTGCTGCATCCAACATGGGAGAATTCTATATTGGATCTCATGTGGACAGATAAAGAGGAACTGATCACAGAACTAAAAATTAATGGTAGTTTAGGTACAAGTGATCACGACTTGATTACATTTATCATGTGCAAGCAGAATAAAGTCCAGACTAGTAATATATATGCTTGGTGCTTTAAAAAGGCCCATTTCACAAAGCTGAAAACAGTTATAAGCCAAATCAGATGGAAGGAAAAATTTAATCAGAAAATATGTGAATGATAATTGGAAATTATTTAAAGAACACTTATTAGATGCCCCCAAAGCAACAATCCAACAACAGAGGAAGAAGGCTGTATTAGCTAAAAAACCAACCAGGTTTAGAGGGGAAGTGAGGGCAGCTATAAAAAAAATGTGTAATGGAAGAAAGATAAAGTTGATATTCATCAATATAAATCAGAAACTAAGAATTATAGAAAATTGATAAGGGAAGCAAAGGGACACAAGGTGAACTCTATGGTCAGCAGAGTTAAGGACAATAAGAAGGCATTTTTAAAATATATTAGGAAAAAAAAGAATCCTGACAATGGTATTGCTCCATTACTAGATGAGAATGGTAGAATTACCCATAAAAATGCAGAATAGGCATTATTAATAAATTTTTTTTCTGTATTTTGGAAAAAACAAATGATATAGTCTCATTATATGGTGTTGATAACACTCTTTCCATGACATTTGTATTTCTGGAGGATGTTAAATAGAAGCTACTAAAGGCAGACATTTTTAAATTGATAACTTACTTCAAGCATTTTAAAAGAGCTGGCTGAGGAGCTCACTAGACCATTAAAGCTGGTTTTCAATAAGTCTTGGAATACCGGAAAAGGTCCAGAAGGCTGGAAGAAAACTAATGTGCCAACATTTAAAAATGGAAAACTCGATGAGCCAGGCTGTTATGGGCCTGTCAGTCTGATACTGATCCCAGACAAAATAATAGAGTGATGGATACAGGACTCAATTAATGAAGAATTAAAATATGGTAATGTAATGAATGCCAATCAACATGGGCTTATGGAAAATATATCCTGTTAAACTAACTCAATTGTTTTTTTTGCCGAGATTACAAGTTTTGTGGCTAAAGAGAATAATGTTGATGTAGTATGCTGTACTTCTGTCAGATGTTTGACATGGTACTGCAGGATATTTTGATTAAAAAACTAGAATGATATAAAGTTAACATGACAAACATTAAAAGGATTAAAAGCTGGCTGACATGTCTCAAAGTGTAATTGTAAAAGGGAAATCATCATCAAGCGGGTGTGTTTCCAGTGGGGTTTTTCGGGGATCGGTACGTGGCCCTACGCTATTTAACATTTGTATCTATGACCTGGAAGAAAACCTAAAATCATCACTGATAAAATTTGAAGATGACATAAAAATTGGGGAAGTGGTAAATAATGTAGAGGACAGGTCATAGGTGCAGCGGGATCTGGATCACTTGGTAAGCTGGGCACAAGCAAACAATAGGTGTTTTAATATGGCTACATATAAATGGAACAAAGAATGTCGGCCATACTTACAGGACAGAGGACATTATCCTGGGAAGCAGGGACTCAGAAAAAGATTTGGGAGTCACGATGAATAATCAGCTGAACATGAGCTCCCAGTGTGATGCTGTGGCCAAAAAGGCAGATGTGATCCATAGATGCATAAACAGGGGAATCTCGTGTAGGAGTAGAGAGGTTATTGGGCACTGGTGCGACTGCTGCTGGAATCCTATGCCCACTTCTGGTGCCTACAATTCAAGAAGGATGTTGATAAACAGGAGAGTGTTCAGAGAAGAGCCACTAGAATGATTAAAGGATTAGAAAACCTGCTTTTGAGTGATAAATTCAAGGTGCTCAATCTGTTCAGCTTAACAAAGAGAAGGTTAAGGGGTGACTTGATCACAGTCTATAAGTACCTATGTGGGGAACAAATATTTGATAAAGGGCTCTTCAGTCCAGCAGAGGAAGGTCTAACACCATCCTGTGCTGGAAGCTGAAGCTAGACAAATCCAGGCAGGAAATAAGGCAGGACACATTTTTAATGGCCAGGGCGATTAACCATTGGAGCCATTTGCCAAAGGTTGTAGTGGATCGCTGAACTGCCCTTGCTCCGCTGCAAGCCCTTTTTTCATGGACCTGCTCTGTGCCCAAACAGTGACATTTCATATTATGCCGGACCCCTCCCTGGGGCAGGCCCCTGTGAAGAGTCTCTGGTTCTATGGCCATGGGCCAGAAGTCATTGAAAGTTGATGACTCCAGAATGGAGTCTCGACTGATCTGTGATGGTCATTCGATGAGGAGTCAAACAGGGCAGCTGTCTGGAAGGCAGAATAATAGACTGCTTCTGGGCAAATCCAAATGAGGGCAGCCACCGGGCCCACATTTCAATGCAAGTAGAGCCCACGGTACCAACCAGGCTCCACAATTCAATGCACTTATCTCTCACGCTGTCACACAGTTTGTGCTCCTTTCACTGAGACGTCCCCTTTGGTTCTTCCCACCCCTCATTGAAATTTCAGTGAAAAACTTTGTTGAAAAGTTGAAATGCGGAAACATTGACCAGCTGTATTCACACCATTGTGCGGCTGAAACAGAGCATGGATACAGCCTTTGTTTTACTGTGGCTATGAGAGAGGCAGTGCGGCCTAATGGCCAGGATACTGGACTAGTGGGCCCAGGGGACCTGGATTTTATTACCAGCTCTATCAGTGATCTCCTGTGTGAAGACGGACAAGGTGCTTCCCCTCCTACTCTCGGTCCATCTGTCCTGTTTAGCCTGTGAGCTCTTTGGCGCAAAGACTCTCTCTTGTGACATGTGTGTGTAGCATCAAGTGTGCTGAGCTTGGCTGGAGCCTCCAGGCACCTACTGTAATAATAACACAAGGCTAAAACTCAGCCAGCAGGAAGGTGAAAACTAAAGGACACATTTGCTACTGAGATAACTGGTGGGTGCACAGTGATAGTGTCAAATTGTGGTTGCAAAGGAGGGAGGAAGATATGCTCAAGTAACGGGGCAACCCACCCCCCTTAAGAGCTCTCTGTGTCTCCGGAAGTCAAGGCATCCTTATTGCTACTGTTTGGTTTGTATTACACAGTGCGCCCAAGAGTTGTGGGTACATTTTGCTGTATCGCTCGCTATGTGTATGTATGTAGCCCCGGCACAGTGAGGCCGTAATCTCAGTTGTAATACAAGTGATAATAGTCAAAGAATAAGGTAGATGAGATTGAGCGCATGTAAGTAGCGATGGAAATTGTTTGTTTTGGAATGAGGCGAGCGTGGCATTGAAACTCTCTTGGGGGCCTTAATCGACGTTCTTTTTAAATATAATTTGGGATGTTTCAGCAAAGAATCACACGGATGGGAGTTTCCTTGATATCTGAAGAGGATGAATTAGCCAATGCTGTGACTTCTGAAAGATTGTGCCAAGGTGGAGGGTAGGGATAGCTCAGTGGTTTGAGCATTGGCCTGCTAAACCCAGCACTGTGAGCTCAACCCATGAGGGGGCCATTTAGGGATCTGGGGCAAAAATCTGTCTAGGGATTGGTTCCCCCTTTGAGCAGGGGGTTGGACTAGATCCCTCCTGAGATCCCTTCCAACCCTGATATTCAATGAGGGCTGGATGAAAACCTTTCTCTGAAAGACTGTCACAAGGACTGGATGAAAAACAATGTTTTTCAGTGGACAATCAGGTTTTTGACTCAACAAAATGTTCCTGAGAAGTGTGTGCTTTCTGTGGAAAATTTCTGTTTTTCATTAAAATACCACATGCTTGAAACCAAAATGGTTTGATTTGTATATGCTGCTGCAGTGCCACATGGGAGCTGTAGTTTGGTTGTCGTTTGTTCCCAATCTCTTCTACAGGTCAGGCTCCCTGGCCAGACTACAGCTCCAGGAGCTCCCATAATGCACCGCTTCCCCTCTCCAAGAGGAGACCACAGTGCATCATGGGAGATATAGTCCAACAGACAGAGCCTGGCCTAAGGAGAACAGGAATATGAAGCACCCAAACTACAACTCCCATGAGGCACTGAGGAGCATTTCCAAATCAAAATCAGTCAGTTTTCAGCCAAAACTTTTCAGTATTCAAAATCCATCAACATATTTTGAAATTTTCTATGAAACCCCGGCCATTTTGGGATTAGTTCTAATTGTAACCCTTCCCTCCAGATATCAAAGAGGTTCCAATACTCAGCAAAGGGGGAATACAGATATTTCCCGATAAATCTCTGGCACTGTGATTGTTGCCTTCATATGCCCTTTGATCAGGAATGTGTCATGTGGGGAATGAAACATTTTGTTTAATAATCTGAAAATATCTTGGGGGACTGCTCAAACTAAAATTATTCATGCTCAGATCTGACGTAGCTATAGAGTTCTCTGCGTCAGCCATCCCCCAGGCAAAGCAAAGGCTGCTCTGAGATCAGACATGACACATTCTCTTTGGTTAGCATCAGAGAAAGCTTCTCTGAGATCTCATTAAAAACCAAGAGGATTGTTTAGGTAATTTGGAAGCTGGTTCTGATGCTGAACTTTCTGATTTATGGCATTTTATCAGAGCTGCAAACTGCTTGTTGTTTGCCTCTTCAGATTCTTACATCTTTAAGAACAATGAAAAATACGTTTGGAGATGTTGATTTTGTAGGCTGCTCAAGCTTAATTCTTCTGTCTTTCTGCCTTCCCCCAGCAGTTGGGCAATTGTTTTTCCTTAACAAAACATCACCAACATATTAAAGTTATAGAAAACCATGTGCTCCCTGTTAGAGGGAAACAAAACACAGACAGGCAAAAAGGGTTAAACGAAGTGCCCTGGCTCAGAACATAGACAAGTCTGATAGCCTGTGGGACTCATTGCTAGGAGATATCACTGAGGCCAAGAACTTAGCGGGACTCAAAAAAGGCTCCCACATCTATATGACAAATGCAGATAGATGGATAGATTAGCTAATGGATGGATGTGACCTCAACAGGGCCCCAATCTTAGCTGGTCAGGAGGCACAACCGTAATAATAAATAATAATCATATCCAGTTACAGTAGCAAAGATCTAAAAAAACCAACCCCAGGGTCTGGGAAAGGCTGTAAATGTAGATAACCTCTGACAAACGGGATGAAACTCTCTGGCACTGTTATCTTGTTTTTGCCCACTAAGGGGTTTCTTGCATCTTTCTCTGAAACATCTGGTGCTGCCCACTGTTCAGAGACAGGATACTGAGCTTGACAGACAACTGCCCTGATCCCATCCGGCAATGGCAAGACAGGGCTCACTGGACAGTCTCAGTTTGTTGTTTCTACGCTAATCAGTTTGAGACAATATTTCAATGGGCAAATTATAGATCTCACACCCGCAAAACCTACATTTAAAGAACAGTATTAAAGTTGCAAAGTCAAGCACTCCAAAGATAGGAACTGCCCGTATTAAGTTTGCCCATCACCCTTAATTCAGCCTCCTGTGCGTACGAATAATGATACAGTCTTTAATGGCATGATCACATACCATATTTCCACAGGAGCCCTGCCTCATCCAATGCCTTGGATGGCTCCTGCTCTGGGGATGAATCAAGGTCATGTAGAGAAGGAGCCTGTTGTCTGTAGGACCCCCTACCTCATTTGTGCAAAAGTTGGAAGATGCTGAGAGAACGAGACCAGGGGCTGCAGGGGAAAAACGCCAAGGTCTCACAGTTAATTCTGCTCTGGAGAACAGGTGTTTAGATTCTGGTTTTTTTCACGGCTTTTGTCTGGATATTTAGCTCATTAAGAAGAGGGTGGAAATCAATGTTCTAGCTGCACTGCTGCAGTGATTCTACGAGCACGTAGCAACCATCAGATGGGAAAGGAAACCTGGCGGCAGGGTTGGCTCTGAACCTGACGTCTCTCACCAGACAGTCTTGCACGTGGCCAAAAAGTCACAGATGTGCACCACACGTGCAGGTGATTGTGAAGGGAGATAATGGACTCTCGGCCTCCATGCTGTGTTTGTGACAGATTCCCAGCATGCACCTGCCCAGCCGCTCCCTCTGCTGCTGGGTGGTGTTACTAGCCGTTCTGCATTGAAGCAGCAGGTGGCAGTTTCACAGCAAGTTGCGGATGGGGGAGAGACACCGAGCCCCAGGTCGTCACAGTCTAAAGTGAACACAGGGGCCCCAATGCCCAGCTGCTGCAGATCTGGCCCGACAGGTTATTTTAACTGGCCAGTCTGCAGGAAAGGCCCAAATCCTCAGAGCAACCTAGGAAATAAAATACAGACAAAGCTAAGGAATAGCAACGTGTATGTTAAACAAATGCGTGGGCACCGCACTAAAGCACCTGCCATCTCCTCCTGAATCAGAACAGAGTCTCCTCTGTTCCATTCAGGTTCTTCAACCAGCCCTCATCCCTGTAACATCTGGGCGCCGGCCAGCCGGGCATTAAGGGACATGACTAGCATCTGTCCTGTGTTGTACTTTCCTTCTCCCGTCCTCTCCCCAGGGAGTAGCTGTGTGCGGCTGGTTTTCTAGATGCCTGAACGTGTTCTCTGCACGTGCTGCTCAGTGTGTGCTAGGGAAGGTGGCGGGGGGGGGGTGCGCCTGGCACCTGGAGCAGAAGGTGGGGAGATTTGTGTTGGTCCTGGGCATAAGAGGTGGGTGTATTAGACCCGGGAAGGCTAAAAGCTGCCACAGACCTGCCGTCGGATGTCTGGACTTCCCACCCCTGCTCCGCCCCTTTTCCAAGGTCCCCACAGCCCACCACTGCCTGGCTGAGACCCTCCTCCCCTCCACTTCACCCCATCTCCAGAAGTCCCCACCACACCGCAGTCCTCCTCTCCTCCACCCCCCACCCCTGCGAGACCCCCCCGCCTGCTGCATCCCTCCTCTCCTCCACCCCGCACCCCCGCGAGAACCCCCGCCTGCTGCGTCCCTCCTCTCCTCCACCGCCCACCCCTGCGAGACCCCCTGCCTGCTGCGTCCCTCCTCTCCTCCACCCCCCACCTCCATGAGACCCCCTGCCTGCTGCGTCCCTCCTCTCCTCCACCTCCCACCCCCGCGAGACCCCCTCCCTGCTGCGACCCTCCTCTCCTCCACCCCCCACCTCCGTGAGACCCCCTGCCTGCTGCGACCCTCCTCTCCTCCACCCCCCACCTCCATGAGACCCCCTGCCTGCTGCGTCCCTCCTCTCCTCCACCTCCCACCCCCGCGAGACCCCCTCCCTGCTGCGTCCCTCCTCTCCTCCACCCCCCACCCCCGTGAGACCCCCTGCCTGCTGCGTCCCTCCTCTCCTCCACCCCCCACCTCCATGAGACCCCCTGCCTGCTGCGTCCCTCCTCTCCTCCATCCCCCACCTCCGTGAGACCCCCTGCCTGCTGCGTCCCTCCTCTCCTCCACCCCCCACCTCCGTGAGACCCCCCGCCTGCTGCGTCCCTCCTCTCCTCCACCTCCCACCCCCGCGAGAACCCCCGCCTGCTGCGTCCCTCCTCTCCTCCACCCCCACCCCCGCGAGACCTCCCGCCTGCTGCGTCCCTCCTCTCCTCCACCCCCCACCTCCGTGAGACCCCCTGCCTGCTGCGTCCCTCCTCTCCTCCACCCCGCACCCCTGCGAGACCCCCCCGCCTGCTGGGTCCCTTCTCTCCTCCACCTCCCACCCCCGCGAGACCTCCCGCCTGCTGCGTCCCTCCTCTCCTCCACCCCCCCACCCCGAGAACCCCCTGCCTGCTGCGTCCCTCCTCTCCTCCACCCCCATCTCCCCAAAGACCTCCCCTGCCTGCTGCTCTCCACATCTAGGGAGACCAGATGTCCCAATTTTATAGGGACAGTCCCAATTTTTGGGTCTTTTTCTTATATAGGCTCTATTACCTCTCACTCTCGTCCCAATTTTTCACACTTGCTGTCTGGTCACCCAACCCACATCCCTGTGGGCGGTTGGGGCCTCGTGGGAGAGGAGGGTGGAAGAGAGGAGGAATGTGGTGAGCAGGGGCCGAGTGGGGATGGGGCTGAGAGGGAGTGGAGCCTGGGGCGGAGCGGGGTGCAGTGTGGGTAAGGCCACGTTGGAGGAGCTGGGACAGCGAGCTAGCCTGCCCCAGGGGAAGCTTCACCTACTGCCCATGGTCTTGGGTTCCTGGGGGAGTTCGTCCCACAGTCTCTGACCAGCCCCTATGGGTACATTTGTGCTGCAAAGAACCCCCATGGCAGTGAGTCTCAGAGCCCAGGTCCGCAGACTCCGGTTCGTGCCACAGTGCTAAAAATAGCCATGTAGACATTCTCATTCAGGCTCTGAGCCATGCCCCCTGCTCCTAGCTTCAGAGCCCAAGTGGGAACGTAGCACGAGTGCCGTCAGCTCTGAGACTTGCCATCGCGGGGGGTATTGGGCAGCAGCTCGAGGCCCAAAGGAAGCTCCATCTCCTACACGGAGAAGCTTTCTTCTCGCTGTGGAGAGCTCTGCTGAGCTGCCCGCTGTGGTCCTCAACCCTGACCTTTATGCTGTTCTTTGGCCACACATCACGGCCACACAGCGCTTGGACTCAGCCTAGAGTACGGCAGCACACAGGGACCCAACCAGGACACACAGTGGGAGGCAGCCCCAAAGAGTCGATAATCTAACCAGCTAAGAGAGACCTCTGTGGTCTCCTTAGCCTCGTTTTGCTGGGATCTGAGGCATAGAGAGGCCAGGTGAGCAGCCCAAGGTCACACAGCCTGTGCCAGTGCTGGAGGAGGCCAGGGCCTTCGCCACAAGACCATCCCCCTTCTCAAATGCTTTTGAAATAATTGACAACAGAACCACACAGCTGCAGGGAGAGAACCAATATGGCGGAATTGATTGTTGCTGTTTAACAGAACGAACAAGTGACTGGAATGTTCCCTGCTCAAGGGAGATAGAGGAATAATCAGCTGGGTCCCTGAGATGCAGATGGGAACAAGGGTGGGGGATGCAGCCTCCACAGGTCCGCAGCACAGCGTGCCAATGACCATCGTGCTGGGTTTCTGGATAGTTGCTTTGGTGACATATTTGCTTTTCCCCTCTCCTGCTTCCAACTCCACAGTAAATCTATCGTAATGCACACAGTGTCTGCTAATCACAGAGAACTGCTTAGCTTAAATCCTGCTTAAATTCCCCCGGCTTATCTCTTAAATGGGATCTTGGTTATAAATAGTGTCCTGTGGACACAGGATCCCTCTCCAGCAGTGGCTTGTTTGGTGAGGAGTTTTAGGGTATGTCTACACTACGGGATTATTCCGATTTTACATAAACCAGTTTTGTAAAACAGATTGTATAAAGTCGAGTGCATGTGGCCACACTAAACACATTAATTCGGCAGTGTGCGTCCATGTACCGAGGCTAGCGTCGATTTCCGGAGCGTTGCACTGTGGGTAACTATCCTGTAGCTATCCCATAGTTCCCACAGTCTCCCCTGCCCCTTGGAATTCTGGATTGAGATCCCAGTGCCTGATGGGGCAAAAAACATTGTCGCTGATGGTTCTGGGTACAGCCTCACCCCTCCCTCCGTGAAAGCAGCAGACAACCATTTCGTGCCTTTTTTCCTGGGTGAACTGAGCAAATGCCATAGCACAGTAAGCATGGACCCTGCTCAGATCAAGACTGCAATCGTGGATGTTGTAAACACTTCACGCATTCTCGTGTAGTCTATGCTGAACCAGGACCTGCAAAGCCAGGTGAGGAGGCGGCGGCTACGACAGAGTGGCAACGAGAGTGATGAGGACATGGACACAGAATTCTCTCAAACCGCGGGCCCCTGCGCTTTGGAGATCCTGCTGGTAATGGGACAGGTTCTAGCCATTGAACGCCGATTTTGGGCCCGGGAAACAAGCACAGACTGGTGAGACCGCATAGTTTCGCAGGTTTGGGACGATTCGCAGTGGCTGCGAAACTTTCGCATGCGTAAGGGCACTTTCATGGAACTTTGTGACTTGCTTTCCCCTGCCCTGAAACGCCATAATACCAGGATGAGAGCAGCCCTCACAGTTGAGAAGCAAGTGGCAATAGCCCTCTGGAAGCTTGCAACGCCAGACAGCTACCGGTCAGTCGGGAATCAATTTGGAGTGGGAAAATCTACTGTGGGGGCTTCTGTGATGCAAGTAGCCAAAGCAATCATTAAGCTGCTGCTATGAAAGGTTGTGACTCTGAGAAACGTTCAGGTCATAGTGGATGGCTTTGCTGCAATGGGATTCCCTAACTGTGGGGGGGCGATAGATGGAACCCATATCCCTTTCTTGGCACCGGAGCACCAGGGCACCCAGTACATAAACCGCAAGGGGTACTTTTCAATGGTGCTGCAAGCACTGGTGGATCAGAAGGGACATTTCACCAACATCCATGTGGGATGGCCGGGAAGGGTTCATGACGCTCGCGTCTTCAGGAACACTACTCTATTTAAACAGCTGCAGCAAGGGAATTACTTCTCAGACCAGAAAATAACAGTTGGGGATGTTGAAATGCCTGCAGTTATCCTGGGTGACCCAGCCTACCCCTTGATGCTATGGATCATGAAGCCATACACAGGCAGCCGGGACAGTGGTCAGGAGCTGTTCAACTACAGGCTGAGCAAGTGCAGGATGGTGGTAGAATGTGCATTTGGCCGTTTAAAGGGACGCTGGCGCACATTACTGACTCGCTCAGACCTCAGCCAAACCAATGTCCCCATTGTTATTGCTGCTTGCTGTGTGCTCCACAATCTCTGTGAGAATAAGAGGGAGACCTTTATGGCAGAGTGGGAGGCTGAGGCAAATCACCTGGCTGCTGATTACGAGCAGCCAGACACCAGGGCGATTAGAAGAGCACACCACGAAGCGGTGCGCATCAGAGAAGCTTTGAGAACGAGTTTCATCATGGGCCAGGGTAGGTGTCACTGTTGTGTTTGTTTCCCCTTCATGAACCCGACCCCTTGATTGACTCATTCCCTGCAAGCAACCCACCCTCCCCCTTCAATTACAGCTTGCTTAAGGAAATAAGGTCACTATCATTTAAAAATCATGTATTCTTTATTAAAAAGTCATTATAAAAAGAGGGAGAGAACTGACAAAGTATCCCGGGTGTGGTTTGGGAGGAGGATAGGAGGGAAGGAAAAGGCCACTAAAAATATTTCATAGTAATGACAGCCTTTTGGTTAGGTTGTCCACGGGGGTGGAGTGGGCGGGTGTGAGGATGCAGTTCTGGCGGGACCCAACTGAGAATGCCAATTCAGGACCAATTGCTTAAACAGGGCAGTTACAGCCCTAGGCTGGGGTTTTTCCACCTCTAAGGCAAACCAAACCAGCCAAACAAAAATGACTTCGGTTTCACCCCACTGGCTAACCACAAGTCACACAAGCAATTTCCTTAGACACTCCAGTCTCCCAGTATCACCACCAGTGCCACTCATCCTGGGGATGAATGGTTATGAAAACCAACACCTCAATAAAAGAAAAAGATTCTCTCGATCCCAAAGGACCAAGCCCCGGACCCAGGTCAATATACACATCAGATCTTACCCACAAATCACGCTGGTGCCAATCCTTTAGAATCTAAAATCTAAAGGTTTATTCATAAAGGGAAGAAGGTAGAGATGAGAGCTAGAATTGGTTAAATGGAATCAATTACATACAGTGATGGCAAAGTTCTTAGTTCAGGCTTGTAGCGGTGAGGGAGTAAACTGCGGGTTCAAATCAAGTCTCTGGAGTATATCCACAGTTTGGATGGGTCATCAGTCCTTTGTCCGAGCTTCAGGTTGTAGCAGAGTCCCTCCAGAGGTAAGAAGCAGGATTGAAGACAAGATGGAAATGAGGCATCAGCCTTATATAGGCTCTTCCAGGTGTAAGAACATTTCTTTGTTCTTACTGTGGAAAATTACAGCAACATGGAGTCTGCAGTCACATGGGCCAGTCCCTGCACACCCTGCTGAGTTACAAGGTGTATGCCTCCTCTCAATGGGTCAATTGTGTAGCTGATGGTCCTTAATGGGCCATCAAGCAGGCTAAGCAGAGCTAACAGCAACTTGTCTGGGGTGTCACCCAGAACCACAGCACCAATTTGAAATACAGACAGTATACAGCCAATACTTATAACTTCAACTACAAAATGATACAGACATACAGATAGCATAATCATAACCAGTCACCCATAACCTGGTCTTAGACACCTTATATGACCCCCTTTACATAAGATTTGGTGCCACTACAGGACCTTGGTTGCAAACCATGTTCTATATGGTCCCAGTTTATATCAATAACGTCACAGCGGGTGCACGAAGCCTTCCCCCCTGCGTTCTTACACGTCTGGGTGAGGAAGATATGGAACGTGGTGAGTGGTGAGGGTGGTTACACTCTGTGACCCCGCTGCTGTCCCTGAAGCTCCACCAGATGTCGGAGGATGTCAGTTTGATCACGCAGCAGCCCCAGCGTTGCATCCCGCCACCGCTGATCTTCCTGCCTACACCTCTGATCTTCCTAGCGCCACCTCTCATCTCGAGCATCTCTCCTCTCCTCACGTTCGTCCCTCCTATCCTCACTTTGGTCCCTCCTGTCCTCATGTTCACTGGCATCTTTCCTGTAATTTGATACCACGTCCTTCCACTCATTCGTATGAGCTCCTTCATTGTGGGTTACTTTCATGATTTCCGAGAACTTTTCGTCTCACATCTTTTTTTTCCTCTGCCTTATCTGAGATAGCCTTCGGGATGGAGTAGAGAGGCTTGAAAAATGTGCAGCTGCATGAGGGAGATAAAAAAGGGAGAGAAGTATTTAAAAAGATACATTTTACAGAACAATGGTTATACTCTTTCACAGTGAACAACACTATTCACCTTACATAGCACATGTGATTTCACTACAAGGTCACATTTTGCATCTTAATATTGAGTGCCTGCGACTCTGGTGTTAGAGATCTCACAGATGCAGGTCCGAGCAGCAGAATTCAGCTTGCATGTGGCCATGGTAAGCCATTGGCTTTCGGCTTCTGCAGCCTTCATATACACAGCGCCCTCCTTTCCCAAATACCAAGCAAATCCCGTTCAGTGCTGCTTCTTTCCTGTTAACATGCAGCAGTAGAAACCACCTCCCCATCCAATTATCTGGGATGATCGCTTTACGCCTCCCCCAACCGCGTGGCTGGTCTCATGGAAGATCACTGCTGATCACCCCGCTTCTTCCCCCACCATGTGGCTGGTAGCAGGGAAGATCCCTGCTAGCCAAATGCAAAAAAGCTCAGTGCCATTCCTCCCCCACACCCCGCTTGGCTACCTGCAAGGACGGATTTATTTTAAGCAACAGGCAAACAGCCCAGCAGGAATGGCCATCTCTGTCCCCTTAATTAAATTCCTGAATTTCAACCAGGTTACCAGGAACGATATCACTCTCCTGAGGATAACACAGCGAGATAAATAATGGATGTTGCTTGAATGCCAGCAAACACCGGGACCATACGCAGCTAGGCTTTGTCATGCAATGATACCAGATTACTTGCTACATGCATGGCGTGGTCAAGTGTCCTACCATGGTGGACGGAATAAGGCTGCCTTGCCCAGAAACCTTCTGCAAAGGCTTTTGGAGTACCTCCAGGAGAGCTTCATGGAGATGTCCCTGGAGGATTTCCGCTCCATCCCCAGACACGTTAACAAACTTTTCCAATAACTGTACTGGCCACGAATGCATCCCAAGTCCTCAGGGCAAATCAATCATTAAAAAACGCTTGCTTTTAAACCATGTTTTATATTTACAAAGGTACACTCACCAGAGGTCCCTTCCATGGCTTCACTGTGTGGGATAGTGACTTGGGAGGGCTGGGAGGGTAATTCCGTCAGGCTGAGAAAAAGCTCCTGGCTGTTGGGGAGAACGGAGTGCTGTGTGCTCTCTGCAAGCTCGTCCTCCTCTTCCTCCTCCTCATCTTCCCCATCCGCAGAATCCTCAGCCATGGCTGAGATTACCACCCCCACCTCGGAATCCACGGACAGGGGTGGGGTAGTGGTGGCGGACCCCCCGAGAATTGCATGCAGCTCAGTGTAGAAGCGGCATGTTTTCGGCCCTACCCCGGACCTTCCGTTTGCTTCTTTGGTTTTCTGGTAGGCTTGTCTGAGCTCCTTAACTTTCACTCTGCACTGCACGGAGTCCCTGGTGTGGCCTTTCACCATCATGGCCTTGGAAATTTTTTCAAATGTTTTTTCATTTCGTCTTT
Source organism: Gopherus evgoodei (assembly GCF_007399415.2). Classification (NCBI taxonomy): domain Eukaryota; kingdom Metazoa; phylum Chordata; order Testudines; family Testudinidae; genus Gopherus; species Gopherus evgoodei. The sequence goes on along the minus strand of NC_044327.1, from coordinate 133,694,582 downwards.
TGGAATGGAGTTCTGTTAGCACTGAATCCTCTCCCCATATAGCGATCAGATCCAGTACCTCCCGTGCGGTCCATGCTGGGGCTCTTTTTCGATTCTCAGGAGACTGCATTGTTACCTGTTGTCATAAACAGATAAGAAAAGTTAATAGCACAGAAGTACTTTATATCTCTTTTGCCTGGAAAGGGTTAACAAGTTCAGTAAGCCTGGCTGTCACCTGACCAGAAGACCAATCAGAGGACAGGATACTTTCAAATCTTGAGGGAGGGAAGTTTTTGTGTGCGCTGTTAGATTTTGGTGGTTGTTCACTCTGGGGGCTCAGAGGGATCAGACGTGCAACCAGCTTTCTCTCCAATCTCCCTGATACAGGTTCTTATAGATTCAGAAAAGTAAGTACTAGGTAGATAAAGCGAGTTAGGCTTATGGTTGTTTTCTTTATTTGCAAATGTGTATTTGGTTGGAAGAAGTTCAAATGTGTATTTGGCTGAAAGGAGTTCAAATTGGTATTTTGCTGAAAAGATTTTAATTTGTACCTGTATACTTAGGCTGGGAGGGTGTTCCCAGTGTCTATAGCTGAAAGACCCTGTACCTGTTCCATTTTTTTTAAATTTACAAAGATAATTTTTACTGTTTTTTCTTTCTTTAATTAAAAGCTTTTCTTGTTTAAGAACCTGATTGTTTTTTTATTCTGGTGAGACCCCAGGGGACTGGGTCTGGGTTCACCAGGGAATTGGTGGGGAGAAAGGAGGGAAGAGGGAGAGAGAGGCTGATTTCTCTCTGTGCCAGGATTACTTTCTCTTAGGAAGAGTCTGGGAGGGGGAAAGAGAAGGAGGGAGGAAGGTGAATTGTCCTCTCTGTTTTGTGATTCAAAGAGTTTGAATCACACAGTGACCCAGGGAGGGGAAGTCTGGGAGAGGCAACGGTGGGGGAAAGGGTTTCCTTTCCTTGTGTTAAGATCCAGAGGGTCTGGGTCTTGGGGGTCCCCGGGCAAGGTTTTGAGGAGACCAGAGTGTAGCAGGCACTGGAATTCCTGGGTGGTGGCAGCGCTACAGGTTCTAAGCTGGTAATTGAGCTTATCGGAATTCATGCTGGTACCCCATCTTTTGGACGCTACGGTTCAGAGAGGGGAATTGTACCATGACACTTATGCTGATGAGCTCTGCGTGTTCACCCGTGCTGGTGAGCGCTCCACGTTGGCCAAACACGAAATGAAATTCAAAAGTTCGCGGGGCTTTTCCTGTCTACCTGGCCAGTGCATCCGAGTTCAGATTGCTGTCCAGAGCGGTCACAGTGGTGCACTGTGGGATACCGCCCGGAGGCCAATACCGTCGATTTGCGGCCACACTAACTCTAATACAACATGGTAATACCAATTTCAGCGCTACTCCTCTCATCGGGGAGGAGTACAGAAACTGGTTTAAAGAGCCCTTTATATAGATATAAAGGACCTCGTTGTGTGGACGGGTGCAGCTTTAAATCGGTTTAGCTCTGCTAAAATCGGTATAAATGCGTAGTGTAGACCAGGCCTTAGAGAAGTTAGAGCAACCGGCTGTGGAGAATCTAAGAGATAATAACAAGGTGAATGGCACTAAATCTGCTTCACCATTTGCCCTAATGCAGTTGGGCTGTTTGTAAATCCCTCAGTGAGAACTGTGTCGTTAGCGTCATCAAAGAACAGAAAGGGCTAGCAGGGTCCCATTGACTCCTCCATCTGCAATCCACCCTGGGGTCCTCTGCCCTACCACAGAATGGCTAGGGGCAGGCAGGCTGGGGCAACAGATGGGCCGTTCAGCCTAGCCACAGAGGCAGCTTTACATTTCCCACATCTCAAATAGCCTCTCCTTCCGCATATTTGATTGGCCCTCTTTGCCACAGCATTTGTGCATCTAACTAATAACACCTAGTGCCTCAGGGGCATGAACTAATTACTGCTCACCAGGCCCTCTCCTTGTCTAGGTCACCGATCACCAGACTCCCTGAGGCTGTGTCGACCCTACAAAATTAAGTCGACCTCACTTACGCCGACATAAAGCCACCACAGTAAATACATTGCTCGGGTGTGCCTGCACTTTGCTCCGTGTGTCAGTGGTACCTGTCTGCACCAGGAGCACTTGTATCAATCGGACTCTCAGGGTGGGGCATTGTGGGATGACTGCCGAAAGCCAGCAACAGTCGAAGTAAGCAAGGCTGTGTCTACACTGATACTGCATCGACCTAACCACATTGACCGTGACTCTACGCCGCTCGCAGAGGTGGAGTTATGAAGTCCGTGGGAGAGAAATTTAAGTGTAGACACTTCCATAGTGAGATCAAAGTAAGCTGCCTCGCGTCAACCTAACTAAGTCATGTGGCCCAGACCTAAGTAATTTCACCTCACAACAACCCAAGGCGTACAATTATCACCATCGCATTATTATTTATTAGTCATATTACCATATAGAATCATAGAATCATAGAATGTCAGGATTGGAAGGGACCTCAGGAGGTATCTAGTCCAACCCCCTGCTCAAAGCAGGACCAACCCCAACTAAATCATCCCAGCCAGGGCTTTGTCAAGCCTGGCCTTAAAAACCTCTAAGGAAGGAGATTCCACCACTTCCATAGGGAACCCATTCCAGTGCTTAACCACCCTCCTAGTGAAATAGTGTTTCCTAATATCCAACCTAAACCTCCCCCACTGCAACTTGAGACCATTACTCCTTGTTCTGTCATCTGGTACCAGTGAGAACAGCCGAGCTCCATCCTCTTTGGAACCCTCCTTTCAGGTAGTTGAAAGCAGCTATCAAATCCCCCCTCAGTCTTCTCTTCTGCAGACTAAACAATCCCAGTTCCCTCAGCCTTTCCCCGTAAATCAAGCCGAGCACCTAGCAGGCTCAGTCCTGCATTGTGCGAGGTAAGAACATAAGAACTGCCGTACTGGGTCAGAGCAAAGGTCCATCCAGTCCAGTATCCTGTCCACTAACAGTGGCCAATGCCAGGTGCCCCAGAGGGAGTGAACCTAACAGGCAATGATCAAGTGATCTCTCTCCTGCCATCCATCTCCACCCTCTGACAAACAGAGGCTAGGGACACCATTCCTTACCCATCCTGGCTAATAGCCATTAATGGACTTAACCGCCATGAATTTATCCAGTTCTCTTTTAAATCCTCTTATAGTCCTAGCCTTCACAAACACCAGGATTCCTGCCCCAAAGAGATCACACTTTAAGGGTATGTCCACACTACCCACCGGATCGGCGGGTAGCGATCTATTAGCAGGGATCGATTTATTGCATCTTGTCTACATGTGATATATCGATCCCCGAACGAGCTCCCGTCCACCCCAGAACTCCACCAGAGCGAGCGGCGGAAGTGGAGTCGACGGGGGAGCCGCGGCCATCGATCCTGCGCCATGAGGACGGCCACGCTATTCCTGTAGCTGAAGTTGCATATCTTACATCGCCCCACCCCCCAGTGTAGACCAGGGCTAAATGTAACACAAGAGGTAGATACAAAGAGATGGGACAAGGAACAATGCCGGTTGACATGACAGGTGAAGGTTTAAGTCACCAGCAGCCTTACCGGTGTCAGACTTTTGGGAGGCTTCACAGCAGAGGAGAATTTTAACAGATTTGAAAGAGGGGCTGTAGCTCAGAGAGGTTCAGTGACTTGCTCAACGTCACGCAGGGAGTTTCTGGCAATGCTGGGGATTAAACCCAGTTCTTCCAAGTCCTCACCTAGCAGTTTAGCCACAAGACCACCTGTCTAGGCCAGGATGGTGCCCCTTTTACAGAGAGGAATCTGAGAGGTGATGACAGGACTTACCCAAGGCTACAAGAGCGGGTGTGTGAGCCAAGATCAGAGCTCAGGGCTTACTGGCTCCCAGTCCTGTGTTCAGACCACTGATAACAACACTCCTCCACTCACATCATCAGACATCTCTCCAAGGCCTCCTCCAGACAAATGTCCTGCTGGACACAGCCCTGTGGCATCTAACAGGGCCTTCCCCTTCTGCCCGTCCCACCTCCTGCTGGCAGGTCATAAAGGCAGGGGCAAGGGGCCTGAGTTGGGTGCACAACTCTTTCAGGGCAAACCAGAAAGTTCTGCAGAGGCTGCTCATTCAGAAAGGGACCGGCCGAGTTAATGGGTCTATCTTCCATCTCTCTGCCTTAACGCTTTCCTCCAGGCAAATCACCACAATGGCGTGTTTTGCTGTAAAGGAAACTTTCTTAACAGCTATAGACAGGACTGAACCAACCCCCCAGCTTAGAACCCCCCTGGCTTTGGTGTAAGTCTGGAGCCAGAGACGGACTTCGCTGTTTGAGTCAATTGCTGCTTTGCAATAAGTCACCATCGGCAGAAGCAAGTGGCAGGTCAATAGCTTGTAAATATCATACAGAAGCAAGGAAATCCAGTCTAGGAAAGAGATTACTGGACGTAACACCTAACCTATCCCGTGAGGTCATGGCAGGGTTGCTCCGTACAGCATCCTTTCCGATGCTTTCCCAAGTCTGATGCTAAACTATTACAGCAAAGGCCCTTTCCTTATTTCCCTGGGGACCCAACCCCACAGCAGATGGAGATTAGTATTTATCCAGAGGCTCCTGGCTCTGAGCAGAGAGGAGAGAAGATGAGGTATCTGCCCCATACAGCCTGCAACTGGATTCAGACGGAAACTACACACATGATTAAGGGTGAGGTGCACCAGGGGAAACAGGTAGAGGGGTGTGTGTTGCTGTATGTGTGTGTCCTCCTTCTCTTTGTGTGTATGTGTAAGTAAAAGAAATGGGCTGTAGAGGAGGTTGATGTCTGAGGCTGTTCTGAGTGAGGGATCCACTGGGGAAAAGGCTCAGGGTTGGGATTGGGAGCAAGGGAATATCATTCCTGATATTCACCAACATTCCCCTTTGCTCAATTTCACCTCATTTCCCTTCTCCCAGCTTAAATCAGTCCTCTCATCCCTGGGGTTTAGTTACCCCTTTCTCACGCTCAGCCCATTGTCTCCCTTTGACTCCTTGCAAGGTTCTTGTGAGCTCTCCTGCCAACCGGGTGTCATTCCGCTTTCTCCCCTTCGTTGACCCCTGTCCAGTAATGTGCTGGGGCTGTGGCCTGTGACACCGACCAGCAGTGTCTCATTAGACTCATAGAATCATGGACTATTAGGGCTGGAAGAAATCTCAGGAGTATCTCGTCCATTGCTTCCTTGTGCTCCTCCAACTGTTTGCAACCATCTTTTGTCTCTTGCCTTATGCTTAGACTGGACGCTCTTTGGGGCAGGAACTGTCTTTTTTTTCTGCATTTGTACAGTGCTCAGCACACTGGCCTGGTCCTTGGCTGGAGCTCCTAGGGGCTATGATAACACAAATCAATATAATAAATAATAATAATAATAATAGCTGGTTCTTCTAAAGTGCTTCTCTTCAGTAGATCTCCAAGCGCTTTACAGCAGAGCACAGTATCGTTGTCCTCATTTTACAGGTGGAAAAACTGAGGCACCAAGCAGTGATGGGACCTGGACTGTCAAGGATGATTACCTCCCTCCTGGTCCCCTGACCGACCCGGTGTCTTCCAAGCCCCACCGTCAGACAGCTGACTGATGAACACAAGCAAGACAGGAATGATGTGGGGCAGATGAAAGCATTCTGCTGAGTTCCCAGCCACGAGGCTGCCGTCCTTTGGCTGAAGGTGCCCACCCATAGTTGGTCAATTAAGCCCTTGGATTCCTCACGGATGCTGAACTTTCACCTAGCAGCATCCACAAGGGGTGCTTTCCATCATCTCTGGCTGGCCAGGAGACTCCATCCCATCCTGACGGACGACGACCTGGCTATTCACGCCTTCATCTCTTCCCTAGTGCAAAATATGGCCCTAGGTATGTGTTAGATCTACTAAGACTAAGCTTCTCCGGGCAGCAAACATCTGTTCTCCTTTCAATACTGCCCAGCAAGAAGCACACACTAAATGAATAGCTAACCACAAGGCTTGGTAATTCAGTCAGAATAATCAGGCTTGTTTGCCTTGTCAGGAATACTCGATCCTGCTGCCGCACAGGGGGATGGACTAGCTGGCTCCTTCCAGCCTACGGGTGTATGATTTCTCCCATACACACTAGGTTGCAATGTTCCACCATGCTCTAGGTTCTTATCGATGTTTTCTCCCAATATTGGGGCCATTATTTTACTGGCGATTGCAGGTCTTTCTACAGGACCGTAATGACCAGGATTGCCCCTCCTTCCCCACCCCCCGGCTCTGTTTGCTTTGACAACAAAACACAATAGGAGAGGCCGGTTCCTCCTGGAAACTCAAGGCTTCTGGGGGCTAGAGGGAAATGACATTTGAAGAGGCACCTCTGCCTGGCTGCAGGTTTTTGGCCCCCCTGCTCCCTCCCTCAGCAATTCCAGTGCGGCTCATGACAGAGCCCGAGGAGGAGGCCAGCTGGCTGAGGAGAACGTGGGCACTTGGAGCAATGCCAGTCTTGTGGCGGGTCACCTCGCTCCAAAGGGTTTGTCCCTCAATGGCTTGGCTGGGAAATGAGTGAGGCTCTTTGACAAAGGGTAATTTGGGTATAAAAGCTTCAGGAATGTCAAAATAGATTTGTTTCCAGTATGGAAAACGCCTACCCTGGGAGCCTGAGGCAGAGGGAGGAACTGTTGCTTTCAGGACAGAAGAGACATTGAATTAAATCTACAAACAAACCAAGCTCTGCTCTGCTTGCTTGGTGTGGTTCGGGATGGGTTTTTTTACTTGTTATTTATTGAGGTGCTCTGGATCCAGATTCACTTTCTTTGTTCAATATTTATTATTGTTCCAGCTAAAACACTAACTCCTGCATGCTAAGAAAGGAGCCTCGGATGAGGACAATCATAAATAAAAGGCTGAAAAAATGTGTGCTGCATTTCCAACGGTGGCTTTCAATAGAGGAGGAAGTCTTCACTGGGGAGAGCGGGCGACTCAGAGCATTGGGAAGGAGACCCAGTGCCTTTCGTCTTGACATCCCTGGTTCCGATGCAGCCTGGGTCAGCAGTGACTGTCGCTAATAGCCATAGGAGAGGGAGTGGACGGGTACATTCTGAGTGCTAGTGAACATGTACATGAAAATCGGCATCCTTGTTTGGCAAGAGATCCAGGAATAAATCTTACATCCAGGTTCTATTGCGAGCCAGCGGGGAAGGGATAATTTGCCCTCAAATGACCTGCTTTGCACTTCTTCTCGGAATAATAATAGTTAGCTCTTCTATAGCACTTTCCCTCTGCAGTTCTCCAAACCCTTTACCACCAAGAGGCAGCATCATTATCTCCATTTGGCAGATGGGAAAATCGAGGCACAGAGCGGGGAAATGACTTGCCCAAGTCAGGCAGCAGAGCTGGGGAAACGAATGCAGGTGTCCTGATGCCTTGGCCCAAGCTCCACACACTTTGCCATGCTCCTGGCAACTCAGATTTTAAATGTGTCAGTTCAGTATGTCTCACCAGGGTGAAATTACCTTTAAAAACAAAAAGCCCCCAAAGAGGAAGCAGCTCTAGCTGTTGTCTGAGGCTTTTAAAATTAAAGACAAAGATGTTTCTTTGTGATATTCAAAGGCTTTAGGACAAATGCTGCTCTCTGTTACGGCTTTGTGAATCTGAAGCGAATGCTGGTGCCTTCCTCGGAGTTACTCTGGCTTTCTTGGGTGGAAGTGACGGCAGAGTCGGGCCCCTGGAACTTCTGAGGAAGGAAATTTTCCCCTGGTGGCACCTTGCTATTAATGAGATTAGTAACAGAGGCACTAGGAGCCTGCCTGATGGCGCTGCTGCTCCGGGAGCACTTCTCCATTCTGCTTATTGTCTGTCTCGGCCGGTTCTTTGGTAAACAGGTGGAAAGGCTGCTCTGGTTTCACTACAGTGGCCGGATATGTCGCTCTTCTGGCGCTGAGGAAACGCTACTTTGGAACTTCTTACAGCTGATATCCCTCAGCTGATATCCCTCCGCATGCTGGTCGCAACCAATATCCTTCCGCCTGCCAGACCAGGGGCTCCTCTGTCGATACAGATGGCCTTCCGCCCTACCAGCAATCACCCCTCTGTACTGACCCCAACAGACGTTCTGCCACCGCCCGCAGCAATAACAGCTCTCCAGCCTGACCGCTATCCCTTGGCTTCTCACAGTTGTCATTTTTTGCTGCGGTGGATGATCAGCACTGTCAGCCATTGCAGGCTCTGGCCCTTTCTGCCCTTCAGCTGCAGAAGACCGAGGGAGCAGATGCCATGCCAGCCTCTCAGGACTCTGGAAATTTACCGTTTCCGTGGCCTCCTTTGGCCCAATATGGTGCCATTTGAAATATGGTGGAAATTGCTCGTTGTCAAACAAAACTGCCAGAAGAGTCTCCGTTCTGTTCTGCTCCAGCGAGGTTCTTACACTGCTCCCATCGCTGGTGAAAAGCCTGCAGTATATGAGTCTGCAGCTACGTCTCTCTATGTGCTGTAGAAAGTTCCAGCCAGGTGAACAACTGGACAAAGCTGGAACTCGAGTTGGGTGAATGGCTGTTTGTGGGACTGTCCTTTGTCGCTGTTTTCTTCCCGTTGAAGGAATCTGATTACAGATAACCTAGTAACTGGGAGTGTCTGAGCACCATCACCATGGTACCTAAGGCTATAGGAAAGTGAGCTACACAACGCAGCAAACAAATTCATCAGTCCCCCTGCCACCACACAGCAATGAGATGTTAAGAGCACTCTTTGCTGTCACTGATCAGTGAATTAAGCCTCACCACACCCTATTTTACAGGTGGGGAAACTGAGGCAGACAGAGTTTGACTGATTTACTTAGGTCACACATAGTAACAAGGGGGCAGGCTCAGGAATAGAACCCAGGAGTCCTGGGTGTCAGGCCCTCTTCTCTAACCACCTAGACTAAAAGGGGAGAAATACAATTTAGGTGCTGGGATGATGTTGGAATAATGCTTTACCAGGGAGGGGACATTTAGGGGCAGGGAAGCTCACCTAGACTGCATTTAATTTATCTAGGTAGCTCACTTTATGCAAGCATTGCTGCCTGGACATAGCTAGCACTGATTTCGCTTCAGCCCTCACCAGCTGTGCTGATCCCAGCCTCCCAACACATGAAACAAAGGCAGCTGCATTAGCTTGTGCTAATTGGGCATTGTGTAGCCTCACAGCTGGCAGATATTCCATGTCACCTACTCACAGTTAGCTCATTACCTCAGTACCCTTAGAGAAAGGCTTTCACACCAAAGGTGAGATGATACAAACAGGGCCTCCGGCACCCAGCTTGTCTCAATTAATACACACTGTGCTGCACATGGACTCTCCCTCCTCGCAGAGAATGGAGGGATGTTGGCTGTGAGGGGTGCAGAGCAGATGAGGCTACTGGACAGACCGTGTCGGTCTCTTTGACTCTAGCTTTCATACTGACCAACGTGGGCTGTGCTGCCTAGTAGCACTGCAAAGAGTCTCTTAGTCCCACCTAATTCAGGGCCTGGAGAGGAAGGATGGTCTAATGGTAAGGGCTTTCCCATGGGACTCAGGAAATGGAGCGTCATAGAATCATAGAACATCAGGGTTGGAAGGGACCTCAGGAGGTATCTAGTCCCACCCCCTGCTCAAAGCAGGACCAATCCCCAACTAAATCACCCCAGCCAGGGCTTTGTCAAGCTGGGCCTTAAAAACCTCTAAGGAAAGAGATTCCGCCACCTCTCTAGGGAACCCATTCCAGTGCTTCACCACCCGCCTAGTGAAATAGTGTTTCCTACTGTCCAACTGTAAGCAGAGTCAGGATGAGCGCTACCCTGACATCTGGTGGTGAATTGTAGGGAATGTGGAAAGAATTCCAAGAATTTCAAAGAATGGGGAAAGATTTGCATTGGCATCCACCCTCCACTTAGCATAAGCCCACAGCAGACTGGGATGGTTATTTTAACAGCTCTGGGATTCCCAATTTCTTTTTTATTGGGGCAGGAAAAAAAAAAGTTTGTCACCCTGATTGTGTGAATGGGGAGCTGTGGGACTGCTTTGTGACAGAGCAGCAAAGAATCCTGTGGCACCTTATAGACTAACAGATGTTTTGGAGCATGAGCTTTCGTGAGTGAATACCCACTTCTTCAGATGCATGTGGTGGAGATTTCCAGGGGCAGGTATATATATGCTAGCAAGCAAGCTAGAGATAACGAGGTCAGTTCAATCAGGGAGGATGAGGCCCTGTTCTAGCAGTTGAGGTGTGAAAACCAAGAGAGGAGAAACTGGTTCTGTAGTTGGCAAGCCATTCACAGTCTTTGTTCAATCCTGAGCTGATGGTGTCAAATTTGCAGATGAACTGAAGCTCAGCAGTTTCTCTTTGAAGTCTGGTCCTGAAGTTTTTTTGCTGCAGGATGGCCACCTTAAGGTCTGCAATAGTGTGGCCAGGGAGGCTGAAATGCTCTCCTACAGGTTTTTGTATATTGCCATTCCTAACGTCTGATTTGTGTGATTTCTCTACGGAAAAGGATAAATGGACACAAATCAGACGTTAGGAATGGCAATATACAAAAACCTGTAGGAGAGCATTTCAGCCTCCCTGGCCACACTATAGCAGACCTTAAGGTGGCCATCCTGCAGCAAAAAAACTTCAGGACCAGACTTCAAAGAGAAACTGCTGAGCTTCAGTTCATCTGCAAATTTGACACCATCAGCTCAGGATTGAACAAAGACTGTGAATGGCTTGCCAACTACAGAACCAGTTTCTCCTCTCTTGGTTTTCACACCTCAACTGCTAGAACAGGGCCTCATCCTCCCTGATTGAACTGACCTCGTTATCTCTAGCTTGCTTGCTAGCATATATATACCTGCCCCTGGAAATTTCCACCACATGCATCTGAAGAAGTGGGTATTCACCCACGAAAGCTCATGCTCCAAAACGTCTGTTAGTCTATAAGGTGCCACAGGATTCTTTGCTGCTTTTACAGATCCAGACTAACACAGCTACCCCTCTGATACTTGATTTGTGACAGAGGTGACTCAACCTCAGTTGGGTGGTACTTGCTAAACATGGGACATGGGTTCCAAAACCCCATGAAGGGAGAGAGGTTGGGGATTGGTGTGTGTACCTGATGGTATGGGCTCTTTGTGAGGGCCTGGAACACCAATTGCACATCCTCCTCTCTCCACTGTGGAATGTCAGAGTTGATTTTTTATTTCCTTAAGAATCCAGATACATGTTACTGAGCTGAACTCACTTTGGGCTAATGGTGCACTAGCACTGGGGCTCCCCTACTAAGAGCTGAGATCACTAAAGAGCTGAAATTACTGAGCTGAGAGCACTGAGTACTGTACTAACTAGTGGGGGAGCCTGAAGCTATACTGTGGAACAGAGCAGCTGGCGGAGTGGAGCAGTTTGTGGGGATGGCTGGAGCGGATCACGGGACAGCTGGTGGAGCAGAGTGGCTGTGGGATGGGTGGAGCGGCCCACAGAGCGAGCGGAGCTGAGCAGTTTGCAGGAACAACTGGAGCAGCTCACGGGACAGCTGGTGGAGCAGAGCAGCTGGTGGAGCGGAGCAGTTTGTGAGGACGGCTGGAGGAGCAGAGTGGAGCGGCTGGTAAAGCGGAGCAGTTCGTGGAGAAGGAGGGAGCAGAACCCATGGAGAGGCACGGCAGTTGGCCCCGGACCACGTAAGGTGCCCCTTTCTACCCAGGCTGGGGGGAGGGACCTCTGCAGATAGACTCTTGAACTTTGGGGCTGCACTGACCCAGGACAGAGACTTTTGGATTGTGGGACTTTTGGGACTGTGGGTGATTTGGGGGTTGCTGGACTCAAGAGCCCAGGAAAGAGGACACAGCCCAATTTCCTGGGGTGGGTCTTTGCCCACGGTTTGGTCTATGAACTCTAATTGAGGTGTTTTCCCAATTTAGTGTTTGTTGTTTATCTCATGTATTAAACCTTTTCTGCTACACCGAGACTCTGTGCTTGCGAGAGGGGAAGCATTGCCTCTTTGAGGCGCCTAGGGGTGTGTGTAAGATTTTCCCAGGTCACTGGGTGGGGGCTCGAGCTGGTTTGGCATTGGGTTATTGAAACGGAACCCCTGGATACTGAACCCGGCCCTTGTTGCTGCCAACTCAGAGGGGCAGAAGGGTTACACAACCTAGACCTCCCCCACTGCAACTTGAGACCATTACTCCTTGTTCTGTACCTCTGAGAACAGCCAAGCTCCATCCTCTTTGGAACTCCCCTTCAGGTAGCTGATGGCTGCTATCAAATCCCACCTCATTCTTCTCTTCTGCAGACTAAATAATCCCAGTTCCCTCAGCCTCTCCTCATAAGACATGTGCTCCAGCCCCCTAATCATTTTTGTTGCCCTCCGCTGGACTGTCTCCAGTTTTTCCACATCCTTCTTGTAGTGTGGGGCACGCTGTTGACTCATATCCAGCTTCTCGTCCACTGTAACCCCAGGTCCTTTTCTGCAGAACTGCTGCTTAGCCATTCGGTCCCTAGTCTGTAGCGGTGCATGGGATTCTTCCGTCCTAATTGCAGGACTCTGCACTTGTCCTTGTTGAACCTCAAAAGAGTTCTTTTGCCCCAATTCTCCAATTTGTCTGGGTCTCTCTGTATCCTATCCCGACTGTCCAGCGTATCTACCACTCCTCTCAGTTTAGTGCTATCTGCAAACTTGCTGAGGGTGCAATCCATCCCACCATCCAGATCATTAATGATCAAGTCTCACCCTACCCCAGACTTCCTGGATGGGGTGGGGCAAGTCATGCAGGGCCAGATTTTCAAAGGTAGATAGGTGCCTCGTGGACTTTTCAAAAGCGGCTCTACACCTAGTTCCTACTGCACCATACACACCTATATAGCTTTAAAAATCTGGCCATTAGTCGCTCCGTCCCTCAGTTTCCCACTTGTTTAATAGGAAGTAATGGGAGTGCTGTGCTGTGAGGATAAATACATTAAAGATTGTGAGGTGCTCAGGCACAAGGGTAATGAGAGTCAGATTAATATCTTAGACTCATCATGGATGGATTGCACTACAGTATATCCAGAGAGCTGTCAGGTGTCCATGTACAGTGGTGGAGAAACTGAGGCACAAAGAGCCAGCATCATCGCTGGAAATAGAGCCTGGTGTCCTGATGCATCACCTTATTGTCTGTCCAACAGAACACAGCTGGTCTTCCATTTCTAATCCCCTCATTCTAATTCACTGTCATTATAGCACTTCTTTGCAACCTCTCCTGAAAATCCCCAGCCTGGTCTAATGAGGCAGTGGATTGTAAGTTTATTAAAGGTCACGGGGGGAATGTACTGTACCGGCTTCACCCTTGCAGCTGTCTCTGCTCATAATGCGCCTTGGGTCGCAGTCAGCCTGCGATGAGAGGGGAACCCAGACAAGACTTAGTGGAATTAGCGCGGAGCGGCTGGTAATGTCATTAACCCCCTGGTGTCATTAATCTTCCGGGCCAGCCCAGAATCCCCCAGAGGCTCCAGCATGCAGACAAGTGGGAAGAAGGGAGAGAAGCTCCCCACTCTATCAATTCGAAGGCCAGAAGGAACCACTGCGATCACCTCCTCCGACCCCCCTGTGGAACACAGGCCAGAGGACACCACTGAATTAATTCCCATTTGAACCAGAGCTGATTGTTTAGAAAAACATCTATCTACCCTCGATTGAAAAATGGCCAGTGATGGAGAATCTGCTGCAACCTGTGGTAGCTTGTTCCAATGTCTAATGCCCCTCCCTGCTAAAAATTTACACCTTATTTCCAGTCTGCATTTGTCTAGCTTCAACTTCCAGCCGTTGGATCATGTTAGACCTTCCTCTGCTCGATCAAAGAGCCCGTTACCAAATTTCTGTTCTCCACATAGGTAGTTATAAACCACGATCAAGTCACCCCTTAGCCTTTTGTCTGATGAGGTCAATAGATTGGGCTCTGTGAATCTATCCCAACAGGGCATGTTTCCAGACCTCGAAGCATTCTGAATCACGCTGGCCTGGTCCCTAGCCTCATGGCACTGAGGCCAGTGGGTTCACACCAGGCAGGGTCCATCAATCTGAAAAAGTACCAGATGCCAGCTTGGTCCTGTGAGGGAGGAAGCCCCTGGATGTCTTCAGGGGGTGAGCAGAGTTCAGGAGCTTGCAGAAGAAGCACAAGAACAAGGAATGTTAACATTTCCCTGTGTCCCCTGTATTGCCCCCTCATGGCAGAGAAGTGAAAGGACCCGGGGCTGTAGTGAATACAGAGACGCAACTTCACGGAGGCTGCTGGACACAGACAAGAATTTGTGGTTCCCTCTGGTGCCTGTTCTCTCCTCCCCCTGCCCAGTGGGGACATAGCAGCGGGGCCCAGCACCACCGGAAAAGCAGGGGCACTGGAGAGCCCTTAAAGGAGCCGGGTCCCTGCTTCTCAGGACACTCTCTCCTCCCTCCCGCCAGCAGGACTCAGCACTTATGATGAGAAAGGAGCCCTGAGCTCCGGCCCTGCTTCTGCAGCTTCTTCATCAGCTTGCGGTCAGGCGGCCACTGTCCAGACTGGTAAGGGCACCCTCCCCACCTCCTTCCCAAAGTGGGGCAGAGTACCTGCAGGGCTCAGCACAGCCTGCTGTTGTTATTTCCATTGCTGATCTGCCAGACTGCTGCCACCACCTCCAGGACAGACTGCTCCCAATCTGCCCACTCCCAGCACTCAACCAGGCTACCGTTCCAAAATGGGCCCAACCGACCTGCCTTCCCCGTAGTGAACCAGACAGCATCTCTCCATCAGGTCATCGCATGGCACAATCCACTGCTTCTGCTATCACAGTCCAAACTGGGAGGAATCGTCTAAGGACGCAGAGCAGACATGAAAAAAACACATTCCAGACATCTAACACCTATGTGCTGCACAGGGCACTACCTAGCACAGGCTGGAAGCAGACAGCACAGTACCTCATGAACTAAAGATGATGCTGATCAATGCAAAATCTGTTGCCAACAAGCAATAAACGACCTCAGCAGCAATGAAGCACCCAATACAGCTTGCATCATCAAGGCCATGACCCTGTTCTAGCCCACCTCAACCCCCAGGTAATCTGTGGGGGCATCACAGACCTCGGAAAGACAAGAAGGTGGTGGATAAGTAGGAGCATTGCCAGCAGATCGAGGGACATGATTATTGTCCTCTATTCAACATTGGTCAGGCCACATAGAATCATAGACTATCAGGGTTGGAAGGGACCTCAGGAGGTATCTAGTCCAACCCTGTGCTCAAAGCAGGACCAATCCCCAACTAAATCAGCCCAGCCAGAGTTTTGTCAAACCTGACTTTAAAAACCTGTAAGGAAGGAGATTTCACCACCTCCCTAGGGAACCCATTCCAGTGTTTCACCACCCTCCTAGTGAAATAGTGTTTCCTAATATCCAACCTAGACCTCCCCTACTGCAACTTGAGACCATTGCTCCTTGTTCTGTCATCTGCTACCACTGAGAACAGTCTAGATCCATCCTCTTTGGAACCCCCTTCAGGTAGTTGAAAGCAGCTATCAAATCCCCCCTCACTCTTCTCTTCTGCAGACTAAACAATCCCAGTTCCCTCAGCCTCTCCTCATAAGTCATGTTCCCCAGCCCCCTGATCATTTTTGTTGCCCTCCGCTGGACTTTTTCCAATTTTTCCACTTCCTCCTTGTAATGTGGGGCCCAAAACTGGACACAATACGCCAGATGAGGCCTCACCAATGTCAAATAGAGGGGAATGATCACATCCCTTGATCTGCTGGCAATGCCCCTACTTATACAGCTCAAAATGCCGTTAGCCTTCTTGGCAACAAGGGCACATTGGTGACTCATATCCAGCTTCTCATCTACTGTAACCCCTAGGTCCTTTTCTGCAGAACTGCTGCCTAGCCACTCGGTCGCTAGCCTGTAGCAGTACATGGGATTCTTCCGTCCTAAGCGCAGGACTCTGCACTTGTCCTTGTTGAACCTCATCAGAGTTTGTTGAACCTCATCTGGAGCACTGTGTCCAGTTTTGGGCCCCACACTGCAAGAAGGACTTGTGTTCTCCAAGCACATGGACTCAGGGTATAAACCAGAACACAGAGGCCCCATGCTTTGCCTTTCTCCTGCCACCCCCTCCGCTGCAAGCACCAGGAGACTGAGAAGACTGGAGATTCCAACAGAGGAGACTGGCCCAGGTTTCAACGGCAAAACCAGTGTACTTCGAATTGCACTACCTCACCCAGTGGGGTGAGAAAAATTGCTTAATCTAGGTGTTGCCCAGTCTAATAGGGTGGAATGCTTAGACTGCGTGCTTATATTTTCTTTTATTTTGGTAACGAACTCTAACTTTTTGCCTGTCACTTATAATCAATAAACTTGATTTACTATCAGAGGAGTAGCCATGTGAGTCTGGATCTGTGAAAAGCGACAAAGAGTCCTGTGGCACCTTATAGACTAACAGACGTATTGGAGCATGAGCTTTTGTGGGTGAATATCCACTTCGTCAGATGCATGTGGGTATTCACCCATGAAAGCTCATGCTCCAGTACTTCTGTTAGTCTATACGGTGCCACAGGACTCTGCCACTTTTTACTTGGTTTACTGATTATCTTTACCAGTGAGTTTGCCTGAAGTGTTTGATAAACCTGCTCAGGTTTACAAAGGCTGGTGTATGTCCACTTTCCATTAATGAAGTGGTGAACCAATTAATAAACATGCAGTGCTCGTCTCGAGCAGCAGAAGACGGTTATTCCTGAGGTCCAGTGCTGGGAGCTGGGGGGATTTGGCTGGTGCCTTTCCCCATGTGATTCATGACTGGCTCTGGGAGTATTCAAGCAACTGAGTGGGGCTCCACATGTGGTTGTGCTGAGTGACAACCCTGGAGGGGTTTGGTGCTTGTCACTAGCAAAGCATGGTGAGAGACAGCCCAGGCTGGAAAGTTAAGGGGGCACAGTGGGCCCACAGTCCCAGGCTGCACCCCAGGGACCCCATCACACACTGATCCCAGGTATTTCAATTGTTTCACTCTTCTAGCTCTCTGCCTGTAATATCCTTCATGGTGAGTCCTCCTCCCTCAGTTATAGCCTTGGTCTTACCAACGTTCACTCTAAGCAGGATATTCTGCAGTCCTAGTTTTAAATATTGTGACATTTTTAATAGGGGGTGTTATTCGAAGTGCCTGTCTTTTGGCTTCCTAATAAGTGTTAGTGAGTTTATAAAGCCCATTGGGATGAAAAAGAATATAGAATATTCCCCTCTTAACACACAGTGTCACCCCTAGCAGACGGAGATAGGACCAGTGTAGCCTGCAATGTTTTTGGAAAGAATGCGAAGGAGAGAAAGCGAAGGAGCAAAGGACTCGGGACTCTGAATCATGCTTGGCAGTATAAGGTGGCCAATGGCTTCCCATCACAGCCTCCAGAAACAGCGCACAATTCCTTTGTGTGGGATGATGCAGACACGTTCAGGCTGCAAATTGCCAGCCCATCTCCAGCCCTCTGGCAGTGATACAGGAAAAATTGGGACCCACTGCAGAAATAGTCGAGGGACCGGGTAGCTCATGTAATAACCACGGAGGCTTTGGCCACTCAGTCATGGGATCCAAGCCAGCCTGGGTTGGCAGGTACATGAAGATCCAGAGAGGCCAGAAAGGACCATTAGATCATATCCTTTGTCCTCCCGTCTATCACAGGTCACAGCAATGAACCCAGCAGTTCTGGCACCCAACCCATAGTTTCTGGATTAGCTAAAAGGCAGCAAGTGTTGGGGGGACTCATCCTGTCCCTGGGACAGCAGTTCTATGGGTTAATTACTACCATTGTGAACAATTAGCACTTTGTCTCTTGTCTGAATTTGTCTACTTCCATCCACTGGCCCCCGTGATGGCAGGTCGGTGGCCTGTGCGGAATGAATTTGGTGGCCTCTGTGCAGTTCTCAGCAGACAGGTTCTCAATATACAGGTGTGTCCAGTTCTCAGCAGACAGGTTCTCAGAAGACAGGTGTGTCCAGTTCTCAGCAGACAGGTTCTCAGCAGACAGGTGGCTCTGTGCAGTGCTTGGCAGACAGGTGCTCAGCAGACAGGTGGCTCTGTTCAGTTCTCAGCAGATAGGTGGCTCTGTGCAGTTCTCAGAAGACTGGTGCTCAGCAGACAGGTGTGTCCAGTTCTCAGCAGACAGGTGGCTCTGTTCAGTTCTCAGCAGACAGGTGCTCAGCAGGCAGGTGGCTCTGTGCAGTTCTCAACACACAGATGTGTCCAGTTCTCAGCAAACAGGTTTTAAACAGACAGGTGTGTCCAGTTCTCAGCAGACAGGTGGCTCTGCTCAGTTCTCAGCAGACAGGTGGCTCTGCTCAGTTCTCAGCAGACAGGTGCTCAGCAGACAGGTGGCTCTATGCAGTTCTCAACACACAGGTGTGTCCAGTTCTCATCAGACAGGTTCTCAACAGACAGGTGGCTCTGTGCAGTGCTCAGCAGACAGGTGCTCAGCAGACAGGTGGCTCTGTGCAGTTCTCAACACACAGGTGTGTCCAGTTCTCAGCAGACAGGCTCTCAACAAACAGGTGGCTCTGTGCAGTGCTCGGCAGACAGGTGCTCAGCAGACAGGTGGCTCTGTGCAGTTCTCAGCAGACAGGTGGCTCTGTGCAGTGCTCGGCAGACAGGTGCTCAGCAGACAGGTGGCTCTGTGCAGTGCTCGGCAGATAGGTGGCTCTGTGCAGTTCTCAACACACAGGTGTGTCCAGTTCTCAGCAGACAGGTTCTCAACAGAAAGGTGGCTCTGTGCAGTGCTCGGCAGACAGGTGCTCAGCAGACAGGTGGCTCTGTGCATTTCTCAGCAGACAGGTGCTCATGCCAGGCGGGTGCACGCCCCCAGCCGTAGCAATCACTAATTGTTGGCTGTCTCATGGGAAGGGCTATCTGACTGAGGCACTGTTTTGTTCTACTCAGGTTTTCGTACCAGGCCCATCACCTTGGTCTCTGAGTGCCTCCCTCTCCAGAAGTAGTCCCTGCTGGTCAGCAGGAAGGGTGGCTTGCTGTCCTGCTGTCTGTTCTGGGGACAAAATACTAGATAATGTACAATAAGGAAGATGCCTGCCTGAGCCTAGTTGGTCTTTCCTGTCTCTAGCTTGAGGACCCCAGTCCCCAGGGCTCCGAACCTAGCATCTTACATGAGGGACGCATTTATGCCATGTGCTGATTCTTTGTTTTTAACTGAAAAGAGACTTTTCTTATAACTGATGTAACATCCTTACGCTGGGGAATGCTCATCCTGGGCCTCTCACTGGTGCTTACCACTCGGCAAAGGCTAAGTTACTTCACAGCCCTCCTTAGGGGCAGCTCAGCACTGTTAACTCCCATCTCACACATGGGGAAACTGAGGCACGGAGTACTCAGCTGACTCGCTGAAGATCACACAGCAGAACCCAGGTCTTCTGGCTCCCCAGTCCTGCGTTCAGACCACTGGACCCCATTCTTCCTTCCTTCTTGCAGACGTCTGGCTTTCAAAGAGTTAGCCTCTGGGAACAACTGCAGGATCCAAAGGGCTGATGTGGGGAGGGAGGGGTGCACAGCATGGCCGGGGTAAGCAGCAGGGTGGCTTGGCCACTCTGTCATTATCTGGGCCTCTGCCTTTAACTGCCATCACCTGCCTCTGAAATGGCCTAACCAAGAAGCAGAGGGAGCTGCTCCAAGCCGGTCCCTACTGCAGATGCAATGGGTCACCGGTGGCATCTGTCTTTCTAAAGTGCTTTTACTGTACTCTGCACCATGGTATCTGAGCTGGCAGGGGAGCTGAGAAAGATTTTTATTAGCAGAATGCAACAGTGACGCCCCCCCCCCCACACCCCGCCCCACAAATTCCCACAATGTGAACCCTGTCTATAGAGACCCAGAGTCTTGAGGATGCCACCTTATTCATTCCCCATCACCCAGCCCGCACCTTGCCCCCTTCTAGTCATCCCTCCCCACCTCTGCCTCCCCACAGACCCCATGTCCCTCTCAGCACCCAGATCCCCTCCCCGCCCATTCACCACCAGCTGCCCCCTGCCTCCTCTGCTATTCGGCACCTTCCCCGTGGACTCCTGCAGACTTAGGGCGTGTCCACTCTGCAAGCAGAGTCTGCAGCTCGTGCACATACCTGGCCTAGCTTGAATCTAGTTAGCGCGGCTAAAAACAGCAGTGATGAGATAATGGCTCGGACCCCCGCCTGGGCCAGCACACCTGTGCTTCCGGCCAGGTTTGTACAACCCGAACTGCTAGAACTTCACTGCTATTCACAGGCACTGCATCCTAGTAGCTCACGGGCCTGAGATACTAGACTCAGCTGGGACAGACCTTCCAACAGTGGCCAATGCTGTTGAAGAAAGGCCTGCGACTGACAGAGTACCAGGTCAGCATCCTGCTAAGAGATTGAACTCCCTCATGGAGGGACACCAGAGATAGGAGCTGCAGGGAGCAGGGGTTTCACGTCTCAGCTGAGGGGCCTTGGTTTCGAATGATTCCTCCACACACACACTGAGGCAGCTCACATAAAGCACACATGACGACCTCGTTACGGCTGGCCTGTCGGAAGAGGGATGATGTATCCAGCTGGATCAATAAGATCTTCCGCGGTCATTTCATGCAGAAATTGCTCTCCAGCCAGCAAGAACGGCTGGCGGGAGGTGAAGGAAACATACGTCAGGCCCTTTTTAATTTTCCTGCTATCGACCATGGTTTGCGCAAGAGCTGAGTTGTCCCCTTGATTAGTAACTTTACAGCTCACAAGCCAGCTGCGTGTGCATTGCAGCTCTGTGGGATCGGCCAAGTTATCGGTGTGGACCAGTCTCCAATGACTCAACGAGCTGTGCCAAGAATTTCATCCTGATTGCCCGGCCATATTGATGCTTTACTTTATTGTTACAGCTTACACAAAATTCAATGGAAACGTTTTCACAGCAGGCGCACAGCATGCTCTGGCTTTATTACCAGCCCCTTAGTTATGCTGGTGTTTGAGATGCAGGACGAGGTGACTTTCTGTACAGAACAGAGCCTCCTGGCTCCTTCCAGACCAGGTTACTGAGGCTCTGGAGGGCACAGGGGAGTGGGAATGGGATTCGGAGCCGTGCTAGGCTAATGGTTCCAATCTGGCCCAGGTCCACAGGAAGTACAAGTTGTCACAGCACAAAGGCTCTTGGGGTCGGAGTCTGCAGCACAGAGGTGCCCATAGGCCACGACAAATGACACTCATTGCATGGCTTTCCTATCTTTGCATTACAGCAGCATCTGGAGGCTGTGACTGGAACGGGAGCCCCTCCCGGCTAGGACACCGGACTAAGCCGACCAGGGACTGAATTGGCCTGGAGACCAAACTCATCCCTCGAGCTGGTCCCTGCAGAGCACGTGGGACACGTACCCAGGGTGCACTGTGTGGCGTCGCTCCGTCTGTGGTGGGCGTCACAGGAGGCTCCCAGGACAGACTGTGTGTTTGCTCCTGTTTGGTGTTCAGTGCCCCCAATGGCAGAGGCAGGGACTGGCCTGGGGCCTGCCAAAGGGACTATCCCCCCAGCTTGGGGTCAGGGGGCTCGGGGCCTTGGGAGGGAGTCCCTGGGAAAGAAGCATTTAGGAGAGGGCGATGGGGCGGGGAGCATTGGCAGGAAGAGCCTAAAGGAGCAGCCGAATGAGGTGAGATGGATGACCGTTAGGAAGGCCAATTAATGCCCCATGAGAGAAGCTAGGAACCTGGCACCTTGTCAGCTGACCTCGTCCTGTTGCACAGCAGAGCCAGCACAGAGCCAGCTCACCCCTCGCACTGACAGCTGAGCGGGGGCGTCTCACTATTAATTAAACATCTGGAGAATCTGGCAAAGTGCCCACTTAATTATCTCTGATGCTCTCAGAGGCCTCGACGAGACCAGCCCCTCCTCCCTCCAGTCCCACAGCCTCTTCCTAGAGCAGTTCAGGCAAGAGCTTAACCTCAACTCTGATCTGCCAGGGAAATGCCCCGGCTCTGCTCTATAGGTCATGGGGGGACGTGACAATACAACACTGCAGGGCAGGGCTGATGGGGGAGCCAGGGGTGGGCCCATGTCAGTCAAGTCCTTCCGCAATACGTGCTTCCATCATTCAAAGAGTGGAGCGGGAGAGAAATAACTGGGTGGAGGAAGTGTCTGCCCTTCCTATGGGGGTGGGGGATGACCCCATGCGCTGCTGAATTCTGGGGGAGGGTGTGAATACTCAGCTGCTCATGGAGCACCAAGCAGGGCAGCAGACAGTCTTGGGCCACCGGCCATTGGTCTTCCTGACGTGGCCCTCAGAGCCATCAGCCAGGGCTTTTTGGGCCCAGCTGGTTAAAATACCATATTGTTCCCTAAGTAGGGTGCCCTCTGAAGACCACACCAGAGCTCTGTTTGTCCCAGACCATGGCTGCCCATTTGTTCTGCACCAGCAGCCACAGGAAGCTGGTTCTGTTCCCCAGCGCCGCTTCCAAATTTGAGAGCTTGGGCTCTGGTCTCTCTTTTCTATCTGGGTGACCTGCCTCTCTCTCCCTGTGTACCACCCTTACCCTGAACTTCTTTGAGCGGAACTTCTGAGGCCTGCAGGAAGGGCTTTGCCAGTAGAGGCCCTGGCGTCTGCCCATCAGGCCAGATGTGCGGGCCAGACTCATCAACTGACCCAGAATAAAATTCACCCCCATGCAGAGGGGCAAGCACAAGGCCTAGCCACTACAGAAGTCTCATGTAGGTCTGTGGCAGTGGGTGAGTGCAGGGAAGGTTGTAAGATAATTTAGGGGGGGGCACCCCTTTAGTTTAATGATGTTATCATGTTTCTCCCAGCTTTTGTATTTGCCCTTGGAGCTTGCTGGATTAAGAACATGTCTGAGAGAAAGAAAGAAAGAAGGAAAGAAGGAAAGCAAAGCCCTGGATCACCTAGCCTCATCAGGTCTCTCTAGCCTGTAGTTTATCTTGGCAGTGTGAGTATTGATTCACGCTGTATCACAAACAAAGGACCAAGAGGTCTGTAAACTAGTTACCTAGCAGAGCTAAGCAAGGGCTGGGTTGTTAGGCTGACACAAGGAACTGACAGGCATGTTACCTTAAGTCACAAGACGAAATAGAGCAGCAAGTGTGCTACATCAGCTGACTGGTGTGAAGCAAGAAACTGCAGACACGGTTACTAATATTTTAAGGAACACGTTTAACTGAAGGCATTAAACCGCAATAATGCTGTAGCACCCGAGTGATGCAAATGCTAACGCGTATGAGATAACCGGTTGATTAAGGTATATCATAACCTAGTCCCAGATTTGGACCTTAGCGTCCAAAATATGGGGGTTAGCATGAAAACCTCCAAGCTTAGTTACCAGCTTGGACCTGGTAAAGCTGCCACCACCCAAAAAAATAGAGTGTTTTGGGGCACTCTGGTCCCCCCAAACCTTCCCTGGGGACCCCAAGACCCAAATCCCTTGAGTCTCACAACAAAGGGAAATAAACCTTTTCCCTTCCCCCTCCAGGTGTTCCTGGAGAGACACACAGAAGCAAGCTCCGTGAATCTAAACAGAGGGATTCCACCCTCCCCGTTTCCAGCCTTGGAAAACAGAAGTACCGAGAGCTAATCTCTCTTTCCCCCTCACCCAGAGGGAATGCAAAGTCAGGCTAGTAAATCTAACACACACAGATTTCCCCCTGACTTCTTCCTCCCACCAATTCCCCGGTGAGCACAGACTCAGTTCCCTGGAGTTCCCCACTAAAGAAAAACTCCAACAGGTCTTAAAAAGAAAGCTTTATATAAAAAGAAAGAAAAATACATAAAAATGGTCTCTCTGTATCAAGGTGACAAATACAGGGTCATTTGCTTAAAAGAAATATGAATAAACAGCCTTATTCAAAAAGAATACAATTCAAAACATTCCAGCAACTATATCCAGGTAAATACAGAAGAAAACAATAGAAACCTTACTGCCTTACTATATTTGTACTTACAACTTGGAAACAGAAGATTAGAAAGCAGGAAACAGAAATCCTCTCATAGCCGAGAGAGAGACAGACAGAAGACCCCAGAACAAAAGACTCACACACAAACTTCCCTCCACCCAGATCTGAAAAAGTCTGGTTTCCTGATTGGTCCTCTGGTCAGGTGTTTCAGGTACTTCTTTCCAGGTGTAAGAGACATTAACCCTTAGCTATCTGTTTATGACAATCAGAACTGGGGACCCCAACATAAGTGGGGTGTGGAAGTTCAGAGAAGGAAAAGGGGCTGCAACCCTCATGAATATGCATCAGCTACAGATGGCAGCAGCATAACACATCACAAAAGCTGTTACCCAGCCTTTGCAAAGTGGGTCATGCCGGGATGATGGCCACTCACTGATACCTGAGGGGCTCCCCGCATGGGAGGATGTGTTTAATACAAGCATTGGCCATTCTGTAGCCTCTCTCTCTCTTTGCTATATCGCAGTGCATACCATCTTCATCTTGCTCATAAGATAAGAGCGTAGTGAGTTGTTCCTTGTGCTTCTCGGGGACCTCATTCTAATAACAGCATCACCACTGTAGCTGATCTGAGGGCTGACCCCTCTCAGCCCACTGCAAACCGAGTGAAAGTTAACTTTAAACTGCAGACTAGGCTACAAGTGACGGTGCGTGCGAGAGGACGGGAGGTGAGAACTAGGGTTTCAGGTAACCTGAAGGCAAATTTTCATTTTTACGGGCCTCCGTTTTGGGTGCAGCTGATTTTCAGTAGAGCCAAGAATCTGACTTAGTCAAAAGCAGTGGGATCTGTGGGTGTGGGGTATCTGAAATGGGATCCAGAGTTTCATAAAATAAGAGAACGCTTCTGATGATGTTGGCTCTCACGAAACAAGCAAAAGAAGGGACACAGCCGTTCAGAGCACTCCAACAGGTCCATCATTCCTGTTAACAGTAATGGGGACGCAGTGCCCCTTGGCGCTGCAATTGTCACACAGAGGGTGCTTATGGAGGTGCCAGGAGAAATACATCTGCTTGTTGGATTGTTCCTAAACTTTCAATTATAGCAGCAAGATATGGGAAACAATTAGATTGCAATTAATACATGGGAGATACAATGAGGTAATTAGCCAAGAGTTAACGGGATGAATGTGATGACCATATTCCTCGCTAATTGATGTTTAGTTAATTTGCCATCGGCTGTCTTGTTAAATGGTTATGAATTACGTAAGTGACATTGCAAGTCGGAACGTGTTAACAAGGCTGCAATTATGTGCTTGCAATCATGATGTTTATAGCTGTACGTGGTGATGACTTTGATCTTGGGTTTATTGCAGCGCCAGATCGTCCCCCATTATGCAGCTGCTGTGAACTGACTGGCAGGTTTGTTAGGCTGTTTTACAGCAGTAGGGAAGCCCCGGTAGGCTGGGGGTTGTGATGAGTTTCATTTTGCCCATTTTGTCACCTCTTGAGACATTTATGGACGTATGAACCACATTCAACAAGACCTGTCTCCCCTTTATTCTGAACACAAAGGGCACATGCATAGACTTACATAAACCAGAGCAAGGAGAGAGATGCGTTGGGGCCAGATACATCCATGGTGTAACTCCATTGACTTTGGTAAATACGGCCCATCCGTTCAGGTAGTCCACCCCAAAGCCCTGGCCAAGACACAGTTGACACCTATTGGGTATCTTCTTCACTGGTTTTAAAACATCTCCATCCTTCCCCTATGGAACCCACTTCACAATGCCAGGATATTTTCCAGGATATCCAGACTTGGGGGCACCCTTCTGAGTCCCATCACATCATGTAAAGAGCTCCCTTGATGTTGAATCAGTGCAGATCCCAAGTCAACAGGCCTAGCCCACCTGCACTAAACTAGACCCCTTGTGAAACCTGCTATCCAGCTCCTGAAGGAGGGATCTCAAAGCTACATGTTATAACATAACTGTTGGTCTCACAGGAAGTGCCTCACTAGCTCCCTTGCCCACAGCATGACTTTACAATGGCTGTGAATTGAGAGTGATATAATCCAGCACCTGTTTTAGCTCCAGTGGTGCAAGTAGAAATAATTTATTGCCGATACTGCACTCATGGGAGGGACACAACGGGGGGCACATGAC
This sequence comes from Gopherus evgoodei, assembly GCF_007399415.2. Lineage (NCBI taxonomy): Eukaryota > Metazoa > Chordata > Testudines > Testudinidae > Gopherus > Gopherus evgoodei. The sequence continues at coordinate 133,668,601 of NC_044327.1, read as the reverse complement.
CTCCCCATGTGACCCTCCATATGACTCCTCCCCACCCCATGGTCCCACGCTCTCCCCGTCCCCTCTGACAGCCCCCTTACCTATCTAAAATTTTAAGATAACAGATGCAGGTGCAAAATGATGCTTTGGGCCCCTGGAGCCACCTGTACTTCCCGGTGTCACTAAGGATCCAGCAGCACCCCAAACTGAAAACTTCTTAAATGAAAGAAGGATGGGAAGGACAATCACCCCACTTTTCCTTAACACACTACCAGTGCCGCCCCTGTGTCCAGACCAAGCTTCTGCCAGCTTGCCTTGATCTAAGGGCATGTCTTCACTACCAAGGCTGTAAAAAACCCAGGCAGCTCCCAGCACTGGTGCACTGTCTAGAGTGCCACTTTACAGCGCTGAACCATGAATCACTCACGGGGGTGTTTTTTCACTCCCCTAAGCGAGAAAGTTTCCGTGCTGTAAAGTGGCAATGTAGACAAGGCCTCAGTATCGCTCTCCGCCAGGCACTAGGAAAGCAAAGATGCCGCTCCATCTGGGTTTGATGGAAGAGATGCACAGAGCTGTGTATGCCACGTGCAGGTTGAGAGAACTTTACAGCCCAAATTGTTTTACTATTTTCCTCAGCATGACCTACAGGAGGGGGAGGGATAGCTCAGTGGCTTGCACATTGGCCAGCGTTGTGAGTTCAAGCCTTGAATGGGTCACTTAGAGATCTGGGGCAAAATCAGTACTTGGTCCTGCTAGTGAAGGCAGGGGGTGGACTCCATGACCTTTCAGGGTCCCCTCCAGTTCTATGAGATAGGTATATCTCCATATATTAAAGGGGCAGTCAAAATCAACCAGCTAGAACATACATGAGAACTGTCTCTGGGCAGATAAGCAATTGATCAGAATCACATTCACTGATCTCTTGGGGGCAAGTCCTGTTCCCATTGAAATCAAAATAAGCTTTGCTATTGAGTTCAATGGGAACAGGCTTTGACAGTTGGAGAGAAAAGAACAAAACCACTGAAGCAAGGGCTGTGTTGCTTGTACCACAGGTATCAAAGGCTGCTGACTCATGTGAGAAAGTCAGCAGCCATCTAATCTTTGTCCATTGCAAGGGAGAAATCAGCAATCAATGAGGCTAGAAGAGTCTCTGTACCAGATCCAACTCCTAAGTCCATCTGCAAAGTATCAAGGAAACATGAAGGCTCCATATTACCTTAAGTCCTCAGTCCCGTGGTTAGAAACTCCCATCAGTATATGTTCATAGTCCAGAGGCTAGAGCAGGAATCAAAAACAGTCTGAACACCTTCCGTCCCCCACACCTCTCCCCTGTTGGGGACTCCTGACCAACTTAACAGCACAATACAAACACTAACAAACTTAAACAAAGCCTTTCTTTAACTTTGTTAGCATCTGTATTGTGTTGTTAAACCCGCAAAGAATGAATGCCCTCCATAGCCATGTTCTGCTCCTTTAAGGAGCAGAGTGCAGCTCCACACACCAACTCGGGGGGGGGGGGGGCGGCTAGCCTTCCCAAGTCTTTCTGGTATCCTGAACCTGCTAAAAATCTCTTGCCGGTACTGCGTACTGGAGCACACCACCCTATTTGAACTCCCGTTTATCTCTAGAGATTAGGGGCTTTGTTCTCCTCTTTCTTACACTGGCTTTCCCTGTTGTAACTCCACTGATTTTGGTGGAGAATTTGGCTCTAGGAGACCAGGATCAGACAAAGACCCTGTAACAGGATGTACTGGCCTTTAAGGCAGGCTACAGCCCCTCCCCTGCCCTATTCCGGCATTCAACTGAGATAGGGAGGCATTCTGGGAATTGTAGTTTCCAGCACTAATGTGAGTCAAGGTGGTCACAGCAAGGAACGCTGGGAAGGCGTGCCAGGGGATATAAGCAGCCCCTTCACACAGAAGAGACTGGGATTGGGACTGGGGCAGGGACAGAAGTAAGACCTGTACTGAGGTTCTCTAAAGGAAGAAAGACGAGGAAAAGGGCAGCCAGTCTGGGTTTCTTCAGCCCAAGGGCCTGGGAAAAGGCCTAAAAAGACAGCCAGATGGCTGGATAAGATATACCAAGGGAAAGCGCTGTTTGGACTAGAGAGCCAGGCAGACCAAAGACCCAGGAGGGAAAATCAGGGACTATGGCAGTGTGAAGGAGGGAGCTGTGTGGGGAAGAGAAGTGGGGCAGCTTGCGGTGGCACCTGATGCGTGTTTCGCTGGACAGAGCCCATGGGGAGAGCTTCCTCTGGGCTCTGAAAGACCAGCAGGGGCACTGCTGTCGTATCCCACAGAGGGGAGACGACGGACAGACTCTAGTGGGACCCAGAGGCGAGAAAGTGGATGATGACTTGAGCACTCATGTGGATGCTGGTTTCCTATGGACTCTTTGCCTAAGACGAGGGTTTAGCCAGAGGGTCAACGTAACACACACAACTGCAAAACTCATCTTCTCCCCACGGGCATTTGAGAATGGAGGGGCATTGTAAGGATGTGGTTGAGCAGGACGATTGGACTGTTTAAATGGCTGGATATAGGCCAAGACTTGTCAAGGACACTTGGACAAACCCCCTCAAACATTTCAACAAATCAAATAAAGAACAGCAGCATGGGAAACTGAGTCAGCGACCGTATTTCTGCTAAGAGAAGGTAACTGCCCCCCCCCACCCCCCCGGCCAGCTGCTCAGTTTAGATTTTCGTCAGACTAGCTGAAAAATCTTGGGGGTTGTAAAACTGAAATGGGAATTTTCACACCTGCAGCTTGTCTGATGGGCTCTTTTCTTTCTGGCTCGAACCAGAAGCTGCAGAAATGGCAAGAAAATTAAATAACGGCCCGGAAAACGCCAGCTGAACTCTTTTGTGTTTCTTACAGCTCCTGATGGGCCTTGTTACACATCGATTGACTCGTAAGTTGCAGGGTTATTGAGCAGCTGTATCTGATTTTGAACCCTCTGAGGGGGGGAGTTCCACGCGCTCCAGGACACAATGCCAGTCTGGGCAGACAGGTCCACACCAGTTCAGCTCAAGCTAGGATGATAATGATAGCAGTGTAGACATTGTGGCACGACCAGCGACCTGGGGCTAGCCACCTGAGCTTGGAGGCAGGGGGGTCAGGAGGGCTTGGGTGGCTAACCTGTGCTGCTGTCCATGTTGCAATGTCCACACTGCTATTTTTAGTGTGCCAGCTGAGGCAGAGATAGCGTAAGTCTGTCTACCTGCACTGCGAATCACACCTAGCTGCAGGGTAGACAGACCCCAAGAGACTTCCCCAAGGTCCCATCGGCCAGTCTGTGGCAGAGCAAGTCCTAAAGAGCGTCCAAATCCGTGAATGTTCCCTCCTCTCTCACCTACACCGCTGCAGGAATGCGACCAATGAGCACCACCTCACTTCTGTGCCACTGCATCGAAAGTGGCAAAAAATAAATAAATCCAACAATCTTGATTTATTCTCCCTACAGCCTTGGGCGTTTCTTACAAACCGACGTGACAGGCCTGTTAGATCAGACAGGAAGGCGAGGCAGCATAGCCTAGCTAGGATAGGTGAGGCAGAGGGATCAGATGGATTAGATGAATTAAATAGATCAGACTAGATGGTCAAGCAGATCAGATAGAGAGATGAGCTAGAACATGGGCAGATGGCCGCAAGGCTGCTAAAGGGAGACATCCAGGGGGCAGATCATCTCACCTGAGCTTCTGCACATCACGGGCCACTAATTCCCCCGTTATTTCTGTATGGCGCTGAATAACCTGGATTAGACTAAAGTAGTCAGCCCCTGGGGTAACTATTGTGTGCTACACGCAGAGGACAGGAGGGGTCTGGGGGCCACCAGTACCCAATCCCCCTGCAGTGGCATATGTCGAGATGATCTTAGCAAGCTCATGCTGCAGGGGAAGGCAACCCCCGCCCCCCAGCCTCCTTCCTCTCTGTTAATCATGAGCCGCTAGGGTCCAGAAGGTGTTGGTTTATACATTTTCTCCCAGGACTGCTGGGAGTGGAAGGAAGCCGTGGCTGCACATTGCCAGGGTTGCTTTGCTCATTATAGGAAAAGTGAAGGGTGAAGACAAGTCAATGAATCATTGCTGTTTGGTTTGGCTCGGCCGCCCCGCTGTTTAGAAATGTTTGATTCTTTTTCTCCTTTGAAAGGCTGCCTCCCCCACCCCAACCCTTTTGCCTTTTTTTTTTTGCCTCGATTATCCTGAATTATTCCAAGATGGTAAAACAGACGAACTCATCCCTTTCTTGGGGTTTCTCCCCTCCCAGCAGATGTCAAATAAAAGATTCCGGCTTTGGACGGCTCGTCCCCAATGGGGCTGGGAATGTCCTGGAACTCGCTTGGTGTCCCGCGCTGAGGAATGTCAGGGAATTGTCTGTGCTAGCTGCCGCATAAAGCAAGACCACTTTCTGGAGGAACAAACTTGCTCCTCTCTATCTGGTGTGTTTTTGAAAGGGCCTTATTGAAACATCTGCTCTGTGTTTGCTAAGGACATGTTAATATTTCTTGATTTGTGCATTTCTTTGTTGCCGGGGAAGTCGAGATCTCTTGATTACATGCATACACAGGCAAAGAATGCTACCACCATTAACGCCCCCCCCAGCCAGGCACTCCCTGTTACTAGGTTCATGCTAGCAGGCACAAAGAAGCAGGCTCTGCCTAGCCCTCAGATATGTGGGGCAGGAATGGGGCAAGGGGCATCTTACACCCCTTCTGCATAAGGGCCAGGCAGAACTGCAGGAGGTGCCAGGACTGCTTCCTCCCTGCTCCCTGGGGAAAGCGTGACATCTCCCATCCCCTCCCGCATCAACTTGCAGAGCAGGAATGGTGCACGTTGGGGAGGAGTGCGCTGAATGCCCATGGCCCATGATGTGGGTGTATTCCCAGTGCAACACTGAGCCATTTGCCATCTAGTCCTAGTTAAGGTTATGCTCTGATGATTGGCCTCCTGCAGGGTTCAGACGAGGGGCCTTCAGCAACACACTCTTGCTAGAGCTAAAGGAGTAACTCCATTAGTCAATAGCAGCAGTAGACTATTATCCTCACACAGACAAGCTGCTAGAGAGAGGCGTCTGCGTTCTCTCCCCACTCTCGCTGCAAGTGGGCCCACGGGGGCACGGATTTGCTACATTAGTTATACACTGCGCCAGCCTTCACAGGATCTGTGCCAGAGTTCGATCACTGCTCTTTTGTTCAGTCCCCACTCTTCTCCCGAGCTAGAGCGATTCATTTAAAATTAAACCTATTTGTACAAACACAGCGCGGACGTACAAAGTCCAACTCACGAATGGAGATGAGAATTTTCACTTGGCATAATTAAAATCAAACAACAGCCGGACCTCTAACCATGGAGTTATTTACAGAGGTTAATGGCGAGCAGGTAGTTATACAAGAAGGTCTGACTAGGAGTCAATGGATGAAATTGAGAAAGGGGAAATTTAGGGTGAGTATCAGGGAAAATTTCCTGACAGTGATGTACCAAGCTGTGGAATAATCTTCCCCTGGAAAGGTGAGGAGCCCCATTCGTTGGTAGGCTCGATACTGGATTAGGCACAGGCCTGGTGACTAAATCATAGGGAAAAATCCTGGAACCCAGGTTTAGAGAGACTCACTTCCCATTGCACGCTGACGCCGGCAGCATCCGCTCCATTTAACAGGCATTTGCAGGGTCTCGTGCAGCTCCTACCGCCGTAGGCTCACAGCCACTGATGGATTCCTCCTCCTGGCATCCCGCAGAGGTAGGGAAGTACTACGATCCCCATTTTGCAGGACTGAAGCACAGCCAGAATCAACAACTTGCCCCAGGTCACCCCTGGCGCAGAGTGGGAAATAGAGCCCAGGCCTGCTCCGAGAGGCCAACTCATAGCCTTAATCCACATCTGTCATTCCCCTCTATAGCAGCCTAGAGGAATCTGAGCCACAAAGTTTGGATTCAGTTCCGGGTCCAAACACCCCCAAAATTCAAGGGTTTGAACTCGGAGTTTTCTTTTGGTCCGCCAAAGACATAGGAGCAACCCAACTGTCAAGCCCTCCTCTAACATAATCCAGTCCAACTCTTACTGTAGCTCCAGAATCTCCAATAGGATCTGGGCCGCACTGCGCAGGGGGCTGTACAAACATGAGTCATTACAGTGTAATCTATTTGTCAAACTCCTGCAGAGCCGAGGTGCCCATCACCATGATTTCTTGGTGCCCATCTTGAAGATCTCAATGCAAATTACCCTAGAGTTTGAGACGTCCAGATGCAGGGCTTGTTTCAGATCCAACAGTAGTCATTATAGTTCTGTAGCACGCTGGCAGAGATTGCATCATGTCCTTCTCTAGGGATTAGGCCATTAGAGGATAACAGCCTACTACTACTACCAGTTAATGGAGTCACTCCTTTTAACTCTGAAGTAGCTGTGATGCGGTGGTCAAGGTTACAGGCTTGAAACCTGCTGGTGAACCTTGTGGGGAAGATGTTATGGTAACACAAACAAGAAATGAAACCGAGAAGCTGACTGATCACCGTAACAATGAGAATGAAAGCCCAGGAATATTGTTAGAGGCCATCCAGGTATTAATTAGCTTGCCCTTCAGTGGGATCTTCACACAAGCAGAACTTCAACCCTTAGGGATAGGAATAAAGAGTGCCGAAATATGGAATTACTTATGCCCAGTGTAATTCTCCCTGGCATGTTGGCTGAAGTCTGGCAAGCGGCTGGGGATACAGACTGCACTGACTGAACACGGACACTTCAGATGCAGCGTGAGGAAAACAGCCTATCCCGGGAGCCTTCGCCTTCCCCTCGGCCTGCTTCGTTGAAATGGAAACATGTTTTATTAATTTTACCAAAAGAAGGAAAAAAAACCCATGGCAGGTTTGTCATCTCGCTGTCTCTATAGAAAGGGGAAGGGATGAAATATGCAGTAGGACACGCGCTGAGCAGCTCCATGTGTGCTCGCCGCACAGGGTCGTGCTTTTCAGAACACCAGCTTCTCACACATGTGCTCACATGCAACCAGGAAGAGAAAGCAGGGGGGTTCCTGTAGCTGCAGGGCAGGGCTTTGCGGGAGCGGGGCACCGGAGCGGGCACTGGATGGCATGACCTGCATGATTCATTCCTACCCAGAGAGGGCCAGTCCCACTCCCAGCTTAGCTCTTTTTTCAGGCACATTTCCTTTCCTTTCTGCTCCTTTTTCAATCTTTTTAATCACTGCAGAACAAAGACCTGGGAGGCACAAGGCGGGTTCTGGCAATTGAGTTTCCCAACGAACCGTTAAATTGATGGGCAGCTTCCAGGCAAGTCCCCCCACTTCCTTGTGGCTCCTTTTACAGATCTGGGGGTCAGTCTAAAAACACAGGGCTGTTTCCAGGACGTTGGAGGCTGGATGTGAAGTGTGCTGTGCCAGGCTGATAAGGTAGGCCACAGGAGACAGTCCAGACACATCCAGCTGGGCAGAACAAACAGACTCCCAGTGTGACATTTCACTGAGGTGCTGACTCCGGGACCCTGCCCCATTCCAAAGCTCCTTTGTCGAGAGCTCTGCTCAATCAAGAATAAATACGTAGGATAGATAGACCCTGCTGCCTCCACGTGCCCTCCTCGCCCCCCACATCCCCTTGGCTGTGACAGGACCCACAACAAAAGGAAGAAAGCTCAAGCAGAGCCGGGGAAAGTGCAGTTGGACACAGACACAAACTCACATGGTGCTCCCAGCCTGGGACACCGAGTTATTGGGGGTTAAGGATCCGCTGCTTCTAAATCCTAGAAGCGGCATATGCGGAGTCCTCAGAACTCTGGATGGGAAATCATAGAATCATAGAATATCAGGGTTGGAAGGGACCTCAGGAGGTATCTAGTCCAACCCCCTGCTCAAAGCAGGAACAATCCCAGCTAAATCATCCCAGCCAGGGCTTCGTCAAGCCTGACCTTAGGTAACCCATTCCAGCGCTTCACCACGCTCCTAGTGAAATAGTGGTTCCTAATATCCAACCTAAACCTCCCCCACTGCAACTTGAGACCATTGCTCCTTGTTCTGTCATCTGCCACCACTGAGAACAGCCGAGCTCCATCCTCTTTGGAACCCCCTTCAGGTAGTTGAAGGCTGCTATCAAATCCCCCCTCACTCTTCTCTTCTGCAGGCTAAATAGTTCTCTCAGCCTCTCCTCATAAGTCATGTGCCCCAGCCCCCTGATCATTTTTGTTGCCCTCCACTGGACTCTCTCCAATTTGTCCACATTCTCTCTGTAGTGGGGGACCCAAAACTGGATGCACTATTCTAAGTGTGGCGTCACTAGTGCTGAATAGAGGGGAATAATCACTTTGTAAACCTAGAATACCATCATCCCACAACACTGCCCATTACACGGTCACGTGTCTAGGGACAAAGAATGTGGGTCAGTCTTACAGCGAGCGGGGCAGGGGGCTGAAGTGGAATTCACAGACTCTGAATAGCATTTCAGGTGAGAGCAGAGAACTGTATGCTAGTGTGGTGCTGTGGCATAAATGGGTAATTCAGTCTCAGGATGCATGGACAGGGGACTGTGGACCAGGAGAAGGGAGATGGTATTATCCCTGGATATGGTGTTAGTGGGACCATAACTGGATACAGTGTCTGAGTCTGGTGGCCACATTCCAAAAGAGATGCTGAAACACTGGGGGCTCTTCAGAAAAGAGCTGCAAGAATGATTCGAAGTCTGGAAAACCTGCCTTACAGTGAGCGAGTACAGGGACAAATCTACTTCCTCAAGGAGAAGGTTATAGATGCCCCCGGGGGGAGACGGTATCTGGCAGAATCTAGCAAACCAAAAGCAGAGCAAGATCCAAAGGCTGGAAGATTGAGTCAGAAAAATTAAACTGGAAAGAAGATGCCACTTTCATAGTGAGGGTAACTAGCCACTGGAACAGCTTCCCCAGGGAAGTAGTGGGTTCTCCATTCCCTGGCGTCTTTCAGTCAAGTCTGGGTATCTTTCTGAGGATGCAATCTAGCTCAGTCACGAATGATGGGGCCCGAGGCAGGAATCACTAGGTGAGAATCTATGGGTAAAATTCTGTGCTGTGCAGGTCAGACTGGAAGGTTGCATTGGCCTGTTCTGGCCTTAAAATAAATGAACCGAGAACCTCCCATTGAGAGAAATTATCCTTATTTTTCCCAGACAAGATCAAGGACATTCCAAACTACCTGGTAAAGCTCTGAAAGCAGAAGGCCGATGCAACCTGGCCAAGAAACTGGCCCATTCACACAAGTAATAGCAATGGAAGCAGTGACAGCTCTCAAAACCGCCGCCTACGATGCTGGTCCGTGCCCTTCCTGGCTGGTGAAGGAAGACCTGGGCAGGGCATCTCAGATCTCTGATAATGGGGATCGCCAATGACTGCACCCAACCTAACCCAATCAGTACAAAAGAAACCAGCAATGTCACATTCCACAGCCCCGTTCCCAATCCTGCTCCATGTTAACAGGGTCACTGGCTGAACATAGTCCTCAGCACCAACTCGCTGCATCCAGCCTCTTGATTCTCCACCAGGCAGGATCTAGACCAGGCCATGGCAGAGCACCCAGCGCTCTAGTGGGTGCCTCCCTCCTGTCCATGGACAGAGCGAGCACAGCCATCCTCCTCCCCCGCACGTGCCTCGCGGCATATAGCACTAGAGGTCGCAGTGAGAGGGTGGAGCTAGAAGCAACTGCCTGAAGATGTAGCTGAGATGAGGTGCTCTCTGGATCTTCGACCTGCTCTCTCTGCACTGGACTGGGACAGAATCTCACTGGCCAGGTGCTCTCTCAGCTGCGAATTATTGAGGGGTTGCAAGGCAGGAGGGGATTGTCAAGCTGTCTGGAGCGGCTTAGAAGCCTGAGTATGAACCTCAGGGCAGGGCAGGGCAGGGCAGGGCAGGGCAGGGCAGGGCAGGGCAGGGCACCCTCCCCAGATTGGCTGTGAGTTCTACACTTAGAGTTCATCCACCAAGAGTAAGTGCCTCAGGCACCACAATAGCCTTCTGCATCCCAGACAGTCCCCTTGGGCTCTCCGACGTACATCACCACCCAGGGAAGCTGCCTTTGCGATAGATGGTCCTTTACATACAAAACCACAACAATATTCAGGTGACTCCCAGACCCAAAGGACTCATCACTTACCCCAGGTCAATTGCACCGTAGATCTTACAGCAAATTACTTATGTCAAAAGATCTTTCTTCAGCATGCCTGTCATACCAAGCTTTCTGAGGCGCTAAGTCCATCACAGCCGTTACATTCTCTTTTAACCAAGTGACGTATTCCCCCGCCGGCTGTCCTGTCTCCTCTGTACCACCCTCCCAAAAGCCTCAAATTAAATCTCGGGTTCCCCTCACTTGTCGCCATAAAGGAGATCAAAACAGGACAAGCCTGCAGACTCTTGGGGTACACTCCTCTACACAAATAACAAATAAGGAGTAACACAACCCAGTCATTCTCTCACCTGGTAATGTACATCTTTAGCAGAGCCTTCAATGTCTCACTGAATATTTCCACCAGACAATGAATTTCTGGATGATAGGGAGCAGCCTTGATAAGCCTCAACCCACACAACTCCCATAATTTTTGAAAGCTACAGACACAGAATTTGCACCAGGGTCTGACAAGATTTTCCTAGAAAATCCGACTCTGCTAAAAGTGACAAATAAGGTAATAGCCACAGTTTCAGCTTCTATGTTGGATAGGTCTGTGGCCTCAGGATACCTGGTGGCAGAATCCACCCCAACCAATACATGTGTCTTTCCATTCCTGGAAGTTGTGGAGAGGGGGTTGTACAGTATCTACTGACACTCTGGCAAACCCCTTCTTAATGATGGGCAACAGCTGCAAAGGTGCCTGGCAGGGGCCTTTAACCCATTATGCTTCTAATATAAGACAAATTGATTGTTTACTGCCTCAGTCATGTGAGGCCAATAGAAATTCTGTTTAAGCCTGCCACAGATTCTTTCCTCTTCTAAGTGTCCAACAAATGGGCAATCATGAGCTACCTGCAGCAATGCTGTCCTGTGTTGATCAGGCACAAAGACCTGCTTGCAGACCTCACCAGGACACCTCTTTTTCCCTCTTGGAGCCTCCTGGTACAACAAACTTCCTTCTAGAAAAAACTCTACCCTTTCCTTCCCCGGCCGGGGTGTTCTTTTGAGCCACATTCCTCTCCTGGCGCAGGGACAGATCAGCATGTTGAGCCCCAGTAAACTCCTTTTGTCTCACTTAAGAACGGACTCTGGTAAAGCAGCGGAATCTCCAAATCCTCCTCAAAGGACAAACTGTGACTCCGCTGACAAAGGACTGGGGGCGTTACCCGCCCTGTCCATAGACAGATAGGCCAGATCGAGTCATACTGCTTCTAGTTGCGAGTTATGGCATTAACTGACTGAGACATGGTTAAAATATCATTACCTATTAAAATATCAGTGGGAAGCAGCATAAAAACTTGTCTGGCTTTCCCAGTTAACCCGGTTAGGAGGAGAGCCGTGTGCTTATCCTCTGGGATACTGGGCATCCTACACAGTCTCTCAAAGGTGGACAGGCACATTTTTGTACAGTCAGTTTCTGTATGAATTGGGCAGACTTTCTCCCTTGTGTGGTGGGGGTGGCAGTTGTGGGCAGGAGGCACTGAGGGGGCGGAGGGGAGCGGGAGGAGCTGATTTGCAGGGCTGCCGGTGGGTACTGAGTGCTCCAGTCCCTGATCTGCAATTCCGCCATCAGTCGCTGGTGCTCATGTCCTTCCTGGGCTCTCCAGGGTTGCAATCAGGCCAGTTCCATCGACACGGTTTCCTCTACAGGGTCTGGGACAGAAAGGTTCTCGGACTCCCTCGGGTCAGCACTTATGAGCAAAGCCGTTAGCTCCTGAACTGGACTTTTCTTTTTAGGGGACAGTCCCCTCTCCTTGCATAATTGTTAAAGGTATTTTTTGTCACGACCCTCCTATGGCTATGGGTCACTTATTGCGTCTAATCTTTCAGCTTGAAAATTCTCGATATCAAGTTTAAATTTTAACAGTGCTGGGTTATGATTTAGACACCCAACTGGCCTGTGACGTGTGAATCCTGTGACGACTACGCCAATTGTCACACTGTGGAGTGGCTCAGGAGCATAAGGACCAACCCCAGGGCTGGCTTTTAGAAAGCAGGCCACCCCCAACCCCAACGGCAATGAGTGCTCACCCACCACGTGTCAAAATGTGAGCTCCTCAGGCAGCACAACAGCCATGGAGTCACAGATAGTTCCCCTGGGTGCCCTGCTCTACACCACCACCCAGGGAAGCTTGCCTTTGTGATAGATGGTCCCTTACACCAACAATCACAGTAATATTCAAGTTACTCCCAGTCCCAAAGGATCAACCACTTACCCCAGGTCCAGCGCACCTTAGATCCTACAGCAAAGACAATGCTTGTAGCCAATCCTACGCTAAATTAACTGAAGATTTATCATCTAGAAAAAATGAGAGTTATTTACCTGGTTAAAACAGGTAAAAATACACACACCAAATGAGTTACAGTCATAGATTCCAAAAGATGGTAGAAACTTCTATAATCATAGAATGATAGAAGATTAGGGTTGGAAGAGACCTCAGGAGTCATATAGTCCACCCTCCTGCTCAAAGCAGGACCAACTCCAACTAAATCATTCCAGGCTGCTATCAAATCCCCCCTCACTCTTCTCTTCTGTAGACTAAACAAGCCCAGCTCCCTCAGCCTCTCCTCATAACTCATGTGCCCCAGACCGCTGATCATTTTTGTTGCCCTCTGCTGGACTCTCTCCAATTTGTCCACATCCCTTCTGTAGAGGAGGGCCCAAAACTGGACACAATACTCCAGATGTGGCCTCACCAGTGCCAAATAGAGGGGAATAATCATTTCCCTCGATCTGCTGGTAACACTCCTACTAATGCCGCCCAATATGCCGCTAGCCTTCCTGGCAACAAGGGCACCCTGCTGACTCATATCCAGCTTCTCATCCACTGTAATCCCCAGGTCCTTTTCTGCAGAGCACTATATGTCCTTTAGGGCTAACCCAGGCTAAGCAACTGGGGATCCCTTGCTTATGCTTAGAAATCTTGCCCTCTCAAAGTGCAAGCAGTAGAGAGATACAGTTCCTTCTTGTCAGGGATTTTTATTCCCTCCCCCAGGATTCAAGCTGATGGGATGAGTCCACCTGCCTGTCTCCTGTCTCATGGACATGTGTTGGGGGGGATTAAGCAATCAGTAAAGTCTTTGTTCTTTGATGCTTTGCAATGGCTCATTTGATTTCAATGGGCCTTCTTGGTGGGCAGAACCTAACATGTTCTATAGGAAGCCAGCATCTGACATTTATTAATGCTCCTTTCCTGTTTGATGAATTACACCATGACACAAGATAACAAAGCAAACGCTTCATATAACCTTCTATCGTGGGATATGGATATTATAAGTGAGATTAATACATGCATCATCCTACAAGCATGTCAAAAGTCTAAACACTAAACACATTCTTATAAGCCTAAGGTCTAGTTTAACAACACTAACGTACAGATGAGCCAGACTGGTTTCCCGTGCTGCATTTGTCAGTGTTCAGCTGAGGCCTAAGGGCCTTGGCATGAGCTGGCATCTGGTCTGCCAGCATCACACTGATGAACATTTTGGCTCATTTTATATTTCATGATGGCTACCAAGTCCTGGTAAGAATGACAAGGAGCCAAGGGATGAGTGGGGGCTGTGATCTCAGCAGGGGCTGCATGGGGTGGTGGGAACCATGTATGAGAGATAGTGGGGACTCCCCCGACCGTCACCCATCTCCCCCCCTCGAGCTAGTTGGAAAATAGATTTTCCATCCTGCAAACAATTTTGAGATTTTGGAAAAAAAATCCTCTCAAATATGAAAAGCCAAAATTTGGAAATAAAAAAAATATCATTTGGGGTCAATCAAAATGGTTCATTTTTGATAAATGCCAAACATTTCAATTTTGACCATTTTTTATTCACAGTGCTTTTTTAAATATATAAAAGTACAGTTCAAAATGAAAGGTTGAAACTTTCCCTGCTGAAAATGTCGAAACCAGCCATTCTGACATGTTCAGAGTGCGTTTCCCCCAACTGTTTTCTTGAGAAAATTTTGTCAAAAATGGATACAATTTCATGAATAATTTCAGTTCCATCTTCTGTTTTGACAGACAGAATTTCTCCCAGCACTCAGCCCTAACCCTGTGGCCGCTATTTGGGTCACTCATCAGCCTGCAGACACTGCTATTTAAAGAGAAATGGCCCATTGTGGACACCAGCTGTGATGGGGGCTGAATGAACCCTGAGTAGACTGACCATGGAGACCCAGCAGAGGCCCATGTTCCTGGTCAAGTCACCCAATAATGATTATTTTTTCCACTCTCCTGGATGCTTTGCTCACTTCCAGGCCACTGCCAGGAGTTCACAGCAATGCTACAGGAGGGGAAGGGAAGATGGAAATTATATCCATTTGAAACTGAAGAGGATTTAGGGATCTTCCATTGGGTTTGCCATGATGGTGGAGCCATGCTGGGCCCAGGATATTGGAGAGACAAGGTGAGTGAGGTGATACCTTTTATTGGACCAACTTCTGTTGGCGAGAGAGGCAAGCTTTCAAACTACCCACACCGCCTCACGAAAGCTCTTCGAGAGCTCTGTGTGGCTCGAAAGCTTGTTTCTCTCACCAACAGAAGCTGGCCCAGGAAAGGAGATTACCTCAGCTACCTTGGCTCTTGAGGATTTAGGGAGGCAGGTTACAGTTTTCCAACTGGAATCTGACCAGGGGTGTAAATCGTTTGTCAGGCCTGACCCGGCTCATGTGACCAGAGCTAGGAATTAAAGAGCACTCCAGTACATCACCCCTTTATTACATGGTGGTATAAGTAAAATAAATCTTTGCCCCTTTCCCAGTTTTGTGCAAACAAAGCCAACTTAACCTCCCCTCCCTCCCGAAATCTGGAAGGGAACTTGGCAGGGAGCTGGGGGGGTTGCTTGCAGCCGGTCAAGTTTCTCTAGAAGCAAGTAGTGTCAAAGAGAAATAAAAGAGGAGGACTCCTCCACACTGCTCTGTGGGGCAGGCCCAGAGCCCTTGATGATCTAAACCACATGAGATCAGGAAGGGGATTGCAAACCACTGGTCAAAATCACTCAAAAACTCAAGGAACAAGGTAATCTGCACAACAGTGGCACTTGGCAAAACAAACAAACCACCAGATACCAGGAGAGACCATTGAGCATCACAGTACAGCCCTACATAGCAACAGAGGTCAGACTGGATGAGCATCATGGTCCCTTCTGGCCTAAAAAGCTCTTAATCTGTAATGAAAGATCATGGGAATTTGTGCAGTTAACAGGTGGACTCATTCGAAAGCCAATGACTTGCAGTATAGCCAGATTAACACAAGGCTGTTGTGAGAACTGGACTGTGAAAAATGTGCTGCCCACAGGAGTGCCAGCAGGCAGCGAAAGAGCAGCAGTTCCTGTAGCGAGCAGTCAAACGTCTCGCCCCTCTAGTACAAACATTCCTACTCGAGGGAAAGCTGTCACAGGATCTCTAATAGCAGCAGGTGGTGAGAACTTCACCTTTATGGCTCGCCTGAAAGGTGGTGCGTTCAGTGCTCAGAAAAGTCACAACCACAGCCACTAGAACAGAGCGAGCCCTTTTGCAAGGACACTCTGCCTCCCCGCTGCCAGGTCTGTGAAAGTCACTAATCAGAAACAAAGCTCTTTTCTGAACTCTGCCTGTGCTGCCCTTTAGGAGCTGTGCTTGGAGAGCAGGGGATGCATCAGGATTAATCCTGATACTTTTGTATGCCCCATCCTTCCTCCCGAAGCACTTTACCAACCACCTCTCTGCACATGCAGGAATCGCTTCACTTCACGTGCACCCACCTCTGCGGGGGAGAGTGGCAGCTGTTTAACAATCATCAGCATACCTGCCCCTGGAAATTTCCACTACATGCATCTGACGAAGTGGGTATTCACCCACGAAAGCTCATGCTCCAAAACGTCTGTTAGTCTATAAGGTGCCACAGGATTCTTTACTGCTTTTACAGCATCACTAGGCTTGAGACAGGAAATGAAGAATTGTGCTGCATCTAGTTTTAAACTGCATGGGGGGAAACAGAACGTGATCAGTTGAGCCAGAATTTGGCCACGCATTGGGTCTAACAATCCTGCTGCAGCTAAAAAAGCTGCAGGCTCTTTGCTGGCCGTACATTCATCTTCATATAGTTGCCACCTGGGGATGATAGGCATGGTATAAGTACCAGGATAGCTCGATGGATTCAGATTAGATTCACAGAGATCAGAGCTGGACAGTGCCTATCCGGCCCCACCTCCTCCTCGGGCAATGCAGGATTGTTCCCTGTAGTATGTTTTCTTATGCATTGTCTAATCTAGTTTTAAACGGTCCCGGCCTTCACTTGGAGAGGTTTTTTCACAGTCTCATAAATCTTCCTGCCAGGCGGTTTTTCTTGATGTTCAGTTGAAATTTCCCCTTTCTTAATTTCATGCGGTGCATACTCCCTCGTTCTCTGTAGAGAAATACCAGAGGTAGACGGACACCAGAGAGCACCAGACAGAACCGGTGGGTTTAAAAGGAAGCCAGAGGAGTTTGCCTGATCGTGATGGCAGGAAGGAGCACATTGAAGGCGGATATATGCCAAGTGCCTTTAACCTTTAGCGGCTGGAACGCTTGGTGCTCAGAGCGCTGTCTGGAATACACTTTTCCCCACCTCCCGCCGTGCAAAAAGGACCAGAGTTTGAGATGACGTCTGGCCTCCGATGACCTGAAAACTCGAGCGACGCGACTCTGAACTTTCTAAGAAAGTCTCATGGCTTCCATGTGCTTCGCAGGCCTTTTTGACGTGCATGCAGAGCTGTGCCCCTGGGCGGCCCCGCTGCTCTCAAAGCAGCCTGGGGAGCCAGCTAACACAGACAGGCCTGCTGGCTGCGACAGGGCAGCACTGAGTGAGCGACTGAACAGCGGGCAGGAAAGCCTGACTGGCAAAGCAATGAGCCCTGGCTTGACAAGCAGCTCATTCCTAATGAGTCTCTCTGACTGGTACCTGCTTTGTTAAAAAATTGTCTCGTGCTTTAGGTTCTCTCCCTTCCCAACCTGGGCCAGCAACTAAAGCATAGGGCGGCTGCTCCTTAGTGCAGAGAGGAACCAGGGGGTGGCAGAGGAAGCCTGGGACTATAAGTTTGGAGAGCTGGCTTCCTTTACTGGCTCTGCCACCGACTCCCTGCATGACCGTGGGTAAGTCACGGCATTGCTGTGTGCCTCAGTTTCCCCACTGTGAAATAGGGATCATGAGACCCTGCTAAGAGGATGAAAGGCTTAAGTCAGTGTACTCCCTCGGGGCTGCCCAGAGTGGGGGCAAGTGGGGCAATTTGCCCCAGGTCCCGGGCCCTACAGGGGCCCCCACAAGAATATAGTATTCCATGGTATTGCAACTTTTTTTTAAATGGAAATGGCCCCCCAAAACTGCTTTGTCCCAGGCCCCCTGAATCCTCTGGGCAGCCCTGTCCTCCCCTCCCTTTATTTAACAGCCTACGGCAAAGGCTGCGTAGGACGCTTGCCTGAGCAATGGCCGGTTTCTTGACCAACACACGGGGACTGAACTGAGGACTTGCGGAGCTCAAAAGCATGAGCTGTTACAGCCTGAGCACAAGCACCACACCTCCGGAGCCAGCAGCTGTACCACCTCGTCTCCTCTGTGCCTTGGCCCAGCGAGAAACCTGTACCATGCTCCCCAGCACGTGACACCTGGGTTCTCTTCCTGGCTTTGCTGCCTCACTCTGGGCAAGTCACTTCACTTCTCTGTCTTGTCCTTGTCCACCCAGTTCTTTGGGGGCACAGAGCGCCTCTCACCAGGGTAATGGGGGCACCTTCCGCAACACAGCCCTGAGCTTAGCTGGAGCCTGCAGAGGCCACTGCAATATAAATGATAATGGAGAGCGCAGACAGCAGTGTGCAGAGAAGATGCTGTACCCTGTAAAGCTGGGTTGGGCTGCAGGGGCTGGTGCCAGAGCCTATTTATTTATGTTGCAGTTTAGCTTATTTATCAGATCCTGTGATCACTAAATTATCCATTACCATTTGGAACGAGGCACTTCTGAAATTGCTTTAGCTGGTTTAGACGCAGGCTCTGCAAGTATTCCCCTAAATGCATTTCCTGACGTGTGGTGGATGCCCCCAAAGCTGGAGTGATAGATTTATTGGCCAGAGCTCTGTGGATCACCCACTCCCCAAGGAGCTAGTGTCCCTTTAGGGTATTTCAGCATTAAATTCAGACAGTAGGAATCCAGTTTGGGGCCATGTAGGGAGAGGTAAGGCGAACACTGCGCCAGTGTAGGCGGCAGATCTTGTTAGTTAAGTAATGCAGAGCCTGGTAGGTATCTGGCGGGGAGACCTCCCAGTGCTTCAGGGAGGGCTGCTGATTAGCCAAGGATTTGTGACCTCCATTGCAGAACCAGTGCCCCAATGTGGTGATGTCTGTTGCTCACCAGAGACCGTTCTTCCCTCTCCATTGGTGCTTCTCAGGGGATGGGAGCTCTGTTGCCGGGGTGGGATGCGCCAGATGGGACTTCAAACCTGGCTCCTGGCAAGCACAGGGATGGTGTGGCTCCAATGTGCAGATCCCGCTTCAACGGGAGTAAAACGACGGCTGTGTTCCACCCAGAGGTAGATGCACAGAGCCATAGAGGTGGAGTTCCCCTTGCGGCGCAAGCATCCTCCAGTCATGTTAGTACTGGACTGGCTGATAAGCTACCATGTTCCAGCAAGGCTCTGTGTGCCATCTACCCTGAGCCCTTCCCAGCGACAGCCGAGCCCAGGGAGAAGGGGAGCGGCGGCTGTGAGGGAAGAGGCTATTTCTTCCGCAGAAGATAAAAGAAATGGTGACGGGTGTTGTAACCGCAGCGGCTTGTTGTATAGCTGGCAGAGCCCCTCTCCCCTAGCATCTGGTGAGCAGGGCCGTCCCATCTGACGTGCAGAAGCCCCGGGGTAAGCTATGTCTCAGCTGTCACGGCTGACACCGACACACAATTCCTTCCATCCCACTGGGCTGCTCTTCTGTGAACAGCCTGCCCACCGCCATCTGAGACCTCAGAGAAGCCCATCTTGCTGTCTCACCTTCCCCGGGGATGGCAGGGACAGAAGCCAGGGTCTGGAAGGTCTTTTCCATCTTGCAACCCTGGGAAACGAGACTGGAATGTCACACTAAGAGACGGAGACTCTGAAGAGTCGTACTCATTGCACCAGCTGATGCTGGAAAATCCCTCCCACCCCTTCCCCATAGTTATTATTTTTAGGGGGTGGCAGTATTTAAGGCCCCCAGCCACAATCAAGGCTCTTCTGCGCTGGGCGCTGTACACACAACTAATGAGAGATAGCCACTGCCCCAAAGAGCTATTTCAACAGGCAAGTGCGGGGAGGAGAAACAGAGATGGGAAATGCTTTGGCTAAGGGCACAGAGCAGAGCCCAGCGCCTACCCACTAGGCCACTCTGCCTCCCTTCCTTTAATAGAGGAGGGCTGAAATGGGTCCTGGGAGGAGTTCAGCCATACCACGCTGAGGCCAACCAACTCATGACAAGGGAACTGAGCTTGCCATCTTCCCAACAGGACTTTGGCTGTTCCAAGGAGCTGGGGCTGGTGATGGAACGCGCATCTCTTGTGTGACGGTGCCTCGTGGCCATAACCACCTTTTAAACTAGAGACTTCTCCGAAGTGGGACACCCTTGGGCTGCTTTGGAGATGCTCCGACCTGGATCCGTGTCTTAACTCTGCGGCTCGGGCCTTGCTCCGCAGCGAGCCGAACTGGGACCCAAATCCAAAGCTGCTTTGGGGCAAACTCAGCCGAATGTTATGGCTTGGGGCCATCTCTGTGCGACTCCCCTGAGGCCGTTTGCCTTAGATCAGCAGTTCTCAATGCGCAGGTTGCGGGCCGCTTGCGGGCCAATCAGCACACAGCTGAGGCCCATGTGACACCTCAGGGCCATACAGGTAGTATATGTACAGTGTGGATGCAGCGTTGTGCCTTAGATCTACGCTTTCCCCGCACTGACAGGAAGGGAAGGGGCCAGTGTCAACGAGAAGAGATGAAGCATCCCCAGGCACTCGCAAAGCATGGTTTTAGCCCCATTTACTCCTCCGCTACAGGAAAACGGATTGATTCAAACCTGCTGGAGGAGCTGTCAACGGATGCTGGGAACGCGGCTCTCCTCTCCCTGCTCATTCAGCGAGCATAACATCAGCTCACATATTGCAAACATTTTCGGAAACCAGATCCTCATCCCTTTTCCTGCGGTTTGCATGGTTCACGCGCCCAGGGTAATGAATTAAGCTGTCAGGGAAGATAATTACCCGGCCTTAGATCTCAAGGTGGCGGTGGAATTCTCTAGCACAGAGCGATCCTCCGAGCACAGCTGCAGCGCTGCCCTGGGCAGCAGCCAGCGTTCGCCACCGAAAGCCGACCAGCTGGATTTGCAAATAGGCTCCTTTTTAAGTGACGGAGCTAATTGTGGCTGAAGGGAAATGTATTCGATGCAACCTGGGCTCGGTACTTGTCTGGGGATTGCCCCATCAGCGGATGAACCAGATGCACTTTGCACATGTTAATTCATTCAGCTTCCAACTGCTCCACCACGAGGCGGGGAAATGGGACGGCTCCCATTTTGCAGAGGGGGAGGCTGATGACCAGAGACTCAGTCCAGGTCATGCAGCCAGTCAGTGCTAGAGTTGGACACAATATTCTGGAGGCGTGACTCCTACCCCTCTGGGCTGCCCACTAGGCCTCACGCTCCCTTCCCAGCTGGGACTAGAACCCAGGAACCCTGATCCCCACGCCCATCTGCATTCCCTTGCTGGGAGACAAAGGAGTGGCTCCCAGGGCTCAACATGGTCTTTCCTCATTTACAACGGTGTTTGCAGCTACAGCCTATTTCCTGCTATTGTTTTGAGCAGGGATGGATACTGACGAGCCGGATCAGCCCCTGTTCAGTCATCGGAGAGCTGCAGAAGGGAGCCGTGATTAATGGCAGCAGTTCTCTCCCAAAGGCTCTGTGATTCCCCACTTTGTGCCTGGGCTGTCAGTCAAAGTCCGCAGCTTCGCAAGAGGAAGGCAGCTGAGCTGGGGCAGCCAGGGCCCTCCATCTGACAGCCAAGGCCTCTGGGATCTTTTGCCAGCAGCCCCTTACACTTTAAAGGCCCTGCTGTCCCCAGCAGCACGTGCAAAGAGATACCACACTGGGCATCTCAGCAGTGGCTCGTCACTCGCTCTGCAGATTCCGGTCCCCATCTCAGAGATCAGCTCACGACAAGTTTCCCATTCTTGGCCACCAGTGACTTCAATTATCACTCCACACCGGGTCGCTGGGAATGGCATGGCGGCCAGGCGAGCGACGACTTGGATTGTCCTGCACCAACAGCTCAGGTCCCTGCTGTGGTAGCTGGTGGAGTATTTCCATCACCGGGCAGCAGGATATGGCCTGTGGTGCACAGCTGAGGCCTCCTGCGTTCATCCCATGATGCTGGGTCACCACGCTTGACTCTTTTCTACGCGGTGGACACCGATGCAGGCAAACCCCCATTTGGGGCAAGCAATACAAGAACGTGCGGCAGAACCGGCTCATTACACTCCAGGGCAGTGGTGCCCAGACTCTTCCTGTCATGCCCCCCCTTACCAATAATGGAATCTGTCACCCCCCCATTCCTGCACAGCGGGCTCCTCAGAGGAGCTTTGGGGTACCCATAGAGCTGGGGGCAGAATGGGGATGGGGAGGAGCTGGGGTGAAAGGCAGAGAGGGAATGAGAGCAGAGCTGTGGCGGGGCCAGAGCTGGGCTGGGGACAGAGAGGGGCTGGGTGGCACTACTTCCCCACTTCCCATGGGGGCTGGCCCAGGCCTCGCCACGTCCCCCCTCGAACATTCCTCCACAGCCCCTGCAGTTTGGGGACCACTGCTTCAGGGGCAGGGATCAGGAAAGCAGTGAGGGTCAGAGGCTGAAGGGGGCAGCCAGCCTGCGGACCAGGTGCTCTGTTCCTGCTCCTCAGGTGTCTCACGACCTCACTCGCACTAGTAACGGTGCCAGTTCCGCAGCCGAAAGCAGGGATGGTTGCAGGGGCTGAATATTATCCCCACGATGCCCCTCCTGAGCTAACTACTTTGCTCCTATCCCCATCCAGACTGTGTCTGTCACTGCCAGAACCAGTCAGACATTTAACTCCAGACGTTGGGTTTATTTATTAGTTGCTTGTTTTTTTTAACAAAATGGCCATTTTTGCAATGTGTTGGCATGTTTGGGGCTTTTGTCAAAAAACAAGATTTGTTTATTTTTGGCCACCAAAACCTTTGGACGAATCTAAAAGTCCATTTGTGTGAAGAAGAAAAAAAATAGGCAGACGACGGTATTTCCTGCCCAGCGATAATCACCACACACACTCCTCTCTCTAGATACCGGATCATCACCAGACCTCTCCATCCACAGCTTTCCTCTTCTGTGTCTCACTTATCAGAGGGGTAGCCGTGTTAGTCTGGGTCTGTAAAAGCAGCAAAGAGTCCTGTGGCACCTTATAGACTAACAGACATTTTGGAGCATGAACTTTCGTGGGTGAATATCCACTTCGTCAGATGCATGCCTCTGACATGCCTCTGACATGCCTCTGACATGCATCTGAGGAAGTGGGTATTCACCCACGAAAGCTCATGCTCCAAAACATCTGTTAGTTTATAAGGTGCCACAGGATTCTTTGCTGTGTCTCACTGTGCATACCCTCTGTCCATCCACTGATCACCACCGTATCTATCAGACCGTAGACCGCGCATTAATTAAAGTGCGGAAGGTGTTGGGGGGGTGATGTTCTTAAAGGTTTAAAACGTCCCTTTGATGAGGCTGAAAACCCACTTATTTTAAAAGAGAAATGACCAGCATGAGATTGCTTACCAGGCAGATTTTGCCCAAGATCTCATTAGAACCTAATGTCCCTTTGCTAAGCCCATCCGCGAGCAGCCTGGCTTCTGAGATGCCTATCCAGCCTGGGCGATGCTGAGATCTGAGCTTTAATTAACACAAAGCAGTACCATTCTGCTCGGCACAACTATCCGGAAGCCCGATTGTTGATTGAGACGAGCCATTTCTCACCAGGTAGAGAGAATGAGGCTTGGATGGGAACATAAAAGATTGTTTTAATTAAAGCATTAAAGCATTTCTGAGCCTCCTGCTGCCTGTGGCCAGTTAGGAGCGGAGGCGGAGCCCTGGGCTACAGACTGAAGCCAATTTCCATCTGGGTTGAAAGAAAAAAGTAGAGTCCCTGTAGTTTGGATGGATAAAATGGAACAGGCTCGTGAGCTGACATGGAAAAAGTTGCTTACATCCAGAGGAGGCTTTGCAAAGCACTGTAATTTTCAATCTGTACACGAGAGTCGGATCGTTCCTCTCTGAACTGCAGCCACCTCTGGAATGCTGCAGCTGTTTAACAGCGCAGAGCAACACTACACACAGGAATGTAGGAATTGCCTCGCTGACCCAAACCTGGGGTCTTTCTAGTCGGGTATCCAGTCTCTGACTGTAGCCAGCACTAGCCGCTTTGGAGGAAGGTGTAAGAACCCTGCACTAACAGATGTGGGGTAATCTACCCCCCATGTTAAGTCTCATCCTGGTATCTAAAAGTACGTCTAAACTACAATAAAAAATGAGTGACATCGAGTCACAGAGCCCAGGGTCAGTTGACTCAGGTGTGGGGCTAAAAGTAGCAGTGAAGACATTTGGGCTTGGGTTGGGGTTTGGGCTCTGACACCCCTCCCCCCACAGGGTTTCAGAGTCCAGGCTTCAGCCTGAGCCTAAATGTCTATATTGCAGTTTTCAGCCCCGCGAGCTACAGCTGTGCCATGGGTCTATTGCAGTGTAGACGTACCCTACTAGTCAGAGATCAGCTTAAGTCCTGAAGCAGGAGGCTGAACATCCTTTCCAAACTTTTTGTTATACTTAAGTATAACTCTGGACATTCTCATTAGCCTTACAAATCTCAAATCCCTTTTTACATTTTGTTATGTTCTTGGTCTCTCAGCTTCCTGTGGCAGTGAGTTCCACAGGCTAAACAGACATTGTGTGAAACAGTATTTTCTCTCGTCGGTTTTAAGTGTCTCATCTTCTAAGTTCATTGAAGTCCCCTTGTTCTTGGGTTATGAGACAGGGAGACCAGAAACTCCTCTCTAGCCCAGTCATTATTTTATAGATGTTTCCCAGGTCTCCTGTTATTCCTCTTCTCTCTAAGGTAGCAGTCCCGATCTTTTCAATCGCTCTCCATAGGAGAGTTTTCCCAGGCCATTGATCATTCGTGTCACCCATCTTTGATCGCCTCTCCTCTAGCTCTGCCATATCTGTGTGGAGATGGGGTGTCCAGTGCTACATACAGTCTCCAGATGGGGCTGTCGCACTGGTGTGTATAAAGACATTAGAATATTCTCCGCATTATTCTCCGTCCCATTCCTTATGCACCGGGACATCCATGAGCTGCAGGCAGCACTGAGCAGGTCCCTTCTTGAGCTGACACAGTTAAATTAGAGCCCTGTAGCGGGGTGGTCACCTGCACCTGCCCTGAAAGGGCTTGAAGCCAGCCCTGGGAGACTGGGGCTGCGAGCTAGTGGCTCGCTGGTTGGGAAAGCAGCTGCAGCTGGGCCACGCCCCAACCGGATGGCAGCTGGCCCTATAAATGCCAGTGAAGCCAGGCACTGAGAGGACTCTCTCTCTAGCTCTTGAGGGAGAAGGGACTGGCTGCCTGGGAGCACAGCAAAGTACGTGAAGTGGAGCAGGGCTGGGGGAACGCCAGAGGTGCTGGGGGAGCTCAAGCCTGGAAACCCCTCAGGCTGCAGGCCTTGTTAACGGCCAGACAGGCACTGGGGTTGCAGAGGGCAGCCCAAGGGTAGGCGGAGGCAGCAGGTCCTAACCCCCCTCGCCGGTAATGAGTGGCACTTACACTGCAGTCTGCCCCAGAGAACGGGGCTAGATTGAGACGGGCAGTAATCATAGTCTGAGGCGAGGTGGGGATAGAGGGTGGGGGTTCCCTGGGGAGGGGAGACCCAGATCTGTGGGGGGGCGGGTAGTGCCAAGGTGCAGCACCCCGGCCTGAAAGGGGCACCGGGCTCCAGGAGGGACTCGGGCCCAGAGGCAAGCAGGACACTGGCCTGCAGGGGGCGCTCCTGAGGCTGGAAATGCTAATTCCCAGAGACGACCAGCAGGAGGCACCGCAGGGGTGAGTCCCGCCCCATGACAAGCCCCAACTCAATTGAGCAGGAGAATCAAGTGAAGCTCACCAAGCCAGTGCGGGAGGAGAGCTGGTATCGCTCACTCTCAGCGGTGCTGGAACGATCCGTACAATGCGGGTGCTGAGAGCCATTGAACCAAACTGTAAACCTGGCATGTAATGGAAACCACTTCATGCCAGGGGGTGGAGCAGCCCCCGCCCCTCCCAGCGCCTGTGCGCTCTTGGCTCCATGATTGTGTTTCTAAATCTGCCATGATTTTGAAATCAGCGGGGGGTGGGGGGCGGTATCCAGGTAGCTCTACCAGCAAACCCTTCTAATGCAGACACCATTCAGCCTGCTGTTCCAAAACCACAGTGGCCAGGATAGCTCCTCCCAATTCCTTAAACAAAATAAGCTGATCTGGCAACAAACATTTTTCCGTGGTATAACTGTTTTCACTGGGGCTTTGGACACTAAGGCTTATGTTCTTGTAACAGTATAAAAATGTCATAAAAATCATCATATCTCTATCTGACATCACTATCCTGGGAAAAGTTTCTGGTGTAGACCCGACTTGAGACTCTCAGATACTATTGTGACAGAACAATATAAGTGTCTCTGTAACTGTGTCCTCCCACTATGATCCAGCAAGGTCATCTATGCTCAGCTTCTAGCTTCCCTGGCTAACAGAAGTATTGGAGCATAAGCTTTCGCATGACCACATGCGTCTGGCGAAGTGGGTATTCACCCACGAAAGCTCATGCTTCAATACGTCTGTTAGTCTATCAGGTGCCACAGGACTTTCTGACGCTTTTTAAGATCCAGACTAACACAGCTACCCCTCTGATACTTGACTTCCCTGGCTGTCACCTTCTGGCCAGAGTATTCCCAGGCTGCACAGCTCATATTTATGCCATGCTATTCCCCTGCAAGACAGACTGCCTGCTTGCTTTCTCTTCAGAGACAGGAACCGGTGTAATCGCCCATCATTTTAAGTTAGCACACAGATCTTTCTAAGCAAGCACATTTATTCCTAAGGTAAAAGCATTCCAGAGAAAACATACCAGAGATCACTCCAACTCCAGCATGGGCTCTGGCAAGCAAATAGTCCTTCAAAACTCCACCCGGGGGTTTTCATGTGGTTTCAAGTTCAAAACCCTTTGCTCAGAATGAGATCACTCATGAAAAGTCTAGTTCAGGGGTAGGCAATCTATGACACGCGTGCCGAAGGTGGCACACAAGCTGATTTTCAGTGGCACTCACACTGCCCGGGTCCTGGCCACCAGTCTGGGGGGCTCTGCATTTTAATTTAATTTTAAATGAAGCTGCTTAAACATTTTAAAAACCTTATTTACTTTATATACAAAAATAGCTTAGTTATATATTATAGACTTATAGAAAGACCCCTTCTAAAAATGTTAAAATGTATCACCAGCACATGAAAACTTAACTTAGAGTGAATAAATGAAGACTCGGCACACCACTTCCAAAAAGTTGCCGACCCCTGGTCTAGTCCATCCTTTATACAGTTTGAGGGTCTTTGATCTGGAGTTTCACAGAGCTGGTAATTGCTAGACAATGTTTTTTTCTCAAGGTGCAGCTTCAAAAGGATGGATTCAGAGGTGGGTCATTTGCATCCCCCTCACCCCAAGTACTTCTTAGGAAACCAACTTCACACCTATTGTCCCAAACATACGTATTGTTCTGAACATTTCCCTAAGGTTTTAATTATTTACTTCTCCTAAAAAAATCCTACAATAACACATAAACAGTTGCATTTTTAATACAATGGACCTCAAAAGTATTAAACTTAGTTCAGTCAGGTTTATCCAGAATATTGCAGAAAATTGCCATCTGTCACAATAAGCATCTAGACAGACAGACACGATGTCACTGCAAGGACCGCCTGGAGCTGCAGCTGCTTCAGCAGGCATCAGTTCATCTAACTGTAAAGAGACTGAAGTCTAGTGGTTACAGCCGGGACCAGGAGTCTATAGAAACACGGATTATTTTCTCCTGTGATTGGCCAATGTAGGAGACACGTTGCCAGCTCCCACCAACAAATGGGAAAAGGATAAAGAAATTCAACCTTCTCCCTCCCTGGAGTCAGAGCAGCAGCCGGTTGGTGTTAATTTGTCTCAAGTTCAACCATTTTTGTAGCAGCATCAGTTTTTCTTCATTTTTATGAGCAATCAAAGCAGGAAGAGCCATAATGGCTTTGCTTTCCCACGACTGGGATTTCCCCTGTCCCTGTGTCACCGTGGAATCCACGGCCTAGATTATCCTTCTATTGCCCAGGAGGGATTGCAAGGGAGGGTTAATGGAAGTTCCCATACTGAGCATTTTACTTCTTCAAAGCAATGCACGGACGCTGACTAGTTAAGCCAGGGAAGTGGCCGTATCCGCATTGTGCAGATAAGGAGTAGCTGCAGAAAGGAGTGAAGTGGTCCAGGCCAAGGGAGAGTCACTGGTAGAGTCGGGATTAGAACTCAGGACATGCAGATGCCAGACATGTTCTTGTGCCAATAAGCTCACTCTGAAATTCCCCTTTCCTTACTAAGGCTTGGTCTACTCTCCAGAGATGGGTTGACAAAGGGCAGCTTACGCTGACCTAACTGTGTCAGTGTACACACTACAGCCTCGCTCCCGCCGATGTAAGTGCCCTCCTCCGCCGACAGAACAACTCCACCTCCAGGAAAGGTGTAGTTAGGGCGAAGCAGTGCCTGTGGGGACGCTGCATTCCTTACGTTGGCCATTTTGTCATTTTCACGCTGCAGCAGCGACACTGCCAACAAAGCCGGCTCCAGCTCCCCAGCTGGGCTGCCATCAGGTCTCTCCAGGCAGGGCTGCCACCCAGGCTCTCAGCTTGGGCTGCTGCCTGGGGTCCTAGCTCCCTGCTCCCCATCAGGGAACGGCCACTGACTAGACTCCGGGTACAGATCTCCCTATCAGAGGCTTTCCCCTCCCCCCTGCTCCTGGGAGGCAAGAAGCCAGGGGGAGCTGGGCTTCTGGTGGGGGGGGGGGGAAGATGCATGGTGCTGAGAGCCCTGGGTCCTAGCCTGCCCCACTGCCCCTCGTGAAGCGCTCCGGGTGAGGACGTGCACCACCGGCAGAAGGAAGGTAGTGTGGGCATCAGCCACCGCAGTAATTACTTTGAGTTAAGATTGCACTGTTGACGTGCCCTAAGAAACAAAGCCTAGTGAAGACACAAAGATGTGTGTTCACCCACAGACAGATGTTCACATCCCGGCACCCGACTCGCATGCACACACCACACAGTCCCCCGTGTACACTGGGAGGTGCTCACACACATGTCCCCTGCCTGCCCTGGAGGATGGAAAATAACTGATGACTAAGACTGGGATGAGAAGCCACTAGGGCCTTTCACAGCAGTCTGACTGCTAGCTGCCTGCGGTTTTGCCTTTGGCCAGAGCAGCAAACCTAAACCATGGATGCAATTTCTTAATTAATCGGCAGTTAGGAACGGCAACCCATGAGACTGCAACTTCCAGCCACCGAAGCTGCCTGGGATGCTGGTGACAAGGTATCAGAGAGTTAGCACTGCAGCAGGCCATGATTAATACACTCACAACAGGGTAGGGACTGTGCTGCCAAGAAGCTGGGTTTTCTGAGCATCTGGCCCGATTTCCATGAATCACGAGCCAGCTCAGCACAGCTCCCGTTCTCTGGTGCTGGAGGACAGAAGCCGAGCGCTGTTCAGTGTGTCATCCAGCCCCACGAAGGATAGGAGACTACTACAGCTACCAGCTAGAGTAGGGTTGCCAACTTTCTAATGGCACAAAACAGAACACTCTGCCCCGTCCCTTCTCTGAGGCCACGCCTCTGATCGCTCCATCTCCCCTCCCTCCATCACTCACTCTAGCCCCATCCTCACTCACTTTCAGCAGGCTGGGGCAGGAGGTTGGGGTGTGGGAGTGGGTGCAGGCTCCAGCTGGGGGTGTGGGCTCTGAGATGGAGCTGGGATGAGGGGGTTGGGGTGCTGGAGAGGGCTCTGGACTAGGGCAGTGGGTTGGGGGGGGTGCAGCCTCTGGGAGGGAGTTTGGGTGCAGGAGAGGGTTCGGGGTAGGGGGTCCTGGCGGTGCTTACCCTGGCTCCCAGGAAGCAGCTGCCAGGTCCCTGCAGCCCCTAGGTGCATGGGCAGCCTGGGAGGCTCCATGCACTGCCCTTGTGCCTGCTGGCACTGCCTCCGCAGCTCCCATTGGTCATGGCTCCCAGCCAATGGGAGCTGCAGACCTGGCACTAGGGGCAGGAGCAGCATCCCTGGCCACCCATGTGCCTAGGGGCTGCAAGGAGATGGCACCCGCTTCCAGGAGCCATGCAGAACTAGGGCTGGTGGGGAGCCTGCCTTAGCCCCAGGACCTCACTGCACCTCTGACTGGACTTTTAACGGCCCAGTTGGTGGTGCCAACCAGAGCTGACAGGGTCCCTTTTCGACTGGGCATTCTGGTCGAAAACTGGAAGCCTGGCAACCCTAACATAGAGGAGTTACTCCCCAGTGAGGGCTTGTGATTGCGGGCACTGTACGGTGTTCCATACTTCGTAAAGTCAGTGAGGGGGGGGTATCTTTCCATTGGCTTTGGATCAGACCCGTGGAAGTAGGGCAAAGCACATCTCACGGTAAGGGAAGGGGAAAGGTCAAAGATGAGATGATCAGATGCTGTATTCAAGTGGCAGCCGCTCTTTCCAACATGAAAGTGGCCCAGGTGGTCTCATGCACCGGATATGAGCTGGGGACACAGGAGACCTGGGTCCTTATTCTCTGCTCTGCATTCGGCAAGTCACCTTCCCTCTCTGAGCCTCTTTCCCCCACCTCTGCCCTTTGTCTAGCTTGTCTCTTTGGACTAGGAGCGCTTCAGGGCAGGCACCGTCTCTCATTACGTATTTGCACAACACAAGGCATAATGGGGCCTCTGGGCACCACCACAACAGAGGTTGTCATTGTGATGCAACAGCGGGGATGCCCAACAATGTAACAGAATATTCGCATCCAGAGATGGACTCTTGTACTAATGGGAACTACAGGTAGTGGGCTACAAACTGCAGCGTATTGGAAGAACTTCCTGGTTCCTGCTAGGATGGAGCTGCCCTTCCAGCAGGAGGGCTCAGCACTGACTGAAGCTGGGAGCACGAGGCAGGCAGGCAAAGAGGAGGCTGTTGGACTGTAATCCTGTTCTGTGTTTTGTTACAGAATAAAACCTTGTTCCTGGTGGTTTGTTTGAGTGGGTCTGGTCGGAGGTGAACACACAACACAGAGCACACAGAGGAGCCTCAGGCCCAATTTCCCAAAGTTGTGTAAAAAGAATTCACAAGGCAGGTGTCCCCTATCTGGGACAACCTCCTACTGGGCCAGTGAACAGGAGCTGGGCTACACTAACTAAGCTCTCAGCCACCACGGCAATGGCCATGAGATAAAAACCCAGACAGACACCATGGCTAGATCTCAATCAATAGAGCTGCAGGCACTTGACCCGGCAAGAAGAAATGCTCTTTTATAACAGCGGATTTAGACGAGGCAAAGCTGCCCGGCGTTTGTATACGTCAGTGACCAAATGCTATCCTGGCAAAAGCAGCATCCGCGGGGGTTCCTGTGCAGAAGTGAAACAAGGGATAACAGTGAGAGCTGAGCTGTATGGAAAAAAAAGGCAAACAATCAAAAATGCCCATCCCCAAGTCACTCATGTTTATAGTTACATAAAGTTTAAGACCCGAGAGGACTATTAGATCATCTTGTTGGGTCTCCCGCATAGCACAGGCTATTACCTTTCACCCAAACAGTTTAAAATGCTCTCAGTCGTTCTGGCTCCAGAAGTGATGATAACACCCACACACACACACTGCATTTTAGTCATCTATGGCCAGTGCAGGGACTAGTCTCATTTCCCTGTTATTGCAATGTACATTGATCTTAGATTGCAGCTCTCCCGTCTCCCCAGACAGTGACTAGGAAACCCAAACATACAAAAATAAAGGCATCCAACCATATACGACCGACGCCGTAAGTTTTGCCCTATTCTACTGAATGCAAGTGAGCGCGTGCTGGCCTGGAATTTCAACTGCTCTAGTCCTCCTGGGGCCAGGGCTGTGCAGTGACAAAGCGAGACACGTCTCAGGGCTCTTGGTATTTCGGGAGGTGGTTGGTGCCGCATAAAGACCTGGTTTTAGGCATTTCATCTCTGGTTACATCTTCCAGTCATATGAATGTCAGTTCAAACATTTAGGGATTGCTCCTTATCAGCTAAAAAGCCTGGAGCATTTACGGCAAAGGAGCAGAATGCAAACACTCAGACACAGCTCTCAAGGGCCCAGCGTTTCCCCCGCTCCACATGAAGCTGAAGTCCGTCCCCCCCCGCCTCCAAAGGCAGGAAGAGGGAGACGCAGCACCCGAGGCTACAGGTTGGCTCGTTCCCACGCATGGCCAGAATGCCACAGCACCTGAAGGTTCCTGCTGGAATAATTTTCCATGTCTTTCCTTTTAGGTCTTTGTTGCAAATCCCATCCCCGCTGTGGGCCTTGGCATGTGGAGAGCATGGGCAGTGGTATTAAAAACCAGGGCAGGCTAAGCCTCCCCTGCCCCGGGCTGTGGCCCTGCCTATGTTCCCCTGGGAGGCCTCGTCCTCTCTCCCCCTCTGCCCTGAAGCCAGCAGGGGCTCAGCATTGGCCAGCGGCCTGGGCTGGTGCTGGGGGGCCGGTGGCTCAACCTGGCACTTGAGGGGGCCGGCCTGGCATGGCTGGGACAGAAGGGCTGGGTCTCCTCCAGCCGCAGGGTGGGGAGGACTTGGGGATCTGGCATGCAGAGGGCGGGCCTCAGGTGGAAGGGGCAGGGCTGGCAGGGTAGCCTTCCCGAGGGAGGTTCACCCGCCGCCCGTGGTGGAGGGGGACACAACTGAAGCTCCCAAAGGGATTCAAGCCTTCAGTGAGAATTCATACAGCCCCACCAAAAGGATGCAGCTCGACCCATACTTTACTGCTCAGGGGCTGTCGCTCGTTTGTCTATCCACATCGGCTGTGTCTGCACTCGCCATCCCACCACTGCTCCAGCATCACTGCCTGGACGTCTGGCCCAGACAGTCCTCCTGGGCAATACTCCTACATTGCCTACCGCGGCTCACAGCAGCTCTCTGGGACCTGGCAATTAAAACACCAGCAGCTGCCTTGTCTGCGTCATTGCTGCAGCCAGGGGAGCTGCTGCCCTGAGGAGTTTTAGGCTAATGAGTCTAGACCAGGCCATTGTCCCCTGCATGAAGCCCACATCTTGCTTACAGATGCAAAAACGCCTTTGAGCTGAGACCAAGTTCAGGATCCATCACACCGGTGTATTGTTATATGGACCAGAATCTCAGCCCCCTTCTAGACAGACTTGGAGCACGCCCCTGCCAGCACCAAATCCTTTGCACAGAGTGGTTTGACCTTGTACAAAATGCCACTATCTTGCAAAGATCTGCTCTTCCTTCAGTGCTCACTGTACTGAAAAGTCAGCATGGACGAAACACCCCAGCGCATCAGGCTCTCCATCTCTCCATCGACATGTGAGGGGGTTCATGCCAGCTGCCCACGTGGCTCTTATCGTGGCTGGGCTGCGCCTCTGAGGCCCCCTCCCCACCGGCTGGAGCAAGAGCCTCCTGGGCAGCTGTGGGGAGCCTGGTTCTCTCCTCCTCCCCTGGGTGGGGGAACCAGAGGACAGGGACACAGGCAGAGGGCTGCTTTTGGCCCCACCTCACCCTGGGCAGGGGAAGGGGCGTGGGTTCCCCAGCCCTGCTCTGGCTTCTGGCTTGGCCGGGGGCGGGGCCTCCAGTGGAAGAGGAGGGGCCTCGAGGGCCGGTAGTGGGACCTCGGGGGGCAGGGGCCCCTGCCCCCCCCACTTTTGGAAAGGCTTTGCCGCCCCTGGTTCACTCCCTCACCCTCCTGTAAGGTCTGATGCCCGTTTTCTGCAGCCACATTAGGACAGCAGCAGCCAGGAGCCAAGAAGCAGAAAGTCACATCCTCACATTCCATCTAAATTACATTACAACAATGTACTACCAGGCTGTTCAGAAAGCCCCTGGCCTAACAGCACCCACCATCAGCCGACAAAGAAACAGATCTTAAGATGTTTAATAAAAACTTTGTTTGACAGCATCTGCCTGGCAAGAAACCACTTCTCTATTGCTTCTCTGTAGGGTTTCTGTCTGGTTCTTTCATTGTTTCTGTCTGTTGTGTAACTAGTTTGGCAAGATTTAAATCAGCTAAGGTGAGGGGTCTGACTGAGTAAAGTGTTTCATAATGGGCAAGGATTGGTGAAAAAATACTGTTTTGTAAGACTTTACTTTACTTTATAAACTGGGGCCAAAAGGAACTCCAGGACACAGCCCCAAGATCACAGCTGTCAGACCTCAACACTCTGCCAACCATATTGTACAGAAACTGGAGTCCCCCAGACAACCTGATCCTGACTGGCCAACAGGAAAAGTTAATCTGCCTTACTGGGAGTGGGGAGCACGGTGTGCTTAGTGTGTGTATTCTGCTTTGGTAACTGTTAATGGAGAGGTTAAGGATATTATTGTGCAAGGATTTTCAGAGGTAAAAGGCCCTGTAAACACACAGAAGATTATGCTCTGATCCCTAAGAACTGGGTATGGGTGGCTCGGAGCCCTAGGAACGGGGAAGGGATGGCAGGTGCGTAAATTAACCAGGTTACACCTTAAGCTCATGGCAGAGTAAAGGTGAGGTGACCTACAGTGTGCGGGTAACCTTACCTGGCGTCATCTGTGGAGCCAACGCAAAGATTTGTGGATTCACAGGATTGAGCTGGATCTGGGAACTTCACTACACAAAGTTGGAGGCAATGTCATCAGCTATGGTCCATCTGGGCTGAAGCAATGGTCTTTAATAGACAATACATGTTTGATGAAGGCCTTCAGGCTTCTCCCTTTTATGATGTCCTTTCTTCCCTCTTGGCTCTCCCCTCCAACCGCTTGCTTCAGAGTCAGGTGAGCATTACCTCATCTAAGTCCCAAACTGACGAAGGGAAGGGGAGTGTGTGGTGCAGTAGGTACTGTCTGTGTGGGGAGTGGGAGAGCAGAGGAGGACTTTAGGGGATGGATGATGCCAGAGCCTGTAACCTGAGCTAGGTAAGGGAGGGGAAAGGTCAACACCTTTACCCGGGAAGGGGACAAAGGAAGGGAGTGGCCAGAGGGAAGCAGTTTGAGTTTGGGCTTGGGGCTGGATGGGTGGAATTCAGGGTATCCTAGCTAGGATCCAAGCACCCTGAAAGCCCAGAAGGACTCGATGGAGGGGTCCTGACTGTGCCTGCAAGCTCTGCTGTAACCTGTGTTCCTGTTGTCCAATAAACCTTCTGTTTTACTGGCTGGCCGAGAGTCACTGTGGGTCCCAGGAAGAGGGGTGCAGGGCCGGACTCCCCCCCACTCTGTGACAACTGGTGGCAGAGGTGGGATATACTGCACCCCGTGGACGGTGCTTCCTGCAGTCAGTGACTGGGGAGCAGTAAAACGAAGGGGTGATTAACCCCTGGGAGTGTGTGCCCAGTGAGAAGGACTTTGCAGTAACAGGGTCCCCCGGGGGATTGCAGCGAGCGGTCCCAGAGACGGAGGAGTCAGCTCGACCCTGGCAGAGAGGTGGTGACCTCACGAAGGGCTGGTGCACTAGGGGTCCCCCTGGAAACCGTGGGGAGCAGCGAGCACCCCGGCCTGTGAGTGCCCAGCAGGAAGATGTATGCCAAGCGGCGCAAGTGTGACCTGGTGGAGCTGTGCAAGCAGAGGGGGTTGCGCCCAGGGAGACGCACCAAGGACCAGCTGATTGCCCAGCTGGAGCAGGGAGACCGCATGAATGAACGGAGCCCTGTCTCTGAGGGAAGCAGCCGGGCAGATGCAGCGCAGGCACCAGTGTCTGTCCCCGCTGGGAGTGGTCAGCCGGCGGACGAGGGCTTCCCGAGACCCCCCCCTTCCTAGGCCTAGGGGAAGGGCGGGGAGGAGCCCAGTGTATACCGAGGGCACCCTGACACCCCCGGCGAGCAGGGGAGCCTCACGGCGAAGCTCAGCCCCCAGCAGGGGATCCTCCCGGCAACGCTCGGCATCCGTGGAGCGGATGCGGCTGGAATATGAAAGGGAGCTGAGACGGGAGGAGCTCGAGTTAAGGAGGCAAGAGCTGGAGGAGAAGGCGAAACAGCGTAAACATGAGGAGAACCAGCGGAAACATGAGGAGAACCAGCGTAAACATGAGCGGGAGGAGAAGGAGAAACAGCGTAAACATGAGGAGAACCAGCGCCAGTGTGAGTGGGAGGAGAAGGAGAAACAGCGTAAACATGAGCTGGACCTGGCCCAGCTGAGGAGCAGTGAGGCCCCGGCTGCGGTGAGTGAGGGGGGACCCAAGCCTACAAAGAGCTTTGATAAGCACTTGCTGCCCCGGCGTAAGGAGGGGGAGGACATAGATACCTTCCTGACGGCCTTTGAGAATGCCTGCGAGCTGCACAGGGTTGACCCTGCAGACAGGATCGCAGTTCTCACCCCCTTACTGGACTCCACAGCCGTGGAGGTGTATAGCCGACTGAAAGGGGCGGAGGCAGGGGACTACGAACTGTTCAAACAGGCCCTGCTCCGCGAGTTTGGGCTGACTCCTGAGATGTACCGGAAAAAGTTCCGGAGCCAGCATAAAACCCGTGAGGTCACATACCTACAACTGGTCAACTGGGCGCAGGGGTATGCCCGCAAGTGGACGGCTGGGGCCCAAACTAAAGAGGACCTGCTTGACCTATTCATACTGGAGCACCTGTACGAGCAGTGCCCGTCCGACTTGAGGCTGTGGTTGATGGACCAGAAGCCGGAGAACCCACAGCACGCAGGCCAGCTGGCCGACCAATTTGTGGACAGTCGGGCAGGGGATGGCAGGGAGGAGTCTCGAAGAAGCAGGCCTGCCTCAACGCAGAGAGAGAGTCATCATGGGACCTCCCAGCGGGGTCCTATGTAGAACCCCCCCAAAAGGGGAACATCCAGCGGCAGGTCCCTCCGACCCACTCAAGGGGACCCACGAGACATGGGCTGCTATCGCTGTGGCCAACGAGGTCACATACGGGCCCAGTGCCCCAAGATCAGGGACAGACCAAGCAGACCCAACCCGCAGAGGGTGGACTGGGTAAAAACCCAATCGGAGGAGGGGCTACATTCCCAGGAAAGGGGGGCTGGCAACATACCACCTGTGGATGCTCCAGGCTCCGGGTTTTTGGTTTACCGGGTGGGCGCGGGGCTGCCCCTCCGGAAAGAGTGCATTGTTTCCCTGGAGGTAGATGGGAGGAAGGTCACTGGGTACTGGGAAGTGACACTGGCCTGACCCGAGGTAGTGGCCTCAGATCGGATGGTGCCTGACACCTACCTGACCCTGATGGGCGTGGGCAGGACCCCAT
The DNA here is from genome assembly GCF_007399415.2 of Gopherus evgoodei. NCBI lineage: Eukaryota > Metazoa > Chordata > Testudines > Testudinidae > Gopherus > Gopherus evgoodei. Next base: position 133,631,988 of record NC_044327.1, on the reverse strand, counting down.
TCAAGGTGCCCGTGGCAAGGGTACACCTGAAATGGGGGGCCAAGGAGGGCCCCAAGGATGTGGGGCTACACTGATATTTGCCCACTGACGTGTTAATGGGAGGGGACCTCGAGGACTGGCCTAGTAACACCCAGAGTGCCCTGGTCGTGACTCGTAGTCAGAGTCGGCAAAGGGCACTGCACCCCGACAACGGGGAAGGTACTCGACCTGAGGTGCAGGACCCTAACTCAGGGAGCGGGGAACGCCCAGGGGCACGGTGCAGAGAGGCTGTGGCCTCAGACCCAGCCAGCAAGAGAGAGCCGGTCCCCATCCCTGTCCCAGCTGCTAAGTTCCAGGCCGAGTTGCAGAAAGATCCCTCCTTGCGGAAGCACAAGATGCTCCCCTTTTCAGGTCACTGGTAAAACTGCCCAGGACCTAGAAAGAGAGGTCAGGGACATGCTGGCTTTGGGGGTGATCCAGCCGTCTTCCAGCCCTTGGGCCTCGCCAGTGGTGCTGGTTCCCAAGAAGGATGGGTCAATCCGGTTCTGTGTGGACTATCGAAAGCTCAATGCCATCACCGTATCTGATGCCTACCCTATGCCCAGGCCTGACGAGCTCCTAGACAAGCTGGGAGGTGCTCGGTACCTCACCACTATGGATCTTACCAAAGGCTACTGGCAAGTGCCGCTGGACGCAGATGCCAGGCTGAAATCGGCCTTTATCACCCCTCTGGGGCTCTATGAGTTTCTGACCCTGCCCTTCGAGCACCGGCCACCTTCCAGCGCCTGGTGGATCAGCTACTGAGGGGGATGGAGAGTTTTGCCGTGGCGTATATTGACGACATCTGCGTCTTCAGCCAGACCTGGGAGGACCACATGTCCCAGGTTAAACAAGTCCTAGACCGACTCCAAAAGGCTGGGTTAACAGTAAAGGCTGAGAAGTGCAAGGTGGGGATGGCTGAAGTATCTTACCTGGGCCATCGGGTGGGGAGCGGCTGCCTGAAGCTGGAACCAGCCAAGGTGGAGGTGATCAGAGACTGGCCTGCCCCCCAAACCAAAAAGCAGGTCCAGGCCTGTATTGGGATGGCGGGGTACTATCGAAGGTTCATGCCCCACTTTAGTGCCATAGCCGGCCCCATCACTGAACTGTGCAAAAAGGGGAAGCCAGACAAGGTGATCTGGACTGAGCAGTGCCAGGAGGCTTTCTGGGCTCTGAAGGAGGCTCTGGTTGGTGGCCCAGTTCTGGCAAACCCAGATTTTGACAAACCCTTTATGGTGTTCACCGATGCCTCAGACACGGGACTGGGGGCGGTGTTAATGCAGGAGGATGAAAAGGGGGAGAGACACCCCATCGTGTACCTGAGTAAGAAGCTGCTACCCCGGGAACAAAGCTACGCGGCCATCGAGAAGGAATGCCTGGCCGTGGTGTGGGCCCTTAAGAAGCTAGAGCCATATCTCTTTGGGCGACACTTCACCGTGTACACCGACCATTCTCCCCTGACCTGGCTGCACCAGATGAAAGGAGCCAACGCCAAGCTCCTGAGGTGGAGCCTGCTCGTGCAGGACTATGACATGGACGTGGTCCATGTGAAGGGAAGTGCCAACCTGACAGTGGATGCATTGTCCCGGAGAGGGGACCCTGAACTTCCCCAGGTCACTGGGCAGAGTGACCCCGCTCAGTTCAGTCTCGAAGGGGGGAGAGATGTGATGCAGTAGGGACTGTCTGTGTGGGCAGTGGGAGAGCAGGGGAGGACTTTAGGGGATGGACGATGCCAGGGCCTGTAACCTGAGCTAGGTAAGGGAGGGGAAAGGTCAACACCTTTGCCCGGGAAGGGGACAAAGGAAGGGAGTGGCAGGAGGGAAGCAGTTGGAGTTTGGGCTTGGGGCTGTGTGGGCGGAATTCAGGGTATCCTAGCTAGGATCCAAGCACCCTGAAAGCCCAGAAGGACTCGGTGGAGGGGTCCTGACTGTGCCTGCAAGCTCTGCTGTAACCTGTGTTCCTGTTGTCCAATAAACCTTCTGTTTTACTGGCTGGCTAAGAGTCACTGTGGGTCCCAGGAAGAGGGGTGCAGGGCCGGACTCCCCCACACTCCGTGACAGAGTGACTTACTTGAGAGTCCAACAGATCCTTTGTTGCTGCCTAGGCCAGTGTCCTTTGTTCCTGTGAGGCTGGGCTGGGTTTGTCCCATACATGCCCTGATGAGGTGTGAACTGCCCCTCTGCTCCTGGAGAGTTTTTGCCTGGGCCTGTTTTAAGCCATGAGGAGACATTTTCAGCCTTATAAGTATATACGTGAAATGACAACCTACAACAATTACTGGAACAACAATTCCTAGAACATCACTATAACAACAATGCTCAGTGCATTATGAGCCTTCCGAAAACACCGGACATGACAAACTTTGCATTGGATACCACACAATCATATTATAAGGATGAATATGGGGGTGCTGGGTGTTCCCCAGAGGAATAGAACAACACAGACACTATGAAACACAAGCAATATCTTGTCTTTAAATTCCAGAACTGCCCCCGTTCTGGAGACTTTCATAAACTGATTTAAATGCACGAAAAGTTGTACTATCATGATGCAAATGCTAAGAAATTAGACCTCTGAAATTCACAGTGGGTGGGGAGAGGGAAACATGTTGTAGACAACCAGTGTCATGCCGTGTCCAGTGCTGCTAGCTAGAAAAGACAGGCCAAAAGCCTGAAAAACAACCCAGATGTGCTGTGAAAATTCACAGAGCAGTTTGCTCACAGGATGGGCTGCTCTGCCCACCCCCTCCATTCTCTGCCTCGTCAGTTGCAACTTGCAACTAAAGCAAATCTCATCTATCAGTCTATGGTATTTATAAGGCGCCTGACTTCTTGGCTTCCAAACTGGGCTGATGGAAGATTTTTCCATTGAAACTGGTTTTCAATGGAAAATTAGGCTTCTAACAAATGATTTTTCCCCACACACAAAGTATCTGCTTTCCAACGATAATTTTGACTCTTTGTCCAAAAAACAAAACCCACAGAACTGTCAACCAGAAGTTTTCACTTTTTCAATAAAAAGGCAAAATTTTCCATGGAAAAAAACAAAACCCATTTTCTGAGCCTCCCACGCTGAACAGCCCCGGCAGCTGCCCAGTTGCGTCCTGTGGTCACAGCAAAGTACCACACACCGACTAGTGTCCAGGCTTGGCACTCAAGGCAACCTTCCCAGGCCCTTTGCCCAGTGCCTTTGCCCCCAGTAGCTGCTTCCTCTTCTTGCTTAAGTAGATGCACAGATAAGGCCACTGTCTATATTGCAATAAAGGACCCATGGCACAGCCGCAGCTCGCCTGGGTCAGCTGACTCGGGTGCATGGGACTCAGGCTGCAGGGCTATAAAATTGCAGTGGTGACAATTGGGCAGGCTGAGCAGGGGCATGGTATGACCTCTCCCTGGCTCCCTTTGCAGGGAACGAATCCCTTCCCTGGTTGCTGTGAATCCACCCCATCCCACAGTTCACACATAAGCTCCTTACAGCTGGGGCGGCTTCTGTGTTTGTGCAGTGTCTGGCCTGCTGTGTGCTCCCTAAAGCAAGGACTGATCGCAGTATGAATGGTGAAGCCCTTGTGCCAATCTGTACGTTCCAAAGGCCGAGCCCGGCAAAGTCTGCTGTGGCTGGTATCACTCAATCCATGCTGTGTTAATACACTTATTTTGCTTCCACTCTAAATCACGAGTGCTGGGTACACGTGGCGTCTAGCAAGCTGACGGGTTGGTGTGTTTTACTGTCTCTGGTGAGGCAGCAAATGTCACACTGTCTCTGTGAGGTCCCAGGGAAAGGGACAGGTCCCTGCAATAGGACGATTTGGGGTGAATTCAGGACTGGACGGGGACTAGGGTGAGTCTGCAAGGAGTAACCAGGTTGGACAAAGCCAGGGCAAGGCTGATAGGGTCAGAACTCTGGACCAAACTTGCCCAGGCACAAGACACTCAGGATTAGAGAACAGATGGTGAGCGACCCCCTTACTGGCCTGGGTGAACCCCAAAATGTCACACAGAGAAACTAGACTCATTCCATGATATGCCACCAATTCTCTGGGGGACCCTGGCCAACTCACTTAATGTAGCTTCTGCCTCAGTTCCCCATGAATAAAAAGAGAGTCATACTTCCCCACCTCCCAGGGAGGCTGTGAGGATGAAATGCATTCACGAGAGAGAGGTGCTCGCACGCTGGAGTGATGTGGGAGCCATATAAGTACCATAGATCGAGACAGATCTGCGTGGTGGGGATGGAGGAAAACTCTTTGAAAGCACAAAACTCTCTGGAGTTTTGAGTTATCGCTGCGTGTTTGCATTCTGCTCCTTCGCTGTCCATGCTCAGGGCTCTGCAGCTGATATGGAGGAATCCTTAAATGTTAACATTGACCTTCACATGATTAGAAGATGTAACCAGAGGAGATGAAATGTCTAAAATCAGGTCATTGTGCTCTGCCAAACATCTTGTGAAATACGAAGAGCCCGTGCCCCTGCTAAGAGAAGTAACAGATTTTCCTGCACAGCCCTGACTGCAGAAGGACTGCAGAGCAGACTTAGAAGCCAAGGCTGCATGCGCTCGCTTCCATTCTTTACAACAGGGGCTAACTTAGCAGAGGAAACCAGGCATGCAAAACAACAAGGCATCGTGTGCATGTAATGACTGCAGCAAAATCTCTCTCAGGCCCCTAACTGGCCATCGGCAGGTGCAATTGTCCAGAATGAGCATATGAGCCATGCAAATCTAAGTGCTGCCTTCAGACCCCACTGGACCTACAGTGTTGCCTGGTATCATCTCTTCATGAACCACTAGTTACGATTTTATGTGCATTACTATTTGTTACTGGGCTGGCCTCAGGGTGCAGCCAGGATCGAGGCGTCATTGCACTGGGCCCTATTCAAACACACAGCAAGACTCAGCCCCTACCCCAGATCTATCTAGGTGCTTAGGGGCCATCCATAAATTATGTAACACATATTTTGGTGATGTCCAAGACCCCCTTGTAACACTTTGTAATACTAAAACAAACATTCTGTCCTGTAAAATTAAAGACCCACCCATCCCTTAGTGCATTACGTAATTTATGGATAGCCCCTTCCTGATATAGCCCTCAGCCCTGAGCACTAGAGGCGGTCGGGAATTTTTCAGTGACATTTTTTTTGTCAAAGGATGCCAATTTGTCTAAATCAAAGCTTTTTGCACAAAGGGAGCAGTTTCAGCAAATTTCTCAGCTTGAAACACTTTCTGAAAGAAAAGTTTTCAGTGTCAAAATCTCCCATTTAAGCATTTTCAAAATGACCAGTTTTGGTTTTTCCAGTTCAGAGTAAGTTTTGATTTCAAGTTGTAAGCCTAGTGGAGTAGAATTTAATTTTATTATTTTGCTTTGATAAAGAAGGTCAAAATCAAAACAAAGCTTTTGAAAGTATCAAAATGAAATGTTTCAACTGACCTGAGTCTAAATATTTTTTGGTTCATGCCTTTTTTTTTTTAAATTTAGACCTTTCGCCATGATTCAGGTTGGGGAAAATTTCTAAAATCTCTTGGCAGGATGAGAAAACCGTTTCTCACATAGCGCCCTACAGTCGCTAACGGACTTTATCCCTTGCAGTAGGGATTGATCATCCCTATTTTAGGGATGGGGAAATGAAGCTCAACGGACATGGAGTAACTTGTCCAAGTTAACACATGCAGTTTATGAAAGATCAGGAGGAGAACTCCAGTTTTCTGAGTTCCCATGCCAGGCCCTGGCCAATGGACCATTCTGCCTACCTTTTGTGAGTTTACCCTCTAAGGGCTGTATGTCCGGAGGTCCTTCTTAGTTCTTATTCAGTAGCTTTCCATTGACTTTCCCTCAATGAGGATTGAATAGAGACCCCAAGATTTGCCCTGATAGGCTTAGTCCGGGGCTGGTCCAGAAGTTTCGAACAAAACCTTTTCCCGTCTGAAAATGAGGTTTTGTCCATAGTGAAATTTTCCACAGGAACAGAATGATGTCATCAGGATAGGCCATCAGAAATATTGAAACACCGTGTTCCAGTTCAGGTCAGGGTCAATCAGCCGGTCTGTCTAATCTGCTCGCAGTGGTGCCTGGGAGCTGTATTTCTTGGTCCCACTACGCTACTGGACATGGACTACATCTCCAATGATGTGCTACAGTCTAATACCAATGTCGGAGCCGTGGTGGCATTTCATGGGACTCCCACAACCATGGGACACCAGACCCTTATGTTAGTGGATGTGACTCCACTAACCCCAGGGGAGTGACTCATGATTTACACCAGTCTGAGAGAGATCAGACTCAGCCCATTAGACTGCAAGCTCTGTAGGCCACCTGCCCTGCCTCCCACCTTCCACATACAGCTCCGAGCTCACCGGGGGTGCTAGACATGCACCAGTGTATCCGCAAATGCTTTCAGCTCATCAAGCATTTCTGATACACTGGCTGGATGCGCCCTGCTTTGATTGTGCCTGATTAACATGCAAGCGGGCCAGATTTGACAGTCACTCCTGGGGATGGGATGATCGTGAGCTTTTAGAAAGCAAATGACAGGGCCGGCGCTGGCTGCACTGCCTGGCTTATTAGACAGCTGTCTCCCTCCTTAGCTTGCTCTCAGATGAGCTTTTGCTTTTGTCACTCCCCAAGAACGCCGCTTTGGCTGCGAGCTGTCGTTCTAATGTCACGGTGCGCAGTGCGGGTAGCTGTTCTGTACTGCCATAGAACAGCACAGGGGAAGTCTTGAGATGTGGACAGACATCTCTGGGCAGTGGGAGTGCCGTCAGGCCAGACAGCAGTGGTGCAGATCACTCCTGGAGGAGTGGTTCGGATGTGAAATCCAACACTCTGTGTCTTAGGTATTTATCTGGCCCCCATCGCTGTCACCTGCCAGTCTTTAATGTGTTGAGTCTCAGAACAGTTCTGCAGTTTCATGGGGCCTGGGTCAGAGAAAGTAGGGGGCCCCTCCCCACACCTTCTGGCTGTGGTCCCGCCCCGTCCCGCCCCTTTCACCTGTGGTCCCACCCCTGTTCCACCCACAGTCCCACCCCATTCTTCCCCCCCTCCCACAGCCCTCGTTTGCTCCTTTCTTTACTCCCCACCCCACTGTGGCCCCAAGACCGAAGAAGCTCAGTGTCCCCGCCAGGACCCCGGGGCTGCAGTGGGGAGTGACAGCTGCCCAGCCCTGAGACTACAACAGGGAGCCAGAGCTCCTCCGGTCTCGGGAGGGCAGGCCTTCCCCCGCCCTGCCCAGTGCTGCTGCTGGGGAGTGGAGGGGGTCAGGGCATGGAGACTTCCCCCACCCCTGAGTTTGTCTGCTGGGGGCAGGGAGCCTGTTTTTCTGGGGCCCCTCATTTGGCTGGGGCCCCTGGGCATGGGTCCTGTAGGCCCCTTGGCTAATGTGCCACTGTGCAAGGCACTGCAGGGCTGTTGTCCCCACAGTGCTGCAGGGAAACTGAGGCACGGAGTGGCTAAGGCCCACTTCTTAGCTCCCATTGACTTCCATAGGAGTTTGGCATCTAAACACCCTTGCAGAACAGGGCCTCAGTGACGTGCCCAGGGTCACTCAGGAAGCTGGTAATTGAATCTACGTCTCCTGAGTCCAATCATAATCCATGTCACCCGGAACAGATGCTCCCCAGCCCTTATGGAGACAGGAATCGCAGGTGACTGGTCCCAGGACTGCCCGATGGGCCTGTCAAATTGCTTGTGTGGTGCATTCAGTGAGGGCAACTCAGCAGAGGCAAAATGGCACCTGGAAGGTAGAAATCACGGCAGACAAACAGCATTTGCTTGCTCTGATGGCCGCGTGTGATTGGAGAAGAGAATCATTATCGCTGCCACGGTTACTGCTCTGAGTTAATGCCTGTCTTGCCGTGGTGCACAAAGGTCCCAATCCAGGCTGGGGAGCCACTGAGCTCTACAGCCACGTGGTACGAGACCGCCTCTGCCTTACGGAGTTTGCGCTCCAAAGAGACAAGACAGCCACACGGTACTATTCTGTCCGTTTATAGCGCCTTCCAAATGCCACCTCAACCCCCTTGCGAGCTCATCTCATTGCCAGGGGAACTGATGGAGAGCGCAATCAGATGACTTGCCCCGGAACACAAAGGAAGTCTGTGGCAGAGTCAGGGAAAGAGCGGTTTGCCTGACACTCAGGCCTAGCTCCATGAAGGTATCTGGGAGTTAGGAGCCTAAATGTTTGTGAGGATCTGAGCCTCGGTCCTGTGCTATCAGCACTAGACAAAGCTCCCTTTCTAAAAGCTCCTCCGAAAGGGGATTTCCTCGGCGGCTTTGCCTTTGTGCTGAGTTTTGGGGAAATGCCGTCATTTTTCAATTAGTTACCAGCACATTGAAAGCACTTGAAGGTAAGTGCTACTGCAGATGGATGGCTGCTGGCACAGTTCCCAACACTCCCAGGACATGGAAGGAGTCTGGAAACTTTTCAGCGTGTGACTGCAGATTTGCTGGCATGTTTGAGGACAGATCCAGAGGCCGTTTTATTTCAGTGGGATTTGGATCAGGCCCTTAGCGGACTAGGGACAGATGGAAGAATGAAAGAAAAACTTGACTAATTTCCCTGATAGTATAATACAAAACCTTAGTTACAACTTCAAATGTTGAGGGTTGGCATATGTGCGCAGGGATAAGATGCGCAGTGTGACGTATTCCCAGAGGTGAGGCGTGCAGTGTGACAAGTGCCCAGACGTGAGGTGTGCAGTGTGACAAGTGCCCAGAGGTGAGGCATACACTGTGACGTGTGCACAGAGGGGAGGTGTGCAGTGTGACGTATGCACAGAGGTGAGGTGTGCAGTGTGACAAGTGCCCAGACGTGAGGTGTACAGTGTGACGTGTGCACAGGGCGGAGGTGTGCAGTGTGACGTATGCACAGAGGGGAGGCATGCAATGTAATATGCGCAGAGGTGAGGCATTCATTATTATGTGTGCACAGAGGTGAGGCGTGCAGTGTGAAGTGTGCCCAGAGGTGATGTGTGAATAAGTGAGGTGTGCACTGTGATGTGTGTGCACCTGTGAGGTTTGTAGTGTAGTGTGCCCAGAGGTGAGGCATGCAGTGTGATGGGTGTGCACAAGTGAGGTGCACAATGTGATGTGTGCGCAAAGGTGAGGCATCCACTGTGATGTGCACAGAGGTGAGCCATGCAGTACGATATGTGCACAGAGGTGACGTGCGCACTGTGATGTGTGCACAGAGATGAGATGTGCACTGTGACATGCACAGAGGTGACGTGTGCAGTGTGATGTGTGCGCAGAGATGAGATGTGCACCGTGATGTGCACAGAGGTGATGTGTGCAGTATGATGTGCGCAGAGGTGACCTGTGCAGTGTGATGTGTGCGCAGAGATGAAATGTGCACTGTGACATATGCACAGAGGTGAAGGGTGCAGTGTGATGTGTGTGCAGAGGTGCAGTGTGCACCGTGATGTGTGCGCAGAGATAAGATGTGCACTGTGACATGCACAGAGGGGAGGCGTGCGCTGTGATGTGTGCGCAGAGATGAAATGTGCACTGTGACATATGCACAGAGGTGAAGGGTGCAGTGTGATGTGTGCGCAGAGGGGAGGCGTGCAGTGTGCAGAGCCGTGCCATGTGTGACATGCCGGTGGGGGATGCATGGAACTGTAATTAAGGCTGCGTGTGCCGTGCGCAGTGTCCTTCCCCCTCACTTGGAGGAGGAGTGGGGTTCTTTGCGAAGAGCCGTCCCAGCCGGTGCTGGATGGGCATTAATACACTGTGAACTGGTGTCCCGTAACTTGGCTTTTCCTTGCTTTCGGGGCTGTGTTGGGATGGAGGCCGTCACAAACCCCAGCCTTCAACTCTTCCTTAAACTATGCTTCTGCTTCTGGACTAGACACACGGGCCAAACCCCGGGCACACGGTAGCACAAGCACACCGGGAGCTAAGCCAGAACTCCGTGAGCTGCCAGGACTTAGCCGGCTTTTCTGGGGCCAGCGGCCAGAGAGCCAGGCGATCCTATGTGCTACGCCAGCGCCCGCTCAGTATGCCCAGCTGGCTCGGGAGCCAATACAACGTGCATGCTTAGGGCCAGGCCGGGCCCTGCAGAGATGAGTTATAAAGCATTTGGCAGCGAAGGGGTGCAGAAGGGGTTAAGTGTGAACACGGAGACACACGGAGGCACCTGCCTCTCCTAGGATTCCTCCCACAGCCCTTTTCCTTTCTGTGCAGACACCATCAGATTAGGAATTAATTATAAATGCGAATAGAAAAATCACTTTGTTTAAAAAAACCCAACAGCCCAGAGCTGTACATTAAAAACAAATTACGCTCAGCAGGCAGGTGAACCGGGACCTGCCAGGCAATCGGGAAGGCAGCGTGCAGGCAGTAATTGAAAAAGTGAGAGACGAGCAAGCGACTTACCCATCAACAGAATAGCTCCCGCTGCATATGTGCAATAACAAAGCGAAACAATCAGCATCGGACCCTGGAGCACAGCAGAACAGATGCGCGGCCTGGCCTCCCAGCCTGCCTTCGTACAATGGCGCCAGCTGCTTTAGCTCATTTGAGGGAGCATATTGAAATCTCAGTTATTAGACTCGGATCCCTCTTCCAGGCAATTTTCATTTCCCCTCTCGGCCAGCACGGGAGAACCGTTCGGCACTGTCTCACTTCCCCGTCCCACAGGGTCTTTTGGTTGCTTTGAGTCTGAGATGCTGGTTTACTCTGGGCAGAAGGAAAAACTGGAATTCCTTGAGCACCGTCCTAGGAAACGCTTTTGTCTGGGAGGGACCTAGAATTGAAATCTGTGTGCTTGGGAATCACTCAAAGGCTTCTCCCCAGCGGGGACCCGAGCAGAGCCATGCTGCTGTCTGGAGACCACTGCTGAAGCAGGCCAGGAGACCCCACTCTGTGTTCTGGGGCAGGACTTCAGATTAACCCAGGAACAGACTATCCCAGAGGTAGCGGAGGTCGATCTCACCAAAGCCCAAGTGCATGGTTGTTCTCCGCCAGGGCTAAGGACATCACTTGTTCATCTGGATGCATTCAGGGCAGCCGCTGGCCCCTAATGTTGTCATTCCAACCTTCTAAGAGCCTCCCAATTTCCTTCGACTCAACATGCATTGTCACCAATCGCTGGCGGTGTGACAACCGTGCATCTAAGCTCTGTCCTGCAGTGCCCCCTCCTCAGGCTTTCCCAGCTGGGAAGGCCTCTCTGCTTTACTCGGTCCAGGCTTTCCTTATTTTGAGATGTCATTAACAGCGAGAAGAGAGTTGCCAGCTCCCTGCAGGGGGACCATCTCCACCACTGGTTGCTCCTGGGAAGGCCAGTGAGACTCGGACACCCAGCTGAGGAAGCTAATCCAATTTTACTCTCTGCACACCGGTACAATGCACTTTTAACACACGGCGAGGGCCTACAACCTTGTGAGAGCCCTCTGGGTCCTGGTTTATTCGCTGCCCAACCTCCAGGCAAGGTGGGCAGAACTGGGGGGGCTAACGAGAAGGGTCTACTCAATGCAAGACAGTTCTCTGCAGCTACCACCACTTCCCTTGTGGAACTATTCCACAGCCTCATGATCACTAGGAGTGTTTTCCCGTGATTGCTTTCTGTCCATTGCCCCCAGCCAGGATCAGGACCCCTTTGTGCGTGCACACACACACACACACACACACACACACACACACACACACACACACACACAACCCTACCTTAAAAGGAAGACGTTAAATCTGAATAAATAAGACAGAATTAGGATCTGAGCCCCGGGGAGGTGTGATGAGTTGGCCAACACCATCTGGCGTCGGGGGCAGAGCTGGGAATCAGATTCAGGAGCTCTCAGTAACTGCTGCCTTGCTCACAAAGAGATCCTCTCTCCCACGCAATGCCAACTGGCCATTCTCTCTCAATTCAAACCAACAGGCAGCAAATGTTCCCCCAAATTCTTTGCCCCTGCCCCTGGCGACAATGGGAAGAATCCCAGTCTCCAAAGCCTAGTGCAAATATTACTCTGAGCAAGATGGGAGGAGTGTTAAAAACAAGACAAACTAAGTACAGCTGGCATAAAATCCATGCAGTACATTGAACTGGAATGATTCTGACAATAAAGCAACCCAATAATTATTATGAAATGAAAACAGCCCTGGCTATTGATTGTTGAGAGCTGGCATTCACTCTGCGGAGGACGTGCCAGACAGGTTTGCTTTGCTTTTCGTCTTTCCCTTTGAAATGCGGGAGGAAAAGAACTCTGGAATGCAGGTTGCAAATGAAGTTCAGTGTGGAGCCCCAGCTGGGAAGGGCGTCTGCAGGAGGGAGAGGTGGAAGGAGAACGGCTGGTAGAAGAGAAATACACTTGTGCATGTGTTTGTATGTGAACATGTGTATGGCATGTGTAGCCACACCCAACTCTGCTAATTCACCTCAGTCCTGTCCCTGCTATCCTAGGGCTGGAATCCCAACACACAGCTCTGCCGGCGTCCCTCAGTCCTGACCAGCAATCCACCTGTTAGTCCAGTCCTGTGGTCACCCCCCACCAACTCTGCCAAAGCCCCTCAACCCCACCCTGCAGTTCCCCCACTCCCAACCAGGAAGCAGAAATTCAGTCATCTCCTTGCCAGAGGATGTTGTGAAGGCCAAGACTATAACAGGGTTCAAAAAAGAACTAGATATGTTCCTGGAGGATAGGTCCATCAATGGCTATTAGCCAGGATGGGCAAGGATGCAAAACCGTGCTCTGAAATGTCCCTAGCCTCTGTTTGCCAGAAGCTGGGAATGGGAGACAGGGGTTGGATCACTTGATAATTGCCCTGTTCTGTTTAGTCCCTCTGGGGCACCTGGCACTGGCCCCTGTTGGAGAACAGGACACTGAGCTAGACGGACCCTTGGTCTGACCCAGTCTGGCCGTTCTTATGTCCCAGCAAACTCATTGCTACTTGAGTTCTCTGGTAGGGCTGCAGAAAGGAAGGCTCCCGCGCTAACCTAACAAGCCACATCTCCCATTCCCCGTGCCGATGGCGTGGATTTTATTGGTTTGTGGTCCCTAGAGCCACCCAGTCCTCCATCCCCAGTGATAAAGACTCCTCCAGACAGCTCTCAGGTATGAACTGTGCGCCACCACCACACGCTTTCAGCGCAGGCCCTGCCAGGGAGGTAGGGGTGAGGTGCAGTGGTGTGAGAAGCGCTGTTCTTCCGGTCAGATGTTCAACCTAGGCGTGATCTGTCTGTCACCATAGTACAGGGGAGGGCAAACTACGGCGTGCCGGCCAGATCCGGCCTGTCAGGACTTTCAATTCAGCCCGCGGGATTGCCAGCCCCATGGCACAGCGGGGCTAAGGCAGGTTCCATGCCTGCCCTGGCCCTGCGCCGCTCCTGGAAGTGGCTGGCACCACGTCCCTGCGGCCCCTGCGAGAGGAGGGGCAGAGGGCTCCATGCGCTGCTCTCGCCAGAAGGCACTGCCCCCCGCAGCTCCCATTGGCCAGGAACAGGGAATTGCGGCCAATGGGAGCTTCAGGGGTGGTACCCGCAGGCGAGGGCAGCATGCGGCAGAGCTGCCTCCTCCTGGGAGCCACAGTAGGACATGCTGGCCACTTCCTGGAGCCACGCGGGGCCAGGGCAGGTAGGGAGCCTGCCTTAGCCCCGCTGTGCACCGCTGCCACCCTGGAGCTGCCAGAGCCCACACCTCAACCCCCTGCCCTGATCCTCCTCCTGCACCCTCAACCCCTGCCCTGAGCCCCCTGAACCACTCCTGCTTCCCAATGCCCTGCCCTGAGCCCCCTCCCACATTCCACACCCCCTTCTGCACCCCAGCCCCCTGCCCAGCCCCCCTCCTGCATCCTGCACCGCTCCTGCACCCCAACCCCCTGCCCCAGCCCTACATTGATGGCCCTGCATACAATTTCCTCACTCACATGTGGTCCTCAGGCCAAAAAGTTTGGCCACCCCTGCCATAGTACCTACCCTAGTACCCTCCCCGTCCCTCATGGGGCCCCAGCGTCCATGCTCCAGCCCCAGTCCAGACATCTACAATTTTACAGCCCTGCAACATCAGGAGCCGAGTCCGCTGACACGGGCCAGCCATGGGTGTTTTATTGCAGAGTAGTGGGTTTAGTTGCTGCTATGTAGATTTTCCTTTTCCTTGTCTTTTTTTTCCTCATTTCTTGCCTGTTTGTTTGTGGCAGGTGCAACCTGGTGGCAAAGCCCTTGGGCTGAAGTGAGCCTGGCGCTGTCTCGGCTTATCCCAATCTCTTGTGGCAATGGAGGCCCTACCCGGAGCCCTCACCTGCTGGGCTCTAGGGGTGGTTCATGGGAAGGACAAAGGGCCCGTTGGAAGAGTCGGGGAGAACCCTGAGATCCTGGACACACACGAGCCCCCAGGTTTGCCTGCCCGGTCGCCGCCTTGCGGCTGTCCAGCCCGGGCAGGTGTTTGGCAAAGGGAACTTTGAGAAGTGGGGCATGCCTTGGACTTGGGAGATGAGGCCATCTCACCACGTTCAGATCTGCAATCTGACCTAGGTGTGAGTCAGACCAGTGGCTGGGAGGGCTCTTCTCCAGCCTTCTCTCTCCCCAGCCCTTCCTCCGCATTGTGCATTCTGCACCAGCCACCCAGTGCTTCCCACACTCGGTCTTGTCCTCTTTCTGCCCTGAAAATCTCTCTCCTCTTAATGGCTTGCAGAGAAACCTGTCTCCTTCCGCCTCGCTCACCCACGCTGGGAGAGAAGAGCTTAAAGAGCCTCTTATCCGAGCCATTTCATCTCTCCCTGAATTGATTTCTCCGCTGCAGCGAGCTGATGGAGACGCCAGCTCTGCGTGGGCCAAGGCAGAGGGCTAGTGATTGCGCAGGGGGAGGACTGTGTGGAAACAGGGTCAGGGCAACCCGGTAGCAGCCGCTGTTTCACCTGACTGGTTGCTACTGCACCAGGCCTGGCTGGACAGGCAGATACGGACAGTCGATGCCTTTTCAGTTTATCCTTGAAAACGCACATGCCCGCCACAGTCTGTCTTCACTGCAGAGTTAATTCAGACTCCGCCCCAGGTGCACATCTTAATTCCCCTCCCATCCACACATCAAATCCTCTCACTGGTGCTTTCAACCTGGCTGGGCTGGGGTTCAAGGCTGCTACCCGGCTGCTGTTCGCACCCCAACTGGTAACGTGGCCTCTTTGAAGGGAGGATGCTGGTCTCTCAAGTGCTCAGTCGTCCTCTAATAGTGGTGCCCCGAAGCACGAATTCTCCTAGGACCCCCTGGGAAAGAATCTCAGAGCAGCTCAGCTCACCGCAGTGCCAAGGACCAGAGGATGGGCCCCCAGGTGTCCGAGAAACACACAGGGGGAAGCGCAGCACCAGCAGGATCCCAGCTGTTCCCACCCAGGCTAGGTTAACTCAGGGGCTCGGTCCAGACTTCCAATCCCCCAGGTTAACTCCGCAGCGACCCACACATGCATGCAGACGTGAATGCATCCACACCCGCACAGAATCGCTCCTGCTGCAGGACCTAGGCTGCAGGCCCCTGCAGTGGAAAGTGCGCCTGGAATGAGGGTCTTACGGGTGCCTTGCCTTGCTGCGTTGGGGTGCCAAAATGTGTGTGGTGACAGATGGGGCGAGGGCATGCGTGACATATGCTGGTCCAGCACTTCTCCCAGGAATGCTCTGCCCAAGGCTCAGGAGGGGTGTCTAAAGCTGTTCTCCCCTGATGGCAGGGGGGGCAAATCTCATCCCCCATTGGGGACATCTCCCCTTGGATGCAGCAGCTACCCTCACTGGCACAGGACAGCACGGGCCCAAGCACTGATGATCGTGCGTCAAGCCCTCGGCATATTGTCTGCAGCTACTGACAAGACCCAGTGCGCAAACTCCAGGAGGTTCACCTGAAAATGGGCTCCTCCCACCCCTCTTCACCTGTCTGCCTCCCTGCTTCATCCTAAGTGCCTGTAACTCCCAGCAAAACAAAAGGATTGGCGGGGGGGGAGCTTCTGGGAGGGGGCAGAGCCTGGAGAACAGGGGCACTGGGGGACCAGCAATGCCTCCTGCAGGGGATGTTGGGAGTCCCAGTTACAGGTGTACTCGAGGGCTGGCAGGTTCTATAAGAAGAACCCTCTCCACCTGTACGGCTTTACGAACCCAGGAAGGGAGCTCTCAGTGATGCCTGACCCCTTCAGTATGTGCAGAGCTCATCTACCTGCCAGGGCAGAAAGATAGCTGTGAGCGGGCAGAGCACTGCTTGGCAATGAGCCCCCCAGGCCTCCTACTTTGCATCCCATGTGCCATCTTGAGCAGGACCCCAGCAAGGAAGGCAAAAGAGGCGTCCCCCAGCTCAGAGCAACACATAAGAATGGGTGGATTTATAGCAGCCTTCAACTACCTGAAGGGGGTTTCCAAAGAGGAGCTTGGCTATTCTCAGTGGTGGCAGATGACAGAACAAGGAGCAATGGTCTCAAGTTGCAGTGGGGGAGGTCTAGGTTGGATATTAGGAAACCCTATTTCACTACGAGGGTGGTGAAGCACTAGAATGGGTTCCCTAGGGAGGTGGTGGAATCTCCTTCCTTAGAGGTTTTTAAGGTCAGGCTTGACAAAGCCCTGGCTAGGATGATTTACTTGGGGATTGGTCCTGCTCTGAGCAGGGGGTTGGACTAAATACCTCCTGAGGTCCCTTCCTACCCTGATATTCTATGATTCTCTGAAGGAGAGCTGCTAGATCCGATGGGGATAAACCATGAAGGGTTTTGAAAGAGAAGACATGTAGCTTACGTGGTTTAAGCAATGGAGAAAAGGGACCCAGCAAAGGAATGGGGTGATATGGTCAACGTGACAGGCTATGAATATGATCTTTGCAGCAGCATTTAACTAGAAGCTTATAACCAGTTTCTCCAACCCCAGCTAACGCTCCTATGCAGCCCCTGAACTGGGTTGTGTGTGTGTCCATACCCTATACTGCCTCAAACCACGGAAGAATCTTGCAGGGATCATGCCAAACACTGGCTGTGGAGTTTAGTTCATAGTAGGCCTGTGGAAACTCAGTGGAGAGGAAGATTCTCAAGCAATTTTTCAGGGCTCACAAACCTTTCCTTCTTCTGTAATACAAACCCAGGGGTTCAACTTCCCTTGGGTGATTTAAAATGACATTTTTTTTGGGGTTAATGTGCAGCTTGTGTTCTACAGTATAACATGGAGAGACCTGCCCTGAAAACCGGACTTGGACCAGTGGCTGGTCTATATTGATTTTTCCATTAGATTTTTTTTAAATCATCTTTGGAGTCACTTCTCAGCAAAGTCTGAACTTGATAACATGGTGCTTCAAACTTGGAGATGCTCTGATCAGGTTGAACTTTCAAATGCTTGATGTTCAAAAAAGTCTGAAATTAGGCACCATGCCCTATTCTATAGGCTGCACCACTGTGCCTCAGTGGGTCACAGCTGAGAATACCCATTCAGGACACAGCGCTGAGAAATAAGGCAGGCTCACCCCAAACCAATGGTGGCTCTTCCATTAGCTATACCAAGCCAGTAACAAAAGTAAACTTTTGTCTCCCCACACGGGTTAACAAGAAGTCAGAGACGCAGTCTCCGGCCCTTGTCTTATCACCCAACCCCTGGGCTCTGTGACGAGGGGTTACTGAAAACCAATTTCATCACATGTAGGGTCCTCTAATCCCAATACATAACTCAGATCTTACCCAATGATCACGCTGTTGTCAGTCCTTTAGTAACTAAAATCTAAAGGTTTAGTAATAAAAGAGAAGAGAGTTACAAATGGTTAATAGATCATATACATACAATAATGGCACTGTTCTTACCGCAGGTTTGTAGCAGTGATGTTGTAGACTGCTGGCTTGGAAAGTCTCTAGTAACTTCCAAAAAATTGGACTATGGACTGAAGCCCTGCCAATGTGCTCCTTTTAGTTGTAAATCCACAGTCCAGACAATCAGAGCAGGAAAGAGGCAAAATGGCGATAGCTCAGGGGTCTTTTAGACCTTTTGCCATCTGCCTGGAGATTTACAGGGTTTTACAGAAATTTTCACCATGACCTGTTTCAAAAGCTCAGCTTGTGGAAAGTTACTGGCACAAGATGGAATCCAGGATCACATGTCCTGCTGACTCCCAGGGGCAGCCACTGGCCATAACCATGCTAAGGCCTCCACAGGAAAATTTATGGGGTGGGATGAGGTTTTTTTATGGCCCATTGTGAGAGTGACGTCTTTAATGGGCTGTCAACACCTAGCTGCCTGGATTCACTGTGGATTTTGCCCAAGAATACAGCACATAGATAAGATATCTGTGCATGGCCAATAGTCATAACTTCAGATACCCACATGACAAATGCATATAAACAGGATAATCACATTTAGCAAATCAGAACATTTCCATTGACGCCTTACATGATATACTTTATACAAGATTTGTTGCAATTGTCTAAGCGTGGCAATATCCTTGATATAAATGGTCATATTTCAATCATACATCACAGGCTGTTATCTGGCTCTAGTCTAGATGATCTAATGGTCCCTTCTGGCCTTGAAATCTATGAATTCTACATGGCAGAGTGGCTAGTTCCACAGTTTTTGTAGCAAATAAATCCCCATCCACATAAAACTAGGGAAAATCCAGAGAGTGCTGGCAAAGGCCTGTGATCATTTGAAATCCTAAGACTAGTCTGCAAGTCTTTTTCACATCAGCCCACAGTGAGAATCCCTCACTCTGGTCTTGGTCTCTGGCTCCAACTCTTGCCAATTTCACAGAACTTTATCTGTTCTAGACTATGTGCAGAAACCAGTCGCCCCTAAGTGTGTCATTACCACTATGGCATGACTGGTTTATTTACCTCCCCAAAACATCCTCCACTAAGATAAAAAGAAATACATTTCAGAGGAATTGCAACATAAAATCAGATGTCCCAAGACATGTATTTTCACATCAATTGCACAAAAACGAAGTACAGCTTGTAGGGAGGGATTATCACCTGTTTGAACCATAACTGCAACTTACCAAATCACAACTTCAGAGCACAGACATTTTTTGTTTGTCTCATTTTTCCTTTCTGAACTCTCTCCTGCAAAAAGTTTGCCTGGTGAAAACAAAGAGGAAGCCCTACTTGGGCAGAGAGAGGAATGAAATAATTTGATTTGCTGTGGGTGTGTAGTTCACAGCTTTTACTACCAACTTCTGGGCTGTACGACAGGAATGGAGACTCTACTCTCCAGATATAATTGTGTAAGTCCGGTGCATCTCTCCTGAAATCAACAGTCACTGAGGATTTACACCAGTGTTTGGGGCAGCAGCCCAGGACAAAGCTCAATGCATTTCATACATGTTCCAGAGGCATTCCCACTGGTTAAAGAAATGCCTCTCTTTAGCAGTGGAGACGTCTTCAGCTCTGTTTAGAGATCAGCATTTATTAATCAAGTGCAATGTATCTAGATAGGCTAAGATACTCAAACGGAAACTGCTAGTACTGCGTATATGCAGATCAACCTGCAATTCTGCCCAATTATGCAATGGGAATTTGGAAAGTGGGGCTAGAAGGGATCTCAAGAGGTCTTCTAGATCATCCCTCTCCCACGCTGAGGCAGGACAAAAACCATTCCTGACAAATGTTTGTCTAACATGTTCCTAAAACTTCCACTGGTGGGGATTTCATTACCTCCCTACGTAACCTGATCCAGAGTGCTGAGCTATCCTCAGAGTTAGAAAGGGTTCTTTTAATCTACCATTTTAGAGTTTTATTCTGGCACCCAACGCTAGAGTAGCTGAGTGCCTGCCACATAAAATCAATAGCAAAGTCCCTAGTGCACTTTATGGAGTCTCTGGTGCTTCTCCACTGATGGCAGAAAGGCCCTTTGAAAGAGGAAGGCTTTGTTCCTAAAAATGGCCAGTCTCCAGATTGGTTTGATCTCTGGAAAACTGTTTGTCACGGAGAGTGGGGAGTCCGGCCCTGCACCCCTCTTCCTGGGACCCACAGTGACTCTCAGCCAGCCAGTAAAACAGAAGGTTTATTGGACAACAGGAACACAGGTTACAGCAGAGCTTGCAGGCACAGTCAGGACCCCTCCACCGAGTCCTTCTGGGCTTTCAGGGTGCTTGGATCCTAGCTAGGATACCCTGAATTCCGCCCACACAGCCCCAAGCCCAAACTCAAAACTGCTTCCCTCCTGCCACTCCCTTCCTTTGTCCCCTTCCCGGGCAAAGGTGTTGACCTTTCCCTTCCCTTACCTAGCTCAGGTTACAGGCTCTGGCATCGTCCATCCCCTAAAGTCCTCCCCTGCTCTCCCACTCCCCACACAGACAGTCCCTACTCCATCACATCTCTCCCCCCTTCGAGACTGAACTGAGCGGGGTCACTCTGCCCAGTGACCTGGGGAAGTTCAGGGTCCCCTCTCCGGGACAACGCATCCGCTGTCAGGTTGGCACTTCCCTTCACATGGACCACGTCCATGTCATAGTCCTGCAGGAGCAGGCTCCACCTCAGGAGCTTGGCGTTGGCTCCTTTCATCTGGTGCAGCCAGGTCAGGGGAGAGTGGTCGGTGTACACGGTGAAGTGTCGCCCAAAGAGATATGGCTCTAGCTTCTTAAGGGCCCACACCATGGCCAGGCATTCCTTCTCGATGGCCGCGTAGCTTTGTTCCCGGGGTAGCAGCTTCTTACTCAGGTACACGATGGGGTGTCTCTCCCCCTTTTCATCCTCCTGCATTAACACTGCCCCCAGTCCCGTGTCTGAGGCATCAGTGAACACCATAAAGGGTTTGTCAAAATCTGGGTTTGCCAGAACTGGGCCACTAACCAGAGCCTCCTTCAGCGCCCGGAAAGCCTCCTGGCACTGCTCAGTCCAAATCACCTTGTCTGACTTCCCCTTTTTGCACAGTTCAGTGATGGGGCCGGCTATGGCACTAAAGTGGGGCACGAACCTTCGATAGTACCCCGCCATCCCAATAAAGGCCTGGACCTGCTTTTTGGTTTGGGGAGCAGGCCAGTCTCTGATCACCTCCACCTTGGCTGGTTCCGGCTTTAGGCAGCCGCTCCCCACCCGATGGCCCAGGTAAGATACTTCAGCCATCCCCACCTTGCACTTCTCCGCCTTTACTGTTAACCCAGCCTTTTGGAGTCGGTCTAGGACTTGTTTAACCTGGGATATGTGGTCCTCCCAGGTCTGGCTGAAGACGCAGATGTCGTCAATATACGCCACGGCAAAACTCTCCATCCCCCTCAGTAGCTGATCCACCAGGCGCTGGAAGGTGGCCGGCGCTCCCTTGAGGCCGAAGGGCAGGGTCAGAAACTCATAGAGCCCCAGAGGGGTGATAAAGGCCGATTTCAGCCTGGCATCTGCGTCCAGCGGCACTTGCCAGTAGCCTTTGGTAAGATCCATAGTGGTGAGGTACCGAGCACCTCCCAGCTTGTCTAGGAGCTCGTCAGGCCTGGGCATAGGGTAGGCATCAGATACGGTGATGGCATTGAGCTTTCGATAGTCCACACAGAACCGGATTGACCCGTCCTTTTTGGGGACTAGCACCACTGGCGAGGCCCAAGGGCTGGAAGACGGCTGGATCACCCCCAAAGCCAGCATGTCCCTGACCTCTCTTTCAAGATCCTGGGCAGTTTTCCCAGTGACCCGAAAAGGGGAGCATTTTATAGGGGGATGTGACCCGGTCTCCACCCGGTGGACAGTCAAATTAGTGCGTCCAGGCTGGTTGGAAAACAGCTGTCGGTACAGATGCAGCACCCCCCTGATCTCAGCGTGCTGGCCCGGGGTCAGTTGATCAGAGAGGGGAATTGCCTCCAGGGAGGAACCAGCCTTTGTCCCAGGGAATAGATCTACTAAGGGGTCATCTCCCTGCCCCTCCCAATGTCCACACACGGCCAACACCACATTCCCCCTGTCATAGTATGGTTTCATCATGTTCACATGGTACACCCGACGGTGATGTGCCCGGTTTGACAGCTCCACCACATAGTTTACCTCATTCAGTTGCTTGATAACCTTGAAGGGCCCTTCCCAGGCAGCCTGGAGTTTGTTTCTCCTCACGGGGATAAGAACCATCACCTGATCCCCGGTGGCGAAGGCACGGGCTCGTGCTGTGCGGTCATACCAGACCTTCTGCCTCCTCTGGGCTCGGGCCAGATTCTCCCTGGCCAGGCCCATGAGCTCGGCCAGTCTTTCCCGGAAGGTCAGGACATACTCCACCACTGACTCTCCCTCGGGAGCGGCCTTCCCCTCCCATTCGTCCCTCATCAGGTCTAGGGGCCCCCTCACCCGCCTTCCATACAACAGTTCGAAAGGTGAAAACCCGGTAGATTCCTGGGGCACCTCCCTGTACGCAAACAGCAGGTGAGGTAAGTACTTGTCCCAATCTTGCGGATGCTGGTTCATAAATGTTTTTAGCATCATCTTCAGCGTCCCGTTGAACCTTTCTACCAGCCCGTTGGACTGGGGGTGATACGCTGAGGCCCAGTTGTGCTGGACCCCACATTTCTGCCATAAGGACCGGAGCAGGGCCGACATGAAGTTGGACCCCTGGTCCGTTAAGACCTCCTTGGGGAACCCCACCCGGCTGAAAATTGTCAGCAGCGCATCTGCCACTGTGTCTGCTTCAATAGAGGACAAGGCCACCGCCTCGGGGTAGCGAGTGGCAAAATCCACCACCACCAGGATGTATTTCTTCCCTGACCGGGTCGTCTTGCTGAGGGGTCCCACTATGTCCATGGCCACCTTCTGGAAAGGTTCTTCTATGATGGGTAAAGGCCTCAATGCCGCTTTCCCCTTGTCCCGGGCCTTCCCCACCCTCTGGCAGGGGTCACAGGATTGGCAGTACTGTCGGACATGGGTAAAGACCCCAGGCCAGTAAAAGTTCTGTAGCAGCCTCTGCCTGGTGCGCCGGATTCCCTGGTGCCCTGCGAGAGGGATGTCATGAGCCAGGTACAACAGCTTGCGACGGAACTTCTGGGGAACCACCAGCTGCCTCCTGATCCCCCATGACTCTACTTCCCCTGGGGGAGCCCATTCTCGGTACAGGAACCCCTTCTCCCACAGGAACCTCTCCTTGCAACCTCTCCTCATGGTCTGTACCGCACTAAGGTCAGCCCGGTCCCGGTGCTTCCGCAAGGAGGGATCTTTCTGTAACTCGGCCTGGAACTCAGCAGCTGGGACAGGGATGGGGACCGGCTCTCTCTTGCTGGCTGGGTCTGAGGCCGCAGCCTCTCTGCACCGTGCCCCTGGGCGTTCCCCGTTCCCTGAGTTAGGGTCCTGCACCTCAGGTCGAGTACCTTCCCCGTTGTCGGGGAGCAGTGCCATTTGCCGACTCTGACTACGAGTCACGACCAGGGCACTCTGGGTGTTACTAGGCCAGTCCTCAAGGTCCCCTCCCATTAACACGTCAGTGGGCAAATATTGGTGTACCCCCACATCCTTGGGGCCCTCCTTGGCCCCCCATTTCAGGTGTACCCTTGCCACGGGTACCTTGAATGGGGTCCCGCCCACGCCCATCAGGGTCAGGTAGGTGTCGGGCACCATCCGATCTGAGGCCACCACCTCGGGCCGGGCCAGCGTCACCTCTGCGCCTGTGTCCCAGTACCCAGTGACCTTCCTCCCATCCACTTCCAGGGAAACAATGCACTCTTTCCGGAGGGGCAGCCCTGCGCCCACCCGGTAAACCAAAAACCCGGAGCCTGGAGCATCCACAGGTGGTATGTTGCCAACCCCCCTTTCCTGGGAATGTAGCCCCTCCTCCAATTGGGTTTTTACCCAGTCCACCCTCTGTGGGTTGGGTCTGCTTGGTCTGTCCCTGAGCTTGGGGCACTGGGCCCGTATGTGACCTCGTTGGCCACAGCGATAGCAGCCCATATCTCGTGGGTCCCCTTGAGTGGGTCGGAGGGACCTGCCGCTGGATGTTCCCCTTTTGGGGGGGTTCTCCATAGGCCCCCTTTGGGAGGTCCCAGGATGACTCTCTCTCTGCGTTGAGGCAGGCCTGCTCCTTCGAGACTCCTCCCTGCCATCCCCTGCCCGACTGTCCACAAATTGGTCAGCCAGCTGGCCTGCGTGCTGTGGGTTCTCCGGCTTCTGGTCCATCAACCACAGCCTCAGGTCGGACGGGCACTGCTCGTACAGGTGCTCCAGTATGAATAGGTCAAGCAGGTCCTCTTTAGTTTGGGCCCCAGCTGTCCACTTGCGGGCATACCCCTGCGCCCGGTTGACCAGTTGTAGGTATGTGACCTCACGGGTTTTACGCTGGCTCCTGAACTTTTTCCGGTACATCTCAGGAGTCAGCCCAAACTCGCGGAGCAGGGCCTGTTTGAACAGTTCGTAGTCCCCTGCCTCCGCCCCTTTCAGTCGGCTGTACACCTCCAGGGCTGTGGAGTCCAGTAAGGGGGTGAGAACTGCGATCCTGTCTGCAGGGTCAACCCTGTGCAGCTCGCAGGCATTCTCAAAGGCCGTCAGGAAGGTATCTATGTCCTCCCCCTCCTTACGCCGGGGCAGCAAGTGCTTATCAAAGCTCTTTGTAGGCTTGGGCCCCGCCTCACTCACCGCAGCCGGGGCCTCACTGCTCCTCAGCCGGGCCAGGTCCAGCTCATGTTTACGCTGTTTCTCCTTCTCCTCCCGCTCATGTTTACGCTGGTTCTCCTCATGTTCACGCTGTTTCGCCTTCTCCTCCAGCTCTTGCCTCTTTAACTCGAGCTCCTCCCATTTCAGCTCCCTTTCATATTCCAGCCGCCTCCACTCCACGGATGCCGAGCGTTGCCGGGAGGATCCCCTGCTGGGGGGTGAGCTTCGCCGTGAGGATCCCCTGCTGGCCGGGGGTGTCACGGTGCCCTCGGTATACACTGGGCTCCTCCCCGCCCTTCCCCTACGCCTAGGAAGGGGGGGTCTCGGGAAGCCCTCGTCCGCCAGCTGACCGCTCCCAGCGGGGACAGACACTGGTGCCTGAGCTGCATCTGCTCGGCTGCTTCCCTCAGAGACAGGGCTCCGTTCATTCATGCGGTCTCCCTGCTCCAGCTGGGCAATCAGCTGGTCCTTGCTGAGCCTCCCCGGGCGCAACCCCCTCTGCTTGCACAGCTCCACCAGGTCACACTTGCGCCGCTTGGCATACATCTTCCTGCTGGCCACTCACAGGCCGGGGCGCTCGCCGCTCCCCACGGTTTCCAGGGGGACCCCTAGTGCACCAGCCCTTCGTGAGGTCACCACCTCTCTGCCAGGGTCGAGCTGCAGACTCCTCCACCCTTGGACCGCTTGCTGCAATCCCCCGGGGGACCCTGTTACTGCAAAGTCCTTCTCACTGGGCACACACTCCCAGGGGTTAATCACCCCTTCGTTTTACTGCTCCCCAGTCACTTACTGCAGGAAGCGCCGTCCACGGGGTGCAGTATGTCCCGCCGCTGCCACCAGTTGTCACGGAGAGTGGGGAGTCCGGCCCTGCACCCCTCTTCCTGGGACCCACAGTGACTCTCAGCCAGCCAGTAAAACAGAAGGTTTATTGGACAACAGGAACACAGGTTACAGCAGAGCTTGCAGGCACAGTCAGGACCCCTCCACCGAGTCCTTCTGGGCTTTCAGGGTGCTTGGATCCTAGCTAGGATACCCTGAATTCCGCCCACACAGCCCCAAGCCCAAACTCAAAACTGCTTCCCTCCTGCCACTCCCTTCCTTTGTCCCCTTCCCGGGCAAAGGTGTTGACCTTTCCCTTCCCTTACCTAGCTCAGGTTACAGGCTCTGGCATCGTCCATCCCCTAAAGTCCTCCCCTGCTCTCCCACTCCCCACACAGACAGTCCCTACTCCATCACACTGTTCCATAGCTGCATCACCTTGACTGTGAATGCTCTTCCCCGAGCTCTCAAGTCCTCTGTCCAGAGCTCTGGGATCTGGATTGTCCCAGAGGAGCATAGTTGTCACGGCGTTTCATCGATCGAAATTTAGTCTTTGACGTAGCTGGGGCTTGATCCATTAACTGCTTCGAAAATTAGGACCAAGGCCTTAAACTGGCATTGGAAGCATCCAAGAGCCCTTGGAGGGGCTTGCGCACAGACCCGATGTGGTGACAGAGGCCTGTGCCCTGAAGGAAGCAGACAGCTGCATTCGGTACCAACTTCAGATGCAGTGAGTTACAGGAAAGCAGCCTGGAGGTGACAAACGCAAGGATGATTGGGGCCATCTCCTGGTTTGGGAGGAAGGGTTGAATTTTCCTAGTGAGTTCAACATGTGAAAATGCATTTGGGGAAATGGCTGCTCCCTGATCATCCAGGCTTAGCGACGGCTCAGACAGGATCCCGAAGATTCACACCACTTTGGCGAATGGGGGCTGTGAGCCTTCAATGGATGGGGAAGCCAGTATCTTGGCTGGCTCTTCAACGCATTTTAAACCAGCGGCCCTACATCCCAGAGCTCATTTGCTGTAGGCGTTCTGACACCTTAGTACTGGTTGCATCAGCAGATCATGGGATATGCAGCTGAGTGTCATCAGCAGACTGCTGCTAGCTCAGCCCAGGGCCTCTCATAACGTCTCCCAGACGAGTGCATCAAAATTAGACTCACAGCTGATTCCTGAAATTGTGGCCATTTTTTCAGTTGCCAAAAACTGAATTGCTTTTAGTTTTCTACCCAAAATATTTGGAAGAAAAATGTTGGTGAAAATGAAAAAAAAAATGTTGATTGACATTTGTAGCAGGGCAAAAAACAAAAAAAAATCCCCACCAACTCTAGAAATGTGGGCCTGAATTCAAACTGATGACAGGTTGAGTTGCTTTTCAAATGTCCATGCAGATACAATGGGCCCATCTCATGAAATCCAGGTTCTCATCTAATTCCACATCCAACCCATATACAGCTTTGGGGGAGAAGAGAAGGTGTGGGTGTTTTCATTTGAATCTGAGCCTATCTCCAATACAAATGAAACATTTTGTATCAATCGCTCTTCAAAATCACGCTTGTGGTGTTCCTCAAATATGCAAGTCCATTCTCCCAGGGAAAAACAATTATCGGCTTTCTCAGCTGCTGTATTTACACCAGTTTGGGAAACAAGACAGAATAAACAGGCCTGGAGTTCGTTCTGGCATTGCCAAAAGTGTGAGTGAATTCTGCCCAGTTGTGGGATTAGAACTGGCCAGAAAATGGAATTTCTCTCCCGTGAAAAATTTTGATTCTTTGGGAAAAAAAAGTGTATCACGAATTGAGACAAAGTCAAAAACTCAAAATTTTTCAGAGGAGAACACATGCAGAAAGATTCCATTTCAGGAGAATCAAAATGGAATTTTTCAGCTTGCTCCTGGCTATCCAACTCCCCTGGGAGGCAGATATCTGGAGTATCCTGGATTCAGGGAGCTAAGGTTGGCAGGAAAGCAGGCAGGCTTTCACTCTGACCAGTCAGCCTACCTGACTTACATTAAAAGTTTGTATGCAGTGTTGTTGTAGTGCTGGATAGTAGAGAGACAAGGTGGGGGAGGCAATATCTTTTATTGGACCAACTTCTGTTGGTGAGAGACCAAGTTTTTGAGTTTCTTCTCTGAAGAAGAGCTCCGTGTAAGATCGGAAGCTTTCCTCTCTCGCCAACAGAATCTGGTCCAATAAAAGATATTGCCTCCCACACCTTGTCTCTCTAATATCCAGGGCTACAACAACACTGCATACAAACAGGGCCGAAGCCCCAGAGCTTCACCCCCAGTAGGGAGCCTGTAACCTGAGCCCCGCCAGGCTTCAACATTGGCCCCGAGCGGTGGGGCTCAGGTTTTGGCTCTAGCCCAGGGCCCCAGCAAGTCTAAGCTGGCCCTGGCGACCCCATTAAAATGGTATCATGAACCATTTTGGGGTCCTGACCCACAGTTTGAGAACCACTGACCTAGACAAATTCAGACTTAATTTTTTATCAGTGAGAGCAATTAAACATTAGATCAATTTACCAAGGCTCGGGTGGATTCTCCTTCACTGACAATTTTAAAATCAAGGTGGGATGTTTTCCTAAAAGATCTGCTCCAGGAATTGTTGTGGGGCAGTTCTCCAGCCTGTGTTCTACAGGAGGTCAGACTAGATGATCACAGTGGTCCCTTCTGGCCTAGGAATCCATGAATCTCCACCTCTGGGCCATGATCCCAGAGCATCTGTGGGAAATTACTCAAATGACAGTCCCACAAATTGCAACATCATGTTAAAAAAACAAACCCAGAGTTATTAAAAAGAAAACCAAACTGAAATAAAAAAACTGGCTTTGCATAACATCCCTCCTCTGAATATCCTGCAAAGCTCAGTGGAACAGGCTAGATTGTCAAAGGTATTTAGGCACCTACAGATGCAGAGAGGTACCTGGGGGATTTTCAGAGGCACCTCAGCAGGTGATTTCATTGGGAGTTAGGCACTTTGGAAAATCCCATAGGCAGCTAGCTGCATCTCCAGGGACCTAAACACCTTTAAGACTCTGGTCCACGTCCCCTTTTCAAAAATGGCTTAAGTGCCCCCGAGAGCCTAAATCTCAGACCTGTCTCAGGTTCCTTAGGGCCCACTTGCCTGCTGTACCTGGCTTCTTATCATCCCCTAGACAAGCCTTCCCGAGGAGCGTCCCCATTCCTTCTGGTGTATCATCCTCCCCTCCCCACCTCTTTTGCAGCTACCGCGGCTGCCTGATTCTCGTATCTCCTCCCTGACTCTTGGGCGGCTGGGCCTCCCTCTCAGGTGTGCTCAGCAGTAGCCCTCAGCAAGACACCTGCTGCGAAAGGCCCTCCTTGTCTGTGCTCTTTAACTGAGATCGCAGGGCTGGGCTCCCCTGTGTTATGCACTCTCCTTTGCCGTGTGAGGGGTTTGGGACGGCCTGCGTGAAATGCCCCAGACGACAGCCAGGCCAATAGCCACCTTCTGCTGCAGCCAAGCTATGAGCCCAGGGGCCGAGAGGGAAATGGGCAAATTGGGCTGCAGGCAGCGTCTCTTTGAAACTGTCAGTGGAGGAGATGCTTCGGTGCATCAGGGAATCCTGGCAGGAGTTAGCCAGTTGCAGCAGGAAACCGTATTTACTTGGCAGAGGAATTTCACAAGCAATCACGATCAGTTCATTGTCCTTAACCCGGCCCCTAAGAGGCCATGCCCACCCCTCTCGATTATAGAATAAACTGCCCTTCTCTGGTAGCTAAAGTCTGTATAAACGGGCAGGAGAGGCAGGAGCTTCATTATCCATTGCTTTAGGAAAGCGACAGCTGACTTTTTGGCACTTATTGCACTCTATGTGCAATGCACTTTGCCTATTTGCTCCTGGGTGACATTACTGTTTGTGAGCGCATTAGTGTGTGTGTGTCAGAGGGGTAGGCAGGCTTCAGACGTTTCCCAGCATAGCCATGTATCCTGCGGGTTAAGTTCTCCTCTCGGTGACAAAACTGGAGTAGCTCTGTTGAAATCACTCTGGTTTACAGGAGTGTAAATGAGATCAGAACCTAGCCCTGCAGGGATATCTGATGACATCTCCCAAAGGCAAGGGAATCCGCGGATGGCAGCATGCAGACTAAAAATGAAAGAAGGCAGACGAATATTTTCAAACCATTGCAATGAGCTGATAATGGCACCGCTGCCCTCTCCAGGGAAGAACAGGAATTGCTCAGCTCTGTGCCACTGGCCCTGCACAGCCACCCTTCAACAGCGATTCTCCTGGAGCTGAAGGGGTGGAAGATGCAGGGTCTAGCCTTGCTATTGCTGTGAACAGATAAGTGGGATGGATGAACGTCACGTCATGAGAGGTGCTCAGATATGGGCAGGTTGGAACCTGAACGGAATAGAACGAGGAAGCCAGAGGTGGCTACAGTTTTGCTACAGTATCAGCAGTAACCCCATGAGGTAGAAGGGAAGAGGAGGGATACCAGCGTAGATGGGCCCATGGTTCTGACCTGCAGTGGGAGGGAGGACCCTTGTCCATTCTTAGTCCAATCAACGGTATTCTTTGCTCCCCTGCGCCCTGCTTCCGCACTCGGCCTACCTTGTAGCATTGCCTGAGTTCCCATGTGCTTTGCTTCTCCCACTGAGCATGGGTTAGGGAGCAGGTCTGGTATAACTCAGCCATAACTCATAGAAGACCTGCCCTCAAGTTGCAGATGAAGGGCAGAACCATTCAACTCCACGTTGTTCAAAAGACAGTGAACATCTCTCCCTGGCAGCTGATGGAAGCCAAGAGCATTCATAGGCTTGGAGCTCTGGAAGCCTCCTGAGTTTCCCCCATCTCTCCAGCGTGCTCCAGAGCCTGCATCTGGGGTACCGCACTCATGTGTGGGCACCTAAGTACCAGAAAGATATTGAGCACTTGGAAGCAGTTCACAGAACAGCAGCAGACAGTGATTAAGGGGCTGAGGAGATGAATTGAGAGGTGAGAGTAAATCAGATAAATTGTTTGGCAAAGCTATAACTTGAGTGGGGGGGAAGGTCGTAAATAACGGCCTGCTAGTTCCTGGAGGATGTAAGCACCGGGGCAGGATAGCTCAGCTGAGCAGTGGAACTGGAAGCAATGGGAAAAAATTCAGCAAAGGAAAAGGTAGGCTGAATACCGGGAAAAAGTTCCTGGCAATGAGATGGAATTGCCGCTCAGGGAAGGGGTGGGAGCCCCATCTCCTGGGACATTTTAAACGAGACTGGCCCAAACCCTGGTGAATAGACCACAGAGAACTGTCCTGCCCTGGATGAGAGAGAGGGACTAAACGGGAGTTCATAGGGTTTAACCAGTATGACTGGAATAAAGATGTCTTGGCTACAAACTTGCTCGGTTAGAAACGATCTTGCCACTAGCAGCAGCAGCTCTGTCTCTCCCCAGTCAGGAAGCCCAACTAGCCCACGGCACGATGGCAGACTCGTGAGTCGGTGAGGAGAAATGGACAGACGCAGTGGAATATGAAACCAATTGCAGCTTGTCCCGTCTTTGGGCAACATCTCGGTGGGGTGGGTGAACACTGTCCCCCGCCACGGTAACGATGGGGAATCTGAATCTTTTGAATTCCTTGCCGAAGGTCTAAATGTGTTCAGACAGGGCTGGGCCTGGAATCTAGCTGCCCTGACACCCCAAGCTGGGCCCTGAACACAAACCAGCCTTCTGCCCATTTAGCAGCCAGAGCAGCAGCACGGGGACCTTGCCCATCTGCAATAAACCCTCTTTCCTGCCATTGTGTCGAGCTCTGAGGGCCTGCAATGGGCATGGGCCTACCTGGGGAGCTGAGATGCAAGCTGGTACCAGCAGGACCTGCAGGCAGCGTCTCACCAGATGGCTCCTCTCCTCCACTGGAATGGCAGGGACCATGCCAAGCGCATCCCCGCTGAGCTCAGCAGTGCCTGAGAGCAGCCACTGGTCCACATCCCTGGCCCCTGGGGCGCACTGCCCAGGGCAGGTGGCGGGTCCAGGGCTCCTCACAGTGGCCTTGGGCTCCCTGAGTGGATCTTACCATGGTCTGGCTCCGGCTACCAGCCTAGCCATGGGGCTGGGCCTTAGGGAGGGGCAGGGGGCTGGACCCCATGAGGAGGAGGGGCTAAGGCCCACCTCAGGCACTTTTTAAAGTGGATGGGGGGCATGACCCCCTTGGCCCTCCTGGTTCCGGCAGCCCTGGGCCCTCAGGGTGTGTAGGGCCCAAATGTTCTTTGTGCTCAGGGCCCCAGTAAATCTTAATTCGCCTCTGACTGTGGATTAGAGCAGCAGCTGGTCCCTGAGGTCTCCGGCACACTACAAATGCACAGACAGACAGAGACGGGTGGAGCGATCCTTTGTTAACAGTTTAGCAGCAGAGAAGGGCTCGATCACAACGCCCGGCTTGGAACGGATCCAGACTTCCCCAGATCTCAGTCCAGTTCCCTGTGAAGCAAATTACCGAACCTACCACTGCAAATCAGCACTAAGGAGCCCTACTGCTGGAAGTCTCCGCCGAGAAGCAAAAGACGAAGTGGTCCCCAGAGACTAGATGGCACTTTACAGGCACCGACTGAGCACCGTGCACTGTGAATGCCTGTGTAAGTACCAGTTTGCCACCTGCGATTGTAGCCAGTCACGTCGGCGTACATACAGTCGCTCCCCTGCATGCGTCTGCAACCCAGACCCATTCCGCCCCCGCTAAGGGCTGCTGGGTCCCATACAGAAAAAGATGAGCCTGCTACAGCCTCAGCTAACGGAAGTGGGTCTTTTAGCTCAGTCAGGAGACACTAGTGTTGAGATCCCGAGGCACCCAGCTGCTGACAGTCTTTCCCTCCACCTCCCAAGGGTACAGCAATGCAAGGGGTGACCCATACAGGGACCTGAGTGGGGACCAGCTTTGCCAGCCAGGGGAGTGCCGAATCCACCCCAGCTGGCAACACAACGTACACCTGCTGCTGGGCTCGTCAAACAAACGTAACAGCGTGTGGCACCCGAGCTATCTTGAGCCTTGTGCCCAATTGTCACTGACATCAGCGGGGACGTCTGAGCCTGGCTGAGGGTCCCGAATGGTGCATCATCCTTGCCCTCACCTCCCTTCATGTACGAGGGGCGGTAGTGGAGACTACGCACTGCACTTATGTAGAGCCAAGCCAGTTCCTGCTGCTCAGAGAAGCAGGAATGCCCAGCAGCTGTCTCTCAGCTGCAGCCATCACGGCCGCAGATAATCAGAGCCAATCACAGGTGCCCCCACATCTGGGTCTCCTGCTGTCACATGCACAACGTGTTATTTGCAGGAACAAAATCAGCCGCTGATGATTAGGTAGCTGTGAATCAACAAGCTAATCACCACCATGGAGCTCTTTGCTCAGTCCTCCAGGAGAAGGGGGAGTGTGCACGAGCGGGTGCCCGGGTTTGGGGTGGGAGGAAGAGAGAACTGAGAACGTTTCTGCAGGCCCAGGAGATTGTTACTTGGCACAGAGATGCTGCAAGGCCTGGGGGCAGGTCTGCTTCCCTTACCTGCCATCTGATCGATGGGGCTTCAGAGCAGCGTGGCCTGACGGGCAGGACGCAGAGGAGGCTCAGTAGAGTGCTCGGGGTTGGCTCGCTCTCCCCTGTCTGGAATCAGATCCAGCCAGATTGCAGCAGCCACCACTGGAGTCCGCAGTTACTGCAATGGGATGTGTTAACCCTTTGAAAGCCTGAGCCATGTTAGGGGCATGCCATCCGGGGCAGGTGGAGGGTCCGGGACTCTGGAGCGCCCCAGGCTCCCTGGATGACTCTTACTACTGCCTGGTTCTGGCTTCTGGCTGGGCCAGAGGTGGGGTGTCAGGGGAAAAAGGAGGAGCAGGGGTGGGCCCTGTGGCAAGGGGAAGAGACTAAGACCCACCTCAGCCCCCAGCTGAAAGAGGCTGGCACTTAAGGTTGCCAATTTTGTCTGGACATATTCCTTGAGGTTTCATCACATGACATTTTTAATTAAAGATTAATCTTTAATTCCTGGGGACTCCAGGACAATCCTGGATGGTTGGCAACCGTACTGACCCTGAGCCTCGGGAAAGTGCAGAGCAGGGCCACAGGGAATCTGTCATTCAGCCCAGGACTGGGACTGTCCCACCCAGTTCAGAAAGGGTGGTCACCCTACTCAGAGGTGTACTTTTGAGCACCAGGTCTTCCTCTGCCCCTGCCCAGGGTCAAACCCATGGCACTTTTCACTTGTTGCCGCAATTTTTAAAGGAGGAGGGAAAGCAACTGTTTAATTTGCATGGTAAGGATTGAATTGAAGACCAATGAGTGACCCTTATCTCAATCAGGCTAATGATACCTATTTTCACAGCATGTTCATTTTGTGCATTGATCACGGAATTGCAGGTTTCCCTCAGTAATCATATCCTCATCTTGGTGTTTATCTCACTGAGCCAGCTGAATAAATCAGAGCATCAGAGAGCAAAGCCAAAATCTCCGGGTCAAAATTATAAAGTCACCAGCAGATCCCAGGTACTCATCATTTAGTCAGGTTTCTGAAAAAGCCTTTTACAAAGTCCTGCACGAGAGGCTGCTAAAGAGAAAGTAGTCATGGGGCAAGAGGCAAAGTGTTGTAATTGGTCAGAGCGCAAAGACTGGGATCAAACAGGCCATTTTCATCATGGCAAAAAGTTAGCAGTCAGACCTTGAGGTTTCTTACTAGGTCCTGTGTTATCTAGTATGTTATAGCAATTGGGATCAACTGGGATTGTTTAGTCTGCAGAAGAGAAGAATGAGGGGGGGATTTGATAGCTGCTTTCAACTACCTGAAGGGGGTTCCAAAGAGGATGGATTTAGACTGTTCTCAGCGGTAGCAGATGACAGAACAAGGAGTAATGGTCTCAAGTTGCAGTGAGGGAGGTTTAGGTTTGATATTAGGAAAAACTTTTTCACTAGGAGGGTGGTGAAGCACTGGAATGGGTTCCCTACGGAGGTGGTGGGATCTCCTTCCTTAGAGGTTTTTAAGGCCCAGCTTGACAAAGCCCTGGCTGGAATGATTTAGTTGGGGTTGGTCCTGCTTTGAGCAGAGGGTTGGACTAGATACCTCCTGAGGTCTCCAACCCTGATATTCTATGAGTCTATGATGATATTGAAAGGGGCTGGAGCAAAGTAGCAGCAAAATTTGCAGATGACACACACTTATATAGGTTAATCAAGGACTGTGAGGAACTTCAGAGAGACCTAAACAAGCCAAGGTGAATGGGCAGCCTGGCCAATGACATTCAGTGTTGATAAATTCAGAGTAACGCACATCGGAGTAGAAAACTACACGACACCCAAAGGGTTCTAAACTAACCAGGTCAGCACAAGAAAGGGACCTAAATTGTAGACAGAGCAGTGAAAAATCTCTGCTCAATGTGCTGCTATGGTCCGGAAAGCAAAAAGACGCCAGCCTGCATTAGGAACAGGGTAGAGAATAATGCCAAAAATATTCTTAATATATTCTTTTCTATACATCAGTGTTGTGGCTTCATCTGGATATCGATGCTGGTGCCACACACCCTATCTCAAAACAGAAATTGTGAAACTCAGTGGGGCTCAGAGAAGTGTGAGGATGATCAAAGGCTGGAAAAAACTCTCCTATGAAGAGAGACTGAAAAGATTGGGAATGTCACCTTGCAGAAAAGAAGAGCGGACTTGAGTGTCTATAACATAAGAAATGGTCTTAAGGCGGGAGATTAGGAATTCCTGTCTAGGTGTCTCAGAACACAAGGAGACACTCAACAAAATTAAAGAGGTGGAAAATTCATAACAGAGACAAGGGAATACATAAGAACGGCCATACTGGGTCAGACCAAAGGTCCATCTAACCCAGTGTTCTGTCTTCTGACAGTGGCCACTGCCAGGTGCTCCAGAGGGAATGAACAGAACAGGTAATCATCAAGTGATCCATCTCCTGTTGCTCATTCCCAGCTTCTGGCAAATAGAGGCTAGGGACACCATCCCTGCCCATCAGCCACTGATGGACCTATCCTCCATGAATTTATCTAGTTCTTTTTTGAACCCTGTTATGGTCTTGGGCCTTCCCAACATCCTCTGGCAAGGAGTTCCACAGGTTGACTGTGCTTTGTGTGAAGAAATACTTCCTTTTGTTTGTTTTAAACCTGCTGCCTATTAAGTTCATTTGATGACCCCTAGTTCTAATAATTGAAGATATACCAATCTCAGAACTGGAAGTGACAGTGAAAAGTCATTGAGTCCAGCTCCCTGCCAGGACCAAATACTGATTTTGCCCCAGATCCCTAAGCAACCCCCTCAAGGATTAAACTCACAACCCTGGGTTTAGTAGGCCAATGCTCAAATGACTGAGCTATACCGCCCTTGAGTTATGAGTAGTGAACTATACTTCCTTATCTACTTTTTCTATGCCAGTCATGATTGTATAGCCCTCCAACATATCCCTCCTTAGCCGTCTCTTTTCCAAGCTGAAAAGTCCGTCTTATTAATCTCTCCTCATACGGAAGTTGTTCCACACCTCTAATCATTTTTGTTTCCTTTTTTGAATCTTTTCCAATTCCAGTAAGTCTTATTTGAGATGGGATGACCATATCTGCACGCAGTATTCAGGATATGGGCGTACCATGGATTTATATAGAGGCAACATATTTTCTGTCCTATTATATATCCCTTTCTTAATAATACCTTTGGGGATAAATACTACCTTTTCACACCAAGTGGAATTAGACTGTGGAACTCACTGGCACAAGAAATAATTGAGGCTAAGACTAAATGTCCAAGAGAGATGGGACATTTATATGGAAATCGAGACTGTCCTGCACTTAATAGTTAATGCTAACTGATTTTGAAAGGGATACAAAAGCTCCTGCTTCAGCGCTTAAGCCAGTTTCTAACTATTGGAGACAAGGATGAGACCTGTTATCAAAGTTTTTCCCCCACTTTGAACTTTAGGGCACAAAAAGTGGGGACCTGCATGAACACTTTTAAGCTTAATTACTAGCTTAAATCTAGTACGCTGCCACCAGCCAGAATTTAGTGTCTGGCACACTTTGTTCCCCCAAAACCTTCCCTGGGGAACCTAGACCCAAACCCCTTGGGTCTTAAAACAAGTAGAAATTAACCATCCCCCTTCTTCCCCCCCCCACCAATCCCTGATGAGTTCAGACTCAACCCCTTGGATTTTAATACAAGGAAAAATCAATCAGGTTATTAAAAAGAAAGCTTTTAATTAAAGAAAGAAAAAGGTAAAAATTATCTCTGTAAAATCAGGATGGAAAATGCTTTACAGGGTACTCAGATTCATGTAGACTAGAGGGACCCCCACTTCCAGCCTTAGATTCAAAGTTACAGCAAACAGAGGTAAAAATCCTTCCAGCAAAAAGACACATTCACAAGTTAAGAAAAACAAACATAAGACTAATCCGCCTTGCCTGGCTATTACTTACAATTTTGAAACATGAAAGACTGATTCAGAAAGCCTGGGAAAGCTTGAGTGTATGTCTGGTCCCTCTTAGCCCCAAGAGCTAACAATGAACACAAAAAGCACAAACAAAGGACTTCCCTCCACCAAGATTTGAAAGTATCTTGTCCCCCTATTGGTCCTCTGGTCAGGTGTCAGCCAGGTTACTGAGCTTCTTAACCCTTTACAGGTAAAAGAGACATTAACCCTTAACTATCTGTTTATGACACGCCCCCCAAATCTCAGACAGTGTGGAGCCACACTGGCGGTGATTTCTTCCTAGAACTTTAGAATAAACAGATTAATAAAACACATGCACCTTTACATATACTACTAATTATGTAAGCTACAAGACTTTTCACATTTTAAGGACTATTTTTAACCAGTTGATTCTGGGAAACTTTCATGGGAGAGTGCATCAGCTACTTTGTTAGAAGCTCCTGAAATGTGTTGAATTTCAAAATTAAAATCTTGGAGAGCTAAACTCCATCGAAGCAGTTTTTTGTTGTTTCCCTTGGCAGTATGAAGCCACTTTAGCGCAGCATAGTCAGTTTGTAGCTGGAAATGCCGTCCCCAAACTCAGACTCTAGGACTGGAAGGGACCTCGAGAGGTCATCGAGTCCAGTCCCCTGCTCTCATGGCAGGACCAAATACTGTCTAGACCATCCCTAATAGACGTTTATCTAACCTACTCTTAAATAGCTCCAGAGATGGAGATTCCACAACCTCTCTAAGCAATTTATTCCAGTGTTTAACTACCCTGACAGTTAGGAACTTTTTCCTAATGTCCAACCTAAATCTCCCTTGCTGCAATTTAAGCCCATTGCTTCTTGTTCTATCATTGGAGGATAAGGTGAACAAGTTCTCCCTCCTCCTGATGACACCCTTTTAGATACCTGAAAACTGCTATCATGTCCCCTCTCAGTCTTCTCTTTTCCAGACTAAACAAACCCAATTCCTTCAGCCTTCCTTCAAAGATCATGTTCAAGACCTTTAATCATTCTTGTCGCTCTTCTCTGGACCCTCTCCAATTTCTCCACATCTGTCCTGAAATGCAGTGCCCAGAATTGGACACAATACTCCAGTTGAGGCCTGACCAGCGCAGAGTAGAGCAGAAGAATGACTTCTCGTGTCTTGTTTACAACACACCTGTTAATGCATCCCAGAATCACGTTTGCTTTTTTTGCAACAGTATCACACAGTTGATTCATATTTAGCTTGTGGTCCACTATGACCCCTAGATCTCTTTCTGCCATACTCCTTCCTAGACAGTCTCTTCCCATTTTGTATGTGTGAAGCTGATTGTTCCTTCCTAAGTGGAGCACTTTGCATTTGTCTTTATTGATCTTCATCCAGTTTACCTCAGACCATTCCTCCAATTTGTTCTGATCATTTTGAATTTTGACCCTGTCCTCCAAAGCAGTTGCAATCCCTCCCAGTTTGGTATCGTCCGCAAAATTAATAAGTGTACTTTCTATGGCAACATCTAAGTCATTGATAAAGATATTGAACAGAGCCGGTCCCAAAACAGACCCCTGCGGAACCCCACTTGTTATACCCTTCCAGCAGGATTGGGAGCCATTAATAACTACTCTGAGTGCGGTTATCCAGCCAGTTATGCACCCACCTTATAGTAGCCCCATCTAAATTGTATTTGCCTAGTTTATCGA
Source organism: Gopherus evgoodei (assembly GCF_007399415.2). Classification (NCBI taxonomy): domain Eukaryota; kingdom Metazoa; phylum Chordata; order Testudines; family Testudinidae; genus Gopherus; species Gopherus evgoodei. The sequence continues at coordinate 133,593,591 of NC_044327.1, read as the reverse complement.
TAAGGATATCATGCGAGACCATATTGTGGAGGAAAAAACCACCACCCAGTTGATTTTGGATCAGACAGCCTGAGGCACCTTTAATGTTATAATAAGACTACAAGTATGCATACAGGGAGAGCCAGCATAACCCCATGCAAGGGGTAGGCTGCTCTGCCCCTTACAATTTTCACCAAGCTTATAAAGGTTAAAACCGCAAAACGTCATATTGATTACACAAGTTATTTGCCCTTTTCTGGTAAATTAATATTGTAAATCAGCAAGCTATTTCAACACGCATCATGCGTGTTGGCAGTAGGTGAGCTGGTCATTTTGTAACTCCACCTTGCAGTTACCGTAAGCAGGCAATATTTGCTACCCTATACTTGCCTAAAGCTGAACTGGCCCCCCAAGAGGCCTCCTGTCCTCCTACCAGTTCCTCTTTTGTCAGTGTGTCATATCCCATTTCTTCATACCCAGTGCTTAATATGCTGATAATTCCATGCGCAGTCCTCAGTTTCCAACAAACAAAATGTTTTTATTTAACATTTTGTCTGTTAGAGCTTGAAGTCCGCACATAGGGCCTGTAAAAACAATTACAAAGCTTATCTAACTATAAAATAATGGCAAAGCTATTTAATGAGAACCATACCATGGCTTATCTAACAAAACGGGGGGGGGGGGGGGGGGTTATGTTCCCTATCAGCATCAAATGCCTTACCTAGACTTTAGTATTACCACATCCACCCTTCTCCCTTATCCACAAGACTCATTATCCTATCAAAGAAAGCTATCAGATTGGTTTGACACGATTTGTTCTTTACAAATCCATGCTGGCTATTCCCCATCACCTTACCACCTTCCAAGTGTTTGCAGATGATTTCTTTAATTACGTGCTCCATTATCTTCCCTGGCACAGAAGTTAAACTAACTGGTCTGTAGTTTCCTGGATTGTTTTTATTTCCCTTTTTATAGATGGGCACTATATTTGCCCTTTTCCAGTCTTCTGGAATCTCTCCTGTCTCCCATGACTTTCCAAAGATAATAGCTAGAGGTTCAGATACCTCCTCTATTAACTCGAGTATTCTAGGATGCATTTCATCAGGCCCTGGTGACTTGCAGGCATCTAACTTTTCTAAGTGATTTTTAACTTGCTCTTTTTTTATTTTATCTTCTAAACCTACCCCCTTCCCATAAGCATTCACTACGTTTGTAAATGTATGGACGTAGCTTTTCCAGGGCATACACAATGGCGTAGCATTCTTTTTCACTGATTGACTAGTGGCTTTCCCTCTCAGACAGTTTCTTGCTGAGAAACACAACAGGATGGAAGTTTTGATCTGGTCCTTCCTGCATTAAAACTGCTCCTACACCACACTCAGATGCATCTGTGGTTACTAGCAATGGTTTGTCAAAGTCTGGGGCCCTTAGCACAGGGTCAGACATGAGTGTTGCCTTAAGCTGGGTAAAGGCCTTCTGACACTCATTCCACTTAACTGCATTTGGCTGGGTCTTTTTGGTCAGGTCGGTCAGTGGGGCAGCGATTTGGCTGTAGTGTGGTACAAATCGCCTATAAAACCCGGCCAAGCCTAAGAAGGATTGGACCTGTTGCTTTGACTTTGGGACAGGCCACTTTTGGATAGCATCCACCTTGGCCTGTAGGGGGTTTACTGTTCCTTGACCCACCTGGTGTCCAAGGTAAGTCACTCTGTTTTGGCCTATTTGGCACTTTTTAGCCTTAAGAGTTAGTCCTGCCTGCCTGATGCACTCAAAGACTTTTTCCAGGTGTTCTGCCTATGAATCAGAAAAAATGGCAACATCGAGGTAGGCAACTGCATATTCTCCCAATCATGCTAGGAGACTATCCACCAGTCTTTGGAAGGTGGCGGGTGCATTTCGCAGCCCAAAAGGAAGCACATTAAATTCATACACCCCTGCATGGGTGATGAAGGCTGACTTTTCTTTGGCAGGTTCATCTAGCGGTACTTGCCAGTACCCCTTGGTTAAGTCTATTGTAGAGATGAACTGGGCACGTCCCAATTTCTCCAATAGCTCATCGGTGCGTGGCATTGGATAGTTGTCCGGACAAGTTACTGCATTTAGCTTACGGTAGTCCACGCAAAAGGGTATTTCCCCATCTGGTTTGGGTACTAGAACCACTGGAGATGCCCATGCACTGGTAGAGGGGCGGATTATACCCATCTGTAGCATGTTCTGGATCTCTCGTTCTATAGCAGCTTGGGCATGAGGAGACACCCGGTAGGGTGGGGTTCTAATTGGGTGAACATTACCTGTGTCAATGGAGTGGTATGCCCGTTCAGTCCATCCTGGGGTGGCTGAGAACAATGGGGCGAAGCTAGTGCACAGCTTCTTGATTTGTTGCCACTGCAGACGTTCCAGGGTGGTTGAGAGGTTCACCTCTTCCACACCACCACCACCACTTTTTCCTTCGCAGTAGACACCTTCAGGCCACTCAGCGTCATCTTCTCCCTGGGCTGTAAACTGACAAACCTGTAAGTCTCTGGAATAAAAGGGCTTGAGAGAATTAACATGGTACACTCTGGGCTTTAGTGAGGAATTGGGAAATGCTATGAGGTAGTTAACTGCTCCCAGGTGCTCTTGGACCGTGAACGGCCCTTCCCATGACGCTTCCATCTTTTGGGCCTTTTGCACCTTCAAGACCATAACCTGGTCTCCTACCTTGAAGGAACGTTCTCTGGTATGTTTGTCATACCAGGCCTTTTGCTCTTCCTGAACATCCTTTAGGTTTTTTTTTAGCAAGGGCTAAAGAGTGTCGGAGGGTGCTTTGTAGGTTGCTTACAAAGTCCAGAATGTTCGTTCCTGGAGAAGGTGTAAACCCCTCCCATTGCTGCTTCACCAACTGTAATGGCCCCTTCACCTCGTGGCCATACACAAGTTCGAATGGTCAAAACCCCAAACCGGGATGTGGTACAGCCCTGTAGGCAAAAAGCAACTGCCGCAACACTAGGTCCTAATCATTGGCGTGTTCATTGACGAATTTACATATCATGGCCCCCAAAATTCCATTAAACCTCTCCACCAGGCCATTGGTTTGATGGTGGTAAGGGATGGCAACCAAGTGATTCACCCTATGAACTTCCCACAGATTTTTCATGGTCCCTGCCAGGAAATTAGTTCCTGAATCTGTAAGGATGTCGGAGGGCCAACCTACCCTGGCAAAAATGTCTGTTAAGGCCCGACACAGTTTTAGCCCTGGTGTTGCTTAGAGCTACTGCTTCCGGCCATCAGGTAGCAAAGTCCACAAAAGTCAGTATGTACTGTTTTCCTCTGGGGGTCTTTTTTAGGAAAGGACCCAGAATATCCACAGCTACTCGCTGAAATGGGACCTCAATTATGGGGAGTGGCTGGAGAGGGGCCTTGACCTGGTCTTGGGGCTTTCCCACTCTTTGGCACACCTCGCAAGACCAGACATAATTAGCAACGTCCTTGCCCATCCCCTCCCAGTGGAAGGACTTCCCCAACCGATCTTTGGTTCTGTTCACCCCAGAATGGCCACTGGGATGATCATGGGCTAAGCTTAAGAGCTTTTCCCAGTACTTAGTTGGAACTACCAACTGTTTTTGTGGATGCCAGTCTTCCTGGTGTCCACCAGAAAGAATCTGCTTGAATAAAAGTCCTTGTTCTACAACAAACCGGGATCGGTTAGAAGAGCTGAGAGGCACTGGGGTGCTCCGTGCCACCGCCCAAGCTTTCTGAAGGCTTCTGCTTTCTGCTCAGTCTGGAACTGTTCTCTTGAGGCTGGAGACATCAGTTCCTCCTTAGACTGTGGACTTGGTCCCTCTGGAAGTGATATAGGTGATGGGGTTGTTTTTGTTGGTGGTGAACTGCTTTCCGCTGGTGCACTATGCGATATTTCAGGCTCTGGCTGAGCCTCTTGGGCAGGGTTGTCTGCTGCTTCTGCCACTTCAGATCCACTGGTACCCTCTGGCATTGGAGTGGTAGATGGGTTTGCAAGCGCTGGCGTCAGTGCTGGCAACGGTTCTGGTGCTGGTTGTTTTCCAGTTCCGGTTCTGGGACTGAATGCACTATGGCTGTTGCAGTCATTGGCAGGGGATCCGGGTCCACCACTTCTGTCTGGGTCTCTGGTAACACAGACAGGGCCCTTGTGGATGGTTCAGGAACAGAGATGGGTCTGGAAGCTTGCCTGGCCTGGCTCCGTGTAACCATTCCCACCCTCTTGGCCCACTTTACCTGGTTGGCCAAGTCTTCCCCCAGTAGCATGGGGATGGGATAATTGTCAGACTGCAAGAGGCCACATTCCTGACCAGCCCTTGTACTGGATAGGCAGTTTAGCTGTAGGCAAGTTTACAGATTTTGACATGAAGGGGTAAATTGTCACTTGGGCCTCTGGGTTGATGAATTTGGGGTCCACTAAGGATTGGTGGATAGCTGACACTTGTGCCCCCCGTGTCTCTCCACGCAACAACCTTCTTTCCACCCACTCTCAAGGTTTCCCTTCACTCCAAGGGTATTTGAGAGGCATCTGGGCCTGGGGAACTTTGGTGTGATGGTGGTGTAATGAACTGTACTCGGTTGGGGTTCCTGGGGCAGTTGGCCTTTATATGTCCCAGTTCATTACATTTAAAGCATCGCCCAACTGACTGGTCACTGGGCCGAGGTGGGTTGCTGGAGACTGGTGAGGTGGGACAATAGGGTGTCTGGGGCTTTCCTTGGGTTGTAAGTGAGGTCTTGGGTTGCCCTTGGTGATAGGGTTTATTTTCGGTTTGCCCCCTGTGATATTCGCTCCCCTTGCTAGTAGCTTTTTTCTTTTCTGCCACCTCCACTCATCTGGCTCCAAGCTCCCCCACCTCGGTTACAGTTTTGGGCTTCCGATCTAGGATGTACCTTTCTATTTCCTCAGGAACACCCTCTAAGAACTGTTCCATTTGCATTAGGAGGGACAGCTCTGCCAGAGAGTTAACATTTGCTCCTGATATCCAGGCATTCCAATTCTTTCCAATGTGGTAGGCGTGTCAGGGGAATGACACATCTGGTTTCCACCTTAGGGCTCTGAACTGCCGACGGGAATGCTCAGGTCTTAGCCCCATTCCGATTCTGGCCTTGGTTTGAAAAAGTTCATAATCGTTCATGTTCTTTAGGCATTTCAACCGCCACCTCTGCTAAGGGTCCACTGAGCTGTGGCCTCAGCTCTATCATGTACTGGTCTGTAGGGATGCTGTACCCATGGCAGGTCCTTTCAAAATTTTCTAAGAAGGCCTCGGTATCATCATGTGCCTTGTAGGTGGGGAGTTTTCAGGGATGGGAAACAGTACCTGGAGAAGGGTTGTTAGGGTTGGCTGCTCCATCCTGCTTAGCCTGTGCTAAGTCCAGTTCATGCTTTCTCTCTCTTTCCCTCTCTTCCAGCTCTTTTTCTTTCATTTCCAGCTCTTTGTTTCATCTCCATAGCTCTCCTGTGGTCAGCCTCTTTGGCTCTCTCTTCTGCTTCCAGCCTAGCCTTTTCCTGTTTAACTGCTTTCTTGGCACTCATTTTTCTGCTTTCCTGCAGCTTACTGACTGGGATGCTTCAGCTCAGGCTGCTTGGTCAACAGAGATTTTCTAACTAGCTATACCCGAGAGGTAGAAAGAAAGAAAACAATTCAACTTGTAAATGCCTTTTGCTGGCTGTCTGCTGGCTCACAGCTTGAAGCCTCCTCTTAACAAAGATCCTTGTTAAAAACTTAACACCTCTGCCCTCAGGCTGCTTTCCAAGCAGCTAGAAAAAAAAAGAAAAAAAAATCCTACAGGTTTTTGGTTCCTAAAAATCCCAACCGCTGCTCACCATGTCAAGGTTTTTCCCCCCACTTTGAACTTTAGGATACAAAAATTGGGGACCTGCATGAACACTTTTAAGCTTAATTACTAGCTTAAATCTAGTATGCTGCCACCAGCCAGAATTTAGAGTCTGGCACACTTTCTGTTCCCCCAAAACCTTCCCAGACCCTTGGGTCTTAAAACAAGGAGAAATTAACCATCTCCCTCCTTTTCCCCACAGACTTTCCCCTCCCTGGGTTGCCTTGAGAGGCTTCACACCAATCCAAACTCCTTGGATCTTAAAACAAGGATGAATTAACCATCCCCTCTCCTTCCCCCCTCCCCCACCAATCCCTGGTGAGTTCAGACTCAACCCCTTGGATTTTAAAACAAGGAAAAATCAATCAGGTTATTAAAAAGAAAGCTTTAATTAAAGAAAGAAAAGGTAAAAATTCACTCTAAAATCAGGATGGAAAATGCTTTACAGGGTACTCGGATTCATGTAGACTAGAGGGACTTGCCCGCCCCCCAGCCTTAGATTCAAAGTTACAGCAAACAGAGGTAAAAATCCTTCCAGCAAAAAGACATTCACAAGTTAAGAAAACAAACATAAGATTAATCCACCTTGCCTGGCTATTACTCACAACCTTGAAACATGAAAGACTGATTCAGAAAGATTGGGAAAGCCTGGGTGTACGTCTGGTCCCTCTTAGCCCCAAGAGCAAACAACGAACACAAAAAGCACAAACAAAGACTTCCCTCCACCAAGATTTGAAAGTATCTTGTCCCCCTATTGGTCCTCTGGTCAGGTGTCAGGCAAGTTACTGAGCTTCTTAACTCTTTACAGGTAAGAGACATTAACCCTTAACCATCTGTTTATGACATATGTGATGGGCAGATTATCCCACGTCTGCTACTGCAGGGTCCTTACCCCTCCCTCTGAAACATCTCTTGCTGATCACTGTCAGGGACAGGGTTCTGGACCAGATGGACCTCAGGTCTGATTCAACCTGGTGATTCCTGTTTTCTAGCATCCAGGATCTGCACTGTACATTCTGAAACAACCCTACAGCCAATGGCACGTGACCTTCACTTTATGAATACTGAGTCCAGTTGCAGCTTAAATTGTATATCTATCCATTTCTCTCGCTCTCCTTGAAGCTACTCAGTCACATTGGGTCTGATTTTTGGAGGTGCAGAGCCTCCACAGCCACAGCTGAAGTCAATGGGATCTGCTGGGGCTAAGCACCACTGGACAGCTGCTCCCCTGTCACCTTTGCCCTGTTACCTGATTCCACACAGACCTTGATGCTGTCAAACAGACCTCAGACTTTCTTGCTCTAAAAACCACAGGCCCCCGCCCCTTGAGCTGAAGAATCACCCTTGACTATTAGCAGTACAGGGCTTATGACACACAGGTGAGCAGTTCTGATCCTCCCAGCAGAGGGCAGTGGTGTGCCTGAGCCAGTTTAATCTCATACTAAGGTTTATAGCTTCCCCCACTGGTAGGCACAAATAACAGATTGCTGTGTTTGTTGGGTGGCCTGATGCCTTCTGAGCTTCAGCTGGGCCAGGCAACTCCTCAGTTACTGCCACATGCAAAGTAACCAGGCCATACTCTCTGGCTCCCTAAGAAGTGCCCGGGCACTGGAATGCTCTGCCACGTGTGATGGAATCCATGGAGAACCACAGCTGACACTAGGAAGCCATTGACCAGGGATGGTTTAAGGATCAACCCTAGCACAGCGCAGGGGGATGGACTGGATGGTCCCACCCTAATGAGCTCCTGGATCTCATTCAGACCAGGCAAAGTCAGAGTTGCAGCCACTTATCACTTCTAAATGCAGAGTCAGGCCCCTGGCCCAGGTGCTAGTTAATGGGTCTAGGGAAGACGATAGGCTAATGTCGAGTACAGTATTTCTTTCCCCTTGCTGCAGCTCTGCTCTGGGACTGGCCAGAGTTTAGTCTTTTCAGGACCTTGATGTGTCTGTTTCATACTGAGTTCGATCTCTGATAAAAGGAGAGGGCCACACAATCTCCAGTGTAAAGCATTGACTAAATCTCTCTCTGAATACAGTTTGCTTACAACCCTTGATGCTACTGTGAATACTGTTACTAACCACTCTGCTGAAGACAGGGAGATGGAGGCCGTCTCCAAATGTTAATACTTGTTACCATCACAAGTTCACTTGCAAAATATAATCCTGCACATGCACACGTACACTACTCAGGTTCTTTTCTGGGAGGACTTACCCGGCTCTGACTCTGCAGAGCAGAGCACATCAGCATCTTACAGCTGGGGTCATCCGAGTGTCTCCTGCAAAATCCTTTTGAGTGTCTGCAATTTGCGCAGCCTGCAGCCGGTCTAGTGGGGAGCAGGAGGCTGCAATCTGAATCCAACAAACTGGCCAAGTCTCTGGATTGCAATCCACACAGCGGAGCCATCTTGTCCTTGTGCTGCTCCACCCAGTTCTCCATTCCAGCCTGGCTCTGGTCTCACTCCCCCTGTTTGTAAACTCCTCCCATTCCTCTTGCATTCCCATTGGTTCCATTCCGAGAGTGACTCTGGGTGTGTCTGGCCACGCTGCTTGCCCACAGTGGATATCACCCAAGCTGCTTCAAGCAGCTAATGGGCACACCCAGCATGGGTGTAAACGGGTTGGGACTCACCACCCATGGCACCTTCTGCTGGTGATTTTGGGAATTTGCTCAATTCCAGTGGAGCACCCCCTCCTGGTGGTGTCCCATCTGTTGTTCTGCCCTCCGCTGGTGTCGCTGGACCAGCGTTGCTCCCTGCTCGGCAGCATCCTCTACAAGGCCACTGCCCTCCAGCAGTGCCCCTTTGTCCATCTGGACCCCCTTCTGGGGATTGATGATCAGCAGTCCAACATTCCAGCCACCATGTGCAACCACACACCCCAAAGTATAATCCCTCGTCAGGGATCGGGCATAGTCTATAATGGCCACTCCCTACAGCCAATGGCTGGGTGTACTGCAAGGAGGAAGGGGGGACCCAGGCCTGCCCTCTACTCTGGGTCCCGGTCCAGGGACTCTCTGGCATCAGCCTCGCTGTCCTCTTTCTTTCCCCTCCTCTGTCTGTTCCCCTGGGCCGCTTCCCCTACAGCCCCTTGCACCTGCTAGGCCCTTCCCTTCAGGGCCTGCAGCCTGGCAGCTATAGGCTAGAGCCTTCCAACCTCCCTGAGCCTGCCCAGCACTGTACTGTCCACAGTGCTAGTCTCCCCCTTGGAGACTGACCTTCCCCTGTCAAAGGCCTGGGACAGACTGACCCCTCCTGCTTTGGGCAGCCTTTATATATGGGTGAGCCTGGCCCTGATTGGCTCCCTCCAATCTGGGCCCTGATTGGCTCCCGGGATGCACAGGCCCCACTACAGTGGGCCACACCCAGTTTCTGTTTATAAGGTTGCCAGGCGTCTGGTTTTTGTCCGGAACGCCTGGCCATAAAGGGACCCTGGTGGTTGGGCTCGGAACCGCTGACCGGGTAGTTAGAAGTCCGGTCGGCAGCGCAGGGGGGCCCAGGCAGGCCTACTCCCGACCCTAACTCCACATGGCTCCCAGAAGTGTCCCAGCCCCAGGGGCTGGCTCCGCAGCTCCCATTGGCTGGGAACCACAAGCAGTGGAAGTGTGCAGAGCCTCTCTAGGTTCCCATGTGTCTAGGGGCTACAGGGACCTGGCGGCCGCTTCCAGTGAGCACTGCTGGGACCCCGCACCCCAACCCCCTTCCCACACCTCAACTCCCTGCCCTAGCCTGGAGTTCCCTCCCAGCCCAAACTCCCTCCAGGAGCCCGCAGCCCCCAACAACCAGCCCCAGCCCCCTCCTGCACCCCAACCGAGAGCCCTTACCCTGCCCTCGCACCTCAACCCCCACCCCAGCCCAGAGCCCTCTCCCACACCCCCAACTCTTCACTGGCCCCACCTCTGAGCCCAAACCCCCAGCTGGAGCCCACCCTCACCTCCCCCACCCCAACCCAACCACACTCCCTTCCCCAGCCCGGTGAAAGTGAGTGAGGGTGGAGGAGAGTGGGCGACAGAGGGAGGGGAGAAGGAGTGAGCAGGGGTGGGGCCTCAGGAAAGGGGCGGGGCAGGGGTGTTCAGTTGTGTGTGATTAGAAAGTTGGCAGACCTATTGGCTTATTCTAGCCCTACCAACATACTAACCCTGCCTGGCTCTGGCAAGTCTGCAGGCAGAGACCCTGAAACAAAACACCAAGAGCTATGTACCTTCCCCACTGGTCCTTCCCTTACATACACCACTAGATACCACAGTGCAAGCATGTGGGTTACATGAGCTCATTGTAGAATAGATTCTGTGATGTGCATGGCTCTTGCTTTAGGCCCTAAATTGTGGAGTGGCGTTGCTGTGGGCTGTTAAACAGTGGCATTGTTACACCCCAGAGGTGGCTACAGTTGAGTCACAGGTGAAGTGTTTATCTTTCTAAAGCCCTTAGGAGTCTTTCCAGCTGGTTGGCCCTATGTAAGGGCGAGGCATTGTCATCTAGGGAGTGGTTATGCGCACAGGAAGGAGTGCTGTTTAGTGGTCTGGGAAAAACCACACAGCCAGGACGCCTGGGTTCCATTCCCAGCTCTACTGCTGACTCACTGTGTGGCCTTTGGCAAAGCTGCTCCGTGCCTCAGTTTCCCCCTCTGAGAATCTGAGACACTGGTGTTATCTCATAGGGAGGTTGGGAGGCTGAATTAACTGATGTTTGAAATGACTGGAGTGAAGGGGCTCTGGAAACGCCAGTTGTATTTAGCAACATCTTGGACCCCTCAGACACCAGTTCATAACAGCCTAGGCCATCCTACTAGCTCACCAGTTCCTACTGGGGACAGGTCACTAGATTCTGCTAGTCACACCTGCAGACCCATTGCATTCGCAGCAGGGGCTGGAAGCTGTTCCCAGCCCATGGCTGATTGGTGATCTAGATGAAATGAGTTGCTGGGTTCTCAGTCTAGTTCCTCGCAGGCAAGTGTCAGCATCTTGAAAACCATCCCTGGTGGCATTCAGTGATCTCTGCGCTGGCCATCCCAGCTGGTGAGCCAGTACAGAAACCTTCTCCTCCACACTGCCCAGAGAGCCGGTGGTGACAATGGGATCGGAGCTCAGGGGCTAGCCCTGTCAGGAAGTCCGTGCCATTGAGTCCTGCCCATGTGGATCTAGTTCTGTGCTATTCCCCATGCCTGTGCTCTCAGGGGTAGCCAGGCTACCTGGCCCCACTGTGCAGCTTAGACACATGCACAGAAGGAAAGGGGAGGGCCTCAGGGGCTGGCCTATCTCAGGGAGACAGGACAGAGACATGGGACCTGGTTTTCCCCTGCCGTGGGCCTTGGGAAAATACTTACACTGGTGCCAAATGGCAGCGATGAATTGGGCTCATGGGGTCTCAGGTTCTGCTAAACCTCCTTTGGGATCCAAAGTTTGCTGACCTCTGAATAGACCTGAATCTGACCAGCACGTGTCTGGGAGTTGAAAGACATTGGCTCAATCCCCGGCTCTGACAACAGCCCTGGGCAAACCACTTACCTCCAGATCCCCAAAGCTAGGCACCTAAATACCTTTGAGTCACTCCGTGCCTCAGTTTCCCCATCTGTACCATGAAGATAATAGCTCTTGTCCTGCCTCACAGGGGTATTGAGAGGATCAATGCATTAGAGGTCGTCAATTGCGCAGATACTACAGTAATGGTGTCCTTACCTAGCCCTGGTCTACACTGGGGGGGAGGGGTGTTGATGTAAGATACGCAACTTCACCTATGGGAACAGAGTAGCTGAAGTTGATGTATCTTATTTCGATTTACCTCCCATCCTCACAGCACGGGATCAACAGGCGCGGCTCCCCCATCGACTCCACTTCCAACGCTCGTCCTGATGGAGTTCCGAAGTCGATGGGAGCGCGTTCAGGGATTGATATATAGCATCTAGACGAGACACGATATATTGATCTCCAATAGATCGATCGGAACCCGCCAATCTGGAGGGTAGTGTGGATGCACCCCTAGAGAGACCCCTGAGTTAGGAAGAAAGGAGCCACCTTAAAGTGTGATTGGAACAACTGAGTGTCATGTATTGGCAGAATAGGGTCTATGACACACAGTCAATAGACTGCACTGGTTGCTTCCTTTGTATTCTCTCCCCCCTGCAGGTTTCGGCTGCCTTAGCTTCCTTCACCCCTAATTATGTCTCAGCTCCAGCAATCAGCCTTTTGTCAGAGTTTGCTATTCTCTACACATCTTCCGTAGCCAGCTCCATCTTCCCCATGGGTCCTGAGCCTCCCACAATGCCTAGAAACAAAGAATGAATTGCAGAAGCAGATCAAAAAGCCCCGGCTCTGCCTTCGGCTCCCTCTGCCCTGCCACGTTACGCTGCCCTTAACCTGGGTTTCAGACGCGGCGAGTCTTAGGCCGCTTTAAAACCTCAGCTACAGATGGTACTTACTGACGGGTTTTCTAGCTCCAGCTTTTACTTCATGCTGTTTCAGTTGTGTAATTACTGCTCTGGGTCAGGGAAGCAGGCCAGCTCTAGGACACTGGAAGCCAATCAATCACAGACGGATCAATAATAGATTCTCCTCCTGGCCTCCAAACAGGCTTAGCCAAGGAAACACTCAAGTGCTCGGCGCTTGACAAGACTCAGACGCAAGCGTCTGAAGTGCGTGGTGCTAGGATGAGACACTTTCTCTTTCGTGGGCCATGCTCTCCTGCCACCGCGCATTCCATGGCAGTTCACAGCATGTTTTTAGAGAGGGGTTTTGCTCTCAGATATGAAACAAGACATGAAACATCCCCATGTAGCGTTAGAATTTTTCTGCTTTTGCCTTGTCACGGGCATATCAACCAGGGCCCCATGGAGCTAGTTTTAGATAAGCCCTGTTGCTACGGTTGGCCCTCCGTAACCTCTCTCTCACACACACACACAGTGTGACAATACACACTGCCCCATGCCACGCAAAAACAGTCTGGCACTCACAGACATGTGCACTATCACACAGATGCCTCCTGTGATTGTATATTGTTCACACAGCCACACAGACCATCTCAAAACGCACAATCTTGCATAAATGGGAATCTGGAGCAGGAGCGGAGAGGTTATTTTACCTCTGTATCTGGCACTGGGGCGGCCGCTGCTGGGATCCTGGGTCCGGTTCTGTCCCAGATTCCAGGAGGCTGTTGAGAAATTGGAGAAGGTTGAGAGAAGCACCATAAGAATGATTAAAGGATTAGAGAAACCATGGCCTGCGGTGATAGACTCAAGGAGCTCAGTCTTAAGGGGTGACGAACGGTGCTCTGAATACTGTGTTGGTGCCTCAGTGTCCCCATGGCAGTTCTTAAGTATCTGGCAGAGCAAAGGGCCAGTGCACCTAAATGCCTGACACTCTGTCTCCTAGCAACTGATGGCCTGGGCCCCTCCCCTGCAAAGGTGCCAGCTGAAGGTGTTGGAGACAAAGGGATCAGGGTGACCTCCTGGCCCCGGAAAGGAACTGAGCAGAGAGGAGGGGCTGGGAGGGGTTGTTAGTCTGGAGCTGGCTGGGGTTGAGGAGTGAAGTGCAGACCTGGGGGTCTGGTTCACTGCCCCCCAGAATGGATCCGGCCAAGGGGTCCGGTTCGCTGTATCTACAAGCTCTGTTTTAGACCCTGTTCCTGTCACCGAATAAACCTCTGTGTTATTGGCTGGCTGAGAGTCACGTCTGACTGCAAAGTGGGGGTGCAGAACCCGGTGGCTTCCCCAGGACCCCACTGGGGTGGACTCGCTATGGGAAGCGCACGGAGGGGCAGAGGATGCTGAATGCTCCAAGGAGAGACCCAGGAGGTGAAGCCGTGTGAGCTTCTGGCCCTGAGCAAGTCTGCTCCAAGGGAGAGGAGGCTCCCCAAAGTCCTGACTGGCTTGGTGGGGAGCAGTTCCAGAACATCGCCCGGTGACTCCGTGACAGAAGTGCCATAAGAATGATTAAAGGATTAGAGAAACCATGGCCTGCGGTGATAGACTCAAGGAGCTCAGTCTTAAGGGGTGACTTGATTGCAGTGTATAAGTACCTGTGTGGGGAACATGGGCTCTTCTGTTCAGCAGAGGAAGGTCTAAAACAAGCCAATGGCTGGAAGTTGAAGCTAGACAAATTCAGAACAGAAATAAGGAACATTTTCATGTGAGAGTAATTAGCCACTGGAACCATTTACCAAGGTTTGTGGTGGATTCCCCATCACTGGCCATTTTAAAATGAAGGTTGGATGTTTTTCTAAACAGTCTGCTCCAGGCATCATTTGGGGGCGCTCTACGGGAGGGCAGATGAGATGATCACAGTGGTCTTTCTGGCTCTGGAATCTGGGAATCTCTCACAGCCACATATCTTTAAACAAACATGCTCTCACAACCCTGCGAACAGCAATACACAAACGCACACTGTTTCACACACACCATTGTACATACACTGTCCCACACATACACACTGTCTCTCGCCCAGCTGCTGTTAGACACACACAGTCACCAGGGCTGTCCTTAGCCATAGGCAGAATAGGCAGCCGCCTAGGGCACCACTCTGCCTGGGGGCACCACTCTGCCGGGAGCCCGGACAGACGGGAAGCAGTGGAGCATGTAAGAGCAGGGCTGCTGGGTCCTAGAGAGAGCCGAATGCAGCACAGCCTGAGGGAGGGGATTGGCTGCTGGGGTCCCTGGGAAAGGGTGGGGAAGGAGCTCACCTGTGAGTGTGACTCTTTCCCCCCGGCTGAGGTGAGGTGAGGCAGGCTCTGCGGCTCTGGAACCAGTATCCTTCGTTGTCCCCCATAACATCCATTCTTCTCCCCCCCCGCCCCACGGAGCACCCCCTCCTTTCTCCCTCCTCCCCAGGAGCATCCCTCTCTCTCTCCTCCCTCCCCTCCGTCAGGGCTGGGTTGGGTGAGGTGCTGGGGGGTATGGGGGGGGGGCTGCCTGGCTGCCTGCTGAGGAATGAAAGTGAAAGTAACTCACTTCCTCAGCAGCGAGCCAGGATTGGAATGTCACACAGGGCTGGGATTAGCCAGATGTGTGAAAAATCAGGATAGGAGATTGGGGTAGGGTGAGCAGATATCCCTATTTTATAGGGACAGTCCCAATTTTGGGGTCTTTTTCTTATATAGGCTCCTTTTACCCCCCTGTCATGGTACAATTCCCCACTCTGAACCTTAGCGTCCAAAAGATGGGGTACCAGCATGAATTCCTCTAAGCTTTATTACCAGCTTAGAACCTGTAGCGCTGCCACCAACCAGGAATTCCAGTGCCTGGTACACTCTGGTCCCCCCAAAACCTTGCCCGGGGACCCGCAAGACCCAAACCCTCTGGATCTTAACACAAGGAAAGCAAACCATTTCCCCCACCGTTGCCTCTCCCAGGCTTCCCCTCCCTGAGTTACCCTGGAAGATCACTGTGATTCAAACTCCTTGAATCTTAAAACAGGGAGGACAATTCACCTTCCCCCCTCCTGCTCTCTCCCCCTCCCAGACTCTTCCTGAGAGAGAAAGTAATCCTAACACAGAGAAATTAGCCTCTCTCTCCACCTTCCCTCCTTTCTCCCCACCAATTCCCTGGTGGATCCAGACCCCGTCCCCTGGGGTCTCACCAGAATAAAAAAACAAAAACAATCAGGTTCTTAAACAAGAAACTTTTAATTAAAGAGAAAAAAACAGTAAAAATTAGCTTTGTAAATTTAAAATGGAATAGGTACAGGGTCTTTCAGCTATAGACACTGGGAACACCCTCCCAGCCTAAGGATACAAGTACAAATTAAAATCCTTTCAGCCAAATACACATTTGCAAATAAAGAAAACAACCATAAGTCTAACTCGCTTTATCTACCTAGTATTCACTATTCTGGACATATAAGAGCCTGTATTGGAGAGATTGGAGAGAAACCTGCTTGCACGTCTGATCCCTCTGAGCCCCCAGAGTGAACAACAACCAAAATCTAACAGCGCACAAAACTTCCCTCCCTCAAGATTTGAAAGTCTCCTGCCCCCTGATTGGTCCTCTGGTCAGGTGACAGCCAGGCTTACTGAACTTGTTAACCCTTTACAGTCAAAGAGATATAAAGTACTTCTGTGCTATTAACTTTTCTTATCTGTTTATTAAGTATCAGAGGGTAGCCGTGTTAGTCTGGATCTGTAAAAGCAGCAAAGAATCCTGTGGCACCTTATAGACTAACAGACGTTTTAGAGCATGAGCTTTCGTGGGTGAATACCCACTTCCTCAGATGCATGTAATGGAAATATCCAGGGGCAGGTATATATATGTGTGCTAGCAAGCAAGCTAGAGATAACGAGGTCAGTTCAATCAGGGGGGATGAGGCCCTGTTCTAGCAGTTGAGGTGTGAAAACCAAGGGAGGAGAAACTGGTTTTGTAGTTGGCAAGCCATTCACAGTCTTTGTTCAATCCTGAGCTGATGGTGTCAAATTTGCAGATGAACTGAAGCTCAGCAGTTTCTCTTTGAAGTCTGGTCCTGAAGTTTTTTTGCTGCAGGATGGCCACCTTAAGGTCTGCCAGGGACCTCAGGGACCAGTCTCCCAAAGAATTCTTCCAGCAAGTTAAAGAAGTATGGATTAGATGAATGGACTATAAGGTGGATAGAAAGCTGGCTAGATTGTCGTGCTCAACGGGCAGTGATCAACGGCTCAATGTCTACTTGGCAGCCAGTATCAAGCAGAGTGCCCCAGGGGTCGGTCCTGGGGCTGGTTTTGTTCAAAATCTTCATTAATTATCTAAGTGATGGGATGGATTGCACCTTCAGCAAGTTCGCTGATGACACTAAACCGGGGGGAGAGGTAGATATGCTGGAGGGCAGGGATAGGGTCCAGAGTGACCTAGACAAATTGGAGGACTGGGCCAGAGGAAATCTGATGAGGTTCAACAAGGACAAGTGCAGAGTCCTGCACTTAGGATGGAAGAATCCCAGGTACTGCTACAGCCTGGGGACTGACTGGCTAAGCAGCAGTTCTGCAGAAAAAGACCTGGAGGTTACAGTGGATGAGAAGCTGGCTATGAGTCAACGGTGTGCCCTTGTTGCCAAGAAGGCTAACGACATATTGGGCTGCATTAGTAGTAACATTGCCAGCAGATCGAGAGAAGTGATTATTCCCCTCTATTCAGCACTGGTGAGGCCACATCTGGAGTATTGCATCCAGTTTTGGTCCCCCCACTACAGAAAGGATGTGGACAAATTGGAGAGAGTCCAGTGGAGGGCAATTAAAATGATTAGGGGGCTGGAGCACATGACTTATGAGAAGAGGCTGAGGGAACTGGGATTGTTTAGTCTGCAGAAGAGAAGAATGAGGGGGGATTTGATAGGAGCCTTCAACTCCCTGAAGGGAGGTTCCAAGAGGATGGAGCTCTTCTGTTCTCAGTGATGGCAGATGACAGAAAAAGGAGCAATGGTCTCAAGTTGCAGTGGAGAAGGTCTAGATTGGATATTAGGAAAAACGTTTTCACTAGGAGGATGGTGAAGCACTGGAATGGGTTCCCTAGGGAGATGGTGGAATCTCCTTCCTTAGAGGTTTTTAAGGTCAGGCTTGACAAAGCCTTGGCTGGGAAGACTTAGCTGGGAATTGGTCCTGCTTTGAGAAGGGGTTGGACTAGATGACTTCCTGAGGTCCCTTCCAACCCTATATTCTATGATTTTATGATAGTGGCTGAAAGTTGTCACAGTGTGATGGCTGCTCAGTGGCTTCTGCAGAATGGATTTTGCGGGTCTTAGTTCTATTCATACTGCACAAGTGTCTGCAGGACAAAATTCGCTGCCATGTGTAAACCTCTTTGCACTCAGTCTCAGCAGAGACGCCCAGAACTGCAAGCGTCATGGAGGCCGAACGCTCCTCTCCAGTCCTTGTGATGATCTGCTGGCAGCCTGTGTGATGTGACGGCACCTCCACCCAAATCCACGGCCGGTTGAAATGTACCTTGGAACCCTGGTGTGGAAGAGCGGCAGGGCTGCCTGTTGCATCTTCACTGCGCCGTTAACCCAGGCCTGAGCACTCAGTTTAGCCTTGCCCAAGTGGGACCGCCCCCACTGCAGTGTGTTTAGGGGTCCTTGCCACTAGGGGCACATCCCCTGGGTCTTTGTGCTGAGATGCGCTCGGATTCTTTCCTGGGCAGTCAGATTAGCTACAAGAGAATTGCTCTGTTTTTTGAGGGGAATTGTGGGAAGGCACTGGAGGACTATCCACACTCACGGGATTTAGCCAGTGTCTGCACTGCACAGAATGTGGGTGGTAGCCTGAGCTGAAATGGAGCATGGGCTCTAACTGGCTCTCCTGGCTAACTAAGCTAGGCCAGGCATAAAGCCCCTACAAACCCAGGTCAGAGGTTTTCCTATGTCCCTGGGAGAGGGTGCTAAATCACCAGTAAGATCCCAGGTTAACTGTGCGGTGAAGACATACCCCAAAGCAGAATTATTATTTTCTGCCATCAGCGTCGCCATGAACATCCTCTTTCAAACATCCAATCCCTGCCCCGCCAGTAGCGATTCACTTCTCCGGCTACACTATTCCACATCCCCAGGAACTGTTCCACAGAGCCGGGGTTCTGCAGGGCTCGCAGCCATGTAAAGCGCAGCGTGGGTGGCACGACCAGATGTGATGGGGGAAGCAGAGGGAGGTTATTGTTCCAGGGAAATCAGGTTGAGTGAATGTGCGTCACTCATTAGTGTGGTTATTATTGTTAAGTAGTGTTACCGTAGGGCCTGAAGGCTGCAGTCAGGGACTGGGGCCCTGTGAAGGCATCCCGCTCACCACAGGAGCACCTTCTTGTGGCTGGGTCTGAGAATTAGCTTTCCCCACACCTGGTGCCCCATTCTGTCAGTTGCTCACACTGCGGGCCCTCTCCTCCTCTGTGATTTGGGGGTGCTCCCTCTTCAGGACTCAGCCCTGTAGCCAGGTAAGCATGTAATCTCCCCTTCTGGGGTAATAAAATCCCACTGGACAAGCTGTCTGATGCTGTCTCATATGAGCTTCCGTTCCAAGTCTCCAGGCCCTGTGCCACTTTCCCAGTAGCCAGCAGGGGAACCCAGGACAACTTACTATGTGGGGGTCCAGCCCTAGGACCCAATAACCAGCAGCCAAGCTCTGCACAGCCCCACTCCTCGCTGCTGTTCCCCTGGGATACCTCCTGCTCAGGCTTTCTGGGGCTTTCTTTCCTGGCTTGACCCTTCTTTGGGATCCCAGGGCTTAATTTTCCCATTGGACGTCATCCTCACCCCCTCTCTGCTCCCAGAGAGTGACTGCCAGCTCCTCCCCTGCAGCCCCCTTCTGCTCTCAGCGTCCTGGCTGTGACGTTGCAGTCTATATGATTTATAAAAATTTGATGAGTGAATATAATGTAACTGGAATATGCTTCATGCAAAAGGTCTTTTGTAAGGTATCATTACAAAGCTTATAATCTACTGAGTGTGATCTTCCTATTTCTATAAATGTACCACTCTTGTATCTGAAACTGGAAATATGAAATATAACTCAGAGGTCCTATTGTATTTATGCAAAGTGTGGGCCATTAGTGGTGCTTTGGAATCTTGATGACTCCCATTAATCAGGGCAATTGCCTGGATGGCTCTGTTTGCAGGCAGGCCTTCCCGTGAGTCAAGCTGGGAGGAATGAAAGCTTGAAGTCCTGCAGTGACATGTGATCATGGCACCTGAACTAGAGTCCATTTTTAACCTGGTGTCTTTCCACTGAGAAGGAGAGGGTGGGAACCCAGAGAGGGACCAAAGGATTCCTGCCTTATGCAAAAGATATATAAAGGGGTGGAACAGAACAAAGGGAGAGAGGAGCCATCATGAGGAATCCCCTAGCTACCACCCGAGCTGGAACAAGGGCTGTACCAGGGGAAAGGATTGTGCCCAGGCCTGGAAAGAGTCCAGTCTGAGAAAAAAATACCAAGCATCTCTGAGGGTGAGATTATCTGTATTCAGTTTGATTAGACACAGTTTTGCGTGTTTTATTTTATTTGCTTGGTGACTTACTTTGTTCTGTCTGTTACTACTTGGAACCACTTAAATCCTACTTTCTGTATTTAATAAAATCACTTTTTACTTATTAATTAACTCAGAGTATGTATGAATACCTGGAGGAGCAAACAACTGCCTATATCTCTCGATCAGTGTTACCGAGGGTGAACAATTTATGCTTTAAACTTTATACAGGGTAAACCAGCTTTATCTGGGTTTAGACCCCACTGTGAGTTGGGCATCTGAATGTTAAAGACAAGCAGACTTCTGTGAGCTGCTTTCAGGTAAACCTACAGCTTTGGGGCAAGTAATTCAGACCCTGGGTCTTTGTTGGAGCAGAAGGGATGTGGTGTTTAGATATGCTTGTAATCATTAGAACTGGGTCCACAGGATGTTGGGAGTCGGAAAGGAGCTTAGCGAAAAGGAGCTGCTAACAGGGAGTTTTGCAAGGGAGTTTGGAAGGGGGGTAGGAAGGGAGGGGTGGTCCCTTGTCAGTCTCATCTGTGACCCATTGGTCCCCTGAACCTATAAACCAAGCCACATCCAAAACCTTTCTGTTCAGAGCAGAGCAGAGCTGACAGGGAGCTGTAGACAGGAATTTGAGAGAGAGTTTGACAGAGGGAGGCTTACAATGGTGAGGAGGACCCACAACACCTGTGGCAGCACTGCTTCTGTCTCCTCCACCTGCACCTGTAGCCAGACAGAGCACCAAAGCATGGATGCTTTTACCCAGATTCTGGTGTGGGCTTGCAAAGACTGTAATTTGCAATTTCCACTTACTGATATCCAGGCTGGGGGTGGCATCCAATGTGAAAGGTGCCTACTGGTGGAATCTCTCAGGCAGCAGGTGGGAGAGCTACAGGAGGACGTGGTTAGGCTGAGGAACATCCATATCCATGAGCAATTCCTGGACAGTATCCATGTGGAGACAGCTGAGGTAGCTGTCCCAGTTGACAGGACTACCGACACTCCAGTGGAGGAGGAGATGCCTCAGGGTGTGTCTGACACACCAGTGGAGGAGGAGGCTCAGGGTGGACACAGCCAGCTGGTTACTTCTAGCAGCAGGCAGTGCTCCACCGCTGCTGCGAACCCTCCTGCTGTGGTAAAAGATAACCGTTATGCTCTTCTTGATACAGGAGAGAAGGAATCACCCCCAACAGTTAAGGAGGTGAAGCCTCGTACCCCTAAGGCTGGGAGGTCTGCTGCCACCACTGCTAAGAAACGTAGGGTAGTGGTGGTTGGAGACTCTCTGCTGAGGGGGACAGAGACACCCATCTGTCGCCCTGACCGTTCATCCCGGGAGGTATGCTGCCTGCCAGGGGCCCGTATCCGAGATGTTACAGAGGCTTTGTCGAGGATTATCCGGCCTTCTGACTACTACCCCATGCTACTCATCCATGTGGGCACAAATGATACTGCGAGGTGTGACGCTGAGCAGATCAAGAGTGACTACAGGGCTCTGGGAGTACGGGTTAAGGAGTTTGGAGCGCAGGTGGTATTCTCTTCGATTCTTCCTGTTGAAGGTAGGGGTCCGGGCAGAGACAGATGCATCGTGGAGGTGAATGCCTGGCTGCGAAGATAGTGTCGCCAGGAGGGCTTTGGCTTCCTCGACCATGGGATGCTATTCGAGGAAGGACTGCTAGGAACAGATGGCGTTCACCTTTTGAAGAGGGGAAAGGCCTTATTTGCGCACAGACTGGCTAACCTAGTAAGGAGGGCTTTAAACTAGGTTCGACGGGGACAGGTAAGCAAACCCCACAGGTAAGTGGGGAACAAGACCTGGGAGATGGGTTGGAAACAGGAGGGAGCACGGGCTATAATGAAAGAGAGGAAGGAGGGTCAGGGCAAAGCTGGGAGGCAAGATCAAACCAGTATCTTAGATGCCTTTATACAAATGCCAGAAGTATGGGTAATAAGCAGGAAGAACTGGAAGTGCTAATAAATAAATACAACTATGACATTATTGGCATTACTGAAACTTGGTGGGATAATACACACGACTGGAATGTTGGTGTGGATGGGTATAGTTTGCTCAGGAAGGATAGACATGGGAAAAAGGGAGGAGGTGTTGCCTTATATATTAAAAATGTACACACTTGGACTGAGGTGGAGATGAACATAGGAGACAGAAGGGTGGAGAGTCTCTGGGTAAAAAACACAGGTGATGTCGTGCTGGGAGTCTACTACAGGCCACCTAATCAGGTGGAAGAGGTGGATGAGGCTTTTTTCAAACAACTAACAAAATCATCCAAAGCCCAAGATTTGGTGGTGATGGTGGACTTCAACTATCCAGATATATGTTGGGAAAATAACACCGCGGGGCACAGACTATCCAATAAGTTCCTGGACTGCATAGCAGACAATTTTTTATTTCAGAAAGTTGAAAAAGCTACTAGGGGGGAAGCTGTTCTAGACTTGATTTTAACAAATAGGGAGGAACTTGTTGAGAATTTGAAAGTAGAAGGAAGCTTGGGTGAAAGTGATCATGAAATCATGAGCTCATGCTCCAAAACGTCTGTTAGTCTATAAGGTGCCACAGGATTCTTTGCTGCTTTTATCTGTTTATGACACCCCCCCACCCCTGTCCTGATATTTCACACTTGCTGTCTGGTCACTCTAGGAGGGCGTAATTGGTGCCTATATAAGACAAAGCCCCAAATATCGGGACTGGCCCTATAAAATCAGGACATCTGGATCTGGCCACCCTAGCTGGGGAGCACCTCTCCCCCGGGCTGGCAGCTGCCAGTGATCCATCTCATCCGGGGGGAGCTGCACAGGGCAGGTTAAGCTGCTGTAGCTCCATGGGTGACCTGTCTGAGATCAGATACTGTGCTAACTTCACCATGGTCCGTAAGGCTGGTGGTGGTGCCCATTGGTGTGTGATTGGACCTGAGGGTTTGCTGCTGCTGTTGCCACTCTGCACCCCAAGAGGTGGATTTTGGGGTCCTGCAGTTTTCCACCTATCTTCTTCTCCTCTACTGCAGCAGTTGGACCAGCAGGCTGGGGTGTGAGCCAAGCATGAAAGCAGTACTGTGTTGCCATTTAGATTGTCATTTAACAACTTTGTTTGCCAAAAATTCTTGCTAACTATCCTGAATCCAATTTCAATATTTTTTTTAAAAAAAATCAATATCTTAGCCAAAAACAGAAAATTAAGTTGTTGACAATTATTAGTGACAGGTTTGGTTTGAGGCAGGGAGTGGGCCAGTTTTCATCAGAGAAACAAAAAATGTTGACTGACTTTCCTATAGCCTGTTACTCCTGATAAGAGCCCTCCAACAACTGTAATATGCTCATCTCCTTACTAGTGTATAAAGCAGGGGTCGGCAACCTATGGCACACGTGCCAAAGGTGGCAAGTGAGCTGATTTTTGATGGTATGCAGCAGGAGGCTGAGCGGCTCAGCCCATCACTGCTCTGGGGTTCCGGCTGCTGCCCTATTGCCAGCTGGGATACCAGCCGTCGGCCCCATTCAGCACCTGCTGCTGGCCTGGGGACCCCCAAGGAACCCCAGGCTGTTAGCGGGCTGAGCAGACCAGCTGAACCACTCAACCTGCTGTCAGCCTGGGGTTCCATTCACTCAGCCGGCAGCGGGCTGAATGGGCTGGTGGCGGGCTGAGCAGGGCCGGTGGGGGGTTGAGTGGCTCAGTCTGCTGCCAGTCTGGGGTGCCAGCAGCACTCAGCCTACTGCTACTCCGGGGTTCCGGCTGCCGGCCCCTTGCCAGTCAGGAGCTCAGCCGCCGGCCCCACTCTGCCTCCTGCCAGCCTGGGTGAGCAGAATCCCAGGCTGGTTGCAGGCTGAGGGGGGTTGGCGGCCGGGATCCTGGCTGGCAGGAGTTGGTGGTCAGAACCCCAGACCAGCAGCGGGCTGAGCAGGGCCTGGGATCCTTGTCTAGGGTTCTAGCCACCAGCCCTGCTTAGCCCACTGCCGGTTTGGGGTTTCATTTACTCAGCTGGCAGTGGCCTGAGCAGGATTGGATTTTTGTATGACATAACTAAATTCAATGAAATAGGAAAACAAGAGCAACTAATGACAAAGTACAAGAAACTAGAGAGCCTCCTGAAGCACGGTGATAGTTCTGATTTAAATGGACTTGAACCGTATGAAGAATGGAGTACACTGTCATCAATGTTGCCACATGCAAAATCGGTGATGGACATTGTACAGTTTATTCATACCCGCAAGCTTGTTGACATATATCCTAACGTGTACATTGCCACTCGTATTCTACTGACAATTCCTGTAACAGTAGCATCAGGAGAACGGAGTTTCTCAAAACTAAAGCTCATTAAAAACTAACTCCGCTCTACAATGAGTCAGGAACGCCTAACTGGTCTTGCTATTCTTGCAATCGAACAAGACACGACTTTGTCTTTGTCATACGATGACATTATTACTGATTTTGTAGCCAAAAAAGCCAGAAAGATTGCTTTTAATTAAAAACAAATCTTTGTTTCAATACCTCTTCATATAAATTTCCAATTAAATTTTGATAAATTAAAAAAATTATATTATTTGCATCATTCTGTCATATCAGAATTTTTTCTATAGTTCTGCTTCTTTAGTGCTAGTCCATCAGCATTACAGTGTGCTTTATTAAGTTAAACTGGTTTTAATAACATGAATGTGGCAAGTTTTCCAATACTGTAAGCTTATATTTGTGTTGCTAAGAGCAGATCAGGCACAGGGGCACCAGTTTAATAATCTCGCCTAGGGCACCATAAATCCTAAGGACGGCCCTGACAGTCACATGCATCCAACCAATCCATCTTTCCCTCTTAAACACACAGACATGTGTACAGATACACACGCATACTCACACAAATACTGTCTCTCGTGCGTTGTCTTACATTCCCCCCAGCCCCTCTCTCTCTCATACACACACAATTACACAAACCATGGTACACAAAATATCTTGCACACACAATTATTCTTCAGCTGCTTGGCTTGTCAGTTTCCCCGTTTGATGAGCCCAGCTCCAAAGACACAGTATACCTGGTGTGTGGAAACACTGCTCTGATGGTTATTAGCAAAGAGAGAAAAGATCAATCAGCAGCGCAGCTGGCATTTCCTGTGCAAACAGAAGGCCAAAGGAGCCTGGAGCATGTAGGCGCCATACAAAGACCCAGCTTCATGCAGCCTGTGGTGCCGGTTTCATGCTTGAAATAAGAATTGCCTGAATACAGATCCTGAATGTGTCTCAGATTGTGAATGCATGTAGCTGTCCAGGGCTTGGCTGGGAATAAACTGGGAGGCAAAGGTAAAACCACCTGCGGTTTATTTGTTGATGGATAGACAATTGGTGATAACAGATGTGGCGTAACGAGCATGTGTATGGCGATGCTGGGATAGGGCTAGACTCGGAGCTCAGGAGAGTGGTGTCAAATCAAAATAATGCCATTGGCTCCAGTAGGGTGACTCAGGATTTATGCTGGTGGAACTGAGAACAGAATCTGTCCCACTGAAGCCCCGACCATGATGGGGTCCCACTGCACTGGGTGCACAAGAGATCATCCCCGCCCTAAGGAGCTTATTTGCTATATTCGGAGCCCGTACTGAGCCCAGCTCCCATGGTTGTTGGAGGATTATACACAGAGAGACGAGTTTCTTGGCTCCCCCGTGTTTTAGTCTGAGGGAAAGAGGCCAAATTTGCTGCTCAGCCATGTTGGATTGAACCTGGCATGCTGCAGGGGGGAGCTGGGCAATCCCGACCTGCAGCAGCACCCTTCCAATTTCGGACTTTGGCACTGCACACTGTCCTGCACCCCCATCCCAATTCCTATTCCAGCCCCGAGTTCCACCCCCCCAGCCCTGCCAATGCCTCTCCAGCCTGCCCCGTAGCCACCAGTGCTGGGCACCCACTACAGCTCTGCCAGTGCCATATCGTTTACGGCCAGAAGGCACCATTAGATCATCTAGTCTGACCTCGCGGATAGCACAGCCACCGCCACGCCAGGCCCAACAACCAGATTGCCCCTCAGTTCCAAGCCCTGGCATCATGCTTTCCCAGTCCTGGGGCCCCCGCCCTGTCCCAGCTTTCCTGATGCCTCTCCGTCCCAACCTGAAGCCTCCCTCCTATTCCAATCTGGGCTCCTTCTATGCAGATACTAGGATGACCAGGCACCAAATGTGAAAAATCGGGACAGGGGGTGGAGGGTAATAGGAGCCTATATAAGAAAAAGCTCCCCAAATCAGGACTGTCCCTATAAAATCGGGAAATCTGGTCACCCTAGCCGAGACTACCAGATTTTTAACTATTTGGTGCTGCTGAGAAGAGTGGCTTTGCGTGGCAGGAGCAGAGTAACTGGTGTTTTAAAAGCACTCTTACTGTAGGTGCTATGGGAACTTTGTTCTTCTTGTCTCTTCCAGCCAATGCTATTATTCATCCTACAGCTTCTCTGAGTCTTTGAAACACTGATGCAGTTGGATCCGCAGACAGGTTTCTAGGCAGATGGCTCTCCGGGAACTCCTTCCATCTATACCACACTTCCTTCCATTTGCTGTTTGCCAGGTGGCTGTCAAACGACAACCATTTACAAGAAAGAATTGCTATAAGGAAAAATGAAAGGGGAATTTGGACATTCCCTGCCCAGCCAGTGCTGTAGAAACCAAGCCTTATCTTCCCAGGCAGGGCTGTTCTCGACAATCCATTATTGTTACGGTGCCACCTAAAGGCCCCAAGCAATATCAGGGCTGCACAGTGCCGGGTGTTGAACAGTGACATGATGAGAGACAGTACCTGCCCTGGATCGCTCACCAGGCTGGACTCTTTTGAAATCCTGGCCCCCAATGTGAGGATGTTGAGCTTGTTTTGAAAACGTAGTCTTCAAGAGGGGAGGGGAAACTGAGGCACAGAGTAGGCAAGCAACTTGCTCAAGCCTACACCGCAGGTCTGTGATAGAGCAGGGAGCAGAAACCTGAACTCTAACTTCCTAAGCTGTTGCACTAGGCCCTGGGCCATGCTGCGTTTGCCCAAAGTGAGCTTTAAATAACCCAAACGATGGAACTTCCAGCTGTTAATTCAGGCTATGACTGCACTACGAGCAAGGAACGTGCTTCCCAGCTCGTGTACACATGCTCGCACTAGTGCAAGTATGAAGAGCAGCAGAGCTGCCATAGCACAGGCAGGGGCAGTGGAGAACAGGTTAGCCGTGCTGAGTACATACCCCTGGGTTTCAGGGATGTTTGTTCTGGGTCTGGCTCAGGCATGGCACTACGCTACCGTGGCTACACCGCTATTGACATGCGCCAGTGACCGCGAGCATGAGTACAGCAGATGGGGAATCACACCCCTAGCTCGTAGTGTAGGCGTAGCCACCATGTAACCTACTGCCAGTGTACCATGGGCATGAGGGGGCGATGTCACCTCCTGGTGGGCTGGAATCACTGACAAATTAGGGATCTGCTACTGGGGACCAGCTATTACCGGGGCTCTTGGACCACGTGACTGGGCAAGGCCTAATTCCCACACCCTCTCCTGTGCAGCAAGGTGTCACGAAGGATTATTTGTACTGCAGTAGCATCAAGGAGTCATGGACCATGACCCCCATTGTGGTAGATGCTGTACCAGCTCAGAACAAAAAGACAGTGCCCTTAGCAGAAGATGACAGACAACAGCTGGATATAGGCAGACGGGGGCACAAGGATGCCCAGTCCCAAGGATTTAGTGGCACTGCACTTTCCTGCTGGCATCGTTCACTCAGAGGTTTGGCTCCTATTCTGACAGCAGAAAACTCAGCAGTTTGCTTTTCCAAGCCTGGCCCCCAGTGATTTGCCCCAGGTCATGGCAGAGATGGGGAATGCAGCCCCATCTCCTGCTGCAGCCCAGTCGACCCACAAGACCTGCTGTTCTTTTGCAGCTGCCGCTGATTGGGCTGCCCTTTGGAAAACACAACCTTAAATACACAGCTCATTCCCCGAGCACAGCAGAGATTATAGGTGGTGTGTACCTTGCAAAGAGCATGCAAGATGTCTATTTCCATGGCTTCGTGCTTCTATAAAACAGGTGTTCTCTGGCGGTCACAAGAGATTTAGAGAGGCTTATTTCGATTCTTAGACACGTCAAGTTGCTGGCTGAGCTCTGCTGTGGTTAAGGCTTTGTTTTCTGGAGGGGGCAGAGAAAAGACCAGGGTTCCCAGCTTTGGGTCAGGGGCGGCTCCAGGCACCAGTGTACCAAGGGCATGCCTGGGCAGTCAGTCCGCCTTCAACAGCGCACCTGTGGGAGGTCTGTCGGTTCCGTGGTTTTGGCGGCAATCCGGTGGTGGGTACGTCGAAGATGCAGGAATGGCAGACCTCCCGCAGGCACCCCATTGAATCTGCATTACCAGCGGATGTCCCGCAGGCATACTGCCGAAAGCTTCCTGCCTGCCATACTTGGGGTGGCAAAATAATAGAGCTGCCTCTGCTCTGGGGAACAGGGTGGTGTCATGATTAGGGCAGGGCATTGGTAACCAGGACACCTGAGTTTTATTCCTGACTTGGTCACTGACTAGCTGAGTGACTTCTGGCAAGTCACCTCCCATCTGTTTGACTCAGGGGATTACAACTGGTCTATGGGGCTTAACGTAGGGGGCTTGGATGAAAGATACTGTAGGAGGTTCCAGTGTGCATTATTATTTTATCTTTAAAAGAGACCAGATAAAATCAGACCTGGCCCTGAACCAATGCATAACTTCCACAACCCAACACAGCAGGTCAAATTACAGCATCAGACGTTGGTGTAAATGGGTGTGATTTCACTGCAGTCAATGCATCTGCTAGCCTCAGTCACTGCACTAGTTTCCTTCACAGCATGAGGTGGGCTCTGTGGCTGAACTGCAGCCGCCTCTGGGGTGGAGCGCAGCAGCTGTTTAGAAGCACAGCGCAATGGCCACGCCACGGGCTTGAGGAGCGGAGGAGAACAGCTTACCCAGCTGTGAATTTAGGAAGGCAGGGTTGGCATTTCCCAAGTTGGGATCTGAAAAAGAGACCAGAGAGAGACCAGAGGGAGGGAGGAGACCAGGAGCATGTTGAAGAAGTAGGAGAGAACGCCAAGGGATCCTTAATATATGGAAAAGGCAATTAAGAGAAACAAGAAAGCGAGAAACCAAAAGGTAACTGAGTAGAAAATTAAAATTACTCAGCTACAGAAAAATATATCTAATGACTTCAGCACAGCCAGGCACCTGGGGGATCTCAGACCCCAGCTGGGGCTTGCTTAAAAACAAAGGGAGAAAAGGACCAGGGAGATGCAGTGAGCTGTGGCCGAAGTGTTCCCTGGGCTCTTTCAGGTGACCTTTGATTCTTCTCCCAGAGAGAGACAGAGCTCCCAGGGCAGCAGGATTCGGGGGGTAGAGGGGGAGATGAGCGTCGCCCCATCGGATTAGGGTCAGGGCTCCTAGTGCTGGCAGGGATATGGGGTGCAGAACTCAAACCCCACCCCCATCTCGATTGCAACGAGCTTCCTGGCTACAAGCGGATGCCCTTCAGGTGCATGGGCCATTGGAGGAGCAGCCCCTTGGCAAACAACAGTCACCTTCTCTGATGGGCCTTGTGTTCATGATGCACCTAGCGTGCGATGTCCTGGCTGCCAGAGCTGCATGGGGTATGACCCAGGTGGTGGGCTGAATACACAGTAAGGGAACAGCCCTGAGAGGCAGGGACTGGGAGTGTAGAACCAACCATGGGATACAAGCCTCAGCATCCCAGTGAAGGTCCCTGCATCACCACTGGGATCCCTCCACCCACACCCCGTCCCCTCTTGTCCCCCTAGAACTTCCCTGGCTGGAAGTGGGGCAAAAGTTACCTTCTTCCTCAGGGATGGGTGGATTCCCCAGTTCTAGTCTGGGCCTGTCAAGGCTGAATCCCCACTCTGTCACTCCGAGTGCATAAGGTTGGGGCCGGCAAGGATTTAAAAATTAATACTGGCCACTCCAGGCTTGTATTAAACTCCCAGGGTTACAGCCAGAGTCGGTGCAACCATTTAGGCAAACTAGGCGGCTGCCTAGGGCGCCTCGTGGTTGGGGGCGCCTAAAAGCCCGCTCAGACGAGGAGCTGGAGTGGAGGTGAGCTGGGGCGGGAGAAAGGGGGCATGGGGAGGGCCGCCCACAGTAACGTGGCGGGGGGCGCACAGGTGAACCGATCCCCACCCCAGATCACCTCCACTCTGCCTCCTCTGCTGAGCACACAGCCCAGCTCTAAGTCTCCTCCAATTGGCCCCGCAAGCCTGGGAGAGGAGGAGAATTAGAGCCGCGGAGGTGGAGCCGAAGCGAGCTGGGCTGGGCTCCCCGGGCGGGGTTAGCTGCCACAGGGGGGTTCTCCCCAGGCGGGGTTAGCTGCCATGACGGTCTCCCCAGGTGGGGTTAGCTGCCTTGGGGGGGGAGTCTCCTCAAGTGGGGTTAGATGCGGGGGGGTAGCTGCTGCGGGGGGGGTCTCCCCTGGCCGGGGGGGTGGCGGGCTCCCCGGGTAGGGGGCTCGGTTAACTGCCACAGGGGGCAGGGTTAGTGGGGAGGAGGGGGCTCAAGGTGGAAGTTTTGCCTAGGGCGCAAAACTTCCTTGCACCGGCCCTGGTTACAGCTTCTCTCTGACCTTGGCTTGGTAAACGCTGCCACCACCAAAGTGCAAAAAAACCCTCTTTGAACCCAGGAAGGAGCCCTTGGGAATTCCTCTCTGTGGGGCACCCTCAAGCCCTTTCCTCCCTCCTCTGTGGAAGAGCCGAGAAAGAAAACAAAGGAAATTAGCTGTGGCTACCAGCTAATCAAACAACATGCACAAACCTCAGGAAACCAAAAATCCAACCCTGTTCTTAAGAAATGGAAAATTTTATTAAAAACAAAAAAGAAAAAATACATCTGGAACTTCGATTTTTGCTAGATTTTAAGAGCAATTCCAAAAATCAAGCCCCGAAATAGCTTTCTTGGGGGTTCAGCTTAAAGGTGACAAGCAAAGAAAAACATCTGGGGTTAGCACAGAGGAGATCCACAAGCCAAAATAAAAAATAAAGCTGATTGTGTCTAACTAAACATTCCCTATCCAAATTATTTCTGCTAGAGATGGAAGGTGAATTTTCATACCAGGTTCAAGCCTTACACAGCACGAGGGCTGCTCTGTCCCTGCAGTCCTGAGAACAACAGACAAAGGGAAAGTTTTTTTCCCAATTTTAAAAAGTTCTACCTTCCCATTGGCTCTTTTGGTCAGGTGTCCATTTCCTTTTCTTTTACCTGTGGGCTTGTTAACCCTTTACAGGTAAAGCAAGCAGAGAACAGCTAACGAGGGATTTTACAGCTAACTGGCTGGCAGGGCTGGCTTTAGGCCAATTCCACCAATTGCCCCGAATTGGGCCCCACGCCCAGTGGCAGGGC
Organism: Gopherus evgoodei; assembly: GCF_007399415.2. Classification (NCBI taxonomy): domain Eukaryota; kingdom Metazoa; phylum Chordata; order Testudines; family Testudinidae; genus Gopherus; species Gopherus evgoodei. The sequence goes on along the minus strand of NC_044327.1, from coordinate 133,562,506 downwards.
TGCCCAGAGTGAGGGGCAAGTGGCCAAGAATCCCTTCCCTGGCTAGAGGCGCCTTTTAATTTTTACTCACCTGGCAGCGCTCTGGGTCTTCGGTGGCATTTTGGGGGCGGGTCCTTCACTCACTCCAGGACTTCGGTCGCATTTTGGCAGCGGGTCCTTCAGTGCCACCGAAGACCCGGAGCAGGTGAAGGACCTGCTGCCGAAGACTCAGAGCACCGCCCAGTGAGTACAAGCCCCACGTGTTTTTTTATGTGTTTTTTTTTGTCATCCCTGCCGGGGCCCTGTCGAAACTGTTCGAATCGGGCCCCACACTTCCTAAAGCCGGCCCTGCTGGCTGGCTGGGTGTCCATCAAAGGGAGCTACCCCCGCCACTTCATGTATCACAGGGCCGCACCCCTCTCCCATCACTCAAATACGCCTGCATGAGACAGGCCCAAAACAGAATCAGAGGGGCAGACTCGCCACTGGCACTCCCGCCCCCTCGTGGCTCGGCGTGGCAGGCTTGCCTCATCTAGCACATCCAGCCGTGGCCACCCCAGCCCTGCGGAGCTGTGTCTCTTCCCATGGTTCAGCCCACCAGCCAGGTCATTTATGGTGATCCACTCCCCCGCCCGCCTTCTGGGGGCAAGCGTCCAAACTCTCGTCCAGTGTCCTTACATCAGGTCTCCGGCCCCCAGCTCTGAGCCCTGTCGTGACAATCCCCGAATTGTGAGATCAATTGTAAAAGTTCATAAGATGTTACAATGGCCTGTGGTAACAAACGCTGATGGGAAAAGGTACGAAACAGAGACATATGGACTGAATCAGCCTGAATAAATAGACCAAGCCGAGCTGACTGAAGGACTGTGCTGAAATTGTGCTTGTTAAAAACTGGTGACATGAAGCCAGACATTAATGAGCTAAAATTGAGGTATCGGCTAGTAGGCCCAATTGGTGGACAAAATCTGAGGGATGGGCCGTCACCACACCACTCTCTTTGGGGTCCTTAAAACAAAGACTTTTGAAAGAACAAAAGGAAGAACAGAACAGATGGGGACAACAAGAGTTTCACCATGGTGGCTGCCAGCCCCCCATTTCCTGGGATCCTGGGCCTTGGTCATTCCGATCCAGAGAGGTGTCCTGACCAGGTCAGACCAGAGTTGGGGACTCAGATGACATCGCCACCCCTGGGGCTTCAGTGGATCCCAAACACCCCCTGGGAGGTCAGTTTATTACCATCTAAGAGAATGTCAAAGAAGGGGGCTTTCTGAGATTGGCCTTTAACAACAGTAGCAGCAACATCTCCAGCCCATCACTGCTAACTTCTCTCTTCCCCAGGGCAGTTACTTATTACTGTCTTTGATACCCTCCGAGACTGTCCAACCACAGGGGGTTTCCCTTCTCATGTCTATCTCCAGCTAAAGGGAACAAAGAAAGCCTGACTTAATGCTTTACATTTCAGATGCTTTGTCTGTTTTTCCTTCTCTTCTCTGTCTCGAAGAAAAGGTTCAGAGGATGCTTGCCAGGGTGCTAAGCCTGTGGAGGTCTCTGTATACCAAGCCCTGGCCCTTTTCAAACACTGGTTAACTGTGGACAGTGACTGGGTTATGTTAGCACCTTGGGCCCATCTATTCCATCTCAATTACCATAACGGCTCCACGGTCCTTACACCTTCCCATCTCAGGGCTTTCCGAAGTCCTTATCCCCTACAACCCAGGGTTCTCACCCACTCCCTCGGGGGTTGATAGGGAGCCCAAGCCCTCCCATCCCTCTGCTTTCCAGCCCAGGGACTCTCTAGTGATTAGACAAGGTCTAAGCAGACACTGCCTGCTCCCTTCCCGGCCTTCTTCCCACCTTGGCACCTCAGCAGGCCTCTGGCACAGCACCTCCCTGTCTTCCCTGCATGCCACTCAGGCGCCATGTCTCCATCTTCTTAGGCTGCATGGGCTCTCACCCTTCCTTCAGGGCCAGGGCTTCCCTGACCAAAAATAGAAACTTACACCACCTTCTGCCCTCCTCAGGCCTGGCCCTTCATCCTCTCCATTCCCCCTGCATCGTGCCTCCCTTGATCACCACCCAGGGCAGGCTCCCTGGAAATCCAGCTCCTGGTCTGCTACCAGGGCTCCCACTCAGAGCTCGCTGCACCCCACTGGCTGCTCCCTGGCTCTCCTAGCCTTCCTCCAGAGCCTTCCCAGGAGAGAACCCCGAGGCCTGTGCCCCACCCTGGACCTCCCTCCTTCTGCCCCGAAGCCCTTCCTTTGTACTAGCTACCCAATGGGTCTCATCTTAGATGGGGCCTGGCCCATCCTCCAGGTGAGCCCCGGTGCACTGACAGAGCACCCCAGCTCCTCTGAACCCTTTCAGTGCCAGCGTGGGGTTTACACCCCAGGGGGAATCCGGTGGCAGGTCTAAATGTACAGGGTCATCTGTGATGACTGCATAGAGGCTGCTGGCCACAGACAGAGCGTGGGATCCTCTCTGGCTCCTTGAGGCTGCCTCGTGTGGCCTCACTGGGTCTCCCTGTGGTTCCGGCTGAGCCCCACTCTCTGCCCTGAGCTGAGGAGCACATCTGCTCTGGTGTTCATTGCAGCAGCGGAGCACGCATGGCGAGTTACACAAGCCTCACAGTCATCAGAGCCAGTTCTCTGCAGCCTCCTGGCACTCTGGCGTGCGGCGCTGGCACCAGCTAATGCCAGGTCTCTGATGGCTGCCTGCAGCATGGGCTGAGTGCCAGAAGTCAGCTCCAAACCTCCCCCATCCCACTCCCTGCCCCACGGCTGCAGTATTCTGAGCCCCTGCACCGCAGCAGCCTGTACACTCTGTCCCGGCGTCACGTCACTGTCCTCCCTCACCGGGGCCCTAGAGACGTGGCTGTTGGAAGATTTGCCTTCTAGGACCACGTCCCTGGGTGGCAGGGGTCAGGCAGTTTCACTCCAGGTCCATGCAGATGCTAAAAGGCTGCACACCCAGAGGCAGCCACTCGGAGTGATGCATGTGTGCTGCATTCAGGGAGGCGGCAGCCCGAAGGCACTCGGTGCAGGGTACAGCGAGGAAAGTGCAGTGTCCAATGGACATCTCCTCTGGGCTCCCAGCCAAGATTTAGAAATAACCAAAGAAAGAACAGTGAGGAGTAAATGTGGGGCTCAAAGGAGAGAATCAGACTTGGGTAGGGTACAATGGTCTAGCCATCATCTATCTATCTGTCTATCTATTGTGATAGACCCAGGACAGTTGGGAACAGCAGAGTAGTAGAAGGGAGATATACTGGCCACTGGATAAGCAGTTTTCTGTTCCCTGAGTGACCAGAGCAGGGGCTGCTCCAGGCTAATGAGAACACCTGACTCCAATTAACCTGCTAAGAGTCAGGTGAGGCTGTTAAGCACCTGACTCTAATTAAGGCCCCTCGGATGCTATAAAAGGGCTCACTCCAGTCAGGCCAAGGCAGAAGAAGTGTGGCTGAAGGGCTGGGTAATGAAGACACCCTGAAAGCACTGGAAAGGGAGCCCTAAAGGAAGGGAAGGGAAGGGTGAAGAAGGGAGAATCAGGCAAGCTGTGGGGAAGTGGCCCAGGGAAATGTAGCAACTCTGGCAGTGAAAGGTTGGCTGCCAACAGCTGCTGCCATTAGGGTCCCTGGGCTGGAACCCAGAGTAGAGGATGGGCCCGGGTTTCCCCCCCCCCCAACCTGCCACTACAGTAAAAGCCTCCTGGGAGGGGAATTCAGGCCCCTGTCAGGACAAGAGGCTAAACTGTCCTGAAATAAGCCCCCAGGGACAGCAGAGACTGTGGGAGTTCTCTCACCAACCTCCTTGCTGGCTTATAATGAAAAGGGCTCAGTAGACTGTAACCCTGGCCCTAGAGAGAGAAGGGCTACGTGGAGGGTCGCAGTGAGCCCCTGACACTAGCATAAACCGCATGAAAGCATGGGACCCATGGGAACAAGGTCAGAGCTCTGCCACAGTATGTATCTATCTATCCCATACACTCTCTCTATCTATCTAATCGGAGCGGTTATTTTACCCTGTATCTGACACTGGTGCAACCGCTGCTGGAATCCTGCATCCAGTTCTAGTGTTCACAGTTCAAGAAAGATGTTGAGAAATTGCAGAGGACTCAGAGAAGAGCCACAAGAATGATCGGGAAACCTGCCTTACAGTGAGAGAGTTATGGAGCTAGATCTGTTTAGCTTCACAAAGAGAAGGTTACTTGATTTCAGTCTGTGATACTTTCATGAGGAACAAATATGGAATAATGGGCTCTTCAGTCAAGCAGAGGAAGGTCAACACAATTCAGTGGCTGGAAGTTGCAGCTAGATAAATTGAGTCTGGAAATAAGACGTACATTTAACAGTGAGAGGAATTAACCACTGGGACAACTTACCAAGGGCCACGGTGAATTCTCCATCACTGACCATTGGATGTTTTTGTGAAAGATCTGCTCTAGGAATTATTTTAGGGCAGGTCTCGGGCCTTTGTTATGCCAGTCAGACTCTATGATTGCAATGATCCCTTCTGGCCTTGGAATAGGTCTGTCACCCTGTGCCCATCACCATGGTATCTGAGCATGGTCATTGGGCTGAATCTGCCCTAGGTCTGTCTCAGGCTTTACACCAAGCTCAGCCTGATGGGATGGAGTTCAGGTTGTGTAGTGGGGATGGCCCATGCACTGCTGATGTGAGCAGTGACGCTCGCTGTTAAGTCCCTGACTATTGAGTCTCAGGGCCTTGGTTTCAGTGGCCTGGGTCATGTGCTCCACAGAGGCTGCTGAGCTGTGACTCGGATGCTGCGCTCACAGAAGAGCGCTGGCATCTTAGGAGGGGGCAGGAATAGTCTCCTCACTGCAGCAACCAGCCAGATTCCTCCATGTACAGGAGGCCAGGAGAACTACATCTGAAGAGGGCAGTTGACTGGAAAAGTGCTTCGGGGCAGGAACCAGAGCTAGGAAGTGAGAAGTGTGCAAAAGGGGGCTAATTCTGCCCTGCACAACCCCCCAGAAGCCAGTGGGAACAGCAGGCACTTAGCACCTCGGAGATCAGGCTGTTTATCTAGGCGCCTGCCTAGGGATTTAGATAAGAACATAAGAATGGCTATACTGGGTCAGACCAATGGTTCATCTAGCCCTGTATCCAGTGGCCAATGCCAAACGCTTCAGAGGGAATGAATAAAACAGGGCAGTTACTGAGTGATCCATCCCCTGTCGTCCAGTCCAAGCTTCTGGCAGTCAGACACTCTGAGCATGCGGTTGCATCCCTGAGCATTTTGGCTAATAGCCACTGGTGTGTCTATTATCCATGAATGTATCTCTTTTTTGAACCCAGTTATACTTTTGGCCTTCACAACATCCCCTGGCAAGGAGTTCCACAGGTTGACCATGCGTTGTGTGAAGAAATGCTTCCTTCTGTTTGTTTTTAACATGCTGCCTATTAATTTCATAGGGCGTATGGTGACCAGATGTCCCAATTTTAGTCTTTTTCTTATATAGGCTCCTATTACCCCACCCCCACCCCCTGTCCCAATTTTTCATATTTCCTGTCTGGTCACCCTAATCGGGTGATCTCTGGCTCTTGTGTTATATGAAGGAGCAAATAACACTTCCTTATACACCTTTCTCCAACCCACTCATGATTTTACAGACCTCTATCATATCCCCCCGTAGTCGTCTCTTTTCCAAGGTGAAAATCCCAGTTTTTTTAAATCTCTTCTCGTATGGAAGCTGTTCCATATCTCTAATCATTTTTGTTTCCCTACTTTGTACCTTCTCCAATTCTAATATCTTCTTTGAGATGGGGCAACCAGATCTGCATGTAGTATTCAAGGTGTGGGCGTACAATGGATTTATCTAGTGGCATTATGTTACTTGGTATCTTATTTTTTATCCTTTTCCTAATGGTTCCCACATTCTGATCACTTTTTTGACTGCCGCTGCACATTGAGTGGATGTTTTCAGAGAACTATCCACAATGACTCCAAGATCTTTCTTGAGTGGTAGCAACTAATTTAGACCCCATCGTTTTATATGTAGAGTTGGGATTGTTTTCCAATGTGCATTACTTTGTATTTATCAACATTGAGTTTCATCTGCCATTTTGTTGCCCAGTCACCCAGTTTTTGAGGCCCCTTTGTAACTCTTCACAGTCTGCTTTGGACTTAACTATCTTGAGTAGTTTTGTATCATCTGCAAATGTTGCCACCTCATTGTTTAACCCTTTTCCAAGATCATTTATGAATATGTTGACTAGGACTGGTCCCAGTACAGACCCCTGGGGGACACCACTATTCACCTCTCTCCATTCTGAAAACTGACTATTTATTCCTTCCCTTTGTTTCCTGTCTTTTAACCAGTTATCGATCCATGAGAGAACCTTCTCTCTTATCCCATGACAGGTTATTTTGCTCAAGAGCCTTTGAGGGTGTCACGGAGTCCCTGGGCGATGCTTTGGAACTGCTCCCCACCAAGCCAGTCAGGACTTTGGGGAGCCTCCTCTCCCTTGGAGCAGACTTGTTCAGGGCAAGAAGCTCACATGTCTTCACCTCCTGGGTCTCTCCTTGGAGCATTCAGCATCCTCTGCCCCTCCGTGCACTTCCCACAGCGAGTCCACCCCAGCGGGGTCCTGGGGAAACCACCAGGTCCTGCACCCCCACTTTGCAGTCAGACGTGACTCTCAGCCAGCGAGTAACACAGAGGTTTATTCAATGACAGGAACAGGGTCTAAAACAGAGCTTGTAGGTACAGAGAACCGGACCCCTCAGCCGGGTCCATTCTGGGGGTCAGTGAGCCAGACCCCCACATCTGCCCTCAGCCAGCTCCAGACTAACAACCCCTCCCAGCCCCTCCTCTCTGCTCAACCCCTTTCCCGGGCCAGGAGGTCACCTGATCCCTTTGTCTCCAACACCTTCAGCTGGCACCTTTGCAGAGGAGAGGCCCAGGCCATCAGTTGCTAGGAGACAGAGTGTAAGGCATTTAGGTGCACTGGCCCTTTGCTCTGCCAGATACTTAAGAACTGCCATGGGGACACTGAGGCACCAACACAGTACTCAGAGAAAACATTAAGAACTTTCCCAGTTCATCACAGAGGGATCTTGTCAAAGGCTTTCTGAAAGTCCAAGCACACTATATCCACTGGATCCCCCTTCTCCACATGCTTGTTGACCCCCACAAAGAATTCTAGTAGATTGTTGAGGCATGATTTCCCTTTACAAAAGCTGTGTTGACTCTTCCCCAGTGTACCGTGTTTATCTACATGTTTGATAATTCTGTTCTTTACTATAGTGTGAACCAATTTGGCTGGGAATGAAGTTAGGTTTACTGGCCTGTAATGGCCGGGATCACCTCTGGGGCCTTTTAAAAAAACTTGCATCACATTAACCATCTGCCAATCATTTGATACAGAGGCTGATTTAAGTGATAGGTTATCTACCATAGTTAGTAGTTCTGCAATTTTAGATACCCTCTGGTCCTGGAGACTTATTACAGTTTAATTTATCAATTTGTTCCTAAACTTTCTGCATCAACACCTCAATCTGGGACAGTTCCTCAGATGTCACCTGAAAGAATGGCTCACGTGTGGGAATCTCCGTCACAGCCTCTGCTGTTAAGACTGATACAAAGGATTTAGCATTTAGCTTCTCCACAATGGCCTTTTCTTGCTTGAGTGCTCCTCAGCACCTCCACTGTCCTGTGGCCCCACTGATGGTTTGGTAGGCGTCCTGCTTCTGAAGTACTTAAATTGTATTGCTGTAACTTTCTAAGTCTTTTCCTAGTTGCTCTTCAAATTCTTTTTTGGCCTCTTTGGTGTGCTCCGCTCACTGCTAGGGGTGTCTCCTTATGGCCGCATCTGGGGATTAGCTCCACACAGGTCTAATGCCCCCTTCTGGTGCTTGCTGTACGCCCTGTCATATCTCTTGCTCTCTGTGACTCAGGGGTGGCCTTCTGGCCGGATCACTATCATCTTCCCCTTCCAGGGTATCAAAGTCTTTCTGTACCAATGGTCTCAGGCGGTATCCTCAAGCCACTTCCCCGGTGGCCTGCCCACTACTCCAGGTTCCAGTCCAGGGGCCCTTTACCTGCAATGTTGGCCTGCTTTCCCTCAGACCCTCATGTTCCTTCCCTGGGCTCCTTCCTACAGTTTCTATCTCTCCTGTCTCTGTATGTACCAGCTCTTACTCCCTCCTCCCAGAAAGCGACTGCAGACTACTACCCTGCAGCCCCTTTCTGTTGGCAGCTTCTGTAGACCTGCCTGTTCCTTCTCAGTTGGGTGCCATCATCATTCAGGGCCATCTAATTCCTCAGCTGTGGCCTAGCTGGTTAATTGGCCCCCTCTCTGTCTCATTAACCCCTTCCAGACTGGTAGGGGTGAACACCCCATCACAGCCTACCTAATTATATTTTTACACTTTATTTGCCAGAGTATATGCTCCTTTCTATTTTCCTGTGTAGGATTTTACTCCCAATTTTTAAAGGATACTTTTTTGCCTCGAACTACTTTGTTATTTAGCCACAGTGGTACATTTTTGGCCCTCTTACTATGTTTTTTAATGTGAGGTATACATTTTGTTTGAGCCTCCATCGTGGTGGGTTTTTTAAAGTTTCCATGCAGCTTGCAAGCATTTCACTTGTGTGACTGTATCTTCTAATTTTTGTGTAATTCCCTTTTTTGAAGTTAAATGCTACTATGGTTGGTTTCTTTGGTATTTCCCCCCCATGAGGATGTTAAATTTAATTATATAATTGGTGCAATTATCAAGTGGTTCAGCTCTATTCACCTCTTGAACCAGATCCTGTGCCCCACTTAGGACTAAATCAAGAATTGCCTCTCCCCTTGTGGGTTCCAGGACTAGCTGTTCATAGAGGCAGTCATTAATGGTGTCTAGAAATTTTATCTCTGTAAGCAGGGTCTGAATGAATGTTTCCCTGACAGCTAGCTGGGAGGTGGAACGACTGGGGTGTGTTTATGTAAATACAATTTGCTCCTGCTTTGCTTACATGTTCAGCAGATACAGCGGTGTCAAAATGATCAACTTTGGCTGGTGTTAAGTACAAATCACCTTAGTACTGAATGCAGGGGTAGTGAAGTAGGGTTACCAACATGGTAATTATTGTAGGAATACAGGAAAGCGGGACTGTGCTTAACCTGTCCCAGATGAGGGGGCCACCCTCACTTGAAAGAACGTCATTAAGCCAGGGACTCGAATGTCACAGCCCTGTGAAAGTAAGAGGGGTGGAGACAGGTATTCCTAGCCAAGAGATGCCCACCCTCATCAAGAGTTCTCCCTGGACTGGTTTAACCTCTCCCTCTCCACTGCTCAAAGAATAGAGCTAAATAGGTTTCATTAAGTACCTCTTTGTTATGTTAAATGCCCAATCAGAGCTGAAATCACTTGGGGTAGGACTGTGTTTCTGTCCTGCTTGCTAAGAATCACTGAGTCGAAATCAGTTGAGATGGGGCAGAGTTTCTGCCTAGCCTGCAAAGAGCTGCAAATTACTAAGGGTATGGCTACACTTACAGTTTTGCAGTGCTGGTAGTTACAGCTGTGTTCGTACAGCTGTGTAGGGCCAGTGCTGCAGTGTGGCCACATTTACAGCGCTTGCAGCGCTGTTGGGAGTGGTGCATTGTGGGCAGCTATCCCACAGAGCACCTCGTCCCATTTTGACGCTGTGGCTTGTGGGAAGGGGAAGGAAGTGTGCGGGTCTTTCCGCTTCCTGTTCCAACGCCCCGTGGTGCTTTGCTACACATTCCGAGCAGTTTGACGGCATTGTGAGTCTGCAGCGCGATTTCTGAGATTTTTGTTATAAATGGAGCCTGAGCTGCTGAGGACCTTGCTGATGAATGTTGCCAGCACATCACGCATGGCAGTGGAGCTATTCCTTCAGCTGCAAAGTGACAGTGAGGAGTCAGACGATGATATTGAAACTCCTGACGCTGAAGACACTCAATTGCTTGTGGCAGTAACAGACGTGCTCAGCACCGTGGAACGGCGCCTTTGGGCTCGGGAAACCAGCACTGAGTGGTGGGATCACATCGTCCTGCAAGCCTGGGATGACGAGCAGTGGCTGCAGAACTTTCGGATGAGAAAAGCCACTTTCATGTCACTGTGTGCTGAGCTCACCCCTACCCTGCGGCGCAGGAACACAAGATTGAGAGCTTCCCTGCCAGTGGAGAAGCGGGTGGCTATTGCAATCTGGAAGCTGGCAACTCCAGACAGCTTCCGATTGGTGGCGAACCAGTTTGGAGTGGGAAAGTCCACCGTTGGAATGGTGCTGATGCAAGTTTGCACAGCCATTAATCGCACCCTGCTAAGAAGAACTGTGACTCTGGGGAACGTGCAGGACATTGTGGATGGCTTTGCAGAAATGGGTTTCCCTAACTGTGGAGGGGAAATAGATGGGATGCATATTCCTATTCTGTCACACCCCACCTGGCATCAGAGTACGTTAATCGCAAGGGGTATTTCTCCGTGGTTCTGCAAGCGCTTGTGGATCACCATGGGCGTTTCACTGACATTTACTCAGGATGGCCTGGAAAGGTGCACAATGTACGCATCTTTCGGAACAGCTCCCTGTTCAGGAGGCTGAGGGCCGGGACTTTTTTCCCAGACCGCAAGATCACAGTAGGGGACGTCGAAATGCCCACTGTGATCCTTGGAGACCCCGCTTACCCCTTAATGCCTTGGCTCATGAAACCGTATACAGGGAAGCTTGACAGGAGCAAGGACCGGTTCAACTACAGGCTGAGCCGGTGCAGAATGACTGTGGAGTGTGCTTTTGGCTGTTTGAAAGCCCGCTGGCGTTGTCTTTATGGGAACTAGATTTGGGGGAAAGCAGCATCTCTGCTGTTATATCCGCGTGCTGTACCCTCCATAATGTCGTGGAAAATGACCACCACTGTGTTGAGTTGATCAGACAGCCTGAGGCTCCTTTATTGATTAATCAGAGAATACATGCGTACGCACGGAGAGACGACAAGTCCCCTAGCAAGGGGTAAGTCGCTCTGCCTTACAGCAGTGATACCTGTGCTTATAATTAAAACCACAAATTATCATATGAGCTTATACATCCGATATTACCTTATTTGGCTAATACATGACCTCTTCTAAACATCTGCTAAAAACAATTGCTATTAATATATCATTTGTGAGCTAATGAGCTAAAATTGTAAGCCTGTTCTTTCCTACTTTCCCATACAGAGGTTTCGTAATTGTCAGGACCTTGACACCTGGTTTTCCCCTACTTGCGGTTAAGCTATTACACGTTGCTTGAGCTTTTTGAGGAACTCATACCCAAAAATACATATTGGTGTACCTTTAGTCAAATGATTATGAGTTATATTTTATGTTTGCACAAGCAACTTAATGAACTATAATGAACCAGAAGCTGTTAGTACATTCCGGCAGTGGTGGGCTGGTTACTTCCTCTTTTTAGCAGCATTATTCATAGTTTGTGTATAATAAAATCAGAGAGTTAGCCTCAGGCGTGTTAGTAATGATTATTTTCTTATTTTCTATATGTTAGTATACTATATGTTAGTATGATTGAGGCCTATGGCCTTGATGTAATTATTAGCTTAATCAAGGCCTGGCTCCAGGGCCTGGGGTTTATTTTTTTTATCAATAATATTTGTGAAGGGAAGGGTGAAAGATTCAGTGAGGAATGGACCTCCGAGGTTCGACACCTAGAGGATGAATTTGCACAGCCAGAGAGCAGGGCTAATAGGAAAAGGGCTTCAAGGATTAGGGATGCTTTAAGGGAGCAATTTGATGCTGAGAGCCAACAGTAATGTTTGGTGCCTTTGCTGTGCTTTGTTCTACCTTGGGGTACAAAATTTACCACTTCCTGCAATAATAAAACATATTGAAAAAGACATAAAATCCTTTATTCAACATACAGTACATAAAAGGCAAGGGGGGTTAGGGTGGTGGACTGTACATTCAGAGGTTTGAATATGTCCTGTTTGGATTACTGTTCAATGTCTGCTGCACTTCAGGATTACTATGCTGCAGGGTAATGGGGGTGGAGTGCACAGGGTAAGAATTATAGTTATCAGGGCTGGTAGGTGATCGTACAGGTGTTGGGGGCAGACGGCGGCAATAAGAAACTGGCTGCTGGAGAAAGGTGTTTTGTGCAAATACTGGGGAACAAGAAAGAGAGCTTTGGGAGGGCTGTGGGTTACCACGGTACATATCTGCCTGCATGGCTACGAGAGACTCGAAAGACTCAGTTTGGCGAGCCAGGAGGCTTATCATCTGCTCTGAGGTTTTTTTGCTAGCCAATTCCTTTCTCCTGCTTTCTGTTTGCCTCCGCTCATGCATTTTCTCTCTCCATTCATACATTTTCTCTCTCCATTCCTGTGTCTTCCTACTTTCTCTGTTGTAGTGACTCATAACTGATTTGATCTATTCTTCTTTTGATTTTCTGGGATTTCTTCTCAAGTTCTGCAATCGACGTGAGACAGGTGATCCGGCTGCATTGGTCAAGGTCACTAGAAAAAAGAAAGATAGAACCATGTAATACACAGAGGCTACATTGTTTATTATCACACAGTGAAGGAGTTTTTAGACTTTTGGTAGCATCCTTCGCACATACCTCACATAACACAGAGAGGCTAGGGAAGCTAAGTCATGGCGAGCAATGGGGTGAGTGTTTTTCCCCCGAGTTCCCCTTGGGAGGGGGAATTGACCGATGGGTCACTGGGGTTTATCTGCACTGTGTACAGGACGTAGCTGGTGTCCTGCACAGGGGACAGTAGTGAACAGGAAGGTGGCGAGCTGCTGCCGGGGGGAGGGGCGCGTTAATGCCGTCCTGCTGGGGGGGTGGGAAGCACAGCTGTGCTGGCTGCCTGCTGGGAGGGGTGGGGGGAACACCAGAGCACACCGCGGGGCTACCAACGTGCTTGGAACACCGGATCGCACCACGGGGCTGGCTGCCTGCTGGGAGGGGTGGGAGAACACTGGAGCGCACCGCGGGGCTGGCTGCCTGCTGGGAGGGGTGGGGGGAACACCGGAGCGCACCGTGGGGCTACCAACGTGCTTGGAACACCCGAGCGCACCGCGGGGCTGGATGCCTGCTGGGAAGGGGCAGGGGAGACCGGAGCGCACCGCGGGGATAGCTACGTGCTGGAGGGGGGGGACACCCGAGCGCACCGCGGGGCTGGATGCCTGCTGGGCGGGGGTGAACACCCGAGCGCACCGCGGGGCTGGATGCCTGCTGGGAAGGGGCAGGGGAGACTGGAGCGCACCGCGGGGATAGCTACGTGCTGGAGGGGGGGGACACCCAAGCGCACTGCGGGGCTGGATGCCTGCTGGGAAAAGGGGGGGGTGACCGGAGCGCACCACGGGGCTGGGGGGTGGGACCGCGAACCTGGCGCCCTGCACTCAAGTATCCCTAAATTCTCAACAGGGTTTCCTACTGCCAGATATATCACTGCTGCGTGTTACCTGGGAAGAGAGGGAGGGTCTTCTACAGCAATGTGGATTCCGCCCTGGCCCCTATGCAACTTGCCTGTGTGCAGCAATGGTCCCCCCACCCCTCGCTGCACAGTGGATCGGACGAGTTAGCCTGACCGGGACAAGGACCACGATGGCTCTCCCGATAAACTTGTGAAAGCACATTGCCCACGCTCTGGCTGCAACTTTTCAAGAGATTACCGAGGCTGATTACAGAGACGTGATAGAGCAAATCAATGGGCTATTCCACGTTTAGGCACACATGCAGGCAGCCATAACCCAAACCCTCCTCTCTCAAAACATAAAAATCTGCTTACCCCGAGCATGCTCCTCTGCTTCTTCCTCACCAGCAACTTCCAGCTGCTGCGACTGGCTAGCCTCCTCCTGGCTTGAGAAGAGCTCCTGGCTGCATGCCTCCTGGGACTCCGGGGCATCTCCCTCCACGCCAGTAGCCTCACTGTCGGCTTCCTCTACACCCTCCCCCACTTCTCCCTGCTCTGAACTCTCCATCGTGGTCCTCGGATTGGCAGTGGGGTCACACCCAAGTATGGCATCCAGCTCCTTGTAAAAACGGCAGGTTGTGGGGGCAGCTCCTGAGCGGCGATTTCCCTCACGGGCTTTGCAGTAAGCACTCCTCAGCTCTTTTATTTTGACCCTGCACTGCAACGCATCCCGTTCGTGGCCTCTTGTCAGCAAGGACTTCGATATCTGCCCATAGGTATCATAATTTCTCCTTCTGGAGCGCAGCTGTGCTTGCACAGCCTCCTCTCCCCAAACACTTATGAGGTCCTGCAGCTCTAAATTGTTCCATGCTGGGGCTCGTTTGGGGCATGGAGGCATGGTCGCTGATTGATTGAATGATTGATTGCACTCCACACCTGGCTGAGCAAACAGGAAGGGGATTTTTAAAATTCCCGGGGCATTTAAAGGAGGGGTCAGCTGAGCCCAGGGTAGTGGAGTGTGCATGATTACCAGAGAGGCTTCTAAGGTATGCTGAGATACCTCCTTATGCCACGGAGGTCAATAAAAGCGCTGGTGGGTGTCCACACTTGCTGACCAGCGCTGGATCCCCTACACCCGAGGCTCGACCGGGTGTACAGCCAGCCCTGCAACCAGGGAGTTGCAGCACTGGCCGTGCTTTGCAAGTGTGGCCACATCCTAAGTTGCAGCGCTGTAACCCCCTCACCAGCGCTGCAACTCTGTAGTGTAGCCAAGGCCTCAGACTGATATGCAGAGGTTGAGGCAGGTAGCAGCAGAAGGTGACTGACCATCAGCTGGTGAATGAGTGGCTGGTGTGGCGGAGAGACGTGACGAGTGTCCAGCGGGGCAGCGAGAGTGGAGAGCAGGTGGCCAGGAGAGCGGGGCAGTGAGTAAGTGCCTGAGCAATGGAGCGAGTAAGGTACCTCTTTACCCCACCCAGAAGGGAGGTGAATTCTGCAGCTTCACCTCTGAACTCTGGGTCTGCACTGACCAAGGACAGCAACTGTGAGTGGGGTGCAGAGAAGGGATAGGCACATTAAAGCGGCTTTTGGTTGCTGGACCTAAGAACCTGAGGGGAAAAGGACACTGCCCAACTTACTTGGAGATGGGTCTTTACTCATGGTTTATGTTCATGAACCATTTGAGGTGTTTTCCCAAACTAACTCTGAGTTACTTTCTCCTTTTATTAAAAGTTTCTTTTCTACACTCAGACTCTGTGCCAGCAAGAGGAGAAGTGTTGCCTCTCGGAGGCGCCCGGGGTGGGGTGTAATTTTCCCAGGTCACTAGATGGTGGCTTGAGCTGGTTCTGTTGTACCAATGTAGAGGATCCCTAGGTATTGAACCCGGCCCTGGTTGCTGCCTGCTCCCCCTGGCAGAAGGACTATACCTCCCTCATTGCTGTCCTTTACCGTGACATGCAGCATTTGGGCTAGAGAGCAGAGATCTCCCTGGCTCTGGGAGCCTCCCCCTTTTCCTCTCTCTTTCCCCCTTTGCACTCCCTTCCCACTCTCCCTGTCCATGGGTGAACTAGCTCATTAGTTGCCCCCCCCACTCAGCCTGATCTGACAATTAGCCCCAGCTCCCATCTGTCAGGCCCTTCTCTGGGGAAACTTGTTGGCAGGACAGTTCCCAGAGAGCTGATTGAGGCCTGGGTCTCAGCACTCTGGGGCACACTCCTGTTCTGAGTGGGGGGTGAATCCAGGCCCCCTGACCAGAGAGAAGGGGGCTGGGGCTGGGCTGTCCCAGGAGACATGTCACTCCTGGGCAGGCTAAGGAGGCTCTGAGCTACAGGCTCCTGTCAGATGAGGCAGGGGGAACAGGGCGACTGTACAGCAGCCTCTCTTCCATGTGGGCTCCAGTTCCCCGGCACGCCCTGTTCCCATGATCCCTCTGTTCTGGCCAGGATGGGAGGGAGAGGCCCAGGAAGAAGAAATGTCCCCAGACACCCCACGATGAAGGGTGAAAATGCAATGTGGCTTCACACTTTGCAGACAAAAAAAAAAAATAGCCAGTGTGATTTTGGGCTGCAGCCACAGAGGCATTAACCCATCAGCACTCAAGGATGCAATAACCATCTCTTTGTAGCCCCAGGAGATCCCTTAAGAAGCTACTGCTCTGGCTGGTCTCACAGCCAGACAGACGCTGACATGCCAGAAGGAATTCAGAAAACAGCTACCCCAACTAGCAAGGGCCTGGTCTAGGAGAAGAAAATCAAAGAGCTAAATCTGGAGCAGGAGGGGCTGATTTGCAACCTGGCACTAGCCCAGCCTGACTCTCGGCACCTGCAGGTTTGTGGATACAATTCCCTGAAGGTGTAATTTTGTCTGTGGTTATTTTATGGGTGCTGGTCTGGTCGCCGTAGGCATCAGATCCCTGATTTCACCTCCCTTCCACCTGCAGTTATTTTCTCCTGCAAACTGAAGGCAAGGAGTATGTGGCACTATATGTGAAAGGAAGTGTAGAATCAAATGAAGTAAAAATCTTAAAGGAACCAAACTGTACCATAGACTCTCTAGGGACAGTAATTCCATGCTCAAATAATAATAATATAGCAGTAGAGAGATTATCGACCACCTGACCAGGATGGTGATAGTGACTGTGAAATACTCAGGGAGATTAGAGCATCAGAGGGGGCGCCTTGTTAGTCTGGATCTGTATAAAGCAACAGTCCTGTGGCACCTTATAGACTAATCAGACATATTGGAGCATAACTTTCGTGAGTGAATACCCACTTTGTCAGATGCATGACGTATTCACCGACAAAAGCTTATGCTCCAATACATCTGATTAGTCTATAAGGTGCCACAGGACTCTGTCGTTTTTTAGGGAGACTAGAGAAGCTATTAAAATAAAAAACTCTATAATACTGGGAGGATTTCAAGTATCCAGTCAATATGGGGATAGATGTCACCTTGGGATAGGCTGCAGAAATAAAATTTCTTGATACCTTAAATGTCTGCTTCTTGGAGCAGCTAGTCCTGGAACCCACAAAGAGAGAGGCAATTCCTGATTTAGTCCTAAGTGGAGCACAGGATCTGGTCCAAGAGGTGAATAGAGCTGAACCGCTTGGTAATAGTGAACGTTATGTAATTAAATTTAACATCCCTGTGGTAGGGAGAACTCCACAACGGCCCAACGCTTTAGCATTTAATTTCAGAAAGGGGAACTACACAAAAATGAGGTAGTTAGTTAAACAGAAATTAAAAGGTAATCACAAAAAATGAAATCCCTGCAAGCTGCAGGAAAACTTTATAAAGACACCATAATAGAGGCTCAACTTAAATGTAAACCCCAAATTAAAAAACATAGTAAGAGAACCAAAAAAGTGCGACCGTGGCAAAACAACAAGGTAAAAGAAGCAGCGAGAGGCAAAAAGGCATCCTTTAAAAAGTGGAAGTTAAATCCTAGTGAGGAAAATAGAAAGGAGCATAAACTCTGGCCAATGAAATGTAAAAATACAATTAGGAAGGCCAAAAAATAATAAGCTAATCAAAGACTCAAAGTAATAAAAAAAATTTAAGTATATCAGAAGCAGGAAGCTGCTAAACAACCAGTGGGGCCACTGGGCGATAGAGATGCTAAAGGAGCACTCAAGGACAACAAGGCCATTGTGGAGAAACTAAATGAATTCTTTGGATTGGTCTTCACGGCTGAGGATGTAAGGGAGGGCCCCACACCTGAGCCGTTCTTTTTAGGTGACAGATCAGAGGAACTGTCCCAGATTGAGCTGTCCCAGGGGCCCAGTCCTATTCAATTTATTCATAAACGATCTGGAAAAAGGGGTAAACAGTGAGGTGGCAAAATTCACAGATGATACAAAACTGTTCAAGATAGTGAAGTCCCAGGCAGACTGCGAAGAGCTACAAAAGGATCTCTCAAAACTGGGTGACTGGGCAAAAAAATGGCAGATGAAATTCAAGATTGATAAACACAAAGTCATGCACATTGGAAATATAATCCCAGCTATACATATAAAATGATGGGCTTTAAATTAGCTGTTACCACTCAAGAAAGATCTTGGAGTCACTGTGGATAGTTCTCTGAAAACATCCACTCAATGTACAGCGGCAGCCAAAAAAGTGAACAGAATGTTGGGAATCATTAAAAAAGAGAGAGATAAGAAGACAGAAACTATCATGTTGCCTCTCTATAAATCCCTGGTACATCCACATCTTGTATACTGCGTGCAGATGTGGTCACCTCATCTCAAAAAAACTATATTGGAATTGGCAAAGGTTCAGAAAAGGTCAACAAAAATGATTAGGGATATAGAACAGCTTCTGTATGAGGAGAGATTAATAAGACTGGGACTTTTCAGCTTGGAAAAGTGACTATTAAGAGGGGATATGATAGAGGTCTATCAAATCATGACTGGTGTGGAGAAAGTAAATAAGGAAGTGTTATTTACTCCTTCTCATAACACAAGAACTAGGGTTCACCAAATGAAATTAATAGGCAGCAAATTTAGAAAAAACACAAGGAAGTATTTTTTCACATAACACGTTGTTAACCTGTGGAACTCCTTGCTAGATGACATGAAGGCCAAGAATATAACAGGGTTCAAAAAAGAACTAGATAAATTCATGGAGGATGGATCCATCAGTGGCTATTAGCCAGGATGGGCAGGGATGGTGTCTTTAGCATCTGTTTGCCAGAAGCTGGGAATGGGTGACAAGGGATGGATCTCTTGATGATTCCCTGTTCTGTTCACTCCCTGTGGGGCACCTGGCATTGGCCACTGTTGGTAGACAGGATACTGGGCTAGATGGACCCTTAGTCTGACCCAATGTGGCCGCTCTTATGTCCTTAAGGAAGGGAGCTGACATCTGACCGGGGCTGTTTAGCACGGCAAAGAAACTGGTGGGGGAGTACAGTAACCGACAACTAGCATCCAAAGGATGGAAATACCCAATGTGTGTGGCCCAAGAGCATATAAAGGAGGAGCGAAGGGATGGGATTGGGCACAGGGAAATACAGGCTGGGTATGAAATAAAATCTCCTGTGAGTGAGCTCCCCACGGGCCTGGGAAAGCCTCTTAAGGGAGCTCCATTGCTTGGGCTATTTGAAATGCGAGTGGACAAAGCACTGTGGAATAGGCTGCAGGGATCCCGTATTATCCTTCTGGGCCTGGCGAAGGTGACAGGAGCAGGCCTTTCCTGGCGGAGATTTCTTCCTCTAGGGCTACGTTAATTGCTGCCTAATATTCTGTCTCCCTGAGCCTCTTGTCCTGAGTGATGTGGCCCTTGACCCACGCTGGAACCCACATCACGGCAGGGTGCACAGCTGGTGATGTGCCGGGGTCCTTTTTGCAGGATGCTTCATTCCTGGGAGGGCGAGGTGCGGGTAGGCAGACGGGTCTCCTCCGCTGCGCCAGACTGCAGCCTTTGCCACGCACTCTCAGGGCAGTTTGATTCAGCACCTACGGGTTTTGCCCTCTGCAGAGCTGTGAGGGCTGCCCAGACTGCAGTGCAGCCTGCCCACGAATGGCGCAGGAGGAAGGGAAGACTCCAGCAGATGGAGTTAAAGCAGGGCTGGGGCAAGAATGGGCTTTCTGCCGGGAGAAAGGCTTAGCCATCCCGGATTTCCAGCCCAGCTGAACCCTGCAATAATAACTAGCCCCCCCATCCTCCCTCCCCAAATGTCACTATCACAGGACAGCATGGCCCAGCTTACCCCTGCCAACAACTTCTCTTGACACCCACTGCAGCTGCTGTAGGGGCTGGCAATTCAGGGCAGGGCGGGCTGGGAAGTTCTTCCCCACAGGGGAACAAGACCATCCCCACTGTTATCTGATTGCAGGGTCAGCCAGGAGCCAGGGATTCCTCTTTGCAAGCCCCATATGGGACAACAGCAGCTTCTCTTCACCTCTGCTCAGCTCCAGCAGAGCTCAGGAAGAGAGGTGATGCTCCCATCCCCACCCACGGAATCCAGCATTTAGCATGGACCATTGCTGGGTACTAACCAGAACCTGGTGAAGTGGGACCGGTAGTATTTGCGGATGCAACTACACTGGTGGTTTTACGACGGCGCTTGTGCTGCTCAATAGATAGTAGCAACAGAGCCTTGGGGCTTTCACAGCTTGTCGTCTAACCCTGCTCAGAGCCGGTAATATGTGCTACCGGCTGGCTGCAGGTTGGAACCGGGCTGAGATCCAGAAGTTTGGGCCACGCGGGCCATTTTGAAACAAAGAGGAGGGCAGGAGCCAGGTAGCTGATAAACCGAAAGGTGCACGGTGCTTGCAAGATTGATAGCGTTGGGGTTTTCATTTGCATACCTACACAAGACAAACAGATGAGGTTTCAGCACAGCAAGTCCAATTAATCAAGCCTTTGACAGCTGTGAAGCTGGGCATTAATTCCCTTCACCGGCAGGCCAACGGGCTTATAATTACATTTTCCCAATAAAAGAATAAATTTTTAAAAGGATATTCCACCCTTCACCCTCCACCCCCATCCCAAAAAAACTATTTCATAATTACAGCCACTAATATTGTTACACTAATTGCAAAAATATTTCAACCCTCCCTCAGCTGTGTAGTGGAAAATCAAGGCAATAGATTCAGGTCCTGAAAATATTGTTCTTGGGGCTTTTGGGTTAATTTCTAATGGGACTAGATCCACTGTCCAGAACTTCCAAGCCAAAGGACTTGCATTGTGAGACACCTTTCCCTTAAACAGCTGGGGCCAGAACCTGAGCTGGTGTCAAGCAGCCATAGCACCTTTGGGGTCAACAGGGCCAGACCCACAGGTGATGTGAATCAGTGTCACTCCACTGAGGTCAGCTGAGGCTGTGGGCCAAGACGCACATGTGCTGACTTTGATTTTTCTCAGTGGGTGCTCCACCCCTGCTCCGCCCTGAGGCCCTGCCCCACTCCACCCCTTCCCCAAGGCCCCGCCCTTGTTCTGCTTTTTCCTGCTCCCCCGATGCCCCCGTCCCGCCAGCCACTCACTGCTCTCTCCCCTCCCCGAGTGCCTCCCACTGCCAAACAGCTGACGGGCAGTCCTGCTGAACAGCTGTGGTTGGTGGATGCTGAGCACCCCCTATTTTTTTTCCATGGATGTTTGAGCTCTAGAGCACCCCCGGAGCTGGTGTCTATGCACCGACCGCCCTCCGAATGAAATGCTGCAACTCTCTTTGCAATGAGGCGAGCAGTATGGGGAGACTGGTTCCCTCCCCACACCCCTGTGTCCCCGAGATCTGCACATTCCCCATCCCAGGCAGCCCAGTAGAGGATCAGGACCTCAGTTTGTGTGGCCCTTACTTTCCGTCCCATTCCTGATCCATCTTTTATGATGTCTGGCCTGGTGTGTGAGAGATCAGGACCCCCTCTAGCCACTGGCCCTGTGACAGGATAAAAGCCCTACCTCTGCTCCCAGCTATAGGAGAGTGCAGGAGGTAGGGTGCAAGATGTAGACCAGGGTTCAATGCCCCCTCTATCACAGGTGTCCTGGGCGACCCTGGGCAGATCACTCAGGGGACGTCTACACTGCAAATAAAGACACCAGGAGCAAACACACAAATTCAGGAGCTAAGAATAGAAGCTGTTTAACCTTCCCGGGGTACTTCCGTTGTGTTCCTTCATGGTCAGCTGGAAAGACGCGTAAATACCAGGCCTGAGTTGAGCATGGCCGGAGCAGTTTGCCAGTGGAGCAGCTGAATAAGCTGGAATGCCTCCAGCCACGGGGCCGGGGGAAGCTGTGGTTCTCACGGTATCGTGTCTCGTTGGCATAGGTAGTGATGGGAGCGTAAAGGGTTCGCTTTGAATCAGCGCCTGGCTGTTGGGCGCTACGACCCGGATGGAAAATAGCTGCCCAGTGTCCAAGTAGGCTCAGGTTCGGCACTGATCTCCCCTTCCTCTGCCTGCTCTGACCACCTCCATCCTGCCCTAAGCTCCTTCGCTGGTTTCGCTCACACCTCACGTTGTCTTCTCCATCTCCCCTTCGTTGTTATCATTGAGACGTGTTCCAGTAGCACCTACGGTGGCACGTGTGCTGGGGGCTGTGCAAACATGGGAAGAGCCAGGCCCTCCACGGAAGAATTTTTTAAGGGGAGAGGTTGAGAGGGACTGTGACACAGCAGGATGGGGCTAGCTGGGGTCCTGACTGCCAGGCAGGACTGCTGTTCATTAAGCGGTGCTCTCTCTCCTTCCCGGCACGCTAGAGCTCCTCTCTGGCCTCCATCTTTGCCCCCGGTTCTTCCATGCCCCCTCTCCTGCCCTTTGGGCCCTCTCCATCCCCTCTCGTCTACAGCTCCTTGGCTTTTTAATGCTGCTTTTGGAGCAGTCTCACTCCCACTGGGCATCCAGGGACTTCACTCCCTACCATAGGTGCTGACTTCTAGTTTTCCCTGGGGATACTCCATCCCTGCTCTGCCCCAAAGCCTCACCTGCTCTCTGCCCCCTCCCTAACACCTGCCCTTACTCTACCTCTTCCCACCCTGTCCGCCCCCTCTCCAAGGCCCCTGCCCGCCCACTGCTCACTGCTCTCTGCCCTCCCCCAAGCCCTTCCCCGAGCTGCCAAACAGCTGTTTGGTGATGGCCTCCTATCAATCGTTTGGCAGTGGTGCTGATCAGCTGTTTGGTGGCACCCCTGATTAGTTCATCGAGGCACCGCCAAGCAGCTGATCAGTGTCATTGTCATGGAACAGCTATGGCTGGGGGGTGCTGAGCACCCACTGCTTTTTTCCAAGGGTGCTCCAGCCCCAAAGCACCCCTGGAGTCAGCACCTATGCTCCCCTCATTCTGCCCTCAGGTCTTTCAGCCAGCCTCCTGTCGCAGTTCTCTGCCCTGTACCTGACCAGGACCAAACAGAAAATAATAAAGGGACAAATAACCTGAAGAAGAAATGAAAATTTGCTCTCCTCAGAATGACTCCCTCCACCCCGATATCTCAGATGTCTGGGCTAGTTGCATTATCTGTCTCTGACAGATTGGAAGCTTCTTTGAGCAGGGAGATCTAGGGGTCTGTTCCCATTCACAACTGTCTATTTATCTACTACCAAGGCCTCACAGCACTTCAGCATCTTGGCCTTGTACGTCTGCAAAGCACCTTGGGAGCTGTCTAATAATAAATAAGGGTAACGGTTTTATTCCAGCTGCTTCACCCATCCTTAAAAAGCCTATAACAGAATAAAGATGAAACAGCAGGATTTGAGAGAGAAATGACAGGACACAAGCCGTTGGCATCTGGGTCTCTGCAATCTCTCCAGTGTCAAGAGTGATTTAGGCAAAGGACACGCGAGTGCCAGAAGGCAACCAGTGTGACGGGGACTGTACAGGTGGAGTTTGGGGATGAATGATACACCGGGCTGAGCAAATATTTGGTTCCAGATTTCCAAACTCAGCAGTGGGAGCAGCTAAGGTCTGAGCTCAGTGGAGTATCTGGCCCCTCGTGAATGACAAGTCCGGCCATGGTCCCATAACAGGTGGATGAGTCAAACAAGCGGATGCAATGGGGGAGGCGAGAGGCATCCCAAATAATGGGATGGTTTAGCACAAAGTAACCAGGTTGGGTGTTTTCCGAATTCCTAGCCAAGCAGTCATGTAATCACAGTAATTGACCCCAAACTCAAATTCAGTCCAGGGATGAAAATATCAGGGCTTTTGTGAAAAAGATGCAAAATAGTGATTCTTGCCTGGTTTTGACGAGGGTGCGATCCCACTTCTGTTCTGACTTGTCTACACTCCTTGGGCTAGATCCTCAGCAGGTGTCACTTGGCAGAGAGCCATCGGCGTCAATGGGCCAGATCCTTGCTAGTGTCAATCAATGTAGCTCCGCCGGAAGCCTGGGGCCAGATCCCAGCTGGTGTAAATAGCCTGTAACTTCAGTGGCATCAATGGGGCCAGTGTTGGTGCACGGATTCCCACCAGCTGAGCACCTGGCCCTGTTCCGCTACCCTCTGCTTGGCTGGTGCTGTGGCTCAGCAGCTGGATGGATGCAGCAGGCACTTATCCTGAAGCAGGCCCCTTTCTCTCAGCCCAGGAGAGATGGGCTAATTAGAATGGCCAGGAAATGGCCAGAAAGCTGCAGAAAAACTTGGCTGTTCAGTGAGGCCTGGTCTACACTTGGGTTGGTACCAGTTGTCCCACTCCATTGGTTAGTTACCTGGCGTAACCCCTAGCACTTGTACAGGTCTGTGGGTGCAGATCAAGAGAGTTGATTCACGTTGGGGCTTAAATTTTCATCGATTATTTCCCGGATCCCCCAACATCCCCCACCCCTAACGTGCTACAAAAATCCCAGGGCCCAGCAGAGGGTGGGGGGTGGGTTCGGGGCTCTGAGCTTCAGCTGCTGGAGCTGGAGTGGGGTGGGACTAGGGGCTTTATCTCCATGTGGGGGTTGGGAGGAGTCCCAGGACTCTGGGCTTCTGCCCCATGGCAGGTGCTAGGGCTTGGGGCTTCAGGCCTGAGAGAGACCAGGGCTTGGAGCTTGAGCTTCTGCCCTGTGGGTTTGGAAATATTGACCAGAGCTCTGCTCTGGACAGGTCTTGTTGAATTGAAGACCTTGTTCCCTTCAAGGTACAGAGATGAACTGTGGTCTGATCTCCGTTACTCCTGTTTAAACCCCTCGCTAAGGGTGGCGTTGATTTAACTTGTTTAGCTTCTAAACTGCTTGAGTTCAATCAGTAGGGAGCTGGGGCTAGATCAACAGCTATGCGGACGGAGACAGTGGAATCCCTTGACCTTCACCCTCTCTGTCTGGGGCAGGAAGCACCCGGCTCTTTCTCTTTGAAAGGATCTCCAGTAACCTGGCAGGGCTCCGGGACCAGCGGAGAGACGGGCTGTTAAAGCAGCTGATAGCGAGAGGCCGTAAACTTCTGAGGGCCCTGTTAGCTGTGACCCCAGACCTACGTCTTCTTTCCCAGGCACCTCGGGATCCCGGCAGGGAATTTCCTACTTGGATCTGAGTCAACTCAGGGTTGTTGTTGTTTTTTTTTAAACCAAACCAAACAAACTAAAGTGGAAGGTGGAAATGTTTTGCCTTTTGTCTGCCTTCCCTGATGGGAGGTTAATGCTTCGGTCGTTTCCTGTCTGTTAAGAAGGGATGTGCCTGGATTATATAAACTTGAATTCAAATTAACTTTCAATTTAGTGGCTTTGTGTGTGTGCATGGGGGGTGGGCTGCAGTCACAGATCTGGGCAAGCAGAAGGAAACAATTTTCCCCCCTTCTGTTCTGCAATGGACACACCAGACTTGGCGTTCTCTGGAGAAGGCCCCCTCGATTGACCATTACGGAGCTTCAAAGCCATGAAACTTTGATCTCTACCCTTTTTGGTGGGGGTGTGTTGGGGAGTGTTTGTCTGTTGGTTAGTCAATTTAGGGGAAAGAAAGAAAGAAGGAAAGAAAGAAAGAAAGAAAATTTCTATCTGTTTGTCTGTCTTCCTTCCAAGGCCAGAAGGGACAATTTTAATCATCTAGTTTGACCTCTTGTAGAGCACAGGCCAATAAAGTGCTAATGAGCAAATATTGGTGGGAAATCCCCCCCTACACGTATCAGCTTGAATAGAAGAATGAATTTGCTTTGCTCAGGTTTGTGCCCCTTTTGTATTTGCTCTCTGTAAATATTGAGCAGTCAGGGACCAGACCCCGCCCCCACAGGTCTGTGTCTGCCATTCAGGACTGTTTAAGGTTCCTAAGGGAATTCCTATATCCATACGTAATAATCCTTCTGCTAGGTGTTGTCGGCAGCAAGAGGGGCTGGGTTCAAATACCTCGGGGTCCCTCTAGAAATGAACAATCACTGCCAACTCAAGCCCCACCGAGCACTTCTGGGATCACTAACTCCCTTCCCTGGGTGCCTTTACCAGCGGATGCTTCCCCATTCACAATCACCGAGACTGTGCAGGAAACAAGGAAAACTTTATTAGGGACAAAGGGGACACAGCATCAACTTGCAACAACAGATCTATCTGAGTGATAAATAAAACAAGCCTCTCCACGGTACCTTTTTGCAGGGTCCGTTAATGGCGTTCCCATTCACCAGTGTGACTGTCCAATAGGCAAATGTCCTGTCACCATGTCCCTGCCCTCTCCCCAAGCCCCATTCCCAGTCTGGTGTCAGTGGGTAGCGCAGTCCTAAAATTCTGAGGTGCATTCATAAGGGTCCATCTCCAGCCCTTTGGGAAGTGCTGCTTGGTTCTGTCTTGCGGCACCGCCACCTAGCCCACCTATAGTGATTTTAACTTAACTTCCTGGCTGGGTAGGAGGCACCTCGCCAGACTTCCCTCAGCTCCGCTGCCACCCTCTGCAAAGAGTCGCCCTGTGTCATCGCCCACCGAAGAGTCGTCCCAACGGTGCAGGATCCTCAGCCCAGTAGCTCAAGGTCCTCCCATGAGCAGAATCTTGGCCATCGCAGCCTGGTCCAGTCCCCATGTGCTTCTAAGCCAAGCAGATATGGGCAGAGCCAAGTCATTGCTCCTAGCTCTGGCTGTGTGTGTGCGCTCCCAGGCTCAGACCCCTTGTCTGAACCCTTCCTTGCAATGCGCTATTCCACACCCCAGACCTTGGAACTAGTACCTCATTCCCCGCAAGCCTCCTTCCCACCCCAAATTGCTTAGGCATAAATTCCAAGCACAGAAGGGACCATTGTGATCATCTCCTCTGACCACCTGTATCAGTGGTTCTCAACCAGGGGTACATGTCTCCCTGGAGTACACAGAGGTCTTCCAGGGGGTACGTGAACTCCTCTAAATATTTGCCTAGTTTTACAACAAGTTCCATAAAAAGCACTAGCAAACTCAGTACAGACTAAAGTTTGATGCAGACAAAATGAGAAAATCAGCACTTTTTCGGCACCAGGGCGCTGTGACACTTTTGTATTTGATTCTGTAAGCAAGTTGTTTTGAAGAAACCTGGGGTTCACAAGACAAATCAGACTCCTGGAAGGGGAACAGTACTCTGGAAAGGCTGAGAACCACTGGCCTATATAATACAGGTCATAGACCTGCCCTGCAATAATGTCTGATCTAATTTTTTAGAAAACATCCAATCTTGATTTTAAAATTTATCAGTGATGGAGACTTCACCATGATCCTGAGTAACTTGTTCCAATGGTTAATTATTCTCACCATTAAAAAATGTTCACCTATTTCGTGTCTGAATTTGTCTAGCTTCAGCTTCCAGCCATGGGATTGTGTTATCACTGCCTTTGGTAGGCTGAAGAACCTGTAATTAAATATTTGTTCCCCATATATCAACCTTCTCTTTGTTAAATTAAATAGATTGAACTCCTTGAGCCTACCATGGTAAGGCCGGTTTTCCAATCCTTTCATTATTCTTGTGGCTCTTCTCTGAACTTCTCCAAATTCTCAACACCCTTCTTGAACTGTGGGCTCCAGACCTGAACACAAGATTCCAGCAGCAGTTGCACCAGTGCCAATTAAAGAGATTAAATAACGTCTCTGCTCCTACTGGAGATTCCCCTGTTGATGCATCCCAGGATCGCATGAGCCCTTTTGACCACAACATCGCACTAGGAGCTCATGGTTAGCTGATTCTCCCCCCCACCCTCAAATCTTTTTCCGAGTACAGAGTCCCGCATCTGGCAAGTGTGGCTGGCATTCTTTGTTCCTAGATGCAGATGTTACATTTTAATATGGCTAAATGTAATCTTTTTTGCTTCCATCCACCTCTGCTCTGAGCGAGGTTCAATGCGTTAATAACACCGTATTGCTCTATTGCCTCACTGTGATGGCGGCTGGTGGATTGCGTCTGCAGCCTCCGCCGGGAAGTACTGACCTATGTCCATCTTCCCTGCCTGCTTCACACTCCCACTTCAAATTCAACACCCAAAAGCCGTGCCCACTGTTGGACCACGGGATGGTCTGTGTGTGAAATGACCTGGGGGCTGGTCTTCATCCAAGTCTCTGGGATTCCCAGCAGAGAGACCACTGCAAGTGGCTGCCCACCACCCGCCGGACCATGCTGCTGTAGCCTTATGAGGCTGCTCTGAAATGAGTGGCCTGACTCCCGCTGAGCCCTCCCAGACAATGGTGGTCTCACCTGCTTCCAGGAGGCCATGACTGGTGGTAAAGAGAACAGCACAGGCACTTACGGTTCGGCCAATCTCCCATCAGGTCTGTAAGGAAAGAGAGTGGCGGTGTAACCCACACACCTCCTGGGGGTGGTGTCTGTCCCATCTGGTGGCACCGAGACCCCAAGAGAGAGTTAAATGAGTCTGCTCTACTGCCTGAGCTAAGGGCCCGTTGGCTTTTAGCCCATGCGGTATATGCTCATGCACCAAGCTCCAGAGGCTCCAGGTTCGAGCCCGACGACTGGGGCCTGTCAGCGTTACACAGGCTCTTCCCATCAGTGAAGGGACGGGAACCCCTGTCTGCACCCAGCCCCAGCTGGATCTGTGTTTCCCTTTCAGAGCGCAAGTTGGCGAGAGAAATACCAGACCCTTAACAGCTGCTGTTTCTGTGTTTCCTTCTAGCCGCGTCGAGCGAGGTGTAGCAGCTTAATGACCTCCCTGCCCCTTGGACCTCATTAAAGAGGCTCGTCTGGTGCCCTCTTGACACTTGTAACACAGGAGCACATATCTTCAAAAAGCCAGGCCCTGGCCATATCCCCTGGGCCTGCTGCTGGGTTTCCTTCCCCTGCTCCTGCAGCCTTTCCCAGGAGAGCTGTAAATGCAACAGGAGCTGCATTCTTTCCAGGCGATGTGCAGAGTCACATTTCCTCCTCCACTGGCTTAAGCATCACCCCCTCCTCACTGAGATCACAGCCTTACACACACATCCCTGGGGTCAGAGCAGGGTTTGGGGGATGGCATAGCCCCTTACTCCTTCAATTGACCACTGGCTCTGTGCACAGACACACACTGAAATGCTCTTTCACGCACTGATGCTCATGCTCTCTCTCTCTCTCTCACACACACACACACTCTGCAGACTAGACTCCAGCACTATGCCCATCACCGTGGCCTCGGGGTGCCTGTCTCTCTCGCCCTGTGTCTCTGAGTGCATGCATAGATGGAGGACTGTCTCCTTCTGTCTTTCGTGGGCATCACGCAATGGGAACAATTGTTTGGTCTTTGCTTCCAAGGGAAGATTACAGGAGCTGCAAATCCTGGGGACACCTCCACATTTCCCTACACAGATGTACATGAGCCCAGGCACTAGATGGGAGGCTTACTCAGCTGGACAAGTGATGCCTCCTGTCTGGAGCACTGAGGTAGTCTCAACAAATAGCTCTTCCTCCGTCAATTACTGAGCACCACAGAGGTGGAATCTAAAGCAAGCGTGTCAGGCTGCCCAGAAGAAGCTCATCTATTGTTTGGTGAGCTCGGGAACACGTTCTATTATTATTATTGGCTAATTACCCATGATTTTAAATAAGAACTCCTCCTTCCTGGCCTGCCTTCTCTTGTTGTTTGAAACCCATGCCCAGTCTGGCACTAATCTGGGCTGCTTTGCTGGATGGACGGAAGACTTGCTACCTGGATCTGGATCTGGGTGTGTCAGGGTCTGGCTTCCAGGTGGAACCTGACTGGAGATCTGAGGCTCAGGGGAGCTAGAATCTCACCAGCCCGTTCTTGTGAGTTTTTGGTACCTAAACGATGAAATGAGATTTCCATGCTTTTGGGCCGAAACCTGGTGAGTCGAGCGGTTCTTGTGTTGAGACTTCAGTCGCACCAGAAGCAGAGGTGGGAAACAGTCCCCTTTCCAGTCCAACCTGGGGCCGGGGCAGGTTTGAATGCAGGGGGTGGGTACAAGGGTTTGATTCTGATGCAGCTGTAGCCAAAAACCAGGTGCAATTCGGCAGTTTTGCCCGAGTTTCACTTTTGAGTGTTTGGTAACTGCAGACCTGAGCTTCGGCATGAAATTTGGAGAACCTGCCTCCAGGTAGATGAAAAACCAGCTGAGATGTTCACACAAGCCCCAGCAAACCAGGACTGGCATTTCTCACCCAGCTCAAGGCCAGTGGGAGAGTGCCGCTGGATGCACTTTTGAAGGTGGCACCAAGGGCTGGTGTGCAGTGTAATTGCCTGCTCACAAATAGTGTGCTGGATGAGAAACCAGATTCGCTTGGGCTGGACCGTTCCCCCTTTACTGGATGTGAACATGGGCAGAGCTGTTTATATTAATGTCTGCGTATGGCAGCTTCCAGGGCTGGCGCTGAAATTCGTTCCGTCAAGAAATGGAATCAGTTTTGCCCCGGGAGTGGATTGGTGGCTTCAGAGGTTATATTAGCCAGTCGAGGAACAGGGATGAATACATGTGACTTCAGGTATCACTCACATAAGCTGGAAGAGTGCAATGTGTGAGACTCTTCAGCTGCTTCCGGACAAATTGCAAATGGGATGAATCTTGCTGAATAGCTCGGCCTGCTCTGAGGGCAGCTCTGAGTTGGGGGGTGTTGGTATGTGCCTACCCCAAACCAGCCTTGAGGGGTTAATGAGGGCTGAAGAGGCCAGTTAGGTTACCTGGCATCACCTGAGAGAGGGAAGGCCAGGGCAAAACCCAGAACAAGGGACGAGTTAGAGCCTGGGAAGGAAGGAGTCCAGGGAGACAGCACTGGGGACCTAGTGGACCTGTGTTGTCATTGTAGGGTCACCAGTGCAGCAGGGGGCCCAGCTTCCTTTGCCAACCACTGCTATAGTGGTGCAGGCCTGCGGTGTGGCTGAAAAGTCTGGGGATGGCATTTGGACAGCGGTGGGACATTGGCAGAGTGTATTCAGGCCAATTCACCTGTGTATTAATATAGATCAAAGTGATTGCTGAAGGTAGAAGAGTGTATTTGGTGTATAGACATCATAAAACTAATGGCAGATTACTTGTACTGTTTTCTCTTGTCTGTATCCTGCTATGACGCAGCAGCAAACATTTCCATTGTGTAAACCCCTGTAACTAAATAACCCCTCAAAGAAGAGAGAATTTCAGTGCAAATGGCCAGTGTGTGTGGTGACTGGCAGTCATATCCTCCAAGTGCGTGCCTCCCTCACCATCATCAAAGGAAAAGTGGGTAAAGACACTGTCCGCTTGGTTTTGGTCAGAAGATGTTATAAATATGTATTCTAGGAAAGATCCTTCATCTCTTGACTGTTCGGACTCTTACACAGAAGGGCCCAGATGCAAAGGGAAGATCAAAATGATGAAAGGTCTAGAACATATGAACTAGGAGGGAAGATTGAAAAAACTGGGTTTGTTTAGTCTGGAGAAGAGAATGGTGAGAGGGGACATGAGAACAGTTTTCAAGTACATAAAAGATTGTTACAAGGAGACAGGAGGTAAATTGTTCTCATAAACCTCTGGGGACAGGACAAGATGTAACGGGCTTAAATTGCAGCAAGGGCAGTTTAGTTTTAGAAAAGCTTCCTAACTGTCAGGGTGGTTAAGCACTGGAATAAATTGCCTAGGGAGGTTGTGGAATCTCCATCATTGGAGATTTTTAAGAGCAGGTTGGACAAATGCCTGTCAGGGTCTAGATAATACTTATCCTTCAGGGGACTGGACTAAATGACCTCTCAAGGTACCTTCCTACCCTACAATTCTATGATTCTGTGATCCTCAGGGACAATCTGGGTACCCTGAAAAGAGTTTTGGGAGACTGGCAGTTTATTACATCACTGCCATCGTTTGGAATTACAAACTGCGACTCACCTGTGTATAGATTTTACTTGCTTTAACCTCTCTTTCCTTTTTCTTAGCTAATAAACCTTTCAATAGTTTACTAGAGAATTGGCGGCCAGAGTTGTCTTTGCTGCAAGATCCAGAGTGCCAACTGATCTGGAGTAAGTGACTGGCAACTTGAACGTGATGTGATCTTTGGTGTAAGTAACCATTTATCCAGTCTGGCTGGATGGCAAGCTCGATAGGAGCATCTAAGGGGACTGTCTCTGACTCCATGGTAGCACTGGTATTGTGATCCACAAGTTCACATTTGGCACTGGGTTGGTGAAATCTATTTCTATGTTTTCTGACAGTCCACCCTGAGGTCGGCCCTTGCGGTCGTGAGCCACCCCAGACAGCGTGAGGAGGGGCCCTATTGGACTTGGTAACCCAGAAGAGGTGGACTAAATAGTGGCCTGGCCAGAGGGACAAGTTACCAGAAGAGAGACTATCCCAGAGCGAGCAGTGGGCAGCAAGGGGATACTCAATGCAGTGAGAGCTACATTCTCAGACCTAGACACAAGGAGGTGCACTAGCCGTGGGTGGGAACCCCATTACAGGGGGTAGAGGGTGGACTGGCCGATAGCCTCTTCTGAGAACATTGTCTTTTCTCCTGCTTGGGAACATGTGGGGCAGAAAATGAAACTGTCCCCCTCCTTCTGAGACCCTCAGGTTCTCCATGTCTGAGCAGCATTTGGCTTGTCTGGAGACATGCACAGGCTCATTGTTGGTTAACCCCACCAGCGATTTCCCTGACCATTCATTTGGAACGGCTTGAAAATTTGCCACCTAACCCTGGTCTCCTCAGAAAACATCCCCAAAGACTTCCTCACCCCTTGATGTTTCCAATTGTTAATGAACACATTGCACTTGCCATTCTAGGAGCAGTTGGAAAGTGTTATTATTTCATTCGGGTAAACTGAATCTCTTCAAGTTTCGTTCCCTCTGGGCCCGATCATCAGCATATCTGATCAGCAAACATCTGTCTAAGCTGCCCGCTCACGCCTCGCAGGAAGCCCAGGAGAGAAAAAATATCCTATTAAGCGACAATGCTGCTGACGTCCCTTTCTGTCATTTGCTCTCTCCCCCGAGTTTTATTGCAGAAGGACATTTGCATGGAAAGAAGATCTTTGTATCTGAAGATTTTGCAGGCTCCTGCTGCTTATTTCCCATCTGGAATCTTAATCCCCTGTTTGTGACATCATAGCTGGTTGCTGTGGAAATTGGGGCTGTGTGCTGCTTCCGTGTACTGTGCTGTGGCTCAGTGGGGCTGGAATAACAGACTCGAGCATTTCTGCAGCACTTTCAAACGGATTCAAAGGACAGGAAGGTCACATTTTGCTCAACATTTTAGAATAATAAATAGGCAGCATGGACTTCAGCTGGGAGTCAGGACGCCAGGTTCCAAAATCCTGGGCCTGCTACTTTCTCATTTTGTGACCCCCGATGGGTCACACCCCTGCTCTGTGCCTCAGTTTCCCCATCTGAAATAGGGCTACCTACAGAGGAGGGGGGAGAATTTCATGGGGATTAATTAGTTAATTTCTGCAGAGTTCTTTTAACTCACACAGGGCTACAGCAATGCTGAAATAATGGCAATATTTGTATAGTTCCCAAAGCATTTCTAGGCACTGAATTATTAATACAACAACAATAATCATAATAAATCATAGGGTTTTGAGCAGAGGCAATAAATACCCAGTCTCTGCCCCAATCAGCTTAAACTCTGAGGCCTCGTCTAGAGTGTAGAGATAACGCAGGGCTCTGGGTGAGGGTTGTACAGCCTATTCTGAATCACGCTCTGCCACATCTTCAGCTGACCCAGGCTCTGAGTCTCATTGCTGTGGGTCATTGATTATAATGTAGACGTACCCTCAGCTGTTTTGGAAAAGGTCAGCTGGAGAAATGTTTATGTCATGGTAATTATTGCTAGGTAACGAACACCAACTGAGTGACTGATTTCTTGGCGGTGTCCTGGAAGGTGTTGGTCTTGAGGAGGGATGTGAAGGAGGAAAGGGATCAGTCTGGGAGAGGACGCTCTGCACATGAGGAGCAGCGTCGAAGAAAGTGCAGAGAGTGAAGAACTTGGAAGTGTCTAGTTAGTTCCCACAGAGACACGCTCACAGCCCCATCCAGCGGAGGAGATGAAGAGTATTATCCTCAGTGCATGGATGGAGAAACTTTCCCAGACTTGCCCCTGGAACTCTACTGAAACTGCTCCCAGCAAAGTCTCTAATGACCTTTTCCCAATTACAGCTGAGAACCAGAACTCCACCCTTATCCTCTTTGACCTGTTGATCAAGCGTTTCTCCTTGAAATCTTGTGCTCCCTCAGCTTCCACGACTGTGTCCTCTCTCTTATTGCTCCTTCAGCGTGTCCTTTGGAGGATCTGCTTCATGCCCTTTCAACTTTCAGTAGGGGCTACACAGGGCTTCATCCGTGGTCCCCTTCTTTTCTCCCTCTGCAGCTGATCTCTGGGTCATCTCATCTGCAAACATACATTCAACAACCAACATTGTGCTGACGACTCCCTGCTCCAGACCTGTCTCCTTCTATCCAAACTAAAATCTTAGTGCTGGTGGTCTCAACACTTGTTTGATTTCTCCCTTCACTGCGCTCTGATCATCCTTCCTGGAGACTGTTAGTTCCTGGTAAGCAGAACAAAGCTGCTCAGTGCAGTGACAGGTCTGGAAAAAAGCATCTCGTTCCTGTAAACTAAACCAAATGTTTTCATTGATGGGCTCAAAAAGGGGGCCATTCCAGATGTCCTGGTAGAAGATCCTGGGACATGTGCCATAGGAAAGCAGGACTGTCCTGGTTAAATTGGGACATAGGGTACTGCACCAAAGTCCCAAAACAAGCCAGTGGCAGTGATGGGACCAGCGCTGAGTGGTTCCTGGCTCCCAGCCACCATGCAGAGTCCAGGCCTCTCCAGAGCCCTACTCTGTGCTTCTCTCTCATCCCCGGAGATGAAGGCTCCATCTCCAGCACTCCTTCACTTGCTGGTCCTGTTATCTATTGCTCTCTGTACCATTACGTTTTGTTTGGGTCTGAATCTGATAAGCTCCAGATTTGGGTCTTTTTTAAACAGCCAAATATTTGTGGAAATCAATACTGATCTGACTCGTTTTCCCTCCTTAATGCAAATCTAATCCAGATACGAGCCAACCTGCAGGAGCTCCGGCTGCTATTAATACGTCCAGCATTTCCAGCCGCAATGGTTTCCATTAAAGAGGAAAGCCACGGGGAGTTTATTTATCTATACGTACCTCACGCTGGAGTGGCAAAACCCCTTTGCTATTTCAGTCTTGGGCACCCCACCCACCGCTCTCTCCTTCATTCCAGAGCCACAGCCGTCCTCCTACCAGCCTCAGGTTCTCTCCACATGTACACACACGGCTTCCTTCCCACCCAGGCCAATGTGCTTCAGTCCTGACTCACAGTTTCTCCACTTTTCCAGCTCTGGGCTCCTCCCCTACACACACACATAAGGCTTTGTTGGTATCCCTCCTCTGTCCTGCCCCGCAACCCCCTGCTATTCAAGTCCTGGGCATCTCTAGAGCTGAGGTTGGGAGTCTGGCTGAGCGGCATGGTCAGCGTGGGGATCTCCAGAGAGGGGCATTCGGAGAGGTGACCATTGTTTCGAAGGGGATTTAATTATTTGGTTTTTTAAATTTTCAAACCTGATATCCATTGTCTTTTTCTTTTCCCGTGTATTCCCTCCACCGGAGGTTTCTGCTCAAGATCCCCAGCACCCCGTGGAAAGCGGTGCCAACCTCACACTGAGGATTCGGAAGGCTCCCTTGCCGAGATGATAAACCGGAGATAATCCAGGAAGATAACGAATAAAACCTCCACAATGCAGTAAGTGGCCAGAAGGCAATTAACACCGCACTTCTCTGTGGCGCATCTTCCATCTCTGCCTCTCCCAGCAATCCAATCCCGCCCACGCTGCAGAGTAGACCCCAGGAGCGAGGGCGTAGGATGATGGAAGGGTGACTCCTACCATGACCTTTCTCCCAGCCTGCTCAGAGCTGGGGTCCCCGATTGTGAGCACAGGACTGGGGCTGGCATGGACAGGCAGGGTTGGGAATGTGAGAACCCTCTGGTGCACCTCAGGGCCTTGAATGTAATTAACGGCTCTCTCCATTGATCCAAGCAGCACCTTCCACCTCCATACTTGTCAACCTCCCTGGGCCAGCCCCTTCCCATCTGAGACAGTCCCTGCCTTGTCCCCCCAAATCCATTGCAGCCCCTTGTCTGGCTTTCCATTGTCCCCTCCCCTCTCTATTCCTTTCCTGTTTCAGTTCTTACTCTCTTTTCCCCTCTCCAAGATCTCTCCTTCCTGTCTTGGCCTCTCTCTCAAATGTCTCTCACTTTCCCCGGTTCCATTCCTCTCTGCCCTCTTCCCCAATACATAGTTGGCATCGTACCCTCTGTGAGCTTCCAGCTGCTATGGGACAGTATGTTTTCACCAGAGCAGCTTTGACAGTCACGCCGATAGAGAAGGTTCTGAAGCGCCCGTCACCATTGTATCTGGGCGCTATCTGCATAGATGTGGAAGTAAGTCAGAACTTCCAGCAGAGCCAGCGCCCTCTCTTCGCTGCCTGCGTGTGGGCAGAGCAGGGAGTGGAGCGCAGGTCCCAGGTCAGCTCTCCCCAGACATGCCCCACAACCTGGTGATTCTCACTCCACTTACACTACACAACCAGCAGGATTGGAGCATCATGAGCCATGATCGAGGAGTTTGTAGCCAGGGCCAGGAAACCATCTGAGATGTCCCAGATCTTGAAGCCTGGTCTGGGAGTCCCCAGACAGATGATGCATCCAGACCTCCACCTATTGTTTGTAAAACCAGGTGGGCTGAGAAGCTAACCAGACTGTAACTTCAGCCAAGGCACTGCCCACAGTAGCCCTGATTGGAGGATTGCCCAGCTCCACCGATTGGTCCAACGACTCTATTTAAGCTAGAAAGTGGCACAGGAAGTTTGTCCAGGCAACAAGGCAGTTTCCTGTTGTGGCTGCATTGGTCCCTGTGTGTGCCTGCCTCCTGCACCCAACCCTGTTCCTGCTTCCTGCTCCGATCCTGGCTCCTGCCTCACTCCTGCCTTTGATCCTGTTCCCACCAGGCTCCCGCTCTGCACTTGATCCTTGCTTCTCCTCCAGTTCCTGCTCTTACACCTCGCCTCCAATCACCAGTGACCAGTCCTGACTCCGGCCCCGGCCTCCGACTTCCAATCTGGACCCTGTCTCTGGCTTGACCCTTGGCATTTGGTATCTGGCCTCAGCTCTGACACTCAGCTTTGATTTCTGGTTCTGACTCTGGCTTGAGCTCTGACTCTGGTAATTGGCAGTTGACTCTGATGCTGACCGTTGGCTTTGTTCCCCAACCTGGAAGCCTGCTCCAACCACTAGGCATGACTCCTGCTCTGACTACTAAGCAAGACCAACTGCATCCCACTCCATAACATTGTCCTCAGAATGGGGTGTCCGTATGGTCATGATTCTCTTTCCCATTGGAGAGGGAAGGAGGAAGCCTGAGGTGGATGGTCAATGAGCCAATAGCTCCTGGCTATTGTCAACCAAAGTTCATCAGCCCACATCCAAAATTTCTAGATTCCAAGGCCAGAAGGTGTTGTCAGATGCTACCGGTGTGGTGCTCTGCTCTGTTCAATGTTGATATCACTCGGCTGCGTGCGCAGATAGCTGACACAGCAGACCCGAAGAGAACCCCCAATGACCACAGAGTCTAGTAAGGTACGAAGGCACTTCGGCCAGGTTTATTGCCGTATTGGACACAATAATAGTTCCCTGTAGATTTCTTAGTCTAACTCAGGGCATACTACGAATATGTGCCCCCGGTCAATGGACTCAGCTCAGTCAGTGGCTGGACTTTCCACTGCCCCCTCGGCTGGACAAAGACACCGCCCCAGGGATGCATTTTTATACACAGGTACAAACAAGTTACACATCACTCCTGACGTATGAGGTGCAACCCCTCTACGTAGCAAGGTACAACCCCTCTACATAGTAAGGTGTCGCCTCTCACCTTATACATGTTGGTTTGAACAAAACAACTTTATCCATCATGTTACCCTTTTGGCCCTGTCATTGGGATGGGTCAGCCTGTTCCTTGTTATCTGTGTGGAATGTGCAAGTATGTGAATGTTCTGATCTCTAGTGTTCAGTACCTTTTAGGTGTGTCTCTTTTCACAGCATCAGCCCTTTCCTTGCCAGCTCCTGTGAGCAGGGCCTGCCTCTGGCTCACACCTTCACTTTGCTTTATGTTAGCAAAGTCTTGACCATTACTTTAGTTCAGGCCTTAGGCCTCAAACCAGGCCTCTGATGCCAAGGTTTATATCTCAGGGCCTCTACTTACTACAGAAGGAACCGTCCTGATCATCTAGTCTGACCTCCTGTAAAGCCCAGGCCAGAGACCTGGCCCCAAACAATCCCTAGAGCTGAGCTTTTAGAAACACACCCCATCTTGATTTAAAATTTGTCAATGATGGAGAATCCCCCACAGCCCTTGGTAAATTATTCCCATGGTTAATTACCCTCACTGTCAATAATTTATCCCTTATCTCTGGTCTGAATTTGTCTAGCTTCAATTTCCCGCCATTGGATTGTTTTATACCTTTCTCTGCTAGACTGAAGAATCCATTATTACATATTTGTTCCCCTTGTACATACTTCTAGACTGAGATCATCACCCCGTAACCTCCTCTTTGTTAGACTCAAAGAGCTCAATCTATTTAGCTTATCACTTTACAGCAGGTGTTCTAATCCTTTAACCATTCTCGTGGCTCTTCTCTGAACCCTCTACACATCCTTCTTGAATTGTGGGCACCAGAACTGGACACAAGATTCCAGCTGAAGTCACACCAGTGCCAAGTAGAGAGGTAAAATAACCACACCGCTCCTACTCCAGATTCTCCTGTTTACACAACCCAGGATCACATGAGCTCTTTTGGCCACCGCATCATATTAGAAGCTCATGTTCTGCTGATTATCCACCATGACCCCCAAATCTTTTTCAGAGACACTGCTTCCCGGGAGAGGTTCACCGCTGGTTAAGAATGGCCAACATTCTTTGTTCCCAGATAGTTATATTTCCATTTAGCTGTATTAAAATGCATTATTGTTTGCTTGCGTCCCATTTACCAAGCAAACCAGATCACTCTGAATCGGTGACCTGCCCTCTTCATTGTTTACCAACTCCCCAATTTTTGTGTCATCTGCAAACTTTATCAGTGTGATTTTTGTTTCCTTCTGGTCAAAATCGCTGCTTGGTGTAGTCAGCTCTATAGACCGTGTATTCGTTGTGGTTCTCCTGCCAGCTCTCTCTCTCTGCACAATCTCACCTTTCTTCGCACAAAAGGTTCTCCTCCTCTGCAGCTCCTGCCACTGAAACAGCCTCCTTGCAACCTGTCATCTCACCCTCATCTCACGCCAAACCTCGGCAGGAAACATCACCCCCCTCTCTTTCTGCTGCCTCCAAACACCTCCCTACCTCCGTTATCGCTCTGAAGCTAAGTGATTCAAGCTACCCTCCATAAAACATGGTAATGGTGCTGCATTCTATAATTTATAATGCACTTCTATGATTCCCCCCCCCCGCCCCGCT
This sequence comes from Gopherus evgoodei, assembly GCF_007399415.2. NCBI lineage: Eukaryota > Metazoa > Chordata > Testudines > Testudinidae > Gopherus > Gopherus evgoodei. The sequence continues at coordinate 133,523,373 of NC_044327.1, read as the reverse complement.
CCTCTGGCTGCAGCCTTTGGAGATGCAGCAGGCACCAGAGATGTTGCACACCACAAAGCTGTGTTGCATCGCTACTTCTTTCTTTGTAGGTTCCAACTGAGCAGGCAAAGACCCGTGTGCTCCTCTGGTGAAAGGAGCTGGACCATGGGTAAGTCTACAGTGCAGTCAGGCACATGCAGCTGCCGTGTGCCAGCAGCCCAAGCTCAGGGTGCCTCCTACCTTGCCGGGTCCTAGAGCCCAGGTTCCAACCCAAACATCTGCACCACTATTAAACAGCTCCTTAGCCCAGACCCCTTAGCCTGAGTCAGTCAGCAGGGGCCATCCGCGGGTATTTCATTGCGGTGTAGACAAACCCTGTGAGCTCTGGTGACTGGAGGGCTCTGCTTATCCAGAGGCTCAGGTAAGCCCCAGCAGTGACAGCACCACAACCCTTACAACGGCCTTTATCCACGAGCCAAGGTGGTGGTCACTGACCTCTCTGCTGGGACGGTTCATGGCAAACGAGAATAGAATGCAACAGGCCAGTGTGCACCGCTGCCCTCTGCTGGGGAAAACCAAAAGAACTCAACTGTGTTTCATGAGCCCTATGCTCCTAGCACCTAGTGGGGAGTCTCCTTTAGTTCAAGTGGTAGAGCGTGGGGATTCCTGAGTGGGAGGATGTGAATTCTATCCCCATGAAGTTCCTGACAAGCTCCATGGTAGCGATCATGAAATCCCCAGTAGCCCTGGATTTGTTAAGAACTGCTAAGCAATGCCATAGCCTGTTACCTCTTCCATGCTCCCAACTCAGAGATGGATCATTGAGCTGCTGCATGATGTAATGGTGCTGGGATAGGGACAGCTGTCTTGTGATGGGCTGGACTGAGACCTAGGAAATTCCTGTCACCCAAAGGGCTCCAGACAGCTCTCAGTTAAGAAGGGCTTGCTGTCACTGCCAGCCCGGGCTGGAATGGAGCTGGCATCTTGGAGGTAGAAAGCTGTATGGCACCGCATCAGTCAGCTGAGTTGTTTTCCCTCTGTCTGAGGCTTCTGTTTACTGGGGTGTGACAATGCGGGGCATTATCCAGACCAGACAGGGGCTGTTATCACCTGCCCTGTAAACCTCCCATCCCATGGCTGCATAGAATCATAGAATATCAGGGTTGGAAGGGACCTCAGGAGGTCATCTAGTCCCACCCCCTGCTCAAAGCAGGACCAATCCCCAACTAAATCATCCCAGCCAGGGCTTTGTCAAGCCTGACCTTAAAAATCTCTAAGGATGGAGATTCCATCACATCCCCAGGTAACCCATTCCAGTGCTTCACCACTCTCTGAGTGAAAAAGTTTTTCCTAATATCCAACCTAAACCTCCCCCACTGCAGCTTGAGACCATTGCTCCTTGTTCTGTCATCTGCCACCACTGAGAACAGTCTAGATCCATCCTCTTTGGAACCCCCGTTCAGGTAGTTGAAAGCAACTATCAATTCCCCCCTCATTCTTCTCTTCTGCAGACTAAACAATCCCAGTTCCCTCAGCCTCTCCTCATAAGTCATGTGCTCCAGCCCCCTAATCCTTTTCATTGCCTTCCTCTGGACTCTTTCCAATTTTTCCACATCCCTTCTGTAGTGGGGGGCCCAAAACTGGACACAACACTGCAGATGAGGCCTCACCAATGTCAAATAAAGGGCAACGATCACGTCCCTCAATCTGCTGGCAGTGCTTCCATTGATTCCAGGTCCTTCCCTTTGTCCAAGGCCTGGTGCAGATTCTGGCAGAGAAGAAGGGAGTTAGAGCTAGGGACAAATGGAAAAACTGCAGCCTGAGGATGCTTTGTAAGTGACTGGTCCTGGTGTGTGAGCTTCAGTCAGTGCTTCCCCAGAAGGCACAGAGGTGTGGCTGGGATGCCCCTGAGCCCAGAGGAGCAAGATACTCAACCCTTTGCTTCCCGGGGATTGTTGCTTGCTGTGCCAGGGCCATTCCTGTGGCACTCGTTCAGCGTGCCATGGCCCAGGCCCCTCTGCTGTATCCTCTAACCGTGGGACTGGCCACTTCGCAGAGCCCCCCAGCCCCTGGTGTGCTCGGGGGTTCTCCTCGAAAGCATTGCAAGTACATTTGGTGCTTGTGAAAGTAGGGGCTGAGGGTGTAAGCTACATCCATGGTGCACACAGGCCTACAGACATCTCATCTCTGCTGGTGTGCTTCTGCCCTCACCCACATCCCAGCTCAGCAGAGACCTGCCCTCATGGGGAGGCACCCGCTGTCCAGAACCTGGGTGAAACTCACCAGCCTCCTTTCCACCTCTACCCGGGCTGGGGCTTGATCTCAGCACCCTGAGGCTAGTGCCTCGACTCCTCTGCACCACACAAAGGCCTTGAGCTGCCAGCTGGCTGGGGAGCAGGCCTCCCAGGGTGGCTGCGAAGGGAACCTGTCACGCAGCAAGGGGCTGTAGCAATTAGCTCCGTCCTCAGCAAACTGTAATCACCGACTTGTTCTGGGATAATTATGTCTTGATAACAACATCGCACGTTCGGGTTCCTTTATTGCCGTTCCCGTTAATTATAATTACCATGCAAATTGTGGCATGTAAGCAACCCCAGGTGATTAACAAAGCTGGGAGGGCCTTGGGAAAGGATTGTGACTGAGAATACAGAATCTTCTATTTATCTCGCTGTCTATCCCCACACACCCACATCTGTCTAGCTTGCTGTCCATCCCAATATATACCCTTCTATCTAGTTCATTATCTCTTGCCATAAACACTCTCCATCTATCTCACTATCTATTACCATAAACACACCATCTATTCCTGCATATACCACTATCTCTCCCCATGTGCACTCCACCTCTATCTGTCCCACTGTCTATCTAGATATAAACTATATAAAGTCCATTTTTTCATGTCTGAAGACTGGTGACCTCTTAGCAGAATTTTTGGAAGGCTTCTTTGCACACTCAGCAGCAGACCTTCCCATGATCCATCACATTCCATCCATCCATCTCCTCCCCAGTTGTCCCCTACGAGGATGACCCAGCACCATTCCTTCCAGGATCACTTTCTCAAGGTCTTTTCCATCTCTCTGCCTGATGTGTCCAAAGCACATGAGTTTTTGCTTATTGATTTCAGACAATAGTGTCTGCTTCTCTCCAGTAAGATTTCTAACGTAGCAGGCATAAGGCAGGAGGCCCAAATTATGGTCGAAACCCAGAAAGGAGTGACTGTGCAACCAATGTGACAAAGAAGAGTTCGAGGCTTTCTACTCCAATGTCCCAAAAATGCCCTGGCATGAGAGAGATTTTCTCAACTGATCAGGGATCTTCAAAGACATCTCAGTGCGAAGAGATGAGGAAAGGCTAACCCAGACCCTGGGGCACAGACAGAGGCAGAGCAAGCCACCATAGGTCATGCAGGAATGGTCCCTGCTGACAAAGAACACAGGGGATTAAGCCCCAAGCAGAGCCTGTGACCCTGTCCCAGGTGGGTCATGCCTGCCCCCCAACAGACTGGGGTGGGGCTGACTCTTTCCTACTTTGGCAACACCTGTAGAGCTAGCCAATCAAATCTGTCTCTGTCTGTCATCAGCCATACGTGTCCATCATCACTATCAACCTCCATCCAGATGGAGCACGGCATGCTGGGACCTGGCGCCTTCATCGGCCAAACTCACCTCGACTCTGACAGGCATCTCCTGGCTACTTCTGAGTCAACAGCCCCTTTTCGAGGCACCTGCCCCTCAGAGCCACAGGAGTGCGCTGGAGGACGTGAGAGACGATCGCCAGAGAATTGATGGACAGTCCCCTTTCAGAGCAGAGAAGAAGGTGTCCGTGGGCTGGATTCCAGCCAGGCACTTTAGCCACGTCTGCTGCACTGTCTTCTCTCGTGAGGTTTCCTCAAGGACGCAGAAGGAGCCTGGCTCACCCATTACTCAGCAACTGAGCTGGGCCTCCTGGCAACCACCCAGCTGTGATGGCCCCTGGATCACTCTCCATTTCAGACACTTCTTAGGTGTCTGTGTCTTCCTCTGCTGGTGGGTCTGTCCCCACCACCCATGCCCTGTGGGACAAGCCCTGAGGACAAAGCTGCACTGTCCCATGAACAGACCAAGGCATAGAGTGTCTCCTTATTCCTCCCTTTTCTCCCAGGAATCTTGGCACAGCTGACTCCCCACTTCATGTCAATGCACAGGAGGCTCTACCTGTTCCCCACTCTGGCCTCACTTACCTGCAAAGGAGGAAGAGCTGCAGGCACTCCCACCTTGCTCCAGGTGATGGGGGGAGCACATGAAGAAGAGGCAGGGGCTGCCATACTCTTCCTCATTTGTGCCTCAGTTTCCCTAGCTGGAAAATAGGGATACCCCTTACCGATAGTGCTCCAGTAGTGTGGTGAGACCTACTTAATTATCATGCGGTGAGCTCCTCATATGAACGTCTCTCTCTTTCTACACATGTGCACCAAGTTTATTATTATTACCGTGCCAGACAATCCTTCTTCATTAGGCCTTGGAATTTGCTTTCGCTGCGTTAAGTCAAACCTTTAACATTATTTAAACATAATGGGCTTGGAGGAGGTTTTGTTATTTTTAATGCAGACCAGATTTCGCTAGGATGGGAGAATAAATTGTTCTTCAGCCTGACCAACTGGCTGCCTTTCCAGCTACTGAAGCTTGGAAGATGCCAGCTGCAGTACACGGCCAGCCAGGTCTTTTGGCCTGAAATTCCAGCCAGGTTGTGGCAGGAAGAGGGAAGAGGAGGTGTCTTTTCCCTTTCACTATGCTCTGGTCGATGCTGGTGGGGTTGGTGTTCTTTAACATTGATCACCCGAATCTCTAATTGAAGGGTGTCTGAAGGGCCCGTGTGCTCCACCGCAGAGGTGTGGGTAGGAAGCCAGGCCATGGCCTACAATCCCACAGGCGTGCTGCCAGAGCGAGTCAGATTTTTCAGTCCAAACGACTCTTGACGAGACATGGTTCTGTTGTCGAACAGAAGCTACCCTGGGCAATGTCCGGTTTTCTTTGTCAAAAAGCCAAAAGCTTTTTCTTTTTGTTTTTTCATTTTTTGAAAATTTTGCAGGTTTTTAGTTAAAACAAACTCCAAACCGAAACATTTTTCAGTTGCCAAAAACAGAAACTATCTTGGAAATGTTTGTTTTCTGGCATCCCAAATTCCCCCAAATGTCCGGATGTCAATTTTCTTTTTAACAAAAAACCTGAAAATGCCATGGAAAAATTTGGAAGAAAATGAAAAGAAATTTCCTGGGTGTGGGGTGGAGGGTGGAGCGGGGAATTCCCAGCTAACGTTATAGAATCACAGAATATCAGGGTAGGAAGGGACCTCAGGAGGTATCTAGTCCAACCCCCTGCTCAAAGCAGGACCAACCCCAACTAAACTATCCCAGCCAGGGCTTTGTCAAGCCTGACCTTAAAAACCTCTAAAGAAAGGAGATTCCACCACCTTCCTAGGGAACCCATTCCAGTGCTTCACCACCCTCCTAGCGAAATAGTGTTTCCTAATATCCAACCTAAACCTTCCCCACTGCAACCTGAGACCATTAAGTGGGACTGATGTACATGGTGAGGATTGTGTTTGACCATCTTACATGGGCCCTGTTCTTCCTCCATGATCCTGCACCAGTTGCCCCCCTTGGGTTCTTCTTTGGATAAGTCCCCTTAGGGGAGGTCATTCACTAATGAATCCAACTGCTGTCTGAACACAAAAGTGAAAGCAAATCTTATCAGTTAATCCCAATTCTTGCTAAAGGTCGGGTTTCTAGGGCTGTGACAGTAGCAAATCAGGATTCAGGGACACTGGCAGAGCTGGGTGGGAGGATCCCAGGTCTGGAGTAGCAGAGGGGACTGCAGATCAGGATGGAGGACCAGCAGCAAGCGTAGGCGGGAGCCCCCAGGACTGGAATAGCAGGGGATGCTGCAGCTTACCACCTGCAACACAGCGAAGAAGCTGTTGGCGGAACTGACAACCTTTTGCTTCTGAACATCATCTCCCGTAGCAGAACCTGTGGAGGGAGCCCCCTTCCGCCCAAGGCCCTCTCCCGCTTCTCGTCCTGATGATTATGATCATTACTGTCTCATTTTGAGCTGTAAATCAGAAATATTGTGCCTCCTGCTTTTCCTCTCTGGGGAGCGCATAACGAGCAGCAAGATTGACTCCAAAGTTCAGTGCCGTTCCGCTGAAAAAGTGCCATGACAAATGGAAACTGTCTCCCTTTTTAGAAGAAGTTTTGATTGGAATAAATCTGATTTTTTTTTTTACGAGCATAAAAAGGGAGTAGTTAAAAGTAAGATTTATTCCAAATTCATCTTATCAGCTCGGAGCCATTCAATTCTGTAATCAGTTCCCACAGGGTCTGCACCAAGAGCCCATATTCAGACTCAATCTTGTATTTCATTAGATTATTTCTGGTGTTAAAAAATAAGATTGATTCTTACTTTATGTTACAGCGCTCCAGCAATTTATTTTTTAATGATATGAGGTAAGAATCAATTTCTGGGTTCTTCTCTTTTTGCTTTTCCTGCACCAGTGTCCCTGGCAGAGGGGAGAAAGCCGGTTCTGAAGGATTCTCAGCCTCTTTCTGAGGGAATTTGCAATATGGACTGTTAGGGAGCCTGCTCTCTGAATAGTGCCTGTCCCAAGGAGGAGCAGGGGACCCATGTGCATGTCTATACTGCAGCCGTGTGTGCGTGCATGCGTGCGTGCTTGTGTGTGTGCGTGTCTATCAGTCTCAGCAGAGCAAGTAGGCTGAAAATAGCAACACAAGCCTCTGCCCCTGCTGCCCTGGCCACAACGCTGTTTTTAGCTCACTAGCTCAAACAGCACTCATGCATGCACGGGAATATCACCTAGGTAGACATAGCCTTTGAGCCGCCCTGCACTGCACCAATGCAGAGTCCTAAGCGCATGTTGTACATTGCCAGGCAGTCATTAGCGCCAGAGCGTGGTGGGTGCATTTAGCGCTCACCGTACCCCCGTGTAAATTGATGACGCCAGGCCCCTACGCTGGACTCCATTTCCATGGGAGCAGTGTGATTTGCACCAGTAGAACTTGCCCGGGTTTGCAGTCATGCTGCACTGCTGTCGGTGGTTGGGAGGTTTGGAGCAGCTACGCCCGGGGTTGAAGTTAAATCCCAGTGTAGACAAGGCCCCAGGAGCTGAGCTGAATGCCTTCTCCTGCTGGGTCTTCGGCAGCAATTCGACGGTGGGTCCCTCAGTCCCTTTCTTCCTCATTGAACTGCCGCTGAAGTGCCGCTGAAAAGGAAGAGAGCTGGCGAAGGACTGAAGAATTGCTGCCGAAGAATGAAGCGGTGCGATTGAGCTACCGCCGAAGTGGCGCCGATCGGTTTTAATCTTTCCCCCGACCCCCACTTCGCTGCTTGGGGTGGCAAAAAAGCTGGCCCTGGCCCTGGCTGCAGTGAGAGGTACTGTTCACATCGGCAAGGTGTGCCCCCCCGATGCATGCCGGGGCCCTGGACACACCCCTTCCTGGGAGTTGTGATGGAGTTTGGCATGTGCTGGCTGCCTCCCTTTCCCCGTGCTCGGTTCAGAGCCTTGGCCAAGGTACTAGGTACCCTCAGGACCGGCTCTAGGCACCAGCAAACCAAGCCCGTGCGTGGGGCGGCACAATTCCACAGGCCGCGTTCCAGGAGGGTTTTTCTTTTTCTGCTTGGGGCAGAGCAAAAATCCCAGAGCCGGCTCTGGGTACCCTGAACTTCCACTGGAGCTGATGGGAGTGGACGGTGTTCAACCCAGCTTTGCAGGATCAGTCCCCAGGAACAAACAGCTCTGACACTCCGCCTGCGTCCTACACCGGTGCAATGAGATCAGGAACACTCACTCTGCCAAGGCCCTACCCAGGACACGGCTCTGTGGCTCCCTATCGAAGTACATAACTCAAGACAGCCACCACAAAGCCCCTTACAGCTGCCAATGCCTGCAGGACCGGAAGCCAGGAAAGGCCCTCTGCTCTGAAGCTACTCAGCTGGTCTGGCACCTGTGATCTGGAGATCTCAGCGCTTGGTCTGGATCCCTAGAGAGTTTCATGCCTGAAGCAGGGTGGGTGCTGCACAGGGTCTCATCTGCTCCTGATGCCCAGTCCTCTGCCTGTGGCCGTAATTATCATAAGAACATAAGAATGGCCAGACTGGGTCAGACCAAAGGTCCATCTAGCCCAATATCCTGTCCTCTGACAGTGACCAATGCCAGGTGCCCCAGAGGGAATGAACAGAACAGGGAATCATCCAGTGATCCATCCCGTCGCCCAGTCCCAATAACCAATTATCAGTGACCGATTAGTCTTTCAGAATTCATAGTTAGCAATTATTAACTAACTGGAAGTAATGAATCATGAAGGATGGGCCGAGGAGAACTGGTGCAGGGTCGGCTGGTTCTCACAGCAATGAGCCCTCCAGCTGGGCTTTGCATACCAAGGCGTTCCTCTGGGTTGGGATTTAGTGCCAGAATCTCACAGCTAGTTCTCAAGAGATTGTCATGAGGTTTTCACTACCTTGGGCCACAATCAGCCTTCATTTTCCTTCTCTCAATTTCTACTTACGACTCCCCCATGCAGCCTAGAAATAAGGTGCACACGAGAAACAAATGGCTTTTTCGATCTTAGCAGCGAGGACATTGTATTGCCCATTATTGGCAATTATTCCGTCTCCTATGCAGCTGGGGGATAGTAAAATGTGGACTGTCTTTGTAATGGAAAAGCTTTCACCCCACGTATGTATGCAACAGGAGTGTCCCAAAGAGGTGAGGTGTTAAGAAATTTGCTCCCCCTTTCTAGTGTACTCGGAGGAGGAGGGGGTGTTCCCAGCCGGCCAGCCGGAATCTTTAGCTGGGTTCTGGGAAGATTAATCTGATCATAGACTCATAGAAGATTAGTGCTGGAAGAGACCCCAGGAGGTCATCTAGTCCCACCCCCTGTCAAAGCAGGACCAACCCCAGTTAAATCATCCCAGCCAGGGCTTTGTCAAACCGGGCCTTAAAAATATCTAAGGATGGAGATTCCACCACCTCTCTAGGGAACCCATTTCAGTGCTTCACACACCCTTCTAGTGAAAAAGTTTTTCCTAATATCCAACCTAAACCTCCACCATTGTTCCTTATTCTGTCATCTGCCACCACTGAGAACAGCCAAGTTCCATCCTCTTTGGAACCCCCCCTTTCACATAGTTGAAGGCTACTATCAAATCCCCCCTCAATCTTCTCTTCTGCAGACTAAACAATCCCAGTTCCCTCAGCATCTCCTCATAAGTCATGTGCTCCAGCCCCCTAATCATTTTTGTTGCCCTCCCCTGGACTCTTTCCAATTTTTCCACATCCTTCTTGTAATGTGAGGCCAAAAACTGGATGCAGTACTCCAGATGAGGCCTCACCAGTGCCAAATAGAGGGGAATAATCACTTCCCTCAATCTGCTGGCAGCACTCCTACTAATGCAGCCCAATATGTCGTTAGCCTTCTTGCAACAGGGGCACACTGCTGACTCATATCCAGCTGTAATCCCCAGGTCTTTTTCTGCAGAACTGCCACTTAGCCAGTGGGTCCCCAGTCTGTAGCGGTGCATGGGATTCTTCTGTCCTAAGCGCAGGACTCTGCACTTGTCCTTGTTGAACCTCATCAGGTTTCTTTTGGCCCAATCCTCCAATTTGTCTATGTCACTCTGGACCCTATCTCTATCCCTATCCTCCAGCATATCTACCTCTGCCCCTAGCTTAGTGTCATCTGCGAACTTGCTGAGGGTGCAATGTATCGTGACCGAGCAATGGATAATATAGCCTGGGAAAGTTTGATTGTGACTTTGCTGCAATAAAGAGGCACACGTTTCTGTACAGGGTGTTTCTGACAGCGCTTGTAATTAACCATTGGAACAGCTCCTTGAGGGACACGCTGGAGTCTCTGTCACTTGAAGACTTGTGCTTGAGCCCAAATGGCTTGTTCTAAACGATCCACTCCCGCTCAAACAGGAGTGAGGGGTTTGCTGGGAGGGCTCTCCGGCCTGTGTGATGCAGGAGGTCAGACTGAATATGAGCCCCTTCTGGCCTTTCTCTTTATGAAGCCATGAATCTAAGCTGCCCTGAGCATGGGAACTTTGCAAGACAGGTCAGACGGAACCAAGGAGGGCACCTCGTTCAATCTTCTCACAAGCCCCAGCCTAATGCTTGAGACAATGGCAAAGAGACACAGCTATGATGTCCCTGATAATGTTCCTTGGGGAACTAGCTCCTTGCCTTCTTTCTGCCTATTCCCGTCTCACTCTTGCACATGGCTAGGGTCTCCCTGCAGCCCCTCCGGCATAAATCACCCTTCCAGCTCTTCACCGCGGGCTGGATCAGGGTGTCCTGAATTGTGCAGAAAGGCACCATGCTCCAGGACAGTTCCTGCTGGCTTCAACGAGGTGACCCATGGAGGAAGGTCATTATGCACTCATGGAGGAAGGATGGGATGATTTAGTTGGGGATTGGTCCCGCTTTGAGCAGGGAGTTGGACTAGATGGCCTCCTGCGGTCCCCTCCAACCCTGATAGTCTATGAGTCTATGATTCTATGTTGGTAGCACTGTCTTTGTGGCACTGAGCATCTGCATTCCAGGCATGGTCCTGTTGGAAGGGCCACCCCAGCCTGCCCCCTCAATGCGATTCATGTGCAGCCTGACCTGGTACACGGTTGGGAGCATGAGGAGCAGTAGGAAGGCCCCGGTAAGATTCTGAGGGCCAGGTCACAGTCCAGGCCTCTGTGAGATGCTGAGCCCCCTTATGTGCCACAGAAGCTGATGGAGATGGGGGCTCTCAGCTTGCACAGCGGGGCCCCGTGTGTCTGGCTTGCTGGGTGTGCGCCTGCATCCGTGGTGGGGTCTCTGCATGTTTCTTTCTCTGGTGCTCCATCCGGCTGGCTGTGTGCACACGTCCAGGTGTGTTTCTCTCTCCCTGGCTCTGTGTCTGTGTGTCAGTCCATGTCTCTCTCAGGGTACATCTACACTGCAGCTGGGAGCATGCTTCCCGGCCTGGGTAGAAGGACTCTCACTGCTTGAGCCAGCCTGCTAAACACAGAGCGTGGTCACAGCGGCACCCACAGCCGCACAGGCTAGCCACCCGCGTGCTAAACCGCCCGATCCCTAGCATACGCACACGGGTGCCTAGCTCATGCTGCCGCATCCACGCTGCTCGCTCGAGCCGAGCCGCTGTGCAGACAAACCCTTTGCGTGCGAGTGGGTGCCCCACACTTCTGTGCATTTCTGTGCATGTGCCTGTGTGTGTCTCTCTCTTTGCCTCAGCGTCTCTCCCTGTCACCGTAGATGCACGTCTGTCTGTCTGGCCATTATTCTTCCAGGAGTCCCAGCTCATTTTCTCCCATTAGCATTTCCCCAGCGCTGTCTTTTGTTTTTTCCCATTTTCTCATTGTAAATATACGTCCCGGCTCTAGCGTGCTCTGGAAATGAAATGTGAATTTGATAAAGGAGCCCTGGCTCTCGCTCCCAGCCACGGACTGAAAACCCGAACCCTTTGGAGAACAGCAGGGCGCTTTTTTTTTTTCTTAAGGGGGGGGGAATTGATTTGCTTCCTTTGCTCTGGCACTGAATGAAATCCTTCCAGCAATTACCAGGAGATAATGGCCTGAAATTAAGCAGACCTATCTCGCTTTCTAACTATAGGGTTGTGGTTTTGTGTGTGTGTTTTTTTAACATTGAATATAGAGTGAATAACAATCAGCAAGGCATTAGGTATTCAGACCTGCGCTACCTGGGACATTACAGCACATATACATGGCAAGGTTATTATTATTGTTTATTGTTAACTGTGTGCCATCAGGGTGCACACAACAGCATGCAAATAGGGAGAGACAATGGGTCTGTCCCAATGAGTTTGCAATCTGAAGAAGGCACAAGAGTTCACACACATATGGGACATGCTGGATGAAGGAGAACTACGCGTGAAGCAAGACAGGGTGTCTAACAGACTCTGTCTATCTGCTTGGAAGGGCTCCATTTTATCCCTAAATGTCTGTAAACATTGATTTCATCACACACACTCAAATGATGAAAACATGTTTCCATTGATATTTATCAAAATGTCCAGGTAGGCAAAGTAAGACAAATGCTGCTGGAGAATTGATTAGAGTTTGAATTAAGGATTTTGACTTTGTATTTTGACATGTTGTCACGGAGTGTGGGGGAGTCCGGCCCTGCACCCCTCTTCCTGGGACCCACAGTGACTCTTAGCCAGCCAGTAAAACAGAAGGTTTATTGGACAACAGGAACACAGGTTACAGCAGAGCTTGCAGGCACAGTCAGGACCCCTCCACCGAGTCCTTCTGGGCTTTCAGGGTGCTTGGATCCTAGCTAGGATACCCTGAATTCCGCCCACACAGCCCCAAGCCCAAACTCAATCTGCTTCCCTCCTGCCACTCCCTTCCTTTGTCCCCTTCCCGGGCAAAGGTGTTGACCTTTCCCCTCCCTTACCTAGCTCAGGTTACAGGCTCCGGTGTGGTCCATCCCCTAAAGTCCTCCCCTGCTCTCCCATTCCCCACACAGACAGCCCCTACTCCATCACACATGTGCCATTGACAATTTGTATTTTAATGGTTATAGAGATTTAATGTTTTGAATCTCAACATCTATTGTCATTAAATAATTCTTGTCTGCCACCTGCAATGTCTGACCCCACAGCAATTTCCTACCATGGTGAAAATTTAAATAGATACAATTTTTAAAAAAAGCTTTAACTCCATAATTTTGTGCCACTGTGAAAATGTAAATCAGTAAAATTAGACAAAATGCTTACAAACAGACATCAATATTCTCTACTGAAATGATAAAAATATAAAAATTGAATTCTGCCAAACCATCTATCTATCTATCTATCTATCTATCTATCTATCTATCTATCTATCTATCTATCTATCTATCTATCATCCCCATTCACCTCATCTACCTATCTATCTATCTTAATCTTAATCTCTTACATACCCCTCTAATGTACTGGTCATCTATCTTCTTGTCCTCCCATGTCATTACTAATGAACACATTATCACAGTGTAAAGACATTGTCAAGCTGTCCCGCAGTGACTTGGGAGTGTGGGTACCAACCTCAGAATGGACTGAGAGGAAGCTGGGCACGAACCCCAAACTGGCTGTGCGTTCTATACTTAGATTTCACCAACCAAGTATAAACTCCTCAAGCACTATAAAAGCCTCACCGTGGAGTCACATACAGTCCCTTTAAGTACTCTGATCTGTCTTGTCTTTGTGACAGATGCTCCCTTTACACCAAAGAGCACAGCAATATTCAGGTTACAGCAAGTCCCAAAGGACTAGTCAGTTACCCCAGGTCAATTGCATCTTAGATCTCACACCAAAGACAAGGCTTGTAGCAATCCTAAAACAAACTAACTGAAGATTTATTTCATAGACAGAGAAAAGGAGAGTTATTTACAAGGTTAAAGCGTGTAACCATAGACATACAAATGAGTTCAGAAGGTAATAAAAGCATCTATAATAAGCATGCTCTCAGTCTCCTGTAGGGCTAACCCAGGCTAAACACTGGGGATCTTTAGTTTAGGCTTAGTCGTCCTTTCCTCTCAGAGTCCAAGCAGCATAAAAGAGACAGTTCCTTCTCGTTAGGGCTTTTGTTCCTTTCCCCCTTCTGCTTCCAGTTGCAAACTCAGCTGTTGGGAGGAATTCAGTTGCAAGTCTCCTCTACACTGGGGCCGGGGTTGGGGGAAAGCAATCCCCAGAGTCTTTTGTCCGCTGACGTTCCCAATGATCTATCTGGTGTCGATGGGCCTGCTTTTGTGGGGCAAGAGAGAACACCTCCTGTTCTCTTCTTGATGCTCCTCTCCTGTCTGGTGAGTTACAGGTACAGAGCAAACACTTAAATCTCATCTTAGAACACAGGATATCGGTATTGTACATGAGATTACTGCCGGCAGCAACTTACAAGCATTTCCTAAAGTCTAAACACGAAACATATTTTGATAAGGCTAATACCTGATATAACAACGCTAACACTCTGGTGAGCCAGCCTGGCTCCAGCTAGGCCTCGGTCAGTGTTCAGCTGAGAGCTGCGGGCCTTGGCAGGAGCTGGCACTGGTTTGCCGGCAGCTCAAGTGCACCAGGGTCTTTCTGACTTCATTGGCACACTGTTGGGAGGCATGGGGCCTAGAAGGACTCTGAAAGAGGCTGCTTGGCGTAGGAGGGCAGGGAAGGAATCCCTTGAGTAAGGAAGAGGTGAAGCTGACACCGAGGGAAGGAGAACTAGATCTGTGCAAGCAGCAAGAGTTCCCACACCCGCTGGCATAAATTTACCCCCTTATGCTGGGGTCTGGTTGTATTGGTAACTCAGATAACAGCAACATTAACTGACAGATTTTAAAGGCAGAAGAGACTATTCTAATCATGTTGTCTGACCTCCTCTGTGACACTGACACCTTGGCCAGTAATGTCTGTCCAACCCATCATTTGTGGTGGAGCTATGGGATACCTTTTAGTCAGTTATCCTACCTTGATTTAAACACTACACATGACAAAGGATCTAATATATCCCTGGGTGCATTGCTCCCATGCTTAATTATTCTCAGTGTTAAAAATTTGCACCTTGTTTCTATTCTGAATTTGTATAGCTTCTGCTTCCAGATGTTGGATCTCATTATACCTTTTTTGCTAGATTAAAGAGCTGTCTTCTAGCAGACACCTCTTCCCCATGTAGGCTCTGTGACGCTGGCAACACCAGGTGCCAGCTCATGTCACGGTCCCCGTGTCTCAGCAGAGCACTGATAAATGCCTCGCTGGGACCAGGCTGGCTCACCTGGCTGTTAATGTAGTTAAAATAGGTATTAGAATGATAAGAATGTGTTTAGTGTTTAGACTTTATTGAATTCTTGTGAGTTGCTGCTTGCATTCATCTCCCTGATAAACTTTGTGTCCAATATTATAAGGTAATATTTAAGCATTTGTATTGGAAGTCTCAGTGACTGTGTAAATCACCAGACAGGAGAGAGACATTAACTAGTGGAAAGTGTTGGTCTCCAACAGAAGGCATTATGTCCTGCCCAACTAGGAAGGCCCATCAACACCAGACAGACTATTATGAAACATTACAGAGAACAAACAACTTTCTTTGTCTGCTCAGCCCGCCCCCCATGAAGAGGACTCGTGCAAATGAATTCCTCCCACCAGCTGAGTTTGCAGCTTGGAGCACAAAAGGGTGGGAGGGAGGGAATAACCAGAAGGAACGGTACCTGTATGCTGCTAGGACTCTGGAGGACAAGGTTTTCTGAGCATAAGCAAAGGATCCCCAGCAGCTTAGCCTGGATTAGCTCTAAAGAATATATAGCACTTGCTGATTATAGAAGCTTCTATTGCCTTTTGAAACTTTTATGTTTGCACGTTTGCCTGCTGTAACCTTGTAAAGAACTCTCTTATTTCCTCTTCCAATTTAATAACTCTTTGGCTAATTTATTAGCAGATTGGCTACAGACGTTGTCTTCGGTGTGAGATCTAAAGCACAACTGACTCGGGGTGAGTGACTGACCCTTTGGGACTGGCAGTAACCTGAATATTGCTGTTATCCATAGTTGAAGGGACCAGCTATTACAAAGGTAAGCTCATGGGGTTGGTGTAGACAGTGGTACTGCCTGTGACTCCATGTTAAGGCTGTTATAGCGCCTGGGGAGTTTACACTTCACAATTGTTGGTGAAATCTACCTATAGAACTCATGCACAATTTGAGGTTTGTGCCCTGGTTCCTAAGAGTCCGCTCTCAGGCTGGTACTCATGCTCTTGAGCCTTGTCCGGACACCTTGACAGGCGCTTCTAGACCTTGATAAAAGCACCTCATAACCTTTTCTTGGATAAACTAAATAGATTCATCTTTTCAACCTTCCTCCCTCAACTGGCGGTTTCTAGGGTTTTCCTTGCAGTACCTCCTCTGTTCTAGCCCCTACTTCTCTCGGTCCAGAGGTGCCCTCCAAACTCCTCTTATGCTCACAGATTGGAGCTAATTGAACACAGCTGATGTAAGAGCGATTCAGCTAAACTGGTTCTGCACCTTCCAGACAGGTTCAAAGTACCTGGCATCAGGATGAGTCGTAGATTCCAAGGCCAGATGGGACCATTGTGATCATCTCATCTGACCTCCTGTAGAACAGAAGCCAAAGAAGCAGATCTTTAAGAAAAACATCCCAAACCATGATGCAACAGGAGAGCCCTCCATTCCTGACCTGATCCTAGAATCAGCCATGCTATTACAGGAGTATTCAGGCAGGAGACTTGGGCAGATCGCAGCTCCAGTGGAACAGAAAGGACGTACCAGAGTGACAACCATGGTATTTATGTATGAATTGTGCAAGAGAGTAGATAGATATGAAGGCAGAGGTATAGACGGGGAGGGAGCAGCCCTGAAGGTAAGTGTAGGAAGATGGATGTTGATGCAGAGCCAGTGGCGGGAGCAGTGTGGGTGGGGTGGAGAGTGAGAGGTTCTGAATTGAACTGCAGGGTAATTTTTTGACTAAACATTATTTTGTCGGAAAATGCCAATTCTTCAAAGCCAAACCGGTTCGCAGGAATGGGTCGGTTTGGACAAACTTTCCATTTTAAAATACGCTGGGGGAAAAAATGGTTTTGAAATTGTTGAAACATCCTGCTTGGACATTTTAAAAATGTTTTTGGGGTCAAAATGACTTTTCATTTGGAAATTGGAGCTAATTTTCTAGTACAATTTTTTATTTTATTTTAAAAAGGTCAAAACTGAAATGAAACATTTTGAAATGATCAAAACGGAACATCTTGATTGACCAGAAGCATTTTTAAGATTTTTGATTTGCAAAAATTTCCAAAACGTTGACTTTTCATCCTGATTCGGGACGGGAAGATTTTTTGAAATCTTGAAAATGCTCTTTGAATGGGAAAACTATTTCCCACCCATCTCTTGCTGTATCCTGGGTACGGTGTCCAGAGGAGAAGAAAAAGTTAGCAGCATGGTTTTGTGTAGACTCGGGGCAGATGAAGAGAGCGGGCAGTGCCCCCGGGCTATGCCTATCTAACCTGGCTTCTAGAATCCCCCAAAAGGGTTAACAAGCTAGCGGAGAGTGAAGTGGTGGTGGATATAATTTATTTAAGCTTTCAAAAGCCTTTTGATAAAATCCCTCACAGGAGGCTATTAAGGAAACTTGGTAACCACAGGATGAGAGCAAAAGCCAAGCCACAGATTAAAAACGAGAAAAGCTCGGAAGGAAAGGGAAGGAGTAAATGGCCATTTCTCCGCAGAGAGGGAGGTTAATAGCGGAGAGGCCCTGAGATCAGCATTAGTGTGGGGGTTTATTAACAGCAGCATGAAAGGGCGAAGGAATAGCACGGCAGTGAAATTCGCTGGTGACTGAATGTTACTTTGGTTCCGGAAAGCCTCTAGCAGTACAAATCAGTGCGCAACTGAGTGGCAGGTGAAATTGGACGTGGACAAGTCCAAGGTAATGTGCATTGGAAGGAACAATTTACGATACTTACAGACACGGCTGGGCGGTGAGGGAGCTGGAAGCTGTCAGGGGAAAGACCGAGGCGTCGCTGTGGATGGCTGCTGGCAGACCTCTGCTCACGGCGCAGTGGCCATGAATAATCAATCAAGAGGAAAACCTGCAGGAAGACAGGAATCGAGACCAGTGTCTAAAATACTCCACTGGCCAAATGATAAAGGCGGAGTGCTGTAATGTAGTTTTTACAAACACACAAACACACACCCTTTAAAGTTGCTGCTCAAGGTCAGCTGTAAATGAAAATTCCAGTGGTTAAATTGCTGGCATTGCTAACTTGCTGGCTGCGAAGGAAGCCAGCACCCACTAATCATCGTTTAGTGAGGACAGCGGGGGAAATGCCGAGACACAACCCTGGCAGGCATCAGGCACCATCGACAGCAATCAAAGCTTCAGCAGGAAGACAAAAGTCGCTGGAAAGACCCTTTGTCCAAATGCAGAGTAGCAGCCCAGATGGACTAGCCAGGTTGCAGAGCTCTGTGTAAATTTAGTTCCCTTTCCCAGGTTACTTACTGCCTGCAGTGCTAATTATCCGTTCGGAAAACTAACAAGCAAACCCTTCTCCTTGTCCAAGATGACCAGCATCTCAGCCCAGAGGAGGAACCCTTTGTGTCCTGGTGTGCCCAGGAGGAAAGGGAAATATAGACGACCATGCGCGAGGCCTAATCAACAATCAAAATCAGCACCACAAATAATAAAATAAAAGTATGATTAATAAGCACCCACGCTCTGGGGTCCTTGCTCTGCTTTACACAGGTCTAGTGTAGCTTGGATAGATTCCAATTTCCTTATCGGTCTCTCTGTCTACTATCATCATTAGCGCCGGCTGGAAAAAATCCAGCGAAGCATTTTTTTGTCTGAATTTGCTGATTTGTTGAAATCGAAACGCTTCCTGCAGATGGGTCAGTTTCGATGATGTTCCAGTGGAACCCTGCCAGGGTTCCAGCAGAAATCTGCCTGGCTTCCAGCCAACCTGCCTTCTCCTCGCTGATGGGGAGCTGGGAACCTGGAAGTCCCAGCGCCCAAGCTTGCAGCATCTTAGCAGCTGTGCCTTCATCTAGGGAGACACCACAGGGCTGCCTTCGCATTCGGAGCTTTCAGGATCGAAGGGGGCAGCATTCCAGCTCTCTGCCTCGCCAGCCCAGATCCTTTCCCGAATCAGTTTCTCATAGCTCATAATTGTTTAGGGCATGATTTTCTTTTGCCACATAGATTCATAGATTCCAAGGCCAGAATGGACCATCCTGATCATCTAGTCTGACCTCCTGTAGAACACAGGCCAGAGACCTGCCCTGAAACAATCCCTATAGCAGAGCTTTTAGAAAAACATCCAATCTTGATTTTAAAACGGTCAGTGCTGGAGAATCCACCCGAGCCTTGATACATTGTTCCAGTGGTTAATTGCACTCACTCTTAAATATTTTTGCCTTATTTCCATTCAGAATTTGTTTAGCTTCAACTTCCAGGCATTGGCTGGTGTTGTACCTTTCTGTGCAATATTGAAGAGCCGTTATTAACGATCTGTTCTCCATGTAGATACTTCTAGACTGCAATCCAGTCACC
Organism: Gopherus evgoodei; assembly: GCF_007399415.2. NCBI lineage: Eukaryota > Metazoa > Chordata > Testudines > Testudinidae > Gopherus > Gopherus evgoodei. The sequence continues at coordinate 133,504,302 of NC_044327.1, read as the reverse complement.
CAGCACCCTTCTCTTTGTTAAGATAAAAAGATTGAGCTCTGGGAGTCTGTCACTATAAGGCAGGGTTCCAATCTCTCTGTCCTGATCTAATTGCTTGACACCTCTCAGCTCTGAATTGCACTGAGCCCCTTATCTACCCTTATTTTCCAACTCACTTTGGCCTCAGTTGCTCTCCTCTGTGGCATTAGAAAGCCTTCCCCAGGTTCACATCCACAGTATTGCATGCTCACCCCAGGGGGTCTCTAGCTTTTTTGCCGCCCCAAGCATGGCAGGCAGGCTGCCTTCGGCAGCTTGCCTGCGGGAGGTCCCCGGCCCCACGGATTCAGCGGCTTGCCTGCGGGAGGTCCCCGGCCCCACGGATTCAGCGGCTTGCCTGCGGGAGGTCCCCGGCCCCACGGATTCAGCGGCTTGCCTGCGGGAGGTCCCAGGTCCCACGGATTCGGCGGCTTGCCTGCAGGAGGTCCCCGGTCCCATGGATTTGGTGGCTTGTCTGTGGGAGGTTCCCGGTCCCGTGGATTCAGCGTCTTGTCTCCGGGAGGTCCCCGGTCCCACAGATTCAGCGGCTTGCCTGCAGGAGGTCCCCTGGCCCATGGATTTGGCAGCTTGTCTGTGGGAGGTTCCCGGTCCCGTGGATTCAGCGTCTTGTCTCCGGGAGGTCCCCGGTCCCACAGATTCAGCGGCTTGCCTGCAGGAGGTCCCCGGTCCCATGGATTTGGCAGATTGCCTGGGGAAGGTTCCCGGTCCCGCAGATTCGGCGGCTTGCCTGCGGGAGGTCCCTGGTCCCACGGATTCATCGGCTTGCCTGTGGGAGGTCCCCGGTCCCACGGATTCAGCGGCTTGCCTGCGGGAGGTCCCCAGTCCCATGGATTTGGTGGCTTGCCTGTGGGAGGTCCCCGGTCCCATGGATTCGACGGCTTGCCTGTGGGAGGTTCCCGGTCCCGCAGATTCAGCCTCTTGTCTCCAGGAGGTCCCCAGCCCCACGGATTCGGCGGCTTGCCTGCGGGAGGTCCCCGGTCCCACGGATTCGGCGGCTTGCCTGCAGGAGGTCCCCGGTCCCACGGATTCGGCGGCTTGCCTGCAGGAGGTCCCCTGGTCCATGGATTTGGCAGCTTGTCTGTGGGAGGTTCCCGGTCCTGTGGATTCAGCGTCTTGTCTCCGGGAGGTCCCCGGTCCCACAGATTCGGCGGCTTGCCTGCAGGAGGTCCCCGGTCCCATGGATTTGGCAGATTGCCTGCGGAAGGTTCCCGGTCCCGCAGATTAAGCGGCTTGCCTGCGGGAGGTCCCTGGTCCCACGGATTCATCGGCTTGCCTGTGGGAGGTCCCCGGTCCCACGGATTCAGTGGCTTGCCTGCGGAAGGTCCCCGGTCCCATGGATTTGGTGGCTTGCCTGTGGGAGGTCCCCAGTCCCATGGATTCAGCGGCTTGCCTGTGGGAGGTCCCCGGTCCCATGGATTCGACGGCTTGCCTGTGGGAGGTTCCCTGTCCCGCAGATTCAGCCTCTTGTCTCCGGGAGGTCCCCGGTCCCACGGATTCGGCGGCTTGCCTGCAGGAGGTCCCCGGTATCACAGATTTGGCGGCTTGCCTGCGGAAGGTCCCCAGGCCCATGGATTCAGCAGCTTGCCTGTGGGAGGTCCCCTGTCCCACAGATTCGGCGGCTTGCCTGAGGGAGGTCCCTGGTCCCATGGATTTGGCAGCTTGCCTGTGGGAGGTCCCCGGTCCCATGGATTCATCGGCTTGCCTGCAGGAGGTCCCCGATCCCATGGATTCAGCGGCTTGCCTGTGGGAGGTCCCTGGTCCCATGGATTCGGCGGCTTGCCTACGGGAGGTCGCCGGGCCCATGTATTCGATGGCTTGCCTGTGGGAGGTCCCCGGTGCCGCAGACTCGGCAGCTTGCCTGTGGGAGGTCCCCGTCCCGTGGCTTTGGCGTACCCACCACTGAATTGCCGCCGAATCCACGGGACTGGCGGACCTCCCGCAGGCAAGCCGCTGAAGGCTGCCTGACTGCCACACTCACAGGGACTGGCAGGGCACCCCCTGCAGCTTGCCGCACCAGGCATGCACTTGGAGCTCTGGTGCCTGGAGCTGCTGCTGCTCACCCCTTCACTCTCCAACAGAGAAATGGGCTCTTGGCTTTGCAAGGGGGTCTGAGAGCCTCATGTGAAAGAGCCTCCTCCACATACTCTCCTCCTGCTCCTGCCGTCTCAAGACTTTGAAAGCATTAAGCTGCCTCATCCAGTGTCCTTGGTGCCTCGTCATCGCACTCATTCCAGCTGGTGGGGGAAGGCGTGCACAGGTGTCAGGGTGAAGGGAAATCAATTTCAGTTCAGCTGCTGGTGCAGAAGCAAATTAGCTCCACCTGGTTCTCTCTGGCAGCCGGGGAGGCCTGACATGCAGCACGGGGCTGAAAGCAAGTCTTGTTCAGCATCTGCCTTGTGCGTTGCTCTGCAAGGTAGTGGCCTCATTTCACATTATGAATAGTCTGGGAGTGGAGGGAAACAGTGTGTTAATTACATTCTCCTGCTTGAAGTGGGAGGCCTTGTGAACACAAGCCTGGATGGCGCAATCCTAGCAAGAGACCTAGAGAGATCAGAAAGAAGGGCAGGAAGTAAAACAAGAATCAGCCTGAACTGCTGCAATTTCCAAAATGGCGCAGGACGCAGATATTCAACGGGAAAGGGGAGCCAGTGCTGGAAAAAGACGTGGGCAGCCGGTGCTCAGCAGAGAAGGGCTTGCAATGCACTATGGCAGAAAGAAGCTCTGCATGATTTGGGGCTCTGTCTGAAACGGTACCAAGTCACAGAGCAGAGAGCTGCTAGTCCCCCACTGCACCGAGGATGCCGAGCTTCTTTCGGGAGGGTCACTGACAAACTGGCATTTCAAAACAGAGCAGCAAATATGATCAAGACGTCGGAGGGGTTTACTTTACGGGGAGAGATTAAAAGAGCTAAATATGTCTAGCCCGGCTCAGTGATGACTCACAGGAGACATGATAACAGCCTACAAATATTTGAAGGGTGTAAGCCTAACCATGATAATGGACAGCAAATATGAAATTGGAGTTTGCATTGTATTCCGGCAGCGAGAATGTAATTTTGACTGCATGGAACAGGTGTCACATCGCAGAGCAAGGATGCGATAATGCACCTGGACAGTGCTGATGAGGCTCCACTGTCCATCCTGCCTGCAGCCCTGAGCCCCTCAGCACCAGGAGAGCATTGGCAGGCTGGAGAGAATGGAGATGAAATATTAGAATGTATTACAATTGTGTGTAATAATTACTAATATGGAGTAATTATTTCTTCCACTGCAGGAACCACTGGGTGAAGATTTCTGGCCTGTGCTAAGCAGGAAGTCGGGATGGATGATCAGATTGGTTCCTTCTGGCCTTCTGACTATGAATCTATTATTGCAGAATCACTGAAGGATTCTCTGCAGCTTGAGGTCTTCAAACCATGATTTGAGGATTTCAATAACTCAGACATAGGTTAGGGGTTTGTTACGGGAGTCGGGGGCGAGAGTCTGTGGCCTGCATTGTGCAGGAGGTCAGACTAGATGATCATAATGGTCCCTTCTGACCTTAAAGTCTATGAATCTATGAACAGTACACTAGGTGCTTCCTGGCTGAAAATTTAGGCCAGGGATGGGATCCTGATCTTATGAGGTTTTATATCACTACTTGTCTCCATCACATGTGAGCACTGATCTCTGTTACACTGTTGTAAATCAAGAGTAACCCTCTGTTGATGTCACTGGGGTTACTAAGGATTTCCACTGGTGCAAGAGATCAGAATCTCCCCACTTTGAGGAATTTAAATCTTCAAGGGCAACATGCAACCTCATGCAAAGGGGAATTGTAGAACGTGGAAAAACAGGGGAGTTATACACACATCTCCACCGGGTTTGAGCTTGAATCTCCAAGGCCAAAGAGGCACAGCTGGGCAGGTCAGCGATGAGAAAAGGAAATGACTCGAGGGCTGGAAGGATTGATTTGCAAGGAATGATCAGCAGAACTAAATTGAGAGTGCGTGTCAGCTTGGCTGAACAATCAGTAAGGAGGGGAGTGTTCCTAGAGCTAGTGGCAGACAGTGAAAGTCGAGGACAGGCAGGGATTGCTTTTCCAACAGCAGAGACTGCGGCTATCTTTCCCTGACTTCGGATCGCTGCTGGGGTCAGCAGAGCATATCTGACACAATCGATTCCCTGCCATTGCCAGTGGCAGCCTTTGGGTCTTCTCTTTGCTTCTACTGGTCAGAAAATGAGGGCAATTTCTTGGGAAAATTCAAAATGTGCGGTGAAAATATTCCAGCCAAATTTGGAATTTTTGAGAACTATCCATCTGCACCAGCTTCTGTCATCACAAGGGCGCAGAACTGGGCCCTTAGCACTGTAAATTCTTCAGAGCAAGGGTTTCATCTTCTTGCATCAGTGGAGTACAATGCCCAAGGGTAGCTCTGCTGAAATGATATCCATCTAAGTGATGGCTCAAACCAGCACTCTAGCTCTGAGCCCTGTTCTGAGCTCGGGGGAAGTTCTTCTTCAGGTCCAAACTCCATGGAACAGATCCCCAGGCAGCATAAATCAGCATAGCTCCATTAAAGTCAGTGGAACTGCACCGGTTTACACCAGCTGTGGAGCTGGCCCCATGATGCTGGCATCTCTCCCTGGATCACAGATGGGACAGTCTCCCAAAGGAAGTGGCGTAAGTCCCGTGTCATGAGGCATTTTGAAGAAGATTGGTTAATGTCTGCATTGGACCCAGGGAATGCTCTAATGGGCCTTTCCCATCTATGATTAAATGTTACATGGCCACCAACGTTTTGGTCTGCGCCAGCTTCTGAACGCTCCTCGGCCATTCCTGCTCCCTTTAGAATGAACCTGACTTTAGAATTCTCTGGAGACAGCAAGTTATCAGCATGGTGCTAACAGATATGTGTCCTTTCATACGTAAACTCCTCTTCTAGAGCTCCTGCTAATGTGACACTTAGCATGTTTATGGTGCTTTTCATTTTCAAAGTGCTTTGCAAACATTAATAATTCAACTCCCTTGAACTTCAATGCCACTGTAATGCTCTAAATCCTTCCCCTTATCTTCCTCTTAGGGTGCAGAAATTCCAGCTCTACAGAACTCCGCACACTCTCGCATTCTCTGACAAATAAATATTATTAAAAATTCTCTCTAGTCTTGTTTTCCATCCTCTCCTAAATGCTCCTCTGAACATTCCTCTCTGCCGATAACTAGTTACAAGATTACAGTTTGCACATAGTAACACACTTAGAGACAGATGCTGCTCTCGGTAAATCCAGATTAACGCCATAAAGTTACATCTGTTGGGCAGAGTGCAGGCTAGAGCCTAAAGAACCCGGTCCTTACAAACCCTTAGTCGTGTTAGCGGTCCTCACGCATGCAGCTATCTGCCCATTTAAGGGTTTTTTATTTGCTCCTTTGAGATTATTATTTATTATGTGTACTTGTGAGGGCTTGTCACGGAGTCACCGGGCGATGCTCTGGAACTGCTCCCCACCAAGCCAGGCAGGACTTTGGGGAGCCTCCTCTCTCTTGGAGCAGACTTGTTCAGGGCAAGAAGCTCACACGGCTTCACCTCCTGGGTCTCTCCTTGGAGCATTCAGCATCCTCTGCCCCTCCATGTGCTTCCCACAGCGAGCCCGCCCCAGTGGGGTCCTGGGGAAGCCACAGGGTCCTGCACCCCAACTTCGCAGTCTGACGTGACTCTCAGCCAGCCAGTAAAACAGAGGTTTATTCGATGACAGGAACAGGGTCTGAAACAGAGCTTGTAGATACAGCGAACAGGACCCCTCAGCCAGGTCCATTCTGGGGGGCAGTGAGCCAGACCCCCACATCTGCACTTCACTCCTCGACCCCAGCCAGCTCCAGACTAAAAACCCCCTCCAGCCCCTCCTCCTCTGTTCCGTTCCTTTCCCGGGCCAGGAGGTCACCTGATCTCCTTGTCTTCAACACCTTCAGTTGGCACCTTTGCAGAGGAGGGGCCCAGGCCATCAGTTGCTAGGAGACAGAGTGCCAGGCATTTAGGGGCACTGGCCCTTTGCTCTGCCAGATACTTAAGAACTGCCATGGGGACACTGAGGCACCAACACAGTATTCAGAGAAAACATTAAGAACATTCCTAATTCATCACAGGGCTCCACTCCCTATGCAAGCGCCTCTTGCTGGTCATCTTGGGGATCAGCTCCAGAGGTCAGTACACCCATGCTAGTGGTGTCTCTCCTGCCATCGTTTCTGCTCCCTGACGCACATTACTGCAAGGACCGCAGCATCCTCTTCATGACACAGCCCTCCGGCCATGCCACACTCTGCGCCTCCCCTTCCAGGGGCCAGTAGTGCAGTTCAACTGTCCAGCCCCTTCCTCAGTGGAGAGTACCCACTACTCAGGGTACCGGCCCAGGGACCCTGTCGATGGCAGCCCCATGTTGTGTCCTGTCCAATCTCTGAGTACGTTTCCCTGGGCCATTTCCCTGCAGCCCAGCACCTTCTTCACCCTTACCTTAGGGCCTCAGCATCCTGCTCTTAGCAGCCAGCCAGGAGCGCTCTCTCTCTCTCTCCCTCTCTCTCTCTTCCCGTTTACCTGCCCAGCACTCCTTTGTCCAGGATGCTAGCTTTCTTCCACCTGCAAGACAGCCAGTCCTCCCTCCATGAACTCTAGGGAGCAAGTATCAGAGGGGTAGCCGTGTTAGTCTGGATCTGTAAAAGCAGCAAAGAGTCCTGTGGCACCTTATAGACTAACAGACGTTTTGGAGCATGAGCTTTCGTGGATGAATACCCACTTCGTCAGATGCATGTAGTGTAAATTTCCAGGGGCAGGTATATATATGCAGGCAAGCTAGAGATAATGAGGTAGTTCAGTCAGGGAAGATGAGGCCCTGTTCTAGCAGTTGAGGTGTGAAAACCAAGGGAGGAGAAACTGGTTCAGTAATTGGCAAGCCATTCACAGTCTTTGTTCAATCCTGAGCTGATGGTGTCAAATTTGCAGATGAACTGAAGCTCAGCAGTTTCTCTTTGAAGTCTGGTCCTAAAGTTTTTTTGCTGCAGGATGGCCACCTTAAGGTCTGCTATAGTGTGGCCAGGGAGGTTGAAGTGTTCTCCTACAGGTTTTTGTATATTGCCATTCCTAATATCTGATTTGTGTCCGTTTATCCTTTTCCATACCGACTGTCCAGTTTGGCCGATGTACATAGCTGAGGGGCATTGCTGGCATATGATAGCGTATATTACATTGGTGGACTTGCAGGTGAAAAGGGAGCAACTGACCCTGCTCTGCCCTGCAGATCTTCTTATATTGGCCTGCCAGGCCCTGATTGGCTGCTCCTTGTAGTACAGAATGTGTAGAGGCTCTAAGCCTGACCAGAGCCCCATTGCGCTAGGTGCTGCACATACCCATAATGAGCAGCAGTCCCCACCCCAAAGAGCTTACAATGTAAGCAGTCAAGACTGACAAAAGTAGTCCTATAAAGAGAGCTACTGGAGAATTTTTCAGCAAGCGATTTTTTTCACCAGCAAATGCTCGTTTGTCAGAACCAAACCATTTTGCAGAAATGTATCTGTGTCAACAAAACTCCCTGTGATGGGGTCACAGAGCTAGCTTGAAATTTCAGGTGAGAGAGGGGCTGCCCTTGCCCCAGATGATCCACTAACCTGGGGCTTGGGGGGGACTCACCTGGGCTGTGGGAGACCTAAATTCAAGACTCTGCTCTACCTGATTCAGAGCTGGAGCTTGCACCTGGGTCTCTCCCACTGTAAATGAGTGTCCCGAACACAAAGCTGTTGGCTATTCTGGGGTGGGTTGTGGTTTTTCATTACATTTTTTGAAAGGTCCCTTTTCATTCCAACGTGGAAGAAAAACAAATGAAAAAAACCTCTGTGCTTTCCAGCCAGCCCTAATTATTCACCACTTTTTAGAAAAGAGACACCGAGAGCTGAAGGAAAGGGGTCATGACAGCACTTAGCAGTTTCAGTGGGAGGAAACTTGGAGCACTTTTAAGAATCCCATCCTAAACGGCTTGCCCAGGGTCACAGGAAGAGCAGGAGTTGAATCCGGAGTTGTCCCAGGCCGATGTCTTAACCACAAGACTATCTCTTGGCCAATGGGAACACTTGCATGAGGTCATCCTAGCTCCACAGAGGTCAGTTGGCATATTTAGGCATAGTAAGGACTCCTTGCATGGTGTCAGTGTTTGCAGGAGCTAACGCCAACATTTTCCTAGCAAATTCTTGTTTCTTTTACCCTAATCAGATTTCCCAGACCCTAAAACACAGTTTAAAATCTCTATCCCATTTTGCATTCCGATTAGCCTGCAATCTACATCTCAAACTCATGGTTAATAATTCTTTGTTTCAAGTCATCACGTAATTTTCCTCCCCCAAATTACCGCCTTCCCCTCTCTCTATTGTATCTGGCACTTGTTCAGACTCATTCCGTAATTTGCTTGACTACGTAAATTGATCAGAATAACTCAGTTTTACTACAATTTGCTTGAAATGCCTTTGTTAGCAATTAGAACACTTTGTTTAAAGATAAATAAGATTTAATGCAATTTTCTCCTTTCCTTGGCAGCCTCCCAGTCTGGAGTTTCCTAGCTGCTTTGCGTCCACCGGCTCCCATGGCTCCCTGCTCAGCTCCTTTGGAAACTATATCCTCAGGATTCCATCTCTCTCTTTTTCATCTCGCTGTCTCCTCTAAGTGTTGCTTATGTATTCCTCCCTCTTCACTGGCTGTTCCAGGTTTATGTTTACATGGATCTTGCATGGTCTTGCACCTGGATCCTCAAACTCCTGGTGTCCCTCTGAAGTCTTCAGTTTATTGAAATCTTTCTGCACATGATCATTCCTGAAATATACCATTGCCACCTCCCCGGATACCTGTGGAACTCATTGCCAGGGAATTCTGTGAAGGCTAAAAAGATAACTGCTTCAAAAAAGAACTAGATAAGTTCCTGGAGGACAGGTCCATCAATGGCTATTAGTCAAGATAGTCAGGGATGCAACCCCATGGTCAGGGACACAACCCCAACTCTGAGTGTCCCTAAACCTCTGACTGCCAGAAGCTGGGACTGGACAACAGGGGATGAATCACTTGCTAATTGCCCTGCTCTGTTCATTTCCTTTGAAGCAGCTGGCACCAGCCGCTGTTGGCAGACAAGATATTGGGCTAGATGGACCATGGATCTGACCCAGTCTGGCCGTTCCTATGTTCTTATATGGGGTTCTCCAACCAGCCAGACTGCTACAGCTGTCTCAGTTCAAGTGTAGCATGCTGCGTAGTTCATATGATCCTGTCTCTCTCCAATAGCTGGCTGCCATAGCTTCCAGAGCCAGCCACTTGCCTGAGTTGGCAGGGCTTTTCCTTTAGCTCAGCAAGTAGGGGCTAGCATTTGGGGTTCTGAAGCCTGAAGGGTCCAGGGTGAACTCTGATGACCTCTCTGATGACCCTGATGTCTACATATAAGCAGTCTCAGTTCTTTAAACAGGGGCAAGAGATATCCCTTAATGTCAGTAGCCCTGGGATTATCATAGAACAGCTGATGGCATCAGAGCTGGAAAAGATTCATAGGGAGATTAAACTAGATGGGGTGTGAGCCTGTTCCCATTAGACAGGGCAACAGGATGCTGTGCTAGACAGGCCATTGGTCTGCTCCGAGGTTGGTTCCTAAGGTTCCATCCCAGTTCTTGCCAAGAGGTTTCTTCTTTACACTAGGCTCCTCAGTGTCCAGCTGCACAAAAGCATCCTGAACAGAGCTGGGAGACATTTTGCAGATGAATAGTTTCTTTGCCAAAAATCGCAGTTGTAGGCCAACCAGAACTATTCTCCAAATTGACGTGGATTGGCTGAACAGTTTGGCCAATTTTTTCCCCCCAGGCTAGATTCACAAGGGGACTTAGGTGCTATTCACAAACTGGAGGAGGGTCCAATCACCGTTCTGGAGCAGGGACCTAAGCCCAGCTGCCCCTCTCCCAGGTGAGTACCCTAAGCTGTTGAGTCATTCTCCCTCTCATTCTCACCAATAAAGATTTTCTACAAAGTGGAACAACTCCAACAGGGTTGGGATTGTTTAGTCTGCAGAAGATAAGAGTGAGGAGGGATTTGATAGCAGCCCTCAGCTATCTGAAGGGGGGTTCCAAAGAGGATGGAGCTCGGCTGTTCTCAGTGGTGGCAGATGACAGAACAAGGAGCAATGGTCTCAAGTTGCAGTGGGGGAGGTTTAGGTTGGATATTAGGAACCACTATTTCACTAGGTGGGTGGTGAAGCACTGGAATGGGTTCCCTAGGGAGGTGGTGGAATCTCTATCCTTAGAGGTTTTTAAGGTCAGGCTTGACAAAGCCCTGGCTGGGATGATTTAGTTGGGTTTGGTCCTGCTTTGAGCAGGGGGTTGGACTAGATACCTCCTGAGGTCCCTTCCAACCCTAAGATTCTGTGATTCTATGACTGAGAGCAACCCAGAATACCCAGTAGTTGAGTGGGGAGCACACCCAGTTCAAGTCCCAGCTCCAGAGCAGCAATTCAAACCCAGCCATCCCTCCTTCTTAGCGAGCTCCCTAACCACTGAGATATTGGGCATAATGGTGGTATGTCCTCCTCCAGCTACAGGAACCGAGCCCGTCATCACCTTTGCTTTTATTTCAAAAGGTTAAAAATTCCCAGAGATGAAAAAAAGTTTTTTCCAACTTTTTCAATTTGCTGCAATTCAACAAAAAAAAATCAGTTTCTGTTCAACCCCAGCCTAATTTTTTCCCCATCCAAAACTGCCGGCAAACTTTGGGGAAAAAATAAGTTATTTGGCCAGGTCTAACCCCGAAACATCTTCCAGGGCTGGCCCAACATCATCCTCTCCCTCGCAAGGTTGCGTTACAATGCAACGATACATCAGCAAGCCACGCTGGCATCTTGAACCTCAGGAAAATACGTTCTGTTGTGGCAAAGCTAGTGATCTCAATGATACTGGGGGTCATCTGACTACTAGGATGGCTACAGACAAACATTCCACTCCCTGATTACAGGGACTGCCCAAAACCTTTGAGAATGCATAAGCGTCTCTCTGCGTGCCTAGACTCCAGTACGGAGTTGATTTCTCACAGTAAGTTTAGACCTGTTTGGCTGTGTAATTCAGATGTAGCCGGGTGAAGTGTGTCCATCCAGAAAGTGTCCTTTCTGCAGGTGTGGATGGCGCTGTCAGTCAAAGCAACAGAGGAAAACCCGCAGTTAACTCACTGTGTCACGGAATATCAAAACACGCCACAGAACGTTAAGTCAATATGTCAAGGGGAGATTCATGAAAATTCCAACATTGGAATTACCGGATGGCAAAGCGCGACTGAATTGCATTGCAACTGTGCCGCAGAGGCCTGTTACGTGAGATAAACCCCGTCGCCTGGGAACTGTGTGATTCCAGCAGGGATTTAACTCAGCAGGATCCCCTCCCTGTGTATTTTATAAACTGGACTTCGGCTCTTTGCTCAGAGAATAGTTTCCAAGTAACTGATTGAATTTCTTATCAGGCCCAGTTCCCCATTTTTGATCATACCCTGGGTGAGGAAATACAATTTAAAAGACATCTTTTCGGCTGCAAGAAAAAAACGAAATATGCCGCCAGTAAGAAACAAGGAGGGGATCATTCAGAAGTGCTGAAGGGATTGTGGCAATCAATGAGAGTTAGGCACTGAACTCCCGCAGCTGCTTTTGAAAACCCTACATTAATACACATCCCCTGAAGACACACATCCTCTTAAGAGGGGAGAAAGTGATATTCAAGAATCGTTTATCAAAAGTATCATGACAAACCAACTAACGTATATGAAGAGGACTGCCTTCTACTGGGCAGAATCAGAGCTGCTCAACTCTGTGTGTTAGGTCCCATACAGGAAAGGGATCAGCTAGATTCTGTTTTATCTCAAGCAGTGAGAAATGGTGCTTGGGAGCAGCAGGTTCCAGGCTTTTCAGGTTGCCCCTCGTGAAGCCCCAAAGGATTGAGAGAAAAATGGACATTTCACAATGTGAATTTACCTGCAGTGTTTCTAATTTATGATCAGTTTGTTCCTGTAGCTGCTCTCCATTTTTAAGAGCATTTCTTTACATGCTTTGGGCCTTTTTAAAATCAGTATATTTATCATGCTGCCTGGAGTGGCTCACAGCTATGAGTGCCAACCTCGGGTCAGACTGTCAGGAAACAGGGCGGACCCCCCAATCTGGTGCTATGTTCTATAATCAGATTTCATTCATCTGGTAACAAGCTGAACTCCTAAAGCAGTATCACAGTCTTGCCACCCAAACAGGCTGGATTATGTGATAGATGGTCACATTATACCAAAAATCACAACAATATTCAGGTTATTCCCAGTCCCAAAGGACCAGTCACTTGCACCAGGTCAGATCTCAAGCCAAAGAAAATGCCTGTAGCCAATCCTGTAATAAAGTAACTAAAGATTTATTAACTAAGAAAGGAGAGTTATTTACAAGGTTAAAATAGGAAAGATACACCCAGAGATGAGTTACAGTCTTCAATTTGAAAAGGTAACATAAGCTTCTATAATAAGCAGCTTTATATACCCTTTAAGAGTGACTCCGACCAAGCAGCATGGGGATCTCTTGCTTATGTTTAGGAATCTTTGCCCCTTCCAGTTTCTTCTGGTCAGGGATTTTTATCCCCTTCCCCCCACAATCCAAGCTAATGGGATGAGATCATGCGCAGGTCTCCCCTTCTGGAAGGGAGTGAGGAATGCAATCAACAATGTCTCTGTCCTTTGATGCAACTCAATGCCTCATTTGCCTTCAGTGGACCATCTTGGATGCAGGACAGGCACTTTACCTGAATTAATGCTTATTTTTCTGTGTGGTGAGTTACACAGTTACAGAAAAAGCAACGAGGCATCCTTGTGGCATCGAGGCATCACCTTAGAGATTAACACATTTATTTGGCATAAGCTTTCATGGGCTAAAACCCACTTCATCACATGCATGGAGTGAAAAATACAGTAAGCAGAATATATATCCCAGCACATGAAAAGATGGGAGTTGCCTTACCAAGTGGGAGTCAGTGCTAATGAGCCAATTCAGTTAAGATGGAAGTGGCCTATTCTCAAGAGTTGACAAGAAGGGTGAATATCAAGAGAGGGGAAATTACTTTTGTAGTGCTAATGAGGCCAATGCAATCAAGGTGGATGTCGTCCATTTCCAACAGTTGACAAGAAGGTGTGAGTATCAGTAGGAGGAAAATTACTTTTTATAGTGACCCATCCACTGATACGCACTCCTTCTTGTTAACTATTGGAAATGGACGACGTCCACCTTGATTGCATTGGCCTCATTAGCACGACAAAAGTAATTTCTGCTCTCTTGATATTCACCCTTCTTGTCAACTCTTGAGAATAGGCCACTTCCACCTTAATTGAATTGGCTCATTAGCACTGACTCCCACTTGGTAAGGCAACTCCCATCCTTTCATGTGCTGTGATATATATTTGCTTACTGTATTGTCCACTCCATGCATCTGATGAAGTGGGTTTGCCAGGGTTCAGTGAGACCCTGAGCTTGTGGTATGAGCTGGCACCTGGTCTGCCAGCATCACAGTATTTAACAGACTCGATTAACTGCAACCGACCAAAAAATACTAGTTATTGTTTGCAAGACTTTTTTTATATGTTTTATTTTCTGGACTGCCAATGACATTTTTTGTTTTGTTTTGTTTTTTCAATGAAAAAAACAAAAACATTCTGGTTTTCAAAATCCAATTTCAGTAAAAAAAATTGAATATTCAGTAAAATATAAAAAATTGGGTATTGAAACTGCTACAAAGTCCTGTTGCATTGGGGCTGACCAAGTCTGCAGGAATTATGCTCTGTATATAGCAGCCCAGCTTTTCACATGTGTGGCTGCAAAGACGTATGCGCATTTCTGTGCTCTGTTTGAAAATCCGAGCCCATGTACCTATTGATCTGTATCACAATGAAGCCTGCCCAATGGCAAAATCATGGTGGGTAAATTCCGTTGTGAAGTCTTGACCTCTCTAAATTCATGCTGTGTGGTGCACGGGTCTTTATTCCTCTCTTGCTGTGCAAACCTTGCCAGAGAACAGCAAAGTCTAAATGCATCCTGGGTTTTTCCTGCATTTCTAAAGGCCCTTAGTTCGTACCCTGAATATGGACCCTAAAATCATGTGGCTGGAGCTGTGATGACCCAAAGAGCCCTGTGCCCAACCTCTGGGCATCAGAACCCAGATTCTTAAGGGGATAAGCAGACACAGGGACTGTCTCTTGCTATGTGTGTGTACAGTGCTCAGCACAGGGGGCTCTTAGCTTGCTTGGGTTTCTAGGCACTGGTGAAATACTGCTAATAATCATATTGTTTCCTTCGAAGTGCTGATCCCTCATACTCTCCGCTTCCTTAGGTCCCAGCTTTGACTGTCTCAGAAGGTCCCTTCTTCCCCATACCAGTGGCCCTCTGTGAGATTAAAAAGTCCCGCCCGATAGCCCATCCTACCCAAACTCTTGTCTTGAGACACCTGTCCCGGTCTCTAGAGAAAGACTCCCATTCATAACCTGCTCGCAGGTTATGACTCCCATTCCCCTGCCCCATCCCTGCTACCCATGGCCCTAGCTACCCCAGCTCCAGGGATGGTAACCAGGGAGGCTGCCACGTGGCTGAGTTGTTGTTTTTTTTTTAACACACTGCTGTTGTTTTACGGTGTCTCTGTGGTTCGGGGTCAGCCGGGGGCAGAAATAATTTCCTTGCCTTGGGAGAAGAAATGAGTCCATTAGCATTCCTGGCTCCGGTCGGAAATGCGCTGCTTCCCCACCACCGGGGAGCTGGGCTGCACGTACCGTCTCCAAACCACCCTGGGGGAGAGCAAAGAGCTGCTTCATCAAAGCCTCGACTCCGGCAGAATTAGAGCCGGGAGCTGCTTTCTGTTGTCACAGCAGCAGTGCTGCGTTCCGAGCCAGTTCAGAAATGCATCTCTATTGATTGAGTCATACAAGTGCTGGAGAGACCCCCGCCCCCGGCCCCCACACTTCCCATGGCCAACTTGTCCTTTCAGCGCTACTGCCCTGAGCATGGCAGGGTGAAAGCGAATCGAGCGGCAGTGGGTGGCTACGGAGTCCCACCTACGGGCTGTAACAGAGTGCTAGCCGGAGCACCCTCTGCACTGAGGTTGGTGGAGCACCTGGTAGGTTGCAGTCTTACCTAGGATGAATCAGCTGGTTACTGGCGCAGACTCCTGAGCCCTGGGCGGTAACTGCTGGGTCCCTGAGATGACTGGCTCTGTGACAGGGAGGATATGTAACTGTGAGGAACAGGAAGTAAGAGGGAGCTTGGGGGAGGAGAGAAAGCTGTGGAAGGCCTCTCCTGCCATATCCTGTGCTACGTCCTGCCACGTTGGGAACTGAGGATCAAAGGGGCACGTGGCGAAAAAAGAAATGGGCTGTGGGCGTTTGTGCCCAGGAGGCCACAGAAACAGGCTGGGTGGCACAGGTAGCTGAGGGCGCACCCTGTGACCTGGGGGTCTCCACCTCCCTTTGCTTTGCCAACAGCATCCATTGGAGAGGGAGCCGAGGGAGTCTCCCTTTGGGAACCTGCCAGCCCGGAGGAATCCCACCCTCCCACCCACTCCTGAGCTGCGTCGCCCTGCTCTGGCTCTCCCTGGCCAGTGGGTTCTTTTCAATCAGCCACTTGCACTGTCTGTCCCGTCTCAGCTCCCTGCTCTGCACACACCCTCAGCAGGTGGATGGGCAGCCAAGCTGATAAGCAAGAAACATGCTGGGGGAGGCAGAGCGGAGTTGTCTGAAGCTAGAGCAGAGACAAAAGCCAAGTCCTCTTGGTGACAGGGCACATCTCCTTCCCTAGGCAGCAGACACATCACTGCCAGCTCTTTTATTATTGCCATTAATTGTTATTAATTATTATTATTTTATTATTTTATTATTTTATTTTCTATTGCAGGGAATTTTGTGCCGGACTGACAGCAGCATGACATCCTCCATCTAGCCACCAGGCTAGGCAACAGCACAGCAAGCATCCTGGCCAACATGTCCCCTGGAGGGACACCTGCTGGGAGGGTGGGAGGTGGTAGGGCAGTTTCCACAGCCTGTCCAGTCCTTGGCCCTGGGGCTGAGCCTGTCCATGAAGGGAGCCAATCAGTGCTGACTGTAAGGTCAGGGAGCGGGGTGAAGTGCAGCCCCTCCTCCAAGCACTGGGCAGGGACCACCAACGTGTTTTGTAGAAGTGGCGACTCGTCCATCGAATGACAAAGTGGTTTCCTCAGCACTAGCCTGGGCTCAGGGCTGTCTATACCGAAAAGCAGCCCCTGAACTGGGGTCCTACAACCCAAGCTCCAGCCCTAGCCCGGATGTCTACAAAGCCATGCAGCCAAGGCCTATGAGCCCCAGTCGGCTGGCCCAGACCAGCCCCAGGGGTCTAGCTGCTCTGTAGATGGACCCTGTGTGATTTGTTGAAGGTCACGGAGGCAGTCTGTGGTTGGGTAGGGAATTGACCCCGTTGTCTCTAAGTGGGGCACAGGTCACTTGCTGAAGGATTCTCTGCACCTTGAAGTCTTTAAACCATGATTTGAGGACTTCAGTGACTCAGACATAGGTCAGGGGTTTGATACAGGAGTGAGTGGGTGAGATTCTGTGGCCTGCATTGTGCAGGAGGTCAGACTACACAATCATAATGGTCCCTTCTGACCTTAAAGTCTATGACTCTATGACTCTAAGTTAGCACCCACCCGTCCTGTCCAGTCTCCACTCTCTGAGTCCCCCAGCCCCTAAACAATCTCTCTGTAATGGAACAGGTACATGGAGACTCGTCATTTCCCCCACCAAGGCTAAAGAAATGCTTTATTTACAAATAAATAAAATAATTACCAGGACTCTTTAATCAAATGTGTAGCGATAAACACGCAGGCAGAGCTCTCTAAATAATTTCCGTCCCGCTGCTGCAGAGGGTGATAAAGCGAGAATAACAAACTACCTGCAACTTGACAACCCAGTGAGCCCCACGCTGTGCAGATAGGAGCTTAATTATTTCCTATCGGCTGGCTGGGGCTTAGAAATGAGGGCAACGATTTCACAAAAAGGAGATGAGGCTTCTTGTCTGCCTCTTTCATGAAGAATAACAGTGATGATTGCCAGGGAGCAATTAAGGAAAGAGGATTTGATCTCAAGAGACTAGTTTAAAGAAGAGAGATGTCTGTGAGGGGGATACTTGAAAATCCAAGGATATTATAGTTTGTGACAGGGTGGATATTTGAATCCATTCCCTTATTATAATATTCTGATAGAAATACGTAGAAGAAAGACACACACGTCCAAACAAAGCTTGGTTTTAATAAACTATGCATGTTTGCAGTGTTATTGTAGCCATGCTGGTCCCAAGGTACGAGCAAGACAGGGTAAGTGAGGTAATATCTTTTATTGGACCAGCTTCGGTTGGGTGTAAGAGACAAGCTTTTTAGATCCCTCAGGTCTGGAGAAGGTGACAGAGTGACTGAGCTAACTAAAGGTGGGACAGCGTTCAAAAAAGAACTAGATAAATTCATGGAGGATAGGTCCATCAATGGCTATTAGCCAGGATGGGCAGGGATGGTGTCCTTAGCCTCTGTTTGCCAAAAGCTGGGAATGGGCGACAGGGGATGGATCACTTGATTCCCTGTTCTGTTCATTCCCTCTGGGGCACCTGGCATTGGCCGCTGTCGGCAGACAGGATACTGGGCTAGATGGACCTTTGGTCTGACTCATTCTGGCTGCTCTTATGTTCTTATGACAGACTGTTAAGCATAAGGGGGTTACGCATGCTGTAGGAGATCTCTTAAAATGAAATGCGTAATTAAGGGTGAGCAGGCAGTAGGGCATGTTATACATTTCATTGAGCCATAAATCTAGTGACTATGTTAAGACCATGGTTTTTAGTGTCCAACATGGTTATGAATTTAAGCTCTCCAGCTCATCTTTTGCAGGAGTTCTGCAGGTTTCTTTTGAGGATGAGGGCTGAGAGATCAGCTATAGAGTGATCACTTTGGGAAAAGTGTTCGCCCACAAGCGACATGGTGTTTTTGTCTTTTATCATTTTTCTGTGTTACTTCATTTGAGGGCGTCATGGTTGTCTGTTTTCACCCACATAGTTATTGTTGGGGTATTTGATGTACTGGGTGAGGAACACCACCTGTTGTGATAGGCACGTGTAGGACCCATGGATCTTGAAAGGTGTGTTGTGGGTGGTATTGCTCATTGTAGCAGTGGAGATACAACTAGAGGTTTTGCATCTGTTGTCCTAGCAGGAGCTGGTGCTGCTTTGGGTTAGCATGTGTCAAAGTTAGACTCAGGACTCACAGTTTGTCAGACCACTCTGTTTTATTAGCACAGCGCTCTGCTAATAACACCCAGATAATGTGAGCACCAGGCAAGACACAAACTATCTTATTTATACAGATAAAAGGGCGAGCACTTAACAAGAAAACAAAGGAAGCAGAATCTGAAAAGTTTACCTGGGCTAGGCATGCATATTTTATTTCTTTACTAACTATTACCTATCTTCTGTTAATTTTTCGCCATTAGCACCCTTGTTTATGCCTAATGTTTCTTTTCCTGGCACCTGTGTTTCAACATTTCTTATTTCTGCTTAAAGGTACATACAACATTTCTTTAATCCATTCTTATTTTTACAATATAATTCATTCTACTTTCACACATCCTACTCTGTGGGGAGCTTGCTTCTGATGAAGAACTTGGTGAGGTTGGGGAGATGTTTGAAGGCAGGAAGAGGAGGGTTGGGAAAGATTTCTTTCAGGATGTGGTCCTCCTCAAGAATAGGCTGCAAGTAATTGTTTGATGATACCCCATATGGGCTCCAGTGCAGGATGGTAGGTGTGGGTGTGCAGTTGGAGGATTTTTTTCTGTATTGAAGCAGGTTCTCCTGGGGTATTTGGGTAGCTTGTTCCATAACGTGATCTACTTCTCTGACGGAGTGTCCTTGTTCAGTGAAAGCAGTTTTGAGTATGTTAAGGTGTGTATCCCGGACTTTCTCCTCGGAGGAGATTCTGAGGTATCTGAGAGCCTGGCTGTAGATAACAGATTTATTGGTGTGTGGGGGCTGGTTACTGGATCTGTGGAGGTAGGTGCAGTGATCTGTGGGTTTGTGGTGTACAGTTGTCTACAGGGTGTGTAGCGAGGCGGTGTGGCTCCCCTCCTCCCCAGGGAGGGTTGAGCCCCGTCAATCACCCCCCAGGGCCGAACCGCTGGGAGGAAGTCCCGCCCCTCAAAGGGTCAGGCGGTGACCCGGAAGGATAAAAGCCGGGCCTCAGCCCTCAGTCAGGCCCTGGCCGCCGGCAGGAGCAGACGTGCCCGCTGACCCTCCTCGCCGGGAAGCCGCTGAAGCCCGAGGCCGGTGGGAGCTGCCCGCAGTCGCTACGACCAGGAGCTGCCGGAGCTGCCCCGTCCCCACTACGGCCCCGAGGAGCCGCCAGACCAGACCTGGCCCGCGTCCCGGAGGTATTCCCGGACCTACCGCCCTGCCCGGACTGGGAGGAGCCCACGGTGCTGGACGCCGCAGCGGACCAGGTAGGAACCAGGGGGGAGGCTGGAAGTAGCCCGGGGGCAGCTGACTACAGTCAGGCTGCAGAAGGCCCTGCGCCTGTGTCAGTGTGTTTGGTCAGGACCCCCTTCCCCACTGACCGCCACTAGGGTGTCAGCCGCTACCAGGGCCCCGGGCTGGAACGCAGAGGAGTGGGAGGGCCTGCGTTCCCCCTGCCCCCCGTAACCGGCTGGCAGACCCCCCTCATTGCCACTGCTCTGCCCTGCTCCAAGGGGCCGGAGCTGATAACTGTGTGTGGTGCCCTGCCCGAACCAAGGGCTGGGCCCCTTTGACTCTACCACTGCTCTGCCCTGCTCCAAAGGGCCAGAGCTAGCTGAACTGTGTTTGTTGGTGCCCCGCCCGAACCAAGGGCTGGGCCCCTTTGACTCTGCCACTGCTCTGCCCTGCTCCAAAGGGCCAGAGCTGATAACTGTGTTTGGTGCCCCGCCCGAACCAAGGGCTGGGCCCCTTTGACTTTGTCATGCTCTGCCCTGCTCCAAGGGGCCGGAGCTGATAACTGTGTTTGGTGCCACGCCCGAACCAAGGGCTGGGCCCCTTTGACTTTGCCACTGCTTTGCCCAGCTCCAAAAGCCAGAGCTAGCTGAACTGTGTTTGTTGGTGCCCCGCCCGAACCAAGGGCTGGGCCCCTTTGACTCTACCACTGCTCTGCCCAGCTTCACAGGGCCAGAGCTGATTGTTACTGTGTGTGGCGCCCGCCCAAACCAAGGGCTGGGCCCCCTTTGACTCTGCCACTGCTCTGCCCTGCTCCAAAAGCCAGAGCTGATAACTGTGTTTGGTCCCCCGCCCGAACCAAGGGCTGGGCCCCTTTGACTCTACCACTGCTCTGCCCAGCTTCACAGGGCCAGAGCTGATAACTGTGTTTGGTGCCCTGCCCAAACCAAGGGCTGGGCCCCTTTGACTCTGCCACTGCTCTGCCCTGCTCCAAGGGGCCGGAGCTGATAACTGTGTTTGGTGCCCTGCCCAAACCAAGGGCTGGGCCCCTTTGACTCTACCACTGCTCTGCCCAGCTTCACAGGGCCAGAGCTGATAACTGTGTTTGGTGCCCTGCCCAAACCAAGGGCTGGGCCCCTTTGACTCTGCCACTGCTCTGCCCTGCTCCAAAGGGCCGGAGCTGATAACTGTGTTTGGTGCCCTGCCCAAACCAAGGGCTGGGCCCCTTTGACTCTGCCACTGCTCTGCCCTGCTCCAAAGGGCCAGAGCTGATAACTGTGTTTGGTGCCCCGCCCGAACCAAGGGCTGGGCCCCTTTGACTTTGTCATGCTCTGCCCTGCTCCAAGGGGCCGGAGCTGATAACTGTGTTTGGTGCCACGCCCGAACCAAGGGCTGGGCCCCTTTGACTTTGCCACTGCTTTGCCCAGCTCCAAAAGCCAGAGCTAGCTGAACTGTGTTTGTTGGTGCCCCGCCCGAACCAAGGGCTGGGCCCCCTTTGACTTTGCCACTGCTCTGCCCTGCTCCAAAAGCCAGAGCTAGCTGAACTGTGTTTGTTGGTGCCCCGCCCGAACCAAGGGCTGGGCCCCCTTTGACTCTGCCACTGCTCTGCCCTGCTCCAAAGGGCCAGAGCTGATAACTGTGTTGGTGCCTCGCCCGAACCAAGGGCTGGGCCCCTAGTATTTAACTGTGTAGCTGTTCGGTCCCGCACACAGGGTCCGAACCGCCAGAGTGGACTGCGATCCCGAGGGCAGAGGCCCTCGGACGACGAGACGAGGCCGGTGTGGCTCCCTTCCTCCCCAAGGAGGGTTGAGCCCCGGCACTCCCTCGTCCACAGGTTCCATTGCTGAAGCCAGTCATGGTGTCCAGGCAATTGATGCTGGTGTGGGCATTTCCTAGAGTGTTTGATGGACAGGTGGTGGTGGCTGAAGTCGTGGTGGAAATCTAGGAAGGAGTTTAGGTCGTCTGTCAGAAGGATGAAAATATCACTGATGTATCTCAGGAATATCGTTGGTGTAGGGGTGCATTTGTCCAGCCATTTTCCCTCAAGATGGCTTATGAAGAAGTTGGCAGATTGAGGAGCCCTCCTTGTTCCCATGGCTTGAACAAAGTGATGTTAATGTGAAGTTGTTGTGAGTGAAGATGAAATGAATGAGTTTGGCGAAGTGTTTGGGGTGGATGTCTGAGCATGATACACTGTCTTATAGGTATTGGAGGCAGGCAGTGATGCCGTCATGGTGAGGGATGTTGATGTACAGGGACATCCACGGTGGCAAAGATGGTGATTTGGGGGAAGTTGTTAAAGTTTGAGTCTCTGGTTTTATGGCTTATTACAACCATTCTTGACACATCCTTCTTCCTGCTAATCCTTAATTGCCCACTTCATATCAAGTGGTCTCCTGCAGCCTATGTGAACACCTTACACTTAACAATCTCTCCCACCTTGTACTTAGTTCAGACACCCTGTTACCTTCTCCAGATATTAGAAACAGATCTGTGAATCTCAAAAGCTTGTCCCTTCCACCAACAGAGGTTGGTCCAACAAAGACATTATGTTACCTATCTTGTCTCCCTCATAAACTATGCATGAAATTCATTCTTGTGCAGAGAAAACAGACCATCAAAGTCCCTCTTAAAATGTATTTTGAGAAATTAAATGGTGCCGAGGCCTTGTGAAGGCTACTCTGCACAGGGGTGACTATCACCCCATAGCATCCCTACCCACCTCCTGAGCACCAAAAAAAGTGTTAGACAAAAAAAAATAAACACATCCACAATTATACAGCATGGTGCCCACAAGCTGCAAGACCTTGGCAGGTGCCAGCTGTGAGAACTATAGAGTAAAAGCACAGGGTGGGATTGTCAACTCTGCTCTCACATCAATATCAACAGCCCCCAATGAGCACTTTAGAAAACACCGCTTCCAAGGGTATTTCATCCATGGCAAGCCTTCTCATGAATTCACAGGATTTCTATTGCTGAGGCCCGGTAAATGCTTCAAAGTTTTGCTGATATAACTATGCATGATTTTTTACTAATACAGTTATACCAATAAATGTCTTAGTGTGGACACAGTTATACCAGTATAAAGGTGACATTTATACATATACTTATTCCCCTTCCCACATGGGAATAGCTATGCCAGTTTAAAGGACCTTTATGGCATATAACTGTGTCCACCCTATGTGCTGAAGCACTACAACTTTCCCGTGTAGGCAAGCCCATAGTAAGACTCCTTCAAGACTTCTGACTTTTATTAAATTGTATTCATTTCCCCTTCTGCCAGCAGCTAATGGAATACTGTACAGGAAAACAAAGTCATATCAGACAACGATTAGGAATGTATCATGAACTCAACAACGATGTCAACAGGATGAAAATCTGGATTTCCAAAACCAACCTAACCTGATCAAACTCATCACAGTAGATAAAACAACTTACATCTGGGAAGGGGACTTGGACCATTCATTTTAATCAGACGAGCCTCCAAATAGGACCTTACTCTTACCAACGAACAAACTACAAAGGGTTCACCATTGGTGCTTTCAAATAAGACTGGACACCTTTCTGGAAGAGAGGCTTTAATTGAACACAAGTTATTGGGTTCAATAAAGGTGTAAGTGGGTGAAATTTGATGGGTTCATTGCTGGCCCACTGGAACAGGTAGTACAAAGACCCCAGGAACCAATGTAGAAGGACCAGTGAGTCAGGATTTGGGCCAAAGACTCAGCTTGAGGCTAAGGGGCTATTGTTCGTTGGACTGTCAATTGCCCTGGAAAAGGTGGGACTAAAACTGACGTGGCCAGGGGACTCAGTCGCAAGAAGAGGCAGATTATTGCAAAGCCAGAGTGACTGTCACTGAGGGATGTTTGATGAGGACAGCCTGCAATGCCATGCCCAGCCAGGAGGATGTGCTCCAATGGTAATTCCACTCCTCTACAGCGTTGTGTCCACCCGTTATCTCTGATCAGACGCTCAGACTGTAACCTGTCTGGGGCAGGGACTGTCTGTTTTCTCACATGTGAGTGTGCCTGGCACAATGGAGCCCTGGGCCCCGACTGAGGTCTCTGTATGCTACCATGGTGCAAATAATGAATAATAACCGTCACCTATAACTATCCAGGCAGCACAAAAAGGGTCCCCGGGGTAAACCTCCAGTTATCCCTCCAGTTACTGCCTTCAGACAAAGGATGGCAAGTCACAATCTCGGCTGCTCACTACAATTTCACAAGAGCCAAAGTTGCTCATCGATACCCTGAGTAGAATTTCTTATGCAAGCGTAGGCAGGACATGCCTGGCCCCCGGTGGTGGTCTTAAAGCACATCCGAATCGATCTCTGTATGGATTATCTCCCCCAACTCAGGGAGCGATTAACTAAATCATCCCCTGAGGGAAGGCGTCTATGTTACATATCAACAGATCTTTGCTTGGCTAGTGCTTTAGATACAGCTCACCCCCTTGGGTGCTGCAAGCACAGGAAAGGAAGGCGATGGCGACAAGAAAAGCCTTTCTCCTGGATTCACTAGCAGGGAAAGGAGACAGGAACCAGGTAAAGGTGCCCCACAGAGGCACAGGTCCTGCTGTGGGGGGAAGTCTCAAACACACTTATTGCTGGCCCAAATTTGCCGCCATCAAAGGCAGCACTAAAACTCCCATTGATGTCTCCAGGAGCAGAGGAAGGTCAGTGCAGAGTTCTTTTGACATTCCTCACCAGCTGATGCTCCCTGATTCTTCAGGAGTCCAGCTCAGGATTGGTTCTTTCTCCCATGAATGCAGCAGGCCTTTTCCAGTCTGTTCCGCTGGGCACCTCTAAAGGAGAACTAGTCAATGGGACGACCAATCAGAATAAAGAGATGAGGCAGCCCAATGGAGCTCCCCGTGTATTTCCTCACCCATTGAGAAACCAGAGAATCTTTGTGGTTTCATATTTGTAGCCAGTGGGTTTTAGCCCACGAAAGCTTATGCCCAAATAAATTTGTTAGTCTCTAAGGTGCCACAAGTACTCCTGTTCTTTCTGCTGATACAGACTAACACGGCTACCACCCTGAAAGCTTTTATGGTGAAGTTCATCTATGTGCAGACACCCTGTGCAACAACTCAAGACATCAGCCAGTTGAGATCCCCTCAGCAACACACTTCCCAAAATCGATTCCATAGCCTGTCCCCTTTGTGTGTTCAAACCACACAGCTTGAACCTCAGATGCTTCTGGTTCTGTCGTTTCCCTTCTAAAGTATCATAACCTAGTCCCAGATTTGGACCTTAGCGTCCAAAATATGGGGGTTAGCATGGAAACCTCCAAGCTTAGTTACCAGCTTGGACCTAGTAAAGCTGCCACCACCCAAAAAATTAGTGTTTTGGGGCACTCTGATCCCCCCAAAAACCTTCCCTGGGGACCCCAAGACCCAAATCCCTTGAGTCTCACAACAAAGGGAAATAAACCTTTTCCCTTCCCCCCTCCAGGTGTTCCTGGAGAGAGACACCGAAGCAAGCTCCGTGAATCTAAACAGAGGGACTCCCCCCTCCCCGTTCCCAGTCCTGGAGTACAG
Source organism: Gopherus evgoodei (assembly GCF_007399415.2). Classification (NCBI taxonomy): domain Eukaryota; kingdom Metazoa; phylum Chordata; order Testudines; family Testudinidae; genus Gopherus; species Gopherus evgoodei. The sequence goes on along the minus strand of NC_044327.1, from coordinate 133,479,216 downwards.
AATTACCAAGAGCTAATCTCTCTTCCCCCCTCACCCAGAGGGAATGCAAAGTCAGGCTAGTAAATCTAACACACACAGATTTCCCCTTGACTTCTTCCTCCCACCAATTCCCTGGTGAGTACAGACTCAATTTCCCTGGAGTTCCCCACTAAAGAAAAACTCCAACAGGTCTTAAAAAGAAAGAAAAATACATAAAAATGGTCTCTCTGTATTAAGGTGACAAATACAGGGTCAATTGCTTAAAAGAATATTGAATAAACAGCCTTATTCAAAAAGAATACAATTTAAAGCACTCCAGCAACTATAGACATGTAAATACAAAAGAAAAAACCATATAACTCACTATCTGATCTTTTTGTACTTACAACTGGGAAACAGAAGATTAGAAAGCAGGAAACAGAAATCCTCTCATAGCTGAGAGAGAGGCAGACAGAAGACCCAAGAACAAAGGACTCACACACAAACTTCCCTCCACCCAGAGTTGAAAAAATCCTGTTTCCTGATTGGTCCTCTGGTCAGGTGCTTCAGTTACTTCTTTCCAGGTGAAAGAGATGTTAACCCTTAGCTATCTGTTTATGACATAAAGATGTCAGAGTTTCCACTCTGGAAAGCAGCATGAAGTCTTGTCTGTTCTTCCTCACCAGCCAGTTGAAGTTCTTTCAGCAGCAATGTCCAGGACACAATGTCTGTGTGAGAGGCTGTTAATCTGTAGCAATTATTTGTGAACCAACCCTGGATTGATCCCTCCAGCTGGAGCAATTGTACCTTAGCTCTAGAGCTTTTTAAGAAAATTTCTTTGGTGGCAGGGTCAAGAGGCCCCAGCTGCAGAAGAGACCCCGTTGTGTTGTCTGCAGACATAACAAGACCCAGTACAGGCTAAATAGATGAGCCAGACAAAGGATGGGAGGAGAAGCAGATGGGATGGGAATGCAGCAATCCCTGGGAACCGAACCCAGGTCTCCTGAACCCTACTTGATCACACTGTAGTTGTGCACCCTTGTATTGCATCACTTTGTCAATCAGTCCCTGTGTTTCTGCCTTTTCTGGTGTGGGTGCACTTGGCTTCTGATCAACACAAACACATTGAAATGGCTGACATCCCCATCTCTTCTTAATCCTTCTACCGTTTGATCGGACAAGACATTAGCATGACACTTAGGCGACAGTGTCCTAGCAACAGAACTTCTTCCTCAAGTGGCTTTTCCTCAAGTGGCTTTTCCTATCTCCTGGGGAGCTTCTTAAAGATTCCCCAACCTATCTGCAAAGTTGCACTGAAACCCTGAAACAGGTCCTGCTCGTAGACCTTTGGTTTTCTACCCAACGGGTTTATGTAGGTTTATTCCATACATTTAACCTTACCTTAGCTCACCTGAAGAGCCATGCCCTGTGGGACTCTGTGCAAGACAAAGGCAGCTTGTAAGAGCAGCATGAAGGACTTTTTATGTCATTAGGTGTCACTGAGGGGTAGGCCTGCCCATGCCCTCTTTCCCCTGGAAATGCACCTTGCATTGGGAGCCAGGAGGAGGCGAGGGCACACTTACGGGGAATGCACCCTGCATTGGGAGCCAGGAGGCGGCGAGGGCACACTTACTGAGAATGCTCAGAGGTTCACAGCTAGCCCCGTCATCGTGCCACAAAGCAGCTGGACCGGCTCCTGGTATTATAATGACCCGATGTAACATCACCAAACAAAAATGATCATTTAAAATCACCCCAGAGCATGGACTAATGGGATCCAGGAATGGGATGGCATCCTTGAGCATCCTGCGCAGCCTGTCCGCTCCCATCTGTGCCACAGAACAGACCTTGCCTTTGGAGAATGCTACCCTCATCTCCTAGGTTTAGTATGCTCCCCCCACCACCCCACACACACATTGATCACTACCAAGTGCCAGATTTTCAGACTTATTCTGTTATCATTTTTTTCAAAGCCCTCCATTGCCTGTGACACCTTGTTAGATGCTGGGAGCTAACACTGCTTTGCTCAGCACCTTTTCTTTTGGAAAATATTGATTTGTTTTCCCTGGCGGGTTTTCTTCTTCTGAAATATCTGTGATTGACTGCGGAGCTGGTGAGTGATGCCCGATTGACAGCCAGGGGGCTGGGGAAAGTACAGGATCAGAGCCTCTGGTTTTGCACAGAATGCTGCTGCAGAGGCAGACTTTCCTCGCACATCTTGCCCACCAAAAGTCTCAGCCCCTGACCTGGAGAGGCCATCTCTAAAAAGAACTCACGCGGAACTTCAAAGAGCAGATTCTGATCTCAGTTAGTCCTGATCTCAGTTAGTCCAGTGTAATAACTGCACTGAAGTCAAGGGAGTTGCTTTGGATTGACACCAGAGTCGCAGAGATCAGAATCTGGGATCAGATCAACAAGCATTACCTACCTCATAAGGCTTTCGTTAAGACTAATTAAGCAAACATTGTCTAGGGATGAAAAAGGGACTTTGGTCTCTCTCTATCCCATTTAGCCCATGAGCTCTTTGCCAAGGCTGCTGTTAGGTGGTGATGGAGGTTTCTATAGACCAAACTTTGCAAACTTGAGTGCCTAAAGAAAGACATCTACCTGCATATTTAGGCACCTGAGTAAATGGCCTGAACTGAAACCAGCAGCTGTTGGGATTGCTGCCGATATCTGACAGTCTGGCTTCTGGGTGTATGCAGCATGCAGGTTGGATGCTGCATGGCTCCACTTATTAGCCAGTGAGGATAAAGATGAATATTGAGCAGCCGCCTCGCTTGCTGCACATCAGCCAGCATGTGCAGTTTGAGGCAGGGTCTGCCAGAAAAAAATAGGTGGTGTCATTAAAGAATGAGAGTAAAACTGTCAAAAATGCCCTGGAAGACTTAAGTTCCTCAATGCAGTTTTGAAAATTGTAACCTGCATTCTAAGCCAGACAATACCAACACGGGGACAGAATTAAGGTGACACGGGCATCCTTCACTTTACTATTTCCTGCCTTCTCAGTTCTCACTTAGCAACTTTAACATTTAACTTTGAGGGAAGTTTTCAAACACCATGAAAGATGCATGTCAGGCATTTTCAACTGCAGACTCCAACCCCCTTGTGTTGGCCACTGTCCCATGGCCTCATGTTGTTGTTTTGCTGTGTCACAGGGGTGCACAAAAATACCTACCTACACCGTAGCAGATTCCCCCTTCCCCCTAGCAGATTCCAACTCAGTCTCACACTTATATGTGTGTAGGGCACATTTAGACTGCTGAACCTGGCCCTTAGGCTTAGTTATATGTGAGCATGTTGAGGCAATGTTGCATGTTATGTTGTGTGTGCGGTTGTGTGTGTGTGTGTGTGTGTGTGTGTGTGTGTGTGTGTATTATGTAAGGCTGCAAGCTAGTGTTGTGTTTGCATGTGAATATATAGGTTTTAGATATATGCATACCATAGGGGGGGTGCCTGTTAATTGACACTGTTTGCTCTGCTTGCACGAGTGTTTCATGTGTAGAAATGTACCTGTATGTGTACAGTGTGAAGAGGCATGCTGGCTGTGTGTCTTTGCAGGCATGGCATGTCTGCATAGCTATACTGATTATGTATGGATGTCATTTGTGTAGAACAATGCTATGTGTGTATTGCTTGTGCATATGAGGATCCTGGCTGGGCATGTCAGTACACTGGCTGAGGATGCCTACTGACTGTGTATGTGTTTCTTTTCTCATTCTCCACTCAATTTCATTTTGGAGCTGTAGCTCTTTTTGCCTGAGCGGGAGACACTCTGGATAAATGGTGTAATTGCCCTGTCATTCATTGGTATATCAGTCACTGAAAGAGCGTTATGCAGTGCTTTTTTGTTTTCCATCAGCTACAGTGACAGCACCTGCGTCTCAGGCGTCATTCCAGGGAGAGTTGGCTAAGTTACTGCAGGAGCTCAGAGAGGCCAGGCTGCGAACAGAGGCATCAGCCTCACAGATTATCATGCTGCTCTCCTGTCTCTGAAGCCTCGCTGTGGAAGGGGGTCTGCACCTGTGCCGGTGATGGAGCAGGATATCGCCCTGCTCCCTGAGAGGAGGAAACAGGACTCTTCTGAGTACCAGCATGGGTTTATGTAAAAGCCCCTGGGCCCGATTCTAATCATACTTACACAGGTGCAACTCCACTGACTTCAACAGAGTCACTCCAGATTTACACCAGCCTAAGCAAGACCAGAATCGGTCTCCAGGTCTGAGTCTCATGTCACGCATGTTTGTGTCACCATTTATACCCGTGTAACGTGAGTGCAAAATGGTGGCTGGGGACGTCTAGGCGTGGTGGGATTTTATGCTCCCGTGCACAGGTGTGCAGGATGCCAGGTGGTGCCGGACGGGAAAGAGGGACTCCCAGAATGCTAGCCTCCACTCTGGTGCGGCCATATGTAACAGAAAGGGAGAGCACGTTTGGAACTAATACACGGCACCAAGGACTGGCACCAGCTGGGGGTGAGTGTGGCTAGGTGCAGTGAACTCCCAGGAATTCTAAAAAGAGCAGAACACCTGCTCTGCAGAAATGGCATCTTGTTCTCTTGTCATTATTCTGCCTCATTGATTTCTACCTCAAACCTGTTCTGTTCACAAGTCAAAGCAACTTTTCTCACCCAACAGCCTGGGCTAGGAAAATCTACTTTGCCTACCAAACTGGCGGCACGTTTTCTGCCATTACTGTCAGCCATTTTCACCCTTTTCTAACCTCCCACAAAATGTCACATTTCCAGGACAGTTTGCCAAAATACACGCCTGCCTGATCAGCAGTTTGACTGCCAAAGTAATTCTGAAGGGGAAAAGTATGATAGCAAATGGACCAGTAAGTAGAGCTCTGCAAATCTACAGAGATCTGCTTTATATCTGCGGACCATATTTGCGGATTGGATGTGGATACAAATTTTGTATCCATTCAGGGCTCTACCAGGATGCACTGAAATGCCCCAGTTGCCGGGTACATAGTTCTCTTAAAGCGGCTCTGGGAGAAGTCACTCCAGAAGGTGCGTATGTGGGGAGGAGAACTGAGTTACTCCAGGTGCAGGGGGCTGGTTCCATCACCAATTTCACTCTCCTGTGGAGATATTGGGTCAGCTGGCCTGCACCTGGCAGTAAATAAAACACGCTTGATTTTGTCCGTGATTGATCAGGTTTTAGTTTAAGAGCTTGTTTGCATTAGGGACTTGTGCACCAATGTAGCCACAGTAGTGCAAACATCCAGTATCGTACGGCACTGGAGTAAAATGAGTTTGGAGGCAGGGTAAGTTATATGTATCTAGCCTCACTTTAAATAGGCGTAGTTTATCAACACTGAGGAGGCTTAGACAGGTGCAAAAATCTCTTATCTCAACAAGCCCTGGCCATCCAGGGAGCAGAGGGGTAAGGAGCAGACAAGCTATTCTGTTTATGCAGCCCCCAGGGGAGTTCTGTAGGTAAATTCCCTCTGCACTGATGTGAGGGGAAGGATAACCCTAAAATAACCCATTTATCTGGTCAGCCATGCCGCTGCCTTTAATTAGCAGTTGCAGAAGAGGCAAAGCAGCCCATTGCTGCTGGGTTTATTCCTGTCACTTGGGACTTTTAAAATATGTCCTGGCTCTGGCTTATAAAACATACTGGAGAATGCCAATTCCATCAGGGCAGACAAAATCCTTGGCCAGGGACCAAACTCTCCAGGCTGTTAAGGAAACTGACATGTCTTGGCTCAGACTGAGATTCAGGGTTCCTAAAATAGGATGTGCTGCCTCATCTTGGTCACATTTCCAGCAAAATATGGGGCTGTTTGCCAGGGTGGGGATCTCCTCTCGCAGAGGGACTGACACAGACAGAGGCATGGCTTAAGCCTTAAGCCTCATGCTCTGTCTGAGGGGAGAACCACCCCCTTGATAGGGTGGAAATCATCTGCACCCTTAGCCCCATCTAAGAGCATCTTAGAGCTCTCTTTCATCAAGCAGGCAAAGGTGTGACAAGATCCCGTGGCGGGGATTTGAAGTAATCTGTGTCCAAACTGGACACATGGTGCAGATTTTTTCAGCAGTGAGGGTAATTAACCGCTGGAACAGATGAGCAGCAAGGACGTGGCAGATTCTCCACCGTCGGGGAGCTTCAGAACAAGATCTGACATCTTTTAGAAAGATATGCTGCAGGCCGCTGGGGCATGGCGACCACTGATTGCCTGTAATGTCTCCCAGTTTCTCTGCACTCCCATTGTCTGTTTTATCCACCTGTGGCCTGTAGTGTTCAGGGCAGGGACTGTCGCTTTGGAATATGTTTGTACAGAGCAATGGGGCCCTGCTGCCAGAATGCAAATAAGGATAAGAATGAATCATAGCTCAGCCCCAAGTTGTCGGGGTTGATGAAAACACCCACGTGAGGTTCTCTGGCCTCTGTTCTATGGGAGGCCAGATGAGATGGCCACAATTGTCCCCTCTGGCCTCAACATCTATGAACCGCTCTCCTTCAGCACCAGTGCGATTCCTACCCTTTGCCTCTTTTCCTTCTCTTTCTTCTGTTCTCTCCCCATTCCCTGTCCCCAAGTCTCTCTTCTCCTCTTCCGCATGTCCCTCCCTCTGGTGACATAAGAACATAAGAATGGCCATACTGGGTCAGACCAAAGGTCCATCTAGCCCAGTATCCTGTCCACCGACAGTGGCCAAAGCCAGATGCCCCAGAGGGAGTGAACCTAACAGGCAATGATCAAGTGATCTCTCTCCTTCCGTCCATCTCCACCCTCTGACAAACAGAGGCTAGGGACATCATTCCTTACCCATCCTGGCTAATAGCCATTAATGGACTTAACCTCATGAATTTATCTAGTTCTCTTTTAAACCCTGTTATAGTCCTAGCCTTCACAACCTCCTCAGGCAAAGAGTTCCACAGGTTGACTGTGTGCTGTGTGAAGAACTTCCTTTTATTTGTTTTAAACCTGCTGCCCATTAATTTCATTTGGTGGCCCCTAGTTTGTATATTATGGGAACAAGTAAATAACTTTTCCTTATTCACTTTCTCCACATCACTAGATTTTATAGACCTCTATCATATCCCCCTTCAGTCTCCTCTTTTCCAAGCTGACATCCAGCTCCCCGTCCGTGCTTCGCTCCCAGCCCCTTCCCTCCTCTCCTCAGTCGACTCACAAAAAAGTTCAGCAATTACATCATTCACGCCAGCATCTGAAATATCTCCATTAGTCACTGAAATTAGCACCCCAAGGAGGCTAATATGGGGCCAGGAAATTCACAGCTCTCAGTGCCCAGGCATCGGTTTCAGCTTGGGTCACATTTTCAATGGCTAAGATTTCCAAAAGGGCCTAGCAGAGATGATTGGAAAATGAATTTCTGTCCCACGGGAACTTCCAATATTTTGACATCTGTTTTCCCCTCCCCCGAAACTGGAACGACAACTCAAAATATGGAAACTTTCCATGCAATGAAAAATTCTGAAAAATTCAGTTCAGATACATTGAAAAGATTCATTTCAAGCTGGGTCATGGTTAATCTCTGTGTCGGCTTCACTGCTGTAGAGCCCCTTGGGGGTCATGGTTCCAGGTCGTACATGCCCCCAGTCTCACCTATGGACCCAATTTCTCAGCCATTTTGAGTCTACCATGACATACTGCATCTAGCCATGCAGCTGAGCCTTTGTGGTGCGTCATGGGATTCCTGTGATGATGCAGAAATTAATGTCAACCTGAAGCTACATGAAACCAATTTCAGTTTTGATGAAACCCTGTTGCCCATTGTTGTATATTTTATATGAACTTTTTCAGCCAGCCCTAGTAAATACTGCCTTTGGAACTCATAGCTCCAGGTACATCTACTTTGCAATAAAAGACCCATGGCTGACACGGGTCAGCTGACTTGGGCTTGTGGGACTCGGACTGCGGGAATATAAAATTACAGCACAGATACTCAGGCTTGGGTCAGATCCTGGTCTCTGAGACTGCGCGAGGGGGAGTGTCCCAGAACCTGACCTCCAGCCCGTGCCCAAACATCTACAGTCCTGCAGCCCAAGCCCTGTGAGCCCATGTCCAGTGACCCTGGCCAAACACACCTGAGCTAGGTGGTTTTATCTCAATGTAGACAGACCCTCAGGGTCTGGTTGCCCACAGTAAGACACCTGAGTGTCCTGATGTCCAGAGGTTCCCCTTTAATGTGTGATGGGCACCCAAAAGTGGAGAGCCCCCCAAAATCAATAGCCACTTTTGGAAAATCTTGGCCACGATTTTTTTTTCACAACCATGAGGGCTACAAAAATTACTGTCCCACCGCCCTGGACCATCAGTTCTGCAGATTCTGCCACTGCCACGTGGGCCCCATAACTTCAGCAAGTGGGGCAGAGAGTGGAACCCTCCCGGCTAATGCTTTATCCAGTCTACTAAATCTCTCCAGAGATGGGGCTTCCAAACCATGGCAAAATGGAGACAATTGTGGTAGCAGAGTCCCTGAATATTAACCAGCAGGTGCCATGGTGAGATGTTTATCCTTGATCGGATAGAACAGGCTCTGATCAAAGGGAGAAGCCAGTAATGTAGCCCTTTGTTGGGAGAGGTGAAATCTTGTGCTGCCTTTTTTTCTCTCTCCTTCATTATGGATGATTTAGAAAAAGAACAAAGAAAAGCGAATGAAAGAAAAACCAATACATCTTTCCAGTCACTCAAATGTTTATGCCATATCTAACTGCCTGATCCTGCCATTACCTTTCCCTGTATTCTGCAGTTCAAGAAAATTGCCTCCCAAATTGCTGTCTTTAGTCTGATAGCCACGTACAGCTTCGCTGTAAGCAGTGGATGAAAATGAAATGGACTAAAACTTTAATCCAGCTAGGATTTCCTTGGGCTTTTCAGCAGTGATAGCTATTAAGCCATCTGTCTTGCGTATGAAAGGTCAAGGATATTAGGAAACAACATAGGGGGTGTTGCACAAGCTGACATTTCTAATAATGAAAGTGAAAAATTATGTGTGTGTGTGTGTGTGTATATGTATATATATATATATATATATATATATACACACAAACAAATATACATATATAAACCCAGACATATATAGAGAGAGGAAATACATAAAAGATGGTTACAAGGAGGAGGGAGAACAATTGTCCTCTTTAACCTGTCAGGATAGGACAAGAAGCAATGGGCTTAAACTGCAGCAAGGGAGGTTTAGGTTGGACATTAGGAAAAACTTCCTAACTGTCAGGGTGGTTAAGCATTGGAATAAATTGCCCAGGGAGGTTGTGGAATCTCCATCATTGGAGATTTTTAAAAGCAGATTAGACTGTGGCTGGCATTAAAGTTCCCTTGTCAGCTGAGAGTGGAACCAGGCAGGCTGTGGTTAGCAGGAGGCAGTTATTCTTATAATGATCCATTCAGGCCGCAGGTGAGATCAGGGTTCCGTGGCGCTAGGCGCTGTACGTACACATTGTATGGGAAAAGCCCTGATCGAAGAATTCAGTCTAGGCCTGGTCTAGACACAGGCTTGCAGCAAAGGAACAAAAGGCTTAAATTCAAATGGATTTAGTTATTTCGGCGCAGGTCTGCGTGTAGATGCTGATATTTCGGAATAACAATAGCTTCGGTTGCTTTAGCTGTAGGAGCCTATTCATTTGTAGATCATCTTGAAATACACAAGGAGTGGGAGGAGAAATAGAGGAGACACACGGACAAGGTTAAGGTCACTGACTCAGCCAAGATATAACTGGGATGACCATATTTCCCAAAGAGAAAACAGGACACCATGACAGTTTGGCCCAAGGCCCTTGCCCAAGCCCGCCTCTCCTTGCGGCTCTGGTAGTGCTGCTCGCCCACGCCCCACCCTGCCCCCTGCCCGAGGCTGGGGCTGGCATCACTGCTCGTTCAAGCCCTGCCTCCCACTCCTTATGGTTCGCATTGGTGGGCTTTGCACTCCAGCGGACCAAGCTCTAAGCACGAGGGGATATAGACAGCAGTCCTGGCTGCCCTGTCGGCCCAGTGCCCTTCTGTTCAGCCAGCAGCCCAGCTTCCCGCCATGTCCCCACCCAGCCTGGCCCAGCTCTGGCTGCATATTTCATTGTGTCCCCTCTGAAAGGAAAAGTGCAATAAATATTCATCACGCTTGCACTTACGGGGCTATTAAAAGCCGTGTCTCTTCTCCCTGAGGTAGGTTCATCCATTCTGATTATGCTAACGGCCTCCTGAATCGCTCTCTCTAAATACACCATTGCCGTGGTGATGCGTGCGGCCTCCGGAGTGGGTCCTTTCTGGCGTTAATTGAATGGCTGAATGAAGTCAGCCTGCTGCTCACATGCATTAGGGTGCTCAGGCCCAACCCCGAGCGGTGCCACAAGTGCACCAGAGGTAAATAAAGCACTTAGAAGCCTGGGCTGGGGACGGTGGATTATCTAATGGACTTTTTATTGCTGTTCATCCTTTTAGTCCCTTTCCCCCCACTTTTCAGGTATTAATGGTGTTTAGCTTCTTCCCCTCGCTCGGATTAGCCGGTAAATGGCACTGATGGATATTTGTGCTCTGTTATCTCTGGTACACCCCACCTCCACCCTGCGGAAGGTGCAAGCCCCAGCAGCTTTTTCTTTATAGCAGAGACACTAGTGGCTGCAGACAGAGTGAGGGGAGAGATGCTTGAGCCAGGCCAAGAGGCAGCCTGGCCAAGTGGAACGCTGCAGTCTGGGTTCTTCTCCCACTGTCCTTCTGTGGGACCTCAGCAAGTCACTTCCCCTCTGTTTCCTGCCTGTGCAGATGGGGAGTTCATAGATCATCATAGATTATTAGGGTTGGAAGGGACCTCAGGAGATCATCTAGTCCAAACCCCTGCACAAAGCAGGACTAATCCCCAAATGGCCCCCTCAAGGATTGAACTCACAACCCTGGGTTTAGCAGGCCAATGCTCAAACCACTGAGCTAGGACTGGAAGGGACCTCAAAAGGTTATCGAGTCCAGTCCCCTGCCCTCATGGCAGGACCAAATACTGTCTAGACCATCCCTGATAGACATTTATCTAACCTACTCTTAAATATCTCCAGAGATGGAGATTCCACAACTTCCCTAGGCAATTTATTCCAGTGTTTAACTACCCTGACAGTTAGGAACTTTTTCCTAATGTCCAACCTAAACCTCCCTTGCTGCAGTTTAAGCCCATTGCTTCTTGTTCTATCATTAGAGGCTAAGGTGAACAAGTTTTCTCTCTCCTCCTGATGACACCCTTTTAGATACCTGAAAACTGCTATCATGTCCCCTCTCAGTCTTCTCTTTTCCAAACTAAACAAACCCAGTTCCTTCAGCCTTCCTTCATAGGTCATGTTCTCAAGACCTTTAATCATTCTTGTTGCTCTTCTCTGGACCCTCTCCAATTTCTCCACATCTTTCTCGAAATGCGGTGCCCAGAACTGGACACAATACTCCAGCTGAGACCTAACCAGCGCAGAGTAGAGCGGAAGAATGACTTCTCATGTCTTGTTCACAACACACCTGTTAATGCATCCCAGAATCACGTTTGCTTTTTTTGCAACAGTATCACACTGTTGACTCATATTTAGCTTGTGGTCCACTATGACCCCTAGATCTCTTTCTGCCATACTCCTTCCTAGACAGTCTCTTCCCATTCTGTATGAGTTCTGTGGCACAGGGTCTTTTCTTCACTATGTGGGTGTGCAACACAAAAAGTACGCCTCGGTGGCAATAAAAACCCCATGGCACTGACTCTCAGAGTCCGGATCATTTGACTCGGGCTGGGCTTTCTGTGTAACTGTTTGGTCTCAGTGGGAGGCTCCCAGAGCTCAGGTTGTCTTCCGAACCTGAACATCGACACCACAGTTAAACAGCCCCTGAGCCCGAGCCCAAGTCAGCTGCCCCTGGGCCAGCCACAGAGTGGACTACCCTAAGCGTATCCAACGTGGTGCATGTTTTGCACGTATGCACAAAGAGTCCAGAAGCAGAGCTGGGTGGGAATTTTTCCACAAACTAAGTTTTCATCGAATAATTCTCATCTGCCAGCACTGATGCAGGTCACAAAACAGGTTAAGAGTCGACAGATCTCCTTACTTAAAGAAAAAAGTTGGAAAAATGTTTCAAAATTCTCGCAATGAACTGTTTTGAGCAACCTGGACCCGATTTTGTTTGTTGGTTTGTTTGGGATGTGTAGCGGGGTGGTCACCCGCTCCTGCCTTAAAAGGTTTAAAAAAAGCCCCGGGAGAGGGCTGTGGCAGGGAAGGAAAAGCGGGGCTGATTGGGGAAAGGAGCCTCAGCTGAAGGCCAAGCCCCAATCAGGCTGAGACTGGCTAAATGACAGCCCAGCTGGCCCTTATAAGAGGGCTGGGGCCAGAAGCCAGCGACAGACTTTCTCTAGCTTTGAGAGGGAGGGACCTGGCTGCAGGGAGCTAGAGACAAGGTACCTGGAGTGGAGCAGTGCCGGGGGAAGGCCAAGGGAGCTGGGGAGCTCTGGCATGGAAACCCCCCGGGCTGTGGCCTAATGGAAGGCCAATTAGGTATTGGAGTTGCCAGGGGCAGCCCAAAGGCAGGCAGAGGCAGCAGGTCCAAACCCCGCTTGCTTATACTGCAGTCTGCCCCAGGAGCAGGGGCTAGATGGTAACTGGCAGTAGCCCGCGACTGAGGCAAGGTGGGGATAGAGGGTTCGGGGTTCCCCTGGATGGGGAGACCCTGAGAATGTGGGGGTATTGCCAGGGGGCAGCACCCCAAAGACAAGGGGCACCGGGTCCTGGAAGGGACATGGAGGCCAGTGGCAACGGGACACCAGTCTGCAGAGGGCGCTCCGGAGGCTGGAAACGCTAATCGCCTGAGATGACCAGCAGGAGGCGCTGCAGGGGTGAGTCCCGCACCGTCACAGGGTGTTCTTTGGTTTGCAACATTTTTTTGAGATATTGCTTTTTTGTCCCACTGTGAGGCAGGAGAACACCTGAAACACTCAAAAGTATTTGAGAGCCAGGAAAATCATTTCCTGCCCAACTCTACCCAGGAGGGAAGGGCTTAAAGTGAATTAAGTACTGATGACAGGACAGTTCATGAGACTGAAGTTCTCTTCGCCAGAACATGGACAGCAAGAGCAGGGTAAGCACCTGCTCACCAGTGGACCACCCTCGAACCTGGCCTAGAGGGGCCCTGTATCAGGGTAGGAGAGGAGTTAGACTTGGAGACTGTAAGTACAGATACTATAGCGTGGCACTTTGGATGCTGTTTGGTTGTATGAAGAGGCCTAGTGATTTGCCTTTCCCAATGAATGAACAAAAGCAGAACTTGGGCAAGAGCAGGTTGGGCAAAGCTCAATGAAAATAGGCTTTCCTGGTGGGCCAGCAGAGCATTTGATAGAGGTGACATCTGCTCACTTTACACGGTCAGGCAGAATTCAGCTTTGAAATTGGATTTGGCAACCTGGGGCTTCTTCTGGATCCACAGACGTTCCTGGGTTCCCGGTAGCCATGAGCACTTCCCGCCTATTTGCGTGCGACCAGAGGGCTGAGAACTTCCCTCTTGGATGGAGACCTCACCTCTGTTACCCAGTTAAAAAAAGTGAATATCTGCCTGTGCTGCATGCGGGCTACCACTGAAGTCCACATGGAAACATCAGCTACTGGAGAATACAGCCATCCAATCACTTAGCCTTGCTTCTGATGTCACATGCAACTACAGCCAGGCTCAAAAGGCAATGCTGGCTACCAATATGTTTTCTGGGTGCAATTCAAGGTGATCGTTTTGCCCTTAAAACCTGCAGATGGTTTAGGTCCTTCAGACCTTAGACATCACCTGTCCCACTATGCACCACCTATCTGATGGACAATCTGCAACCGTCTCTGCACTTGCACACCCTTCTCAGATTTGCACGTTTGTGTTTGGAGGGTGAGGATCAGGGCCATCTCCAGGGTTTTTGCCACCTGGAGATGGCCGGGGGGGGAAAAAAAAGCCGCGATCGGTGGTAGCTCCACCGCGCCGCTTTCTTCTTCGGTGGCAACTCGGCGGCAAGTCCTTCCCTCCCAGAGGGACGAAGGGACCCGCGCCAAATTGCTGCCAAAGAGCTGGATGTGCTGCCCCTTCCCCTGGGCCGTCCCAAGCACCTGCTTGCTGGGCTGGTGCCTGGAGCCGGCCCTGGTGAGGATAGGGAATGCAAGGAAGCAGTTCAACGTGGAAGCTCCTTCCACTTCATTCTGAGCAGGAGCCCCAAGTTTGCTGAACTTCAGGGCACCCTGTGAAACATATCTACTGGCTTCACATGAAGAAACTGGGGTTCACTTTTTCTTCCTGAGATGTCTTCTCTGAGCTGAGAGTCAGAGATGAATAGATTTCCAGGGCCAGGAGAGACTGGTGTGATAATCTACTCTAATCTCCTGCATAACACAAACAAGAATATTTCCCCCCGGTAATCACCACAGCTTGCAGTTGAGCTAATGCAGATCTTTTAAACAGAAAGAACAGGAGTCCTTGTGGCACCTTAGAGACTAACACATTTATTTGAGCATAAGCTTTTGTGGGCTACAGCCCACTTCATCGGATGCATAGAATGGAACATATAGTGAGGAGATATATACACATGTTGGGAGTAGTCCTACCAACTCTGAGGCCAATTAATTAAGAGAAAAAACTTTTGTAGTGATAATCAAGATGGCCCATTACAGACAGTTTGACAGGAAGGTGTGAGGATACTTAACATGGGGAAATAGATTCAATGTGTATAATGGCTCAGCCATTCCGTCTCTATTCAAGCTTAAGTTGATGGTGTCTAATTTGCATATTAATTTAAGTTCAGCCATTTCTCATTGGAGTCTCTCTTTTTGAAGCTTTTCTGTTGCAAAATTGTCACCTTTAAGTCTGTTACTGAATGACCAGGGCGATTGAAGGGTTCTCCTACTGGTTTTTGAATGTTATGATTCCTGATGTCAGGTTTGTGTCCATTTATTCTTTTGTGTAGAGACTGTCCGGTTTGGCCAATGTACATGGCAGAGGGGTATTGCTGGCACATGATAGCGTATATCATGTTGGTAGATATGCAGGTGAACGAGCCCCTGATGGCATGGCTGATGTGATTAGGTCCTATGATGATGTCACTTGAATAGATATGTGGCCAGAGCTGGCATTGGGCTTTGTTGCAAGGATAGGTTCCTGGGTTAGTGTTTTTGTTCTGTGGTGCGTGGACAGAGACACCTGGTCTCGATTTAAAGTGATGAAGAATCCACCATAGCCATAAGGGGATTGTTCTAATGGTGGATCACCCCCACAATTCAAAATTTGCACCTTATTAACAGTCTGAGTTTGTCTAGCTTCAGCATCCAGCCTCTGGATCCCAAGTCTAACTTTGCTAGATTAAAGATTCCTCCACGATAAGAAATCTTCTCTCAGCGTAGGCATCTAAAGGGAGTGATCAAGGCCCCGCTTAACCTTCTTGTCAATAAGCTAAGTAGATTAGGCGCCTTAGACTCTCACTGTAAGGCTGCTTTTCCCGTCCTTGAGTCACTCTTGAGGCTCTCCTTTGAATTCTCGGCAGTTCGTGAATGCCCTTTTTGAAGGGTGGGCACCAGACCTGGACACTGCAGTCCAGCCTTGGTTAAGATGGATGAACTGACTGTACTGTGGAGGGAGGGGGGTGAGGAAGGAAGATAAGGTCTCGGTGATATGACCATCATCATTATGAATCATGTATTATATGTATTACAGCTAGTGCCTAGCAGGGATGGGACAGGAGGCTGCTGCGACCAGAGAGGGAATGTGGAGGTGGGTGGAAAGGCAATAACACTGGCGTGTACACATTAGTGTACAAGCCAAACTTGTGATCGCGCAATGCCCCCGAACTCTGATGCCTCAGTGAGCAGAAACTGGGAGAAGAAAAACCTAGGGGCTACTGGATCTGACCTTGGGGGAGTTTACGGACAGGGTCAGGGAAGCCGGAAGGCAGCATTCTTGTTCCAAATGGCAGTTGCAGCCCCATTGACCTGTTTGGGGATGGGACGGAGGGACACTGTGATTTGGCTTCCACCTCTCATTGGTTTAATTTGATTTTCCTTGTTGGGCTTTTGTTTGGGAAATGACCCAAGAAGCTGCATTTCCCACACAAGCAGCAAAGAGTCCTGTGGCACCTTATAGACTAACAGACGTTTTGGAGCATGAGCTTTTGTGGGTGAACACCCACGAAAGCTCATGCTCCAAAACGTCTGTTAGTCTATAAGGTGCCACAGGATTCTTTGCTGCTTTTACAGATCCAGACTAACATGGCTACCCCTCTGATACTTTCCCATACAGTCATTTCAAAGGAAATCCCATGCTGCAACGTGGGCCTGGGGAAATGCGATGGGGAAACCAGCACCGGCTGGGTTGGGTTCTTAAGAAATGGGAGAGGGGAGCCGAGAACAGCCCCAAGCACATGGAGATGTGAGGCCAGGGAGAGACTGGATTGCAAAAGGAAGCTGGTGTGGCTGCTTTCATCCTGTTCCATGTACTGAATGCTCCAGGCCTTTGCTCAGCCAGGAGAAGCTCTTTTAAGCTCATGCTTTGTGACCTCATTCTTGTCGCTGCATCTAGGGAGTTCCTAGAGCTTTGTGAAATGCTTTGTGCCTGGTCCTTCCCCGACATGAAGGACTTCCAGCCCCAGCCTTCATGGAAGAGGATGGCAGGCAATCACCCTCCTCCAGTGGGAACACCAGGGGCGCTCTGCGTCAGGGAGTCACAATTCCTCCTGGAGCTGCCCCGTGTGCTGTGGGAGAGCTCACCTTATAGGAGCACAAGCCATGCTCCCTGGCATGGTCAGCCAGCTTGTGGGGGCCAGAGGGCCATGTCCCGGCCGCCTCACTATCCCCATTGAACAGGTTTGCACCATGGGCAGTTAGAAAGGTGGTGCTAGGGTGTTGAAGGCTCCTTAATCCACCCCCAGCCTTTGCACGGTCAGTGATTAGGGTGCTAACCTAGGACGGGTGAAAGATGGGTTCAATTCCCAGCTGTATCACTTGCCTTCTCTGTGCCTCAGTTCTCCATTGGACAAATGGGGAAAATAGCATTTACCTAACCTACGGGGATGTTAGTTTAAACAGCGTGGAGGTGATGCAATGCTCAGAGGCTGTGGTCCGGAAGTGCCTCACGTAGAGAGATCCTGCCTGATCCATAGCCCCATGGTGGTAACAGAAAGATTCTCCTAGAATATCACACACTAGTCCAGAGTTTCCCATCCAGCCATTCTGGAGCTTTGGAGGAAAGTGACTTCCCTCCACTGCTTCCCTCCCCTCCCACTTTGGATAACTACACCAGGGTTTAGTGTGAAACCATTGGATCCCGTCCCCCTCCGGCCCTGCCGGTGCAGTGCAGCTGTGTCTTGCAGGGCCACTGGGGGGGGAGAGAAGAGGGAAGTGGGGCAATTTGCCCCGGGCTCCGCAGGGGCCACCATAAGAATTCCTTCTGCCCAGGGACCTGCCACCGAAGTGCCCCAAAGACCCGCAGCAGGGGGTCTTTCCCCCCGGGACCCGCCGTCGAAGTGCCAGGTCTTCAGCGTAAATTCAGTGGCGGGGGGCCCCCACCACCGAAGACCCGAGGCCCCCTGAATCCTCTGGGCTGCCCTGGTGTCCTGCTGGTTTGAAGATACTGTAAGAGAGTGCTGGAGTTTAGAAATAATCCAGCATGAGTATGGTGTCTTTCTGGCAGGGGACGCCCCAGAAGTTCACCTCTGCAGTCAGTCACTCCAATGTGTAGTCATTCCGCAAGAAGGAGACTGGATAATACGAGACGAGAATCTGCACGGGTGCAAATTACTGTCACTCCAGTGACTTCCATGGGGTGAGCTCAGCTTATACCAGCTGAGGACCTGGCCCTGGAAGGCAGCAAACTAGGAGATGGGCTGTCACTCTGCCAGAGAGCAAATTGCAAACCTGCTGCACAGCCGGGGAAGGGAGTGAACTGCACACTAGACTGGGTATCCATGTTGGGGACTACAAACCCCACACTGGGCCAGAAGGAATTTATGAGAGCCTGTGGGTTAACCTGTCAGAGGAGCCAGCCTAGAGGGAGAAGGAAAAACCCAGCTTAGTAAGGAGCTGACTGGAAGAAAGGATGGACTTTGGTGATGACCCCTGAAACAAAGCCTACCTGGGGCCAGTTGAAACCTAGAGATTTCCTGAGGAGGTTTGGGCTGGGGCCAGGGGCTATGCAGAGACCGCTAGCCCCCAGAGCCCCTTTGGGCCAGGTAGACGTGGCACAGGACCTTTACATTTGCTGTGTTCCCTATAGCAAATCTACTTTGCTTTTGGGATTTGCAGAGGAGTGCTCCCAAGAAGGGGTGGGGGAGCCGAGAGACAGACATGGTAGGAAGTAGCCCAGGGAGGAATAGACAGACCGGAACTGCTCACTAGTGGTCTCTGGTCTGGAACCCAGAGCAGAGGGTGGGTCTTGGTTCCCCTAGGGCCCCCCAAGTATGGTGCTGTGCAGGCCCCAGGAGACAAGGGTTGGGAGCCTGACGACCAGTGTGAAGCTGCCAGCCAATGTTTGTGCTGAAGCCAGTTTACCATGGGGTCAGAGGGTGCTATATGTGACCTGGCTGGAGGGCCGCATGGCCATGTCATGAGCAGAGGCTGATGCCGCAGGGCTGGAGCAGCTTTCAGCAGAGGCCTCCAGAGGAGAAGACCCTGCTCTGCCATGCCCAGCCATGATACCCTTGTACAGCACAATACAAGCTCCATCCATAAAACTACTAACACGGGTGACCTTCGAGCCTTCCCACGTAACATGGCCCGCTGCCTGCTGATATCAATCCCATCCTCCTGTCATCCACTGGTTGGATCCTGTCCTTCCCCGGGCTCACTGGGGCACGGATTGTCATGCTTAGCACAATGGGGCCTGTGATAGGGTGTGTGCCCCACACAGGCCTGGAAGGGGTTAATGTGGGCCTGGGAGCCTGCTCATGATGCCTGGCTGCACCAGGAGGGAGAGCCAGGCTTAACTGAAGATGAAGCCCAGCTGGGCAGGAGTGGGCTGGTGGTGTATCAAACCAGGCAAGGTACTAACAGGCTTCAGCAGGATTTTATTTTTACAGTGGAAACCTCTTTATCAAGCTGCTGCTGCACCCTCTGTAACTCTCACTCAGTCTCCTCAACTCCTCTCCCCTTCTTCCTGTTTCCTCTCCTTTCAGACGCCCAACACCCAGTGCTCCCAGTTCTAATAATCACAAACCCATCTAAACACCACGTTCCCTCCTCTCTTAAAAAACTCTCCCAATTAAAATAAACATTGTTGTTCTAACCACAGGAACAAATAGGAAACAAGACACTATACTATTGGCAGAAATATTACACTGAAATACTGCATAACATAGTCTCTAGTCCAGGTGGTCGCCTGGGTCTGACAGGCCATCTCTCAAGTCCCGGTTCCATGCAAATATCTTGTTGTGTTGATACTATGGTGAAGTCATCTAATGCAGACTGGGTGTTGGCATACTATCCTCCTTTGCTTAAAATTTCAGGTTTTCATATTCTAACAAAGGAACCACACTCAAACTTTGGTTCCTTAGCACCCCTCCACTTGTCTGTGAAATATACTTTGCTTGGTTCTGTCCAACTGTTTTTCTCACATCATTCTTGGATGGGGCATCATGTTGTGCCTTTAACAATCCAGCAATGTTCAGTTTAGTATTCATCTGTTTCCTATGCAATAACTCTGCAGGTGATCTTTATGTTGTGGCATGTTGTGTAGCCCGGTATGCTTGCAAGAAATCAGTAGTGAAGGGTACCCACAATCGCCCTTCCAGTTTAGCTGTTTGCAAACTCTCTTCGAAATTTCTGTTAAACTGTTCAATTTCCCCATTGGCTTGAGGGTAATATAGGGATGACCTTCTGTGTAAAATGTTCCTCTCTGCTAGAAAAGTTTCAAACTCCAGGGAAGTAAATTGACTACCATTATCAGAAATCAGTTCTTTGGGGTTACCTTCTCTGCTAAAAACTGAAGAGAGGAACTTAATTACTGTAGCAGAAGAGATTTGCGATGTAAACTGTACCTCAGGCCATTTACTGAAGTAGTCTATTAAAGTGATGGCATAACAACAGTCAGTTGGAGCAGTATCAAAGGGTCCTACAATGTCAATCGCCACTTTTTCCTATACAGATTCAAGAAGAGGGACAGGCTGTAATGGAGGGGTACATGTCACTGCTGTCTTATCATGCATTTGGCAAGTGACACAGGATTTTACAAGTGCTTCAGTTTGAGAGTCCATCCCTAGCCACCAATACAGATCCCATAGACATTGTTTTGTTCTGACAGTTCCATGATGAGTATTGTGTGCGAGGTGCATGAGTTGAAGTGGGCTGTAGCCCTCGAAAGCTTATGCTCAAATAAATGTGTTAGTCTCTAAGGTGCCACAAGGACTCCTGTTCTTTTTGCAGATACAGACTGTCACGGAGTCACCAGGCGATGCTCTGGAACTGCTCCCCTCCAAGCCAGGCAGGACTTTGGGGAGCCTCCTCTCCCTGGGAGCAGACTTGTTCAGGGCAAGAAGCTCACACAGCTTCACTTCCTGGGTCTCTCCTTGGAGCATTCAGCATCCTCTGCCCATCCGTGCGCTTCCCACAGCGAGTCCACCCCAGCGGGGTCCTGGGGAAGCCACCGGGTCTCGCACCCCCACTTTGCAGTCAGACGTGACTCTCAGCCAGCCAGTAAAACAGAGGTTTATTCGATGACAGGAACAGGCTCTAAAACAGAGCTTGTAGATACAGCGAACCGGACCCCTCGGCTGGGTCCATTCTGGGGGGCAGTGAGCCAGACCCTCAGGTCTGCCCTCCACCCTCGACCCCAGCCAGCTCCAGACTAACAACCTCTCCCAGCCCCTCCTCTCTCCTCAGCCCCTTTCCCGGGCCAGGAGGTCACCTGATCCCTTTGTCTCCAACACCTTCAGCTGGCACCTTTGCAGGGGAGGGGCCCAGGCCATCAGTTGCTAGGAGACAGAGTGTCAGGCATTTAGGTGCACTGGCCCTTTGCTCTGCCAAATACTTAAGAACTGCCATGGGGACACTGAGGCACCAACACAGTATTCAGAGAAAACATTAAGAACATTCCCAGTTCGTCACACAGACTAACACGGCTGCTACTCTGAAACCTGAGTTTTGACTGTAATAATTCTTCGGGAACAAGTAGCCGGTGTGTACCTCGTAGCACACAGCTATCGAGCAAAGGAAGTTCATCCCAAACTCTACAATAAGGCAGCAAAACTGGGTCAAGTTTTCTAGGGTTGCTGGGCCATCTCTTTGTCAGAAATTCACGTAGTTTTTGTTGAATTGGACACGCTGAACAAGCAGCTTGAAATTGTTCTCTTGTAACTGCAGTAAGAGCGCTTGTAATAAGCGCAACTACTACATCCTCATCCTCTGGTGGACCATCTGGTGAAGGCAAAGGCAGGCGAGAGAGGCAGTCAACTACCACATTTTTGTTTCCAGGTTTATATTCCAGGTCATAATTGAAAGAGAGTAGTCTTGCAGACCATCTAGCAATACGATATCCTGCTCTTACCAGTCCTTCCATGGTGAGCAACGTCGTCAAAGAGCTGTGGTCTGTGTGCAACTTGAACGTGTGGCCCCACAGGTAAGTTCTCCATTTTTCGGTAGCCCAGACACAAACAAGTGCTTCTTTTTCTACTATAGAATATTTTCTCTCAGCATTACTCAGTGTCCTTGAAGCAAATGCAACAGTCCTCTCTGTGTTGTCCTCATGAAGTTGTGTGAGGACAGCCCCAAGTCCATAATCAGAAGCATCAGTAGTTACAATTGTGGACAATACGGGACTGAATAGTGCAAGTACTGAACTATGTACAATCAAGTCTTTCACTGTTTCAAAACTAGCTTGTGCATCTGTTGTCCACACTAAGGTTGAACTTCTCCGTAGTAATTCTCGTAACGGTTCAATGACAGAAGCATAACTGGGAATGAATTTTGCATACCAGGAAGTAAGACCCAAGAAGGAACGCAAGGTTTGCAAATCTGTTGGAGGAGTAGTACTTGAAATTGCCAAGATATGATCTGGATCAGGTTTTATTGTATGCCCCAGAAAGGGGAGTTCAGTTTGCCTAAATTTGCATATGGACCTATTGAGCTTGAGGCCTGCTTTGCTGATGTGGTGTAGTACAGGCTGCAGGTTATTGTCATGCTCCTGAGTAGTATTTCCAAACCCGATAATATCATCCAAATAGCACTGAACTCCATGTTGATTCTTCAGAATCAATGACGTCATTTGTGGAAGGCACTTGGGGCTGATGCGAGACCATATGGAACACATTTAAAACGAAATAGTCCCTAGTGTAATAAATGCTGTGAGGTCTCTGGTATCTTCATTCAACAGAACCTGGTGGTCCGTGCTCTGCAAATCAAGAGTAGAAAACATCTCTGCTCCATGGAGTTCTGCAAATACTACTTCTATGTGAGGAAGAGGATGGCTGTCAATCGCAATAGCTTTATTTGGCTCCCTTAAGTCCACACAAAGTTGAATGCCTCCACCCTTCTTCTGCATCACTGCTATAGGTGAAACCCATTCCGAGGAGTTCATCTCTTCAATAATGTCCTTTTGAACCAGTTTTCTAAGTTCCTCTGAAACAGCTTCCCTGACGGAAAATGGTAAGCGCTGTAATTTCTGTCATACAGGCATCACATTATTCTGTATTTTAACTTTATGCAGAAATCCATAAGCACAGCCGAGTTTCTCCTCAACCTGGTGTTGGGTCCCAGCTGAAATTGGTGTGTGTACGGCAAGAGTGCTTTGCTGAAGAAGATCAATTCGTCCATTAACTACCCTGAGATTTAAAGCAGCCAATAAATCTCTGCCAAGGATAAGATGGCCTTTGTAGACAATGTAGAACTCTGCAGTTACACAGCAATCACCAAAAGTAACTATTGCTGGCAGGCAGCCATGTACTGGAATACAAATCGCTCACCAACTGAAGTTTGGGTTCAGTAAGAGACACATCTTTAAAGTAATGCAAATAGAGAGAATCCAGTAGTATAGATACTGCTGAGCCAGTGTCCAACACTAGCTGAATAATGTGTGATCTGCCTGAGGGTATGGCAGAAACGTTTACAGTGCACTTCATCTGTTCTGGGATATGTGCAGTAGTGATTTTGTCCACACTCAGCACAGTAACATCTGGTATTGTAACTGCATGCACCTGTTGATTGAAATTGCTACTGCAGCATACTTTAGCAAAATGCCCCATCTTTTTGCAATGATTGCACTGAGCTACTTTTGCTGGACATCCTATGTAGCTTGCAGGAGGTTGTGGGGATCCACAGCGAAAGCATGCTTTTACGGTATTTTGCATTTGCTGATTCGGTGGCTTTTTTATTATTTTTCCTCTTGCAATTGTTTGTCTGCAGCAATAGTGAACTTTTTTGCAAAGGAGTCACAACCTGGACTGTGCCTCCTGTATCTTTGCTCATTATTTTGGTTTCAGCTGTAGCTGACTCAATCTGAGTAGCAATGGTTATTGCTTTTTCTAGTGTAAGTTGTGGTTAAAGATAATAATTGGAGATATACCAATCTCCTAGAACTGGAAGGGACCTCAAAGTCATCAAGACCAGCCCCCTGCCTTCACTAGCAGGACCAAGTACTGATTTTTGCCCCAGATCCCTAAGTGGTCCCCTCAAGAACTGAGCTCATAATCCTGGGTTTAGCAGGCCAATGCTCAAACCACTGAGCTATCCCTCTGGAAGTAAGCATTTACTTACACGAAGCATGGTTGTTTTCTCAATGAGCTGGTCTCTAATCATCTCGTCTGCCATATTCCCAAAGTCACAAGTTATAATCAGACTCCTCAGGGAAGCACTAGACTTCATTATAGTCTCCTCTGGTTTCTGCTCACGCTGGCGAAATCTGTAGCGATTAGCTACTACATTCACTTTTGGCACAAAATGGTTCTTTAATGCAGTGAGTGCAGTCTCATATTTATCATCTGCAAGGGGAAACGTGTAAAATATACGCTGCCTTTCTGCTCCAAGGCAGTGGATTAGCAGAGCACGCTTTCTTACTTCAGAAATCTCGGTAGCACTGATTGCAAGCAGATAAGTCTCAGATATGTGGATCCAGACAGTAAAAGCAATTGGAGGCTCACCTGGGCTTTGCAGAAAGGGTGCAGGTGCGTTCAGAGGCAGAAGATCCATCCTCGTCACCAAAATGTTGTATCAACCAGGCGAGGTATTAACAAGCTTCAACAGGACTTTATTTTTACAGTGGAAACCTCTTGTCAAGGTTCCTTCCTCACTCTGAACTTTAGGGTACAGATGTGGGGACCTGCATGGACACTTCTAAGCTTAATTACTAGCTTAGATCTGGTATTGCTGCCACCATCCAGAATTTTCAGTGTCTGGATCACTCCCTTTCCCCGCAAAACCTTCCCCTCCCTGGGTAGCCTTGAGAGACTCCACCAATTCCCTGGTGAGTCCAGATCCAATCTCTTGGATCTTAAAACAAGGAGAAATTAACCACCCCCCCTCCTTTCTCCCACCAACTCCTGATGGATCTAGATCCAATCCCCTTGGATCTAAAAACAAGGAAAAAATCAATCAGGTATTAAGAAAAAGGCTTTTAATTAAAGAAAAGAAAGGTAAAAGAAAACCCTCTGGGAGAGATTAGCATACCAGCTACTCTCTCAGACAACAGATTCCAAACACAGAGGATATTCCCCTGGGCACAAATTTAGTTACACAAAAAAATACCCAAATACCCAATTTGATTCTACCTCTAACTGCATAAGACAGGTTACAAAGAAATAAACGTAAACCTATTTATTTCTTTCTAACACTTACTACTCTGATAAGAGGCTGGTTCCTTGATCTTTTTCACTCCAGCTGAAACTGAAACTCTCAAACAAAGGAAAAACTTCCCTCCTTCCTTTTGAAACATCTTCTTCCCACATTGGTTCCTCTGGTCAGGTGTTAGCTAGGCTAGGTGAACTTTTTAACCCTTTACTGGTAAAAGAGGCATTAACCCTTAACCATCTGTTTATGACACGTCTTTACCAACCTGCTGCTGCACCCTCTGTAACTCTCACTCAGCCTCCTCAACTCCTCCCCCCTTCTTCCTGTTTCCTGTCCTTATAGACTCATAGACTCTAGGACTGGAAGGGACCTCGAGAGGTCATCGAGTCCAGTCCCCTGCCCTCATGGCAGGACCAAATACTGTCTAGACCATCCCTAATAGACATTTATCTAACCTACTCTTAAATATCTCCAGAGATGGAGATTCCACAACTTCCCTAGGCAATCTATTCCAGTGTTTAACTACCCTAACAGTTAGGAACTTTTTCCTAATGTCCAACCTAAATCTCCCTTGCTGCAGTTTAAGCCCATTGCTTCTTGTTCTATCATTGGAGGCTAAGGTGAATAAGTTTTCTCCCTCCTCCTGATGACACCCTTTTAGATACCTGAAAACTGCTATCATGTCCCCTCTCAGTCTTCTCTTTTCCAAACTAAACAAACCCAATTCCTTCAGCCTTCCTTCATAGGTCATGTTCTCAAGACCTTTAATCATTCTTGTTGCTCTTCTCTGGACCCTCTCCAATTTCTCCACATCCTTCTTGAAATGCGTTGCCCAGAACTGGACACAATACTCCAGTTGAGGCCTAACCAGCACAGAGTAAAGCGGAAGAATGACTTCTCGTGTCTTGTTTACAACACACCTGTTAATGCATCCCAGAATCATGTTTGCTTTTTTTGCAACAGTATCACACTGTTCACTCATATTAAGCTTGTGGTCCACTATGACCCCTAGATCTCTTTCTGCCATACTCCTTCCAAGACAGTCTCTTCCCATTCTGTATGTGTGAAACTGATTGTTCCTTCCTAGGTGGAGCACTTTGCATTTATCTTTATTGAACTTCACCCTGTTTACCTCAGACCATTTCTCCAATTTGTCCAGATCATTTTGAATTTTGACCCTGTCCTCCAAAGCAGTTGCAATCCATCCCAGTTTGGTATCGTCCGCAAACTTAATAAGCGTACTTTCTATGCCAACATCTAGATCGTTGATGAAGATATTGAACAGAACCGGTCCCAAAACAGACCCCTGCGGAACCCCACTTGTTATACCTTTCCAGCAGGATTGGGAGCCATTAACAACTACTCTCTGAGTACGGTTATCCAGCCAGTTATGCACCCACCTTATAGTAGCCCCATCTAAATTGTACTTTCCTAGTTTATCTATAAGAATATCATGCGAGACCGTATCAAATGCCTTACTAAAGTCTAGGTATATCACATCCACTGCTTCTCCCTTATCCACAAGGCTCGTTATGCTATCAAAGAACGCTATCAGATTAATTTGACATGATTTGTTCTTTACAAATCCATGCTGGCTATTCCCTATCACCTTACCACCTTCCAAGTGTTTGCAGATGATTTCTTTGATTACCTGCTCCATTATCTTCCCTGGCACAGAAGTTAAACTAACTGGTCTGTAGTTTCCTGGGTTGTTTTTATTTCCCTTTTTATAGATGGGCACTATATTTGCCCCCTTCCAGTCTTCTGGAATCTCCCCTGTCTCCCATGATTTCCCAAAGATAATAGCTAGAGGCTCAGATACCTCTTCTATTAACTCCTTGAGTATTCTAGGATGCGTTTCGTCAGGCCCTGGTGACTTGCAGGCATCTAACTTTTCTAAGTGATTTTTTTACTTGCTCTTTTTTTATTTTATCTTCTAAACCTACCCTCTTCCTGTAAGCATTCACTATACTAGACATTCCTTCAGACTTCTCAGTGAAGACCGAAACAAAGAAGTCATTAAGCATCTCTGCCATTTCTACGTCTCCCGTTACTGTTTCCCCCTCCTCATTGAGCAGTGGGCCTACCCTGTCCTTAGTCTTCCTCTTGCTTCTAATGTATTGATAATAAGTCTTCTTGTTTCCCTTTATCCCCATAGCTAGTTTGAGTTCATTCTGTGCTTTTGCTTTTCTAATCTTGCCTCTGCATTCCTGTGTTATTTGCCTATATTCATCCTTCGTGATCTGACCTAGTTTCCATTTTTTATATGACGCCTTTTTATTTTGTAGTTCACACAAGATCTCAAGGGTAAGCCAAGGTGGTCTTTTGCCACATTTTCTATCTTTCCTAACCATCGGAATAACTTGCTTTTGGGCCCTTAATAGCGTCCCTTTGAAAAACTGCCAACTTTCGTCAGTTGTTTTTCCCCTCAGTCTTAATTCCCATGGGACCTTACCTATCAGCTCTCTGAGCTTATCAAAATCCGCCTTCCTGAAATCCATTGTCTCTATTTTGCTGTACTCCCTTCTACCCTTCCTTAGAATTGCAAATTCTATGATTTCATGATCACTTTCACCCAAGCTTCCTTCTACTTTCAAATTCTCAACAAGTTCCTCCCTATTTGTTAAAATCAAGTCTAGAACAGCTTCCCCCCTAGTAGCTTTTTCAACTTTCTGAAATAAAAAGTTGTCTGCTATGCAGTCCAGGAACTTACTGGATAGTCTGTGCCCCGCGGTGTTATTTTCCCAACATATATCTGGATAGTTGAAGTCGCCTATCACCACCAAATCTTGGGCTTTGGATGATTTTGTTAGTTGTTTGAAAAAAGCCTCATCCACCTCTTCCACCTGATTAGGTGGCCTGTAGTAGACTCCCAGCACGACATCACCTGTGTTTTTTACCCAGAGACTCTCCACACTTCCGTCTCATATGTCCATCTCCACCTCAGTCCAAGTGTGTACATTTTTAATATATAAGGCAACACCTCCTCCCTTTTTCCCATGTCTATCCTTCCTGAGCAAACTATACCCATCCACACCAACATTCCAGTCGTGTGTATTATCCCACCAAGTTTCAGTAATGCCAATAATGTCATAGTTGTATTTATTTATTAGCACTTCCAGTTCCTCCTGCTTATTACCCATACTTCTTGCATTTGTATATAGGCATCTAAGATACTGGTTTGATCTTGCCTCCCAGCTTTGCCCTGACCCTCCTTCCTCTCTGCCATTATAGCCCATGCTCCCGCCTGTTTCCAACCCATCTCCCAGGTCTTGTTCCCTACTTACCTGTGGGGTTTGCTCACCTGTCCCCGTCAAACCTAGTTTAAAACCCTCCTTACTAGGTTAGCCAGTCTGTGCGCAAATAAGGCCTTTCCCCGCTTCGAAAGGTGAACGCCATCTGTTCCTAGCAGTCCTTCCTCGAACAGCATCCCGTGGTCAAGGAAGCCAAAGCCCTCCTGGCGACACCATCTTCGCAGCCAGGCATTCACCTCCACGATGCATCTGTCTCTGCCCGGACCCCTACCTTCAACAGGAAGAATTGGAGAATACCACCTGCGCTCCAACCTCCTTAACCCGTACTCCCAGAGCCCTGTAGTCACTCTTGATCTGCTCAGTGTCACACCTCACAGTATCATTTGTGCCCACATGGATGAGTAGCATGGGGTAGTAGTGAGAAGGCCGGATAATCCTCGACAATGCCTCTGTAACATCTCGGATACGGGCCCCTGGCAGGCAGCATACCTCCTGGGATGAACGGTCAGAGCGACAGATGGGTGTCTCCGTCCCCCTCAGCAGAGAGTCTCCAACCACCACTACCCTACGTTTCTTATTATCAGTGGTGGCAGCAGACCTCCCAGCCTTAAGGGTACGAGGCTTCACCCCCTTAACTGTTGGGTGTGATGTCTTCTCTCCTGTATCAAGAAGAGCATAACGGTTATCTATTACCACAGCAGGAGGGTTTGCAGCAGGGGTGGAGCACTGCCTGCTGCTAGAAGTAACCAGCTGGCTGTGTCCACCCTGAGCCATCTCCTCCTCCACTGGTGTGTCAGATACACCCTGAGGCATCTCCTCCTCCACTGGTGTGTCAGTAGTCCTGTCAACTGGGACAGCTATGTCAGCTGTCTCCACATGGATACTGTCCAGGAATTGCTCATGGATATGGATGTTCCTCAGCCTAACCACATCCTCCTGTAGCTCTCCCACCTGCTGCCTGAGAGATTCCACCAGTAGGCACCTTTCACATTGGATGCCACCCCAGCCTGGATATCAGTAAGTGGAAATTGCAAATTACAGTCTTTGCAAGCCCACACCAGAATCTGGGTAAAAGCATCCATGCTTTGGTGCTCGGTCTGGCTACAGGCGCAGGTGGAGGAGACAGAAGCAGTGCTGCCACAGGTTTTGTGGGTCCTCCTCACCATTGTAAGCCTTCCTCTGTCAAACTCCCTCAAATTCCCGTCTGCAGCTCCCTGTCAGCTCTGCTCTGCTCTGAACAGAAAGGTTTTGGATGTGGCTTGGTTTATAGGTTCAGGGGACCAATGGGTCACAGATGAGACTGACAAGGGACCACCCCTCCCTTCCTACCCCCCTTCCAAACTCCCTCGCAAAACTCCCTGTTAGCAGCTCCTGTTCGCTAAGCTCCTTTCCGACTCCCAACATCCTGTGGTCCCAGTTCTAATGATTACAAGCATATCTAAACACCACATCCTGTCTGCTCCAGCAAAGACCCAGGGTCTGAATTACTTGCCCCAAAGCTGTAGGTTTACCTGAAAGCAGCTCACAGAAGTCTGCTTGTCTTTAACATTCAGATGCCCAACTCCCAGTGGGGTCTGTCACGGAGTGTGGGGGAGTCCGGCCCTGCACCCCTCTTCCTGGGACCCACAGTGACTCTCAGCCAGCCAGTAAAACAGAAGGTTTATTGGACAACAGGAACACAGGTTACAGCAGGGCTTGCAGGCACAGTCAGGACCCCTCCACCGAGTCCTTCTGGGCTTTCAGGGTGCTTGGATCCTAGCTAGGATACCCTGAATTTCGCCCACACAGCCCCAAGCCCAAACTCAAACTGCTTCCCTCCTGCCACTCCCTTCCTTTGTCCCCTTCCCGGGCAAAGGTGTTGACCTTTCCCCTCCCTTACCTAGCTCAGGTTACAGGCCCTGGCATCGTCCATCCCCTAAAGTCCTCCCCTGCTCTCCCATTCCCCACACACAGACAGTCCCTACTGCATCACATCTCTCCCCCCCTTCGAGACTGAACTGAGCGGGGTCACTCTGCCCTGGGGAAGTTCAGGGTCCCCTCTCCGGGACAACGCATCCGCTGTCAGGTTGGCACTTCCCTTCACATGAACCACGTCCATGTCATAGTCCTGCAGGAGCAGGCTCCACCTCAGGAGCTTGGCGTTGGCTCCTTTCATCTGGTGCAGCCAGGTCAGGGGAGAGTGGTCGGTGTACACGGTGAAGTGTCGCCCAAAGAGATATGGCTCTAGCTTCTTAAGGGCCCACACCATGGCCAGGCATTCCTTCTCGATGGCCGCTCAGCTTTGTTCCCGGGGTAGCAGCTTCTTACTCAGGTACACGATGGGGTGTCTCTCCCCCTTTTCATCCTCCTGCATTAACACCGCCCCCAGTCCCGTGTCTGAGGCATCGGTGAACACCATAAAGGGTTTGTCAAAATCTGGGTTTGCCAGAACTGAGCCACTTACCAGAGCCTCCTTCAACACCCGGAAAGCCTCCTGGCACTACTCAGTCCAGATCACCTTGTCTGGCTTCCCCTTTTTGCACAGTTCAGTGATGGGGCCGGCTATGCACTAAAGTGGGGCACGAACCTTCGATAGTACCCCGCCATCCCAATAAAGGCCTGGACCTGCTTTTTGGTTTGGGGGGCAGGCCAGTCTCTGATCACCTCCACCTTGGCTGGTTCCGGCTTCAGGCAGCCGCTCCCCACCCGATGGCCCAGGTAAGATACTTCAGCCATCCCCACCTTGCACTTCTCAGCCTTGACTGTTAACCCAGCCTTTCGGAGTCGGTCCAGGACTTGTTTAACCTGGGACATGTGGTCCTCCCTGGTCTGGCTGAAGACGCAGATGTCATCAATATACGCCACGCCAAAACTCTCCATCCCCCGCAGTAGCTGATCCACCAGAAGGTGGCCGGCTCTCCCTTGAGGCCGAAGGGCAGGGTCAGAAACTCATAGAGCCCCAGAGGGGTGATAAAGGCCGATTTCAGCCTGGCATCTGCGTCCAGCGGCACTTGCCAGTAGCCTTTGGTAAGATCCATAGTGGTGAGGTACCGAGCACCTCCCAGCTTGTCCAGGAGCTCGTCAGGCCTGGGCATAGGGTAGGCATCAGATACTGTGATGGCATTGAGCTTTCAATAGTCCACACAGAACCGGATTGACCCATCCTTCTTGGGAACCAGCACCACTGGCGAGGCCCAAGGGCTGGAAGACGGCTGGATCACCCCCAAAGCCAGCATGTCCCTGACCTCTCTTTCAAGATCCTGTGCAGTTTTACCAGTGACCCGAAAAGGGGAGCATCTTATAGGGGGATGTGACCCGGTCTCCACCCGGTGGACAGTCAAATTAGTGCGTCCAGGCTGGTTGGAAAACAGCTGTCGGTATAGATGCAGCACGCCCCTGATCTCAGCATGCTGGCCCGGGGTCAGTTGATCAGAGAGGGGAATTGCCTCCAGGGGGTAACCAGCCTTAGTCCCAGGGAATAGATCTACTAAGGGGTCATCTCCCTGCTCCTCCCAATGTCCACACACGGCCAACACCACATTCCCCCTATCATAGTATGGTTTCATCATATTCACATGGTACACCCGACGGTGATGTGCCCGGTTTGACAGCTCCACCACATAGTTTACCTCACTCAGTTGCTTGATAACCTTGAAGGGCTCTTCCCAGGCGGCCTGGAGTTTGTTTCTCCTCACGGGGATGAGAACCATCACCTGATCCCCAGTGGCGAAGGCACGGGCTCGTGCTGTGCGGTCATACCAGACCTTCTGCCTCCTCTGGGCTCGGGCCAGATTCTCCCTGGCCAGGCCCATGAGCTCAGCCAGTCTTTCCCGGAAGGTCAGGACATACTCCACCACTGACTCTCCCTCGGGTGCGGCCTTCCCCTCCCATTCGTCCCTCATCAGGTCTAGGGGTCCCTTTACCCGCCTTCCATACAACAGTTCGAAAAGTGAAAATCTGGTAGATTTCTGGGGTACCTCCCTGTATGCAAACAGCAGGTGAGGTAAGTACTTGTCCCAATCTTGCGGGTACTGGTTCATAAATGTTTTTAGCATCATCTTCAGCGTCCCGTTGAACCTTTCCAACAGCCCATTGGACTGGGGGTGATACGCTGAGGCCCAGTTGTGCTGGACCCCACATTTCTGCCATAAGGACCGGAGCAGGGCCGACATGAAGTTGGACCCCTGGTCCGTTAAGACCTCCTTGGGGAACCCCACCCGGCTGAAAATTGTCAGCAGCGCATCTGCCACTGTGTCTGCTTCGATAGAGGACAAGGCCACCGCCTCGGGGTAGCGAGTGGCAAAATCCACCACCACCAGGATGTATGTCGTCTTGTTGAGGGGTCCCACTATGTCCATGACCACCTTCTGGAAAGGTTCTTCTATGATGGGTAAAGGCCTCAAAGCCGCTTTCCCCTTGTCCCGGGCCTTCCCCACCCTCTGGCAGGGGTCACAGGATTGGCAGTACTGTCGGACATGGGTAAAGACCCCAGGACAGTAAAAGTTCTGTAGCAGCCTCTGCCTGGTGCGCCGGATTCCCTGGTGCCCTGCGAGAGGGATGTCATGGGCCAGGTTCAGCAGCTTGTGACGAAACTTCTGGGGAACCACCAGCTGCCTCCTGACCCCCCATGACTCTACTTCCCCTGGGGGAGCCCATTCTCGGTACAGGAACCCCTTCTCCCACAGGAACCTCTCCTTGCAACCTCTCCTCATGATCTGTACCGCACTAAGGTCAGCCCGGTCCCTGTGCTTCCGCAAGGAGGGATCTTTCTGCAACTCGGCCTGGAACTCAGCGGCTGGGACAGGGATGGGGACCGGCTCTCTCTTGCTGGCTGGGTCTGAGGCCGCAGCCTCTCTGAACCATGCCCCTGGGCGTTCCCCGCTCCCTGGGTTAGGGTCCTGCACCTCAGGTCGAGTACCTTCCCCATTGTCGGGGTGCCGTGCCCTTTGCCGACTCTGACTACGAGTCACGACCAGGGCACTCTGGGTGTTACTAGGCCAGTCCTCGAGGTCCCCTCCCATTAACACGTCAGTGAGCAAATATCAGTGTACCCCCACATCCTTGGGGCCCTCCTTGGCCCCCCATTTCAGGTGTACCCTTGCCACGGGTACCTTGAATGGGGTCCCGCCCACACTCATCATGGTCAGGTAGGTGTCGGGCACCATCCGATCTGAGGCCACCACCTCGGGCCGGGCCAGCGTCACCTCTGCGCCCGTGTCCCAGTACCCAGTGACCTTCCTCCCATCCACTTCCAGGGAAACAATGCACTCTTTCCGGAGGGGCAGCCCCGCGCCCACCCGGTAAACCAAAAACCCGGAACCTGGAGCATCCACAGGTGGTATGTTGCCAGCCCCCCTTTCCTGGGAATGTAGCCCCTCCTCCGATTGGGTTTTTACCCAGTCCACCCTCTGCGGGTTGGGTCTGCTTGGTCTGTCCCTGAGCTTGGGGCACTGGGCCCGTATGTGACCTCGTTGGCCACAGCGATAGCAGCCCATGTCTCGTGGGTCCCCTTGAGTGGGTCGGAGGGACCTGCCACTGGATGTTCCCCTTTTGGGGGGGTTCTCCATAGGCCCCCTTTGGGAGGTCCCATGATGACTCTCTCTCTGCGTTGAGGCAGGCCTGCTCCTTTGAGACTCCTCCCTGCCATCCCCTGCCCGACTGTCCACAAATTGGTCGGCCAGCTGGCCTGCATGCTGCGGGTTCTCCGGCTTCTGGTCCATCACCCACAGCCTCAGGTCGGACGGGCACTGCTCGTACAGGTGCTCCAGTATGAATAGGTCAAGCAGGTCCTCTTTAGTTTGGGCCCCAGCTGTCCACTTGCGGGCATACCCCTGCGCCCGGTTGACCAGTTGTAGGTATGTGACCTCACGGGTTTTACGCTGGCTCCGGAACTTTTTCCGGTACATCTCAGGAGTCAGCCCAAACTCGCGGAGCAGGGCCTGTTTGAACAGTTCGTAGTCCCCTGCCTCCGCCCCTTTCAGTCGGCTGTACACCTCCACGGCTGTGGAGTCCAGTAAGGGGGTGAGAACTGCGATCCTGTCTGCAAGGTCAACCCTGTGCAGCTCGCAGGCATTCTCAAAGGCCGTCAGGAAGGTATCTATGTCCTCCCCCTCCTTACGCCGGGGCAGCAAGTGCTTATCAAAGCTCTTTGTAGGCTTGGGTCCCCCCTCACTCACCACAGCCGGAGCCTCACTGCTCCTCAGCCGGGCCAGCTCCAGCTCATGTTTACGCTGTTTCTCCTTCTCCTCCCGCTCATGTTTACGCTGGTTCTCCTCATGTTTACGCTGGTTCTCCTTCTCCTCTCACTTACGCTGGCGCTGGTTCTCCTCATGTTTACGCTGGTTCTCCTCATGTTTACGCTGTTTCGCCTTCTCCTCCAGCTCTCGCCTCTTTAACTCGAGCTCCTCCCGTCTCAGCTCCCTTTCATATTCCAGCCGCCTCCGCTCCACGGATGCCGAGCGTCGCCGGGAGGATCCCCTGCTGGGGGGTGAGCTTCGCCGGGAGGCTCCCCTGCAGGCCGGGGGTGTCACGGTGCCCTCGGTACACACTGGGCTCCTCCCCGCCCTTCCCCTACGCCTAGGGGGGTGGGTCTCGGGAAGCCCTCGTCCGCCGGCTGACCACTCCCAGCGGGGACAGACACTGGTGCCTGCGCTGCATTTGCCCAGCTGCTTCCCTCAGAGACAGGGCTCCGTTCATTCATGCGGTCTCCCTGCTCCAGCTGGGCAATCAGCTGGTCCTTGGTGCGTCTCCCCGGGCGCAACCCCCTCTGCTTGCACAGCTCCAGCAGGTCGCACTTGCGCCGCTTGGCATACATCTTCCTGCTGGCCACTCACAGGCCGGGGTGCTCGCCGCTCCCCACGGTTTCCAGGGGGACCCCTAGTGCACCAGCCCTTCTTGAGGTCACCACCTCTCTGCCAGGGTCGAGCTGCAGACTCCTTCGCCCCTGGGACCGCTCGCTGCAATCCCCCAGGGGACCCTGTTACTGCAAAGTCCTTCTCACTGGGCATACACTCCCAGGGGTTAATCACCCCTTCGTTTTAGTTTTACTGCTCCCCAGTCACTTACTGCAGGAAGCGCCGTCCACGGGGTGCAGTATATCCCACTGCTGCCACCAGTTGTCACGGAGTGTGGGGGAGTCCGGCCCTGCACCCCTCTTCCTGGGACCCACAGTGACTCTTAGCCAGCCAGTAAAACAGAAGGTTTATTGGACAACAGGAACACAGGTTACAGCAGAGCTTGCAGGCACAGTCAGGACCCCTCCACCGAGTCCTTCTGGGCTTTCAGGGTGCTTGGATCCTAGCTAGGATACCCTGAATTCCGCCCACACAGCCCCAAGCCCAAACTCAAACTGCTTCCCTCCTGCCACTCCCTTCCTTTGTCCCCTTCCCGGGCAAAGGTGTTGACCTTTCCCCTCCCTTACTTAGCTCAGGTTACAGGCCCTGGCATCGTCCATCCCCTAAAGTCCTCCCCTGCTCTCCCATTCCCCACACACAGACAGTCCCTACTGCATCACAGGGTCTAAACCCAAATAAAGCTGGTTTACCCTGTATAAAGCTTAAAGCATAAATTGTTCACCCTCGGTAACACTGATCGAGAGATATAGGCAGTTGTTTGCTCCCCCAGGTATTCATACATACTCTGAGTTAATTAATAAGTAAAAAGTGATTTTATTAAATACAGAAAGTAGCATTTAAGTGGTTCCAAGTAGTAACAGACAGAACAAAGTAAGTCACCAAGCAAATAAAATAAAACACGCAAAACTGTGTCTAATCAAACTGAATACAGATAATCTCACCCTCAGAGATGCTTCGGTATTTTTTTTCTCAGACTGGACTCCTTCCAGGCCTGGGCACAATTCTTTCCCCTGGTACAGCCCTTGTTCCAGCTCGGGTGGTAGCTAGGGGATTCCTCATGATGGCTCCTCTCTCCCTTTGTTCTGTTCCACCCCTTTATATATCTTTTGCATAAGGCAGGAATCCTTTGGTCCCTCTCTAGGTTCCCACCCTCTCCTTCTCAGTGGAAAGACACCAGGTTAAAAATGGATTCTAGTCCAGGTGCCATGATCACATTACACTGCAGGACTTCAAGCTTTCATTCCTCCCAGCTTGACTCACGGGAAGGCCTGCCTGCAAACAGAGCCATCCAGGCAATTGCCCTGATTAATGGGAGTCATCAAGATTCCAAAGCACCACCAATGGCCCACACTTTGCATAATTACAATAGGACCTCAGAGTTATATTTCATATTTCCAGTTTCAGATACAAGAATGGTACATTTATAGAAACAGGAAGATCACACTCAGTAGATTATAAGCTTTGTAATGATATCTTACAAAAGACCTTTTGCATGAAGCATATTCCAGTTACATTATATTCACTCATCAAATTTTTATAAATCATATAGACTGCAACGTCACAGCCAGGATGCTGAGAGCAGAAGGGGGCTGCAGGGAAGGAGCTGGCAGTCACTCTCTGGGAGCAGAGAGGGGGTGAGGATGACGTCCAATGGGAAGATTAAGCCTTGGGATCCCAAAGAAAGGTCAAGCCAGGAAAGAAAGCCCCAGAAAGCCTGAGCAGGAGGTATCCCAGGGGAACAGCAGCAAGGAGTGGGGCTGTGCAGAGCTTGGCTGCTGGTTATTGGGTCCTAGGGCTGGACCCCCACATAGTAAGTTGTCCTGGGTTCCCCTGCTGGCTACTGGGAAAGTGGCACAGGGCCTGGAGACTTGGAATGGAAGCTCATATGAGACAGCATCAGACAGCTTTTCCAGTGGGATTTTATTACCCCAGAAGGGGAGATTACATGCTTACCTGGCTACAGGGCTGAGTCCTGAAGAGGGAGCACCCCCAAATCACAGAGGAGGAGAGGGCCCGCAGTGTGAGCACCTGACAGAATGGGGCACCAGGTGTGGGGAAAGCTAATTCTCAGACCCAGCCACAAGAAGGTGCTCCTGTGGTGAGCGGGATGCCTTCACAGAGCCCCAGTCCCTGACTGCAGCCTTCAGGCCCTACGGTAACACTACTTAACAATAATAACCACACCAATGAGTGACGCACATTCACTCAACGTGCTTTCCCTTGAACAATAACCTCCCTCTGCTTCCCCCATCACATCTGGTCGTGCCACCCATGCTGCGCTTTACGCGCTGCGAGCCCTGCAGAACCCCGGCTCTGTGGAACAGTTCCTGGGGATGTGGAATAGTGTAGCCGGAGCAGTGAATCACTACTGGCGGGGCAGGGATTGGATGTTTGAAAGTGGATGTTCATGGCGACGCTGATGGCAGAAAATAATAATTCTGCTTTGGGGTGTGTCTTCACCGCACAGTTAACCTGAGATCTTACTGGTGATTTAGCACCCTCTCCCAGGGACACAGGAAAACCTCTGACCTGGGTTTGGAGGGGCTTTATGCCTGGCCTAGCTTAGTTAGCCAGGAGAGCCAGTTAGAGCCCATGCTCCATTTCAGCTCAGGCTACCACCCACATTCTGTGCAGTGCAGACACTGGCTAAATCCCGTGAGTGTGGATAGTCCTCCAGTGCCTTCCCACAATTCCCCTCAAAGAACAGAGCAATTCTCTTGTAGCTAATCTGACTGCCCAGGAAAGAATCCGAGCGCATCTCAGCACAAAGACCCAGGGGATGTGCCCCTAGTGGCAAGGACCCCTAAACACACTGCAGTGGGGGCGGTCCCACTTGGGCAAGGCTAAACTGAGTGCTCAGGCCTGGGTTAACGGCGCAGTGAAGATGCAACAGGCAGCC
Source organism: Gopherus evgoodei (assembly GCF_007399415.2). NCBI lineage: Eukaryota > Metazoa > Chordata > Testudines > Testudinidae > Gopherus > Gopherus evgoodei. The sequence goes on along the minus strand of NC_044327.1, from coordinate 133,441,562 downwards.
CTGCCGCTCTTCCACACCAGGGTTCCAAGGTACATTTCAACCCACCGTGGATTTGGGTGGAGGTGCCGTCACATCACACAGGCTGCCAGCAGATCATCACAAGGACTGGAGAGGAGCGTTCGGCCTCCATGGCGCTTGTAGTTCTGGGCGTCTCTGCTGAGACTGGGTGCAAAGAGGTTTACACATGGCAGCAAATTTTGTCCTGCAGACACTTGTGCAGTATGAATAGAACTAAGACCCGCAAAATCCATTCTGCAGAAGCCACTGAGCAGCCATCACACTGTGACAACTTTCAGCCACTATCATAAAATCATAGAATATAGGGTTGGAAGGGACCTCAGGAAGTCATCTATTCCAACCCCTTGCTCAAAGCAGGACCAATTCCCAACTAAGTCATCCCAAGCTTGACCTTAAAAACCTCTAAGGAAGGAGATTCCATCATCTCCCTAGGGAACCCATTCCAGTGCTTCACCATCCTCCTAGTGAAAACGTTTTTCCTAATATCCAATCTAGACCTTCTCCACTGCAACTTGAGACCATTGCTCCTTTTTCTGTCATCTGCTATCGTTGAGAACAGCCGAGCTCCATCCTCTTGGAACCTCCCTTCAGGGAGTTGAATGCTCCTATCAAATCCCCCCTCATTCTTCTCTTCTGCAGACTAAACAATCCCAGTTCCCTCAGCCTCTCCTCATAAGTCATGTGCTCCAGCCCCCTAATCATTTTAATTGCCCTCCATTGGACTGTCTCCAATTTGTCCACATCCTTTCTGTAGTGGGGGGACCAAAACTGGATGCAATACTCCAGATGTGGCCTCACCAGTGCTGAATAGAGGGGAATAATCACTTCCCTCGATCTGCTGGCAATGTTACTACTAATGCAGCCCAATATGTCGTTAGCCTTCTTGGCAACAAGGGCACACTGTTGACTCATAGCCAGCTTCTCATCCACTGTAACCTCCAGGTCTTTTTCTGCAGAACTGCTGCTTAGCCAGTCAGTCCCCAGGCTGTAGCAGTACATGGGATTCTTCCATCCTGAGTGCAGGACTCTGCACTTGTCCTTGTTGAACCTCATCAGATTTCCTCTGGCCCAGTCCTCCAATTTGTCTAGGTCACTCTGGACCCTATCCCTGTCCTCCAGCATATCTACCTCTCCCCCCGGTTTAGTGTCATCAGCGAACTTGCTGAAGGTGCAATCCATCCCATCACTTAGATAATTAATGAAGATTTTGAACAAAACCAGCCCCAGGACCGACCCCTGGGGCACTCTGCTTGATACTGGCTGCCAAGTAGACATTGAGCCGTTGATCACTGCCCGTTGAGCACGACAATCTAGCCAGCTTTCTATCCACCTTATAGTCCATTCATCTAATCCATACTTCTTTAACTTGCTGGAAGAATTCCTTGGGAGACTGTATCAAAAGCTTTGCTAAAGTCAAGGTATATCATATTCACCTCTTTCCCCTCATCCACAGAGCCAGTTGTCTCATCATAGAAGGCAATCAAGTTGGTCAGGCATGACTTGCCCTTGATGAATCCATGTTGACTGTTCCTGATCACCTTCCTCTCCTCCAAGTGCTTCAATATGGATTCCTTGAGGACCTGATCCATGACTTTTCCAGGGACTGAGGTGAGGCTGACCAGTCTGTTGTTCCCTGGATTCTCCTAGGGCCCTATATTTGCCTTTTTCCAATCATCCAGGACCACCCCCAATCACCATGAGTTTTCAAAGATAATGGCCAATGGCTCTGTAATCACATGCACCAACTGTCTCATCACCCTCAGATGCATTAGATGCAGCCCATGGATTTGTGCAGGTCCAGCTCTTCTAAATAGTCCTTAACCTGTTCTTTCACCACTGAGGGTGCTCACCTCCTCCCCATACTGTGCTGCCCAGTGCAGCAGTCTGGGAGCTGACCTTGTCTGTGAAGACCAAGGCAAAAGAAGCATTGAGTACTTAAGCTTTTTCCATATCCTCTGTCACTAGGTTGCCTCTTCCATTCAGTAAGGGTCCCACGCTTTCCCTGACCACCACCTTGTTGCTGACATACCTGTAGAAACCCTTCTTGTTACTCTTCACATTCCTTGCTAGCTGCAACTCCAGTTGTGCCTTGGCCTTCCTGATTACACCCCTGCATGCTCTAGTGATATCTTTATACTCCTCCCTAGTCATCTGTCCAAATTTCCACTTCTTGTAAGAGTCCTTTTTGAGTTTAAGTTCACCGAAGATTTCTCTGTTAAGCCAGGCTGGTCGCCTGCCATATTTACTATTCTTTCTACACATCAGGATGGTTTGTTCCTGCACCCTCAATAAGGCTTCTTTAAAATACATCCAGCTCTCCTGGACTACTTTCCTTGTCATATTAGCCTCCCAGGAGATCCTGCCGCTCAGTTCCCTGAGTGAGTCAAAGTCTGCTTTTCTGAAGCTGAACCTGGTATGTTGAACAAGCATTCGAGAGATCTGTCAGTTTATCTAATCAATCTACCTAGTCATTTTGAAGGCACTGCCCCAATAGTCTTTAAGTATCAGCTTATCTTCATATGTGTCTCCAATGTTACTTTTTAAATAACCTTAATTGTCTGCTCTGTCTTATGTTTAAAATGAACTTTCCTCTGTAACCTTAGATGCATGTAGATTATATCCATAGCATTTTGTAAAACTACATAGACATTATTTGGGGTGATAATGGAATGAAAGCTTGTTTTGTAAAGCATATGCGCAAGGGGGCAGAGTTAAGGTTTCTGTGGGAAGCTCAACTTCTGAATTTCCTGAGTGTGATGAGATTAAGATCTCAGATTTAATGTTGCATTAAAGGAAAGCTGTCAGTTCCCATTTGATCCAAAAAAGCAGCTTTTACAAAACCTAAGGCCATGGGAATTTATTTTGTTTTTTATTCCAGGGGAAGCACATTTTTTAAACAACTCTGCTCTACAGTGTTGGCAACATAGTCACTGCAGCGCTGAGCTGATGCTTGTGATCCTGAAAGTGAACCTGACCAGAAAGGGACTAGCTGCAGAAGTGAAATTGACGGACCTATTTTCATTGTGGAAAGCCAGCAAAGTACAAGGAAGTGTAGGTGCCACTTAAACTGGGTGAAATTTATCTCTGTACAGAGGTGCAACATCAGGCTTATGCACCATTTACAACCTCAAATTAGCCTTAAGCAAGTGATGCAATGAGATTTGTGCAGGGCCATCTGCGCATGGGGTGAATTCAATGAATTCAGCAAACTCTGTTTTGTAAAAAATCTCTTACTTTAAACCATCAAAAGATTTTACGGGACACTTTCTTTACAATAGATGTAACTTGGAGGCAGCACTTTTGTGTTCATAACCCAGTAAAATACTTCACCTTATTCTGAAGCTGGGAGGTGATTTCATACGGTGCTATTGCTAATTGAATTACTGATTTGTAGCCCAGTGTTTTAAAAATAAGCTGAAATGTCCCACATTCCTTGGCTCCGGAGATCAAATGTATCCAAAGGAATTCAATAATATTTCGACATCTGTGTGTCTTGGCTGTCCCTAGTAAAGAGGAGTCAGATTCAGGCTGAGCCATTGTTTGTATTAATTATTTTCCCGTATAGCCGTCTCAGCTCATAGGCAGCAGGGGGGAATCGGCAGAGTTTCTCAGGACTCAGATGGAAACATATAGGAAGGTATGCATATCCTGGGACCAGGGAGGATGCTATCAGGCAAAGAACTCACCAGTATTCATCCAAGTGAGAGCTGGGAACTGGCTTTCAATGGTGCTTGTGGCCCTCATTGCTTGCTTTCTGCAAATACTCGTGCGAGCAAAATTCTGTTTGAAAGGGTGTTTGTGGAAAGGGATGGCATAGTGTTCAATTGTGTGAACGTGCATCCAGCAAATCTGCATGTGGATGGGTATTTGGAGGGGAATATTTGTGCAAACATATATTGGCAGGGGAGTACTCATGCACATACGTGCACCCCCAGGTGAGCTCTTGTGGGAACATTCACTAAAGGGCTTGTGCTAGCAGTGTTCGTGAGGCCAGTTTGATGGCCCTTTGTGGCTTTGGGACTTGGCCAGCCGGGGAGCAGAGGCAATACCATGGGACTGAGACCTACACGCATCAGTTGCAATGGTTTAAATTCAGTGACTAAATAGCTGTCTGTGATTGGCTCGCTCAGCAGTGTGTGGGACTGACCCAAAGCTCACAGAAGCCAATGGGAACATTCCACTGATTTCACTGGGCTTTATGTCAGGCCCACAATGCTCCAAGCGTCGGGTTATATTTATTGCAAATATAGTCAACCCTTTCCCATTGTAACCTGCCCCACAAAACCGAGGATAACACTTGCTGGCCATCCAGCTATGTTAAAGCAACACCAGCAACCCTTACCACATTCAGAGCCACCTCCTGCTGCCAAGCCTAGAGGAAGTCATCCAACTGCAACTTTCATTTAAAAGTTGTTTTAAAAAGTTTGTTCACTAAGCAGTGTGCACTAGGTGTATTTGTGTGACCCCATCCAATCCCACGTGTCCCTCCCTTGTCTATGCCCTACTATTATTAATTTGTATTAAAGTAGTGCTTAGAGCAGGGGTCGGCAACCTTTCAGAAGTGCTGTGCCGAGTCTTCATTTATTTACTCTGGTTTAAGGTTCCTTATGCCAGTAATACATTTTAATGTTTTTAGAAGGTCTCTTTCTATAAGTCTATAATATATAACTGAACTATCGTTGTATGTAAATTAAATAAGGTTTTTAAAATCTTTAAGAACCATCATTTAAAATTAAATTAAAATGCAGAGCCTCCCGGATTGGTGGCCAGGACCCAGGCAGTGTGAGTGCCACTGAAAAACAGCTTGTGTGCCACCTTTGGCACGTGTGCCATAGGTTGCCTGCCTCTGGCTTAGAGGCTCTAACCATGGCAGTGCAAGGTGCTGTACGAGGCTCTGTAAATTACAATCCCCATCTCAAAGACCTTACAGTCTAAGAGCACGTGTTAGGTCTAAACTGCCAGAGGTCAGAAGAACTCTATGGAGCTCGAGAGCTTGTCTTTTTCATCAGCAGAAGTTGGTCCAGGCGCCCGCCTTGTCTGTTTCAGCTGTCCGCTCCTCAGGGCAAGGACCTGTGGCAGTCTCTGCTCTGTGAGGTGCCTGCCTCAGCTTTGGGCAAGGTGGAAATAATAACTGATTATTAATCAGCCCACATATCTTGGGGGTCTCCCAGGATTAGGTCCCAGGCTTCACCTACCTCTGCATAAGACAGCTCTGAGCTGGTGAGCAGACTCATTGCTCTGTCACCGGTTGGTTTTCCATTCACTATTTTGTCAGGGAAAAAACATTTTAAAAACAACCAAACAGTGTGACACAACAAAAGAGGAATGTGTGGCCTGGCCACAGGCATGGTACAAGTGACAATCCGTCTTCCCAGAACTGTTCCCATTTGTAACCCACACACGGTCCAGTCCTGTCTCTCACATAGCCCTTTTCATCCATGCAGCCCAAAGTGCTTTGCAAAGAAAAAGCAGTGTCATTATCCTCATTTTACAGATGGGGAAACTGAGGCACAAAGGAGGGCATGTGTGTGTGTACTGTGACTTTTCAAGGCCATTCAATAGGTCTATGGCATAGCCCAGCAGGAAATGTGGTTCTCTTGACTCCAAGCCCATCACCTCAACACACCCCACTCACTGGGCTTCTCTGCCGCGCCATTTTAATGTACTACTTGTCTAAGTAGTGCCCAGAGGCTCTCATCAGTATCCGGGCCCCATTGTACACACACAAAGTAAGACACAGGACCTGCCCCAAATAGTTTATAATCTAATTGGCTTCATCTCTGTAACAGCATGGAGGACATGGGGAAAAAACCAAAGTTCACTGAATGAGGAAGAACAAAGTGAGAAAAATGAAGGGTTATTTTTTTTGGCAGGGTTTGCCAGCTGTATCTTAGTAGAGTGGTTCCTCAGAAGCTCCATTCAGTTTGATCAGAGATAGGCAGCAAACATCAGAAATGTTCTGCCTTTGCACAGTCCCTGTCTCTTTGGTTTTGTTGGCAGGGAATTTTTCCTATGTCCCTAGTCACCGACTCCATAGATATCCCACCTGTTCCTAGCATCTTCAGCCCCTGGTATGGAGTTATAGCACCGGTTCAAGGGTGTGAATATTGTCTGAGGAAAGCAGTGTGGAAGTTGGGAAAAGTGCAGACATCACCCACGAAAGCTCAGGCTCCAAAGCGTCTGTTAGTCTATAAGGTGCCACAGGATTCTTTGCTGCTAATATATTGATACTGCAACATCTTTCGGGGACAGCAGGAGAGAGTTTTTCTGTTCTCCCATGTTGCACATCTTGCTCTGGTCAAAGTGTTTATATCACCATCCTTAAGATAATACAACTGAGACATTAGACCCTGTGACGCTATTTCTAAGGGCTGGTCTACACTACATCAATAGATTGACATTCGCTGCATTAGGTCGAATTTATAATGTGTGTGTGTGTACACACCAACCCCTTTCCACCAACGTAAAGGGCTTTTAAAATCGACCCCTGTGCTCCACCTGGACAAGAGGAGTAGCGCTAGAGTTGACCTTCCCAGGTCGAATTAGGGGTAGTGTAGACAGCATAGTGTAATTTGATGGGTTTGGACTCCAGGAGGTATCCCAGAGTGCTCCAACGTGACCGCTCTGGACAGCACTTTCAATTCCACTGTACTTCAGCCAGGTACACAGGAAAAGCCCCGGGGAACTTTGGAATTTCATTTCCTGGTTCATCAGCATGGAGAGCTCACCAGCACAGCTGACCAGGCCTGCCCAGGGCCGCAAACGCACTCCAGTGTGGAACATACAGGAGACACTGGCTCTTTTTGCTGTGTGGGGAGCAGAGTCTGTGCAGGCAGAACTCCGATCCAGCAGAAGAAACGTTGACATCTCTACCAAAATGGCACAGGGCATGGGGGACAAAGGCTGCACCAGGGACATACAGCAGTGCCCCGTGAAAATAAAGGAGCTCAGGCAAGCGTACCAGAAGACAAGGGAGGCGAATAGTCGCTCTGGTGCTGAGCCACAGACATGCTGCTTCTATAAGCAGCTGCATGTGATTCTAGGCAGGGACCTCACCAGTACCCCTACACTCTCCATGGATACCTCCCAAGGGACCCAGGTGACCACGGGCAACAATGAGGAGGACATTGTTGATGAGGAAGAGGAGAATTCACAGCAGGCAAGTGGAGGATCCATTCTCCCGGACAGCCAGGGCTGTTTCCTAACTCTGGAGTCAATCCCAAGACTCACCGATGCAGAACCGTGATGGTGGGGAAGGCACCTCTGGTGAGTGCACACTTGTAATAACATCACAGGGGTTAAATGCAGTTGTGGGTAATGTTTAATGTGAGGTAAACAATTGGATACAGTGGCGGCCAGTCCAGCCACGCAAAGGGTGCTCCCCAGAAAAGCCTGTTTATGTGCCAAGAGTTTCCACACCAAAAAAGGTCCCCGGGTGTCCCCTGACACCTCCTCTCCTTTTGTGTGTGCTTACCAGGCCTGCCAGCAAACTGAAATTTGCTGCCCAGCGCTATGCCATGTGTTGTATCTTAGTGGCAAGCGCTTCTTTTAAAAAACAAAATGTGACCATGTACCTCAGGGAATGTATTTAGTGTTGTGAATTGTTTCATTCATTGCACGAGTTAACCTTTTCCTTTCAACAATGTATGTTTTTCCTTGCAGCTGCAACATTGTCTCTTGCTGCTTCCTCCAGTCCAGCACAAAGGCTGTCCCAGATTAGAAGGGGAAAAAGGCGGACAAGGAAAGACGTGTTCTGTGATTCAATGTGTTCCTCTCAGGCTGACAGGGCCCCACTGCATGCATGGAGGCTCACACTCTCAGAGAGCATGCGCACTGACCAAGAGGACAGGAAAGCATGCAGGGAACAAGAGCATAACACACAAGAGGAGATGTTGCGGTTTATGGGGGAGCAAAGAGATATGGCGAGGCATCTGGTTGAGGTGCAGGAAAGGCAGCTAGACCTTAGAGTCCCGCTGCACCCAGTGATGAACCAGCTGCCCTCCTCCCCAAGTTCCATATGCTCCTCTCCCAGACGTCCTAGAATGTGGGGGTGGAGGGGAAAGCTCCGTTATCGCTTGAACTCAACTCCAGGGAATGGTTCATGGAGCAGAAAGCTCTCATTCCCACAGCTTTGATTACTAGACAGTGCAATTATAATAAGCTTCATGTCCTCGCCCCTCCCTTACTGTGTTATCAGGCCCTTAGACCCTGATAACCTTGCTATTCATGGCTGTCTCTGTTCAGTGTTTATTAGCATAATAAAAATGCATGAATTGAGGACAAAAGGCTCTTTATTCACTGTGCACACTGTGGTTGGTGGGGACTTAGTTTACAGGGCAGCACATGTGCAAAAAGGGGGTAGGTTGGTAAGGAACAACACACAGAACTGTCACATCACTGTTGGAGCATTCATGAAACTGGGTTTCAAAGCCTCTCGGAGACGCAGTGTGCCTCGCTGTGCTCTCCTTATTTCCCTGGTGTCTTGCTGCTCATAATTGGCAGCCAGGCAGTCTGCCTCAACCCCTCACCCCTCCAGAAACTTTCCCCGCTTACTTTCACAGATATTATGAAGCACACAGCAAGCGCAACAACAATGGAACTATTGCTTTCACTGAAATCTAACCTAGTGAATAAACTGCGCTAGCGCCCCTTCAAACGTCCAAAGGCACATTCCACCACCATTCTGCACTTGCTCAACCTATAGTTGAACTGCTTCTTACGATTGTCCAGGCTGCCTGTGTATGGCTTCATGAGCCACGGGAGCAAGGGATACGCTGGCTCTCCAAGGATAACTATTGGCATTTCAACATCCCCGGCAGTAATTTTCCAGTCTGGGAAGAAAGTTCCTTGCAGCTTTCTGAAGAGACCAGAGTTCCTAAAGATGCATGTAGCATGCACCTTTCCCAACCACCCCACGTTGATGTTGGTGAAACGGTCACTGTAATCCACTATACCTATACCAGAAATCCACTGACCACTATACTTACCTACATGCCTCCAGCTTCCATCCAGGACACACCACACGATCCATTGTCTACAGCCAAGCTCTAAGATACAACCACATCTGCTCCAATACCTCAGACAGAGACAAACACCTACAAGATCTCTATCAAGCATTCTTAAAACTACAATACCCACCTGCTGAAGTGAAAAAACAGATTGACAGAGCCAGACGAGTACCCAGAAGTCACTTACTACAGGACAGGCCCAACAAAGAAAATAACAGAACACCACTAGCCGTATCCTACAGCCCTCAACTAAAATCTCTCCAGCGGATCATCAAAGATCTACAACCTATCCTGAAAGATGATCCCTCACTCTCACAGATCTTGGGAGACAGGCCAGTCCTCGCTTACAGACAGCCTCCCAACCTGAAAAAAATACTCACCAGCAGCCGCACACCATACAACATAAACACTAACCCAGGAACCTATCCTTGCAACAAAGCCCGATGCCAGCTCTGTCCACATCTCTATTCAAGTGACATCATCATAGGACCTAATCACATCAGCCACGCCATCAGGGGCTCGTTCACCTGCACATCTACCAATGTGATAGATGCCAGCATGTGCCAGCAATGCCCCTCTGCCATGTACATTGGCCAAACCAAACAGTCTCTACACAAAAAATAAATGGACACAAATCTGCCATCAGGAATCATAACATTCAAAAACCAGTGGGAGAACACTTCAACCTCTCTAACCACTCAGTGACAGACCTGAAGGTGGCAGTTTTGCAACAAAAAAACTTCAAAAACAGACTCCAAAGAGAGACTGCTGAACTCGAATTAATATGCAAATTAGATACAATTCACTTAGGTTTAAACAGAGACTGGGAATGGCTGGGTCATTATACTAATTGAATCTATTTCTCCATGTTAAGTTCTCCTCACACCTTCTATGGGTCATCTCGATTATCGCTTCAAAGGTTTTTTTTCTCCTGCCGATGATAGCTCATCTCAGTTGATTGGCCTCTTACAGCTGGCATGGCTACTCCCACCTTTTCATGTTCTCTGTATGTATAAATATCTCCTGTCTGTGTGTTCCATCCTATGCATCTGAAGAAGTGGGCTGTAGCCCACGAAAGCTCATGCTGAAATAAATGTGTTAGTCTCTAAGGTGCCACAAGGACTCCTGTTCTTTTTGTAATCCACTAGCACTTGCAACACCGTTGAGAAGTAGCCATTCCAGTTTATGTTACTCTTTAGCAAGGTGGTCCGGTCCCAAGATAGGGATGTGCATTCCGTCTATCGCCCCACCACAGTTAGGGAACCCCATCGCGGCAAAGCCATCCACTATGTCCAGCACGTTTCCTAGAGTCACTCCCCTTCTTAGCAGAAATGACTTGATTGCCCTGGTGACTTGGCTCACAGCAGCCCCTACGATAGATTTACCCACTCCAAACTGATTCCCGACTGACCAGTAGCAATCTGGCGTTGCAAGCTTCCACACGGCTATCACCACTCGCTTCTCCACTGTCAGAGCAGGTCTCAGCTTGGTAGTCCTGCACTTCAGGGCTGGGGAAAGCAATCTGCAAAGTTCCATGAAAGTGGCCTTATGCATTCGAAAGTTATGCAGCCACTGCTCCTCATCCCATCCCTGCATCACGATGCGGTCCCACCAGTCTATGCTATTTCCATGGCCCAGAAGCGGCGTTACACCGTGTCAACAAGCCTGGCTGCTGCTGCCAGTATGTGTGAATTGCTCCATTCCATGGCTTCCAGCATGGCTATTTGTATGGCACCATATTCTTCCATGCGGCGGATCCTGACTATGCTCTGCAGATACCTCAGGCCAATGTGTAAGGTGTTTGTGACACTCACAACAATAGTGTACAGCTGAGCAGGGTCCATGCTTGCAGTGCTATGGTGTCTGCACAAGTAACCCAGGCTTAGGCATGAAAATGATTGTTTGCCGTTGCTTTCAGGGAGGGAGGGAGGGAGAAGCCAAGTGCATCATGGGAAGCTGACGATATGTACCCAAACCACATCGCAAAAAATGTTTTTGTCCCGTCAGGCATTGGGCACCTAACCCAGAATTCCAATCAGGAGCAGGAACTGTGGGAAAGCTGCCTGCAGTGCATCGCTCCGTGAGTTGATGCTAGCCACGGTAGTGGGGAATGCGCTCCGCTGACAGACTGTTCATAGTGGGGACATTCAGCACTGACTTTGTAAAATCAGAGGCTAAAGGTCAATAAATTCAACCTAATTTCATAGTGTAGACAAGCCCCAAGAGTAGGAGAGAGCTAAAGATCCTACTACCTTCACTCATGCCTATAGCCTTGCTAATGACAACAGGACAGCTGGGATTAATAGGCACAACTCACATGAGTGTGGGTTGCTGGCTTGGTCTCTTTGCATCCTCAAAAAAATTCCAATTGGATAATTACCTCCTGACTCAATAAATTCCTTCTGCAAATTTGCTTGGGTACCACATCTTCCCTCATGGCCTCTTTTAAACTATTGTGAAGTATTGCTCTGTGCTGTTAAACAACTGCTTTGCATTGTCTCCCAGAGGTGGCTATAATCCAGTGGTGGGTGAATGATCCCAGCACATGTCAAATTTGTCAAGTGCTTCAGCTATTAAAATGGATCATAATGTGGGCAAGATTCTCAAGAGAAGCAGAACTGCTTTGCATTGTGCAGCTGCATAATCTAGCCCTGAAGGCAGTTTACTCAGCCTGGAGAAAATCAGCCCGGGCTGTACAAGTCAATTATTCAGCAAAATGCAAATCTGACCTTTGACCTGCCTTCACCTCCCCCCACACTCAGTGCCATAGCTGAGTGCCTGGATCACAAAATCAAGAAGGATGTTGATAAACTGGAGAGGGTTCAGAGAAGAGCCTGGAGAATGACTGAAGGATTAGAACACCTGCCTTCTAGTGCTAGACTCAAGGAACTCAATCTATTTAGCTTAACAAAGAGACTTGATCACAGTCTATAAATAATGACATGGGGAACAGATATTTTATAATTAGTTCTTCAGTCTAGCAGACAAAGATCTAACACGATCCTGTCCAATGGCTGGAAGTTAGACCAGTTCAGACTGGAAATACAGCATAAATTATTAACAGTGAGAGTAATTTACCATTGGAACAATTTACCAAGGGTCGTGGTGGATTCTCCATCACTGACGATTTTTAAATCAAGATGGGATAGTTTCCCCAAAGCTCTGTTCCAGGAATTATTGTGGGACAAGTCTCTGGCATGTGTTCTACAGGAGGTCAGACTAGATCAGGGGTCGGCGACCTTTCAGAAGTGGTGTGCCGAGTTTTCATTTATTCACTCTAATTTAAGGTTTCGTGTGCTAGTAATACATTTTAATGTTTTTAGAAGGGATCTTTCTATAAGTCTATAATATATAACTAAACTATTGTTGTATGTAAAGTAAATAAGGCTTTTAAAATGTTTAAGAAGCTTCATTTAAAATTAAATTAAAATGCAGAGCCCCCCGGACTGGTGGCCAGGACCCAGGCAGTGTGAGTGCCACTGAAAACCAGCTCGCGTGCCGCCTTTGGCACCTATGCCATAGGTTGCCTAGCCCTGGACTAGATGATCACAATGGTCCCTTCTGGCCTTGGAATCTATGAATCATGGAAGTTAGAGATGGCAAAGCTCTATTCGATAATCCACTTCATCTTCCCAAAGCTCCCTGCAAGAACATTGCAGGCAGGGGTTATCTGGTCTAGTTTTCAAGGTCCCCAACCCCTTCATCTGGCAGAGAATCCCATAGATGGGCCCAGCTCATGGTCTGTACGTTCTTTGGGTTACTCAGCCAGTCTGAACCCTCTGATTTGCTTTTCGAGTAGACCCTCTGGAGAAAAGACAGAAAGAAATTACCAGACTCAAGGATAACAATAGAACAATCAATTTTGTGTCATTTCTATATGTATCTTTTTACTGTATTTGGCACCTAGGTGCTATAGTAATTGGCATCCGATAAAAACAACAGAGCTTGCATGTGTAGACAATGTGGGAAGATGGATCCCAGGGTACCTTTCTGTCCCATAACATAGCCATGTTCCTTAGCCAAGGCCACATGGAACACAGCCCCACGGGAGTTCAGCACTGTAGCGCATCTCATGTTGATACCGTTTGGGGTGCATTGGGTAGTCTCAGGCATGAACAAGCCATGTGAATCTGTACTTATCTCCATCCTACAATCACAGGAAGTCCTGCCAGGCCAGCTAGTCCTCTCCCTCTTGAGGGTCCCTTGTTTTCCTCCAGACATTCTCCAAATGGGATCCACCAATGGCCCAGAAGAGAGAGTAGTGTAACTCACCCAGTGGTCCCATCACAGTCACCCCATTAGCAGTCCTCAGCCCTCCACCGTTGTGTTCCCATTTGTGACTGGGTACACCAGACCTGCTCATGCCCACCGCTGGAGACCTCATGGCCCTGCCACACCCCGCCCCCCAAAAGGGCAGTGAAGATAGTCCTCCAAGCTACCTAGAGTGGCTGTGTGGGACACAGCCAATCAGGGCCCAGCAGCCTAGTATAAGAAGAGCTGCAGGGCCAGAAGCAGGTCAGTTCATTGCTGGAGCTGTTGGAGTGGGGATGGCGTGTGGATGGCTGACGGAGCTACAGAACCCTGGACCAAGCAGTGCTGCCAGACGGAGCCCTGAGCTGGTTGCTGGGACTCTGTTAGGAAAAGGCCGTGGAGAAAGGGTGTAGATGGCGCGAAGCCTCAGGGAAGTGGCCCGGGAAACTAGAGAAGTGGTGCAACATACTTAAAGGGATACAGCAGATGGCTGCTACTGACCTGCTACCGACAGGGAGTAGTGGGCAGGCCTGAGTCCCTCCCAGCCCCCACTAGCCACTGGGAAGGAACTGAACTGCAATGGCCCAGCCAGAGGGCTGTAGCCAGGAAGCCCCAAGAGGGCAAAGACACTGTCTCCAGGGAGGGAGCCCTGTGGCGCTGCTCTATCCCCATTACACCCTGCCAGTCAAAACACTGGGATCCCCAATTCCCTCTAACCCACTCCCCACCATCTCAGACCCTCTTACGACCTCATCCCATACAGCAGCAAAGCCAGTGAACAATCCTTGCCAGGTGATTTATGGCCTGCTTTGGTAAGAGCAAATTTGTGACCTGAGTGATTGCATTTTGATTTGTTGCCTCTGACGGAAACGCGTCCCTGTGCACTTTGTAACAGGGCAGGACACTGTGTGTTTGGAGGCGCTGCATGGAACCCGCTAACCACCCAGATAATGGTGGCGTGAGCTGCGTACTAGAGAGGGTAGTCTTGGTGGCTGGGGGTGGGAGAGGGTTAGCTGGTATCACCTGCAAACTTCCCCCATTAACCTCTCTGTCTCCTTCTGTCCCCTGATCTCAAAGTCCCATGGCCTCTGCCTTAGTCCTTGCCTTGCTTAACGTTTGCATGTGCTCCTGTGCAATGAAGAAAGGGTCGTTTGGGGGACTGGATGCAGATACTCAGCATGGACCTGAGTGGGAGTTAAGGGAGTGGGTGGGAATTGCCTCATGGGGAAGGTGGGGAATGGGAAAGGGCGAGGTCAGCTAACCAGCAGGGTTGTTCTACCACTGGATCATCCCCCACAGAGCCACTTGAATGGGCTGGGATGCCAAAAAGTGGCCCTACAAATGGGACCGTCTGGTGACAAGGAGGCAGTTGTTGGGTAAGCATCACTCACAGACACAATTAGCACAGGTTGTCTGACGAGATTCTAAAATATAGCAGAGGAGAGAGAGGAGGAATCAAAAGAGAAATCAAGGGCCAGACGCCGATGTCAGCCGCACCAGTGTAAACCTGGTATAACCCCCCTGCAGGAAGTGGAGTCACTCCAGATTTGTACCAATGTACCCAAATATAACCCAGATGCCAGTATAACTCAAATGCAGATTCCTCTGCCATCCTCATCCCTGTACAAGGAGGTCTCCAAACCAAATACATGCTGCACAGCAACCCTTCCCACATTCAAATGGTGCAGGGTCTGTGCACACAAAGCCAGGCACTCAAAACTCACATTCTGGGAGGTACAAAAAGATAGATGTGCTTGTCAGCAACAAAAACAGCCTGGCTGAGCTGAATTTCAAGGGGCCACTTCTTGGCCTTTTTAGTTTCCACTACAAGGAGCACATGCATGATGCCTGGTGGGAATGAGCGTGCCAAGAAAAACGCAGCTGAATTGCTGGAGATGGGGCCACGAATTTCATGCTGTAAAACCCAGAGCAGAGGTGCTGTCAGGGAAGCTGAGTCCCTTCACACGCAGGCTGCAATGTTCCTTTCCCCTCCGAAGTGAATTTAGGGCCATATCCGCATCTCGGGGGGCCAGAGTCCTCTGTTTATCCAGAGAGCAGCAGACACAACAGAGACAGCAGCAATACCCTTCCCATACTGCCTCAGCCCTGCTCTATAGAGACCAGCCTTTAAGAAGTCACAGGGAGTATAGTAGCTAAGATTTAATCAGTCCTATGAGAAGGACCCGGGGGCCCATGGTAGGAACACAGGAGTAGCTAGAATGGATCAGACAAGGGCTCCACTCAGCCCAATATCCCATCTCTGATAGAGGCCAGTGCAAGCTGCTTCAGAGAAAGAGGTAAGAACCCTATAATGGACTGTCATGGATTAACTCCCAGTAGGTAGGGTGACCATATTTCCCAAAGGAAAAATGGGACACTGCATGGGGCTGGCCCAAGCCTTCCTCCTCCCCACACACAGGGCTGGCCTGAGCCGTGCGCCTGAGCTCCCCTGACATGGGGCTGGCAGGGCTTGGGCAAGCAGCGATGCATCTACTAGATGGGATGACCAGCTTTCCCTGGGGCTGGCATCGCTGCTCACTTGAGCCCTACCTTCACGGGGCTGGTATCACTACTCCCCCCCCCCCGCCCCCTGCATGTTCTTCCGCACCCTGCTTTTGCCAAAAAAAAGTCGGGACAGCCAGGACAGGGCTTAAAAAAGGACTTTCTCAGCCAAAATGGCACGTATGGTCACCCTATTAATAGGGTTACTCGGCATATTATGGGTGGGAGCCACATTCCATCTCTCCTTATTTCCAGTGGGACTTTCCTCCTGCTCTGATTGTGATGGAGTTAAATGAAGCAGCAAGTTCCCAGCCTGCAGTCCTGTGAGTAGATTTATTTTTGTTGCACTATATGGTCCCTTTATAAAACCACCAATGCCCAAGGCCTTATGATGGGAGGGGGTTAATTAGCTGATCCCAGCAGCTGATCCATGCCCCATGCTGCAGAGAATGGCAATAAATCCTCCGAAGTCCCTAGGAGAACATTGCTTCCCCGCCCCAAATCTGGTGAAGTAGTTTGACCCCGAGCACGTGAGCAAGGCCCACCAGCCAGGCATCTAAGAGGATTCTCTGAACCACCTCAGAGCACTGGTCCATGCTGGGTCCCGTCGCCAGCTGTGGCCTGTCTCCGATACATCAAAGGAAGGCAACAAAGAAACAAGCCCCAAAACAACACCCCCAATCCCTCCCAAATATCCCAGAATACATCTGGCCAATTGTGCGTTGAGATGTTCAGATGTCTAGTTAGGGCAAAAATTAGCTGTTGTTATAAGGTAAGAAGCCCATGTGATGACCCCGCTAAGCAGGAGACTAGGTGCCCATAGCTCTCTCTCCACGGGACATTCCCTTTCTCCAGGCTGGGTCGGAGGAACTGACAGGGCACCTAGGGGAAGCAGCAGCTGCCTGGCCAGCCAGGAGCAGCAGAGAAGCTGGACACAGAGAGGAACCCCCAGGAACTGGATGCAGAGTCCCGGGCGGAAGGCTGTGATGGCCGCACATCATAGCTGGGTGCAGGTCTGTGTGGGGTGTAGGGGGCAGCAGCAGCAGCTGGGCAGGGAGCCAGAACAGAGGGATCCCGATGAGACACACCACTAAGTGAGCCTGCCTGGGAGCCTGCAAGCACCTATTTGCTAGAATAGCGCCCGGACTGGAGTGGGCAGCCCAGGCACGAAGCTCGAAGAGCCAGAACGCTCAAATGGGCTGCCCAAGGGACCCAAATAAGAACTGCTGTTGCTCCCATTGAGCTGTAACTATTCAAGCCTCGGTACCTAGGGTATCGGCAACCTTCCCCTTTCCTGCCAGCCCTAGTAAAATACACTTTCCCTTAGCCACATGGCTAGGACCCACCGGGGCTAGCGACTTCTAGGCTTACCGGCTGAAATGCCTGCAAAGTTTGCCTCTGAGTCATGGCACAGATGGCAGGTCATTGGTACCTTAGGGGTTTGATGCACTCCAGCACAGACCAGCTATAATAATTACACCGTGTTACATTCATCGTTGTGTGCCTTGCCATGCACCCATCAACAGCAGCTTCATTTACTTCCTTTCTCATATGATATCTCTTAGCAACGATGCCCTCTTTCTGCTGGCTAGATGAAAAGACTGCCCAGAGAACCACGCAATATTGTAGGTCCTATATAAATAATAGCTTTAGTTTTGTTACATAGGTGGGTTTTCAGATTTTTTTTTTTGCATTTTTTTTTTTTTTGCTTTTCAGCCGATTATAGAACTTTAAAAATAGGTCAAAATCCGGGCTTAACACAGCCCTTTAAACATTCTTTCCAAGGCTTGGTAGTCCTTGTCTCAAGTTCACACGTCAAATGCGTTCAGATGGGCTGGTTTGGTTGATAACAGAGTCGAGAAATGCCCTAAAATTGAACTCAAGGAAAAGAAACAGTTTTCTCATTAATATCTCTGCAAAATAAATGTCAACTGGAAAAACAGTTCCCCTATCATCAATCTTGGTACTTAGACACTGGGCTCTGACAATTCCCTTCATGGAAAAGAATATATTTCCCATAGATTTATTGTGCTTCATATATTACAGCTTTCACAATAGCAAAAGTTATAGTTACCCTTACATTGGGCTTTTCATTCTAACCTCTTAGTTTCACATGGTCATAAGTCTGTGAAAAAAATTCTGTTAGAGATAAAACTTTCCACACTTTGTCTCAGACAAGAAGAAATGATTTTTTCCCCCTACAGTTTGACAAAAATCCTTTCAGCTATTTTTGAGTTATTGCACTGTGGGAGGAAAATTACTCTTAGGGCATTTTCAGACTCAATGTTCTTCTCAGGGTCTAAAAATTAGCATTAGACGAGCCCCTCTCCAAATTCTGCATTGAAACTGTCCTTACTGAGGAGATGGCCCTTTGCTGGGCTTGGGATGAGAGAAACGTTTTCGATAAAAACTGAGTAATTGAAAGATCACTTCTGAGCATGCTCAGCTAGAATAGCTTCTGAGCATGCTCAGTTGGGCTATGCTATTTTTTCAGGAGTTCATAGAGAGCTGTCCCTTTTATAAGAACATAAAAAAGGGATAGATAATAAGACAGAAAATATCATATTGCCTCTGTATAAATCCACGGTACGCCCACATCTTGAATACTGTGTGCAGATGTGGCCACCCCATTTCAAAAAAGATCTAGTGGAATTGATCAGAAAAGGGCAACAAAAATGATTAGGGGGATGGAACGGCTTCCGTATGAGGAGTGATTAATAAGACTGGGACTCTTCAGCTTGGAAAAGAGAAGACTAAGGGGGGATATGATTGAGGTCTATACATGTCATGACTGGTGTGGAGAAAGTAAATAAGGAAGTGTTATTTACTCCTTCTCATAACACAAGAACTAGGGGTCACAAATGAAATTCATGGGCGGCACGTTTATAACAAACAACAGGAAGTATTTCTTCACCTAATGCACAGTCAACCTGTGGAACTCCACAACATCTTCTGGCAAGGAGTTCCACAGGTTGACTGTGCGTTGTGTGAAGAAATACTTCCTTTTGTTTGTTTTAAACCTGCTGCCCATGAATTTCATTTGGTGACCACCTGCAATTTCAATGGTTCTCTCCTTGGCTTGGAAAGTCACACCTCCTGAATGGGGCAGCAGAGGGGATGGTTTACACCTTTGCTTCTGGTGTACAGGGCAGCAGGACTAGCTGGGAAAGCTGAAGATTAGGGAAGCAATAATAACAAAGGGTAGACCCTTGGTGTCTGATGCTGCAGCTGGTGAGTTCAGTCACAACATTGCCCACGGCAAGCCTTCAAAATCACAAGTGTTGGGTCCCTCAAAATCGTGAGATCAGCCTAAAATCACAGACTTTTTTTTTCTTGCAAAAAGAAAATGTTGGATTCTTACTCATAGACTTAAGGTCAGAAGGGACCATTATGGTCATCTAGTCTGACCTCCTGCACAACGCAGGCCACAGAATCTCACCTACCCACTCCTGTAACAAACCCTAACCTATGTCTGAGGATATGTCTACACTACGGGATTATTCTGATTTTACTTACACTGGTTTTGTAAAACAAATTGTATAAAGTCGAGTGCACGCGGCCACACTAAGCACATTAATTCGGCGGTGTGCATCCATGTACAGAGGCTAGTGTCGATTTCCGGAGCTTTGCACTGTGGGTAGCTATCCTGTAGCTATCCCATAGTTCCCGCAGTCTCCCCCACCCATTGGAATTCTGGGTTGAGATCCCAATGCAAAAACAGTGTCACGGGTGATTCTGGGTAAATGTCGTCACTCAATCCTTCCTCCGTGAAAGCAACGGCAGACAATCATTTTGCGCCCTTTTTCCCTGGATTGCCCTGGCAGATGCCATAGCATGGCAACCATGGAGCCCGTTTTGCCTTTTGTCACTGTCACCGTATGTGTACTGGATGCTGCTGACAGAGGCGGTACTGCAGTGCTACATGGCAGCATTCATTTGCCTTTGCAAGGTAGCAGAGATGGTTACTACCCCTATTGCACCATCTACCATGCCATTGTAAATTGGTGATGAGATTATGGTTATCAGTCATTCTGTACCATCTGCCACTGTCATGGGCACTCCTGGCTGGCCTCGCTGAGGTTGGCCGGGGGCACATGGACAAAAATGGGAATGACTCTCCTGGTCATTCCCTTCTTTATGTTTTGTCTAAAAATAAAGTCAGTCCTGCCTAGAATATGGGGCAAGTGTACTAGAGAACCAGAGAGCACAGCCTCTCTGTGTCAGAGCCCCAGAAGTCCTACAGAAATGATGAGCTGCATGCCATTCTAGGGGGTGCCCCTGCAACAGCCCCTCTTGTTGCTTCCTTCCTCCCTCAACCCTCCTGGGCTACTGTGGCAGTGTCCCACCATTTGTGTGATGAAGTAATAAAGAATGCAGGAATAAGAAACACTGACTTGTTAGTGAGATAAAATGAAGGGGAGGAAGCCTCCAGCTGCTATGATAGTCCAGGCAGGACATTAAAGGGTGGCAAGGAAGAGGATCCAGCCTCCTGCTGCTATGATAGTCCAGGCAGTACAGAATCTTTTCTTTAGACATGAAGATGGCGGGGGGGGGCTGATGGAGCTCAGCCCCCAGTTGCTATGATGAAGACGGTTATCAGCCGTTCTGTACTATCTGCCAGAGATGATCAGGAGTCATTCCCATTTTTACCCAGGCGCCCCCAGCCGACCTCACCGAGGCCAGCCAGGAGCACTCACAGGCTGATGATGAAAACAGATACTATCAGGAAGGGGATGCTGGTGTTCAGTGCTGCAGCACCCCGTCTACCAGCTGCATGCAGTAGACATATGATGACATTGAAAAAAGGCGAGAAACATTTTTTTTCCCTTTTCTTTCGGGGGAGAAGGATGTAAATTGACGACATATACCCTGAAACAGCCGGGAAAATGTTTTTGACCCTACAGGCATTGGGAGCTCAGCCAAGAATGCAAATGCTTTTCGGAGACTGCAGGGACTGTGGGATAGCTGGAGTCCTCAGTGCCCCCTCCCTCCCTCCATGAGAGTCCATTTGATTCTTTGGCTTTCTGTTACACTTGTCACACAGCACTGTGCTGTGGACTCTGTATCATAGCCTGGAGATTTTTTCAAATGCTTTGTCATTTCATCTTCTGTAACGGAGCTGTGATAGAACAGATGTGTCTCCCCATACAGCGATCAGATCCAGTATCTCCCGTACGGTCCATGCTGGAGCTCTTTTTGGATTTGGGACTGCATCGTCACCCGTGCTGATCAGAGCTCCATGCTGGGCAAACAGGAAATGCAATTCAAAAGTTTGCGGGGCTTTTCCTGTTTACCTGGCCAGTGCATCTGAGTTCAGATTGCTTTTCAGAGCGGTCACAATGATGCACTGTGGGATACCGCACGGAGGCCAATACCGTCGATTTGCAGCTACACTAACCCTAATCTGACATGGCAATACCGATTTCAGCGCTACTCCTCTCATCGGGGAGGAGTACAGAAACTGGTTTAAAGAGCCCTTTATATCGATATAAAGGGCCTCGTTGTGCTGATGGGTGCAGGTTTAAATCGGTTTAACTCTGCTAAATTTGGTATAAATGAGTAGTGTAGACCAGGCCTATGTTATTGAAGTCCTCAAATCATGGTCTAAAGACCTCAAGGTGCAGAGAATCCTCCAGCAAGTGACCTGTGCCCCACGCTGCAGAGGAAAGGGAAAACCCTCCAGGGCCTCTGCCAATCTTCCCTGGAGGAGAATTCCTTCTCGACCCCAAATATGGCAATCAGCTAAACCCTGAGCATGTGAGTTCTTGTATTCTCCATCTGCGTTTTAAGCCTTTGAAGACGTGATTCCATTTTCAAACTTTTTTCCACAATCACGAGGTCGAAAAATTTCCTTTTTAAAATGAAAGTGAGATTCTCTCATTAGCACATGACTCCAGGAGCTGGGGCTTTACAAAACCACACCAAATAGCTCAACACTCACAACAAAATCATGAGAGTTGGCAGCGTTGGAATCAGGGATTTACCAGTGTCCAGCAACAGCAGCAAGTGGCTTGTTTTCGCTTTACTTGTTTGCTCTCTGAAATAAAAGAGTGGAATTCTGTGCATAACAGCTCCATTAGTGCAACATTAAGGTGGCCTATTTAAACCCCCAATATGGCAGGCAGTTTAAAGGTTAATAGTATCATACTGTTATATAGCCCTTCAAGCACTTTAGACGGTTACGTCTGGACCCAATTTTCCCATCCTCATAATGTCCTGAAAAGTACTTGCTAGTCGAAAATCTCCATCCTTTAGCTCAGCTCGGTGGTTTAGAGCTTTTCTGCAGAATTTCAGCAAAATCCGGAGGATTTTTAGCCAGGAAGCAGATTTGCCTCCATGGTTGGAATTTTCATAGGAGCATAAGACTTGGCACACTTGCTTGACTCAAGGTTCCTTTAGTCCAGTGTTCTGTCTCTGACAATGGCCAGCCCCAAGGGCCTCAGAGGAAGGTACGAGAACCCTGCAGTAGCAGATGGGGGATGATTTGTTCCCCTCCCTGACCCCATTAGATCTCGTCCTGGTCTCTAAGCCCCAAAGCATGAGGTTTAAAATCCCTACCAAAAATGTTGTTGTTAATTATAACTCTGGATAGTCTTGTGATGCACATAAGTGTCCAAACCCTTTCTACAACTTGCTACATTCCTGTTCTTCATGACTTCCAGTGGTGGTGAGTTCCACAGTCTAATCACATGTGAAAATATATTTCCTTCTGTCAGATTTAAATAAGTAGCCAGATTTGTGCATTGAGTGTGCACTGAGTGCTCACAAATCTCACAACAAGAGCTGCTGGGTGCTGGGCACTTCTGTGAATCTGGTCCTTATTTAGGTGCCATATGGGACCCCAGCTCTGGAAAATCTAGCCTTGCTTGAGCTACAGTGGATCAGCAGGCAACTTCAAAATACACAAAGGTTGGTAGGATTGTGGTACCCCTTTCCCTCTATATCTCCTCTATCTTCCTTTTCTTTCCCTCTGCCGCTACTTCATCTCTCTCTGTCCCCCTCCCTTCATCCCCATCTCCTCCTCTTCCTCTCCTTCCCTTTCCTAGGGCTCATATCCTTTGTATACTGCAGCCTGTAAAATGTGCCCTGTATTCCCAGTCTACGGCAGGCCTGATGCTGACTTTCCCTCCAGAACACAGCCCTGCTTGCAGGGACAAAGCGCTCAGGCAATCCTAGGGTACGTCTACACTACGGGATTACTCCAATTTTACATAAACTGGTTTTATAAAACAGATTGTATAAAGTCGAGTGCACGCGGCCACACTAAGCACATTAATTCGTCGGTGTGCGTCCATGGTCAGAGGCTAGCGTCAATTTCCGGAGCGTTGCATTATGGGTAGCTATTCCGTAGCTATCCCATAGTTCCCACAGTCTCCCCCGCCCCTTAGAATTCTGGGTTGGGAGCCCAGTGGCTGATGGGGCAAAAATCATTGTCGCGAGTGGTTCTGGGTAGATGTCGTCAGTCATTCCTTCCTCCGGGAAAGCAATGGCAGACAATCATTTTGTGCCCTTTTTCCCTGGATTGCCCTGGCAGACGCCATAGCACGGCAACTATGGAGCCTGTTCAGCTTTTTTTTTTTTTTTTACAGTCACCGTATGTGTACTGGATGCCGCAGACAGAGGCGATACTCCAGCGCTACACAGCAGCATTCATTTGCTTTGGCATGATAGCAGAGAGGGTTATCAGTTGTTCTGTACTGTCTGCTGCTATCAAGGGTGCCCCTGGCTGAGAGTGCAAAGGCAAAACTGGGAATGACTCCCTGAGTCAATCTCTCCTTTATGGTTTCTAAAAATAGAGTCAGTCCTGCCTAGAATATGGTGAAGTGTACTAGAAAACCAGTGTATCAGAGAGCACAGCTGCTCTGTGTCAGATCCTGCAGAAATGATGAGCTGCATGCCATTCTAGGGAGTGCCCCTGCAACAACCCCACTTGTTGCTTCCCTCCTCCCCCAACCTTCCTGGGCTACCGTGGCTGTGTCGCCCCCATTTGTGTCATGAAGTTATAAAGAATGCAGGAATAAGAAACAGTGACTTGTTAGTGAGATAAAATGAGAGGGAGGCAGCCTCCCGATGCTATGACAGTCCAGGCAGGACATTAAGCGGTGTAGGGGAGAGGCTACTATGATAGTCCAGAATCTTTTCTTTACGCAGGAAAGGAAGGGGGCTGATGGAGCTCAGCCCCCAGTTGCTATGATGAGGACGGTTACCAGCTGTTCTGTACCATCTACTGGGAATGACCAAAAATCATTCCTATTTTCATTCAGGCACCCCCAGCCAGCCTCATCTGAAGCCAGCCAGGAGCACTCACGGGCTGATGATAATGACAGATAGCAGTCATACTGTACCATCTGCCACTGGGAAGGGGAGAGGAGCAGATACTACTGTTCACTGCTGCAGCATCGCATCTACCAGCAGCATTCAGTAGACATAGGGTGACATTGAAAGAAGTCAAGAAACGATTTCTTTCCCTTTTCTTTCACGTGTGTGTGGGGGAAGTAAATCGACGATCTATTCCCTGAACCACACCGGACAATGTGTTTGAACCTACAGGCATTGGGAGCTCAGCCAAGAATGCAAATACTTTTCGGAGGCTGCTGGGGACTGTGGGATAGCTGGAGTCCTCAGTACCCCCTCCCTCCCTCCATGAGTGTCCATTTGAGTCCCTGGCTTCCCGTTACCCTTGTCACACAGCACTGTGTACCTGTAGATTTTTTTTTCAAACGCTTTGGCATTTCGTCTTCTGTACCGGAGCTGTGATAGAACAGATTTGTCTCTCTATACAGCGCTCAGATTCAGTATCTCCCGTACGGTCCATGCTGGAGCTCTTTTTGCATTTGGGACTGCATCGCCACCCGTGCTGATCAGAGCTCCATGCTGGGCAAACAGGAAATGAAAATCAAAATTTCGCGAGGCTTTTCCTGTTTACCTGGCCAGTGCATCCGAGTTCAGATTGCTGTCCAGAGCGGTCACAGTGGTGCACTGTGGGATACCGCCCGGAGGCCAATACCGTCGATTTGCGGCCACACTAACCCTAATCCGATATGGTAATACCAATTTTAGCGCTACTCGTCTCTTCGGGGAGGAGTACAGAAACCGATTTAAAGAGCCCTTTATATCTATATAAAGGGCCTCGTACTGTGGACAGGTACAGCGTTAAATCGGTTTAACGCTGCTAAAATCGGTTTAAACGCGTAGTGTAGACCAGGCCCTAGTATATGATTGTTGTTGGCCAGGCTAAACTTTCTTGTTATGGATCAGCTGTGGCAGCCACCGTCCATTCAGAATAAGTATAAAGAACCCATTGTTATCAGGAGGCTGGAACAACAGCAGGAGCGCCCAATACTCCCGGCACATGAAAGGACTGAGTAGATGCTGAATTATGTGACCCAAGGGGCTTCAGATGCAGGGGCTGGGGCTTTGATTGCAGGAAGTGGTTTTGGTTTGTGGGTGTGTGCATGAGACAGAGAGGCTGAAGCGGCTTAGGACAACACAGATAAACAAGACAGAGAGAAGCAGAAAGAAAGTCAGACTCATAAGAATGGCCCTACTGGATCAGCCCAAAGGTCCATCTAGCCCAGTATCCTGTTTTCCAACAGTAGCCAATGCCAGGTGCCCCAGAGGGAATGAACAGAACAGGGAATCATCAAATGATCCATCCCCTGTCGCTCATGCCCAGCTTCTGGCAAACAGAGGTTAGGGACACCATCCCTGCGTGAACAAGCAGGCTGAAAGAGTTTGTTGCAAACAGGAAAGTTGTCTCCTACTTCTGGTTTCTCCAGCATTCAGAGAAGCATCATTTTGTATTTTCCTGGTACTCAGACAAGATTACATTAGCAAAACGAAACCAAAACCTGTCTCCATTGTCAATTTCTCTTTCCGACTGGAACATGCCACCGGTGCCCTGACCTTTTGATCAGCCTCGGGTAAAAGGGGGTAACGTTGTTATACCTGAGCTCAGCATGTCATGGATAGTGGTGAAAAATGTCAGAGGCCAGAATTAAAGGTTGTGAAAGCCAGATCTGAACTGTGAAGGATCTCGTTTTATGCCATCCCTGCTCAATGAGATCTACAACCGTCATCCATGACAGGGCCCATTCCTAAAGCTATGGGACTGTTGATATGGTTAACATGTGGTCAGGAAACTGTAGAAAAATACAGCGTGGTAGGAACATATTGTAAGTATATATCACTGTGTGTTAGCAATATATTTACAACATAATGAACTGCACCGTATATTTTAAATATTATGAGAAGCGGCCAATTCTGGCTATGTTTGAAGTCTATCTCCTGGGTTGTTACATATATTTAAAAAACGCCTGCTATAAATTTAGCTCAACCCCCCTCACAAATGGATGGGAACGCAGCTCTTTCCCCATATGGGGCTAATCTCCGGGAGGCGGGGGGAGCACATGGTATCAATTCGTGTACATGTCGGTTCCTTAACTCGGTCCTGAAGATAGGGGTTCATGGTGTGTAGGGGGGTGGGGGGCTAAAACCCCCATGTTGCTGGTTTAGCTTCCCTCAGAGAGAGGGGTGCCTCATGGGATGACAAACCTTTCTTTCGCCTCTCAAGGGGAGGAGAAGAAACACGAGGAGACTAAGCAAAGCCAACGATGCCTCACGCCAGGAACGACTCCTGATGGAAACAGTGCGCCATGGAAATCGCTATTTCGGTGGCAACAGTAAAAGACAAATAGACTCAGGGAGCCGCTAATGCTCCCACTCTCTTCTGCTGCAACTATTTATGCAGCAAACCTGAAGCCAAGTCTCTGCTGTGCTAAATAAGTAAGTCGGCGAGGACCGGAGTCGGGGCCTTTCAGCAGATTCTCTCCAGACTGAGAGCCCGTTCCCTGCACCAGGCTGTCAGGGACCTGCGTGAAACAAGCTAGTGCATCTCAATCCATTTCCTAACGGAGGGATGTCTGCATAATAAAACCTGCTGTCGTAATCCATCCCCTTGTTGGCTGTCTCCAGAGAGATGCCAAAGATGAGCTGAGCTGCGGAAAATGAGTATCCCTTTCAGCCTGAAGGGCCCGTCGTCCCAGGTCAGGGCTGAGGCAAACTGGTGTGTGTGTGTGTGTGTGTGTGTGTGTGTGTGTGTGTGTGTGTGTGTGTGTGTGTGTGTGTGTGTGTGTGTGTGTGTGAGAGAGAGAGAGAGAGAGAGAGAGAGAGATGCATCCCTGTGCCCTAGCTGCACTGCCTGGCCCTTCAGCTCTAACTGTCAAGAGATCTGCGTTGAGCTCTGGAGGTCCCTGGAGGGCAGGCTGAGATGGTGGCCCCCCATCACACGCTGGCTGTAGCAATGAGAAGTTCTTCTCAGGCTGAAACACCGAGGGGAACCCCCTGCTGCTGGCATCATTCCTCTCCGTTGTGGAGCGGCGATTGCTTCCGAGACTTGGCTGGACAACAGAAAACATCTTTGAGGGGGAATGTCCCGACTGCCGAAGCTTTGTTCCTTGCTGCGGGGCTGGAAAATGAACGAGCTTTCAGTTCTCGAAGAACCTTCACCAAATGTACTGAATATGTTTGCTTTCCAAACTCTGTTTAGTTGGCTTTCAGCTCTTCTTGCCCTCCCTCAACCCCGTCTCTTCTTCCCCCTTTTCTCCTTTCCCAGTGAAAAAAGCGAGGACAGGGGATATGACAGGGAGGTGGAAACTCCTGAAAAGTGTGGGGGGGCACGGTGCCCAAACCATAGCCTCACCCCCTGCGCCGCCTCTTCCCCCACCGACTCCTCACTCCCATGTTGCCCCTTCCTCCCAAGATCCCGCCCCCTGCTCACTTCTCTCTGCCCCCTCCCCTCCTTTGCTCACCCTTAAGGCATAGCCCTCCCATTTTTAAAAGTGATGGGGCCCTGGCCCCCTGGCCTCTCCTGTTCCAGTGCCCCTAACAGGGCCACAAAAAAAATGTTTGGAGAGTTTCTTCAGGGAAAGCACCCAATGATTTATTTGCAAAGTTTGTTACATTAGATGATAAGAACGTTCATACTGAGTCAGGCCAAAGGTCCATCTAGCCCAGTATCCTGTCTGCTGACTGTGGCCAATGCCAGGTGCCCCATAGGGAATGAACAGAACAGGAAATTATCAAGTGATCCAGCCCTTCACCCATTCCCAGCTTCTGACAAACAGAGGCTAGGGACACCATCCCTGACTATCCTAGCTAATAGCCATTGATGGACCCATCCTCCATGAACTTATCTTGTTCCTTTTGTTATGTTATGGTCTTGGCCTTCACAACATCCTCTGGCAAGGAGTTCCTCAGGTTGACTGTGCTTTGTGTGAAGAAATACTTCCTTTTGTTTGTTTTAAACCTGCTGCCTATTAATTTTATTTGGTGTCCCCTGGTTCTTGTGTTATAAGGAGGAGCAAATAACACTTCCTTATTGACTTTCTCCCCACCAGTCATGATTTTATAGACCTCTATCATATCCCCCCTTAGTAGTCTTTTTTCCAACCTGAAAAGTCCAAGTCTTATTAATCTCTCCTCATATGGAAGCTGTTCCATACCCATAATCGTTTTTGTTGCCCTTTTCTGTACCTTTTCCGATTCCAATATAGCTTTTTTGAGATGGGGCGACCACATCTGCACGCAGTATACAAGATGTTGGCATACCAGGGAATTTTACAGAGGCAATGTGATATTTTCTGTCTTATTATGTATCCCAATCCTGATGATTCCCATTATTCTGTTCGCTTTTTTGACTCCCGCTGCACATTGAGTGTTTTCAGAGAAAGGTCCACAACGATTCCAAGGTTCCCGCCACCTTTACAGATTGTGTCACTATCTAAGCAGTATCCCGGGTCTCTAAATCTCCTGAGCCCAGCAGAGGAGAGACCTTCTGTGTCCTTGATTCTCCCAGCCTACAGTCTTTCATTTTCTCTCGCCACCCTTCACACTTCCTGTGCCTTCGTGCCTGCTGAGTTAATGAGGTCATTAGCTTTTAACTCTCTCCAGCCTATCAGCTTGGCACATTCCCCATATTCTGGAGCGTGCGAAGCAGCAGTGGTCAGAGTTCTGGATCCGCTGTTATTGCCCATCGCTCTGTCACACAAGGAGGAAAAGGGAAAGAAAAAGGGAAACCAAAGTAAAAACAAGAAACCAGAAATCTGATGAATGAAAAAAAATTATTCAGGTTTTCATGTTCCTGTTTATCAAAATACCTGGCAAACTCACACACACACACACACCAATCAGGAAAATTCCTGATGTTGAAAAACCATTTGAAAAATGTTGACCAGCTCTGTTGTTTGTTCATCCTAGAGTTAGATTCAATAGGAAGGATGGACCACGGATTGGGGCGCTAGTCTAGGATTCAGGAGACCCAGGTTCAGTTTCCTATGCCATGCCAGATGTTCTGCCATAACCTTCGGCTAGTGCCTCAGTGCTATAGTTCCACATCTGGAAAATGGAGTGCAGTGGTCTGCTCAGCTATTATGATAATAGTCCCTAAGATAGAAATGAGCTGGCTCATACATATATGCACTACTGCCCTCTACTGGATAGAATCAGAACTGCTCAACTATGTGTCATAGGCCCTATAATGCTAGCAGTGATTCTCCTTTAGCTCAAATGGCAGGGCCTATGATTTTGGACTAGGAAGATCTGAGCACTGTTCCCACAGTTGCAGTGAAGTTCTCACTTTCCAGGATTCTCAACAGCTCCCTATACCCAGCTTCTCTGTGAACAATTTAAGCTCAGGACACAGAGTTCCTCCAACTGGCTGCATCCTTGTGGACTCCTCCAGGAGTCATTCTCCCACATGAAAGAGCAACAGGGGATGGATCACTTGATGATTGCCTGTTCTGTTCATTCCCTCCGGGGCACCTGGCTCTGGCTACTATCAGCAGACAGGATACTGGGCTAGATGGACCTTTGGTCTGACCCAGTAGGACCATTCTTATGTGAAAGGGCCATATGGACAGAGGGTTTCCCAAAGGTGGGAGCCATTTCTTGCTGCCAGCAGGCCCTAAATTGCTAAAACAAATTCATCAAACTTTAATTACGTGTCTATAAACTATCGGAAAAGTTTACGCTGTCAATAAGAATGTTTCTAATTAGCATTTATTGTTTATGTTCTGAAATTCCAAATCACACAACCAATTGATTTTCCCCAGTTGCCCTCATTAAGCCCTCAGCAAAAGGCATTTTAAAATAGATTGGCATTTAATTCCCATTGAAAGAGCTGATTAGGTCAGTGGTCTGTTTAGTGTATTTAGTTGCAAGGAGTTGCTTTTGCTTTTAATTTAACTTAGTAGTATGAAAATAAGTCACTGCAGTACTATCACATTCCCCCCTCCCAGCATCCATCCATCCATTGTAAAGATCCTCTCCATGTCCCACACCAGGACTTCGGAACAACTGAAGGAGAAACAGATCCTGAAGGCTCCAGGTTTTACATGAGATCCAGTGCCATGTTTAGCCAAGACTTTGGAAATATTATAATTAAAATATCTGCACTGCCATCTAGTCTATACTAGAAAAGTGGTCGCAGTATAATTCTATTAGGGCTTTTGCTGGTCTTAAAATGTCATGAAAAAAATCACACCTCTAACTGACATTTTTATACTGGCAAACGTTTCTAATGTTGATCTGGCCTTCAATGGAGAACAATGGATATTTTAATAGATCTGTAGATTCTAAGTCCAGAAGGCACCACTGTGATCATTTAGTCTGACTTCCTGTAGAACACAGACCAGAAAAAATCCCTGAAATAATTCCTGTTTGAACTAAAGTGGGTCTTTTACAAAAACATCCCATCTTGATTTTAAAATGGTCAGTGATGGAGAAACCACCGCGACTCCTGGTAAATTGTTCCAATGGTTAATTACCTTCACTGTTACAAATTTACCTTACATCTGGGCTGAATTTGTCTAGCTTCAGCATCCAGCCTTTGGGGGACTGTGTTATAGCTGGATGGTGTCAGTAAAGCTGCTCACACTTTCTCTTAGCAATGAGGGCTATATCATGTCTGGCAGTAGCATAGCCCAAGGCCATGTGGACGTCAGCTCTCATGATCATGTGGTTTTTAACTTGTTGAAAGTCTCTTAGCTATGAGTACACAGGGCCAAATAAACCAAGAGGAATTCTGAATGCTCTTGTTTCCGCCAATCAGAATACATCCCTAGCAAGCGGCTACAGAAGACAGTCCTTCCACCTCATATACATCCAGCGTTACATAAGAAAACATCAGCACTAGTTGGCGAAGGGAAGAATTACCTAGTGATTAAAACACTGGACTAGTTTACACGAAATCTACATTCATCTGCAACTTTGACATAAAAACCTTGTGTGACCTTGAGCAAATCCTTTGATCGCACTGTACCTCTGTTTCCCTATCTGCACAAGCGGCATAATAATGCTTCCCTACCTCACAGGAATAAATATTTGGATGGTCCTCAGTGAGCAGAGTTCGATCAGTAACAAGTTATATTGTATTTGTAGCTGTGTCAGAGCAGCAGTGTCTATAGAGTCCTGCACTGATCCTCTTAAGGAATTAAAGATGAAGCACAAAGCTCTGGAATTAAGAACGGTTGCTCAGCTGTGCTCTTGAAATTCTTAGTCAAGCATCAAGGAAATATCCTAGGAAATCAGCTTTTCCTGCCAAGCAACGTCTTAGACTAATAGGTCAGAAGGGACCAATCTGATCATCTAGTCTGACCTCCTGCACAAGGCTAAATGGTCAAGAAAAGGACCATGCATTTTTGGTGGGACAATTTTTCCACTGTTGTTTTGGATCATTTTGCTTTTTTGTGCAGTTTCACAAACTGGGATTTTGCACCAAAGCAGGACACTCGTGTACTCTCTCAGGGAGAAAAGGGTTCTTTGTCTGAATTTATCTTCTAAGTGCAAAGTATCAAAATTGTTGCATTTTTCACATCACTTTTGGGGTTGGCTTTTTTTTAAAGCCAAAATGAAAGGTGAAAATTGCATTAGGGAAGACTCTATGTTTTGGAGCAGCGATAGCTCAGTGGTTTAAGCATTGGTCTGCTAAACCCAGGGTTGTGAGTTCAATCCTTGAGGGGGCCACTTAGGGATCTGAGGCAAAATCAGTACTTGGTCCTACAAGTGAAGGCCAGGGGCTGGACTTGATGACCCTTCAGGGTCCCTTCCAGTTCTAGGAGATAAGTATATCTCCATTAATTTATTTAATTGTCTTTATACTGTGTGTGTGTACACTGACTGGCACCATAGGGCCCTGATCCTGAATTGGTGCCCCTAGGTACTATTGAAATAAATAATATTGTCCTACTGCCCAGTATCAAGAATATGGAGATTTATTTCTGCTCTTATACTAGTTTGACACATAGGGCTGGTCAAATCCGATAGATGATTGGCTTTTCAACACAACAAAATCTTTCATTGGACGGCTGAAGACTAAATATTTTAATTGTTATTATTTTGGCAGTTTTGCCCCAAAAATGTAGGTTTCGGTTGCCAAAAATAAAAACCTTTGTTTTTTTAATTAAACAGTCACATTTTCTACTGGAAATTTTGCCCCAAACAAAAAAATGTTTTGTTTTCATTGAAATTTTCCACAGGAAAAAAAAATCCCCATTTTCCAACCGATTCTATTGACATTGCATTAACTTGAGTGGAATTAATGTTGATTTATGACTGTGTGAATAAAGTCAAAATCAGGTCTCTCTCCTTTCCTCTCCCTCCTGCTTTTCATTTTCATTTTAGTTTTGCTCCTCTCATATAGGCTAATCAAATCATTAGTCAAAAGCCTCTTTCAGATTGACTTGCTTCCACAAAGGAAAGTACAGTACAATCTAGCAAGGCTTTGAAAATGCAGAGGTACTGTCGGATCTGTGGGTAAAACAGTCACCCACCTGGCTCTTTCATGCCGCTCAAGCTTGCCTCAGGATTTTCAGTGCATTTCCCAGAAGCCTCTGGCAATTGGATATGCAAAGCCAGGTTCTACATTCACAGCTAACCAGCACTAGCTGTAAGTCACAAGAAAAACATAAGAACATAAGAATGGCCGTACTCAGTCAGACCAAAGGTCCATCCAGCGCAGTATTCTGTCTGCCTACAGTGACCAATGCCAGGTGTCCCAGAGGGAGTGAACCTAACAGGTAATGATCAAGTGATCTCTCTCCTCCCATCCATCTCCACCTTCTGACAAACAAACAAACAGAGGCTAGGGACACCATTCCTTACCCAACCTGGCTAATAGCCATTAAGGCACTTAACCTCCATGAATTTATCCAGTTCTCTTTTAAATGCTGTTAT
Organism: Gopherus evgoodei; assembly: GCF_007399415.2. Taxonomy (NCBI): domain Eukaryota; kingdom Metazoa; phylum Chordata; order Testudines; family Testudinidae; genus Gopherus; species Gopherus evgoodei. The sequence continues at coordinate 133,408,551 of NC_044327.1, read as the reverse complement.
AGTCCTGGCCTTCACAACCTCCTCAGGCAAGGAGTTCCACAGGTTGACTGTGCTCTGCGTGAAGAAGAAATTCCTTTTATTTGTTTTAAATCTGCTGCCCATTAATTTCATTTGCTGACCCCTAGTTCTGTATTATGGGAATAAGTAAATAACTTTTCCTTATCTACTTCCTTCACTTGCTTGCTCTTTATAAATATATCAGAGGGATTAATATTAGGGAGGGAGAGGAATTATTTAAGCTTAGTACCAATGTAGATACAAGAACAAATGGGTATAAACTGGACACTAGGAAGTTTAGACTTGAAATTAGATGAAGGTTTCTAACCATTAGAGGAGTGAAGATCTGGAACAGCCTTCCCAGGGGAGTAGTGGGGGCAAAAGACATATCTGGCTTTAAGATTAAGCTCGATAAGTTTATGGAAGGGATGGTATGACAGGAGAGACTAATTTTGGCAACTGATCTTTGATTATCGCCAGATAAGTATGCCCAGTGGTTGGTGATGGGATGTTGGCTGGGATGGGATCTGAGTTACTGCAGAGAATTCTTTTCTGAGTGCTGGCTGGTGAGTCTTGCCCACATGCTCAGGGTTTAGCTGATCACCATATTTGGGATCGGGAAGGAATTTTCCTCCGGGGCAGACTGGCAGAGGCCCTGGAGGTTTTTCACCTTCCCCTGCAGCGTGGGGCATGGGTCACTTGCTGGTGGATTCTCTGCAGTTTGAGGTCTTCAAACCACAATTTGAAGACTTCAATAACTCAGGCATAGGTTAGGGGTTTGTTATAGAAGTGGATGGGTAGGGTTCTGTGGCCTGCTTTGTGCAGGGGGTCAGACTAGATGATCACATTGGTCCCTTCTGACCCTAGAATCTATGAATCTACATCACTTGTAATTTTATATACCTCTGTCATATTCCCCCTTAATATGGGACCCATTCCAAACCCCTAATCATTTTAGTTGCCCTTCTCTGAACCTTTTCTAATACCAGTATATCTTTTTTGAGATGAGGTGACCACATCTGTACGCACTATTCAAGATGTGGGCGTACCATGGATTTACATAAGGGCAATAAGATATTCTCCTTCTTATTCTCTATCCCCTCTTTATGATTCCTAACAGCCTGTTTGCTTTTTTGACTGCCACTGCACACTGCGTGGATGTCTTCAGAGAACTATCCATGATGACGCCAAGATCTTTTTCCTGATTAGTTGTAGCTAAATTAGCCCCTATTATATTGTACGTATAGTTGGGTCCTGTGATGCTCCTAGTGGATATTTACCTGGAGCACAAACTGCCTATACACAGAGGCACAGTCAGGCTGCTCAGCGGAGGCTCAGCATTGGACTGACAGAGCCGGGGACAGTGTTGTAGGTGCATTGGCAGAACTGGGAGTTGGGGCAGGGATACCCTGTATTGCAGACTGGACTGGACTGGACTGACAAGGGCTGCTGCCAGGAAAGAGTGGGAGCATTAGCAGAGCCATCTGAAGGAACATTACGCCAGCCCTGCTGGTGCTGTGTAAGACTCTGCAAGGGCTATCCCCAGAAAAATCTATCCAGTTACTGTAGAAACTCAATGAATCTTTGAGGGGAAAGTCCTGCAGAATGTTACCGAGATGGAGAATCTTTTGCCATCTCTAGAATTCCAGGACAGGGACATCATTCCCCATTAATAACCATACTTAGCACTTTCCACCCATTGCTGGATTCCCTCTGAGACCTTTTCCACTCTGCTTATCCAGAACACCTCGTTCACTTCATCCAGTCCTTTGTGATCCAAAAAACCTCCGCTCAACTCCAGCTCATCACTCAAGTTGCTTTATTAGGCAGGTAACAGCTCTTTGCCCCCGCTGGCCAGGCCCAGATGCAGGCGGGGTCAGAGGCAGGGTGACACCAAAATTGCAATTCATGTCAGACACCGCACTGTTTATATACATCTTTCCTAGCTACTAACATCAATACTTCTTACATGTAAAAACCAACTGCTTTGCAGATTGCCTAGGGACCAATTGCTTTACAGGTTAGGGCATATAAGTACATAAAACCCAACTCTTGTGGTGACAAATAACAAATGATATGCAACATCCCATGCCCCAACCTACAAATACTTCTACCATTGAACCACTTCCACGTCCCAAAATTATGATCTTCCTCTGTGTCCAGAAAATAGTACTTTTTTTATACACCTCACTCATGAAACAGTGGGAGAAGATGTAAGGTGCATATGCCTCTGACCTATTTTGGATTTTACAAAATACAGATTGCTCAGAACCTGCCTGGCCCTGCATAAGAAATGGCTTACTAATAATATCAAATCCCAGATCAGATTATGGCAGAATCTTGTCTTAACTTGGGCCAGCCCTAATTGCCGTATTCTCTTAAATTAGTATTCATTTCATTCACACCATATTTCTCTCTTTCCGTGCTTGCTTTTTCAGTTTCAGCATCCAGCTACACATTCCCATGACTACACTCATTTCAATTCAACTTCAAGCCTGCACCAGGGGGTGCGCTCTCACCTCCTCTGGCATGCCCCACCAGCGTGTGGTCACAGCCTGTGCAGCACTGTCCCCCATTCGTTGGTTCTTGGCCCTCCACTGGGCAACGGGCAGCAATTGCTCTGCGTTTCTCTTTACTAAATCGGACAAGGGAACTCTGGGATCAAAGGGATTAGACACTAATGTTTCCCATTCAGAGTTGGCCATCACTTCCTCCTTGGGTGACCAGATAGCAAGTGTGAAAAATTGGGCTGGGGGTGGGGGATAATAGAAGCCTATATAAGAAAAAGACCCAAAAATTGGGACTGTCCCTATAAAATCGAGACATCTGGTCACCCTACCTCCTCCCTCACACTCTTCTCACTCCATGTACTTGGTCAGGGGTCCCAGTCCCAGTCTGAGTCGGAAAGGTGAGGTTTAGACAAGACACATCCAGGTCCCCCTGACATGGCGTTTCTCCAGCTGAAAAGGAGCAGTAACCCACCGCACACATGGTATGACTGAGCCTTACCACCTCCTTCACACTCTCCTTGGTGACTAGTTAGGCCTTACTTCCTGCGGAGACGGATGCATTTACAGACCATCTATGCTGGGTTCTTTGGCAACATGTAGAGTTTACCTCTACACCTTCCTTGCTGCTAGCTTACCACTCGGCTAGTGTTGTCTATATGTTCCATTCTCAAAAGTGCTCATAGTGTGAACATACACGAATTCTCTAGGACTCCCTGTCCACCTGGGAATAGCAGTCATGACTGGCACAGTCCCATATTGATTGTGTGTGGTGCCCAAGATTCAGGACCTTCTAGCCTTGGGGATTGCAAATTTTCATCCCTGATATTACAAATTCCATTTTCCACTAGTGTGGTCCAGTTCAGTGTGCTGTTTAACAGTCTCGACCAGCCCGCTCCACTTAATTTCTTCTATCGCCTGAGTTAAACACATAACAAGTTTAGTACCATATAGGCTGCAAGCAATTGCTTGAGAAACATTAAACAAATCACAGTATTTACAGATATAGTCATACATTTCAAAGCTGGTGCAAGAGCGTGCATATTGCTAAGAGTCACTGCCTGCTGCTGCCGTGTTAGGCTACTGATTCCACCTCCTGTTTGATTGCTTTTCCAAAATCATTAACCAAAGAGTTAATTCTAAGATTCAACCCATCAGCATCTGCAGAACTGCATAGTGAAACCCCAGCTCCTGCTCCACTCAATAAAGTTGCCAAAGTATCTCTTTTCTTCATAGTATTTATAAACCCTGGCAGTATACCTCCCACAAAATTCTGCCAGAATCTGATCTAGGATTTAATATTATTAGTAAACCATTTCTTATGTGGGGCCAGGCAGGTCCTGGGCAATCTGTATTTTGTAAACTCCAAAATAGGTCAGAGGTATATGCACCTTAAATCTTCTCCCACTGTTTCATGAGTGAGGTGTATACAAAAAATACTATTTTATGGCTATGGAGTGGTCACTGGACACAGAGGAAGAGCATCATTTTGGGAGGTGGGAGGGGTTCAATGATAGAGGTACCATAGTTGATTTAGTTGGGGATTGGTCCCGCTTTGAGCAAGGGGTTGGACTAGATGACCTCCTGAGGTCTCTTCCAACACTAATCCTCTATGATTCTATATGTAGGCTTGGGCATGCAATGTTGCATATCATTTGTTATTTGTCAGCAAGAGAGCTGGGTTTTATGTACCTGTATGCCCACCAACCATCCAGGCCCTACTGAAGCACACGTGTTATGTCTTAAATAAAAATCCCATAATTTATTTATATACCAAAGAATTCCAGAGTCTCTTGTGCTATGCCCATAAACTCTTAAACCAGACAGCCTCTTCTCCAGCTGTCCATTTTGGCCTACTGAGACCATCCAAACACACCCTGGGTAGTTCTCTACATTGCTGCTGCACATGCTACCCAAGTCTCCAAATGAGAGAAATTTCCCACAAAGGTGGATCGACTTCATTTAGCCCCGGAAGGTGATTTGTAGATCATGTTTCCCTCCATTCTCACTCTACGGCTGGATCTGACGTGCTTCTGCAGTGGTTTTGCAAATCATTGACCAGAGTGTGTGTGAACCTGGGGGCTATCTCCATGCCCTCTGTCATGCTGTCTGGAATAGCTCACAAATGCGAGTCCCAATCTCAGGGCAGACACCCCAAACTGGTGGTTGATTCCATTATTAGATTACACCAAGCCAGTAACAAATGTGAACTCCTGGATCACTATCCCAGTCTTACCATGGAGTCACAGATAGTCCCCATAGACGCTCCAATATATCTTGCCGCTCAGACAATCTGGACTTTGTGATACAAGGTTATACAAACCAAAAATCACACCACAGCAGGTTCCTCCCCATCCCAAAGGATCAGTCACTTACCCCAGATCAAGTTGATGCTCTGGATCTCACATGAAAAACAGCCAATTCTATGGTAAACTAACTAAAGACTAGCTAAGAAAAAGAAATGAGAGTTATTGAGAAGTTAAAGCAGGTAAAATACATTAACAGGTGAGACAAAATTTGTAAGTCCTGGCAGTTGATGTAGTAATCTGCCAGTTTCCGAAGAATCTTTTCAGGGAACTCAGATGTTCCTGGGGACCACCACTTTGCATTTGGTATCTTCCCTATAACAGTCCAAACAGTCAGCAATAGACGATCTTCCTTTGAATCAGTACTTACAGCTTCTTCTCCAGACAACAACCTGACAGGTGTTTTCACTCACTCCATGGCCGCTTGCTTTGAAATTAGCACTTTTCTTCATTTGCACTTCCAAGGCTCCAGTTGTGCTTCATGGGTAATTTTTAGTTACAGGGATGGGTATACACAACGCAAATGTAATTACAGGGGTACACGCAATGTAAATGCAATGTACCAACAAATGACAATCTTTCATTAGTTTTCATGAAATTTACACATCAAACATCTTCTCATTTTAGCACTAACACCGACTTGGATTTAGGATTATCTAATTACCAGAACATACATCATGTAACCAGCAGCGGCTCCAGGCACCAGCGCTCCAAGCACATGCCTGGGGTGGCAAGTCGCAGGGGGCACCCTGCTGGTGCCTGCGAGGGCAGCATCCCTGCGGGAGGTCCGGCGGCTATTCGGCGGCAGCTATGTCAAAGCCACAGGACCAGCAGACCTCCCACGGGCAAGCCACCGAAAGCCGTCTGACTGCCATGCTTGGGGCAGCAAAAAAGCTAGAGCCGCCCCTGCTTGTAACACAATAGCAATCAACAGATTATAGCTAAGTGAAAACAATACCATTAGCATTTCCTTTGGACTCTAGGAACACACAAATGACTTGGCCTGATTACACTACAATACCTACCTCACCTTGGTCTTCTGAACATCTGTCTCCTCTATTGCCACCACACACTTTTGCACCTGTATAATCTGCTTCTGCAAGTCCTTTATTTGGGCCTCCAACCAGGCTGCCATAGCCAGATGGCCTGGTACAAGGTTAATCATATTCATAGTTTTGCTGGTCTCCCCTTTAAGGCCTCGTATGCAGAACCCGTCCCCTCCTCCCCCCGATCTACATTCGCTAGCTCTGATGTGCCTTAAGAACAGTGGCAATATTTCATCCCAGTTACTACCCGTGCTGTTTACTCCCCTCCTGAGTTCAGTTTGAATGGTTCTCTTCATTCTTTCCATCTGCCCCACTGCTTTGGGATGATAAGCAATGTGGAGTTTCTGATCTATGTCCAACAGTGTCCATATTTCCTTAACCACTAAGCCAACAAATCCACTGCCATTGTCTGAATCAAACACCTTAAGAACCACCCACCCACTGAACAAATCATACACCCCTCTGCAGTTTCTCTTTGCTGGATCATATCTAGCACAAATAAGGCAAGAATTAAGATGTTCATTCAAATCCTGATCCCATTTGGGCCACTGTCCTGTTTTTGCCAACCTTTCCTGGGCTTCCTTCTGTTTAGTGTGACCACCCCTAGTACCTGCATGTAGCCATGCCGAGAGATCCTTTTGCTTATCCCTTGGCACTATCCAAACCAAGCTAGCTCCTGACTTCACACACGGGAGCCCTGGCTCTGTTACTAATGCCTGGCCATCCGCCTTTACTCCCAGTCTTTGAGCTTACTTCCAGAGTCGAACTAATGCCGAATCCTGCTACTGGATGCTCTGCAATTGCTCTGCCTTAGCTTGTAATAATTGCAGATGCCTCCCGGTGACCACTGCCCCTGGAATGATTGTTCCTTCCTAAGAGGAGCACTTTGCATTTGTGCTCATTGAATTTCATCCTATTTAATTCAGACCATTTCTCCAGTTTGTCCAGATCGTTTTGAATTCTAGTCCTGGCCTCCAAAGCCCCTGCAGCCCCTTCCAGCTTGGTATCAGCTGCAAACCTTATAAGTGTCCTCTCTATCCAAGTGGTTCTCAACCTGCGGCCTGTGAGCTGCATGCAGGCCAATTAGCACACAGCTGCAGCCCAGCTCAGCTGTGTGCTAAAGGCCGGCCCCCATGGCGGGGTCTGGGTTCCTAGATGCCCGGCACGGTGGAGTCCAGCAGGCTCTGCCGCCCAGTGCAGTAGTGGTGGGGCTGCTGGCCCGCTCCACAAGGTGGACGTCCAGGGTTGAGACAGCTGGCTGGCCCCATGGGTTCGGGGGGTCCGGGAAAGTCATATTACAGGGGTCCGGGGCAGGCAGGCAGCCAGCCCCGCATGGCAGGCAGCCGGGCTGGGCAGCCAGCCCACAATGCCCGGGGCGGGCATATGCTGCCCGCAATGATAAATAAGTTGAGAACCACTGCTCTATCCAAATAATTTATGAAGATATTGAATAGAACCAGACCCCAGACAGATCCCTGTGGGACTTGTCAAGGTGACCTTTCTGCTCGATTCAGAAGGATTTATAACTACTCTCTGAGTACAGTTTTCCAGCCAATTGTGCGCCCACCTTATAGTAGGTTCATCTAGGCTGTATTTCTCTCATTGGTTAATGAGAAGGTCATGTAAGACTGTATGCAAAGGCTTAGTAAAGTTGAGGTTTATCACATCTGCTGCTTCCCTGCTATCCACAAGGCTTGTTACCCTGTCAAAGGATATTAAGTTGCTTTGACATGGTTTGTTCTTGACAAATCCATGATGACTGGTGCTTATCACCTTGTTTTCTTCTAGGTGCTTACAAACTGATGGTTTGATTATTTGCTCCATTATCTTTCCAGGTACCAAAGTTAAGCTGACTGGTCTGTAATTCCCTGGGTTGTCCTTATTCTCTTTTTACAGGTAAGCACTATATTTGCCCTTTTCCAATCCTCTGGGATCTCTCTTGTCCCCATGAGTTTTCAAAGATAATCGCTAATGGCTCAGAGTTCTTTTCAGCCAGCTCCTTGAGTATCCTAGGATGCATTTCATCAGGCCCTGGTGACCTGAAGACATCTAACTTGTCTAAGTCATTCTCATCTCCTTCTTTTCCTATGTTAGCCTCATGTGCGGTGTTAGTCATCCAATCACTGCTAACTTTTTTGATGAAGCCTGAAACAAAACAAAAAGGCATTTACCATTACGATGGTTGCTGCATTTTCTGTTATTGTCTTTCCATCCTCATGAGTAATGGGCCTGCCCTGTCCTTGGTCTTCCTGTTGCTTCTCATGTATTTGTAAAAATGCTTTCTTGTTACCCTTTATATCTCTAGCTAGTTTAATCTCCACCCACCTGCTGTCTTTTTCATTGGCCATGCTGGAGAATTACACACCGGGCTGGCGCTGGCAGGGTCGGGGTAAGCAGCGGGGCTCCTGGGCCACACTTCAGCCCAGGGTCCCTCCAGCCAGGGCTCCCGCCTCCAGGACTGACCGAGACCCGGGAGGGCAGAGCCGGAGGAACGCCCGGCAGAGGGAGAGGAGCTGAGGGACCACCTGGCAGGGGGCTGAGGAGCTGGGGCAAGGTAGCCCCAAAGGGAGCGGAGCCCCAGAAGGAGGGACAGCAGCCCCACACGGCAGAGACCCACCCTTTGTGGCCCTGCTGCTGCTGCTGCTGCTTCTGACTGCCCTGCCGCAGTCCCTGGGTGGCTCGGGCTGCTTCGCCCAGCCCTGGCTGCAGTGCTGGGGGGCGAACGCCCTGCAGCACCTGTAGGCAGCTCCATGTGCCCCATGGGGCGGCCCCCAAGCCCAAGCATCCCCCACTCAGAGCCTGCGCGGCCCAGCCACAAGGTGCGGGTGCTGCTCCTCCTCGGCGCAAACCGCGCAGCCCCAGGGTGCCCCCCACGCACAATGCGCTGCTACTGCCAAGGTCGGCTCTAGTCTTTTGCCACTGGAAGAAAAAAAAAAGATGGCCAGAATGCCGCCCCTGAAAATGTGCCGCCCCAACCACGTGCTTGGTTCGCTGGTGCCAAGAGCCGGCCCTGACCATGGCGCACTAACTTTCCAATTCCCTGTCCGTCAGGATCCTAACAAGGGCAGTCAGGATCGAGGGCCAGAGCAAAGTCAAACCTGAGGCTGGGAGTGGCGAAGGAGTTCGTAGTCAGGTTCCAGGCCAGGGTCGATACCAAGGGTCAGAGTCAGGTTTCAGGGTCCGGGTCTTTCCCCATATGTACCTAGAAAGCAATGGTCCCAGGCCCTGCAAGGCACTCAGCACTGTGCTGGTTTGTTCTGTAGGACATTGAACCGGTTTTTGTTTGGATCAGATTAACTGGGACAGGATAATTTTTAGTGGGGGCAAATTCCTACGGCACTTGGGAACAGCCGAGTCGGTTACTGTTGTAATAGTCCCCACTTTGCTGGATCAAAGAGAACAATCCGAACGTGGGAAGTAATACGCCCCCTTTGGATAATTTGGCAGCATGTTTCTAAATGGCAAAGAAATCTGTGCTTAAGCTCTCTCTTCAGGAGAGCACAAACCATTGGCACTTCAGGCTTATGCTCAAAAGACAGATTAGGGGCCGGAAGCCAAGTGCCCAGAGCTCGCAGGATGCTTTAGACAGACGCTGAATCACAGAAATTACAGTGGTCCAGTCAGAGGACTCATCCGCACTGAGCCAGGGGACATGGCTAGAGTTGTAGTGTAGATGGGACCCAGCCTCATTCCCAGATATGGGATAAAGCCTTGGACTCTCCAGGGGTTTCACCCAGTTACAGGGAGATGGTTAGGTCTTGTACCCGTCAACTTGTAATTGGGTCTCCTGATATGATGACAGCAGAAGTACAGCTGGACATTGTCAGGGATAGCCAGGGTTGTGGGTACGGATTCTGCAACTTTTAGCCAGGCTGTCCCTGGGTCGGCAGGCCCCAAATGATACCTGTGCCGGAGGGGCCTATGCACCCTTGGATCGGAAACGAAGCATCCATATATCTGCTCCCCTATTTGAGATTCCTTGATGGAGTTTCTCATTCTTGATAAGGGCTGAGCCTCAGAGTCCACCAGCAAGTCTTGTCCTTGAGCCCCCTTCCCAAGTCAGCGCAGGACAAGGGCGCGGAAGAGGCACTGCCAGAACCGTTCCAAGGAGGGGCTTGTTCCCAGCATGCTAAAATTACTGCTCACAGTCATTTAGCTCTGTATAAATTATAGCGTCATTTAGGTGCAGAGCATTTCATGCTCAATTAGTGCCACTTCACAGGGAGACGGTTCTGTGCCGAGGGTGAAGCACTGGAATCGCACTCCAGGCTTGGAAAAATGTCGTTCTTAAAGGTAAGGTGTAACCATGGAAATGACACAACTCTAGGCTGGGGGAGGGAGGGAGAGATATTGCAAAAGGAAAAGCAGCCATGCTTCAGAATGGACACGGCATGTCAGTGATTCCATGACTGCCCTGGGAGGGGAGGCACAGTGTAGGCGACCTGCAGAGGTTACAATATAGGAGCAGGGCTGCCCAGAGGAGGGGAGCAAGTGGGGCAATTTGCCCCAGGCCCTGCAGGGGCCCCCACAAGAATATAGTATTCTATAGTATTGCAACTTTCTTTTATGGAAGGGGCCCCCGAAATTGCTTTGCCCCAGGCTCCTTGAATCCTCTGGGTGGCCCTGTTTAGGAGGTAGTTGCTGGGGGAGGTGGGGCGAGGTATCTAGCGGTTAGAGCATGGATCAGGGAGTTAGTGACTCATGAGTTACAAACCCAACTGTGTACACTTGGGTGAGTCACTTAAGCTCTGTGCCTCAGTTTCCCCATCTGTAAAATGGAAATAATAATATTGTGGCACTTCTGTGGGGACTTTGGGGATTAGTTGGCCTGCACAACACCATGAGGCTGCAAAGTGTTTTATAAGGGCTTAGTATTATCGTGGAAGGGGAGAGAATTGGAAGGAGTAGGCCATGTGTCCAGGGAAGCAATACTGGGGTTGTGCAGCAGGACAAGCACACACAGTCCCTCTGCCAAGACTCTGGGACATCAGATCTGCGTGTCATGGAGAAGGAAGCACAGAGGAACTGTCTTTCCGGGCAGGGTCATGTTCTCCATTCAAGCCCTCATTAGATACACTCGTTCTAACCTCAGACTGTGTCAGCACAAAAGCCTCTGTATCTCTAAGCAGGGTGACCTGCCCACCAGACCAGAAATGGTTTTGCCTCTAAAAGAAAATGCAGTGAAGTTTTTCAAAGTGTTTTTTAGTGACATGGAGAAATCAAGTAGAACTTTCCCTAATATCCATCTCTGGAATGGTCCACGCACCTCCCCTACCAACCCCTCTGCATTCACTCACCAGCTGGGCTCAGATGCTCTGAAGATGTGGGGGGGCAGCTGAGGACCCAGAGACAGAGAGGTTGAGGCTACATCTACACTTCGGTGTAGACACTCACGGCTGCGACAGAAGTGGTTCTCCCACTGCTGTAGTTAATCCACCTCCCCAAGAGGCGGTCACGAGGCTGACAGAAGAACATATAGCGCTGTCTACACAGGGACTTAGGTTGTCTTAACTACGTCACTCGGGGGTGTGGAGTTTTCTAGGGTCAATCTGCTTTTCCCTAAGATCACAACCAAGGCTTCCAGTGTGTATCTGTGGGAACACACCACAATTGCTCTCTGCCCCATGGTGTCCTCACCACAAGAGCAGCAGGACTGGTGGTGACCTATGGACATTGGAGATGGAGCAGTCCAATCAGGCTATTTCTGGGAACCAGAGTAGGGTTATTCCTTACAGTGTATTCTCCTCTGATTTCCAGTTGTAGAAGTTGTGTAGTTGTATAAGTCTCAAGCAGTGAGGTCCCCTCCCCTTGCTTACGGAGCATTCCCCAGCGATGGAAAGCATTTCCTGATCATCTGTCTTGATTTTTCTTTGCTTGATTTCATCCCACTCCTCCAAGTGAAACTTCTGCTACCTCCCCCGCCGGGCACCCTAAATAATCCCCCCCACACACACACACCTTTCAAATACTTGCAGGCAGTTAACTCCTATCTTACTCATCCTTTAGCACTCTCCCTATAAATCAGCCCCTTTAACTCTTTCATCTCTGTTGCTCTTCTCTGAATTCCCGTCACTGTACTGAGAGTGTGGCCACATTAACACCAGCTTCTAGAGGAGAGGTCCCCTAACACATCTGACATTCAGCAGGAAGGCTCATGTTTCCATACATACATCACAGAACATGTATGAAAGCAGGTGGAATTCTCACCCAGCTGTGAACAGAGCTGCACACACGGTGTACCGTGCAATTGTACTCACTATCTGGACTTTGCTTTGATTGTTAACATAAGTGATAACAGCCAAAGATATTAACTGTAAAAGACAAACCTCAGTCTAACCTTTCTCCCCAAGTCTAGCAGTTCCTCAGATTTTTTCCTGCAGGACTTTCTCTGTTTCCATCCCTAGTTTCCTCTGCTTCAGAGAGATAATGAAGCCCTGTTATAGTCCTACCTCAGAGCTAATTAGACACACCTGTTCTCAGCTCAGACTGAGTCAGCAAAAGTGCCTCTCTCTCTATGCTGGGTTCAAAGCACTTGGCACCCACGCTACTATTTTTAGCATGTTAGATCACATGAGAGCTAGTGCAAGTATGTCTGTGCAAACAGGGAATCACACCTCACAGGGAATCAGCAAGGAGAAAAGTAAAGTCCCCACGAGAGAGCATGGTGTGTGACTCCTTCTGTAACAAGCTGCAGCAAGTCTGGGAGCAAAATGGCTGCTGTCTGTACAGACAGGCAGAGTTCTTAGACATGTCAGAGGGAGTATGCAGAAAACAAAGGCAGCATCATTTTCAAACTTCAGACAAAACATTGCCACCTATCTGCTGCTATCTGAGCTGAACAATCTACCATGGAGGCAGGACAGTATCTAGCTATGAGATAGGTAAATGAACACAGTACTCTGGACAAGGTATCTAGAGGAACATTGTATCTCAGTAAATAAACAGTGTGCAACTATGGCAGATATATCTGGAGCTATGGCCCAAAAGTTGGATACGAATCTAGATGAACATGATATTGTAGAAGTATCTAGATTATTATGGTGAAAAGTTACAGTGGGTACAACAACATCTATAGCAGGTATAAGCTATCTGGGGCCACTAATCAGTAAATCACCCCTACGCAGGACAGTACTTTCAAAGATTAATAGATTTTTAAGGCCAGAAGGGTCCATCAGATCTAATCTGACCTCAAGTATAGCACAGGAATAGTATAGCACTGGAGAATTTCTCCCAGCTACCCCTGCATTGAATCCAATAACTTCACTAAAGCATCCAGGCTGGATTTGGAGACATCAAGAGATGCAGAATATACCACTTCCCTTGAGAGTCTGTGCCACTGGTTAATCACCTTCCCTGTTAGATATTTGTACCTCATTTCTCATTTGAGTTTGGCTGGTTTCAGTTTCCATTATTATTATTATTATTATTATTTATTTATTTGCATTACTGTAGCACCTGGGGACCTAGTCAGAGAGTGTGCTAGGCCCTGCTGATCTAAGTGTAAGACAAGAGACAACAGACAGACACAGACAGATGGGAGGAATATGAGGAAACAATGTGATGGTGTTGTGGAATCTCCATCACTGGGGATTTTTAAGAGCAGGTTGAACAAACACCTGTCTGGAATGGTCTAGATAACACTCTGTCCTGCCTTGAGTGCAGGGGACTGGATTAGAGACCTCTTGAGGTGCCTTCCAGTTCTATGATTATATTGGCCAGCGTGATAGTCAGTGATGTCAGCCCACCAACAGCGGAACCATAGTCAGCTTTTTTTGTCAGCCTCACGGCAAAGGAGAGTTTTGAGAAGGAGTTGAAGGAGGACAAGGAGGTGGCTTTCCTGATGTCTATGAGGAGCACCCCAAGCGTGAGGAACAGCCTGAGAGAAAGCATGAAGGCGCTTGTTTGAAAATGTAACAAGTGGGTGATGGAGGCTGATCAAGAACCGACAGGAGGGCACAATGAGAGACGATAGCCAGACAGGCAGCTTATGTTTGAAGTGATAGAGAAATGGGGAATCAATAGAGGGATGCAAAGAGAAGGGTGACATGGCCAAACGATGGGCTGGGGAAATAATCTTTGCAGCAGCATTCTGACTGGAGAAAAGTGGGGCAGGATGGCCTGCATGAAGGCCAGAGAGAAGGAGATTGCAATAACCGAGACATGAGCTAATGGGAGCCTGGAGGAGTATTTTAGCTGTGTGGATGGGTAGGAAAAGCCATACGTCAGAGATGTCATCCAAAAAGAATCTTCAAAACCTAGACATTACCGGCATGCAAGGACCTTGAGAGAGGCCCAAGTTGAAGACGACCACCCAGGTTACGGGCCTAAGTGACAAGCAGGAGGGTGGTGGTGTCCACGGTGACAGTAACAGAAGGCAGTAGGAGGAGCTTGGCTGGGAAGATTAGGAGATCTGTTTATCCAAATTGAGTTTGAGCTGCCAGCTAGACCTGTGAGCTGTTAGCATAGCTGAATTTGTGTCCAGCTTCCAGCCATTGGTTCTTGTTCTGCCTTGCTCGGCTAAATTAAAGAGCCCTTTAGTGAACAGTGTTTTATCCCTGTGAAGGTTTTTTTATACATCGATCGAGTGACCTCTCAGCCTTCTTTAAACTAAACAAATTGAGCTCTTGAAGTTTCTCACCACAAAGCATTTTTTCCTGTCCTCAAATAAATAAATACAAACATCTGGCTTTTTTCTGCACTCTCCAGTTTTTCAACAACCAACGCTGTATTTTTCTGTCTGAGTTTTTATCCCCAATCAATTCTGCTTATAATTTTCCTCAGCTTTGGAAAACAAGTCTTTTTTGAGGCACCAAGTGTATCTAATACTGATTGGGACTGTCCTTGGTACAGCCAAACCAAATGTAATCAAGTCATGATTGCTGGACCCGATGCAGCCACCAACGTCCAGTTCAGTGATGAATTCGTCTTTCATAATGAGGTCCAAAATAAAGCTGCCTCTTGTTGACTGTGATAGCTTTTGTGTGAGAAAATTATCACCTATAATGTAAAGTGCTTTCCTGAATGTGTCCCCGGTGAACATGGTACCTAGAGGAAGTGTCTAGCGGAATATGATGTTCTGATATGTTCTGAGATGGTTGGTGCCGTAAAAAATGAAATATTGCTGCATATGGCTCTGACATATAGATGTGTGATAACTAGATGAACACACAGGTTTCGATGTCTGGTGCTCCTACAGCCCAAACTGCATTGTCTTGACTTCCTGCCACCTCGCACACTGTGAATTCGTCTCTCCAGTTTGATGCCCACCATATTCTCTTACACGGTCCCTGCTTTCCAAGGGCCTCTCTCCTGCTGGTTGTCCATGTTTCGGAATCCCTCCTCACCCCATCATGGGAGTTTATATTTTCCCACTCTGCTCATTGCTCCTCTCCCTGGAGTTGCATCTTGGGATGTTATTAATATCTTGTTTATATCTCCTTCCATCTCATTAATAAAGATGTTAAAACCAAGCCAGCTGTAGCTTCGCTCTCTGCAACTCCCTCCAGATGCCTCTCCCTCTTTCAGTACCTTGCTGTTTATCATCCCTTTATGTTTACAGTCCCTAAGCCAGTTTTCAGTCAGGTGTCGGGGCTCAGATCAAAGGCAATTGGAATGAATTAATTAATTTTCCAAGTAACATTTTGTGAGACCCTGTAGCAAATGCTTCCCAAAAGGTGGCCTCTGGGGGCTTATCTTTTTCTTCTCTCAGTATAAGTTACTTCCTTTGAAGAGGTAACACACAGGTTGCAACACATATTGGAAAGTAGATTGAGTCTCATATTTCTGATGTTGGCAAACCAGAGGAGCAGACTATTACCAACAGATGATGGCATTCTCGGCGCGGTTGATGCTATATTTCAGGTGGTCTGATTTGCTTAAATCTGACCAAGCTGCATGCAGGCAGAGAACAATGTGCATGATTCATTTCACCTTTTTGCCTGGTTTGTGAGCCACCCTGGATTTTTTGCTTGTGAGATGCTGGATGGAATAGATTTTCAGAAGTGTTCAGCACCCACCAGAAAGGCTGAAAATCTGCCCTGGAAGGGCACAGTGGGAGCTGCTGGATTCTGAACATGTATAAAGAATCTGACTCATGGGGAGATGTCAAAGTAGGGTTTGAGATCTGGCATTAGCCTTGGCATTATGAAACTAGGGTGCCATTCCCTGCTCTACCACAGGCTTCCTGCATGACCTTGGGCAGGATAGTCGCTCTGTGCCTCAGTTTCTCCATCTGTACAATGGGGTTAATGCCCCTCTCTCACAGGGGTGCTGTGAGAATAAATATATTAAAGCTTGTGAAGTGCTGAGAGATCTATTGAAGAAAAGTGCTATATAAGAGAGAACTATTAATATTAAAAACCCAGGGCTGGTTATAAGGGCTTAGTCCTTGAGAATCTGGCCCAGAGCACTCCTGAAGTCAGTCCCTATCTGACTACATTTCAGACTACAGATTGCTCTCAAAGCCTTATTATAGAATCATGGAATCATAGGACTGGAAGAGACCTTGCGAGGTCATCTAGTCCAGTCCCCTGCACTCACAGAAGAACAAAGTATTATCTAAACCATCCCTGACACATATTTGTTTAACCTGCTCTTAAAAACCTCCAATGACAGAGACTCCCTGGGCAATTTGTTCCAGTGCTTAACTACTCTAACAGTTAGAAAAGTTTTTCCTAATGTCCAACCTAAACCACTCTTGCTGCAATTTAAATCCATTGCCTCTTGTCCTGTCCTTAGAGGTTAAGAAGAATAATTTTTCTCCTTCCTTCTTGAAACAACCTTTTATGTACTTGAAAACTATTATCATGTCCCCACTCAGTCTTCTCTTCTCCAGACTAGACAAACCAAATTTTTGCAATCTTCCCTCATAGGTCATGTTTTCTAAACCTTTAATCATTTTTGTCACTCTTCTCTAGACTTTCTCCAATTTGTCCACATCTTTCCTGAAATGTGGCACCCAGAACTGAACACCATACTCCAGCTAAGGCCTAATCAGTATGGGGTAGAGTGGAAGAATGACTTCTCGTGTCTTGCTTACAACATTCCCGACAATACATCCCAGAATGATGTTTGCTTTTTTTGTTTACACTGTTGACTCATATTTAGCTTGTGATCCACTATGACCCCCAGATCCCTTTCTGCAGTGCTCCTTCCTAGGTAGTCCTTGCCCATTTTATGGATATGCAACTGATTGTTCCTTCCTAAGTGGAGCTTTGCATTTGTCCTTACTGAATTTCATCCTATTTATTTCAGACCATTTCTCCATTTTGTCCAGATTATTTTGAATTTTAATCCTATCCTCCAAAGCACTTGCAACCCCTCCCAGCTTGGTATCATCCACAAACTTTATCAGTGTACTCTCTATGCCATTATCTAAATTATTGTTGAAGATACTGACCAGAACCAAACCCAGAATTGATCCCGGCAGGACCCCACTCGTTATGCCCTTCCAGTATGACTGTGAACCATTGATAACTATTCTCTGGGAATTGTTTTCCAGCTAGTTATGCACCCACCTTATAAAAGCTTAATCTAGATTGTAGTTCCGTACTTTGTGTATGAGAAGGTCATGCTAGACAGTATCAAAAGCCTTACTAAAGTCAAGATATACCATGTCTACCACTTCCCCCCTATCCACAAGGCTTGTTACTCTGTCAAAGAAAGCTATCAGATTGGTTTGCCAGGATTTGTTTTTGACAAATCCATGCTGACTGTCTCTTATCACCTTATTGTCTTCTAGGTTTTTGCCAATTCCTTGCTTAATTATTTGCTCCATTATCTTTCCGGATACTGAAGTTAAGCTCTTGTAGGTATTCATTCATTGTTTGCTATTCGCTCTGTGCGATTGGCCACTAAAGTCATGTGGTATTGCTTCTGCTCTCCCACTGGATGGCAGCAACAGTATTCAAAAACAAATATTGGCATTGAAGTCCAGCAGTCCCAATGCTTAATTAGTAATGAAAGAGGTGCCAGGTATATAAAATCATGAGTGGTGTGGAGAAAGTGAATAAGGAAAAGTTATTTACTTGTTCCCATAATATAAGAACTAGGAGCCACCAAATGAAATTAATGGGCAGCAAGTTTAAAACAAATGAAAGCATCACACAGCGCACAGTCAACTTGTGGAACTCCTTGCCTGAAGAGATTGTGAAGGTCAAGACTATACAGGGTTTAAAAGAGAACTGGATAAATTCATGGCGGTTAAGTCCATTAATGGCTATTAGCCAGGATGGGTAAGGAATGGTGTCCCTAGCCTCTGTTTGTCAGAGGGTGGAGATGGATGGCAGGAGAGAGATCACTTGATCATTACCTGTTAGGTTCACTCCCTCTGGGGCACCTGGCATTGGCCACTGTCGGTGGACAGGATACTGGGCTGGATGGACCTTTGGTCTGATCCAGTATGGCTGTTCTTATGTTCTTAACAGCAGAGAAGGCAATAGAAAGATCACAGTCCCATTGCCCTGCTCCACCTTTTCTTCCTCCTTTTCCGGGGAGAATCTCTGTTAAATTGCACATCAGCCATCACTGCCTGTATCCCCACTGGGGTGGGGGGGTGTCTAATCATTTTTCTGCTCCATCTGAATGCAGAGCCAGTTCCTGGAGAGGCCATCAAAGTGGAGGCCTGGCCTAGTGTTTCCTTTCTAATAACCCCCCCCCCAGCAGTGATGTTCAGGCAGAACTGGACGGCACCACTCTGCTGGCCTAATGGCTCCTAATCTCTCCCTCTCTGTGTGGCTATCCCTAATAGACTCTCACTAAGCGCCGGAGGCTATCTGGCTTTGCAGCTGCTCACCTCTGGGATCATTAGGAAAGGGCTCTACATAGCTTGACATTCTCTGCTTCCCGGAGGAGGGGGAGCCACTGACAGATCTCTCCACTGGAATATGAAACCTATTTGTTCAGATGCATCTTCTTGCTGGGTGGCAGCTGAGTGCTGTGCTGGCATGATTAGCTGCAGTCAGTGCCACTGCATTTCAGCTGCATGACACAGTGTGGCAGGCCCAGGACTGAGACCTCTCGTGTCCCCAGGTGAAGTGTCTCCAAGGAGCAGGGAAGACAAGCAGCTGAGTAGATGGTAAGGGAGAGAAAGAGATGATATCTCTGGGAGTGAGGGCCCTGGCAAGGGAAGGCGATTGAGGCCCAGTTAGCACAAAGGGAGGCAGGACCTGAAGGGGTCAGAGTTAGTGAGGGGCAGAGGAGCCCTGATGGCTCAGAGAAAATGAAAGGAGGACACGCTGGCCTTGAGCACAAGTGTGGGGTCAGGTTGATTCAGGGCAGCTCAGCAAACTGGTCCTTTCCTGGGGCTGCTGTTTCCTGTTCCAGGTTGTAAAGCATCATAGATGCAGCCATGTCTGCCTGAGTCTGCAGACAGACTGCAACAGCATCTCAGAGAGACGTCAGCTGCCCCTATTCACCTCAATATGGTTTTGACTCTGAAGTCTAATGGTGATACCAGCACTATTAATTATTTCACTGCTGTTCAGAGCATGCAGGGAAGAAGAGGAATGGTTGTATACTGTGAACGGCATTTTATTTTGGCATCTCAAATGGGTCCAGTTTGGTTAGTGGGAGGGATTTAGTTTGTGGGAGGAGCTTAGGAAAATACCACTTCTTCTCTCCCTCCCCTTCAATCCAACCCGTGCCTCAGCACCAACCATAGAGCCATGAGACAAGAGGAGCAGAAAGGGAAAGAGGGGCATAGAGTCCCCCTGAGAAGAGGGATTTGGGACAGCAAAGGAGAGGGAAGGTGGGTGAAAGCTGGGGGTAGGGAACTGAAAGTATGGCGGGAGAATGAGAGGGGAGTGGAGACTGGGAGCAGAGGTGGAGATGAGGGCCTGGGGGAACAAAGACAGAGAGAGAGAGATGCTAAGAGTAGGACACAACCTGGCCCAACTCACTCCTTATCCCTAAAACTACAGTGGCATTGGCAGCCCCCAAAGATTCCCAGGACAGCGTAGTGCTGCTGCTGGAGCAGTGACCTGGGCCCAGGAATTGAGAATGTTCATGTTCAGTTATTATCTGGGCAGATGCCCAACATTTTCCTGACGAGAGCAAGCTCTGTAGGTGGTGATTTTTTTAACCCACTAAACCTGAATGAATTTCAGGAGATAAAGAAAAGGCACTTCTCTAGGCCAAGGGCTTTCTGTCTGCTAAATTGCTGCAAATGATGGAGGTGCCAGAGCTTTTCAGAAAAAAGAAGTCAATATTTTTTGTATAATGCTAAGTGTTCTGAAATCTGCATATAGGGGTCACTCTAATATCTTTCTTTGAAATACTGGCCAGAGATTGCACCACATTGCTGTATAAACGTAGAGACTAGATAGCTCAGATGATAAAGAATCTTTAATTTCTAGGATACCAATTAGTAGCAGATTAGTAGCATCAGAGAGCTATTCAGTAACCTATGTCAAATAACTTGGGCCCAGATCCTCAAAGGTATTTAGGTACCTTCGTGGTCTTAATACCTAGCAGATAGGCCTCTGTCACAAAAATTATTATGGGTATTATCATAGTGTCATAGAAGTGTAGGATTGGAAGGGACCTCGAGAGGTCATCTAGTCCAGTCCTCTGCATGGCTGAGATTATGGGGCAAGTGATGCTGCTTTTCCACAATTTCAACCTGTGCACATTGGTGGAAGCACTCTATGTAGAAGTCCAGTCTGTTGTTTCGCCCTTCAGGAGGAGTCCACGCAGAGTCCTTGCTTACAGACAGCCCCCCCCAACCTGACGCAAACACTCACCAGCAACTACACACCACACAACAAAAACACTAACCCAGGAACCAATCCCTGCAACAAATCCTGTTGCCAACTCTGTCCACATAGCTATTCAAGGGACATCATGATAGGACCTAAGCACATCAGCCACACCATCAGGGGCTCTTTCACCTGCACATCTACCAATGTGATATATGCCATCATGTGCCAGCAATGCCCCTCTGCCATGTACATTGGCCAAACCGGACAGTCTCTACACAAAAGAATAAATGGACACAAATCAGACGTTAAGAATTGTAACATTCAAAAACCAGTAGAACACTTCAGTCTCCCTGGTCACTCAATAACAGACTTAAAAGTGGTGATTCTTCAACAACAAAAAACTTCAAAAACAGACTTCAATGAGAAACTGCAGAACTGGAATTAATTTGCAAACTGGACACCATCAAATTAGGCCTGAATAAAGACTGGAAGTGGATGGATCATTACAAAAAGTAATTTTCCCTCTGCTGATACTCACACCTTGTTGTCAACTGTTGGAAATGGGCGACATCCACCTTGATTGCAATGGCCTCGTTAGCACTACAGAAGTAATCAACTGTTAAGAACAGGCCACTTCCACCTTAATTGAATTGGCCTCATTAGCACTGGCCCACCACTTGGTAAGGCAACTCCCATCTTTTCATGTGCTGTATAGATATAGATATAGATATAGATATTGCATACTGGATTGTCCACTCCATGCATCTGATGAAGTGGATTCTAGCCCACGAAGCTTATGCCCAAATAAATTTGTTAGTCTCGAAGGTGCCACAAGGACTCCTCTTTGTTTTTCCTGATACAAACTAACATGGATACCACTCTGATACTCTCTGGGAATAGTTTTCCAACCAGTTCTGCACCTACCTTATAGTAGCTCTGTCATAAACAGATAGCTAAGGGTTAATGTCTCTTTCACCTGAAGCACCTGACCAGAGGACCAATCAGGAAACCGGATTTTTTCAACTCTGGGTGGAGGGAAGTTTGTGTCTGAGTCTTTGTTTTCTGGCTGCCTGCTTTCTCTGAGCTTTGGAGAAGTAGTTTCTACTTTCTAGTCTTCTGTTTCTAAGTGTAAGGACAAAGAGATCAAATAGTAAGTTATATGGTTTCTTTTCTTTGGTATTTGCATGAATATAAGTGCTGGAGTGCTTTGATTTGTATTCTTTTTGAATAAGGCTGTTTATTCAATATTCTTTTAAGCAATTGACCCTGTATTGTGTCACCTTAATACAGAGAGACCATTTGTATGTATTTTTCTTTCTTTTTATATAAAGCTTTCTTTTAAGACCTGTTGAAGTTTTCTTTACTGGGAAATTTCAGGAAAATTGAGTCTGTACTCACCAGGGAATTGGTGGGAGGAAGAAATCAGGGGGGAGATCTGTGTGTGTTGGATTTGTTAGCCTGATTTTGCATTCCCTCTGGGTGAAGAGGAAAGTGCTTTTGTTTCCAGGACTGGAAACGGAGAGGGGGAGTCACTCTGTTTGGATTCACAGAGCTTGTGTCTGTGTATCTCTCAAGGAGCACCTGGAGGGGGGAAGGGAAAAAGGATTATTTCCCTTTGTTGTGAGACTCAAGGGATTTGGGTCTTGGGGTCCCCAGGGAAGGTTTTTCAGGGGGACCAGAGTGCCCCAAAACACTCTAATTTTTTGGGTGGTGGCAGCAAGTACCAAGTCCAAGCTGGTAGCTAAGCTTGGAGGTTTTCATGCTAACCCCCATATTTTGGACGCTCATTTAGGTTGCATTTTCGTAGTTTTTTTTATGAGCAGGTCATGTGAGACAGTGTCAGAAGCATTACTAAAGTCAAGATATACCACATTTACCGCTTGCCTCCTATCCACAAGGCTTGTTACCCTGTCAAAGAAAGCTATTAGATGTTTGCAAATTGATTGCTTGATTATTTGTTCCATTATCTTTCTGGGTACTGAAAGAGGCACTAAGCAAGGTTCAGGTCCCCATTGTGCTAGGAGCTGTACAAACCAGGAATGAAAAGAGAGTCCCTGCCCCTGGGGCTAATTATCTAGGATTATGACAAGAGACAAGTGGTGGATGAAACAGACAATGAAGGCAAGTGTATGAGCAAAACAAGGAGGTAATGTGATCTAGTGGATAGGGCACCAAAGTGGGAGTCAAGAGAGCTGGGTTTTATTCCTGGCTCTGCCACTGACCTGTTGTGTGCCTGTGGGCAAGTCACAGCATCACTTTGTGCCTCAGTTTCCCATCTGTCTTGTTAACTTAGACTGTAAGTTTGTGTGGGGCAGCAGCAGCCTCTTGCTATATATGCATACAGTGCCTAGCACAGCAGGGCCCGGATCTCAGAAGGCACTACAGTAATACAAATCATCGCTAAGAAGATCAACAATAATCTCAGTTTGCCCCATGCCTAGCCATTACCAGCTGGCAAACCATCCTTGCAAATGGTGACTACCTGGCAGATGCTGCGGAGGGGCCAAAGATTAAATGGTTCCCTTTGATCCAGAGTTGGGATCACTAGGCCAGAGGTGAGGCACAGCAAGTGCCATCCCCACTTTATGTGTATCTGTGTGACTGATACATACCTGACTTTGGGCTCACCAGGACTGAATTCCTTTTCCAAGAGGAAAACAGCAGAAGACATCAGGGCTTGAACTAGTCTGATGAAATCTTTTGTGGAGGTGGTAAGCCCTGACTGCTCTCTCTGTCCCCCACTGCACTGCCTACCTCCATCAAATGCTTTAATTTAATTGGAAGTACAGAAGAAGAGAATCATAGAAGATTAAGGCTGGAAGAGACCTCAGGAGATCATCTAGTCCAACCCTCTGCTCAAAGCAGGACCAATTCCCAATTAAATCATCCCAGCCAGGGCTTTGTCAAGCCAGGCCTCAAAAACCTCTAAGGAAGGAGATTCCATCACCTCCCCAGGTAACCCATTCCAGTGCTTCACCACCTGCCTAGTGAAATAGTGTTTCCGAATATCCAACCTAGACCTCCCCCACTGCAACTTGAGACCATTACTCCTTGTTCTGTCATCTGCCACCACTGAGAACAGCTGAGCTCCATCCTCTTTGGAACCTTCCTTCACGTAGTTGAAGGCTGCTATCAAATCCCTCCTCAATCTTCTCTTCTGCAGACCAAACAAGCCCAGTTCCCTCAGCCTCTCCTCATAAGTCATGTGCTCCAGCCCCCTAATCATTTTTGTTGCTCTCCGCTGGACTCTCTCCAATTTGTCCACATCCCTTCTGTAGTGGGGGGACCAAAACTGGATGCAGTACTCCAGGTATGGCCACACCAGTGCCGAATAGAGGGGAATAATCACTTCCCTCGATCTGCTGGCAATGTTCCTACTAATGAAGCCCAATATGCCATCGGCCTTCTTGGCAACAAGGGCACACTGCTGACTCATATCCAGCTTCTCGTCCACTGTAATCCCCAGGTCCTTTTCTGCAGAACTACTGCTTAGCCAGTCAGTCCCCAGCCTGTAGTGGTGCATGGGAGGGAGAGAGACTCACAGGCACAGCGGGAGGGGTTTGGGGAAAGGAATTGTTTCCTGCTTCCGCTCATTTTCCAATGGGCCAGTCCCAGCCCCAGGCCGAGCTACTTGCTGCATTACACTCACATGGCTGAGATTTGTTGCTTCACAAACTGTCGAAGCCTCCAGGCTCTCCTCAGAGCACGGCCCAGCAATATGCACAGAGGCGCAGCCGCGGCAGCTTGTACACGGGGGAGCCTTCTCTGCAAACGGGTGGGCGAAGGGAGCCCTGGCCTTCCCTCTCTCCTGCTGCAGCAGCTACCTTTTACAGTCTCTTTCCTGTCCATAAAAATTTTAATAGCCCTGCTCTGGCCCTTGTCCCCATAAAAAGCAGCTGCCACCGCAGAGCAGATGCAGGGCAAGGGCTTTTATTGCTGCGTGCAGCATCTCAGCCTGGGCAGGAAACTCCTTGCTCATGAGGGGGACTTGTTGGTCACCTTTGAGGGCAGGAGGCCATGCTCCCCACGTGGGTCCGGCCTGCAGTTCCCCTGGCAGGTCCTCTCTCTTGCACTTGGGCGTTTGTCTTCTGTGGTCATTGTGTGATGGCCACCACATTGGGGATTGAACCAGGTATCGCCAGAGCTAAAATCATGAGCTATTACAACTTGAGCTAAAGAATCAAGCCTCAGGAGCATAAACTCTGTGGATCAGCCCAGAGGGTGACCTGTAACACACCCCATCAGTGGGTTACAATGACACTCTGCCTGGAGAAACCTCTCGTGAACTCATTGCAAGATCGTCAGGCTCTCTCAATTGTCATACAGTCCTGTCTATCTATCTACCCACCCTGCATTCATCACCATGATATCTTCACGCGATGCTCTCGTGTGACACAGACGTCCAGTACTGATCTCTTCTTCCTCCCACCCCCTAGCCTCTTTCTAGGCCATGACCCTATGAGGTATTTATAGTGTTGCCAGCACTTGTGATTTTTACCACCATCTGCACAAGATTTGCTGTTTTTCATCCATCCCCAGCTCCCAGAGTCATGTGAATACACCAGAATCTCAGCTGTCACTGTCTTAAAAAAAGCAAGGCTCTAGCCCACAGGACTGGGGAGACAGGGTTACAAATGTGTCACCCCCCCCCCAGCAAAGGTGCAAAAGCTAGGAAGCAAATCAAAACAGCTCCAAATATATTCTTTGTGAGATCCCACGATTTTAAAGCCAAACTCATGATTTTTGGTGGCGGGGAGGGGGTTCACAATTTTTTAACACTCTGGGTTGGCAATACTGGGTGCTAGCTTAACTGTCTGCTCAGCACCCTCAGGTTTAGGCCCCTGGCTCTGTGTTCCTGACCTCTCTCCAGAGCCATAATCTTCGCGGGTCCCCCATCTGGTGGAGCCAATATACGATTTCTTCGGTGGGGGGGAATTCCATTCCCTGCTCTTCTATCCTGCAGAAACTCTGGGTTTCCCTCAGCTGAGGAGTCTTCCGTCTCTGCCACCCACCCAGTACAGGAACCACTGTCAGTGGGAGTCTAGTTCTTGGCAGATTCCCTGTGTGCCGGGTTACAGGACCATTTGGCCTGGCCACCTCTCCATCTGGATGGAGGGTGGCTGGCTCAAATTTCAGTGGTGCTGTGACCACACAGCCGGAGCGATGCTCAGACCACTCCAACAGCAGCTGTATCTATTTAGTATGGGGCCACAGATTAAAAGTGGTTGGGCTGTGGCCACCCCTTGCTCCGTGGCTTATGCAGCTTTGAGCAAATGCAAAATCCTTTGATGAGGGAGGATTTGCCCCCTCCCCAGCCCCCTCTAATTGACATCACTGTCCTCATTGCCTTCTTTATCTGCCTCTGAATCTGTCCAAATACTCCCTTCTCCCTGCAGCAAATGCTCAACATTGTGCACGACATTCCAGTCCACCCAGCGAAGGGCGATGAATGAGGAGCGTTTGCTACATCAGGAGCAGGGCTGCTCTCCGGTGCTGGAGTGAGCTCATTTGCTGCCGGCTTTTGGTATTTGAACAACAAATAAATTAGCTTTGAAAAGCAGCTTGTTGCAAGTGCTCCATGGACTACTTTGGAAATTGCTCTATTTAGAAACAAATGCCCTCCTTCCCAGATTTCTTTTCTCTCCTTGCAAGGGGCATCTCCATGGAAATGGTCTCTCTTTTCTTATGTTGGACCTCCTCAGTTCCTGTGGCTTATTCTTGATTTTAGTGAGGCCTTTGACATAGTCTCACGTGACGTTCTCATAAGCAAATTAAGCAAATGTGATCTAAATAAACTTACTATAAGGTGGGTGCACAGCTGGTTGGAAGACCATATTCATGGAATAGTTACCAACGGTTCGCTGTCAAACTGAGAGGCCGTATTTAATGGGGTCCAGATGGGGCCACTCCTGGGTCTGGCACGGTTCAATATCTTCAGTAATGACTTGCACAATGGAATGGGAAGTCCACTTATAAAATTTGCAGGGGGGAGGGTTGCAAGCACTTTGGAGAACAGGATTAGAATTCAAAACAACCTTCACAAATTCAACAAAATGAAATTCAGTAAAGACAAGTGCAAAGTACTACATTTAGGAAGGAAAAATCAAATGCACAACGACACAGCAGAGAATAACTGGCTGGGCAGTATTTCTGCTGAAAAGGATCTGGGGCTTGTAGTGGATCACAAATTAAATGTGAGTCAACAATATGATGCAGCTGCAAAAAAGGCAAATATCCTGGGCTGTATTAGCAGAAGTGTCACATGTAAGACGTGGGAGGTAGTTGTCCTGCTCTACTCAGCACTGGGGAGGCCTCAGCTGAAGTCCTCTGTCCAAAGTGAGGTGCCACACTTTAGGAATGATGTGGACTAATTGGAGAGAATCCAGAGGAGAGCAACAAAAATGATCAATGATTGAGAAAATCTGACCTATGGGGAAAGGTTAAAAAAACTGGGCATGTTTAGTCTTGAGAAAAGAAAAGTGAAGGGGGACCTGATAACAGTCTTCAAATAGATTAAGGGCTGTTCTAAAGAGAACAGTGATCAATTGTTCTCCATGTCCAGAGAAGGTAGGACAAGAAGTAATGGGGCGTACTCAGCAGCGTAGCTAGCGGGGTTCAGGGGAAGCAGCTGCTTCCCCTCAGGATGGCAGGCTCAGAAGTGGCGCCTGCCTGGCTGGCGCTGGCAGCAACATGGCCAGAGGAGCTGTGGGGCCGCAGGGCAGCATTGAAGTGGCGCCTGCCAGCCGGCACTGCCAGCAACATAGCCAGAGGAGCCATGCAAGGGCGGCAGGCGTGGCCAGAAGAGCAAGGAGGCTGGCTCCTTGGCTCAGGGCTCAGTGGCCAAGTGCTTCCCACCCCTCCCCCAGCCCCTTGCTAATGTGGCGGGCGGGGGAAGGCGAAAGGGCCCCTGTGCCTTTAAGGCCACCTGACTGGCGAGCCCCGTGTGGAGTGCACCAAGTGCCGGGAGCAAGCCGAGGACAGGGGGGAGTGCAGGATGGAAGGTGAGCGGGGCGGGGGGTCCAGTTGGGGGTCGTGGCCAGAAGAGGAGCCAAGGGAGGGCACCTTTTTATGTTTGCTCCCTCTACACTGAAAATCTGGCCCCACCACTGGGCTTACTCTGCAGCAAGGGAGACTTCGGTTGGATATCAGGAAAAAACTTTCTAACTCTAAGAGTAGCTAAGCTCTGGAAGAGGCTTCCAAGGCAGGTCGTGGAATCCCCATCATTGCAGGTTTTTAAGAACAGGTTGGCCAAACACCTGTCAGGGATGGTCTAGGTTTTCTTGGTCCTGTCACAGTGAAAGGAGCTGGACTCAGGGCCGGCGCTACCGTTTAGGCAGCCTAGGCAATCACCTAAGGCACCAGGATTATTCGGGGGCGGTATTTTGCCGGGGGGGCGGCAGGCGGCTGCGGTGGAGCTGCTGCGGTCATGCCTGCGGAAGGTCGGCTGCTCGCACGGCTCCGATGGACTGCCCGCAGGCACCACTGCGGCAGCTCCACTGGAGCCACGGACCAACGGACCCTCTGCACGAATGACTGTGGCAGCTCCACCGGGATCAGCGTGGGGGACGGCGAAATGGCCATGCGCCTAGGGCGCGAGAAACCCTAGCGCCGGTCCTGGTTGGACTTGATGCCTTCTCAAGATCCCTTCCAGTGCAACATATCTATGATTCTCCACCTGAACTTACAGTCTCAATTCGTGCCATTGCAATTGGTTACCATGAACCATGAGCTGCACACACACAAAATGGGCAATGACTGCCTAGGAAGGAGCACTACTGAAAGGGATCTGGGGGTCATAGTGGATCACAAGCTAAATATGAGTCACTGTGTAGCACTGTGGCAAAAAAAGTGAACATCATTCTGGGATGCATTAGCAGGAGTGTTGTAAGTAAGACACAAGAAGTAATTCTTCTGCTCTACTCCACGCCGATTCGGCCTCAGCTGCAGTATTGTGTCCAATTTTAGGTGCCAAATTTCAGGAAAGATGTGAGCAAATTGGAGAAAGTCCAGAGAAGATCAACAAAAATTATTACAGGTCAGAAAACATGACCTGTGAGGGAAGAATGAAAAAAAATGGGTTTGTTTAGTCTGCAGAAGGGAAGACCTAGAGGGGACATGATAACAGTTTTCATGTACATAAAAAGGTTGTTACAAGGAGAAGGGAGAAAAAATGTTCTTCTTAACTTCTGAGGACAGGACAAGAAGCAATAGGCTTAAATTGCAGCAACAGCGGTGTAGGCTGGACATTAGGAAAAACTTCCTGTCAGGGTGGTTAAACACTGGAAAAATTGCCTAGAGAGGTTGTGGAATCTCCATCACTGGTGATTGTTAAGAGCAGGTTGGACAAAACACCTGTCAGGGATGGTCTAGTTAATACTTAGTCCTGGTCTGAGTGCAGGAGGCTGGACTAGATGACCTCTCGAGGTCCCATCCAGTCCAATGATTCCATGAAGATGGTGCTGAGATCCCAAGCCAGAAGCTGAAAGCGGAACATTGTGATTAACACACCGGGTTAGGAGCTGGGATTCTTCCAGATCCTGGGTTCCATTCCCTGCTCTGTTTGGAGTTTCCTCTATAAGCTGAGGGAAGTGATATGAATTAGCAGCTTTCAACAGCTGTAGAATCAGGAGAGTATTTCTGCAACAAGCCTCTAGGCGGTGAGGATTCTGCTTTGGTCGCTGTGCTGAATGCCCTCACGGCTGAGAACTTCAATGCTAGAGCCCTCTTGCTGCAAAAACACATCCTTGAACTAAAGGAGAATCCCCCATTAGTTATAATCAGTAGAGGGGTCTATGACATGCAGGAGTCCAGTTCCAACCCTATCCAGTAGAGTGCAGTTGTGCACAGTTAACCAGTGTGCATAAAGCATTGTGACCTCGTTAGCGGAAGGGGCTTCAGAAATGCAAGTGAAATTGGTGGTGAAAGCAATGTGTTATCATAGCCATTGCCATGGTGAGTTCCTGGAGCGACACGGGAGACGGCTGCAATTCCCACAAGAATCGATAAGCGTTTCTGGCGTACAGAGGAAACTCCATGATGCTGCCTCCAGGCCACCTTTTGTGAAACACGAGCGTTTACATTTTGAAGGGGAACAACTTCTGCAAACCCTTGAGGAAAAACAAAGTGAAGATGATTGAAAGGAATATCATATAGCTATAGATGCCCTTCTGTTTTCCCTGTAGGCAAAAGCAGATCACTGGATCTCAGTGAGACGGTTCATAAGGAAACGTTCTTTTGTTTCCTTTCACATGTTAACTGCTTTTATTCTACAAGATGGATGTGCTGTCTTGGGCTCCTTTTGGTCTTTGGATAATTGCTCACTCTCTCTCTGGACTTTTTGGGCCAATGAATTTGTCTCCATCTTGCCATTGTTCCCCTGCTGCTCTCTCTCTCGTTGGTTATAACACCTACCATACCGGGACTTTGGAGTGACAAGTGGAGAGAGTGCTGCTGAGGAATCCATCCTGGCTTTTATGCAACCAGACAAATGACTGCTGTTGCAGAACACTTTAGGCAGGGTTAGCGTGAGCTCCCGTATACAGCAAGTGTGGTTCCCCTATATAGAGTCTTAGGACCTCACAGTAACAACCTTTCTGCTGGGGTTCCTGGTACCCCCTGCTGCCAGGTGGGCCGGAAGTACAGGAAGAAGAACTATTTTTGGAGGTATTTCATCCCTCCGAGCCGCAGCCAGAAGCAGAAGCCACATACATAAAGAAATATCAAATCTCCAGAAATGTTCCATTAATGAGATGGGTTCAGGCAGAGTTTTGAGCAGAGGATCAAGGTTCTATCCAAATCTCTGGAACCGTGGAGACCAAGGGCTATTTTTTTGAAGGCACCGAGCTCCCATGCAGCCACCTAAATAAGTGGCAAGATTTTCAAAAGGTCTCACTGCATTGGGTGCATGTTGGAGGTTGAGTTCATGTGAAAATCTGGCCCTGGGCTGCCAGGATGGTACAGAGGAATTCCTCACCAGTTCTTTAGTCTGCGTTATGCGGGAGGTGAGTCCAGATGATTACAGCCTTAGCATCTATGGATCTCAGCGAGGCTCTTCCACTGCTGCCGACTCCTCTAAAGAGCAGAACATTTTCTAAAGGCAAATTAGACATGCCGGCTCCATGACTGAGAATTTTTTTTGTAACAATAATGACAATTCTTTGCCCTTCTATAGGTTCTTCCAGCCAAAGACCTCAAAGCTCGCACACGTTAATGAACTGAATCATCACAACTTCTCAGCAAGGTGGATCCGTGTCAATATCTGCATTTCACAGCTGGGGAAAGGGAGGCATGGAGCAGGGGACTCGCTGGAGGTCATTGTGAAGCCAATTGATCTCTTTACTCCTTGATTACCTGCTCCAGAGTCCTCATAATGGGGTCCAGCCATCAGCAGGCTTCGATAATTCCCCTGGAAGAAGATTTGAGTTTTGCAGATTGATCCTCATGTCTCCCAGTCTAGTGTTTTAGCCTATCCACCCAGTTGCACACCCATCCACACACCAGAAACATTCACAAGCCCCTGCTGGGTTTTTAAATGCAACTGTTTGTATGGGTGGAGGCGATTGGTGTGGCAATAAACACCCCAAACACCACACAGTAATACCTCAAATACCATGGTGCAATACAACATGCCGTGCAATGCAAACCAGGAAATGAAAATTGCTGCTCAGGGTTATCAGGGAGAAATTCTCATTACAACTGCAGCGAATCCTGCTTCGGGAGCAATTTGTGTCCAGCGCCATACACACACACCGCCCCCCAGTGGTGAGGAGGTCTAAAGAGGCATGACTGATCAGATGTTGGAGCTGTACATAGAGTATTAGTAACGCTGCCCATTAAAAGCCCTAAATATAGTGTTAAACTGCCTTCCTCCAACCTGTCTCCCTGCTTTCCTCGTTCGCTGAGGAAAGGGTTAAAAAAAACTCCAGCCTTGTATTCCCCCAGAATTTTTTTGGCCTGGAGCAAAAGTAAAATCCCAACAAATTTTCTACATCGCAAAATCAGCTGCACTTAATTTGCCAAACAGCAGGAGGGGACCCGAGCTATTTGCCAGGACCCCCGCGTTACCAACATTACCAAATTAGCACATTCAGGTCTCTAACTCTTATTCCATGCTTCTCACAGGCCCCTCGTCCAGCGTTACTGAGAGCCAGAGAGAAGAAATGCAACCTAGTTTCCTGTGCATTAAACCTGCTGATTCCCCCTCTTAAAGTTACACTGTACCAAGTCCCACTAAACAGACAAAATCATGTACGTAATGGGTCACTTTTTTCTCCATCCAGCTGCTCAATAGCTCATAATAATGACTGATAGCATCTGCCCTGCTCTGCAAGCTACCCTTTAAAGGTCTATTGGGGTCATTCCTTTTTATGGAAAAGAAGCTGAGAGGGGGATGATCCTGAGGGAAAGAGAGAAATAATTCTTCAAATGGAACAATTAACAATCAGTTTTGACACTGCTGGAGAACAGCAATAACCCCATAATTCTGGCTTATCTCTGATTAATGAAGAGTCAGGCCCAGCATTCCTGGAGCCCCGAGAAACTGCTCTCCTGATTATGTCACAACTGATCTGCAACTGTTCCGTCTGAAGATTGTTTATCTCTTTTGCCCATGACCGTCCGCTCCAAGTCGCTAATAAATTGGATCCAGCTATCAGCAGCCTTCGCTAATTTCCCCCGAAGATGAGCTCTTTTGTAGAGTCGAGTGTCTTTTTGTGTCACTGTTTTTCAAGTTGCTGCTTTTTTAACGTCTTTTTGGTTTCTGAAGCCTCAAAACTCTTGTTTTTTATTTATTTGCAGCCACAGACCCCAACTCTAATATGTATCGGGGGGTAACCGTGTTAGTCTGTATCCACAAAAACAATGAGAAGTCTGGTGACACCTTAAAGGCTGAGAGATTGATTTGGGCATAAGCTTTTGTGGGCAAAAACCCACTTCTTCAGATGCATGGAGTGAAACTCTAGTAAGGTCCATGTTGTGCTAGGTGCTGTAAAGGCAGGTAGGGCCTTGCCAAATGGTTTAGCGACTCATTTGCCTTATAGGGGTAGAGCCCCCTGAAATTCTTCTGACTTCTTTATATTTTTTCAGGAATTTTGTATTATTTCATTTTATCCATACTGAAGAGGGGTGTCAGGTTCTACTCCCAGGGGCGTGGGAGCCGAGGGTGGGGGAGCTCCTGCCCCCAGGGACATGGGAGGCCCGGGGATGGTAGACTGCAGAGCAAGCCTGCCCTGTAGTCACCTGGCAGCAGTGGCTCCCATCCTTCAGGGCTCAGCTCAGGTCCCAGTTCCAAGCATTGCAGCCTGGCATGTATGGTGGGGAGGGTAGCTCAGTGATTTGAGCATTAGCCTGCTAAACTCAGAGTTGTGAGTTCAATCCTTGAGGTGACCCTTTTGGGATCTGGGGCAAAACAAAAGAAACAGTTGGGGACTGGTTCTGCTTTGAGCAGGGGGTTGCACTAGGTGACCTCCTGATGTTCCATGATTCTATGCTGCGTCGCAGCACCACTGAGGTTTGGCCTGGGCACCCCTCTGCTGTGATGATGGAGGGGCAGCCAGGCAAAGTGTAAGGGAGTGGCACTGTGACCCCTCAAATTTGGCCTGGCTGCCCCACCCTCCAATGACAAAGGGGCACCCAGGCCAAACCTGTGTAGCACTGAGCCTCTTGTACACCAGATCATAATACCACTCACTCAAATTTGGCCTACTTGCGCCTCCATCCATGGCTAAGCCAGACCTGCTCAGCTCTGCAACCCAATACACCAGGTCACAACACTCAGAGCAGGGAGCCGGGCCCAGCCCCATGGTACAGGAGTCACAGGAGCTGCCACTGCAGGGTGAGTGTTTCACTGTATACGTTGCTTTTTGTTCTATTTTGCATTTGCAAAAGACACGGGGCTCTTGTGATAGACTCAAGGAGCTCAGTCTATTTATCTTCACCAAGAGAAGCTTAAGGGGTGACTTGGGCATCTACACAGTGAAAAAAAGATTTGCTCACAGAGGGCTCCTCAGTCTAGCAGACAAAGGTAGACGTTCCAAAAGATAGAAGTTGAAGCTATACAAATTCAGACTGCAAATCAGGTGCACATTTTGAACAATGAGGGTAATTAACCATTGGCACGGCTTACCCAGGGTCAGGGTGGAGCCTCCATCACAGTCAATGTTTCAGTCAAGATGGGATGTTTTTCTAAGAGATCCGGTCTAGGAAGTACTGTGGGGCAGGTCTCTGGCCCAGGCCTTAGAGGATTTCAGATGAGATGATTGCAGATGTCCCGTCCGGTCTTGGAATCTATGGATCTAAAAATCATTGCTCCATGCAACAGAGAACACCACTGTCCACTCGCTGAGTTACACAGAGGGATGTGGAGAGAAGGGCAGGAATTCCTGGCTGCAAGGTCGGTTTGTCAGCTGACTCAGTTAAGGGGTGCAAGGATGATACGCCGAGAGTAAAACTGACAAAGTGGGTATTCACCCACAAAAGCTCATGCTCCAAAAGTCTGTTAGTCTATAAAGTGCCACAGGATTCTTTGCTGCTTTTAGAGAGTAAAACTGAATTTTATGCTGGTGAAAGATGATAGGTTAAAGCCCTTTGTACTCCAAGGTTTCTACCTAGCTACAGCCCAGATGCAGCAGCAGAGACACGCTTCCCATCTCTCACTGTACTTTACTCCCTGCCCCATGAATCCATAGTACGTCTGCTGAGACTGTCACAAGACAGCCAGTTAGTGGCTGTAACGCACTGCTGGGGAT
Organism: Gopherus evgoodei; assembly: GCF_007399415.2. Classification (NCBI taxonomy): domain Eukaryota; kingdom Metazoa; phylum Chordata; order Testudines; family Testudinidae; genus Gopherus; species Gopherus evgoodei. The sequence continues at coordinate 133,374,251 of NC_044327.1, read as the reverse complement.
ACCCAGAGCTGTGAGCCACTGGCCTCTCTGCCTCAGCACAAGTCACTTTTTCTGGTGCCTAGAGTGTGTGTCAGCTCCCTGCGACACCAACCTGTCTGCCTCACCAGCAAACGCTCCAGGGCTATCCTGGCCCAAACCTCACCTAGCAGGTAACAATCAGTGAACTCCCATCGCCAAGCTCCTCAGAGATGTTTCTCTGCAATGCACAGCCCCTACCATGGAGCATTCACAGATGATTATCTTCACTGCTCCGTTAAAGAGCTCTTACCTCACAGCTCATCAGTTTAACTGAGGTAAATACCCCCTTCCCTTCAAGCACAGCACTGCATTGCTTTACAGTAAAAGTAAAACACATTGATTAACAAAAGAGCATGGATCAAGTGATACCAAGTGAAAGGGAGAGAGGGAGAGAGGGTTACAATCAAATAAAGCTGAAAACTTGTATTTAAAAGACTAAAATTTAATCTAGCACAATACAGTCTTTGTTCAAGATGGTTTCTCTCACCCTCAGTGTCCTTTCCAGCTTTTACTGGCCGGCCTGGCCAGGGCCTATCAGAGAGATCAAATTGCTTGGTTCCTTTGTCTCTTAAGGTGTAGCGTACTGGGTTTTTCATTGATTCGTGGTCATCGTTCCTGGGGAAGGCGGCATCGAAAAGGTGCATCTTCCACTTTCATAGAATCATGGAAGATTAGGGTTGGAGAGACCTCAGGAGGTCATCTAGTCCAACCCCCTGCTCAAAGCAGGATCAACCCCAACTAAATCATCCCAGCCAGGGCTTTGTCAAGCCTTACCTTAAAAACCTCTAAGGATGGAGATTCCACCACTTCCCTAGGTAACCCATTCCAGTGCTTCACCACCCTTCTAGTGAAAAAGTTTTTCCTAATATCCAACCTAAACCTCTCCCACTGCAACCTGAGACCATTACTCCTTGTTCTGTCATCTGCCACCACTGAGAACAGCTGAGCTCCATCCTCTTTGGAACCCCCCCTTTCAGGTAGTTGAAGGCTGCTATCAAATCCCCCCTCACTCTTCACTTCTGCAGACTAAACAATCCCAGTTCCCTCAGCCTCTCCTCATAAGTCATGTGCTCCAGCCCCCTGATCATTTTTGTTGCCCTCCACTGCACTGTCTCCAATTTGTCCACATCCTTCTTGTAGTGGGGGGCCCAGAAATGGACACAGTACTCCAGGTGTTGCCTCACCATTGATCTGAACCCAGCCAGCTTTGGGCAAGGAGCGCCACAGCTTGGCTGTTGCTGCTGGGAATGCTCTGCCCCCAAAGCCCAGTAATCTAACCCTGGCCCTGACCCAGACACCTTTTTCCTTAGGTGAACTCCAAAGCCCACTGAAGTCAATGCAGAGACAGACCAGAAACTTAAAAGCAGCAAAGAATCCTGTGGCACCTTATAGACTAACAGACATTTTGGAGCATGAGCTTTCGTGGGTGAATACCCACTTCCTCAGATGCATGGATGTGCAGTGCTAGTGTAGCATGGTTGTGCAGTGCCAGGATTGTTTTCTTATCCAGGAGAGGGATGGGAGATCACAGCTGGGATTCTGTATTTGTCTCCTGCATGTGTTGTAATAACAACACATAGTGAAGTGCTCTGTAGGAGAGCACTTCAACCTCCCTGGCCACACTATAGCAGACCTTAAGGTGGCCATCCTGCAGCAAAAAAACTTCAGGACCAGACTTCAAAGAGAAACTGCTGAGCTTCAGTTCATCTGCAAATTTGACACCATCAGCTCAGGATTGAACAAAGACTGTGAATGGCTTGCCAACTACAGAACCAGTTTCTCCTCTCTTGGTTTTCACACCTCAACTGCTAGAACAGGGCCTCATCCTCCCTGATTGAACTGACCTCGTTATCTCTAGCTTGCTTGCTAGCATATATATACCTGCCCCTGGAAATTTCCACTACATGCATCTGAAGAAGTGGGTATTCACCCACGAAAGCTCATGCTCCAAAACGTCTGTTAGTCTATAAGGTGCCACAGGATTCTCTGCTGCAATAACAACTCCATGCTTCCATGCCCCTAGCTGGTATCTGGCTTTGCGAGCAACTGAGAGGTGTTGATGGGTTTATTTAATGTTCTGCAAGTGTAAATTAAACAGCCTTATTCTTCTCCCATTCTGAATGCGGTGTGTGTGTATGTGTTCTCACATTCTGAAGGGGGGTGTGTGTGTGTTTATGTTCTCACATTCTGAAGGGGTGTGTGCAGGTGTGTGGGGGGGTGTTCTCGCATTCTGAAGGGGATGTGTTTGTGTGTTCTCACATTCTGAAGGGGGTGTGTGCGTGTGTTCTCGCATTCTGAAGGGGTGTGTATGTGTGTATGTGTGTTCTCACATTCTGAAGGGGTGTATGTGTGGGTGGGTGGGTGTGTCCTTGCATTCTGAAGGGGTGTGTGTGTGGTGCATTAATGCTGCCAGATCAGGAGGGTTCCCTGGATATTAATAATTCCTACTGTTTTTGTGTTAGTATTACAAACATTGCACGCTTGAGTGGTAAATGAACTGTTTTTATTTTCCTGATGTCCTTTATTTTATAGTTCTGTATTTAGTATTTGCTCTATTAGGTACAATCCCTTCCCTCCTCTCCCCAATCCCCAAGGACCCCGTCTTCATAATGTTTAGACTCAGCCTTTATGTGGGGTCCAATGGGATCGTCTGAACAAAACCTTTTGCTCTTAAGTCCCCTCGGAGAGAGGCCGAAGCAGGGTTTTTCTCCAAAGCGAGTCCTTCCCTGGGGCCTCCTGCTGTAAATGGTTTTATTATCCGGGTGTTTCCTCTAGACTGCAGCAATGAAATTTACACCCAAAAGAACCTGGAAAAAATATTTTTCCTGGGGGAAACGAAGAGCAGATTGGGAAGCTGGCTCCATTGGAACCATGAATCAGGATCTGGGTGCTTTAAGAGGTCCCTGCACAATTTAAAAAGTGTCTATTTCAATCGAAGCTCCTTGGTTTTGATTTTTTTAAATCTAGTTTCCTTTTCACCCTTTGCTCTTTGTGTTTCTCCCGTCCTGGGATGGCGCCAGGAGAGGGGTGACTTTCACTCAACAGTTCCCATACCCTGTGGAGTTTGGGTCTCCAGCAATGCCGGGGAAGGCATCAATTCTAGTGAAACAGTTCTGAGTCAATCTGGGCCCGAGCCAGCCCCCAGCTCCTAGCCGCAGAAACAGCATGGCTGTGCTGTTCATGGGCCGGAGAAAGGATGTGAGAAGGGCGTCTGTGTGGCACAAAACCTGCCACACTGTGGGTGAGATTTGCTGTGCAGAGGTTGGAATGGTCTTCTCCTGGGAACAGAATTCCTCCCCTGCCCCCTGCAGGCATTCCCACTGTCCAGCCCAGATTCTGGAGCTGGGCTATGGGGATTGGCTTTACCTAATTAGGGTTTGGAGGTGCCTTGTCAAACACACCTGTATTGGGAGCTTTAATGCCACTGATAGTATCAGACTGCAAACATACCTAATTCCGCCCATATTCCTGGCCATGCTTTCAACATGTTTGGCCCAGTGCTGCTTCATAACCCTGCAAGCAGATCTGGTGGCAGGTCCTGGGTCTAAGAGACCTTCCTCATTTCATTTTGTCACCCACTTCAGCCTATAAACCAGCATAGTCATATACAGCAGCAACTCCTCATAGCTACAGCTAACGAGAAGAAACCTCCTCGCATAAATATGTGTGATAAGGGCCTATCGCGTCAGAGCAATATGAAAGTCTGCATAGGCCTGGACTGAAACTCCCTCTTGAGTCACACTGCTCCAAGGTGATATGTGACTGCCTCCTGTTCGACAGCATTAGGATAAAGACTTCGTTATAGGCATCGTAGCAAATATCCCTTCAGATCTGCCTCGGAATGCGATTTGGTTATTAAAGGGCTGCAGCGGTGGTGGAATGATAATCCGTTGATTTAAAATTAAGTCAACATTTTATTCCAAACCTGCATGATTGTATCACTAAGGCAAAACACCACCTGCTTAGCCCAGCCCTGCACTCAGCAAGTTTGAGGGGGGAGTGGGAGGGTGTCAAAAGTGCTTCTCACCAGGAGTAAGCTGTGAGTTGCATTTGAGAAGGCAAGTTGTTAACTGCAAGAGACAGCTGAACTCCTTAACACATGGGTAAGTCTGAGCAATCGCAAGGGCTTTGTCCATACTGCAATTTTAAATGAGTTTTAAATTAATTGGTACTGTTGGCTCTTTACCCCAGTTTGTGTTTGCGACAATTTGGGAACTCTAGCTGTACAATTTATAAATTCTGGTTGATCTTATGAAGTTGATGCTATGATAATTGCTGTATCACTGCATGCCCCTATTCAAATACGAACTGCAGCACTGCACAGGACCTGCAGGAGGCACACACCAGACTGAGGACAATGAGGAGTGCTTAACTTTAACCACGGAGCTTCGACCTCACAATAGTTATGCTAAGGAGGGTGCCTGGGGTGGGAAACCAGTTCCACCAAGTTGGTCTGCAGGAGCTGAGGGATTTAGAGTGGTGGAAGCAGGACACAGAGAAAGGTGACTACGCAGGAGGTTATAAGAGGAGTCAGAGGGAAGAGATCCACAAGGAATTTTGAGCAGGAGAGGGAAAGGAAAGAAGAATTGAAGTAGAAGGCTCCAAACTAACGAAATATGACCTAGATGTAGCTACTGTAAGGTGCGTGCAAAACTGGTTGGAAAACAGTTCGCAGAGAGTAGTTATCAGTGGGTCACAGTCATGCTGGAAGGGCATAATGAGTGGGGTCCTGCAGGGATCAGTTCTGGGTCCGATTCTGTTCAGTATTTTTATCAATGATTTAGAGCAGGGGTAGGCAACCTATGGCACGTGTGCCAAAGGCGGCACATGAGCTGATTTTCAGTGGCACTCACACTGCTCGGGTCCTGGCCACCGGTCCAGGGGGCTCTGCATTTTAATTTAATTTTAAATGAAGCTTCTTACACATTTTAAAAAACTTATTTACTTTACATACAACAATAGTTTAGTTATATATTATAGACATAGAAAGAGACCTTCTAAAAACGTTAAAATGTATTAGTGGCACACAAAACCTTAAATTACAGTGAATAAATGAAGACTCGGCACAGCACTTCTGATAGGTTGCTGACCCTTGATTTAGAGAATGGCATACAGTTATAAAGTTTGTGGATGATACCAAGCTGGGAGGGGTTGCAAGTGCTTTGGAGGACAGGATTAAAACTCAAATGATCTGGACAAACTGGAGAAATGGTCTGAATTAAATAGGATGAAATTCAATAAGGACAAATGCAAAGTGCTCCACTTAGGAAGGAACAATCAGTTGTACACACACAAATGGGCAATGACTGCCTAGGAAGGAGCACTGCGGCAAGGGATCTGGGAGTCATAGTGGATCACAAGCTAAATATGAGTCAACAGCGTAACACTGTTGCAAAAAACAGCAGGAGTGTTGTAAGCAAGACACAAGAAGCAATTCTTCTTCTCTATTCCACGCTGATACGACCTCAATGGAAGTATTGTGTCCAGTTCTGGGTGCCACATTTCAGGAAAAATGTGGATAAATTGGGGAAAGTCCAGAGAGGAGCAACAAAAATAATTAAAGGTCTAGAAAGCCTGACCTATGAGGGAAGGTTGAAAAATTGAGTTTGTTTAGTCTGGATAAAAGAATACTGAGAGGGGACATGATACCAGTTTTCATGAACATAAAAGGTTGTTACAAGAGGAGGGAGAAAAATTGTTCTCCTTAACCTCTGAGGATACGACAAGAAGCAATGGGCTTAGATTGCAGCAAGGGAGGTTTAGGTTGGACATTAAAAAAAACTTCCTAACTGTCAGAATGATTAAGCACTGGAATAAATTGCCCAGGGAGGTTGTGGAATCTCCATCATTGGAGGTTTTTAAGAGCTGGTTGGACAAACACCTGTCAGGGATGGTCTAGATAATAGAATACCAACCACATAGTTAAGGGTTCATTTGGACAAGCAGGGCTCTTGGAGGCAAGGTCAACTGCTATCCGCAGGCTTGAAGTTTCTGCTAATCAGAATGGGAGGAAGAGAGAAAAGAGGCAGCTAATTATGAGACTGAAAGAAAATAAGTGGATGGAGACCTTGAGTTTGGACATCTTTGATATAAAACTTTATTATGGCTCAGATTGTTAGGAATGCTTTGTTGATAAGCAGTTGATTGAAGTGAGAATAAGTGATGACCCAGTAGGGGTCACAAAGAGCTGTGTGTTTTGCAAAAGCTAGTTACAAAAAGATAATAGAGTGTACTTTGGAGCAGTTCTCTGAAGTTGTCCTCAGAGACTTTTTCCTGACACCATATTCCACGGCAGGGAAGTGACCAGCCATTGCTGACCTGCTGCTAATTACTCGATACCATCTCAGATTTTAGATAATTATTTGAGATGTTTTAAACCTATTGCTTATGTCTTTGTGTACTTAGATCTAATAAATAGTAGTTTTAGATAAGAGCACGCTTAGTTGTATCAATCTTTCATCTGCTGGACTAGCTCTGTTCCCATTGATTTATTCCGGGCACCGCCTGGAGTGAAACAGTTACATTTCCACTGCTTTGGGTTCTGAAAATCTTGAGTAACAGTGCCACCATGGGCACATGCCCTCCATGCATGCTGCCCCCGGTGGAGGCCTTATAAGAATGCCGCTCAGATTTTCCCTGCGTGCTCCAACACGAGCACACGGTCAGGCAATGGTGAAGGAGTGAATGCGCAAAAGTGGTTGTGGTGGTAGAAGAGCTGCTGGCATGCCCAACACACCAGACTGTGTTACTTGTGACTGGTTAAAGAACTCTGATCAGTTACCAAATCGCAGTTAACAGCTGTGGTAAGGACAGAATGTAAGTGGACAACAACCAGTCGCCAGGCAAGGTAGGAACAAATAGTGAGATGCAGCTAATAGGAATTATTTGCTATCGTTTTTCCCATTAGGGAGAATGTGTAAGATCTCATGGTTCAGGGTCTAAACCACCCTCTCACTATTAGAGATCAGGATGAGCCCTTCATGGAGGGCAGACTGTCCCACATCTGCTGCAGTGGGGCTTCTTCACTTTTCACTGAAGCACTTGGTGCAGGCCACGGTCAGAGACAGGACTCTGGGCTAGATGGGTCCTGATTCTGATCCAGTATAACAATTCCTATGTTGGGTTTGTGCTTTCACGCGTCGGTGTCACCAGCCAGGGGAGGCAGGGACAGAGCTGGCTCAGAGACCAGGACTAGTTTACTATTGACACAGTTAATGTGCTTCCTGGTTGCCATTATGGAGGTGGGGTGGGGGTGTCATTCTCAAATGCAGTGGCAAGCTACTTTTCAGACACTGGGAAGCTGCAGCCAAATATTACAGACAGACGCTCATCAAATTGGCTAGTCACAAAGACCCCTCTTACAGGACTGCCCAAGGGACTGACCATGTTAACTTGCTTAATCGAGGTGGCCTTCTAATGAAGGTGGAGGCCAACTGCATACAGAGGTTCAAACCTGCAGCTGGTGAAACTCACCATAGCTCCATTGAGGTCAATGGGTCAGAGCCCCTGCTGGTGGAGCAGCATCCTTCCACCCACGTCAATAGATCCGTGCACATTCACACACCAGCTGACAACAGTCGCTTTGCTATGGAGGTGCCCTGTTCAGACAGAGATTGCCCAGCAAGGGATTAGTCTCTTTACAGGTTTTGCAGTACTATCAAAATATGACATGTTTCTTCCTTTTCTTGTAATGGTCAGATGGAACAGTCCACCCGTGGTAACGGAGCAGCGTAAGAACCAGTTCAGGCTGCAATGTGAGCAGCGGTGTCATTTGCTAGGGGGGAAAGTGGGGCCGTTGCCCCCCTCCTGGTCTTTGTTCCCCTCCTCAGACTTTGTCTAGGTTGGTCTGCTCCAATACGTCTCCCACGTTTTGCCCCCTTTATATTGGATGCAGTCATGAGGAAAGCAAGAATTTCCTCGTTTTTTTCATCTGTGATGCTGTTTGGGACAGAGAATGTCTGTCTTCCCAGTCCCAAATTTTTCAGAAATGATGCCCCTGAGCGTGAGGTGTTTGGTAGCCGAAATTACAGGGGTTGGAAGGCAGCACAGCCCTCTGATTTGCTGGTCTTCCCTGAGTGCTGTGGAATTTGTGCCTTTTGTTGCTCACATCCCCACATTTCCATGCTATGTAACAGGGGCTGCTTATTTCTGCAGCTCTGTTAACTTATTCTCTCACCACTGCTCATCCAACAACAAGTCTCAAGAGGCCGTGTATTTTTTGTGGTGATGTTTTATGATGTGTTAATTATGCCAAATCCAATATATGTCTCTGCACTTCCACTCCTACTCTCTGCATGTCTGCAAAATAAACTGTCAAATTAAACACACTTTACCCTTCGCTCTAGAGATCTCAAAGCAATTTACAAATGTTAATGAGGTTAGGCCTGCAACCTTCCCAGAAGGCAGGCTGGTTGCATTGTCTCCATTTACAGATGGGGAAACTGAGGCACGGAACCTTAACGGACTTGCCTGAGGTCACACAGGAAGTTAGGGTATGTCTACACTACAGGATTATTCTGATTTTACATAAATCGGTTTTGTAAAACAGATTGTATAAAGTCGAGTGCACGCGGCCACACAAAGCACAATAATTCAGCGGTGTGCGTCCATGTACCGAGGCTAGTGTTGATTTCTGGAGCGTTGCACTGTGGGTAGCTATCCCGTAGCTATCCCATAGTTCCCACAGTCTCCCCCGCCCATTGGAATTCTGGGTTGAGATCCCAATGCATGATGGTGCAAAAACAGTGTCGCAGGTGATTCTGGGCAAATGTCATCACTCAATCCTTCCTCCGTGAAAGCAACGGCAGACAATCATTTCGCGCCCTGTTTCCCTGGATTGCCCTGGCAGACGCCATAGCATGGCAACCATGGAGCCAGTTTTGCCTTTTGTCACTGTCACCGTATGAGTACTGGATGCTGCTGACAGAGGCGGTACTGCAGTGCTACACAGCAACATTCATTTGCCTTTGCAAGGTAGTAGAGATGGTTACCATCCCTATTGTACCATCTGCCATACCATTGTAAATTGGCGATGAGATGATGGTTATCAGTCGCTCTGTACCGTCTGCTGCTATCATGGGTGCTCCTGGCTGGCCTTCGCTGAGGTCGTCCGGGGGTGCAAAGACACAAATGGGAATGACTCCCTGAGTCAATCCCTCCTTTATGTTTTATCTAAAAATAGAGTCAGTCCTGCCTAGAATATAGGGCAAGTGTACTAGAGAACCAGTGTACCAGAGAGCACAGCCGCTCCGTGTCAGATCCCGCAGAAATGATGAGCTGCATGCCATTCACGGGGGGTGTGCCTGCAACAACCCCACCCATTGCTTCCCTTCTCCCTCCTGGGCTACCGTGGCAGTGTCCCCCCATTTGTGTGATGAAGTAATAAAGAATGCAGGAATAAGAAACACCGACTGTTTAGTGAGATAAAATGAGGGGGAGGCAGCCTCCAGCTGCTATGATAGTCCAGGCAGGACATTAAGCGGTGTAGGGGAGAGGAGCCCAGCATCCCGCTGCTATGATAGTCCAGGCAGTACAGAATCTTTTCTTTAGACATGAAAGGCGGGGGCTGATGGAGATCAGCCCCCAGTTGCTATGATGAAGACAGTTACCAGCCGTTCTGTATCATCTGCCTGGAATGATCAGGAGTCATTCCTATTTTTACCCAGGTGCCCCCGGCTGACCTCACCGAGGCCAGCCAGGAGCACTCACGGGATGATGACGAGGACGGCTATAAGTCATTTTGTACTGTACCATCTGCCACCAGGGAGGAGAGGGGAGAGGAATCTGCTGTTCAGTGCCGCAGCACCCCGTCTACCAGCAGCATGCACTAGACATACGGTGACAGTGAAAAAAGCAAAGAAATGATTTTTTTCCCTTTTCTTTCATGGGGAGGAAGGGGGTAAATTGACGAGATATACCCTGAACCACCCCGGACAATGTGTTTGACCCTTCAGGCATTGGGAGCTCAGCCAAGTATGCAAATACTTTTCAGAGACTGTGGGGACTGTGGGATAGCTGGAGTCCTCAGTACCCCCTCTCTCCCTCCATGAGCGTCCATTTGATTCTTTGGCTTTCCGTTACGCTTGTCACACAGCACTGTGCTGTGGCCTCTGTCTATCTTAGCCTGGAGATTTTTTCAAATGGTTTGTCATTTCGTCTTCTGTAACGGAGCTCTCATAGAACAGATTTGTCTCTCTATACAGCGCTCAGATCCAGTATCTCCCGTACAGCCCATGCTGGAGCTCTTTTTGGATTTGGGACTGCATTGCCACCCGTGCTGATCAGAGCTCCACGCTGGGCAAACAGGAAATGAAATTCAAAAGTTCGCTGGGCATTTCCTGTCTACCTGGCCAGTGCATCTGAGTTCAGATTGCTTTCCAGAACGGTCACAGTGGTGCACTGTGGGATACCGCCCGGAGGCCAATACCGTTGATTTGCAGCCACACTAACCCTAATCCGACATGGCAATACCGATTTCAGCGCTACTCCTCTCGTCGGGGAGGAGTACAGAAACTGGTTTAAAGAGCCCTTCATATCGATATAAAGGGCCTCGTTGTGTGGATGGGTGAAGGGTTAGATTAGTTTAACGCTGCTAAATTCGGTTTAAACGCGTAGTGTAGACCAGGCCTTAGTGACCAGAGTCAAGAATAAACTCCAGGTCCCCTGGCTTCCAGAATGGTATTATCATGGTCATGTACAGGAATGAGAACAAAGAGACGATGGTTAGAGTTGAGTGAATACACCCAGGAGTTTGTGGCTGCTTCTTTCCCCTCCCCCATTTAATCATTCACTTCTTTTAGGTGCCCCGGTACCTTGTTGCTGGTAACAGAAAGGACTCATGGTGCCACAGGGCTGAAAAAAGAGCCAAAAGGGGAAATTCCCAGCTTGGAAATTGAAATCAAAGCGCTAAGCGACTTTCCGCCAACTAATTGTTCAGCAGTGATCAAACGCTGCTCTGTCCAATAGGGAGATTTATTGAGCAAAGAGGGTTGATATTGATGAAGGTAAATCTAATGCTTTAAATGGAATCAAGCCCAATTCCCCCTCCCTCATCACACCCACTCTCCTGCTACAATAAAACTTTTTTACTGTAGTCCAGCCTTGGCTGCACCTATCTTTCCTCAATTTTAATTTGTGATTACTTCATTTACATTGGCTGCCAATCTGCTGACACCTGCCATCAGCCCCACTCCTCTCTCCATAGGAGCAATCAGTGACCAGTGGTATCCAACATGGTGGAATGTGTTAATAAAAGTAATGTCACCCTGCCCCTGATGGCATTGTGAGCTGGGAAAATCACTTGTTTTCTCCCTATATGGAGATATACCTATCTCATAGAACTGGAAGGGACCCTGAAATGTCCACTGCTATCCTAGTTGCTTCCAAACCCATCCACCCAGATCAGATTCTGTGTCAGTTACATCAGTATATATCTTGGGTAGCCTCACTATCCCTGCACGTGCACAACGCACACACATGCATATGAAGGTACAGCATATGGAGGAAATTTCATGCTGGATTAGATCACTGGGACCATCTCATTCAGGATGCTGTCTTTAGCAATGGGGGGTGCTTGAGGTGACCTACAAAAACAAAAGAAAAGCATTTAATACGAGACAGACAGACAAATGCAGCCGACATTAGAAATGGTCAGACTTGTTCAGATAAAACACGAACAAGTCTGAACTTTTGTCCACAGGTCAATCTGAGCCCCAAAGCCCCAAAAGTTTGGTCAAGTTTCTTCTCTTTCCCCAGCCACCTCTGCATTCCCTGGTCCCAGCTGGACAGCTGTTCTGAGACGACCAATGCAAACTAATCCTACAGATCTTCTGAGAAGACATTTCCAGCCCAATTTCCACAGCAGACACAAGTTATTGGGTTCTCTACAGGAATAAGTGGTAGAAATTCTAAACTGGGACTCTGACAGGGGTACCGCCACTGTCCCTTCTCCTGACCACGCTGTAATGACTTGGGGAATCTGTCTGTACAGCTTAGGAACTCTGGTCAATGCTATATTTGAATGCTATATTTTTGAATGCCTCTATGTGAAGGCTGTGTCACATCTTTCCCAGATATGGGGGATCATTAGAACACAAGAGCTGCTTATCAGTAATAAGTAACAGGACCAGATGGTATTTACCTAAGAGTTCTGAAAGAACTCAGATATGAAATTACAGATGTACTAACTGTGGTATGTAATCTATCACTTAAATCAGCCTCTGTACCAAATCACTGGACAGCTAATGTGACGCCAATTTTTTAAAAAGGCTCAAGAGGTGATCTTGACATTTACCGGCCAATAAGCCTGACTACAGTATTGGGCAAACTGGTTGAAACTATAGTAAAGAACAGAATTGTCACATAGATGAACATAATTTGCTGTGGAAGAGTTAACATGGTTTTAGTAAAGGGAAATCATGCCTCACCAATCTACTAGAATTCTTTGAGAGGGTCAACAAGCATGTGGACAAGGGGGGTCCAGTGGATATAGTGTACTTAGAATGTTCAGAAACTGTGACAAGGTCACTCACCAAAGGATCTTAAGCTAAGTAAGCTGTCATGGGATAAGAGGGAAGGTCATCGCATGGATCAGTAACTGGTTAAAAGATAGGAAACAAGGGGTAGGAATAAATGGTCAGTTTTCAGAATAGAGAGAGGTAAATGGTGTCCCCCAGGGGTCTGTATTGGGACCAGTCCTAGTCAACATATTGATAAATGATCTGGAAAAAAGGGGTAAACAGTGAGGTGGCAAAATTTGCAGATGATACAAAACTACTCAAGACAGTTAAATCTAAAGCAGACTGCGAAGAGTTACAAAAGGCTCTCACAAAACTGGGTGACTGGGCCACAAAATGGCAGATGAAATTCAGTGTTGATAAATGCAAAGTAATGCACATTAGAAAACATAATCCCAACTATACAGACAAAATGACGGGCTCTAAATTAGCTGTTACCGCTCAAGAGAGAGATCTTGGAGTAACTGCAATGTGATATATGCCATCATGTGCCAGCAATGTCCCTCTGCCATGTACATTGGCCAAACCAGACAGTCTCTATACAAAAGAATAAATGGACACAAATCGGACATCAAGAATTATAACATTCAAAAACCAGTCGGAGAGCACTTCACTCTGCCTGGACACTCAATAACACACTGAAAAGTGGCCATTCTGCAACAAAAAAACTTCAAAAACTGACTTCAACGAGACACTGCAGAACTGGAATTAATTTGCAGACTGGACACCATTAAATTAGGCCTGAATAAAGACTGGATGTGGCTGGGTCACTACAAAAAGTAATTGTCCCTCTGTTGATAATCACACCTTCTTGTCAACTCTTGGAAATGGGCCTCATCCACCCTGATTGAATTGGCCTTGTTAGCAATGACCCCTCCTTCTCTTGGTAAGGCAACTAACTCCCATCTTTTCATGTGCTGTATATTCAGACTTGCTTACTGTCTTTTTCACTCCATGCATCCAATGAATTGGGTTCTAGCCCACAAAAGTTTATGCCCAAATACATTTGTTAGTGTCTAAGGTGCCACAAGTACTCCTCGTTGTTTTTACAGATACAGACTAATACGGCTACTCCTCTGGAACAGCATGTTAATGCTAGCTATAAAAACCACAGAGCCTAGGTGGGTCAGGGGGAAGATTCACAGAATCACACAGGAAGTTTTGGGCAGGAGAGGGGAAGAGTCGGGCATGCTTTCCTGCCTGGGAATGGGGGCGGTTTAGCTGTGGGACCAACAGAAGTCAGAAAAAGCAAGCTGACCTGCAAAAAGAGAGGGTCCATGGTTCAGGAGTTAAGCCATGAGCTGCAGCAGAAGGATCCTGGATGCCCCAGAGCAGTGGTTCTCAGATAAGGGTACATGTATTCCTGGGGGTACACAGAGGTCTTCCGGGGACACGACAACTCTTCTAGATATTTGCCTAGTTTTACAACAGGCTACATAAAAAGCACTGGCAAAGTTAGTACAAACTAAAATTCCATACAAACAAGTACTTGTTTATACTGCTGTATATACTATGCCCTGAAATGTAAGTACAATATTTATATTTCAATTGATTTATTTTATAATTATATGGTCAAAAGGAGAAAGTCAGCCATTTGTCAGTGATACTCTGCTGTGACACGTTTGTATGTTTATGTCCGATTGTGTAAGCAAGTCGTTTTGAAGTGAGGTGAAACTTGGGGGTAGGCAAGAGCAATCAGACTCCTGAAAGGGTTACAGCCCTCTGGACAGGTTGAGAGCGACTGCCCCAGAGGACCAAACCCCTAGCCCAAAGATGGCTTCACAGTGGTGAGGAACCCGAGGCAGGGAAATGCACGTAGGGTTTATTTTGTCGAGATCTGTGTATCTCTCCTGCTACCTGGTTAAGACCACTGGTGTTCCAGAACCCTGGACAACATCTGTCTGTCTATGTTGTGTGCTACACCTATCACCTGCCCTGGAAGACTTAACCTGTGGACCCAGAGTACCCAAAGAGCTGGCGTTCTGAGAGAGGGTATGTTAAAGCTATGGCAGAGTCTGAGGGCTCAGCTCTCGTCCCAGGAGCTGGGCAGTTGGATTGTAGGGTTCCAGCCCTCAGGAAGGGGTGCTAGACAGAGGATCTTCACCACAAGAGGCATCTAGAAAGCTGAGGGCAGAGTCTGGACTCTGCTCAGACTCGAGAGCCGTAAAGCATATGGGGGATCAGCATCTGAATCCCGCACCGCAGTCTGATGGGCATCCAGGAGAGGGAGCGCGACGTGAGCTGTGACACACACAGCCTGTGTGAAGCGGAACGCATAGGCATTGCCTGGCTGCTGGTCTCCCACTCTGCCCAGAGGAGCAGGAGCCTCTGCTAGGAACTGACTCCCAGACGGGGCAAGGTTCGACGGCCAAGGCAGTGGAAGTGCAGAGTCATTGAAAGAGATGGCAGGATTTTTTTTGTTCGTGATTTCCAAAAATCTAAGGCCTGATTTCCCTTTGCACTTTATCATCATTTGTCATCACCAAGTGAGAAGAGTATCAGAGAGGTAGCCGTGTTAGTCTGAATCTGTAAAAGCAGCAAAGAATCCTGTGGCACCTTATAGACTAACAGACATTTTGGAGCATGAGCTTTCATGGGTGAATACCCACTTCGTCGGATGCATGCCACAGGATTCTTTGCTGCTTTTACAAGTCAGAAGAGTGGCAAGAGCTGGTTGAAATTTTTTCATTGAAACTCTTATATTGTATAGTACTGAAAATGGCTTTTCAACCACACAATCATTGGCTTGGAAATGTTTCATTTTGGTTGCAATTTTCTAACATTTCATTGAAGAGAAATGTAAATATTTTGGGGGTTAGAAAACTGTAATTTTTTACCCCAAACTGAATATTTTTACTGTAGATCAAGAATATTTTTGTAAGAAATGTATATAGTTGGTTGATATCTATATCTGTCTATCTCCAGTTAAAAAGAATGAGCAAGTTTTGACCAAGTGTAATGGTGCAAGTTATTGGTCTCAATCCAGGAGCAACTGGGTATTATTCTCTGGCCTGTGATATACAGGAAGTCAGACTAGATGATCTAATAGTCCCTTCTGGTTTTAAATTCTATGGTAGCATTTTATACACACTTCACACTGATCTAAGTAGGAACACAAGGTGCAAGGCTACAGAAAGTCAAGCCCTGGATATTAAATGTCACTTTCAAACGGACCATCAGAAACTTTGCCTACCCATGGAAGAGAAATGAATGAACACAGAAAGTTCCAGAACCAGCTGGATGTGTTTGCAGTTTGCTCATGGCTCACACAATCTTGCTGCTGCATGTTTTCAATTATCATGCCATCCAGCTAAGTGTGGGAAGCCACTTCCTGACGGTGGTGTGTCAAGGGGGCAAAGTTATCTTCAGCTGCTACTTTGAAGATTTTCCCAGCAAAGACAAAAACTGAGCAATTCATTAAAGAGTTGCCATGCAGTAGAAATTCTGTTAAAAACAGAGTTCAGAATATCACTGAAGATATTTAAAATTGACTTGGAAACTACCAGCACGTTCTCATTTTGTGTAGGTGAGAGCACTTACATAAATCCACAGACGTGACTGGTGGTGATCACAAGGATTACAGCAGGAGACAAAACTCAAGAAAAGCTTATTAAATATTTAGGGTGCAGTGGCCTGAGCATTTTTTAGCAACGGACAAAATCAAAATCTTGACTGTTGTAACAGATGCGGCTCCAGGGCTGCCCAGAGGATTCAGGGGGCCTGGGGCAAAGCGGGGGAGCTGTGGAGCTTGTATTCACCCAGCGGCGGTCCGGGTCTTCGGCAGCATTTCGGTGGCGGGGGGGCCTTCAGTCGCTCCACATCTTCGGCAGCACTGAAGGGCCCCCCGCCGCCGAAGACCCGGACTGCAGCCAGGCCAGGGCTCGCGGGGCCCCTGTGGGGCCTGGGGCAAATTGTCCCATTTGCTCCCTCCCCCTCTGGGCAGCCCTGTGCAGCTCATGGGAAGGGGGCTGTAATGGGGTAAGGAAGGCTAGAACACTGGCCAAGGACTTCGATTTGAACATGGGCCCAACCCCTGCTGTGTCACAGGTTTCCTGTGTGATCTTGGGCAAATCACTTACACCCAGATTCCCAGAGCCTGAGTTAGGTGCCTAGGCCCCCATACAATGAAGAGGAGAGGAAGACACTTAGAATGGAATCCACAAAAGCCAGCATGCTAGGCGAGAAGCTGCCTAACCAGCCAGTGGGGGACACCCACCAGAGGGGTTGTGTCCTAAGTCTCACATCTCTCCTGGAGTCAGACAGTTTAGGAGCCTCCATTATTTCTTGTGAGAATGAGTTCGGTACCACATAACCAGCCAGAAGAGGAGTATTCAGCGCAGTGGAGTAGAAGAGGAGATAGCTAATGGCTGGACCCACTTTCCAGATTTTAGCCCAGAGATTAGAGTGCTCAAATGAGAGGCAGGAGACCCAGGTAATCTTCCCCACTCAGGCAGAGAGAGGGAAAGGGTTTGTACTGGGGTATCTCACCTTTCACTGAGCAATGGGATAGTCTGATTTCGGGCTCATTGTGAAGCTGTTCCACCGAGTATAAATACTTAAAAGAGTCACTGGTCCAGAAAAGGAGAGAAAGAGAATGATTCTATAGGCTAGAGGTGGGAGACCCAGTGTCCAGTTCTCCTGCTCCAAAACAGGGATAATAGCACTTCCGTATCTCACAAGGGTGTTGTGAGGATAAATACATTACAGCTGGTGAGGCATTCAGATATTACAGTAATAGGGGCCATGTAAATACCTAAACTAGATAGATTCAATGTCTTCCTGAGGGAATCAGCTGACAATAGTTAGAATCTCATTGGATTGGGCATCAAGAGGGGTTCTTTGCCAAAGGATGTTTAGCAACACTTGGAGAGGTCATGAAAGTGGCATCAGAAGTTGGGGATTTCATTGCTGCTAACACCTGAGAGTTTAAAACACTTCTAGGAGAAACAGAGAGTGTCGACATTCATGATTTCTGGTGAACAACAGTGTCAGAAGATTGTTTGCAAGGAAGCAGGAAGGTCTTAGTTCAGAAAGGACAAGATCTCTCAGAGCTAACAAATGTGTCAGGGGTGAATGACTTGATTTTGTTTATTTATTTATTTTGCTTACTTCACTCAACATGTCAATGAACTAATGCAAAACATGATGGCCAAGAAAATGTCTGACATCGATACTTATGAAAAGATCTGGAAATGTTCAAGAAAAATTTGGACACCAAAAACTTAAAAAGACTTTGCCTTCATTGAGCAGCCATTTGGAAAACTCAGGTATTTTCATGGACAATAAGAACATAAAAACAACCATACTGGATCAGCCCAAAGGTCCATCTAGCCGAGTATCCTGTCTTCCAACAGTGGCCAATGCCAGGTGCCCCAGAGGGAATGAACAGAACAGGGAATCATCAAGTGATCCATCCCCTGTCGCCCATTCCCAACTTCTGGCAAACAGAGGCTAGGGACACCATCCCTGACTATCCTGGATAATAGCCGTTGATGGACCTATCCTCCATGAACTTATCTAGTTCTTTTTTGAACCCTGTTATAGTTTTGGCCTTTACAACATCCTCTGGCAACGAGTTCCACAGGTTGAATGTGAACTGTGTGTGAAAAAATACTTCTTTTTTTGTTTGTTTTAAGCCTCCTGGCTATTAATTTCATTTGGTGACCCCTAGTTCTTGTGTTATGAGAAGGAGTAAATGATACTTCCTTATTTACTTTTTCCACACCTGTCATGATTTTATAGACCTCTGTCATATCCCTCCATAGTCGTCTCTTTTCCAAGCTGAAAAAGTCCCAGTCTTATTAATCTCTGAAATGCTGGCACCATTGAAAAAAAGACACAGATCATTTCATATATATTTGGGGAGTGGTTGGATATCTTTTCAGGATAGTTTCTTGTGTTCCAACAGCTAGAAAATACATTGAAAGTCATCACAGTCACATAGGGAGAAGTAGGGCAATCTCTACATGTCAAGACCTGAAAAGCTAAATATCGATAAGCTTGAGATGGCTGAATTCAGGAGAGTACTTGCAGGAAAAATGAGTTTGTTGACCTCAGTTCCTAGCTGGAAAATATTGAGCATAGTAGGACTGAAGTAAATAATTGATCCAAATCGAATCAAAATGTTTTGGTCTCGGAACACATTGCTTGATTATTTTGTTTCAATGAATAAACTACCCACAGTTTTGTGGACTGTCGTTGGTTCAATGGGGTCCTGTGGACAACTCTTCTCAGTGATGAGCTTCATCAAATCTGACACAGAGAATTGACTGATGACTCACACGAGTGCAGCATGTGTGGCTGTGATGGTCTGAACTGCCCCCTTAAAGGTAGCGATGTCTAGAGGTCAGCCAATCCCCATCAGATGGAAGATTTTGGGAGGTCTGGTATTCAAAGATCAAAGAGATATCAGAAGAGAAGAAATAGCCCAGGAAATAAATAGCGTTTGGAAGGTATATTGTTCCTGACTCTTTGAAAGACCAGGATCAGATGGAGGCCAAGGACCAAGCTTAGAGGTCACCAGACTTTTCTGTTAACCCAGGAGGGGAATTGACTGAGAGGTGAGCTGGCTGAAGGGTGAGGCCATGGAAGCAGCAGACTGCTGTGGAACCAGGATGGACAAAGTAGGGTATTAGAGTGAAAGAACTGGTGCAACCCGCATCCTGACACAAGGGGCCACTCTGGTGGTGAATGCACCCCATAACCGAGGCACCCTGCAGCAGCAGAACCCCACTGGCTGTTGAACAGCTGCAAAGTGAAGGTAATAACCTGTCCTTTCTCCCACCCTGCATCTGCTTCCTTTACTCAGGCTGAGAGTCTCACAGGGGCCTAAGGGATTTTGATGCCCCATTCCAAGTAATTTTGCCATCGCAGCCAGTGGCACTGCCAGAAAAGTTTCCTCACTCCTTCCCCAGATCATGCTGCTTCCCTACCCTTTCCTCTGCAATCTCCTCTCGTATACAGGCACCTCCAACCTCTCCATGCCTGACACAGTGTCTCTTTGGGAGGGCTGGGCACCCAGCACATTTATGGGCATTATAGAGAGTAGTGGCTTTTTTCTCTCTGCTTTTCTCCAGGTCCTTCCCCGTCTTTGTTGCATTTTTGAGGAGGTGAGGCAACGCAACAAGTCACAATTCCTTGGGCTGAGCCCAAATCGTCACATCCTATCTGGACACTGACATTGTGTTCTTTATCTTTTTTTTTTTCCTCAAGAATTCACCCAAATATCCTATTTCCTGTTCAGATAGTGGCTGGCCTTTGAACAGACCTCTTCATTGAGCTACATGCAGTGACTGCAAGATTATTTTCCTAAGGGGCTTCTGCTTGCTCAGAGCCTGTCAAAGGAGAGCCCGCGAGCAATTCAGAGAGGGCTCCAAGTGTGCATTGCCTCACATTTATCTCAGTTACATTTCATCAGCCAGCTTGGCCGCCCAGTCTCCCAGTTTGATTAAATTCTTCTGGAGTTTCTCACAATCCTTCATAACTAACTTCTTTTTTTTTTCTTAAAAAAACCCACACACAACCTAAATAGTTTTGTGTCACATGGAGGGATTTCACAAACTCTCTGTCCTCTTCCTCCTCCAAACCATTAATATATTAAATAACACCAGTCCTGGTGCAGGCCCCTGGAGTCCCCCTCTCTTAACCTCCCTCCACCCCAAGAAGCACTCATTCACTCCAGCTCTTTGTTTCCTATTGCTTGAGCAGTTTTTGATCCACAACAGGATGCTGCCCCTTACCCTGTAGATATTTATTTTCCTTAATAGTCTCTTGTGGGGAACCTTGTCAAAAGCCTTTTGAAAACCCAAGTAAATTACGTCCAGAAGTGTCCTTTATTCCACTATTTTATTAACTCTTTCCAACCATTCCAGCAGGTTGCAGAAACACAATTTGCCCTGGTAGGTGGCATGATGGTTTGACTGGATCAACGTATCATAGTCTCTCAAGTGATGTGTTATTAGACTCTGAATCTACTAAGGTGGTGGGACCCGTAATATTGCCCGTTGTTGGCTTTCTTTGGATGGCACAGTGCTCTCTAGCTTACTGGTTTGAATCCACCCAATAGTATTAGAAACCACAAATGAGTCATCTGTTTGTGGGCCTTGTGGGAAAAAGAGTTGTTGGATCTCAATCCAGTTGCCATCAGTGGTTAGTGATCCCATTACATGCCTTTCACCTTCCCTGTTGTGGTGTCAAGGGGATGGAATATGTAGTCTCCCCGTCCCTAGAGGTTTTTCATCTTGCTTGGTTATGTACCCTGTGCTCAGTGTTAGAGCTGATTCAAAAATTCTGTCAAGATGTTTTCTCGATGGAAAGTGGCTTTTTGACCAAAGGGAAGTTTTCACACACAAAAAAATAAGTATGTTTTCTGTCAAGAATATTCAGGTTTTCCTAAGAAAAAACTAATTGAAACTTTTGGGGGTTTTGGCAAATGAAATTGTTCAGTTTTAAACCAAAAAATGATGATCTTGGGAAGCAAGCCATGAAAAAGTTTGAACCCCTCCTCCCCTCCCGACGATAATGGAGAAAAAAATCACGAGGGACTCCAGGGTTGTGGGCCATTTTAATGACGGGAAGACCAGACACTTACGATGGAGTACAAGACCACAGAGTTGCCCGGTTCTTCCAAATACTTCCCTCTTCTAGGAGGAAAATATTTTGATTTTCTTGAGTTTTTCTGGTTTTGGATCAATTTCGCCTTCATTTTTAATTTACTGTTTTTGTTTCTTTTTTTGTTTTCAGTTTCTGTTTTTGCTCCCCATTTTTACCCATGTTGTTTGGTCAGCTGAGTCCCATGGTGGGATCGTGCAAACTAGTTTTTAAAGTGCAAATTTTCAACTGTGAAGGAAAAACATTTCATTTTTGAAAATGGCAGTTTTTGAAAATAAAAAATGAGGACATCTGTAGAAAATCTTTGAAAAGCAAGAAAAAATTGGTCAGTTTTCAAAATCAGATTTGCTAACATGATCTTTGGATGTATAAATAGGAATACACTGAGCAGGAATAGAGAGGTGATATTACCTGCCTCTGTGACATGCGTGAGACCACTACTAGAAAGTCATGTCCTGAGGTCTGGAGTACATACCTTAAAATGGGATTTAAGGACCCCAGTCTTCTTAGTTTACAAAGAGAAGGTTAAGAGAAAACTTGGCCGTGCTTTATAAAGTATCTACACAGGGAGAAATTATCTGCTACTACAGGGATGTTTAATTTAGCAAATAAAGGCAGAATGAGATCCAACTGCTGGCAGCTGACGCTAGAAAAACTCAAATTGGAAATAAGGTTTCAATTTTGAAGACTGAGGATAATTAACCTTTGGAGTAATTTATCTAGGGACTTAGTAGATACTCCATCCCTTGAATTCTTTAAATCAAAATTGGATGTATTTCTAAAAGATACGCTATAGTTCATTCACAAGTTGTTGGGTTCAGTGTGGGAATAGCTGGCTGGAATTCTGTGCCCTTTGTTATGCAAGAGGTCAAAATAAATTATCATAGTCATCCCTCCTGGCCTTAAAGTCTATTAATCTTGCCAATTCATTCTGCATGACATGTCTAAGATACAGCTATTTCTCTCCAGCCACTGCAAAAACTCTCACCCAGCCTCTCATTTTGTGTCTCGGTTGGTGCAACACACTTGACAAACTCAATCTTCTCCATTTCAAATGCTGATGCAGAGATTGTTCTCCTAGCCTATTGCTTTGATCACATCGCCCCTCTCTTCTAAGCCCTCCGCTGGCTCCCCCTTCTCTACGGCATCAAACATAAGCTACTTGTCTTCACTTTCAAGTGCTTACAAGACAGGTCCCCGCCCCATCTCTCATTCACTATCGATAGAGCCCTGTGTTTCTCACAAATGCAAAATAACACAAAGTAAAGCAAAATCAAACATATACGATGAAAAACTCACCCTGAAACAGCAGCTGTCCTATGGGACTGGACCCAGTTTTCCACTTCAGGCATTGGTCCAGCTGATTCTCTGTCATGGCTGGGTCAGTGGCTGAGCCAAATATGAGTGAGTGGCTTTGTGATTGCATTGTTGCATTAATTTAGATGGAAAAAATAGCTCAAAAGTGTTAACGTAACCTAGTTACAGTCTAACACTAATCAGCAAGGGTCAGGATTTGGTATGCAGAGACCGCAGGCTCCTTAGCACTATTGCAAACACTATTAAAAACAACTTTAACCTTCTACTGAAGATCCACAAAAGAAAGAAAACCTTTGAAAGCCTTTGAAATGTAAGCTATTAAATAAGCCTGTCATTTTAACAACATCCCGTGTTCCTTTCCCTTTAGCTGGAGAGAGTTTTGAAAAGGAAACAAAAAAAACCCTTGTTGTTTGACAATCTCTTAGAGGGTAGCAAAGATGGTAAATAACTGTTCTTTTGGGGAAAAGAGACATTGGTTGAGATGAGCTAAAGCTGTTGGTGCTCCTGCTGTTGGTAAAGTCGGATGCTGTTTCATCCCAGGTGGTGTTTGGGTTTCAGCTGGAGTTAGTAGAGGTGATTATGTCACTTGGGTTCCTCTCTCTGGCCTGGTCTGCTTAGGACATTTCTCAGGATCTGGATGATGAAGACACAGGGACCCAGGAGACAGTAGGGGTGGCAGCCATGATGGTGAAGCTCACCCCAGTGAGCTCTGACTGTTCCTTCTGTCTGTTCCTTTTTGTTCTTTCATACTTTCTCCACAAAATCTTTCTTCTAAGGACCCAAAAAGGGAGTGATGGATGCAATAACCCTTCCCGTCTTTATTCTGTCCACCAAGTAGTCCTAATATCCGACATACCAGTTTTGGCTCATTAACTTCCGGCTCCGCATCGCCTGTTTTTAACAAACAGAATTTCAACACAGTCCTTGAATCAGATCATCTTGGCCTTTCTGTTTAGACTAATTCAGTTATTCTGTCTCCTTTTCGTATCTTTTCCCATCAACATTTGTTCTTGTAGGTAAATAAAATATCATATGAATTTTTACATACTTTTTACAATTGAGCTCACGTTTCAGGTAAATGTGTAGGCCCAATTGTCACAACACCATTCTCTCAAATTTCGCCCAGCTGCTCCTCCATGAGAGGGGCACACAAGCCACACGTGAGCAGAGAGATGGCCCTAGACCAAATGGTGCCCCAGGCAAAGGGCATCTTCTGTGCCCACCCCCTCCATTTGTTAAACTTTAGAATACCTTACAGCACCTCAAGTCCAGCACTCTCCCAGCCCGGTACCCCAGGCAGTCGCCTGGGTCACCTGTCCCTAAATCTGGCTCTCCCTGAGGAGCCCTGAGACCCTGTGTGTCAGGTCACAATACCCCAGCCGCATGGGCCAAGAGCTGCTGCTGCAGGCTGAGTGTTGGGTAGGCTTGCTCTGCAACCCCATCAGGTCCACCCCCACCCCCGGGGCAGGAGTCACAGCCCCATGCATGGATAAAACAAAATAACACAAAATTCCTCAAAAATTGTAAAAATTAAAAATAAAAATTCATCAATTAACTATCAAAATGTCAACTCCTACTTCCAGCTGGTCCATGATGCCAGCCTCCATTGCCCACTTGTTAAATTTTCAAACAAGCACTTTTGTGTTTTCTCCCATGGTGGCCTTCACACTTGGGAGAAGTTCCCTATAAACATCTGCACAGCCACCTCATTATCCTCCTTCTAATTCCTCCATAAAACTCTCCTTCTCCATGATTCCGACAAAAAGCTTGAGAACAGCTAAGCAGCCGATAAGCTGAGACCACTGCCTGTCATGGTGACCACTGTTGTCTCATTGTTTCCTTGTTTGTCCCAACTGTCTGTATCCATCTGTTATCTCATGTTTTGTATTTAGTTTATAAATTGTACAGGGCCAAGGGCTGTCTTTCTGTTCTATGTTTGCAGTGCCTAGCACAATGGAATCCTGGACAATGACTAGGCATTCCTAGCTCGTATGGTAACACAAATAAGTATTAATGATGATCATCATCATCTATGAAACTAGCAATATTATTTTCACAAATTATTTTTCCAAACAAGCTCTAGTTTCAGCCCCTTTTTTTCCTCCAGATGCTAATCTCAGTTGAAGCACTAGGACAAATGTGATGTAGTGCTACGTGCAGATTCCTAGTGTGGATCAAAATCTGCCTACGGTCATGAGACATTACAGACTCAGATGCCAGCAATACACTGATGAAACACAGATCTATATCTCTACATTTCAATCGATTCAGAAACAGGAGCTGCTAACAGGGAGTTTCGCAAGGGAGTTCTCCAGGTGAAGGAGGAGCACATACAGCATCTGTGGCGTAAGTGACTGTCTGCAGTGTGTGTGTTTGTGTTTGGGGGTTACTTGCTGTGTGCTGAGCTTGCGTTTGTCAGTCTGTTTGGTTGTTGTGGTGGTTTGTTTGTTTGTTTGTTTGAAGGACCGTGTGCTGTAGCTGGCAGTTGGAGGCGGAGCTACCAAGGAAGGTTTGAAAGCTAGAAGCCTTTGGTAATTGGCTGAGCCTTAACCAGTGGGTGGGGCATTCACTCAGGCCAGGGCTTTATAAAGCTGTGCACAAGCGACCAGGGAGCTTAGCGAACAGGAGCTGCTAACAGGGAGTTTCGCAAGGGAGTTCTCCAGGTGAAGGAGGAGCACATACAGCATCTGTGGGCAGAGCAGAGCGGACAGTGAGCTGCAGATGGAAATTTGAGGGAGTTTGACAGAGGGAGGCTTATGATGGTGAGGAGGACCCGCAACACCTGTGCCAGCACTGCTTCTGTCTCCTCCACCTGCACCTGTAGCCAGACAGAGCACCAAAGCATGGATGCTTTTACCCAGATTCTGGTGTGGGCTTGCAAAGACTGTAATTTGCAGTTTCCACTTACTGATATCCAGGCTGGGGGTGGCATCCAATGTGAAAGGTGCCTACTGGTGGAATCTCTCAGGCAGCAGGTGGGAGAGCTACAGGAGGAGGTGGCTAGGCTGAGGAACATCCGTATCCATGAGCAATTCCTGGACAGTATCCATGTGGAGACAGCTGACGTAGCTGTCCCAGTTCACAGGACTACCGACACACCAGTGGAGGAGGAGATGGCTCAGGGTGTATCTGACACACCAGTGGAGGAGATGGCTCAGGGTGGACACTGGCAGCTGGTCTTCTGGCAGCAGGCACTGCTCCACCCCTGCTGCGAACCCTCCTGCTGTGGTAATAGATAACCATTATGCTCTTCTTGATACAGAAGAGAAGGAATCACCCCCAACAGTTAAGGGGGTGAAGCCTCGTACCCCTAAGGCTGGGAGGTCTGCTGCCACCACTGATAATAAGAAACGTAGGGTAGTGGTGGTTGGAGACTCTCTGCTGAGGGGGACGGAGACACCCATCTGTTGCCCTGACTGTTCATCCCGGGAGGTATGCTGCCTGCCAGGGGCCTGTATCCGAGATGTTACAGAGGCATTGTCGAGGATTATCCGGCCTTCTGACTACTACCCCATGCTACTCATCCATGTGGGCACAAATGATACTGTGAGGTGTGACACTGAGCAGATCAAGAGTGACTACAGGGCTCTGGGAGTACGGGTTAAGGAGTTTGGAGCGCAGGTGGTATTCTCTTCGATTCTTCCTGTCCAAGGTAGGGGCCCAGGCAGAGACAGATGCATCGTGGAGGTGAATGCCTGGCTGCGAAGATCGTGTCGCCCGGAGGGCTTTGGCTTCCTCGACCATGGGATGCTATTCGAGGAAGGACTGCTAGGCACAGATGGCGTTCACCTTTTGAGGAGGGGAAAGACCTTATTTGCGCACAGAGTGGCTAACCTAGTAAGGAGGGCTTTAAACTAGGTTCGACGGGGACAGGTGAGCAAACCCCACAGGTAAGTGGGGAACAAGACCTGGGAGATGGGTTGGAAACAGGAGGGAGCACGGGCTATAATGGCAGAGAGGAAGGAGGGTCAGGACAAAGCTGGGAGGCAAGATCAAACCAGTATCTTAGATGCCTATATACAAATGCAAGAAGTATGGGTAATAAGCAGGAAGAACTGGAAGTGCTAATAAATAAATACAACTATGACATTGTTGGCATTACTGAAACTTAGTGGGATAATACACACGACTGGAATATTGGTGTGGATGGGTATAGTTTGCTCAGGAAGGATAGAGAGGGGAAAAGGGAGGAGGTGTTGCCTTATATATTAAAAATGTACACACTTGGACTGAGGTGGAGATGGACATAGGAGATGGAAGTGTTGAGAGTCTCTGGGTTAGGCTAAAAGGGGTAAAAAACACAGGTGATGTCGTGCTGGGAGTCTACTACAGGCTACCTAATCAGGTGGAAGAGGTGGATGAGGCTTTTTTCAAACAACTAACAAAATCATCCAAAGCCCAAGATTTGGTGGTGATGGGGGACTTCAACTATCCAGATATATGTTGGGAAAATAACACCGCGGGGCACAGACTATCCAGTAAGTTCCTGGACTGCATAGCAGACAACTTTTTATTTCAGAAAGTTGAAAAAGCTACTAGGGGGGAAGCTGTTCTAGACTTGATTTTAACAAATAGGGAGGAACTTGTTGAGAATTTGAAAGTAGAAGGAAGCTTGGGTGAAAGTGATCATGAAATCATAGAATTTGCAATTCTAAGGAAGGGTAGAAGGGAATACAGCAGAATAGAGACAATGGATTTCAGGAAGGCGGATTTTGGTAAGCCCAGAGAGCTGATAGGTAAGGTCCCATGGGAATCAAGACTGAGGGGAAAAACAACTGAGGAGAGTCGGCAGTTTTTCAAAGGGACGCTATTAAGGGCTCAAAAGCAAGCTATTCCGATGGTTAGGAAAGATAGAAAATGTGGCAAAAGACCACCTTGGCTTAACCACGAGATCTTGTGTGACCTACAAAATAAAAAGGCGTCATATAAAAAATGGAAACTAGGTCAGATCACAAAGGATGAATATAGGCAAATAACAGGAATGCAGAGGCAAGATTAGAAAGGCAAAGGCACAAAATGAGCTCAAACTAGCTATGGGAATAAAGGGAAACAAGAAGACTTTTTATCAATATATTAGAAGCAAGAGGAAGACCAAGGACAGGGTAGGCCCACTGCTCAGTGAGGAGGGGGAAACAGTAACGGGAGACTTGGAAATGGCAGAGATGCTTAATGACTTCTTTGTTTCGGTCTTCACTGAGAAGTCTGAAGGAATGTCTAGTATAGTGAATGCTTACGGGAAGAGGGTAGGTTTAGAAGACAAAATAAAAAAAAAGTAAGTAAAAAATCACTTAGAAAAGTTAGATGCCTGCAAGTCACCAGGGCCTGATGAAATGCATCCTAGAATACTCAAGGAGTTAATAGAGGAGGTATCTGAGCCTCTAGCTATTATCTTTGGGAAATCATGGGAGACGGGGGAGATTCCAGAAGACTGGAAGGGGGCAAATATAGTGCCCATCTATAAAAAGGGAAATAAAAACAACCCAGGAAACTACAGACCAGTTAGTTTAACTTCTGTGCCAGGGAAGATAATGGAGCAGGTAATTAAAGAAATCATCTGCAAACACTTGGAAGGTGGTAAGGTGATAGGGAATAGCCAGCATGGATTTGTAAAGAACAAATCATGTCAAACTAATCTGATAACATTCTTTGATAGGATAACAAGCCTTGTGGATAAGGGAGAAGCGGTGGATGTGATATACCTAGACTTTAGTAAGGCATTTGATACGGTCTCACATGATATTCTTATAGATAAGCTAGGAAAGTACAATTTAGATGGGGCTACTATAAGGTGGGTGCATAACTGGCTGGATAACCGTACTCAGAGAGTAGTTGTTAATGGCTCCCAATCCTGCTGGAAAGGTATAACAAGTGGGGTTCCGCAGGGGTCTGTTTTGGGACCGGCTCTGTTCAATATCTTCATCAACGACTTAGATGTTGGCATAGAAAGTACACTTATTAAGTTTGCGGACGATACCAAACTGGGAGGGACTGCAACTGCTTTGGAGGACAGGGTCAAAATTCAAAATGATCTGGACAAATTGGAGAAATGGTCTGAGGTAAACAGGATGAAGTTCAATAAAGATAAATGCAAAGTGCTCCACTTAGGAAGGAACAATCAGTTTCACCCATACAGAATGGGAAGAGACTGTCTAGGAAGGAGTATGGCAGAAAGTGATCTAGGGGTCATAGTAGACCACAAGATTAATATGAGTCAACAGTGTGATACTGTTGCAAAAAAAAGCAAACGTGATTCTGGGATGCATTAACAGGTGTGTTGTAAACAAGACACGAGAAGTCATTCTTCCGCTTTACTCTGTGCTGGTTAGGCCTCAACTGGAGTATTGTGTCCAGTTCTGGGCAACGCATTTCAAGAAAGATGTGGAAAAATTGGAGAGGATCCAGAGAAGAGCAACAAGAATGATTAAAGGTCTTGAGAACATGACCTATGAAGGAAGGCTGAAGGAATTGGGTTTGTTTAGTTTGGAAAAGAGAAGACTGAGAGGGGACATGATAGCAGTTTTCAGGTATCTAAAAGGGTGTCATCAGGAGGAGGGAGAAAACTTGTTCATCTTAGCCTCCAATGATAGAACAAGAAGCAATGGACTTAAACTGCAGCAGGGGAGATTTAGGTTGGACATTAGGAAAAAGTTCCTAACTGTCAGGGTAGTTAAACACTGGAATAGATTGCCTAGGGAAGTTGTGGAATCTCCATCTCTGGAGATATTTAAGAGTAGGTTAGATAAATGTCTATCAGGGATGGTCTAGACAGTATTTGGTCCTGCCATGAGGGGAGGGGACTGGACTCGATGACCTCTCGAGGTCCCTTCCAGTCCTAGAGTCTATGAGTCTATGAGAAAAAAGCAGCCGAGCATGTGGAGTGGTATTTGCTGCTGCAGGTCATACATGAGTTTATTCTGGGTACAGACAATATAAAGTAGCCCATGACCACAGTTTATAGTATGTCAAATGGACTAGCATCCTCTAACATTGAGTTAAAAAGGGGGAGCCAGTTAGGGATGTTCCTTGACACCTAGCCTTAAGATCAATGGTACTCACACCACAAGAGCATTAAGGAAGAGAGGAAGTCCTGTTGAGAAGAAACTTAAACTTGCTGATTGCGAGCCAGATCCACAAGTAATGTCAGCTAGTCCTCAGCAGAGTGGTTCCAATTCACTCCAGCGTAGGATCTGACCTAGAGTATATTTGAAGATGCAAAACTGACCTCACATAAGAAGGTTCCTCATGTTAGAACTGTGCTCTTCCCATAACAAGTCAAGTTGCCAAGGCAGTCATAAAATATTTAGGCTTTCTACAGCCATGTGAATAAACCTTAAAATTAAGGAGGAGAACTCTATCCTTTGAAGCAGCGCTACTTAAAAAGACTTAGGGTGGATAACCATGTCAACAATTCTCCCAGTGGGATACTATAGCTATGAGGGTGAATGTGATTTTTGGGTTTTTAAATAGGAGAATAGCAGGCAGAAGCAGAGTGATGGTATTGCCTATGTATATGGCATTAGTGAGATCATTACCGGATACTGCGTCCAGTTCTGGTGCCCATATTTCAAAACAGTATGTTAACAAATTGGAAAGAGCTAAAAGAATGATTTGAGGTCTGGAAAACCTGCCTTATGCTGAGAGACTAAGTGCTATAAATTATCCAAGAGAAGATAAGAGGTGACTTGATGACAGTCTACAAATACATACATGGGGATGAGATTTCTGGTAATAGGCAGCTCTTTGATCCAGCAGAAAAAGGCAGAAAGAGATCCAGTGCTTGGAAGCTGAAGCTAGACAGCTTCAGACTAGAAATAAAATGTAAATTTTTAACAAGGAGAGAAGTTAATCACTGTAAAAATGTACCTAGAGATGTGTAGGCTCAAGACTGGGTATCTTTCTAGAAGAGGTACTCTAGCTCAAGTGGCAGTTATGGTTTGAGCCAAAATTTCTGAGTGAGGTTCTCTGGCCTGTGCTATGCATTAGGTCCCACCACATGATCACAGTGCTCCCTTCTGGTCTTAAATGTTGGAAAATGTCTCCATTCAATGATAAGAACATAGAACTGTCAGGGACCTCTTGTGTCACCAAGTTCAGTCCCCTGTTCTTTCAGGCAACCATGTCCTACAATCCCTTTCATAAACTTATGAAGCTTTATAATCATGAGTGGCAGGTATAATGGACCAGGGGAGGCTCAGCCTTCTCTGGTGCTGGCACAGCCACCGAACCCTGGTTGCAAGGTTTGGCGGGGGGAGTTTTTACTTTATTATGCCCCATGCAGGTTCCGGGGCAGCTGAGGAGATGATAAGTGCTACTCAGCTTCCTAGGTCCATAGTGATCCCTCTGGACTCCAGAGAGATTACTGATGAACCCAGGAAGCTGAGTAGCAAATAATGCCTCCTCAGCCACCCCGGAACCTTCATGGGGCATATGAAAAGCCTCTTCTGGACAAGAGTCAGAGATGCTTTTCCCCATTGCAGCTTGGGGTCTGGAGAGGGGAGGCATGGTGCAGGGCTCTGACCGTGGGGAGGCCTGCAGGCAGAAGGGGCGGAGCTGGGGGCTAGCCTCCCTGAAGAGGGGCTTCATCCGCCGCCCATGTTTATAATGCACAAAGACTCTATGGGATACACAACATAGAAATGTGAAGAAACCTGCCCTTAGGCTTACACAGTGGATGTGTGGTGATAAAAATGAACACAGCCCACGTAGCTGCTCCAGATGTTTTCCTATGGTCCATGGATTAGATTTTATTAAAAAAAATTAATGGGACAATAAAAAGCTAAAGCATGCATAAAAATCCTCCAATTATGTTGAGACAGAGGAAAGGTAAACGTCCCCATCAGATCTCACTAAGGGCCAGTGTGAGCCTTCCCACGGATTTCACTGGGCTTTGAAACAGATCTGAATTTGGGTCCCTCAGTTAGGATGTATATTACTGGATTGATCAGTAGCTACTGGCCACTGGGCCCAACTGCAGAGCATTTACAGCTCCTGTATTTTTAGTAAAGACGCTGTATTGCCCTTCAGCTGAGCTTTAATAAAAATGAAACACGCTCTCTTATGGGAGGCATGTTAAAAATATGGGTCTGATTGAAGTCAGTGGGAGTTTT
This sequence comes from Gopherus evgoodei, assembly GCF_007399415.2. Taxonomy (NCBI): domain Eukaryota; kingdom Metazoa; phylum Chordata; order Testudines; family Testudinidae; genus Gopherus; species Gopherus evgoodei. The sequence continues at coordinate 133,342,684 of NC_044327.1, read as the reverse complement.
GTCAGTGGCTTAAGGAGGGTTAGGATTTCACCAATAGAAAGTTATCCAGAAGTTTACATGAATTCCTCCTGAGGTTGCCAGACAACGCTATTGGAATATGGGAAAAAAGCAGGATCCAGAATTGTAAAACATTATCAGTGTGTTATGGTGTGCTGATATGATCCTGGGCTGTATAAACAAGCATAGTGAGTAAGGAGGTGATTATATCTCTCTATACAGCAAAAAACCAGGAGTCCTTTTGGCACCTTAGAGACTAACAAATTTATTTGAGCATAAGTTTTCGTGGGCTACAGCCCACCTCATCAGATGCATAGACTGGAACATACAGCAAGAAGATATTTATACACACAGAGAACATGAAAAGGTGGAAGTAGCCATGCCAACTGTAAGAGGCCAATCAATTGAGATGAGCTATCAGCAGCAGGAGAAAAAAAAAATTTTGAAGTGATAATCGAGATGACCCATAGAAGGTGTGAGGATACTTAACATTGGGAAATAGAAACAGCATTGGTGAGACCAACATTGGAACACTACGTCCAGTTCTGGTGTCCACATTGATGAAAGAATTTTAAAAAATGGGAGAGTGCAGAGAAAACCCACAAAAATGATTTGAGGCAGGAGAAAGTGCCTGAGTGAGAGACTTCAGCAGCTCAGCCGGTTTAGATTCACAAAAGAGAACTGAGAGTTGACTTGACTACAGTGTGTATGTACCCTCACGAGGAAAAATACCAGGTACTAAAGGGTTCTTTAATCAAGCAGAGAATAGCAGACAAGAACCAATGGCGGGAAGTTAACACTACACAAATTCCAATTAGAAATAAGGCATAAATGTTTAACAGAGAGTGTGATTAACCATTGGAACAAACTGCCAAGGGAAGTAGTGGATTTTCCATCTCCTGAAGTCTTCCAGTTAAGACTGGCTGCTTTTCTGGAAGAGATGATTTAGTGACAGTCAAACACAAGTTATTAGGCTCAAGGCAGGAGTAATGGTGAAATTCTCTGGCCTGTGATACAGGAGGTCAGACTAGATGATCTAATGGTCCTTTCTTCCCTTGACATCTATGAAAATATAATGCAGACTTTCCACGTCTCACATGCACATGCATTTCATTGGGTAGGAGCTAAGCACATTTGCATAACAAAGAGACACCATTAAGGGGTAAATGTTTTTGTTTAGTTAAATAAAAAAACGTGATTAGCGGTTTTCAGACAGCAAGGAGGGAAGGGCAACCAAATCCATGGCCTCTAATGAATAGAAAATGGCAAAGAAAGTAACAGCTGGATGCAGGGCGTGTCAGAATCTGCTTCCTGGGATGAAGCGAGAAACCCAATTTCTTATTTTATTCAGAAGTTTTATTCTCACCAAATTGCATCGTATAATAACATGCTAGCAGAACAGCTGTGCCAAGTATGAAATGGGAAATGTGTCACGATTCCCAATGATCTGGAAGAGTCTTTTAATAATGCAAAAGTAGCAGGCAAAGATTTGCTGTGTTTTGCTTGTTTTATAGGGTGTCTGTATCCCTTGTTCGTGTGCTGCCCGGTCCTGTCAATAGCACAAAGGGTCGCGCTGCCATGCAGATGGAATCTGCCAGAGGGCTGAGCATGGCCTGGGAACCTACCCGTATGGCTCCCAGCTGCATCTAGTCCAGAGAGCTACGCACACAAGGCTGCCATATAGCAGAGGTCACACACTCCTGGTGCCCACTGGAGAACTAGGTGTGGCACCCTCCCAGTGGATGCAATGTCTAGAAGGCAGTGACTGGGTGCAGATGACGCCCCTCCCACCAAATTCCCACACCGGCTGCAGGTATCAGAACCGTCCACACAGACAAGAAGGGGCCTGAGAGAAACCCTACAGCTGGCATTACGAGTACCAGGCCCCCGGATGCAGGCAGCCTTGGTGAAGAAGGGCCATACCTCATGGCTTGCCAGCCTAGGGTGTTCCCAGCTCAGCAAACCAGAGAGGTGGCCCTGGAAAGAATCTTCCTCCTGCGCTGGTGCAGAACTCTGTGATCTTAGTCTGCCGCATGTGCAACACTTCTCTGGGCAGGTGGGCAGGGGCCTGGCCCTTCCTGCGCAGGCAGGCTTTGGATTGCAATGCTCAGCGTGGTCCTGCAGCCTGAGATCCATGCGGTGGTGGGATCAAAGCCTCTTAGGACTAGACTGGGCAGTGCAACAAGAGAAGCACTGGGAAGGGATTGTACCCTAGAGACAGAACTTCTCTGGCTGGAGCTCCCCTTTCCTGCTGTTAGGGGAGGTATGTGCTGTCCAAGAGGCAGCATACTCACAGAACCATAGAATCTCAGGGTAGGAAGAGACCTCAGGAGGTCTCTAGTCCAACCTCCTGCTCAAAGCAGGACCAATCCCCAACTAAATCATCCCAGCCAGGGCTTTGTCAAGCCTGACCTTAAAAACCTCTAAGGAAGGAGATTCCACCACCTCCCTAGGGAACCCATTCCAGTGCTTCAACACCCTCCTAGTGAAATAGTTTTTCCTAATAGCCAATCTAAACCTCCCCCACTGCAACTTGAGACCATTACTCCTTGTTCTGTCATCTGCTACCATTGAGAACAGTCTAGATCCATTCTTTTTGGAACCCCCCTTTCAGGTAGTTGAAAGCAGCTATCAAATCCCCCCTCAATCTTCTCTTCTGCAGACTAAACAATCCCAGTTCCCTCAGTCTTTCCTCATAAGTCATGTGCTCCAACCCCCTAATCATTTTTGTTGCCCTCTGCTGGACTCTCTCCAATTTTTCCACATCCTTCTTGTAGTGGGGGGCCCAAAACTCCCCCCATCCAATCCAGTTAGCTCCAGTGGCTAGTCAATGAACTACTTATTCCCTACCCCTCCTGGCTGACCTGCTCCTGGGAGGGAATATGAGCCCCTTTCTTCTCCCCTCACCTTGAGTCATGATCCGAGAAGGTCTTAAGGAGCCATGGGTAGTAGGTTTAGCGCCTCCTTACTTCAGGGTTTGGCTATGTACTGCTAGAAGGTCCTAGTCAGAGCTGATCAAAACCAGAAAATATGTTGCACCATTTAAAAACAAAAAGACATGAAAACTTGATTTTCCATGAACTGTCATAAAACTTTGTTTTGTTTTGGTGGGAATGGGAGGAACACAGATCAACCCCTCATCGTACACATACTCCTGCACACCCCCAACCTTTTTCCCAGTGGGAAAAAAGTGAGTGATTTGGCCTCCCATCAAGCCTTTTCAAACAGTGAAAAAAATTGACCATTTTCATTAAAAAAAAATTAAAAGTTTCAACGACAACGAGTCTTTTTTTGCCGAAAGTTTTCATTTCAAAGGAAAAGGCATTTTCCATTAAAATAAAAAAGTTTCAATGCAAATGTTTTCCTTCTATTCCATGTAGACCTGGAGCGTAAACTACCCCTTCCATGTTCTGTTCTGAGCATAATGAAAAAGTATTCATTTGAATAGGATTATTAAAATGGTAGTAGGTCTGCTTATGCTACTAATAGCAAAAATGCCTAAAGGAATTCAGTGACAAGGTATGAGAGGTAATATCTTTTACTGGATGAACTTCTGGTGGGGAGAGAGAGAAATTTTTGAACTTCTTCTCTGAAGAAGAGCTCTGTGTAGGCCAAAAGCTTGTCTCTCTCACCAACAGAAGTTGGTCCAATAAAAAGATATTACCTTGTCCTCTCAGTCTCTCTAAGATCCCGGGATCGACACAGCTACAACAACACTGCATATAGGAACCCAGGGAGCATGAGAGACTGTGTCTGTTGTACTGAACTGGAATTATTCTTGTTTAACATTCTTACTGTGGAAGTGCTGAGAGGCCCCTAGTAAGGGGTCAGGGTCTAATTCTGTTAGACTCTGTGCAAATAGTAAATCACAGATATTCCACTTAGGGTTGCCAGGTGTCCAGGTTTCAAACCAGAACGCCCAGCCGAAAAGGGACCCTGGTGGCTCCGGTCAGCACGGCTGACCAGGCCATTAAAAGTCCAGTTGGCAGTGCAGCAGGGCTAAGGCAGGCTCTCTGCCTGCTGTGGCTCTCCACGGCTCCTGGAAGCAACAGCATTTCCGCCATCCGGCTCCTAGGTGTGAGGGGCAGCCAGGGGGCTCCGCACGCTGCCTCTGCTGCAAGCAGCCGCCCTGCAGTTCCATTGGCCGGGAATCATAGCCAAAGGGAGATGTGGAGGTGGTGTCTGTGGACAGGGCAGCGCGCGGAGCCAGCTGGCCACGTCTACATGTAGGAGCCAGAGACGGGACTGCTGCTTCTGGGAGCTGCTTGAGGTAAGCTCCGCCAGAAGCCTGCACCCCTGACCCCCCTCCCATGACCCAACCCCCTGCCCCAGCCTTGATCCCCACTCCACCCTCCAAACCCCTTGATTCTAGCCCAGAGCCCCCTCCTTCACTCCAAGCCCCTCAACCCCAGCCCCATGCCATAGCCCTCACCCGCAGCAAGAGCCCTCACCTCCCCGCACCCCAATGCTCTTCCCCAGCCCTGATCCCCCTCCCACCCTCCAACCCCCTCACCCTTAGCTCAGAGCCCCCTCCTGGACCCAAATTGCTCATCCCCGGCCCCACACCAGAGCCTGCACCCCCAGACAGAGCCCCCACCCCTTCTGCACCCCAACCCCCTACCCCAGCCCAAAGCCCCCTCAGACATCCTGAACCCCTTATTTCTGGCCCCATCTTGGAACCCACACCCCCAACCGGAGCCCTCATCCCAATCCCCTGCCCGAGCCTCATGAAAATGAGCAAGTGAGTGAGGGTGGGGAGAGTGAGCGACAGAGAGAAGGGGATGGAATGAGTGGGGGACGGGGTCTCAGGTCAGGGGCAGGGCAGGGAGTGGGGCAAGGGTGTTTGGCTTTGTGTGAGTAGAAAGTTGGCCACTGTAATTACACTAAGCCACTGGCTGAGGAGCTGGCCCAGGATGCTTTCATGCATATACTAATTTGCACGTTTCTATATACACAACAACATTTTATAGCAGAAAAAAAAGCAGTCAAGGTGAATGGATTCTGCAGAAACACTCCCCATGGATTGTAGTTTGAATTCTCTGGTGAATTCTTTCTGAATTGAATCTTGCCTTTTTGATGCTCGCTTCCCCTGATTCTCATGTCCCTTATGCTGATAGAAATCAGGCGTTACACTGCTGCTGTTGTATGTTTCACCTGGGCTAACAGTCACTGTTGTTAGGAGGGAGAACAGCATGAGCCGTTTGTTCCCATGAGCGAGCTGGTTTCTCAGCCTGGCCCAAGAGATGAAGTGTTTCAAGGAAAGCTGACTAGGTCCAGGCCCCAGAGGAAGATTTAGAGAGGAGAGGATTGGGAAAGGCATCCTTACTGCAAACCATAGGGTGGTACCTAAAAACCTCAAGGAGAGTCTACGAACAATTATCTTCAATAGGAAATGGATGAGCCTCTACCCGGCTTTACCTTATGGTGGGGCTGGCTGGCTGGCTGGCTGGCTGGCGGAAGGGGCGGGGATGAGATATAGGCCTCTCCATCTTCCTTTTTCGTTATTCCCAGTCTATCCATCAGTGGAGGATCAGGGCCTGGGAATGTTGGCCGTGTTCCCAGCCTTGCCATGGGCTGCGTGTCACCTCGCAGAAGTCATTTGCCCTCTCCATGCCTCAGTTTCCCTAGTCTGTGCAGTGGGGATTCTGGTCCTTACCTCTCAGAGGAAACTCTGTTGTGAGGCTCAGTTCGTTGATGCAGGCACAGGTTCAGAGCACCTCAGATGGAAGACAGCAGAGAAAGGCCAGTAAGCGTCCATTCTGTGCCCTGCATCACCCCTTGGCCTGCACTCACTGCTGAGTCCACGCTTAGATTTTCCTTTGTCCAGCTTCTTTCACTGAATAAAAGGCATTGAGGTATTTCTAAAGCACCTGGTTAAAACAAGCTCAGATGCTCAGCCCCCCATGCACCTTGGGGTAAATATGTCATAGACACCAAACCGTCATTGCAACAAGATACACCCTTGCCCTGGTTTTACTGGCTCTGTTTGCTTCCCAGTGCGCTGAGATCCAGGTGCCTGCCTGCCAGCATTGCCATTCCGTTCGGCAATGGGGCAACACAAGAAAACACCTCAATACTCAGCTGCAGCTTGCACCCAGGGTTTGAAAACACAGAAAGAGGGAGAGAGGGAGTGTTCATGATCTCTCCAGGCTCCGATGGAAAAGTATCGGCCCTGAAAAAGATCCAGGAAAAGAGGAAACCAGCAGCCAGTGCTTGGGGCTGGGGGTGTGCAGACAAGGGAGCCGGCAGAGCGGGGAGGGGAGCTGGTATTAAAGTTCTAAGACAGAAGGCCAGAAGCAGCCCAGGCCAGGAGCCAGTATTATTATTTCCAATCTTCAATGCACTGGTTTTAATTACATAAAAAGCCTCCTGTAAAGTTCCCATCAGTCTCGCTCATTGCGTTGCAATTTCTTTCCCATAAATCATGCCGGCTGAAACCAACGCAATCTTGTATCTCGCCTTCCCAAGCCAGGGAAAGGGAGACTGAGTCTTGTGTCTAAGCGGCGACTGCAAAGCGTGGCTTGGCAGAAGACTTTATTCCATGTTCCTGCCATTGTACATGTGTATCGTAGTTAGGAATCCTCCCCTTGTTACACCTAAGAGATCATGCTTTCAGCAGAAGCACATCCCGATCTGGAGACCGTCACACAAAGTGTCTTGTGATTGCACATGGCTCAGAGGGGAGGTATTAAAATCCTGCCACTCTGACTCTGCAGTGGGTATGATGAACCACAAGAAGGCACTCCAAGGAGCCGGGCATGTGTCTCTGTAATCAGCTTTAGGAGGCTGCTAATCATCAGACAACATCTGTGTTTGTGGAGACTCTTCTTTTGCAGCACAGCTACACCCTGTTAGGCCTACACAGTTGTCACTAGGCTGCATATCAGCACCAAACAGCAACAAAGAGAGAACCCAGATACTCTTCCTCTAACGTCTGCTGCTTGAGCTACAGGGGGAATGTCTCTCAACTAACTTATCTGATATTGAGAGACACTGGAGCTCCCTGCAGCAGAATTTGGGCCTGGGTCATGGTCTTGTTGGCACTGTAATTAATTCTGCCCTGAGCCACCACCTTATTGCAATGTGCTAGGAAGGCCTCCTCTGAGGAGACATCAGTCAAAGCTGTGATGAGATGCCCAGAGGGATGTCTTGTCTCACTTGATAAGGGCTTGTAGCATCACCTGGACTGACAAGCAGGTACTGAGGTGCACTTACACCTTAAAAGCAGCAAAGAATCCTGTGGCACCTTATAGACTAACAGACATTTTGGAGCATGAGCTTTCGTGGGTGAATACCCACTTCGTCAGATGCATGTAGTGGAAATTTCCAGGGGCAGGTATATATATATGCAGGCAAGCTAGAGATAATGAGGTAGTTCAGTCAGGGAGGATGAGGCCCTGTTCTAGCAGTTGAGGTGTGAAAACCAAGGGACGAGAAACTGGTTTTGTAATTGGCAAGCCATTCACAGTCTTTGTTTAATCCTGAGCTGATGGTGTCAAATTTGCAGATGAACTGAAGCTCAGCAGTTTCTCTTTGAGGTCTGGTCCTGAAGTTTTTTTGCTGCAGGATGGCCACCTTAAGGTCTGCTATAGTGTGGCCTGGGAGGTTGAAGTGTTCTCCTACAGGTTTTTGTATATTGCCATTCCTAATATCTGATTTGTGTCCATTTATCCTTTTTCGTAGCGACTGTCCAGTTTGGCCGATGTACATAGCAGAGGGGCATTGCTGGCATATGATAGTGTATATTACATTGGTGGAGGTGCAGGTGAATGAACCGGTGATGGTGTGGCTGATCTGGTTAGGTCCTGTGATGGTGTCGCTGGTGTAGATATGTGGGCAGAGTTTTGTTGCATGGATTGGTTCCTGAGCTAGAGTTATTATGGTGCGGTGTGCAGTTACTGGTGAGAATATGTTTCAGGTTGGCAGGTTGCCTGTGGGCGAGGACTGGCCTGCCACCCAAGACCTGTGAAAGTGTGGGATCATTGTCCAGGATGGGTTGAAGATCCCTGATGATGTGTTGGAGAGGTTTTAGCTGGGGACTGTATGTGATGGCCAGTGGAGTCCTGTTGGTTTCTTTCTGGGGTTTGTCTTGCAGTAGGAGACTTGTTCAACAGAGCCAGACGTGTAGGAAGGAGTATGGCAGAAAGAGATCTAGGGGTCATAATAGACCACAAGCTTAATATGAGTCAACAGTGTGATACTGTTGCAAAAAAAGCAAACGTGATTCTGGGATGCATTAACAGGTGTGTTGTAAACAAGACACGAGAAGTCATTCTTCCACTTTACTCTGCGCTGGTTAGGCCTCAACTGGAGTACTGTGTCCAGTTCTGGGCACTGCATTTCAAGAAAGATGTGGAGAAATTGGAGAGGGTCCAGAGAAGAGCAACAAGAATGATTAAAGGTCTTGAGAACATGACCTATGAAGGAAGGCTGAAGGAATTGGGTTTGTTTAGTTTGGAAAAGAGAAGACTGAGAGGGGACCTGATAGCAGTTTTCAGGTATCTAAAAGGGTGTCATCAGGAGGAGGGAGAGAACTTGTTCACCTTAGCCTCCAATGATAGAACAAGAAGCAATGGGCTTAAACTGCAGCAAGGGAGATTTAGGTTGGACATTAGGAAAAAGTTCCTAACTGTCAGGGTAGTTAAACACTGGAATAAATTGCCTAGGAAGGTTGTGGAATCTCCATCGCTGGAGATATTTAAGAGTAGGTTAGATAAATGTCTATTAGGGATGGTCTAGACAGTGTTTGGTCCTGCCATGAGGGCAGGGGACTGGACTCGATGACCTCTCGAGGTCCCTTCCAGTCCTAGAGTCTATGAGTCTATAAGATGCCACAGGATTCTTTGCTGCTTTTACAGATCCAGACTAACACGGCTACCCCTCTGATACTTTACACCTTAAGGTATCAGAGGGGACCCAAGTGGAAATTCCAGTTGCAAATTTTCAGCTGTTCTCTGATGGTTCCAGTTGACCACCAGGTTTTGGAATGGAGCACCAGGCCTGTGGGCAAGTCCTCCAGCTAACACCCAGTAGAGGAGAATAAAAACCATTACACACCAGCAGAAACCAACAGAAGCCAGCAGGAGGAGTCTAATGGAGTTGGCTGGAATTTTTGGAAGTGTATATCCCGTGTAGCAGGGATGGTATCCAGGAGCCTTTGAACAAGCTAGTTATTACCAGCTTTCAGAGAAAAACACAACAAGGCAGGTATCTTTAACCCCATCAATCCCTGCTTCTCACAGGGAGCAATTCTGAGAGCTGCTGGAAGGTGGGAGAGCACAGGAATTCTGTGCACATCACGTAAAGCAAAAGGTAGGATGGAAGCTGGTAGCAGGGCCCAGGAAGACCTACCTACCTACTATACTCATAAAGCATCGAACCACTGTGGCATCAGCTGCTGAGCTCCAGATGGCAGGTCCCAGCCTGGGACATAGAAATTATTGGTGGAAATGACCTTGACCATCTCCCCACCGATGCATTAGTAGATACCATAATTAGCCGCCAGGTGCTGTCAGTGTGCCCAGTCATGGAAATTGAGGGGGGGGGAAGTCAGGGTCTCAGAAGGACTTGAAGAAGGTAATTCCAGCCCCCACCCCCCCACACACACACAGGTGCAGGTTCATTAGATGTTTATTAGCCTGTTGCACACTAAAAGCTCTTGCACTTGACTAAACCCCAGCAGTGCCCGAGTTCTCAAATTACAGCATTATGGTGGCTTTAAAAGCTCCCCCCCTGCAATCCCCCAACCTTGCTCCTCCAGGTGGGTCCAGAAGGCAGCTGGTCCCAAAGACAGGATTTTTCTCCAGTATTACCAACAGTTAGCATCCAAAAGTCATGAGCCAAGCCCCTAGAATTTTGAGACAGGGCTTAAAAATAAAGAGATTGTAAATGACAAGCAGTGTGACTTGCCTTTCAGCCTTTAGGGTTCACATTTTCAAGCTTTTCTCTGGAACCATAAGGACTAGAAAGTCACCAAAAAGGAAAATTAAGGTTCTCATATAATCACATGAATCCAGGAGCTGGGGCTTTAAGAAAACAGCTCACCAAATATCACAAGACTCACAATAAAATGCTGTTTCCCTACAATACATTCCCCAGGGAAGTGTCTAGGCTCAGTTTAGGGCTTGTCTACCTAGCCCTTGGAGTAGACTACAGGGAGTGTAAGTTGCAGCATGCACTGAAGTATTGCACGGTAACTGCCTCCTGTACACCATGCTAGCATGAACTAAATGGTACTTTGTTTGCATTAACATAGTCCCATGTCAAGCTGGACCACATCAACATGAACTAGGTACCTCCTCATTTGCGGTAGGAGGGTCTACACAAGATAGTTACAGCATAACACTTCAGTGTGTGCTGCAGTTCACACCCCCTTAGTCTGCACTTCAAAGCCACATAGACAGTGATTTAAACTGGTCCCTTCACTATGTCCCTTGAGCAAATATCCCACCACCAAACAGATCTCACTGTTAGAACACGTCTTCCCTGATGTTCAGGCTAAATTTCCTTTTGCTCACTTTCAGCCCGCTGTGCCTTTGAGCAAGGGAGCTGTGGTTTATTTGTGCAGCCTCCTCCAGGCCAGCTCTCTCAAAATGCTCCGCGTGACACATGACAGTTACAATGTTAAACTAGCCCATTGCACAGGGGAGAGGAATGCAGAAGCTAAGGCAAAGGAAGAAATAAAAAGCTATGCTCCTGGTTGAGATGGAGCATTCATAGAATCATAGATTATTAGGGTTGGAAAGGACCTCAGGAGGTCATCTAGGCCAACCCCCCACTCAAAGCAGGACCAACCCCAAATGGTCCCCTGCAAGGACTGAACTCACAACCCTGGGTTTAAGCAAATCATAGCTCAAACCACCGAGCTATCCCTCCCCCTCATTATTGGTTTTGTTGACAGTTTGGTGGCATGCCGGTTAATAATCTTAGAAAGAAGTCTTCCACAAAAGCCTGGCTTGCTTTCCGTATTTTGTTTGATATGTCCTGATCCAGGGAAACCTCACTGGAGATGGTCCTGCCTAGGCATGTAAAATGATCTCCGTTCTTTAGTTTTGTGCCATCAATGGTGATGATTGGCTCAGGAGAAGTGGTTGATGGGGCTGATTGGAAGAAGACTTCAGGTTTTCTCAGGCTGTTAATGCAGCCAAAAGCCCAGACATAGTGAAAATGATGTCTGGGTCCTCCGAGCAAGCTTTCCGTGTCACCAGTGGTTTTGGTAAGATATAAGCCAGAAATTTTGGAGCAAGTTTTAAAAAAGCATTCGCCATTGGGCTAACTCTGCCCCCACTGAAATCAGCGCGAAGCCCACACTGAGTGCTTTGTTAGTGAACACCGGGCACGAGAGCTACAGTACTTAGGCCATGTCTACACTACAGGGATGACACCAGCATAATTACAGCGCTGTTACTTTTTCAGCATAACTCCGTAGTGTCGACGTGGGGCTGGGAGATTCAGGGTTTTCAGGCAACAAGTGGAAGTTTGTTAGAAGATTGGTGTTAGGTGAGCAGAGAAGAGGCAAAGTCAGCAAGATAATCGGGAGCAAGTCCAACAAAACACTCTTAACAGCAAGAAAGACAGTTTTGAACTGGATCCTGAAATGACCAGGGAACCAGTGGCGTTGTTTGATGTTGGGGCTACTCTGCTGATGCTTCTTTGCACCTGTAAATAGCCTGGAAGAGGTAGCCTTGTGGTTAAGAACTGGAGTAGGACTCAGGAGTTCTGTGTTGAATTCCTGTCCCTGCCACAGACCTCCTGTGTAACCTAAGGCAAGTCACTTAATCTGAGCCACAGCATCCCATCTGTAAAAGGGGGGAAACAATAAGAAGCAAAGACTCCACATGCTTGAGATGTGGGTAGCTGAGCTCTGGGCTGCCATGCAGAAGGAAGATGAGATGAAGCCCTGGAGGGTTAGGAGACTGATGCAAGAGCTGAGATGATGCAGAAGGGTGTTAGAGCCAGTGCCCGCATTCTTAGGGGAAAAAAACCCACAAGATTCAGAAGCCCCAATTCCTTGCTATTTTAGCTGCTTAAGTTTTTGTCTCCACTGAAGTCTGCCTGGTTTGTGGGGAGGTTTAAGTGAAACCTTTTAATCTAAACTACCTTGTCAGTCTCAGACTCTGGGCTGATTGACCATGTGGATTCACCAAGTTCAGGGAATGCGGACTTTGAGAAGGCTGATGGGAACAGCGAGATGGAGTGGGGTGGTAGGGTCATGGAAGGGCGCTAAAATTTGGCCCTGGGTGGTGGTGGGTTGTTTTTGTTGGATTTTGCACACTGGGGACTAGAGAAATCCTGGAGAATCTGAGAATGGTGAATACACAAGTGACCATAGGACTTACTTCCCAGACTGTTTGATCACACTTCCCTCTGTCCTGCCTGTTATCCTATCTCCTGCATTATCCAAACAGAGTATTAGCCAGTCCTGCTTCTTGTGAAACGATTAGTCCATGTAGTCTAGTATCCTCGTGAAGTCCTCTGGCCTGTGTTATACAGGAGTTCAGGCTGGGTGAGCATAGTGGTTCTGTCTAACTTTAAAATCTAGTACTCTTTCCTCAGGTGCTGGCCAATGCCAGACATTAGTGAGATGTACAAAGCTTTGGCTTGGGTCAGTATCCAGCAGTTGCAGTATGGATCAAGATCATCTCTGAATCTTTTCAGCTCTTGCATTTTTTAAACTGTGCTGGAAATCTCATGATAACAGACTCTCATCTGATCACACATCAGGAACTCAGGAGGGCAGAGGCCACACGCCAAAATGAACAGGAGAGTAAAAAAAAAAAAAAAGATAGCCCTGTAAATGAAAACTACAGCTAATCATTTGGCCTGTGCTGTAAGCTATTCCTTCCTGGCCTCTTGGGTGATCATTTGACTGGAGCTGGGCAACTAACGCATTTGCTAGCATATCCAAGCAAATGTTAAAACATTGTTTTAGATTGAGCCAAAAACAGCATTTTTTGAAAATTTCAGCAAAACAAAAAAAAATTGTTTCAGGTTGAATAAAACATTTTATTAAGGGTACGTCTACACTACCCACTGGATCGGCAGGTAGTGATCAATCTATCGGGGATCAATTTATCACACCTAGTGTAGACTGTAGAGAGATAAATTGATCCCTGATCGGTCTGCCATCAACTCCTGTATTCCACCGCGGCGAGAGGCAGAAGCGGTTTCGATGGGGGAGTGGCAGCAGTCGACCCCACGCCGTGAGGATGGGAGGTAAGTTGACCTAAGATATGTCAATTTCAGCCACGCTATTCTCGTAGCTGAAGTTGCATATCTTAGGTTGATCCCCCTCACCCCACCCCGAGTGTATACCAGGCCTTAGACTGTGATGATGTGTAAAAAGAAAGATGGCCATGTTTACACTAAGGTATCACCACTAATGCACCGACACTGTTGCAGCCACTGATATATAATTACTGTTGCACGAGTGTGATAAATCTTATACGAGGTATACCTTGTAAGATATCACTGGAAAAGTTGTGATCTGTTGCACAAAGTTATCATGTTTACATGCGTGTTTTATCATTGTACATGAAGTTATGAGTCTTTGCTATGTGTTCGTATTTCAGACATGTTGTGTTCCTGGGTAGCACCCACAAGACAGATTTAAATCAAGATCAACACGCCATGGTTGATGGGCCATTAAAGAGAATCAGCTCTTCCAGTGGGCTCCTCCCCAGAATGCCCCAGAGAGCATGAAAGCAGTGGATGCCTCATGACTCAGAAAAGCACGTAGAACATGTGATCCCTGACTCCATGTTTGAAACTGTAACTTTCCATGCACATGGACTGAGGAATATAAATGAAGACTGTGACATCATCCCCTGGCCTCTTTCCTGCTTCACATCTCTGGACTGTGATTTTTAACGAAAAGAAGCTTTGAAAAATGCACTGATATCAGGGTTCCCTCCCCACTCTGAACTCTGGGTACAGGTGTGGGGACCCACATGAAAGACCCTCTAAGCTTATTTCTACCAGCTTAGGTTAAAACTTCCCCAAGACACAAATCCTTCCTTGTCCTTGGACGGTATTGCTGCCACCACCAAGTGATTTAAACAAACATTCAGGAAAAAGAGCCACTTGGAGTCCCTGTTTCCCCAAAATATTCCCCCAAGCCCCTTCAGCCCCTTTCCTGGGGAGGTTGAGAATAATATACTAACCAATTGGTTACAATGAAAGCACAGACCAAACCCTTTGGTTTTTAGGACACTGAAAATTAATCAGGTTCTTAAAAGAAAAATTTTATTAAAAAAAAAAAAGAAAAGAACCACACCTGCAAAATCAGGATGGAAGGCAACTTTACAGGGTAAATAAAAAGATTTAAAACACAGAGGATTCCCCTCTGACTCTGCTTTCCAGCTACAAAACAGGAATAAAATTATCTCTTAGCACAGGGAAAATTCACAAGGTAAAACAAAAGATAATCTAATGCATTTCCTTGCCTTACTTACAGTTTTTGTAATCTTAGATGCTCATTTCAGGTATGTTTCCAGGAGATGTTTTTCCTGCCTGGAGCCTCTCTCCATCCAGAGAGGGAACAAAGAGAGCACAAACTAAACCTTTCTTCCCTCCCTCCACCTCCTCCAATTTGAAAGTATCTTCTTTCCCCATTGGTCCTTCTGGTCAGGTGCCAGCTAGGTTAATTGAACTGATCAACCCCTTACAGGTAAGGCAATTCAGTACAGCTGCCCTGTGTATATTTATAGCAACTGAGGACTTCCCAGTGTTTGGGTGATCCAGTGAGGCTTATTACAAACTGGCTGATTTAACATCACTGCTATTATCCTGATCTACAAACTCTGAAATCAACTGTAATGTCTATGATTCATTTTAACCATTTAATCTATTTTCTTTTTTTATTAATAAATCTTTAGTAGGTTTACTAAAGACTGACTGCAGCATGCTGTTTGGCATGATCCCAAAGGATATATTGACCTGGGATGGGTCTTTGGTTCTTTGAAACTGGAAGAATCTAATATATGTGTTAATAATCATTTATCCCCGAAGTCTGGGTTGTCTGGGTGCATGACGGGCTAGAGGTTCTGAAGGGGACTGTTGATGCTTCATAATAATTAGTATAGTATTTTGGAAACAGATATTTGTGACTGTCTTGGTGAAATCTTAGGATAGAATATACCACCATTTTAGGGTGCACGCTCCGTCATCTGGCAGTCTGACCTGAGACTGGCGCTGTTAGCCATGTCCCACACCAAGCATCCTGACATGGATTTTGAGTATTTAGAAAACAAAAGGGCATTTTCAAAAGAAAAACCAAAATGTTTTTTGTTTTGAAAATGTCAAAAATGAAATGCAGTTTTTAAACCAATAAGAATTTGTTGAAATCAACATGAATTCATTACATTATTTTCTGGAGCCGTATCTACCTTTTTTTGCCAAAAAGTTTTGGTTTGAAAATGTACCCACCTCTATATGGGATATCCTGTAACATGGCAGTGAACGACCCTTTAGGGTTTAGAGGCCTAGCTATGAGTGCTAAAGGTCATGACATTATCTATTTCTTTTTTATTATGATTAATATTAATTATATGTTGACATAAATATGCTTAGGGGACTCATGGAGAAAGTGAATGAGGAAGTGTTATTTACCCCTTCATATAACACAAGAATCAAGGGTCCGCCAATTAAATTAACAGGCAGCAGTTTTAAAGCAAACAGAAGGAAGTATTTGTAAGAACTCACAACCCGTGGAACTCATTGCCAGGTGATATTGTGAGGCCAAAGCTATAATGGGGTTCAAAAAAGAATTAGATAAGTTCATGGAGGATGGGTCCATCAATGGCTACTAGCCCAGATGGGCAGGGATGCAACCCCATGCTCTGGGTGTCTCTAGCCTCTGGCTGCCAGAAGCAGGGACTGGAGAACATGGGATGGATCATTTGAAATTGCTCTGTTCTGTTCATTTCATCTGAAGCATCTGGCAGTGTCCACTGCCAGACTACAGGATACTGGGCTAGATTAGACCCATTGTGGCCGTTCTTATATGACAAAAATATCCTTAGGCAGTAATTTGCATGCAGCATGACATCAAACAAGTCTAGGTATAATAGTTCCATTGGTTTCTGTCACTTTATGTGGTTTGCGGTACATTTTACTTTATTCTTTTTGTTAGAATCCAACCTGGTTATCTGACTTATTGACCTTCTGGTGTGTCTGAGTTTCCAGCCACTGGTTATCCCTGGTTACATGCATCTAACGAAGTGGGTATTCACCCACGAAAGCTCATGTTCCAAAACGTCTGTTAGTCTATAAGGTGCCACAGGATTCTTTGCTGGTTATCCCTGAGAGTGGCTGGATTTCTGGCTGTGGCCTATGTGGGCTTGACTGCCTATCAAAAGGAGACTGCTCAAATAACTCCAACAACCTTGCTTGAAATATGTATAGGGGAAGCAGACACACACACAGTGTCACAGCCTTGCAGGCTTGCTGTTTGAAAATGCATTATATTTACAGCTTTATCTTCTACAGAGAGCGACTGATGCCACATTGTGCCAAGACTCTATCCCTCAGATCCTGATTTATGGAGCATGTCTTCCCTTTCTCAGTAAAAATTATAAATTGCACCGAAAGGAGGAAGAAGAGTGACATTATCTGAACCTGTTCAGTTTGGACTCTGCCATCTCAGCTGACAGAGGAGGAGTGGATGGAGAATCCCTGCTGAGGATGAAAGAAAATCTTCTAGGCAGAGATCTTGCTCCTTTCCCTCTGGGGTTATCAACACCCTTTCGAGACAGGCAGGAATCAGAGTATGAAAATAACACTGACTGTTGTCAGATCCTGGTGCCCGCAATGCGGTAAAACAGCTAGACAGGACCTCATAACGAAGGAGCAGCAAATCCAACTGGTTTCCAGAGGCTCAGCCAATGACAATTGTCATGTTGCTGGGCCTCTCCAGTGCCCTAAAGTTGTGAGCAATATTAAGAAAAATTATCCTGGGCTAAATTATATTGATGTGGCTTGTGAAAACCATCTGTCCCACTAACACAGCTGCAGTCAGGAAGACAGCACTGTCGTGCGCTCCGGAGCTCAAGGGTTAAGAGTAGAGCTGGTTGGGAATCTTTGGACATAATGTTTTTATCTCCAAAAAATTTCAATTTGTCAAAACTGAAACTTTTCGTGGGAAAGGGTCAAGTTATGATGAACTTCTCCACTCAAAAAGCTTTCGGAAAAAGCTTTGGAAATTGTCAAAACATCCTCTTTAAGTTT
The DNA here is from genome assembly GCF_007399415.2 of Gopherus evgoodei. Classification (NCBI taxonomy): domain Eukaryota; kingdom Metazoa; phylum Chordata; order Testudines; family Testudinidae; genus Gopherus; species Gopherus evgoodei. The sequence goes on along the minus strand of NC_044327.1, from coordinate 133,325,461 downwards.
TTTTAAAACTAAAAATGATTGCAATCAAAGCAAAACATGGACTAAAAATGTTTGGCATTTTGGTTCGCAATTCCCTCCCCCCCACCCCACAATTTCAACTTTTTCTCCGGCTTTGAGATGGGAAAAATTTTCAAAATCTCAAAACTGTTCACAGGACAGGAAAGCTGTTTCCCACCCCATTCAAGTGAAGAGTGAAGTCAGACTTTAAACAGCCTGGGTGTTCACCTTGGAAGCTGTGCTGAGCAGGTGGGTGGCTGCACAGCTGGAGATGGTCTTCCATTTTGGAAGGCACAGCTCTGGACTGCAGGAACAGAAGAGCGGCTGCTGGCTGCAGCCTTCCATTGCTGTGTTATGTAATGTTTAAATACAAATAATTTAATTGTTGGCTAGAGGCCTTAAGAAGAAGAACACCACGAACATCAAGGCTCCTCAGAAAGAGGCAGGAAGCCATTGAAATGTAAAGCCATTACAATGTAAACCAGCTTTATTTTGTCCTATAAACTACCCTAATGGGTTTTGTACTGACCCCAGAACTAGGTTATGTCTTAGTGCTGGCTCAAATGCTGGCTATACCCAGTTTGTACTGTATTTATAAGGTTACCTAACGGGGAATCCCCATTAGATGTTTGAAGTATAGGTATTATGTCACACAGTTGAGAAGTTCTGATTCCCTCCAGCAGAGTGATCTCTCTCTTTCTCTCTCCCTCTCTCTCATACACACTTTTCCCCCCATCTTAATTCAGACTTTTTGATTTTCTGAGTAAAATTTTGTTCAAAACAACAGTTTCAAAAAGTTTCTCTCCCTTAAGTTACTGATGGGGATTTACAACCTTCAGTTCCAGTTTTTATTATAGGTTTGGAGTGTTTTTGTCCAGGGATGTGCCTAGATTTTATTGAACTTGCCTCATAATCTAATTCTAGCAAAGTCCCAGTGATACTGTTTTAATAGGAACTCCACAAAATACAGCTCCGACTGAAATCAATGGAGCCTTTCCATTGAGTTCGAGTGGAAGTAATTTGTCCGGGGGTGATTATCAGGGACACAGCATCTCATCTGAGAAGAAGAGGACTCCACGAGAGTGACTATTGGTATACAAGTGGTCTTTAAAATCTTTCAGTGCAATCTAGAAGATAGACATTGTTTGTAAATCTCATTCAGAGATGATACGGAGGCAGGGGAGCTGGGAGCCCACCAGAGCACAGAGAACAGTTACAGAAGAATGTAAAGCAAAAACAAAGAGAAGCCAGGAGACACCAATGGAGAAAGGTTCAATTCAGATACATTAGTACTTCTGGAATCCTACTGGCAGGCACCGAACAAAAGAAGAGGTTATTGGTTCGAAAGCAGAAAAGAGAAGGGAAATCTGGTAGTGAAAGGGGCTTGCAGTTTGGGGGAGACTTTTCTGAATTTCTTGCACTTTTGTGTGTGACATTTTATGTCAGTTATTTAATTAATTGGCATATTTTCCTAGAACTGTTACTACTGTTATTGGTATTGGTATTACTGTAGCTCCTAGAAACCCTGGGTAAAATTGGCACCCCTGTGGTGTAGGCGTGAGAAAAGACATAACCAGAGATAGCCCCTGGCCCAAGAGCTTACTTACTCTGACCGGTGGGGTAACAGGCCCGGGGAGGGAAAATGTCTGCCCACAGTCCCCCAGCAGGAGAGCTGGGGCTAGAACCAAAGCTGCCTGATTCCCACTCTTGTGTCCTCTTACCCAACCCATCAGAGACATGCAGAAGCTGTCTCTAGCCTCCTCTGTGGTGTGTCAATTTAGCCCTTTCAGCAATTGGGCACTGAAAGCCCAAACCCAAAGCATCATTGGAGTCTTTTCACTGGGGTCTGTGTTCAGCTCCCACCTAGGCATGGTGTGGGAAGAGGGAAGCTCCAGCCTTGGGCCCCTACAAAGGAAGCAGATTCCCCCTGCAGGCCTCCTGGCCTCTTCCTAAAGCTACCTCTTTCACTGCATTCAAAGTCGCCTGCAGACTGGGACCTAATGCAAAATCCCAACACTTCCTGTCAATCCAAAACGCACCCCCCTCTCCAGCATCTTCCAGCAGCTACCCGGATCCTTTCACAGGGGAGACCAAGAACTCCTGCTGTTCCATGTCTCCCTCTGTTCTGAGGAAAAGGGCTTTCTTTATGCCCTTGCCCCCTTTCCCAGCATTCCTTGCTGCAGCCTATAATCACATCCTTTTAGGAATGACAACTCATGGCATTCCTCAAGGCTGCAATGAGAAGCAGGGCAAAGCAGGGTCTGGACCCCATCTCAAAGGGACAACATTCCCTCTTACGTTGGGCCCAGCATCAGCTATCCCCTGTACAGCCAGCCACTGAGGAGGTGGTAGGATGACTGCCTCAGTATGACCCATACTTGGGGTGCTAGACTGTATGGGGCTTGATCCTGCAAAGTACAGAGCCCTGTTGTGTGGTACCCTCAACTCCCAGGCATTGCTCAGTGCCTTGGACGCGTCAGGCCTAGATGTGGCCTAGATGTCAGGCCCATGACAAAACAGAAGGAATCCATACGTAGATGGTAGATGCTAAAAAGCTTGATGGGAGGAGGCTGTGGAGAGAAGTTAAGGGAACATATAAAATAGAGCTGGAAAAAAATAGTGAAACATTTTGTTGGCCAAAAATTGCTTTTCAATTGAACATTTTTGATCAGTTTGAAACTTTTGGGCTTTTGGAAAGAGAGTAAAAACTGTTTGAAAACAACAACAAAAAAAAAGTTTTCTTGTTTGGTTTTTCAGCTTTCTGCACTCTTCCTTTTTCTCTCTCCCCCTTTCCAGGATAAAAAAGGGTGATGAAGTTGGGGAAACCTAGAAAATTGATTCTTTTCCCCACTTTTTGAAAACCAGGAACCAAAAAAATAGTTTTTCATTTCATTCTTTTTTTTTTCCACAGCAAATAAACAGCATTTTTCAACCTGCTCTAATCTAGAGAAAAGAGACAAGCAAAAGTGTGCTGAGGACCAGGAATAAATAGTAGAGATGGAAGATGAGGAGATCTATTTATTTACAGGATTAAAGTGTTATAAAAAGGGGTAGTTCCTTGCAAATAGTGCTGATTACACATAGGAATGGGGCAGGGGAATAAATTGCCAATAAAAGTCACTTACGCAGCAACAGAAGAGGTCATCAGGAAGGGACAAGATATAGTTGGAGCTGGTCATAAATTTCCAAAAATTTAAAATGTTAACAAATATTGACAAAATATTGTGTGAATTTCTCTCCCTCTCTTGCTATGCACACACACACACACACACACACTTGAAATTTTGTTGAAAAATAATGAAAAGAATTTTTGTTGGTGGAAAATGTTTCCTGGCTTTTGTTTTACTCTATGGGGAAATGTAGTGTAAGCCATTATTGTACAACAAAGAAAGAATATCACCTCCCCATCCCAACTGTCGTAAATTAGCATTTGGTGAACCTCTCAAAGTTTGATGTTGATCCAGACCCAGGGCCGGTGCTACCATTTAGGCAGCCTAGGCAATCGTCTAGGGCGCCAGAATAATTGGTGGGCGCCGTTTTGCCAGAGGGGGCGGCTGGCAGCTCCGGTGGAGCTGCCGCAGTGGTGCCTGTGGAGGGTCCGTTGGTCCGCAGCTCCGGTGGAGCTGCCGCAGTCGTGCCTGCGGATGGTCGGCTCCTTGCGGGGCTCCAGTAGACCCTCTGCATGCATGACTGCTGCAGCTCTGCTGGAGCCACGGACCACCGGACCCTCCGCAGGCACCACTACGGCAGCCCCACTGGAGCCGCGGGACCAGCGCGCGGGGCAGCGAAATTGCTGTCTGCTTAGGCCACTGAAACCCCTAGCGCAGGTCCTGTCCAGACCTTACCTGAACCTCTGGAGTCTGCATTATTGGGTGGGAAATTTCAGAGGAGCAAGCTTCCCAGTGAGATTCCCACGCTACTTCTTGCTTCTCATTGGGCCGGTTGTCACAACGGGACAGCCTTGCCTCCTGTTATTTCAGCTCTTCTGCTTGCAAGGAGCACAGAGCTGGGCACACATGGGTGGTACATAGGGTGTGGGAAGTTCAGTGAGCGCTTTAGAACCTCAGAGCAGATTAGGCTTGGGTCTGCGGGAGAAACGCATGCGCTGCCAGTGCCAGCCCCTTAGGGGCCTTGAGCAGGAATATTTTTGGCCCCTGTGATGGGGCGCTTGCCCTGCACTGACCCTGAGAGGGTTAAAACCAGCCTAGGGAGGCTGAGGGGCAGGCAGCCAAAGGAGTGACCCCGTGACCTCCCCCAACATACTAATAATTAATAGGAGGCCCCCTTGAGCTACTCAGGGCCTTAATCAATTGCTTCGTTCGCATATGCCTACAAGCATGTTATGACTGAGCTAGTCCATTTCCTACTATAAACTTTAAACCCAGTCTCATGTATCTCCTAGTTAACTGAAAGCCAGTTTCCTGAAGTGCTTCTGTGATGGGGCATCCACTCCACACAGGATTGGAAGGGGTTAATTAATTAATTCCCCTGGCTGCATCTGGAGGAGGAGCCAGGGAGCTGGGAATTAATTGATTGCACACAGGCTCACCTGTGCAGGAACAGGGGCTTATAAAGCCAGGAAGCCGGCTACAGATGGGGGCTGCAGGAAGGCAGGGAAGTAGGCTGCAGCCACTCCCTCAGGGGAGGAAGTCGGAGGCTGGCAAACCTAGAGAGGGGAAGCCAGATGAGTAGGAAGAAGCCCAGGGAAACAGCAGCAGTAGGACGCACAGACCTTGGCTGCTTGTTCTAGGGACCCTGGGGCTGGAACCCAGTGCAGAGGGTAGGCCTGCTACCAGCCACTGTGGAGTGTCAAGGGCGTTGGAGACACAGCCAGCCAGTAGGTCCGGAAGGACTTTGAATTCCCTGGAAATGACCTTAGTGACCTGGTGGGAGGGCCAAGCCACAATGAGGAGACTGCAGTCCCTGGGGTGAGAGATGCCACGAGGTAAGACAGCCCAGGAGGAGACACTGCCAGAAGGGGAGTGCAATCCCTGGCAGAGCTAATTCCCAGGACAGCCAGCAGGAGGTGCTGCTAGCAGTGAGTGAATCCATGACAGCTCCACATAACTCTAACCATTTATCATTCCAACCATCTTCTGGCATAGTGTGATTGCTCCCAAGAACTCTAAGAACAGAACATCAGAGCGGCCATACCGGATCACACCATGGGTCCAGCTAGCCCAGTAGCCTGTCTTGCAACCGTGGTCAATGCTTCATGGTTCAGAGGGAATGAACAAAACAGGATAATTACTGAATGATCCGTCTCTTGCCATTCAGTCCCAGCATCTGGCAATCAGAGGCTTAGGGGTATCCAGAGCATGGGGTTGCATCCCTGACCATCTTGGCTAATAGCCATTGATGGACCTAACCTCCATGAACTTATCTTGTTCTTTTTTGAACCCTGTTATAGTCTCGGCCTTCACAACATCCCCTGGCAAGGAGTTCCACAGGTTGACTGTATGTTATGTTAAGAAATACTTCCGAATGCTTGTTTTAAACCTATTGTCTATTAATTTTGTCGGGTGACCCCTGGTTCTTGTGTTATGTGATGGTGTAAATAATACTTCCTAATTTACTTTCTCCACATCATTCATGATTTTATACACCTCTATCATATCCTCCCTTGTCATCTCTTTTCCAAGCTTTTGTAGTCCCAGTCTTTTTCATCATTCCTCACACAGAAACAGTTTCATACCCCTAATCATTTTTGTTCCCCTTCTCTGTACCTTTTCCAGTTCTAATATATCTTTTTTGAGATGGGGTGACCAGAACTGCACGCAGTATTCAAGCTGTGGGTGTACCAGGGTTTTATATAGTGGTACTATGATATTTACAGTTTTCTTATCTTTCCCTTTCCTAACGTTGTTCACTTTTTTGACTGCTGCTGCACATTGAGCTGATGTTTTCAGAGAATTATCCATGATATCTCTAAGATCTCTTTCTTGAATGGTAACAGCTAATTTAGATCCTGTCATTTTGTATGTGTAGTTGGGATTGTTTTCTAGTGTGCACTACTTTGCATTTATCAATCCTGAATTTTATCTTCCATTTTGTTGCCAAGTAACCCAGTTTTGTGAGATCCCTTTTGTAATTCTTCGCTGTCAGTTTTGGACTTAACTATCTTGAATAATTTTGTATCTGCAGACTTTGCCACCTTTCTGTTCACCCCCTTTTCCAGATCATTTATGAATGTGTTGAACAGCACTGGTCTTAGTACAGATCCCTAAGGGACCCTGCTATTTACCTCTCTCCGTTTATTCCCACCCTTGGTTTCCTTGGTTACTGATCCATGAGAGGACCTTCTCTCTTACCCCATGACAGCTTCCTTTGCTTAAGAGACTTTGGTGAGGGACCTTGTCAAAGGCTTTCTGTAAGTCCTAGTACAGTATATCTGATAGATGACCCTTGGCCACATGTCCATTGATCCCCTCCAAGAATTATAATAGATTGGTGAGGCATGATTTCCCTTTACAAAAACTGGGTTGACTCTTCTTTTATCGTGTTCATCTATGTGTCTGATAATTCTATTCTTTACTGTAGTTTCAACCAGTTTGCCTGGTACCAAAATAAGGCTTACCGGCCTGTAATTGCTAGAATTGCCTCTGGAGCCTTTTTAAAAATATGGTGTTACATCGGTTATCCTCCAGCCGTCTGCAACAGAGGCTGATTTAAGTGATACATCACATACCACAGTTAGAAGTTCTGCAATATCATTTCTGAGTTCCTTGAGAACTCCTGGGTGAATCCTATCTGTTTCTGTTTAATTTATCAATTTATTCCAAAACCTTCTCTATCGACGCCTCAATCTGGGACAATTCCTCAGATTTGTCACCTGAAAAGAATGGATCTGGTGTGAGAATCTCCCTCACATCCTCAGTCTTGAAGACCAATGCAAAGAACTCATTTAGCTTCTCCACAACAGCCTTGTCTTCCTTGAGAGCTACTCTATCACCTCCGTTGTCCAGTAACCCTACTGGTTGTTTAGCAGGCTTCTTGCTTTTAATGTACTTAAAAACATTTTGCTGTCAGTTTTTGTGTCTTTTGTTAATTGATCTTCAAATAGTTTTTATTGGCCTGCCTAATTCTACTTTTACAGTTGACTTGCCAGAGTTTATGCTCCTTTCTTTCTGAGGACAAGAGATGTGACTTCCAATTTTGGAAGGATGCCGTTTTGTCTCCAACTGCTTTTTTGGTCTGTTGCTTAGCCATGGTAACATTTTTGGTCTTTTTGTTATTTTATTTGGGATATATATTTAATGTGAACCTCCTATTATGGTGGGTTTTTTAAAGTTTTCATGCAGCTTACAGGCATTTCACCTTTGACTGTTCCTTTTAATTTCCATTTAACTAGCTTCCTCATTTTTGGGGTAAATTTCCTTTTGGAAATTAAATGATACTGTGGTTGGCTTCTTTGGTATTTCCTCCCCGCCCACAAGAATGTTTAATTTAATTACATTATGGTCACGATACAGAGCTGTCCAGCTCTATTCACCGCTTGGAGCAGAATCTGTGCTCCACTTAGGACTAAATCAACTATTACCCCTCCCCTTGTGGGTTCCAGGACTAGCTGCTCCCAGAAGCTGTCATTAATGGTGTCTTGAAATTTCATCTCTCGCCCTGAGGTGACTTGTACCCGTCAATATGGACACAGCTGAAATCCCCTATTACTACTGGACTCTAGTGCTAACCAGTCAGTCCCCAGGTGGTACCAGCTCCATCCAGTTTGTGGTCAAAAGCGAAATGTCTTTTCAGCATTCATTAAGTTCCATTCACCAGCTCTCGGTGACAGTCTGCTCTTCCTCAGGGGAAACAAAAGAAGGAGAGAGGATGTTATTGTAAAGAGATGCTAATTGCCCTACAGGGATCTCCGTAAGAAAATTGGTAGCCCTTTGTGGAGAGATGCCACATCTTGTCAGACTTCTTTGTTTCTCCTCAGATTTCTTTAAGACTCAGGGTGTGCCAGCAGAAGGGGAAGCATTTGTGAAGATATTGAAGGGCAGGGGAAGGGCAGAGCTTGATGCTGATTTTAAGAGATTGCTGTGAGCTCTGCTGAGCTGGGAGTCTCTCTTTGTTGTTGACGTGTGCAGAGCCTAGCACAGAGGGGCCTTGTTCCTCCTCTGGGCTCTACTATATTTATTAATGATTATTTTTTATCTCCCATTTTATTTTTTCCTGCCAAGGGCTGTGTATCAGTGTCCCACCACTGAATGTCTGGAAAGCTATAGCTTAAGCCTCGACATTTCTTTTAGTGGAATTCTGGAAAGGCAGAAAAGAAACTAAGTAGTTCAATGCAGTGTTGTAACCCAGGACATGAGAGACAAGGTGGGGGAGGTATTATCTTTTATTGGACCAGCTTCTGTTGGCGAGAGAGATGAGCTAGTGAGCTTACACAGAGCTCTAGGCCGGGGGCGGCCAATCTGTGGCTTCAGAAGTTAATATGCGGCTCCCTGTATAGGCACCGACTGCGGGGCTGGAGCTACAAGAGCCAACTTTCCAATGTGCTGGAGGGGCGCTCACTGCTCAACCCCTGGCTCTGCCACAGGCCCTGCCCCCACTCCACCCCTTCCCACACCCTCCCCTGAGCTTGCTGTGCCCTCGGTCCTCTCCTCTTCCCCTCAGAGCCTCCTGCACGCCATGAAACAGCTGACCGGGAGATGTGGGAAGGGAGAGGGAGGCGCTGATCGGCGTGCGAGGCACTGGGAGGGGGCGGGGGAGCTGATGGGAGGCTGCTGACATATTACTATGGCTCTTTGGCCATGTACATTGGCAATGTACATAAAGGGAGATTTAGGTTAGACATTAGGAAAAAGTTCCTAACTGTCAGGGTGGTTAAACACTGGAATAAATTGCCTAGGGAAGTTGTGGAATCTCCATCTCTGGAGATATTTAAGAGTAGGTTAGATAAATGTCTATCAGGGATGATCTAGACAGTATTTGGTCCTGCTGTGAGGGCAGGGGACTGGACTCGATGACCTCTCGAGGTCCCTTCCAGTCCTAGAGTCTATGAATCCATGAAAATCTCAGGCTCAGGTTGGCCACCCCTGCCCTAGGTAGTTCTTTGAGCCTGCAATAGAATGCACTGCCTCTCACCCCGAGGGTGTGGACGTGAACCTTTGCAGATTGGTAGAGGCTGAAGCATTGATGACTTTGGTCTCAATACCTGAATCAGCCCCATTGGCTTCATGCTTTGGGCCTTCACCTGCAATGAATGAGAGGCCTCTGTCCGGTTACTTGATGGCAGGTGACCATGTCACTCAGCTAGCCTCACTGTCCCCATCCCATGAGAGAGAGGCCATGGAGGGAATGCCGTGGAGACAGGTCGTAGCTGACTAGCAAGACTGATCCTAGATAAGGGTTCTTCCAGGTCAGAAGGAGGGTTTGTCAACTTCAGAAAAGAAAACATTGTCACATAATAAGTCGCAAAAGGATCAAACTTCCCCCTCTGCAGCTTGATTCTAAGATGCTTCCTCTTCTCTTTCTTCTCACAAAACATCGTCGTTCACACATCCGCAAATTGTGTGTTCCTTCCCCGGTACAGGTGTTCCATGTCAGCCGCTTGGTGATCATTTGGAAGGGATGGCCAAGCCCCCATTCTCCGCCAGAAAACAGAGCCGTAATCCATACAAATACAGGCCAAAAAGAGGCTGCATCCCAGTTTGGTCTCAGCGGATGTTCCAGAAACTGTTTGAAATCGGTGTGTTGTGTACGAAGGAGCAAGGGGATTAAAATTCTCCTTCGCCACCGGTCTGCTGCATTTGCTGTGCTGCTCCTGGCTATTGACATTCCATTGAAATCCGCTACTGTCCGTGACATGCTAAATAGCACAGCTGTGCATTTGGCAGTGCTTGGCAGATGTTCTTCACCTAGGCTTTTTTGGTGATGCCCAACAGGTGTCTTCTATGCTTGGGGGAACTTGGCATGACTGGCAGTGTGTTGGCAGGCATGTTCTACACAGGCATGCCCTCTACACCCCGTAGGAGCCTCTACCTGCATCCCTTTGCCATGTGTCCGAGTGCTTGCGACATACCAGGGCGTGCCCATCATTGCGTTCCACCCGGCCCTGGAAGCACAATCAATGGCTGGCCATCACCCATGCCTGTGGAAGCACCCAAACGGTTAACTTCCCTCCAGATGGTCTCAAGTCTGAAGACTTGAAATGAGACCATAAGGCTGCAAAACAAAGACGGGAGCAGACCAGCAAACCATATGCTGCTACACAGGAATAACAGCATCATTAAAATCCTGAACTGGGAGCTCAAAGGAGCATTTATCTGGAAAGTAAACAGCTGCAGAAGCTGCATCCTAACTATGAGCTAAGCTTCAAAGTTGCTTCCCCCTCCCTCCTCACCCCCTTGTTTCCTTAGCATGAACTGAATGTAAAAGCAAAATGCCTAAGTTGCAGCAACGGCCCCCTTGTACCTGGAGTAACTCTTCAGTCTATCCACTCATCCGAGGAGTGCCGCAGTCCATAACAACAGCCGGAGAAGGAGCCTGGGGAAGCAAGCAGGTGGAACAGCAGAGAGTGTGTGTGTTTGAGAGACTGACCCTGGGTCACTGCTTAAACTTTGCTTATTTACAGCAGTAGCATACATATGAAGCTCAATAGCATTTCCACCCAAATCAATCCTCCCCTGGAGACAGGCGCCAGATATCCCACTCCATTATTTACAGCTACTTCTCTGTGGAAACTGCCAGCTGTAAAATGCCCATATCCTGTTGGAGAGATTTATGGCTGTCCTCTATTTCAAATGCTGCCAGCCCCAGCGGGCTGCAGCTGGGATACACTGGAAATGCATTCCGAGGTGTTGGGTGAAGATGAAGGCTCATTTATTACTTAATCCTTTGCAGAAAGGTATTTGTACTCACTGTGGTAGACACGAAGAAGCCAAAGGCTAATGCTCCCCCATCCATTTAATGGTGGGGTTTATGAGCACTGATGATAGGGGTTGGATTGATATCCCTGGGGAGGGAAGCTCTCGATCCACAGAGCAGGATCACCGGGGACAAGGCCAGGGCGAGCTCCCATCACACGGCTCTGTTGACGTTGGGCAACTCCTGCTACGTTCATTTGGCACAGACTGTTCTGTCCTGAGCCCTTCTGCTGAGGCTGCCAGCGAAAGGGCCAATTAGTAATGTGGACTCCTGTCCACTAGGAAGCAGAATGAGGTCACCGCTTCATTTAGTGTGGGTCACCAGCCAGAAGTTCCCTTTTGCCCGCTGCCAGTGTAAAGGTGACCTGCTCCATCTTTGAGACCCCCGGGCCAACTGCTTCCCTGGGAGCTCATGCACTCCCCTTTCCCAAACATCCCTGGCCTCAGGAGGCCCATATCTAGGAAATACAGTAGAACCTCAGAGTTTGGCACTGGCCGGTCAACCGCATGCCTCATCTGGAACTGGAAGTACACAAGCCAGCGAAGATCAAAAATAACAAACAAACAAAAGCAAATCCAGTGCAGTACTGTGAATGTAAACTACTAAAAAAATAAAGGGAAAGCAGCATTTTCCCTCTACGTACTAAAGTTTCAAAGTTGTGTTAAGTCAATGTTCAGCTGCAAACTTTTGAAAGAAGCACCATGACGTTTTGTTCAGAGTTACGAGATTTCAGAGTTACGAACAACCTCCATTCCTGAGGGGTTCGTAGCTTCAAGGTTCTTCTGTACCCTGGAATTTGATACCCGGTGAGAGTTGGTGGATCTCAGTCCAGTTCCCAGTGGCATGTACCCTGACCAAAAGCAGCCCCACCATTCTAACTGGCCCTAATCCCCCACCAGAGGGGTCTGTGGGCCTCAGTGACCGAACTCTCGAGGTGGTCCTTGTTAATCAGCAGTGCAGTGCACAAGTCATTGCTGCCAGAGCGCCATCTTCTTTTGGGATAAAGAGAGGCCTTCAATCTCCGGAGTTGTCAAAATGGTGCATTTCACCAGTGCTCCATTCCCACAAACCTTTAATGTGAAAACAGAAAAATAAAAACACAACATAAAAATACACGATAAAAATATAATATGAAATCTATCACCTAACTCTAAAAGTGCTGACTTAGTGAGTTTGACATTAATGCTCTGTTGGTGAAGATGCAGCATTCCGACTGATACTCACATTGGTTGCAAAGCCTCATCTCATCCTTGTTGCACAGCAGTTGTGCTATTGAATCCTTCCTGTTCTGCTGTGATCACAAGTACACCCTTCCCTTCTGTATTAGCCTTTCTTTACGGCTGCAGAGCAGCAAAGAATTGTTTTCCAGCCATCACAGATTCATAGAAATGTCAGGCTGGAAGGGATCTTGAGAGATCACCACATCCAGCCCCATGCACAGGGGCAGGACCAAGAATAACTCAGATCATCCCAGATAGGTGTTTGTCAAGGCTCTTCTTAAAAGCCTCCAGTGACGGAGATTCCACAACCTCCCTTGGAAACCTGTTCCAGAGCTTAACTACTCTTAGAGTTTTCCTAAAATCTAACCTAAATGTCCCTTGGAGGTGCAGATTAAGCCCATTGCTTCATGTCCTACCTTCAGTGAACGTGGAGAACAATTGATCACTGTCCTCTTTATAACAGCTCTGAACATATTTGAAAACTATCAGGTCCCTTCTCCATCTGCTTTTCTCAAGATTAAACATGCCCAGTTTTTTAAACCTTTTCTCAGAGGTTTTCTAAACCCTTTATCATTTGTGTTGCTCTCCTTTGGCCTCTCTCCAATTTGTCCACGTTTCCTAAAGCTGTGTCACTCAGAAATGGATGCAGTACTCCAGCTGGGGCCTCACCGGTGCCCAGCAGAGTAGGACAGTTACCTCCTGTGTCTTACATCTGACACTCCTATTAATACACCCCAGAATGCTATTCGCCTTTTATCGCAGCTGCATCACATTGTTGGCTCATATTCCATTTGTGATTCACTATAACCCCCAGATCCTTTTCAGCAGTACTACTACCTAGCCGATTATTCCCTATTTTGTAGTTGTGCATTTGATTTTTCCTTTCTAAGTGAAGTTCTTTGCACTTATCTTTATTGAATGTCATCTTGTTGATTTCAGACCAATTCTCTTTCTTTATCAAGGTCCTTTTGCATTCTAATCCTGTCCTCCAAAGTGCTTGCAAACCCTCTCATCTTGGTGTCATCTACTAATTTTATAAGCATGCTCTTCACTTCATTATTCAAGTAATTAATTAAAATATTGACTATTACCAGACCTAGGAGAGAATCCTGGGGATCCCCTATAGATAAGTCCCCCCAGTTTGACAGGGAACCATTGATAACTGCTTTCTGAGTAGGGTTTTTCAACTACTTGTGCACCCACCTTATAGTAATTTCATCTAGGTCACATTTCCCTAGTTTGCTTATGAGAACGTTGTGTTGGACTGTGCCACCAGCCCTCCTGAAATCAACATTTATCACAGCTTCAGCTTCCTCCCTACCCACTAGGCCACTTACCCTGTCAAAGAAGGAAATTTGGTTGGCTTGGCAGGATTTGTTCTTGACAAATCCTTGTTGGCTATTCCTTATTATCCTTCAGACCCTTCAAAATTGGTTCTTTAACCATTTGTTCCCATAGCTTTCCAATATTAGACTGACTTGTCTATCATTCCCCCCATTCTCTTTGTTCCCCTTTAATGACAGTTTCTATGTTTGCCCTTCTGCGACTTCACCTGTCCTCCAGGAGTTCTCAAAGATAGTCATTAATAGTTCTGATATTGCTTCAGCTATTTACTTACGTACCCTATGATGAATTTCATCTCCAACTTGAACACATCTAACTTATCTAAATATTCATTAACCAGTTCTTTCCCTATTTTGGCTTGTGTTCCTCTTTTTATGAAGAGAGAAGCAAAACTAGCATTAAACACCTGCTCGTCTGTTATTAGCTCTCCACCTCCACTAACTCGCCGGGCCTGCACGTCCCTTTGTCTCTCTTGCTCCTGACGTACTTGTAGAACCTCTTTTTATTGCCTTTATGGCCCTTGCTGGGTGTAGCTCATTTTGTGCCTTAGCCTTTCTGATTTTGTCCCTACCTGCTTGTGCTGGTCTTTTGTGCTCCTCCTTAGCAATTTATCCAAGTTTCCACTTTTTGCAGAATTTCTCTTGATTTTCAAGCCATTAAAGGGCTCCTGTTAGTCAGAATCACTTCTAAAATGGTTACTTCCTCCACGTGCTGAAATGAATCGTTGTCTCTGATACAGCCCAAGAACCTACTGGACATCTTGTTTTGCCATATTGTTTTTCCAACAGATGTGTGGGTAGTTAAAATCCTTCATTACTCCCAGGTCACATGTGTTGGATATTTATTTGTTCCAGAAGTGCCTCATCCACCGCCTCCTCCTGATTTAATGGTCTAGTGAACCCCACCCTGACATCACCCCTGTTTTTCCCCTTTTACTTTCATCCAGAAACTTTCAACTGCTCTGTTTCTCCCCTCCTTCTGGACCTCAGACAAGTGTATATATTCTTGGTGTGCAATGCACCACCTCTTCCTTTTTTTCCCTGCCTGTCCTTCATGAACAAGCTGTTACCCCTCTATACCAATATTCCAGTCAGGAGATTTATCCCACCAAAACTCTGTGATTCCAGTTAAATCATAATTTAGTTTATGAACTAATGCTTCCAGTTAGATTCATAGACATTAAGGTCAGCAGGGACCATCATTATCATCTAGTCTGACCTTCTGCACATCACAGGTCACAGAACCTCATCCATCCACTCCTGTAACCTCTGGCTGAGTTACTGAAGTCCTCAAATCATGATTTAAAGCCTTCAAGTTACTGGGAATCCACCATTTATATTAATTTAAACCTGCAAGTGACTCATGCCCCATGCTGCAGAGGAAGGTGAACCTCTTCCCCCCCCCCCAGGGTTTCTGCTACTCTGACCCAAGGGAAAAATCCTTCTTGACCCCAAGTATGGTGATCAGTTGGACTCTGAGCATATAGGTAGGACCCACCAGGCAGACACCTGGGAAAGAATTCTCTATGTTAACTCAGAGCCCTGCCCAGCTAGTGTCCCATCACCAGCTATTGGGGATTTTTGCTACTGGCAGTTGCCGATGGGCCACACACCATTGTAAGCAGTAATGCCATACCAGCCCCTCCATAAACTTATCAAGCTCAGTCTTGAAGCCAGGTAGGTTTTTTGCCCTCACTGCTCCCCTTGGCAGGCTGCTACAGAACTTCACTCCTCTGATGGTTAGAAAACTTTGTCTCATTTCAAGCCTAAACTTCCTGATGGGCAGTTTCTATCCGTTTGTTCTTGTGTCCACACTGGTGCTTAACTCTAATAACTCCTCTCCCTCCCTGGTGTTTGTCTCTCTGATGTATTTATAGAGAGAAATCAGATCTCCCCTCAGCCTTCATTTGGTTTGGCTAAACAAGCCAAGCTCCTTGAGTTTCCTCTTGTAAGGTAGGTTTTCCGTTCCTCAGATCATCCTGATAGTCTTTCTCTACCTGTTTATTCCCTGTACTCCTCGCATTTCTGTACAGACATCTAAGATGTTGAGCAGATTCCCCTACTGTTTCCCCTCTTGTTGTTCCTACGACCTGACTGTAATTCCCTCCCCCTACACACACACACTTTGAGCCCTCTGTTAAGGTCACCTTTTCTATACTTACCTTTGGGCTTTTGTCACCTCCACCCTTTGAACCGAGTGTGAAGCCTTCCTCACTAGGTTGGTGAGTGGGTGCTAGAAGAGGCTGTTTCCCTTCTTGGTCAGGCGGAGCCCATCTCTAAGGTAGACTTCATCCCAGAACAGCGTCCGAGGAAGCTGAAGCCTTCCTGTCGACCCCATCTGTGCAGCCATGCATTCATCACCAGGATGCATGTGTCCCTGCCTGGGCCCTTATCCTCAACCTGGAGGATGGACGGGAACACAATCTGTGTCCCTAACTCCTTCACTCCCAGGGCCTTGTAGTCACCACTGACCTGCTCAGCGTCAGGCCTCGCAGCATCGTTAGTGCCCAGGAGCAGCATGGAGTATTGTCCAAGGGGAGAACGCTCCTTGTCAACCTTTCCATAACATTTCAGATGCAGGCTACCTCCCAGGATGCACAGTCAATTTGTGGAACTCCTTGCCTGAGGAGGTTGTGAAGGCTAGGACTATAACAGGGTTTAAAAGAGAACCTCCATGAATTTATCCAGTTAAGTCCATTAATGGCTATTACCCAGTCTGGGTAAGGAATGGTGTCCCTAGCCTCTGTTTGTCAGAGGATGGGGATGGATGGCAGGAGAGAGATCACTTGATCATTGCCTGTTAGGTTCACTCCCTCTGGGGCACCTGGCACTGGCCACTGTCGGCAGACAGGATACTGGGCTAGATGGACCTTTGGTCTGACCCAGTACATCCGTTCTTGTGTTCTTATGTCACGTCAGGTTGACAAATGGATGCCTCCATTCCCCTCAGAAGGGAGTCCATGAGCACCAGCACCTAATGCTGCCATCTTTTGGGTGTCTTCTTGTCACCTCATGTTTCCAGTACAGCATACTGGCTCTTACTTGCGATGGATGGGGGGACTGGGAGGGGTAAGGAGGGAAGCATTGTCTACAGCTTGAGGTTGCCTGTAGCCAGTCTCCTCCTCACAGAGCAGCTGGTTTTCCTTCCTCCTCCAGTGCTGCCGTAGTTGGCTATCATCCTCCGTCTCATATCTCCACGTGCATCCTGTCAATGAAGCCCCTGCGATCCCGGATGCTATGCTGACCAGCCATCTCCTTCTGCAGCTCTCTAACCTGCTCCCTGAGGGACTCCACCCAGAGACACCTCTCAGGCCAGGTGGTTTCCCCTGGCTGGCTTTGTCAGCGAGGACATGCAGGCTGCATTCCCAGCAAGTCAAGTCCAGGACCCGGGTGGAAGCCACCAGGCTCAGGATATCTGTCTGGCAGGGCCCCCACAGGTGCAGGCAGGGGCAAAGCTAACAGCAGTGTCGGCGACGGGCCATGGTCCTCCCATTGTGGGTTCCTTTTTGTAGAACACCCAGCAACTTAACAACCTGCCTGCCTGCCTGCCTGTGCTGGTGAACTCACCTGGCTAACTCCCTTCGTCTCACAAGCCATGTGTCTTACTATCCACTGGGAGTCCGAATGCTTCTGAAAGCCTCAGCCCCCTGACCTCCTCAAGGATGACTCTCCCCCTCTCACCCAGCCACTGGCCTCTTCAGAAAAACCTGTCCTGGATCTTAACCAGAGATGGACAAAATATTGGCCCCCGGCACTCCTCAAACTTGGAGGAACTTGGCATCTGGACCCCAACCTTGTAGTCCAGGGTGGAAGTAGCAGGAGCAGTGTTAAGAAAGGCTTCGCTCAGCGAGAGATGTCTGTGTAAGGGGTTCGTTAGTAGATAAGGCGCCAATAGATGACGCACCAAGATACAGAGCGTAGTTCTTGGGTTTTGTAGCACCAGTTAAATGACTTGATCCTGTCCCCTGCAAAGGGCTTCTTGTGTGCAGCTCTTTCCATGGAGCTGTTACAATGGTAAGAGCCGTGGGCTCTGCAGAAGAGGAAGTCCCTGTCCTCCTTGGCTAGCATGGTGAGAATTCCCAGCGAGGGACACTCTCTGGATGCATGTAAGGGCCACAAAACCCACGTAAGTAGCCAGGACAAGACTCCCCCATGCAGGCAGTGTGTGAGAAAGGCAGCACTCCGCAAACCCTTTCACAAGGCTTCATGCAAGAGGCCTGCTGGGGGAATGTCAGGGGCAAGCCGGGGCAGAAGGGGCTGCTTTTGGTCACCCGCTCATTCTGCAGTAGGCCTGGATCTGAGCACTGCCAAGCCCCCAGTGTGGGAAATCCAGAGCTGAATTTGAACCCAACGTGCTGCACCAGGGCTCCTGATTTTATTTTTTAATTTTATTTATTTATTAATTTTTGTACCTGCCAGTACAACCTTAAATAAGAGCTGCCCTTAAATGTTCACAACTTGGAATAAAGAGACTTACATCCTCAATTTCTACAAGGTCAGAGAAAGTGTCCTCCTTTCAAGGGCTATCTGTCCCCATACACCCCATATCTATCTATCTGTTCCCATACACTCCATATCTATCTATCTATGAGTTTTCTGTAGTATCCACCACTGTAGTAGTGAAGGGACCGGAACGATACCGTGCCTTGATCTCAGATACCAATCACCTGTCCTCAGCCTAGGAATTATAGCCAAAGAGTCATCCCTCAAATATTCACCCATTACCTTAGCTCACCATCAGCGAGGGCATGTCATGGCTTTTTGTGGGCTATTTGGCCGTCATTACTCCGGTGATATCTCCCGGGTGGGTTCGCGACTGTTTGTCTCAATGCTGTAATGACCAATTACGGAGCCTATAAATTCTGTAATGACCAGTTACTGAACCTATAGAACGGAGCAGCCAGGTACTGATCTCTTGCATTATTTGATCCATTACAGATTATAACAGAAACTCCTGGCAATGCTACTCGAGTTAATGGCCCGTGTCTCTATTATGGATATGAAAGGGTAGCCTTAAGAATGCATATGGAACCATTGCATGGCCCATATACTGCACATCCCATTGCTTCTGCCTCATTCTTTTTCTCCCTGAATAGTCCTCAGGGAGGAGGTCAGGCGTGTGGCAGCTCCAAGGTCAAAGTGGATGATGATGGGTGATGGAATTTAATCGCCCTGAAAGTGAGAAACTAGCTGCCCTGGCTGAGGCAACGGCATGGCACAGGGATGACACATGCAAGCTTCTAGAGTGTCCGTCCGCAGCTCCTGCCCTCCCTCCCTGCTACTCCAGTCCTGGGACTCCCCACAGCTCTGCAGGTGCAGTGCAATCCAGATCTGCAGCCCCATGCCGGCTACAACCGTCCTGGGCTCTACACCTCCAGCTCTGCCAATGCCCCTTGGTCCTATCCCGCAGCCCCTCTGCTATCCCAGGCCTGGCTTCCCCACGCACGTCTGCTAGTGCACCTCAGTCCTGCCCTGCAGCCCCCCTGCTATCCCAGTCCTGGCTTCCCCACGCACCTCTGCCAGTGCATCTCAGTCCTGCCCCGCAGCCCCTCTGCTATCCCAGGCCTGGCTTCCCCACTCACGTCTGCTAGTGCTCCTCAGACCTGCCCCGCAGCCCCCCTGCTACCCCAGCCTTGGCTTCCCCACACACCTCCGCTGGTGCACCTCAGTCCTGCCCCGCAGCCCCCCTGCTACCCCAGTCCTGGCTTCCCCACACACCTCCGCTGGTGCACCTCAGTCCTGCCCCGCAGCCCCCCTGCTACCCCAGTCCTGGCTTCCCCACACACCTCCGCTGGTGCACCTCAGTCCTGCCCCGCAGCCACCCTGCTACCCCAGTCCTGGCTTCCCCACGCATCTCTGCTAGTGCACCTCAGTCCTGCCCCGCAGTCCCCCTGCTACCCCAGTCCTGGCTTCCCCACGCACCTCCGCCAGTGCACCTCAGTCCTGCCCCACAGCCCCCCTGCTATCCCAATCCTGACTTCTCCATGCAACTCCACCAGTGCACCTCAGTCCTTCCCCGCAGCCCCCCTGCTATCCCAGTCCTGGCTTCCTCACACACCTCCGCCGGTGCACCTCAGTCCTGCCCCACAGCCCCCCTGCTACCCCAGTCCTAGCTTCCCCACGCACCTCTGCCAGTGCACCTCAGTCCTGCCCCGCAGCCCCCCTGCTATCCCAGTCCTGGCTTCCCCACGCACCTCCTCTGGTGCACCTCAGTCCTGCCCCACAGCCCCCCTGCTATCCTAGTCCTGGCTTCCCCACGCACCTCTGCCAGTGCACCTCAGTCCTGCCCCACAGCCCCCCTGCTACCCCAGTCCTGGCTTCCCCACGCACCTCTGCCAGTGCACCTCAGTCCTGCCCCACAGCCCCCCTGCTATCCCAGTCCTGGCTTCCCCACGCACCTCTGCCAGTGCACCTCAGTCCTGCCCCACAGCCCCCCTGCAGGTGCAGTGCAACCCAGACCTGCAGCTCCATGCCGGCTACAACCGTCCTGGGCTCTACACCTCCAGCTCTGCCAATGCCCCTTGGTCCTATCCCGCAGTCCCTCTGCTATCCCAGGCCTGGCTTCCCCACGCACGTCTGCTAGTGCTCCTCAGTCCTGCCCTGCAGCCCCCCTGCTATCCCAGTCCTGGCTTCCCCACGCACCTCTGCCAGTGCATCTCAGTCCTGCCCCGCAGCCCCCCTGCTACCCCACTCCTGGCTTCCCCACGCACCTCTGCCAGTGCACCTCAGTCCTGCCCCGCAGCCCCCCTGCTACCCCACTCCTGGCTTCCCCACGCACCTCTGCCAGTGCACCTCAGTCCTGCCCCGTAGCCCCCCTGCTATCCCAGTCCTGGCTTCCCCACGCACCTCCTCTGGTGCACCTCAGTCCTGCCCCACAGCCCCCCTGCTATCCCAGTCCTGGCTTCCCCACGCACCTCTGCTAGTGCACCTCAGTCCTGCCCCGCAGCCCCCCTCTACCCCAGTCCTGGCTTCCCCACACACCTCTGCCAGTGCACCTCAGTCCTGCCCCGCAGCCCCCCTCTACCCCAGTCCTGGCTTCCCCACACACCTCTGCTAGTGCACCTCAGTCCTGCCCCGCAGCCCCCCTGCTACCCCAGTCCTGGCTTCCCCACACACCTCCTCTGGTGCACCTCAGTCCTGCCCCACAGCCCCCCTGCTACCCCAGTCCTGGCTTCCCCACGCACCTCTGCCAGTGCACCTCAGTCCTGCCCCACAGCCCCCCTGCAGGTGCAGTGCAATCCAGACCTGCAGCTCCATGCCGGCTACAACCGTCCTGGGCTGTACACCTCCAGCTCTGCCAATGCCCCTTGGTCCTATCCCGCAGTCCCTCTGCTATCCCAGGCCTGGCTTCCCCACGCACGTCTGCTAGTGCTCCTCAGTCCTGCCCCGCAGCCCCCCTGCTACCCCAGTCCTAGCTTCCCCACGCACCTCTGCCAGTGCACCTCAGTCCTGCCCCCCAGCCCCCCTGCTATCCCAGTCCTGGCTTCCCCACGCACCTCCACCAGTGCACCTCAGTCCTGCCATGCAGCCCCTGCCTCCTGCGTTATAGGTCCTTGCGTGGAAGATGCAGAGTATCCCCAGGGGGGGTTAAAGAGGGCATTAACCAGGCCCTGCCGGGGGGAGCAGGGGCAGCCTGTGGAGTTTTGTATGGCAAACGCTCTCCAGTTTAATTAAGGCATTGAGGGCCACATTTAAACAGAGAGAGACGAGGAAATGCTAAGGCCAGCTAATTTCTTAAACTGCTCTTTGGCACCTGCTAAAACTTACCTCATGTAGCAAATTAAAAATGCTGAGAGATGGCCAATAAAAAACCCTTCTTCTCTGTAATTTCAGCCAGCCGAGTCGCTCTGTGAATTAATTAATGGTGGGAAATGGGGCTCGTTCGATTCAGGAACGATTAGAAAGGAGATGGATATGTACAGCCGGGCTGCGCTCTGGACTCACACTCCCATCCCACAGAGTTACAAGGGCTCAGGGCCGCCAGGAGCTTTCCTGGACACCTGTGTAACCTCGGTCCCCTCTCTGCCAGCCCATTTGCCCTCTTCTCCTACCCTCAGCTTTGCACTTTCTGACATGCTGCCCATGGCATGCACTTCCTGCCCCAACCCATGACAGCCCTACCCTGCCCTCCTCCAAATCCCTCTGCAAGACCTACTTTGGCCCTGGCTTGGTCCAATTTCAGATGGAGTGTCTCCTTCTGGCAAACATGCCGTGTCTCTGGGTCGATGCAGGAATCACTGAATGTCTATCTCTGGCGTGCAGGGGTTCCGGCTAACAGGCCCTTCCCACCTTAAAATCTCCTACCTATATGATGCTGTGGGTAAATTACAGCCTGAACATGGTTACTCAGGTGAGCACCAGCAACTACGGATCCTTAATAGCTATTGTTTACTGATACTAATGCCCCACCTCAAAATCTGAAAATGGTGCCCATAGCTAATCTATGTAACCATGTGTTTCTAGTCTATCATCTGCCCACCTCCACTTCCTTCCCTTTTTTTGTCACAGCTACGTGTTACATCTTCATTTCGACCAGAAGGTCCGAGGGGCAGGGACTGTCTCTGAGCATGTGCATCAGCTAGCAGGGCCCCTGGGTGCTACTGTAATATCAATCACTCGAATGGTCATCCGTGGACACTGTCTTTGTACCCGCTTGCATCACCTTGTCAGAGCAGGTGTGCTCACATGCGGATCTTAGATATTATCCTACTGGCAGCAAGTGTTCCTGATGGTTAAAGGGAATTACAGCTGTGCTGCAAAAGATGAGAACATAACTCCCCTCCCGTGCTGGCTTTGACATTAGACAGCTGCATCCCTAAAATCATGGATTAGAAACTGCCACATCCTGTCAGATCCCATCTTGTCCATTCTCCCTCCATCACTGCCAGGCTGTGAGTGCTGAATCTAGCGAGAGAAAAAGTCTCTTGAATGGTCCAGTTTGGTGCCTTGCTGATGGGGAACTTACCAGTTACAGGGAGGCCCTGTTTACAGCAGCTAACTAATGCCTCTCCCTCCCAGCTGTTGTGTTCTCCCATAAATACCCTGTAGTGATGTAGATATCAGAGGCCTCAGTCTGGAGCCTGACCCAATCAGCTAAATATCCAGTCCAAGGGGATTGATTTTACAGGTCACCTGGGATACTTGCAGGTAAAAGGTCCAGCATGAGTGATCTTGAAGGAGCTCATGGACAAAGAAGCAGAGACACTTCTTGGCCTCTTTCCAGCGGCTGTGTGTTTAAAAGCTTTCAGCCGACTATACCCAGCCTTGCAGCACCAGGAAGGACTGAACAATAAATCTTGAGCATGTTAATGATGCTTCTGTCTTTGGTGTATTTCATCCATGCGGCGTGTCCTCTCTTCTCCCACCCAGCCCTGCTTCAGCAGAGCGGACAGAGGGAATGGCAAAATAAAAGTGGAAGTTTCTACTTTCCTTCTTAAATTGTTTTGACTTCCTATTCCCCCGAGGGCCGGCCGGGTCTGGCACGCTGCAGGGCCGGCCAAATGAACAGTGACGTGTTTGTAATTGCACCTGAGATGGAGTGCTCTCCAAAGAGAGCAGCTGGTGCCTGGGCCAGGGGAGACAATCCCTTCCATCGGGGCTCTGGAGGGGAGTGTGTGCGGGATGCATCAGGGAGACATTCAGCTGCACCATCCCTCACCAAACACATGGCTCTGCTGGAGAAAGGATGAAGTCGGGGGACATAGGCGTAGCTAGAGTCTGAGCTCAGTGGTCATGCTCTCCCCTGTCTGCTGACTTCAGGGAACTCAGATTTACACCAGGGAAACTGGGATCAGAATGTGGCCCCTAAAGGCCAAGAGATGTGACATCAAGTGCTTGATAGAGATTCAGATTAGAAGGGAACCATTGTCTTGTCTGACCTCTTCTATCACACACGTTATAAGACATCCCTGGATTAATTATGAGGGTGCCACAGCTGGGGAAGATCACAGCAGGAGCAGGTCCTGGATTTTTCCCAAGACCCCTGTGGACCCTCCATCGGTCACAGGCCTGGGGGAGGTGGTGGAGAAGGAGGATTTAGCCGGCTGCATTTGGGGCTGAGGTGCTGATTGTGCCTTTTTCTGGGAGCAAAGAGAAGCCACCCGGATCCTGACGTGTTCAGGCCCCCAGTGATGTATGACAAACAGGACTGAATCGCAGGTCTGTTTAGATGTGGGGCCAGACTGTGTCTAGACCTGCATTGGTGCACTGCCAGCAGAAGGGGCAGGGCAGGGACAAGGTCCTTTTCCCTCATCCTTTGCACGTCGCACAGCTGCAAGCATAGCCCTTGACTCAGCTGCTTCGGGCTAGCACTAGCCACCCCAAAGCAGGTTCTGAGGGGCAGGTCCATGGCTCCAACTCACCTTGCCCACTGGCTAGTGGAGCTGACCAGATGTGGAGAGGGGGCAAGGCAGTAGGAGATGCTGCACCCTTGGCGAGCGTGGCAGAGCCGCTGTTCCAGGATTCTGAGTCCCTCAGGGCAGGATTCCCTTCTGGACCAGCCAGTCTCTCTCAAGACTCCAGCTGCTGTGCCTTCTCCTCCTCCTCCATCACCACATGGGTTCCGGGTGAGTGTGTGCACACGTGTCCCTGTGCGCACGGGAGAACAGAGCACGTGGCTGCTACTGTCTCTTCTAACTAATGGATGATTTGTCAGCAGCGGGTTGGTTTGTGATTAAGGCTCTATCCTGCTATTCGGGAGTTTGGGGTTCTGTTCCTGGCTCTGTCACAGTTTCCCTGTGTGACCCTGAACAAGCCACTCCATTCCTGTCCCCCTTCATTTCCCCTTTCTGTAGAATGAGGGTGCTGATGGCAGCTCCCTACCCGATGGGGGTGTTCTGCAGCACAGCTACTAGATAGACAGACTCTAAACTCCGGTGCGTTGGCTGGCCCCTGCCCACCCACCACTGCAAGTCTCACCCCTCTGATTTCTGTCTGTGGCCCCGGGGCAAAGGGATGTATCACACTCCAGCTTCAAACAGGCAAATGGCAGAGGCTCCATTATCGGCAGTCACAGCAGAGAGGCCAAGGACTGGGTGGAACATGGAAACAGGTTCTCCTGCCCCGCACCCCCGAGGAAGACCAGGCCAGCAAGAGGAAAGGGAAGCTTATTCTAAGGCGGGAATTGCAAACTTTAACATCTCTTTAATAGGTGGCAGGAGAAAAAGAGAGATTTACACTTTCCAGATTCCACAAACTTAGAGTTCTTGGAACCACATCATGTGTAGTTCATTTCCTGGAGGAGCATTTGGGTATTTTCTAGACCAAACCATCTTTCCTGAATGGTTGCAGAGCGTGCGGTCGACTGAAGGAACCTGTGCACCCAATTCACTGCTCTTTATGCATCAGGGTTCTCGCCTGGGAAGAGCTTGGAAGTACCCTGGTGAAAGAAGGGAGCTGCCAGGCTCACTTCCTGCTCCATTATTCTAGGGACATTCCTGAACCCAAGAATGGGTAAGGAATGGTGTTCCTAGCCTCTATTTGTCAGAGGGTGGAGATGGATGGCAGGAGAGAGATCACTTGATCATTGCCTGTTAGGTTCACTCCCTCTGGGGCACCTGGCACTGGCCACTGTCGGTAGACAGATACTGGGCTAGATGGATCTTTGGTCTGACCCGGTACGGCCGTTCTTATGTTCTTATGATGCTTCTGCAGCCTTTGGAAGCCCTGGGGATGGCTTAACTCGACACATCGCTTAGTGATGTGATGCCATGCCATTGGGACAGCTGATTGCGACTCCCGGGACATTTGGACTGAGCCTAGGTCAGTGTGTTCTCTCCCTGCTTTGGTCATGCAAAGCGTGAATTCAGCTGTGTTGCATCAGGGTGCAATGATCTTGCACCGGTGAATGCTGACATTCGCTGTTGGTGTCATAAACAGATAGCTAAGGGTTAATGTTCTTTTACCTGTAAAGGGTTAACAAAGGGAGCCAAACACCTGACCAGAGGACCAATCAGGAAACAAGACTTTTTCAAATGTCAAGGGAGGGAAGTTTTGGGCTGGGTGTTCTTTGCCTTGGTTCGGTGGCCCTCTCGGCTATGAGAGCGATCTCTCTATCTCCAGGCTTTCTAATCTTCTGTTTCCAAGTTGTAAGTACAAGGATAGCAAGACAATAGGTTTATATTGTTTTCTTTTGTATTTACATGTGTGTAGTTGCTGGAATGTGTTAAATTGTATTCTGTTTGGATAAGGCTGTTTATTCATTTTTTCTTTTAAGCAATTGACCCTGTATATTGTCACCTTGATACAGAGACCATTTTTATGTCTTTTTCTTTCTTTTTATATAAAGCTTTCTTTTTAAGACCTGTTTGAGTTTTTTCACTGGTTAAGGCTAAGAAACGAAGGGAGGGGGAAAATCTCTTTGTGTTAGATTTACTAAGCCTGACTTTGCATACTCTCTGGGTGAGAGGAGAGAGAGATTTGATCTCTCGGTACTTGTGTTTCAAGGACTTGAAGC
Source organism: Gopherus evgoodei (assembly GCF_007399415.2). Lineage (NCBI taxonomy): Eukaryota > Metazoa > Chordata > Testudines > Testudinidae > Gopherus > Gopherus evgoodei. Next base: position 133,299,575 of record NC_044327.1, on the reverse strand, counting down.
AGGGAATCTCCTAGAGTACCCAGGGCGGGGAAATCTGGGAGGAGGTAAAGAGGGGGAAGGGAAGTGGGTTATTTCCCTTTGTGGTGAGACTCAGGGCATCTGAGTCTTGGGGTCCCCCAGGGAAGGTTTTGGGGAGACCAGAGTGAGCCAGACATTGGAATTTTCTGGCTGGTGGCAGCGATATCAGATCCAAGCTGGTAATTAAGTTTGGAGGTTTCATGCTAGCTTCTCATGTTATGAACTCTAAGGTTCAGATCTGAGTAGGAAAGTTATGACAGTTGGCCTGACCATGCCAATATTGCAGGGTGATTATTTCACCCAGCAGGATGCAAGGTGACAGCCCTGGACATCTTCCCAGTCTCTGCGCTTTCCATCTTTGGATTCTCTGCGAGTGACTACTCTAGGGACCACTCCCAGGGTGGTGGCAGGGGAAGGGGCAGGAGATGCAAGCAGGACTATTTCATCTCTAGTTGCTAGGATCTGGGTGATTCTGGGGAGGCCATGCTTGCAGGTAAGACGGCGAGGTGGCCACAGAAATACTCATGCACTCGAGGGTTGAAGGGAGAAGCTCAAATTCTCCTACAAGTTCCCCCTGCTGTTTGGCAGTGGAACAGGGCAATGCTCCTGCTGTGTGCGGGGCTGTCCCTGGAGAACGCTGGGGCGTGGCTCGGTAAGGATCATCACTGCATTGAATGCAGGGGCATGTGCCGTGGGCTTATTGTCCATGGAGCAGGAGCAGCACAGGCAGCAGCAGGACATGCTCCTGCCCTGCTACCCAGGCAACATGCTCCCCCCGCATCCTGCACAGACCCCTCGACAGGTGAGAGAGGAGGTCAGCCTCCAGGGCTCATCCCTTGGGCTTCCTGCCCAGGAAGGAGCCAGCTCCTGTAAGGGCTGAGACCTCCTGGCTCCTTTCCGGCACAGGCGGCTGAACAGCTGTCAGCTGGTAATGGATATGGGCGGAGTTTCCGGGGGAAGGAGCCTGGGGACGGAATTTCATTCATTTTTAGAGTTTTGTAGCCCCTTCCTCATCCTCCCTCTTTGCCAGCGTCCCAAATGCTGCACCTAGTTTGACCGGTGCTGCAACCTGACCCACATCACGCCCTGGCTTTTGGTCTCCCCAGTCTCATCTGAGCCCATCCAACGGCCTGTATCCTACTCCAGCCACGTGGGCAGAGCACAATCCCAGCACAGTGTGAGCATGTTGGGATTAGCAGCCTGGCCCCCTTCGAAGGAGGACATGCCTCTAACATCACAAACTCCTCCCCTGTGTGTCCTCCAGCCGCAGCCTGTCCTTCGCACCACAATCTCCTCCAGGCCCTTCGTGCCCCAAACCCCTTTAAGCCATCACTTGCTCAGTTTCTCGTCAATTGCTCAGGGCTGGTCTTCAGACCAATGACCCCGTTCTGCTTCCCTCCGTGCATTTCCTGCGCCTTTCAAATGTGGACCAGTTAATTACCATTCACAGCTAATCCTAATGCTTCCCCGCTCTCTGCCTCCCTCCTTCTCTTGTACATTTCAGGCACTTGCAAAGCACGTTCAGGCTGCGTTGGCAGCTGGATTCCATGATAACGATTTTTAACATCCAGTGATTGTTGGTTGATAACGTTTCTGTCCTGTAATGGAGATGGGAGGGGGCAGGAGAAGGCGCGAGCTTCACAGGCGATGAGATCATTATCTTCTGAAGTGAGGGAGTGAAAGAGAAACAAGTCCTCACAGCTGAGAGCAGCCCAATAATCGCCTCTAGCGTCCCAGGCCAGAGGTTGCTCCCCATACTTATGGCTCAGCTCACTGCACATCTTGGTAAGGGGTTCGGACTGGACTTCACCATGCCGGGAGGGGGAAGGTGGGTTTCTCTTCCTCTCCACTGACCCACGTCGCTAGGGGCTGGGGCTGCCAGCTGGGGCCCAGACACTACAATGGAATCAGCTAGTCACTGGGGTGCGTCTGTGTGTCCTGCATGGGACTTGTGGGGCCCACCAGCACGGCTGCCATCTTTTTTAGCCGCCTGTCTAATCTGGGTATCTCTAATACACTGACAGGGCTGGTCTCTACGCAGCATAAAAATGATGGGAGTCAGTAACGCAGCCAGTAGCACATGCTCCCAGGTGGTTAGGGAGCCTGTCTGGTACACTAGCTACTAGAGGTCTAATCCCAGCTCTTCCAGGGGCTGGGCTGGTCGCTCCACCTCTCTGTGCTCTGTAAAATGGGGATGATGCTAGAGCCTTGGTCTATTTAGACTGTGAACTCTTCCAGCCAGGGACTGTGTCTTGCTGTGTGTCTCTGCCACACCCACTGCAGGGAGGCCTCAGTGTGTGACTGATATGCAAATAATGATGGTAAGAATACCTGCCTCACCTTGGCCCAAAGCTCAGGTTAGAAGGAGAATCTCCTCATCCCTGCCCCCGTGCATCTATTTAGATACCCAGAGCCAGAGGCAGTGCCTGGGCACTGTTCAGAGGAAAGTTTCAAAGCACACGAATCTAGCACATGGGACCCAAACACACTGGTCTGCCGAGGGCTCAGATGTGGGGGCTGGAGCAGGACTGTTCCGGTCTGGCAGTCAGGGAGCTAGATGCCCATAGGGTATACGTGTGTGACCATCAGCCCCAGTGAAGAATCCCCAATTATATTTGTTACCGCTGAATCCCACCCGCCTCTCCTTTCTGTAAGTCCAAAATAAAAAGAGTGTAATTGAAGCCACTGGCCAGTCAGGGTGTGTTCTGTATCCCCAGCTACACCCAACCCTCAGAGGAAGTTGCTAACAAAAACTGCAGCAAATCAGAGTGGAAACACAGGAAGACATATCAGTGGGGATCCTTAAAGAAGTGACCAAGGGCGGCCTGAAGAAATAAGCAGTTGCAGTCCAAGTACAAGAGACTATTCTGCAGACGTGAACTTACTGAGTAGTGGAGGTAAAAGGCCCAACTTGTTCTAAGACTGAGCTTGATAAATTTCTGGAGGGGATGATGAGGTTGTTCACAGTGACATACGGACCATCCACGTCGGCACTGAGAAACTATCTCCAGCAGGCAGAGATGGGGAAGGCTCTGAGTTACTACAGAGAATTCCTTCCCAGCGCTCTGGCTGGTGGGTCTCGCCTACATGCTCAGGGTCTAACTGATCACTATACTTGGGGTCATGAAGGAATTCTCCCCAGATCAGACTGGCAGAGACTCTGGGAGGGATTCGCCATCTGTGACACACTGTACCTCAGAATGGCACCCTGTGACCCCTATATTCATAATTTATTGATATCTCAAGCGAAGGAAGCCATGTAAGATATCATATGAAAGGTCATGATCTCCTGAAACCCATTGTTCTGTCCAAATATGTATATCATTAGTGTGTATGAAGTTATGAGATTTTGCTGTAGGGTTGGTACTGATATATGTTATACATTTGCTAGTGACACACAAAGGACCCCCATCCAACAGGGTGGTCAATGACCTTTAATCATCAGAGGAGCTGTAATCAAGGGATTTACAATTCAATGACAGCTGCCCAAGCACCACACACTGGGGATTGCTTAACCCAGTGACTCAGCAAAGCCCACCAGGACATGGCTGGGCAAGTTTCTTCCAGACACATGGATTGAGCACTGGAATGGGTTCCCTAGGGAGGTGGTGGAATCTCCATCCTTAGAGGTTTTTGACAAAGCCCTGGCTGGGATGATTTAGTTGGGAATTGGTCCTGCTTTGATACCTCCTGAGGTCCCTTCCAACTCTGATAATCTACGATTCTATGACTGAGGATATAAAATAGGGGACAGTGGCATCTTGTTTTTGCCTTTCTCCTCCCCGCAGCTACAGTGGAAGCAACAAGAATGCTAAGAAGACAAAAACTTCAGCTGAGGAGACTGGTCCAGGCTTAAAGAGAAGCCTATGCATTAAGAACTGTAACATCCAGCAGGGTGAGAAAACTGCTGATCTGCATTCTGCCTAGTGTAAGAAGGTTTAAGATTTACATTGTGTGTTTATCTTTTATTTTCTTTCATAACGTTCTCTGATCTTTTATGCCTCCCACTTATAACCACTTAAAATCTCTTTCTGTAGTTAATAAATCTGTTTTATACTTTACTTAAAACAGTGTCCTTTGCTTGAAGTGCTTGGGAAATTACAGCACATTTTACAAGGCTGGTGCGTGTCCTCTCCACACCAAAGGAGGGGCGGGCTGGATAATGACCTTACACTGGTCAGGCTCTAATCAGAGCAAGATGGCACAGTTCTGGGGTGCAAGGCAGGGGAGCTGGAGCCTCTCTAGTGTTAGTTCATGGGTGGCTGGGAGAAGCATTCATGTACCTCCGTTGGGTGTGTCCCTGCTTGTGAATGTCTGTGTAAGGGCATGGCTACGCTTGCAAATGAAGGGCGATTTGGGTTAAACCAGCCTTTGGAGAGCGCAGTAGGAAAAGTGCTGCAGTCTGGCCACACTGACAGCTGCCAGTTCACTGGTGCGGCCACATTAGCAGCTCTTGCAATGGCCACAGAGAGCAGTGCATTGTGGTAGCGATCCCAGCATGCAAGTGGCTGCAACGTGCTTTTCAAATGGGGTGGGATGGGGTGTGACAGAGAGTGTGTTGTGTGTATGTGGGGTGGGAGAAAGAGTGGGTTTTGGGGGGCTGAGAGCATGTCAGCATGCTGTCTTGTAAGTTCAGACAGCAGCAGACCTCCCCCACCTCCCTCCCTCTCACACAGCATTCCATAGTAATGGTTGCTTTGTCTCGGAGCAGATAAGCAGCTGACTGTCAGAAATGGAGCTTTCAAAGGGCATATCCGCATTCCTACAGCAATTCAAAACAATGACAAGAGTGGCCACTTGTCTTAAGGGAATTATGGAACATTTCCGGATGCCGATCAGAGTGTAGTAACGCAACACCTCATTCACACTGACGCCCGTGCGTTGTAGCCAAGGTACAACAAATGTTATTCCTCCCTCTGAGGTGGAGTACCAGGAATGCTCTAGCCGTGGAGTCAGAGCGCTCTATGTGCCTTGCCAGCGTGGATGGGGAGTGAGCTATGGTGCCTGGGGTTGCTTTAATGCACTGTAACTCACAAATGTAGCCAAGCCCTAAGTGTAATAACTGCCAAAGGTTTGCAGCTTATCACAGTGTGCAAGGGAGCCCAGGATGGTGAGTCAGAGGGCTCAGCGGTACCCCAGTTTCAGGTTGCACCCCAGGGAACACATCAGACCTTCCTCTACAGCATGGGGCATTAGTCACTTGCTGATTTAAACTAGAGTAAAGGATGAATTCTCTGTAACTCAGAGTTCTTACATTTCGATTTGAGGAGGTCAGTAACTCAGCCAGAGGTTCTGGGCCTATTGCAGGAGTGAGCAGGCAATGTTCTGTGACCTGCAATATGCAGGGGGTCAGACTAGATGATCATGATGGCCCTGCCTGGCCTTAAAGTCGATGAGATGTGAGTTTGTTACAGCCACCTTTACAAAGCCTGCTGTGTTAGCTCCCGCTGTGACTGCCTGCGCTCAGCTCTGGAGGTCCTAGTTCAATCCCTTGTGTTAACCACACTGGCAGTCCTGTTATTTATTGCGGCCGTTCGGAGCTGATCCCAGCTATGACCTGCTCTTTGCCGCTTGCACTGCTGAGTCAGGTCACCATGTGAAACCTCTGAATTAAATCATCAATGGTTTTCCGTGCTCTTTCCATTTCCAGCATCAGGCTAGGGTGGAAACGTCCTACATGTTCTCACAAGTAGCCCCAGTATCAAATCAACAGGGGATTTCAGATTAAAGCAGCTTCAAGCAAACCAAAGTATTTTATCAGATGGGGGGAAAAAATCCCATTTGGACTCTCGCTGTCAGTCAGTAGTTGCAGGTGGCTGCTGGGTCCTGCAAAGTGCCCTCTGCATTGCCAGCCACAAACATCCAGAAAACACAGGAGACTGGCTTCAAAAGCATGAGATTTTAAAAGTAATACATCCAAGGTTCTTTTCATTTGCTTGCTGGTGTGTGTGTGGGTACAGGGAAGGGTCAGAATTCGTATTCTAAAGCTTTAGCTGTGATGCCGGAAGGGCTAAAAACTTACATTAAAAAAAAGGGGAGATTCCCAGCATGTGGGGCCTTAAGACAAACACCAACATATCATGATACAATTGTCAGACTTGGCACCAGTACACCCTGCCTGTCCAGCCTGAGCAGCCCAAAGTCCCGCAGGGGAGTTGTAGGCAGACAGGTATGGTAGTTTAAGGCAGCATTGGGGGTGGATGGCTGGGGTGACTCTGTACAAATACCTCAATGCACTGCAGTCTGTTGGATGATCACAGAAACTCAGCTGGTCCCACTTCTCCTTAGCTAGGCCCAGTGTCCCCTTGACATAACTTAAGCACCCAAATAACCAACCTGAGTTCCAGAGCTGCTGAGTCCCGGCCGCTCCCCTAGAAGCTGAGAGAGCCTGAGGTGCATAACTGGGCTTTGTTGATCACACCTGCACTGCAACAGGATCCCCTCCCGTGACAACCCACAGCACAGCTCGGAGTTGTCCCAGGGGCTTCTTTAAGGAAAAAGACAATTACATTTCCTATCTCCCACTGGAATGCTGCTCCTTCCTATGCCAGCTACCAGTCACCAGCCATCCTGTCTAGCCCCAAGACCCCCTCCCCAAACAGAAAAAAACACCAGATTGCCCCAGCTTTTATCATACAGCTTTTCCCTCAGGAGAAGCCTTCTGCACCTTGATCCTCAGCCTTTCTCCCACCCTGAAAGTGGGTTTTAAAGGTCATAGACTGCTCTTAATTAGACTCAGGTCTCCATAATTGACCTGCAGTAACCTTTCTCAGGGCCTAGGAGAAAGAGCCCTAACCATGCTAAGGCTTCCTTCAACTACCCCTCCAGAGCTGTCAGGGCTCACAACCCCAGCCCTGTGTGAGTGTCCATGGTCCTGTCACAGCCTGCACCAGGCTCCAGGTTACACATGCAAGGGTTCTCTGGGGCCAGCCCCTGCTGCTGGACGGGTGCATGGAGGGGACGTGCCAGGTCCCTGCAGGAAGGTTCATCCCAAACCAAGTCCTAAAGTAACAAAACGTGGAGACACAAAGCCAAAGAGGCCCCTCTCCTCCTTCCAGCCCAGGGAGCCAGCTCAGTGTGGAGGGAGACAGGGTGCTGTGCACACAGGAGGGAGAGGAGCTGCAGCGAAGAAGATCCTCTCAAGATGAGTGAGAAAGAGATGGCGTATCCCGCCTGCATTTACCACCTGGCAACACATGGGACTGGAGAACCCCACCAGCTGGTGGAGCAGAGCAAGATTTCAGCCAGGCTCCCCTTGGCCCATCAGAGAATTTATTTTTCCCTTTAACAAAAACCCCAGTGAAATTACACACAACAAAGAAACCTTAGAAGAACGTAATTTAGGTTGCAGAGTTCTGCGCTCCAAAGACAGCAAATGTGAGATTTATGGTTGCTTAAGAAACCATATTTCTGGCCCCTTGTGTGTGTGAGCAGCAATGCAGCCTTTACTGACACGATCACAGGCTGTTTTCTCCACAGGCCTCCTACCCCATTCCAGGCACAGGATGGAAGCACAAGGAGGCCCAATTAAGGTCTCCTAGGCAAATGTAAATTGGTCATTTCCTAGCTTTTGAGAGCTTGGTTCTACCACCTGGATAACATTCTTGTAAAGTAATTTTTGTAGGTAATTGTGTGTATGTTCCTGCATCCCCACACCCGACAGTCATGCTCACTGAGTGCTAGGTGCTGTACAGTCATGTCAAAAGACACAGTCCTCCCAGAGCGTAAGACTAGATTAGCCATTCCTTAGCCTCCATCCATAAAACGGGCCATATGCTTCGAGCCCAGGAGGAGAGGAAGCTAGGCTTTTATTACACAGTATAACATAATACCACAGCAAAGCACAATAAAAGAGAGCAATATCCCCACCACATAAAAAGCTAAGCTGCGACTATGGAACACTCAGGGTCAATTACATCAAACTCTCCCAGCCTGCAGAAAGCTGGGGAATTCTGCCTCATTTACTGATATTGACCAGACCTGCTGTCAGGCTAGTTAGCACAGGCTGGCCCTCTTCGAGTGGCCTTTCCAAGCATGCTCTCCTGGGAGCTGGCTCTTTAAATCTGGGAGACACAGCCAGCTGCAGGCTTAATAGGCCCACTTTGCAAGGGACCTGCTGCTAAGCTGCATCTCTCTCCTTCCCGGGGGTAAGTGTTTGGGCTTGGCTCTCCCCCATTGCTTCCTGTGGGGCTGGCCCTTCCTTCCAATTTACCCAGGCCAGTGTGATTTAAGGGTCATAATATTCTGCTCCCCTAGGGGAGAGGAACCCTTTGGGAAGTGGGTGAGGCTGGCTTGCCTTTGTTCTCTGCCCCCTACCCTCCTTGTAACTATATGGTGATGTTCCTCTGTGTCAGATCGGGGGGGCTAATGGGGCCTGATCTTGACAAGTGCTGTGTGCCCCTAAAGCCTGCTGACTGCAGTGGGAGTATGCAGTTCTGCAGCCCCTTCCAGGAGTTGAGCCCAGTTTGTTTGCCTGGATCTGGGGCTGTGCTTCATTGCTCCTCTTTCCCAGCGAGTTTCTGAATGTTCCTGAGCTTTGCCGCTTTTGTGAGGAGCCAGGGCCTTGTCCCCAGTGCTGCATCCAGGGTGGGCATCCCAGAGGCTCAGAACTCCACAGGCTCTTCACGCTCCAGGCCCTGGCCATACCAAAGCTGCTGCCTCCTGCTCGGAGTGGCTGGGGTGCTCCAGCTCTAGCTGTGGAGCTGACCTTGTGGGGTGGCTGCAGCCTGTGCCTGGGGCCTTTTAGGGTGGAACGTTCGGCTTTCTCTGCAGTCTGACTGTTGTGCTGGGTGGGATTTGTTGGCAGCAGGGGGTCCGAGAGGGAAATTGTGGTTAACACTTATAGGGCTCTGGTGGCACCTTAAAGACTAACAGATTTATTTGGGCATAAGCTTTTGTGGTTTTTACTCATGAAAGCTTATGCCCAAATAAATCTGTTAGTCTTTAAGGTGCCACCGGACTCCTTGTTGTTTTTGTGATACAGACTAAAACGGCTACCCACTTATAGGGCTGAGAGTCAGTTCTGGGTTCACCTCTTAGCTCCGTGCCTTGGTTTCCCTTGCTGTGTAATGGGAATCTCAATACCTCCGGGGTGAGGTAAGGGCAGAATGCTGGGATCTCCGTGGCTGCGTTAGCCTTACCCGTGGTGACAGGCTATGCACTTGGGGCTGGGTTTTCAGCTGCCCCTCTCGATCTTGTGCCAGCATTTCATGTCCTGTAACCATTAACCCTTTGGGTGCTGGGGCTCTGTTGCCCATTATGTTTCTGTTGCAGCCGTACTCAATTATGCCACGGCCAGCAGAGCAGGTATGGTCCAACTGGCACGTGTGGCACCAGAGCAGCTGCGTTCAACCCAGGTGCCCCTAGTACGTTAGGTGGGTGTCTTCTTATTGCATCTACCTGGCACAGTTTGATGGACAGCACAGCAGACGTGTTCTGCCTGGACATGGTTCCGTGTGGCAGGAGAAAAGTCTGACTGCTGCTTGGAAGGTGTAACACCAGGAACATGCAGGGGGAAGGAGCCGCTGTCTGTGACTGTTCTGCAACACTGAATGGATGGTTGAGGGGTCCAGGTCCTGCCTCTGTGGGATAAATGTCCGCTGGGGACATCCAGGTTTCACATGGGGAAAGGGTCTGCTGTCTACAGATGTGCTATATTTTTCTAGGGCATAAAGGAAAGTTTCCCATCATGCTGCAGCTGAAAATAAGCTACTTTATCCTCCGGCCCTGCCTCCTCCCCTGCCTGTGCTTTGGAGGTAGAGTTTTTGCTTCTATGTATAGGGCACGACGCACCAGTGCCCTGCCCCTTGCACACTCCTTTGCACCAGGGCAATGGGAGTTTTTAACACCAGGGTTTCATGCCTGTTTGGCACTGGGGTCAAACCCATCTGTTCTTGGTTTTGCAGTTGATTTAGTGATGTGGATGATGAGCTGCATGGAAATGGTGAACTGAGTCTGTGGATTCTCCATTTGCCATCCCCTCCTCCCGGCAGACACAGGTATCCCAGAGCCAGGGAAAGCCTCCTCTTAAGAGCACATCATCAAGTAAGGAGCCATCTAAGGCCTGGCCCATGCACAGAGTTGCACTGGTGGATCAAAGGTGTGACGCCGAAGCCAGGGCAGCTCTGTGCCTGGAAGCTCATATCAATTTAAGCGTGTCTTCAATCAGTCTAGTTTTCAATTGGTTTGTAAATCAATGTCAACTAAGCTTAAAACTCTCTTAAACTGATTTAAAGGTATCCTGGGTTGGGTGGATTGTCCCTGAGATTCATAGGGTGTGTCTATCCTGCATTGTAAACCCAGGGCGGTGAGACATGGTCTTGTGGACTTGGTGTTTCCAAGCTTACAATAGAGCATCTGTGCTCCATTGTAAACCTGGATTTGCAATTGCTAGACCGGGTTTCGAAGTAGTGCTAACACGTCCAGACTGCCCAACTCGGGTCTGCAGCTTGAGTTGTGTCCACACTGCAGAATGACCCGGCTCAGACCTGAGTCTCAGCAGGACTCAGGCTCGGACCCACCCCCTGGGGGGATGCTAAGACCTGGGTCCTGAGTGCTTGCTAACCTGGGTCAGGCAGACTTGTGTGTGGACAGTTGAGAGTTTGGGGCTCCAACCTGAATCAGAGTCCAGATTTACAATACAATACAAACTAGTCATAGAGTTTATGGTGAGAAGGGACTGGAACATTGAGTGTGAGCTCCTGTATAGCACAGGCCACTAAATATCAACCCCCCACCCCCACCTTAACCCCTATAACCTGGGTTAGACTAAAGTATTAGTCTAAAGTATTAGACTTAAGTTTCTGACTTACGAGGAGTGGCTGAGGAAACTGGGGTTATTTAGTCTGCAGAAGAGAAGAATGAGGAGGGATTTGATAGCTGCTTTCAACTACCTGAAGGGGGTTCCAGAGAGGATGGAGCTCGGCTGTTCTCAGTGGTGGCAGATGACAGAACAAGGAGCAATGGTCTCAAGTTGCAGTGGGGGAGGTCTAGGCTGAATATTAGGAAACACTATTTCCCTAGGTGGGTGGTGAAGCACTAGAATGGGTTCCCTAGGGAGGTGGTGGGATCTCCTTCCTTAGAGGTTTTTAAGGTCAGGCTTGACAAAACCCTGGCTGGGATGATTTAGTTGGGGATTGGTCCTGCTTTGAGCAGGGGGTGGGACTAGATACCTCCTGAGGTCCCTTTCAACCCTGATGTTCTATGATTCTCTTTATTACAGCCCTCGGGAGTCTGAACTAGTGTGCGCTACAGGCAGAGAAAAGGAGGGACCGAGGCGCACCAATGCCCTTGCAATAGCAGGGAGTTAATTAAGATACCCAGAGGTATTGGTTTTAAACAAATGTGTTTTCTGATTAAACTCACCCATTAAACTCAGCATTTTAGGGTTGCCGAACCACTTTAGTTAAATTGCTGCACAAACTGTGTGTTGACAAGGCCTTAGTGCTAAGTATGATGGTGTTTCTGGATGTACCTAGTGGCAGAGAATTGGTTAACAGCAGTAGGCACAATCCAACCTCAATATAAATACACAGCACCCTTTGGGCAAGTCCAATGCAGGTCAGGGCCTTCCCACGGTGACCCCAGTGGAGGGGATGCAAACCACCATCTGTGAGTTTTGGTGTGGAAAATATTAGTCATTAAAACAGTAATAAAAAAAGAAAAACATCTGCCATCTGCAGCATCTGTCGCTTTGCTTCTTCAGAGCTTCCAGCTTGGAAACTTTTAAAACAAGCCGATATTTTTAGTTTGAAAAAAAAAAATTAAAAGCAGAATTTTAAAAATAAAAAATATTTTTCATTGCTCTTTCCCTAGCCTCTGACATGCACTTTGCGTTCCTGTTCAGATGGGGTTGGGAGGGGTTGACTAGGCTCTCCCCTTGTCTAGATCAATTCCGTTTCCTATTTTGTGAGAGAGGGCTGATAAGGAGCAGATCTGGGTGAGTAGCTGCCTCTGCCCCTTATTCCAGCTGAGCTGTTTTGCATGTGCTGAAAACAATGTTTTGTTAATTACAAGTGGGGTGGGGATGGGGGGTGACATCCTCTCTGCTAGTGCTGAAAAGAAATCTGCCTGGCTGGCACACTGGAGGCAAATACAGAAATAAATCCATTGAAAAGTCAGTGATGGTGAGAGAGGAGCAGAAACGTACACGTAAAAGTGAGGAGCTGGTGACAGCTGATTGGCAGGTACTGTGTGAATGCTATCAATGCACTTTAATACCGACCAGCAGTCCTCATGCTATTCCAGCCTGGAGCTCCCCATACAAACACTTCTGAACCCTGCCCCTAACCCCGCTGTCTATTCCAGCCCTTGGCCTGCCTCCACCCATACCTAGCTCTACTGATGCCCCTCAATCCCAACGCAACCAATCCCCTGCTATGCTAGTCCTTGGCCTCTGCCCAGCTGCGCCAATGCCCCTCAGTTCTGACCAGCAGCTTCTCCCCTGCAATTTCAAATCAAAGAAGAAATAAAGCCAAACCTTTGCCTACGCATCAAACCCTTGACGTTCACAAGCCTTTGGCTTCCTTTGTTCCTTATCTGTTATTTTTGCTATCTTCTGCATTTCCTCAGCCTGGCTGCAATCTTGTGATGGAGCCTATATGCACTGTGCTCATCTTACCTGGCCTTGTGAAGTTCCCAGATAAATGTCTGGTTGGAAAAAAATATATTTTCCATGACAAAGTTTGTTTTAATTTTTTTCTGAAGATTGTCATGGGTTTTATAAGAACAGCCATATTGGGTAAGACCAAAGGTACATCTAGCCCAGTATCCTCTCTTCTGACAGTGACCAATGCCAGATGCCCCAGAGGGAATGAACAGAACAGGGAATCATCAAGTGATCCACCCCTGTCACCCATTCCCAGCTTCTGGCAAACAGAGGCTAGGGACACCATCCCTGCCCAGCCTGGCTAGTAGCCATTGATGGACCCATCCTCTATGAACTTATCTAGTTATTTTTTGAACCCTGTTATAGTCTTGGCCTTCACAACATCCCCTGGCAAGGAGTTCCACAGGCTGACTGCACGTTATGTGAAGAAATACGTCCTTTTGTTTATTTAAAACCTCCTGCCTTTTAATTTAATTTGGTGACTCCTAGTTCTTGTGTTATGAGAAGGGATAAATAACACTTCCTTATTTACTTCACTCCAGTCATGATTTTATAGACCTCTATCATATCCCCCCTTAGTCGTCTCTTTTCCAAGCTGAAAAGTCCCAGTTTGATTAATCTCTCCTCATATGGAAGCTGTTCCATACTCCTAATAATTCTTGTTGCCTTTTTCTGAACCTTTTCCAATTCCAATCTATCTTTTTTGAGACGTAGGAGGGGACCACATCTGTGTGCAGTATTTAAGCTGTGGGCGTACCAGGGATTTATATAGAGGCAACATGATATTTTCTAGTATCAGAGGGGTAGCCGTGTTAGTCTGGATCTGTAAAAGCAGCAAAGAAAGGTATTGCATCTTGTATATTCCTGCCCCTGGAAATTTCCACTACATGCATCCAACGAAGTGGGTATTCACCCACGAAAGCTCATGCTCCAAAACGTCTGTTAGTCTATAAGGTGCCATGGGATTCTTTGTTGCTTTTACATGATATTTTCTGTCTTATTATCTATCTCTTTCTTAATGGTCCCAACATTCTGTTCACTTTTTTGACTGGGCCCAGGACAGGACAGGACTGGGCCCAGTACAGACCCCTGGGGTACACCACTATTTACCTCTCTCCATTCTGAAAACTGACCATTTATTCCTTCCCTTTGTTTCCTGTCTTTTAACCAGTTACTGATCCATGAGGGAACCTTCCCTCTTATCCCATGACAGCTTACTTTGCTTATGAGCCTTTGGTGAAGGATCTCATCAAAAGCTTTTCTGAAAACTTAAGTACATGATATCTACTGGATCCTCCTTGTCCACATGTTTGTTGATCCCCTCAAAGAATTCTAGTAGATTGCTGAGGCATGATTTCCCTTTACTAAAACCATGTTGACTCTTCCCCAACAAATTATGTTCATCTCTGTGTCTGACAATTCTGTTCTTTACTATAGTTTTAACCAGTTTGCCCGATACTGAAGTCAGGTTTGACCCTCCAGGTTCACCTCTGGATTCTCTTTTAAAAATTGGTGTCACATTAGCTATCCTCTTCATTTGGCACAGAAGCTGATTTAAATGATAGGTTACAGACTACAGTTCTGCAATTTCACATTGAGTTCCTGCAGAGCTCTTGGGCGAATACCATCTAGTCCTGGTGACTTATTACTGTTTAATTTATCAATTTGTTCCAAAACCACCTCTAATAACACCTCAATCTGGGACAGTTCCTCAGATTTGTCACTTAAAAAGAACAGCTCAGGTTTGGAGTCTCCCTCACATCCTCAGCCCTGAAGACCGATGCAAAGAATTCTTTTAGTTTCTCTGCAATAGCCTTATTGTCCTTGAGTGCTCCTTTAGCATCTCGATCGTCCAGTAGCCCCACTGGTTGTTAGCAGGCTTTCTGCTTCAGATGTAGTTAAAAAAATTTTTGCTATTACTCTTTGAGTCTTTGGCTAGCTGTTCTTCAAAATCTATTTTGACCTTCCTAATTGTATTTTTACACTTCATTTGCCAGAGTTTATGCTCCTTTCTCTTTTCCTCACTAGGATTTAACTTCCACTTTTTAAAGGATGACTTTTTGCCTCTCACTGCTTCTTTTACTTTGTTGTTTAGTTACGGTGGCACTTTTTTTGGTTCTCTTACTATGTTTTTTAATTTGGGGTATACATTTAAGTTGAGCCTCTATTATGGTGTCTTTTTTAAAAAGTTTCCATGCAGCTTGCAGGGATTTCACTTCTGGCACTGTACCTTTTTAATTTCTCTAAGTAATTTACTTATTTTTGTGTCATTCCCCTTTCTGAAATTAAACAGTTCTGTGTTGGGCTGCTGTGGTGTTTTCCCTGCCACAGGGATGTTAAATCTAATCACAATACAGTCACTACTACCAAGCAGTTCAGCTATATTCACCTCTTGGACCAGATCCTGTGCTCCACTTAGAACTAAATCAAGAATTGCCTCTCTCCTGGTGGATTCCAGAACTCGCTGCTCCAAGAAACAGTCATTTCTGATGTCTAGAAACTTTATCTGTGCATCCCGTCCTGAGGTTCCTTTAAGATTTTTACTTCAGTACTTTTACTACCTTTACAGTTTTAAAAAAAGTTCAGTTTTTGACATCCTGATAATTTCCCAGTTTTTTTAAATTTTGCATTAAAGAAAAAACTTTCTGTGAAAATATTTTGTGCAGAAATTCTAGGCTCAAAGAGAAGTTTAATGGAAAACTGAGTGGTAGCTCTGTATTTGAGCCTTCCTGGGCTTGTCAGGACCGCCCCTCCAGGTCCACAGTAGCAATTGGGTGTCCTCAATGTTGTTGTTTTTCATAGTGTGGCAGGGCTGGGCGGGGTGGTTTGAGGTTTATCTTCACCCAGACTTGTGCCCAGTTTTTCAGAGATGGAAGATTAATGTTCTCACCTAGCCACCTTCAATGCCAAATGCCCTAAAGCTTGGCTAATGTCATGAGCGCATTATGTAGGCTATTGCTATATAAGATGAAATACATCCTCTTACCCCCTTCTCTTAAAGTGAATTTACTGTGGGGGAGATACAGGGTTGAAAGCCCTGATGACAGATGCTCTGAACCCCAGACCAGGTACAGCATCGATAGTAGCAGGGTAGGGACTCCTCCATGCCAATGTGTGTCTGAAACTCAGTGCTAGAACAAGGGAATCTCTGGCAAGACCCAGCCAGTTCTTAGGCTTCTGCTGAGACTGATCAGTGAGACTCTTGCTGCCACGTGTGGCCGTGCTTGTGTGAGCTATGGACACATCTCAATCTGCTCTGGGGTGGGATTGACTGTCAATTATTCTGGCCTGGGCTGGATTGGAAACCCAGTGACCTTAAAGCAGGAGGACTCTGAGTATCTCATTCCTGATGCCCAAAGTCACCCAGTCCCCTGCTAAACCCTAACTGAAATTCTAGGTGGAGGGCCAAATTTATGCAAGTTGTCCGCCAATTAAAGCTGTTGGCCCATGCCCGGGTGAAGCTGTGCATCTGGGGATGAGATTATACTTTCATAGATTTCAGTCATCTAGTCTGGTTCTGGTCTGACCCAGACCAACCATCCTCACCCAAGAATTTCTGCATCAAGCCCCTAGCTACTGCTTAAGCTATTGCATACTGTGACATTGCACTCCATATGCTTCATAAAATATGTTTATAAGTGTGACTGTGGTGTATCTGGAATATGCTTTATGCAAAAGGTCTCTTGTAAGGTATCATTACAAAACTTATACTTTACTGAGTGTGGTCATCCTATTTGTATGAATGTGTCATTCTTGTATCTGAAACTAGAAATATGAAATATAACTCTGAGGTCCTACTGTAATTATGCAAAGTGTGGGCCATTAATGGTGGCTTGGAATCTTGATGGCTCCCATTAACTAGAACAATTGGTTGTAATTGGCTCTGTTTACTGGCAAAACTTCCTGGGTGTGTGAAGGCCAGCCCTGGAAGAATGGAGACTAGGGGTCTCACAGGACGGGACTGTGTCACATAATACTGGAATTCATCTTAAACCTGGTGCTTTTCCATTTAGAAGGAGGGATGGGGGCCCAGAGACACAAAGGATTCCTGCCTTGTGCCAAAGTTATAAAAGGGGGTGGAACAGAACAAAGGGGGCTGCAGTCGTGAAATCTCCTGCTTTTCACCTAAGATGCCTGCTGGAACTAACAAGGACTGTACAAGGGGAAAGGATTGGGCCCAGATTAGGAAGGAGACTAGTCTGTGAAAGAAGCTTATTGGAACATCTCTGAGGGTGAGATTTACCTGTGTTCAGTTTCTTAATGTATTAGGCTTAGACTTGTGCATTTTGTTTTGCTTGGTAACTTACTTTGTTCAGTCTGTTATTACTTGAAACCACTTAAATCCACTTTTTATCCTTAGTAAAATCACTTTTATTTATTAATTAACCCAGAGTAAGTGATTGATACCTGGGGGAGCAAACAGCTGTGCATATCTCTCTATTGGTGTTAGAGAGGGCAGACAATTTATGAGTTTGTTCTGTATAAACTTTATATAGATTAACATGGATTTATTAGGGGGCTTGATCCTATTGGGGACTGGGTGTCTGGGTGCTGGAGACAGGAGCCCTTGCTAAGCTGTTTTCAGTTAAGTCTGTAGCTTTGGGGGCGTGAGTCAGACCCTGGGTCTGTGTTGCAGCAGGTTAGCATATCTGGCTCAACAAGACAGAGTTCTGAAGTCCCAAGCTGGCAGAGAAAATGGGCTCAGAGGTAGTCTCAGCACATCTGGTGACAATCTCAAGGGGGTCTCTGTGACCGAACATGTCACACACACCTTTTCGAAAGACTTGTGTTAAAACCTGCAAGCAACAGAGACTCCCCCATATCCCCAGCCGCATGAGCTGCTCCAATGGTTCATTCTAATCATTGTTAAAAATGAGCACCTTATTTGTGGTATGTATTTGTCTCGGCTTCTACTTCCAGCCCGTTGGCTCTTTTTCTGCTGGATTCAAGAGCAGTCTTCTGCGAGAAATCTCTTCACCACCACAGATGCTCGTAGACTGTGCTTGAGCTCCCTCTTCCCCTTCTTTGGAAGTGAAATAGATTGAGCGTCTTTAGTCAGGCTTTCCAGATCATTCTTGTAGCTCTTTTCGGCACCCTTTTCTATTTGTCCACCTCCTTTTTGAAGTTGGACACCAGAGCTGGGCCTGGTATCCAGTAATGGTCTTGCTAATGAAATATGCAGAAGAAATCACCCCTCCTGGCTCCTACTTGCTATTCCCTTTCGAGACACTTCCCAATTATAATTGCCTGATTGAGTTCCTTTCTGCACTGCATTGCCCTCTTCCTGTGCTCCCTCTGCTCTGCCAAAAATGCTGCCCCATTCGGCCTCTTCTCCCAAAACCATCTCAACATGGCACACCCTCCCTCTCCTCTTCCCCATCCTTCCTCAAGACCCAGCTCTGCTGTGATGCCTACATGAAAGGATAGGTGGCTGGATAGTGAAATGAGTGACTTTTAAGAGACCCTCTAGCTATTGGGAGTTAGCAAACTTCCCCTGAGGTCAGATAACTGCGTAACTGCCTGCTGCAGGATTTCTTGCACTTTCCTCTGTGCTGTCAGAGACACGCCACTGGGAGCCCTGATCTGATGCAGTGGGGCAATGCCTATGCTTTACTCATGGTGTAGATATAAAATGGTATCTATTTGATTTAATTCCCTCTGTCCCACCCAGAAGTGTCACTACTTTTCTAAGGCTATGTCTGCACTGCAGATATTACAGTGGCACAGCAGTAGTGGTACAGCCATGCCACTGTAAGGTCTCCCGTTGCCAGTAGGAGAGACTTATGTCGGTCACGCTTTGCACACAGGGGCCCTGATCCTCATTGTGGTTTCTGGCAGCTCCTGCAACACCTAGCGCTGGTCAGAGGAATGTTATTGGAACCATATTCCATCAGAACGTGCAGTTCTGCTGAAATCAGGCTGATTTTGCTGGAATTTCATTGGGGAAGAAAACTTTGGTGGGGGTGGAGGAGTGCTGACCGTGTCAAACATCTTGGTTTGACCTTTTTGGAATGAAATGTTTGGGGCTTTTTAGTCTAAAATGACTTTCTGTTTTGAATTTTGTTTTTGTTCTGCACTACAGATAATAGAATACAGAGGTTTTTTTAAAAAAGTCAAAATCGAAACCAAACATTTTTGTCAACCGGAAATTAAACTTTCTTTGGAATGAGTTGAGATGTTCAATGTTTTTGGGTGCTGTCCTGATTCAGAATGATGGAAATCTCAGCATCCTTCACAAAATGGAACTTCCCTGTTCCACTTAGCAATAACAACGAACAATAACAACAATTGTGTCAGTGGCCAAGCCTGGCCAGGAGAAGATGCTTAGGGGAAAGGAGATGGCTGGTGATGGGTCTGCCTCTGCAAAGCCTGATTAGTCAGTGCCAGCAGGAAATTCTGAATGAGGAGAAAGGTGCCCAGCTCTGAGAAACAAATCTGTGCACACGTAGCTTAGCTTTAAATGGGGGCTATCTGAATGAGCGGACAGGCACTGGGCTGCGTTTATGGAAAATAGATTTTGTCAAACTAACGTGATATCCTTTTTTGCTCAGATTACAAGTTTGGTTGATAAAGGGACTGGCGTTTATGTAATATACTTGGACTGCACCAAGGTGTGTGACTCAATGGTACCGCATGACATTTTGTTATCAAATTAACACGGCCCACATTACATGGTTTAAAAACTGGCTAACTGACAGGTCTCAAAATGTAGCTGTACAACAGGGCATCATGGAAAAGGTGTGTTTCTAGTGGAGTCCCGCAGGGATCAGTTCCTGGACCTTTATTTAACGTTGATATCAGTGACCCTGGAGAAAACATAAAATCATCACTGGGAAAGTTTGCAAATGACACACAAATTAGGGGATTTATTAATAATGAAGAGGACAGGTGGCTGATACAGTGTGATCTGGATCACTTGGTAAACTGGGTATAAGTAAGCAAGATAAAATCAGCAAAGAGTTCTGTGGCACCTTATAGACTAATGGACGTTTTGGAGCATGAGCTTTCGTGGGTGAATATTCACTTCGTCGGATGCATGTAGTGGAAATTTCCAGGGGCAGGTATATATATGCAAGCAAGAAGCAGGCTAGAGATAACGAGGCTAGTTCAATCAGGGAGGATGAGGCCCTCTTCTAGCAGCTGAGGTGTGAAAACCAAGGGAGAGAAACTGGTTTTGTAGTTGGCAAGCCATTCACAGTTTAATCCTGAGCTGATGGTGTCAAATTTGCAGATGAACTGAAGCTCAGCAGTTTCTCTTTGAAGTCTGGTCCTGAAGTTTTTTTTGCTGCAGGATGGCCACCTTAAGCTCTGCTGTAGTGTGGCCAGGAAGGTTGAAGTGTTCTCCTACAGGTTTTTGTATATTGCCATTCCGTAGGAAAAGGATAAATGGACACAAATCAGATATTAGGATATTTCCTTATCCACTTTCTCCACATCATTCATGATTTTATATACCTCTATCATATTCCCCCTTAGTCTCCTCTTTTCCAAGCTGAAGAGACCTAGCCTCTTTAATCTCTCCTCATATGGGACCCTCTCCAAACCCCTAATCATTTTAGTTGCCCTTTTCTGAACCTTTTCTAGTGCTGGAATATCTTTTTTCAGGTGAGGAGACCACATCTGTACGCGGTATTCGAGATGTGGGCGTACCATGGATTTATATAAGGGCAATAATATGTTCTCCGTCTTATTCTCTATCCCCTTTTTAATGATTCCTAACATCCTGTTTGCAAGGAATGGCAGCCCTACTTGCAGGATGGGGGGCTCTACCCTGGGAAGCAGAGACTCTTTGAAAAAGATTTGGGGGTGATGGTGGATAATCAGCGGAACATGAACTCCCAGTGCGATGCTCTGGCCAAAAGGGCTAATGTGATCCTGGGATGCATCACCAGGGGAATCTCGAGTAGGTGCAGAGAGGTTATTTTACATCTATATTTGGCACTGGTACAACCACTGCTGGAATCCTGTGTCCAGTTCTGGTGCCCACAGTTCAAGAAGGAAGTTGAGAAATTGGAAAGTTCAGAGAAAAGCCACGAGAATGCTGTAAGGACTGGAGAACATGTCTCATAGTGCTAGTAGTCCCAAGGAGCTCATTCTGCTTTGCTTAACAAAAGGGTTCAGGGGTGACTTGATTAGTCTATAAGTACTTACATGGGTAGGGCTTATGCAAGGATGTTTCGCACCCTAAGCAAAACTTCCACCTTGCACCCCCCCGCACCCCTCGCCCTGAGGCTCCCCCCTTCCACCCTGAGGTGCCCCCCTTGTCAGCTCCCCACCCTCTGCCCTGAGGCACCCCCCCGCCCCAGCTCACCTCTGCTCTGCGCACAAGCAGCCCAAGAACGTCGTGGCTGCTTCACTTCTCCCACCTCCCAGGCTTGCAGCACCAATCAGCTTAGGCAGGAGAGGTGAAGCAGCCATGGCGTGCTCGGGGAGGAGGCAGGATAAGGGTGAGCTGGGGTGAGGAGTTCCCCTGCGTGCCACCCCCCACCCCCTTACTTGCTGCAGGCGGCCCTCCCCAAACTCCCCTGCCCCAGCTCCCTCCGCCTAAATGCCAGTGGCAACCAGGGCAGCCAAAGATCCGGCCGCCGCGGTCGCTGCCGAAGAAAATGGTGCCCCCCAAATCCCCATACCCTAGGCAACTGCCTAGGTCACCCAAGTGGTTGCACCGGCCCTGTACATGGGGAACAAATATTTAATCATGGGCTCTTCAATCTAGCAGAGAACAGTCTAACATGATCCAATGGCTGGACGTTGAAGCTAGACAAATTCAGGATGGCAATAAGGTGTAAATTTTTAAGAGTGATCTCAATTAACCATTTGAAAAATTTACCAGGGCTTATGGTGGATTCTCCATCACTGACCATTTTTAAATTAAGGATTTTTTTTCTAAAAGATCTGCTCTAGGAATTATTGGGGGGGGGAGGGCGTGGGGGGAGAAGGTCTCTGGCCTGTGTTCAACAGGAGTCAGACTAGATGGTCACTATGGTCCCTTCTGGCCTTGCAATCGATGAATCTGTAAGCCAAGGAGTCAGGAGACCTGTGACGCCTTGGACAATCTTCTGTTTAGATACCACAGTGACAGTGTGACACAAAGGCCCACTGATGCCAATAGACAAAGTATTTATCACTCTTTTAAAGCAACTCCTGTCTCAGATCTGATTTCATTATATTTATCCATGAAGGGTAACATGCAAAGTCTTTACTGGAAGCTTATAACTTATCAACACTCATAATCATTGTAGGATGTGCTCATAGGGTAATAGTTAAGGAATAATGTAACTATATTGAAAACTAGGCCTTGTGGTCTTGAATTAAAAAATAGTGACCAGGGAATCATCCATTCAGGCAGAAGGGAATATGTCACCACTCCCTGGTCAGCTGGTGATGTAATGCACAGCTCAATTTCTACTCTTGCCCCATCCCAGAACAGTCAGTGGAAAGTCATCCAAGAGAACTGGAAACAATGGGACCCCTTTGAAGGCTAAAGGGAACATTACAGCAGACAGGGGCTTGCCCTGTTGGTGAATAAAGCCAGAGGACTGATTGAGTACATCCCAGGGTGGGGGAAAGACACTTCACATTCATTCACTGAAGGGACTTCTTGTGGAGCAGGAGTGTGTCATGTAAGATTGAATCCTGGTTCCTGGGAAGCCAGCCAGTTCTGCAACAGACTGAACTTTGTGGGAGACCTAATTTATTAGATAGGAAAGGTAACTCTTAATAAATGCAGGCCCTAGTTCATGGTTTATTATTTTGTTTTATATTGTAACATTTGTTTCCACCACACTCCCCTGTTTCTAGTGGAATCTCTATCCTTTGTCAACTGAATCTTTTGTTTTATTATACGTGCGCTATACAGAAGCGGTGATTGAAGGTAAAACTGGGGTACCTTATTCCTTTGGGAGCAGAGGATCTGGGATTTCTGTGAGTAGCCAGTGTCCAGGGGCTGAATATCACAATAACACTTTCAGGGGACTGGGGTGCATCTCTTCTTAACCCGCAAGGCACAGAGATGGCTGGTGTATCCCAGGGAAGAGCACTTGAAAGCCCAGCCAAGCACAGGCAAGTCTCATAGATTCATAGACTTAAGGTCAGAAGGGACCATTATGGTCCTCTAATCTGACCTCCTGCACAATGCAGGCCACAGAATCTCACCCACCCACTCCTGTAACAAACCCCTAACCTATGTCTGAGTTATTGAAGCCCTCAAATCATAGTTTAAAGACCTCAAGCTGCAGAGAATCCACCAGCAAGTGACCCATGCCCCACGCTGCAGAGGAAGGCGAAAAACCTCCAGGGCCTCTGCCAATCTGCCCTGGGGGAAAATTCCTTCCTGACCCCAAATATGGTGATCAGCTAAACCCTGAGCATGTGGGCAAGACTCACCAGCTAGCACCCAGGAACGAATTTTCTCTCTAGAGATGGGGGGGGGGGTTAACAGTGACCCTCAGTCCAGAGTACCTTGAGAACCATCCCAGATGGGTGACAGTATAAACCCCTTAGATGGTGCTAATATTGGGGCTCACTCCCATCCATGCAGCTACTATAACAGATCTGTACTGAGCAGCCAGGGCAGCCTTGCATGGTCACTAGGAAGCACCCAGGCACTTGCCACTCCAGCTAGAGAAGACCTCCCATATCTAGCAGCAGTAAGGCCTGGCCTCACAGAGACACCTAAGTCTGGGTTTAGGTACCTGAAGAACATAAATCCACACCTTGTGGAGGTCAAGCATAGGAGTTTTACACACACCACTGGCGGAGTGTCACCTTGCTTATTAGATTCAGAGACACTGTCAATCAATTGATTACAATAGAATATATGGATTTTCCATGGGCGGGGGAAAGTGACGGCATAGGCAGTTCCACACCTCGAGATAGGTTTTGCAGCAAGACAAGATAGCACATTAGCCAATGGTTAAAAGGTTACATAATGTTTGCACCCATGGTCTCAAGTGAGCAAGTTAACATTTAACGAATACTTTGATAAAATTTTATTAATATAAAATATTGAATTCTGATTTGGGGTCCATAGGAATGGAGCAACTCCTCTGATTGTCCAACAGGTATATTTTTAGGGGTTAAAACAAAGAAAGAGAGAGAGCATATGACAATATAGATTGTCTCCTTTATGTCTTAAGGCAGGCACTGGTCCCTGAGAGGGAAGGTGGGAGAATGCCATATCTCATACTGACATGGGCCAATTTTCATAAATTCAAGGTTGGATCTGTGGGAAGAACGTTCCCTACAGAAGACACTGACACAATAGGAACCGGGATCCTTTGTTCAATCTGAAACATTAGATGAAACATAATTATTCAGTTATTGCTTCAACATCTGGCATTTCTACTGACCAAGCATATCTTAGCAAAGGCAGTTATCTTTTCCCCCGGCTTTGTCTTAGCTAATCACTATTTGCTAGGCCTCTGGTCTCTTGACCAAACTCTGGATTTTGGGTCTAAAAAAGAGCAGGCACAATCCATATACCAGGTTGTGTTATAAAATGCACATGGATTTTAACCCTCCATTTGTGAGCCACAAAACCCAGTAGGCACCTAAACTCTCACACCACCTAAGTGTCTGTCTCTGAGCATGGGCACTGCTGCCTCCCTGCCAGTGTCTGGACACCTGTCTGAGCCCCAGAGCGATTCACCAACCAGAGATGAGCATTCAGCCATGTAACCTGCATGCAGGGCACTACCGGGTAGGTGGCCTCTGCTCATGCCTACCAGATTGGATCCCCTTGGTCATAGTGGCAGTGGTACTCACCTGACCACATGAAGCCCCATGGTCAGGGCACTCAGCTGAGCCATGGGAAACCCTCAGCCTGAAGGGGAAATTGAACCTGGGTCTCCCACATCCCAGGCGAGTCCCATTGGACTACCAGTAAGGTGAATGCCACTATGCTTAATGGGACCCAATCCTCTAGGTGGGCAGTGGCTCCCCGCACTTGGGCACCAATCTCTGAGGGAGGGGCTGGGCATAGTGCACACACCTGCTGTCAGCATCTTCCCTTGGACAGTTTAGGCTCCCACACGTGCCCGGCGTGCTGGCTTCTGTGGATCCCATTCTTAGGTGGCCCTCTCTCCCCATTCCTTGTCTAGGCAGTTGGGGCTCAGACCCCAGGTTTGGGGATCTCAGTGTGTTCCTGGGACTTCCTAGGGACCTAAAAGTGAGGTGTTGCAATGCTGCAAATCCGGATCCAAGCCTCCGTTCCTGGCCATGGCCAGAGGGTGACAGGATCCCCCTTTTCTCTCCCCAAGAGACAGTGCTTTACAACCTTTCCCCAGCAGGGGCAGCCCTCCAGCTGTTGCCAATGTCACACCATTCTGTAGCTCCCAGCAAAGTCCCAGAGATGCTAATTCGTTGCACCGTGGTAGCCAGCAGGCGTAATGGTTACTCTGTGGCAAACTCCAACTCTTGCATTGAGCAAGACACAAGCAGTAAATTACCTCGGGGGTGGGCGAGGAGAAGGATTGCTTGGAAAAACCGGTGGCATGTTCTGTCCAAGCTGCCCCATGTTGGCCATACAGGGGTGCTGGGGAGCAAGGCAAAGCCTGAGTGATGTGTTGCTTCTGAGGTGTCCCGGGGGTGACAGAGAGCTAATCCCCCACCCCTGGTGGTTGGTTGTTGGTACTGCAGTCATGTCCAGAGCACCCCATGGTTCTCAGCACGGTGTACACACACTATTCAAAGGCCGTCTCTGCCCCAAAGACCTCACAGTCTCAGGGAGCTGGGGGGCTGTTCCAGGGTTACCTCCTGGGTGGATCCAGTGTCCCACATGCTGGCCGGTGGGTCACACTTCCAGAGCTTCAAGAGGCATTGGCTGCATCAGAATCCGCTGCTTGCACTGGGCAGCTGGGAAGCAGAGGCTGACAAATGGAAGTGAATTTGCTGGTCTCCGTGACTCTGGGACCTGTTTCCTGACCTTTAACTAATTGTATTTTGTGGCCTTTCTTGGATGCTCACCACATGCACCTCACAAACATCAGTGGATTTATCTCCCTTTCACAGAAGGGGAAACTGAGTCATGAGGCAGTGAAGTGACACCCGGGAAGCCTGAGACAGGTCTGAGAGAAAACCCCTGAATCTTCTGACTCTGAGCTCTGTGCCATGGCACCATCCTTCCCCCGGGGGAAAGGAGAGAGCTGGGGTAGCATCAGATGAAGTCCTTTCCCTTCATTGATAAAACAATGAGTTTTTCTCAGCTGCAGG
Source organism: Gopherus evgoodei (assembly GCF_007399415.2). Lineage (NCBI taxonomy): Eukaryota > Metazoa > Chordata > Testudines > Testudinidae > Gopherus > Gopherus evgoodei. The sequence goes on along the minus strand of NC_044327.1, from coordinate 133,273,738 downwards.
AGCCGGGAAATGAAACACTCGCCAGTGAGAGGCAGGATGGTCATGGAATTAAGGCAAAAGCTGGGAGTTAGTTCTCTTATTCCCAGTTCTGCCACTGATGTGCTGGGTGACCTTGGCCCATCACTTCCCTTCTCTGCCTCTGTTTTTTCAGCAGTGAAATGGAGATCATAATTCATAGCACAGGGCGGGTGCAGGGCTGCCCAGTAACCCTTATAAAACACACCCAGATCCCCAGACTTGGTGTTAGGCAAGTGTAGAGCATTGTTATTGTAGGGTTACCTCTAGGTGGTTGGCTTGCTGCTTTAGGGTCCGAGGGCTCACACTGCTTCGCTGTAGTGGGAGGTGTCTCATGAACTGCTTTGTTCTGAACAAAACAGCCTAGCCAGCTCTGCCCAACATTCGTTAATAGGGGAACCCTCTTGAATGCCTGGCAGCAAACATTTCTTTGTTATTGTAGGGTTCCCCAGAAGGGCCTCCTAGGAGTTAAAGGAGACATTCATCCAAGGAGTGTATCATTTGGGGTGGGTAGGCTGTTTTGTTTATCAACAACTTTTGGGGAGGAGGGGGGGCCCATCTGGCATGAGCTTCCCTCCCAAGGCTCTCTCAGACACTGAGTTATCTGGATTCCCTTTCAAGCCTAGGGTGACCAGATGTCCCGATTTTGTAGGGACAGTCCCGATTTTTGGATCTTTTTCTTATACAGGCTCCTATTACCCCCCGCCCCCATCCCAATTTTTCACATTTGCTGTCTGGTTGCCCTATTCAAGCCCCTTTTAGCCTGTTGTCCGTATGGTGGCGAACTGTGTGTGTGAACGCTCTCGAGAGAGCATACACGAACAAGAAGGAAGCAATTTCAGTGACAGAACTGTAAACAAGCATTGCTTCAGCTGTAGCCTATTAGCCGACTGATCCTCTCTGCTCCTAAATCATTTCCTGAAGGGCTTTTTGAGACCACAAGAAAAATTCCCCCTCCAGGAAAATAAAAAATGGTGAAAAGTTCAAACCCCGGCTGATGTCCCTGCACTCCTTTCATCGCCGGCTCGCTCTGACGGGAGCCTCGGCCTGGCGTGTGAAAGGTAACACCGAGTGTACAGAGCCCCTTCCCCTCTGTAGGGGTGGGAGCCCAGGCACGGTTATTTAAGCCTCCATCTTCTTCCTGCTTGTGACTTTTTAGCAGTCCTTAGGGGACAGGCATGGAGATGGTTTAAAACACATTAAGCTTGTGGACAAGGTGTCATAAGGGCTTCTTCAAAGAGAGAAAGGAGGAGGCCATCTGCTCTAGGAACTAGCTGAAGTTCATTTGCCCAGAGGGAATCTTCTCCAGGGAGGAATAATTGTGTGTCTGCTCCAGGATTTTCTCTCTTCCAGCTACTAGGAAGAGAAGGTGCAGAGAATTGCTTTGAAGACACTGGTTATTGAAGAGGAATTGGGTTGGGTCAGGTCGGAAACCAGTTTGAGGAATAATACCTAATCTGCTCTGTCTTGAAAGTGCCTGTCACTGTGGTCTCTAGGCTTCTGAGCCCTACTCCCTAGGCTTCAAAGTCCAGCCGGAGCCACAACTTCAAAGCACTGTCTAGACAGCTTTTTACAGAGAGCTAGTTCAAGGCCCCACTACTCCAAGTCTGTCAACCCAGGCCGGGGGGGGGCCCTCACTCCCGCTCACTCCAAAATGCTGTGTGGACAAACCTTAGGGAAACCAGTCAGAACGCAGAATTTCTGTTCCATATGAAATTCTGGCATTTTTCTTTTCTTTTTTCCTTTTCCATTCCAGAAGGGAAATTTGAAACTTCCCATAAAACAAAAATTCTGAAATTTTCTTTTGGAAACTTGAAACAACATTTTGTGACTGAGTCATATATGATAGTTTCTAATATAACAAGTCAAAATGGCAAAGTAGAAACAAAATGGGTTGTTTTGTTCTTTTTTTTTTGTTGTTGTTGAAAATCAATAGTTCCTGCCATACCTTTTCATTTCATCGACAATGGCATTTGCCAGCAGAAATCTGAAAAAACGTGGCCCACTCCAGTATCTGGGCACTTAACAAAGGAATCTTATCTAATCCTGTCTACACTTCAATGTGAAATCCCCACCATGGTATCTGGGAGCCTCACTCAGTGTCCAATAGAGGAGAAATTCTTCCCTTGCCCATCGTCAGCCAGGTCATCTCTGGAAGAGCTGGGGTAGGTCTCACCAGCTGGGTCTCAGCTACATTACTGAGGGCATAAACTTTACCCTGGTACCCTTCACCAAAAGCTTTCTGAAGATGCTGGAGAACGCTGGGCTGATGATTAACATGTTTGGGGGAGGGTTGTGCTGCCCCTGCCCTATGGAAATGCTAAGACATCCTAGGGATTGTTAAAGCCAAGACTGGCATCAGTGTGTGTGTCACCATGCCGTTCACACCCGTTTAAAGCTAGTCCTGGCCAGGGGATGGGCTGGGAACCTCAAAGGGAAGGTCCTTCCTCGGAGACAATTCTGGAGATGGCTGAAGTTTAGCTAAGTCCTGGCTGTCCATTAGTATTTGGAGAAGGAGGAGGGACTAACCTCCTTTGTTCAGCAGCAACAGGGACTCCGAGCCATCTCTGGCCAGAGGGGATGCCAGAGGACTGACTGCTCTGGGACAGGAGGGTTGAGCGTGGCCCCCTCTAGAACAAACAATCAGCACTCATCAGAGGGTGGGTGATCCCCATCTCTGGGAGCATAGTGTGGTGCCATTGCCTCGCTCCTCCCCAGCAACGTTGCCCGCTTGCTGCATGGCATTGCCTGGAGGGGGCAGGGGAAGCTGCAGGCACCTCGCACTGCCACCACTCTTCTCCTGGAGTTTGTGGGGCAAGAGAGGGCACTGAGCAGGGTAGGGGAGCAGGCGTTCCATGAACGCTTGGCAGAAAAGCGAGGGGAGCCTTTGACGGTGCCCTGAATCCAGACAGCTGTGGAACGGAGGCATGGCCAGAGTGGATCAGATCCGTGGTCCTTCTAGTCTGCTATCTTGTCTCTGAGGTGAATACCAGCTGCGTCTGAGGAAGGTGTGTCTCCCCATGGTAGACAGATGTGAGATAATCGACCTCCCATGAAGACAATGAGCTTCTCACAGAGTTCTAGAGGCTGGGGCTGACTGGGCGAGCAGTTCGGACTGGCTGGCATGTTGTACCAGCTGACACTCGGCACTCCCTGTCTCTGGCCAGCCATGTTTAAGAGCCAGTTGAGCAGGAGTAATGGTCTCAAGTTGCTGTGGGGCAGATTTAGGTTGGATATTAGGAACCACTATTTCACTAGGAGGCTGGTAAAGCACTGGTTCCCTAGGGAGGTGGTGGAATCTCCTTCCTTAGAGGTTTTTAAGATCAGGCTTGACAAAGCCCTGGCTGGGATGATTTAGTTGGGGATTGGTCCTGCTTTGAGCAGGGGGTTGGGCTATATGAGCTCCTGAGGTCCCTTCCAACCCTCATATTCTATGACACCAACTTCGGGGGTATGCTCAGACCAGTTGCCCCCCTACCCCTCGAGTATAGAAACAGTTACATCAATATAGAGAAGTTTAAAGCAATACAGCTATTCCCATAACTGTGCCAAAATAAGCTCTACTGATACAAAATCCATGTTATACCAGCACAACTGCATCCACACTACAGGGATTGGATTGATTTAATTATATCCTTTTCTAAATCAGTGTAGTTAATTTGGTACAAAACCTGTGTGTTGAGCAGCCCAAAGACAGTTGCTGCTGTGGGTATGAGATGAGAGGCAATGGGTGGATACAGCAGATGGTCGGGGGCAGCAAGCGGTTACAATGAGATAGTTGCAAACAACAGGAAAAGCAGTGGTCAAGCACTTGAAAGTAGGAAGACGTGATCCCTTCTCCAAAGAGCTTACAATGATGGCTTGAGGGGTGAAGGTGGATAGTTAGCATCTCCTTTACCTATTTATATATTTTTTGAAATTGTGAATATGGAATTACATCTCTCTCTCTCCATCTACACTTTGCAAGTCACAGGTGTCTTCAACTGTATGCCCTTTATGCCAAGAAACATGTTTTCCTCATTCTCCCAAACAGGGTAGGCTCCCTGCCAATGTCCCCTCTAATTTTTTCCATCCATGTGTGGAATTAATTTTCTTATATGTATCAATATAGAGGTCATGTGTGGACGTGAGCCACCAATAGAAACAAAATTCCTGTCCCCACCAAGACTACATTTCCCATGATGCACCACCCAATTTGGCTGGGGGAGAGTCCATGATGCATCATGGGAGTTGTAGTCCACCAGGAAGCCAGGTCCAAACCACCACTACAGCAGAAATGTTTTGGATCAGCTCAACATACTGAAATGATCTGTTTAGCACTTCCTGATTGAAAATTGAAAAAATTTCCAGCAAAATACAAATTTTCCTGCAGAAAGCTTTGATTTTTTTGCTGACACTGCATTTCCTGCCTGAACACCATTCCAGACCAGCTCTACTGGCAACCTTGGTTTTGCCCTTATAAAACTTTTGGGGTTGGATTTACATGGGTGGTGTGACTCATATTCACATCACTGAGATCATGACCAAGCCCAAGTGAATGGATCATAAGTCCCATCCCCACCCCACCCCCTCAGGAGATGGCAGCTGGGATATTAGCGTGTTTCCTCATGCAAGCAGCATGGTGCTGTATGTTCTTCTGAACTGCATGACGGAAATGCTGGAACATCCACACTGACATCCAAGGGCCCTGCTTATGGAGTTGCTACAAATGGTGGTGAAGGAACCAGGAACCCCAGGGCAGGTGCCTGCTTGGCTGAGTGGGTACCGCCTTCACTCTGCAACTGCAGTCATAGCAGTGGCTGGAGTCGGCTGATTTGAACAATTGGTGCTGAGTCTCTATTTTGCATTCGTTAAGCTCTGTACGCAATTAATTGAAATAATAACTTCATGGTCCCCCGCTGTGTGTTTGCTGCTCCGTGTCACAGTCTGCGACTGCATCTGCTGAGAGACACACTTTCTTATGCCAGTTTACAAAGAGCAACACGGGGCTGAGATAAGCTTGAGCTGGGGGAGAGGCTCTGGTTTGGCGCTCAGAGCTGCTGCCGGTCAAGTCTGATTCTTAATCCCTTAATCCCAACCTTGAATGTTAATATTATCTATGCTAGGACCTCAGACTGTTTCCAATGGGTCCTTTGCCACATGATCTGGCTGGCAGGTACAAAATGAACAGAGACACACAGTATGTGTCCCCACCACTCCCTGATTCTGTTGACTATCGGACATTTTGCTCAGCTCGGGTAGTTATTGGTCTGGGAATTTTAGCAAGTGCTGCCCACGCACAGACTGCCCTTGTTCTGAAGAGTTTACAGTCTAAGGGCCTAATCCTGCAGCAGGGTCCCTGTAGGGCCATCACGAAATCAGTGGGGCTCAGTGCAGGTGTGGGGTCTGCCTGTGCGGGTCTGAGAAGACAGATTGTTGGGGAGAAGGATAAATATCCAGGGTAAAGTTTTCAAAAGCCTGTTTTTCAGAAGAGACTTAAGAAACTAAGCCGTAAAAATAGGTTCCTAAGTCAGTTGGATGTTTCTGAAGCTGTTACCCACATAACAACAAAACACCTCTCCCCCCCACGCACACACAATCACTTTCATTGGCTGCTCTCAACTAAGTCATTATCAGCTGACCAGTTTCACTTCCTATTTCTAATAACTTTCGCTGCCCGGTCTCCATGCACTAGCCCAAGGATGGTGAATGTGGGCCCACAACCTTGGCTGCAGGGGAAATGTTTAAATCTTAAAAGGAAACCACCCGAGTGATTTCATTCATACTAGGTCCTTATTAAACCAAACCAAGCACAGAGGTTTGAGCTATGCTGGCTGTCCGCACATACCGTGAGTCTAGTGTTCTGGGTAGTCCCAAAATTCTGATCTCTCTGGAATAAACAAAGTTTCTGGGAAAGTGATTCCTCACCCCCATCCCCTTGTTCCGGTAGCTTTTTTTTTTTTTGCTAGTGCATCCTGTTACAGAAGGAGGTGGGAGCATGTAAGAGAATCGGGGGCCCGAAACCTCTTCCCCTTGCAATGCTCATAGCAGGTGCAAGCAGCTACAAAATTCTGTTCTTCTACAGTTGATCACTTCCCTGCTCACTCCCCTTCCCAGCTGCCCAGCCAGCTCCCTCTTTCTTGCCAGCTTGTGTCTCTTGTGGCAGCCAAGAATTCACTTTCTAATCTCTAAAAAAGAACAGGAGTACTTGTGGCACCTTAGAGACTACAAGTACTCCTGTTCTTTTCGCGGATACAGACTAACACAGCCATTACTCTGAAACCTTCTAATCTCTGCCATCCAGTTGCAAACTCTCTCCCTCTCCCTCACATGCTACACGTACCTTTTGGGATCTGGGGTTGTTGTTTGCTGTAAGTGTGATGTAAAGATGTCTTCTTCCTGTCAGGTGTGGTGAGGGGGCTTAGGAGTTGGTATGTCAAGTGCTGCTGTGACCCAGTGAGGTAAACTAGAACATGAGAACGGCCAGACTGGGTCAGGTCAAAGGTTCATCTAGCCCATTATCCTGTCTTCCAATGTCAGGTGCTCCAGAGGGAATAAACAGAACAGGTAACCATCGAATGATCCATCCCTTATCACCCATTCCCAGCTTCTGGCAAACAGAGGTTTAGAGACACCAGAGCATGGAGTTGTGTCCCTGACCACTTTGGCTAATAGTCTTTGGTGGACCTATCCTCCATGAACTTATCTACTTCCTTTATGAATGCCTCTTTTTTTGGCCTCCATAACATCCTCTGGCACCAGTTCCACAGGTTGACTGTGCGCTGTGTGAAGAAAAAAGTTCCTTTTTTTGTTTTAAACCTGCTGCCTGTTAATTTCATTTGGTGACCCTTAGTTCTTGTGTTATGAAGGAGTAAATAACACTTCCCTATTCACTTTTTCCACTACAATCACAATTTTATAGACCTTTATCATATCCCCCTTAGTCATCTCTTTTCCAAGCCGAAAAGTTCCAGTCTTATTAATCTCTCCTCATGTGGAAGCTGTTCCAAACAGCTCATCATTTTTGCTGCCCTGCTCTGTACCCTGTCCATTTCCAATATATATTATTTGGCCAGATCTGCACGCAGTATTTCAGGTGTGGGTGTACCATGGATTTATATAGTGGTATTGTGCAGGGCTGTCAATTTATCACAGTTAACTTGCACGATTAACTCAAAAAAATTAATCGCAATTAAAAAAATGAATGGCAATTAATCACAGTTTTAATCGCACTGTTAAACAATCAAATACCAATTGAAATGTGTTGAATATTTTTGGATATTTTTCTACACTTTCAAATATATTGATTTCAGTTACACAGACTGCAGAGTGTACCGTGCTCACTTTGTATTATTATTTTTATTACAAATATTTGCACTGTAAAAATGATAAACAGAAGAAATAGTATTTTTCAATTCGCCTCATACCAAGTACTGTCGTGCAGTCTCTTTACTGTGAAATTGCATCTTACAAATGTAGATTTGTTTTCTTACATAACAACACTCGAAAAAACCAAAACACTGCAAACCTTTAGCACCTACAAGTCCTTTAAGTTCTCCCTCTTGTTCAGCCAATTGCTAAGACAAACATTTATGGGAGATAATGCTGCCCACTTCTTGTTTACAATGCCACCAGAAAATGAGACCAGGCTTTCGCATGGCACTTTTGTAGCCAGCATTGCAAGGTATTTACGTGCCAGATACACTAAACATTTGAATGATCCTTATGCTTCAGCCACCGTTCCAGAGGACATGCTTCCATGCTCATGACACTTGTTAAAAAAATGTGTTAATTAAATTTCTGATTGAACTCCTTGGGGAAGAATTGTATGTCTCCTGCTCCGTTTCACCCGCATTCTGCCATGAATTTTGTGTTATAGCAGTCTTGGATGATGACCCAGCACATGCTGTTTGATTTAAGAACACTTTCACTGCAGATTTGAAAAAACGAAAAGAAGGTACCAATGTGAGATTTCTAAAGACAGCTACAACAATCGACCCAAGGTTTAAGAATCTGAAGTGCCTTAAAAAATCTGACTGGGAGGAGGTGTGGAGCATGCTTTCAGAAGTCTTAAAAGAGCAACCCGAACCACCAAAACAGAAAATCAACCTTCTGTGGGTGGCATCTGACTCAGATGATAAAAATGAACATGCATTGGTCCATACTGCTTTGGATTGTTATCGAGCAGAAACAGTCATCAGCATGGATGCATGTCCCCTGGAATGGTGGCTGACTCATGAAGGGACATATGAATCTTTAGCCCATGTGGCACGTAAAAATCTTGCGACACCAGCTACAACAGTGCCATATGAATGTCTGGTCTCACTTTCAGGTGACGTAAACAAGAAGTGGGCAGCATTATCTCCTGCAAATGTACACAAACTTGTTTGTGAGAGCAACTGGCCAAACAGGGAGCAGGACTGAGTGGACTTGTAGGCTCTAAAGTTGTACATTGTATTATTTATGAGTGCAGTTATATTTTGTACATAATTCTATAGCTGTAAGTTCAACTTCCATGATAAAGAGATTGCACTACAGTACTTGCATGAGGTGAATTGAAAGACTAATTCTTTTGTTTTTACGGTGCAAATATTTGTAATAAAAAATAACTATAAAGTTAGCATTGTACACTCTGTATTCTATGTAGTTGAAATCAATATATTTGAAAATGTAGAAAACATCCAAAAAATTTTAAATAAATGGTATTCTATTGTTTAACAGCCTGATCAATCGTGATTAATTTTTGTAAGCACTTGACAGCCCTAATTATGATATTTTCTGTCTTATTTTCTATCCCTTTCCTAATGGAAACAGCTGGATGATGGTGCTCCGGTTGGGACTAATGGTGGTAAGGAACTGAGGACTGCTAGGCAAGGCTGCCCTCACAGTGGTTTCCTGGCATTTTTCCCTTCAAGGAAAATAGTAGGACGGGGGCGAGTGGGATCTCAAAACTGACAGATCTCTGGAGACCTGCTCAGATCCTGAGGCATCTGTATATGCCCTGTGCCCCTACTCCTAAGCCCCACATTGCCAGGGGAAACTCTGCCTTCTCCTGGACCTTTGGTGTCTCAGGGCTTGCCTACATGTAACACGGACAGACCCTGGTCATCGATGGGTGGATAGAACCTGGGACCTCTGGAGCTCCGTCTACTGAAGGAGCTAAAAGCCATACAGCTGTTGAAGGCTGTAGAGCAGACTCATTAATCTCTCTCTCTCTCTCTCTCTCTTTAAGTGGTCTCGGTGTCACTAGAGGGACAGACACCACAGCCAGAAGGTGTGTGGGTTACCTACACTTTGAACGCTCTGACCAGCTCTATTGGTGCCACTTACTGTAGGTTTTCTGTACTAGTCTGCAAGGGGAGGTCTCTGCCCTGAGACAACCCCTTCAAGGCTGGATTTGCTCTGACAGTAGCTCACCGCAGTGTGACGGAGCAGCCTGACCCACAAGGGTAATAGAAGACACTGCTGAAGATTACAGCATCAGGGTGGCAAGTGGACTTGTACATAAGAAAATAAGAACATAAGAACGGCCGTACCAGGTCAGACCAAAGGTCCATCTAGCCCAGTATCTGTCTACCGACAGTGGCCAATGCCAGGTGCCCCAGAAGGAGTGACCCTAACAGGTAATGATCAAGTGATCTCTCTCCTGCCATCCATCTCCATCCTCTGACAAACAGAGGCTAGGGACACCATTCCTTAAGCATCCTGGCTAATAGCCATTTATGGACTTCACCACCATGAATTTATCCAGTTCCCTTTTAAACATTGTTATAGTCCCAGCCTTCACAACCTCCTCAGGTAAGGAGTTCCACAAGTTGACTATGCACTGTGTGAAGAAGAACTTCCTTTTATTTGTTTTAAACCTGCTGCCTATTAATTTCATATGGTGACCCCTAGTTCTTGTATTATAGGAATAAGTAAATAACTTTTCCTTATCCACTTTCTCCATATCACTCATGATTTTATATACCTCTATCATATCCCCTCTTAGTCTCCTCTTTTCCAAGCTGAAGAGGCCTAGCCTCTTTAATCTTTCCTCATATGGGACCCTCTCAAAACTCCTAATCATTTTAGTTGCCCTTTTCTGAACCTTTTCTAGTGCTAGAATATCTTTTTTGAGGTGAGGAGACCACATCTGTACACAGTATTCGAGATGTGGGCGTACCATGGATTTATATAAGGGCAATAATATAATATATAATATATAATAATAATATAATCTCAGTGTTATTCTCTATCCCCTTTTTAAGGATTCCTAACATCCTGTTTGCTTTTTTGACCGCCTCTGCGCACTGCGTAGACATCTTCAGAGAACTATCCACGATGACTCCAAGATCTTTTTCCTGACTCGTTGTAGCTAAATTAGCCCCCATCATTGTATGTATAGTTATGTATAACCCCCCATTGTATGTATAGTTGGGGTTATTTTTCCCAATGTGCATCACTTTACATTTATCCACATTAAATTTCATTTGCCATTTTGTTGTCCAATCACTTAGTTTTGTGAGATCTTTTTGAAGTTCTTCACAATCTGCTTTGATCTTAACTATCTTGAGTAGTTTAGTATCATCGGCAAACTTTGCCACTTCACTGTTTACCCCTTTCTCCAGATCATTTATGAATAAATTGAATAGGATTGGTCCTAGGACTGACCTTTGGGGAACACCACTAGTTACCCCTCTCCATTCTGAGAATTTACCATTAATTCCTACCCTTTGTTCCCTGTCTTTTAACCAGTTCTCAATCCATGAAAGGACCTTTCCTTTTATCCCATGACAGCTTAATTTACATAAGAGCCTTTGGTGAGGGACCTTGTCAAAGGCTTTCTGGAAATCTAAGTACACTATGTCCACTGGATCCCCTTGTCCACATGTTTGACCCCTTCAAAGAACTCTAATAGATTAGTAAGACACGATTTCCCTTTACAGAAACCATGTTGACTATTGCTCAACAGTTTGTTTTTCTCTGTGTCTGACAATTTTATTCTTAACTATTGTTTCGACTAATTTGCCCGGTACCGACGTTAGACTTACCGGTATGTAATTGCCGGGATAACCTCTAGAGCCCTTTTTAAATATTGACGTTACATTAGCTAACTTCCAGTCGTTGGGTACCGAAGCCGATTTTAAAGGACAGGTTACAAACCTTAGTTAATCGTTCCGCAACTTCATATTTGAGTTCTTTCAGAACTCTTGGGTGAATGCCATCTGGTCCCGGTGACTTGTTAATGTTGAGTTTATCAATTAATTCCAAAACCTCCTCTAGTGACACTTCAATCTGTGACAGTTCCTCAGATTTGTCACCTACAAAAGCCGGCTCACGTTCGGGAATCTCCCTAACGTCCTCAGCTGTGAAGACTGAAGCAAAGAATTCATTTTGTTTCTCCGCAATGACTTTATCATCTTTAAGCGTTCCTTCTGTATTTCGATCGTCAAGGGGCCCCACTGGTTGTTTAGCAGGCTTCCTGCTTCTGATGTACTTAAAAAACATTTTGTTATTACCTTTGGAGTTTTTGGCTAGCCGTTCTTCAAACTCCTCTTTGGCTTTTCTTATTACACTCTTGCACTTAGGAGCACAAACACTGCCAGCTTTTCTATTTGCCTCAGTAGGATTTGACTTCCACTTTTAAAGGAAGTCTTTTTATCTCTCACTGCTTCTTTTACATGGTTGGTAAGCCACAGTGGCTCTTTTTTAGTTCTTTTACTGTGTTTCTTAATTTGGGGTATACATTGAAGTTGGGCCTCTATTATGGTGTCTTTAAAAAGGGCCCATGCGACTTGCAGGGATTTCACTTCAGTCACTGTACCTTTTAACTTTTGTTTAACTAACCTCCTCATTTTTGTACAGTTCCCTCTTTTGAAATTAAATGTCACAGTGTTGGGCTGTTGAGATGTTCTTCCCACCACAGGGATGTTGAATGCTATTGTATTATGGTCATTATTTCCAAGCGGTCCTGCTATAGTTACCTCTTGGACCAGCTCCTGCGCTCCACTCAGGATAAAATCTAGAGTTGCCTCTCCCCTTGTGGGTTCCCGTACCAGCTGCTCCATGAAGCAGTCATTTAAAGTATCGAGAAATTTTATCTCTGCATTTCGTCCTGAAGTGAATTTGGGTTTAATGAGAGGATGGCACTAGAGTTACAAAAGCCTTTTGTTCTAAACCTATTGACCAAAGCCAAGCTCGCCAACCTTTAAATATCATTCATAAACCTTACAGGCAGATGGGACAATTCTGATCATCTAGTTTGATCTCCTGCATGGCACAGACCTGAGATCCCTCCCAGGGCTGGCTGCATCGAGCCCATGCCTCTGTCTGAGCTGCAGCATTGCAAGAGAAATCCAGTCTTGGCCAGGGCCGCCCGGTGGAGGGGGCAAGTGGAGCAATTTCCCCCTGGCCCTGCAAGCCCTGGTCCGGCGGCGCTCTGGGTCTTTGGCGGCATTTCGGCAGGGGCCCTTCAGTGCTGCAAAGATGCGGAGCGACTGAAAGGCCCCCCGCCGCCGAAATGCCGCCAAAGACCCAGACCGCTGCTGGGTGAGTACAGGCACCACAGTTCCCCTGCTTTGTCCCAGGCTCCCTGAATCCTCTGGGCAGCCCTGGTCTTGGCTGAAAGACCTCAAGGGATGATGCCTCCACCACAGCACTAGGTTAGTCACAATTTAAAGCCAGACTTGTCCCTGGACGGGCTCGACGCACCAACTCCATGGTTAACAGCTGAGCAGGCTCATTGGTTGTGCCACAGAGAAACAGCTAGCTAGGCTGTGCTTATTTCAGGGCACCATGGTACTAGAAACTGTAGGAGAGAAAAGCAACCAGCATGATCTGAGAGATGGAGAGGATTGACTTTGTGAGGAAGGACTAAAAGGAGCTCAATCCGTGCAGCCTAGCTTAGTGATGGCTGAAAGGAGGGGATGCACAGGGGACAGGCTGTGAAAACAAAAGGGGCTACGTGGAAAAGAAGGAGGAGTTTTTTGGTTTGGTGTAAGAGGATGTAACTTGGCGCATGTTGAGATACAACTGAGCCAGGGAAAATTTCAGCTGAATTATCAGGAAGAAATTCCTGATGGGGAGGACAATGGTAATGGATAAAAGAGAATTCTGAACAAAAAATTATTGATTGCGTTCAAAAAGTTTCCCGAAACCTTACGATTTTTTTCCAACAAAGTGATTTGAAAGGGAAAACGTTCATTTTGATTCAAATCACAACCCAAACATTTTGGTTTTGTCCTGCTCCCTTTTTTCCTTCCCCCTTCCTTCCCCTCCCCACAGTGCAAAAGGAGGAGTGAGACAATGCCAAGGAAACATTCAGCTGTGACAGCGTGGCCCTAGGGGAAAGAGTCTGATACTCAGACAGCTGTGGAAGCGTGGCAATGGTTGAGCACAGTAACTCACGACATTAAGGGTTATGTCTACACTGTGATAAAGGACCCGCAGCTGGCCCAGGTCAGCTGATTTGGACTCACAAGGCCTGGGCTGCAGGGCTATAAAAGTGCAGTGTAGATATTCAATTTCAGGCTGGAGTCCGGGCTCCGGGACCCTCCCCTTTGTGGGGTTTCAGAGCCCAGGCTCCAGCCTGAGCCCAAATGTCTACACTGCAGTTTCATAGCCCCACAGACCGACTCAGCTGACCCGGGCCAGCTGTGGGTCTTTTACTGCAGTGTAGACATATGTTAAGGAATCTGATGGCCCAGGAGCTGGCTAGTAGATATGGCACCAGAACGTAAGAATGGCCAGACTGGATCAGACCAAAGGTCCACCCAGCCTAGTATCCTGTCTGCCAACAGTGACCAATGCCAGGTGTCCCAGGGGGAGTGAACCTAACAGTAATGATCAAGTGATCTCTCTCCTGTCATCCATGTCCACCCTCTGACAAACAGAGGCTAGGGACACCATTCCTTACCCATCCTGGCTAATAGCCAGCAATGGATTTAACCTCTATGAATTTATCCTGTTCTCTTTTAAACCCTGTTATAGTCCTAGCCTTCATAACCTCCTCAGGCAAGGAGTTCCACAGGTTGTCTGTGTGAAGAAGAACTTCCTTTTATTTGTTTTAAACCTGCTACTCGTTAATTTCATTCGGTGGCCCCTACTTCTTATGTTATGGGGACAAGTAAATAATTTTTCCTTATTCCCTTTCTCCACACCACTCATGATTTTATACATCTCTATCATATCCCCCCTTAGTGTCCTCTTTTCCAAGCTGAAAAGTCCTAGCCTCTTTAATCTCTCCTCATATGGAACCCATTCAAAATCCCTAATCATTTTAGTTGCCCTTCTTTGAACCTTTTCTAGTGCTAGAATATCTTTTTTGAGGTGAGGAGACCACATCCATAAGCAGTATTCAAGCTGTGGGCGTACCATGGATTTATATACGGGCAATAATATATTCTCAGTCTTATTCTCTATCCCCTTTTTAATGATTCCTAGCATCCTGTACTAGACATTGAGAGGTGATTCATGGACAGACCCCTCCAGGACAGGGTAGACCCACCTAAGGGAAGTTTGTCCTGCTTTAATTGCAGGGCTCAATCCAGATTCTCCTCTGACTTACACTAATTTTTATGCCACTGAGATATACCTGGTGAATCATAGAATATCAGGGTTGGAAGGGACCTCAGGAGGTATCTAGTCCCACCCCCTGCTCAAAGCAGAACCAATTCCCAACTAAATCATCCCAGCCAGGGCTTTGTCAAGCCTGACCTTAAAAATCTCCAAGGAAGGAGATTCCACCACCTCCCTAGGGAACCCATTCCAGAATCATTACATCAGTATTGAAGACCCAAGGAAACATGTGCTTTTGCCCATCCCTGTTGAGCAACATGCTTCAGCATGGACTGAAGTCCCACTAAGATGGACGCAGTTGAAGCACATATGTAAAGTTTCATAGAGTTTAAGGCCAGAAGGAACCATCAGATCATCCAATCTGATCTTCTGTATACCACAGGCCATTACGTTTCACCCAACACACCTATATTAAGCCCAAAGACTTTAGTGGGACTAAAGCATTTCAAACCTCAGGAGTCTAAACAATGTGCCACAGATAGAAGAGGAAACACCAATGCCCCTGCGATGGCAGGGAACGGATTAGGTGAGACACGCCCGGATAACCCCAGCAAGCGATCCATGCACCATGCTGGAGAGGAAGACGAAAAAAAACCAAGGTTCCTGCCAGTCTGAGCTGGAGGAAAATTCCTTCCTGACCCCAAATCTGGCGATTAGTTGGACCCCGAGCCAGTCATCTAGGATGACGATTCTGTTCCCACCTCGGAACGTTACTCTGCCCTGCTAAGAACATGCTAAAGTTTTTTGCTGAATCTGGGCCTAAATCAGGAAGAACTCAGTGACATTGGGGGGAGGGATAGCTCAGCGGATTGAGCATTGGCCTGCTAAACCCAGAGTTATGAGTTCAATCCTTGAGGGGCCACTTAGGGAGCTTGGGCAAAATCAGTACTTGGTCCTGCTAGTGAAGGCAAGGTGCTGGGCTTGATGACCTTTCAGGGTCTCTTCCAGTTCTATGAGATAGGCAGGTATATCCCAGTGGCATTAAAAACTAGTGTAAATCAGAGGAGAATCTGGTTTGAGGCCTGGAATTAAAGCAGGACAAACTTCCCTTAGGTGGGTCTACCCTGTTCTGGAGGGGCCTGTCCTAGGAGTTCATAGGTGATTCACAGACAATTTGTTCATATCATGAGCTTCGAGATTCAACAAGGGGCCAGTTAGTTCTATCTGGGACTCCTACTGTCCAGCTGGGAGCAGAGCCAAGAGCCATCTCCCTCTGGTGGAAGGATGTCTTCTCTCTGTCACTGCCAGGACTCCTGGGTTCTATTCTGAACTTTGCCCATGACCTGTCGTGTGGCCATAGGCAACTGGCTCCACCTACATGAGTCTCGGATTGCCAGGGGCTGGGGGAGAGATCCATGATTCAGAAGGTGAAGGCCAGAGGGTCAATGAATGGAGGCTGGGAGTGTGCAGTGAAGTCCTGAGATGGAAGGAGTGACTGATGTGTCCTGTCCTAAATGGTTGAGTGCTCCCCTCCCTGAGCTGGGGGCTGCATGGCCAATGGGACGCACTCACAGGAAGCCGAGGGAAATGCTGCATGCCCCACAATTCAACGCACTGATGATCAGAGCCAAACACACCACAAACCTTTGGGGCAAAGGGCCGAGGAATTTGGCCTGGGGAAAATCTGACAGCAAAGGAAGCATGGCCGAGCAGCTGGGTTGTTGGACTGAGACTCAGGAGAGTTCTATTCCCAGCTCTGCCACTGCCGTGCTCTGTGACCTTGGTCAAGTCACTTTTCCTCTCTGAACCGCCATTTCCCCTCCCATCTTTTGTCTACCTTGTCTATTTAGATGGCTGAGGCAAAGCAGGGACTGTCTCTCACAAGTGCCTAGCACAATGGGGCCTGGATCTTGCTTAGAGCCACCAGACACTCCTATAACACAAACAGCAATAAAACAACAGAGCACAGGTGTCACCAACTCACCCTACCTTTGCCAGCCTCAATGTCCCAGTGCCAACTTCCCAAGTGGAACTTCACGCTGGTATAAGGAATCAGCCCCAGAAATGGACGTCTCTTCTTTATCCACCAGCTTGGAAATATTTTAGAATCACATATGAAAGCACAGACCCGAAAGACTTGCTCCCAAGCCTCGTTTTGCTGGATGGAGCGGAAGTCACAGGTGGATTTCTTTTGACAGTCGTGAAAACCCTGCTGTTGTTCAGCTTTGCTACCTCCTTACCCTTATTCTCTGGTAGCACTTAGAAGCGCCAGCCAAGATCCGGGCCCTACTCTGCTGCATGCTGCACTGACACATAGTAAGAGACAGTCCCTGCCCCAAAGAGCTTGCAAACAGTCTGAACAACCAGGTCAGACAATAAATGGGGGGAAACTGAGTCACAGGCAGAGGGAGGGACATGACTAATGTCACACAGCAGGACAGTGGCAGAGCCAGAGTTATACCCTGGATGTCCTAATTGCCAATCCACTGCCCTGGCCAGTGGCCCATGCTGCCTTTCCGTAGGGGGTTATATGAACCCCTCGCTATAACATCTGGCCACCCCAAAGATAAAACAATAACAAGGATCTCTCCCATCCTGCAGCCCCAGGAGGAAGGTCATTTTTCGTGGCTGTTTCTTGCACCCTTTCCTTGGGAAGAGAGACACCTGCTTTTCTAATGGAGAAAATGACTCCATAGGATTGATATATATATTTTTTTTGATCCCCGAGTGTACCTTTCTGAAGCTCTTCTGCCGACTGAGCACCCCCCCCCGCACCTGGCCCACATCCAGGCCTGCTGGGATGACAGACACTGGCAGGACAGACTGCCTGTTCCCTTCCAACCTCACCACCGCAGCTGGACCTAAATCCAAACCAACTCTAATCCATCCCCAAGCAGGCCCTGCCAGTAGGTGGCACTGCAGGCAAGGAGAATTATTCCAGAGGCTGCTGTGAATGAGTGTCAGAAATCAATGAGGCAAAAGGCCTTTTGATTTTATTTATTTTCCTCCCGTGAGATGCAACTGGAGCATTAGTCCTCGCAGCTTTCAAAAGCAACCATCTTCACTGTTCTGTAATAGTCCCTTTTTGCCAGACAGAACATCCCTCTGCCTGTCGTGTGTGTGGCACGCACTCTGGAAATAGCAGCACAGCGCCTACACAATGTAAGAGGAATTGGTTTAAAAAGTCTTTCCCTGCCCTAGGGAGCTCACCTCCTGCTGTCTCTGCACAGCACTGGTTGTTATGCAGTTGTGTACCCCCCTTCCAGGCGCACAAAATGCTTCTGCCACAGCCTGCAGACTCAGCCGTGCATAAATACGATCACAACTTTTGTGTGACGCTTCATGCATACAATAAGTAAAAGTCACTTTAAAGTTCCAGCTTCGTTGGGGATCAGTTTGTAATGCAGAAATGTCACTGTCTGCAAGCTTTTTTGCTAGGACCAGTTTAAATCAAGAAGTCATACGGATATAGTGATTTTTTTCCTGTTGAAATTTCAATGTCAAAGGATCAAAATTTGGAAAATTTCACCCAGTTCTAATTTTTTGCCCAAGTTGGCTTGTTTTTGCATTAAAGTGACAATGGAAGGGATCGTTCCAATTTTTGTCAAAATGACCTCTCTTTTGCATCAAAGTGACTGGGGAAAGACTAATTTTCTCATGTTTTCACATAAGGTTGGATCTTTGGCTGAATGAAATTTACAGATTTTTGAGATCTTTTTTAACAATGATCCGTCTTTGCGAGTGGAAAAACATAGCACCCAACCACCTCAGCCACACCATCAGGGGCTCGTTCACCTGCACATCTACCAATGTGATATATGCCAGCATGTGCCAGCAATGCCCCTCTGCCATGTACATTGGCCAAACCGGACAGTCTCTACGCAAAAGAATAAATGGACACAAATCAGACATCAAGAATTGTAACATTCAAAAACCAGTCGGAGAGCACTTCATTCTGCCTGGACACTCAATAACAGACTGAAAAGTGGCAATTCTTCAACAACAAAAATTCAAAAACAGACTCCAATGAGAAACTGCAGAACTGGAATTAATTTGCAAACTGGACACCATCAAATTAGGCCTGAATAAAGACTGGGAGTGGCTGGGTCACTACAAAAACTAATTCCCCGCTGCTGATACTCACACCTTCTTGTCAATTTTTTGAAATGGGCGGCCTTGTTTACATTGGCCTCATTAGCACTACCAAAGTGATTTCCACCCCTTCTTGTCAACTATTGAGAATAGCCCACCTCCATCTTAATTGAACTGGATCGTTAGCAGTGACCCCCTTTGGTAAGGCAACTCCCATCTTTTCATATGCTGTGTATTTATATCTCCCTACTGTATGTTTCACTCCATGCATCTGATGAAGTGGATTCTAGCCCACGAAAGCTTATGCTCAAATAAGTTTGTTAGTCTCTAAGGTGCCACAAGGACTCCTCAATGTTTAAGCTAAAAACTAAATTTCATAGACTTTTCCGCCAGGTATCATAGGGTTTTCGCTACCTTTCAGGAATGCATGACTAAAAATCTGGAATCATGACCATTTTATGTTTCACTATGAATATTTTGCATAGCTCTGGTGTCATCTTGGCAAATTCCAGGTTAATTTTCTATTGGCCAATATATCAGTGTTTAGGTTTCATGGTGGTGAGTACCTCACAGCAGCTAGCCCGGAACCATGTGGTCCCAGAACAGGTGACATGAATCATCTCCATGTGGGTAGAAACTTTATGGTTCTCATATAAAAAATAAATGGGTGTCCTGCTTAGGGAGGTGGCAAAATACTCAGAGCTGGCTGGCAATATTTAAACAAAATGGGTTTTGTTGGAAAATGTCAATTCATTGAAACAGAAACTGTGGGAAAGGGCTACGCCTGACAATTTCGCACTTCGAAAAGATCTTGAAAAAAGTTTTGAACTTGTCAAAATGTCCAGTTTCAACATTTTCTAAGGTTTCATCGAAACTTGCTCATTTTCTAAGTGGAAAAGTTCTGTTTTCTCACTTGGAAATATGTTCACTTTTGAAATGTACATTGATTTATAATGTAAGAAATTATAAGAGGTAAAAATCAAAAGAAAACATTTTAGAAGTATCTAAATGAAATGGTTCAATTGACCCAGTCCAATTTTTTTTTTCTGATTTTTGGTTTGAGAAATTTTTTGAGATTTCAGGAAAAAATATTGATGAAATCTCAAAAATTCTCTCCAGACAGGAAAAACATTTCTCACCCAGTTCAATTCAGAGCCCTTCTTGGTGATTTTACGAGCTCCTCTGCTCTTGCCTTAGCAGCTGGCCTATTTTCACAGGACAGGGCCATTTTTCCTTGAAGAATTCTCACTCCTTTGAAAGCCCTTTGAATTCAGAGGATATTTACTCTGGATATTTTGTCACTACTCTGCGCCCTGGCCCCTGTGATTTTAGGGCTGTCGTCAGCCAGCAGAACTGAGGAGCGTGGGGAAGGCAGCAAGGGTTGGGGTGGATTCTTCATCGCTGACAGGGATTAAATCAAGAGTGGCTGTTTTTCTAAAAGATCTGCCCTAGGAATTGTTTTGGGGCAGGCCTCTGGCCTGTTCTCTACAGGAGGTCTGATGAGATGATTACAATGGTCCCTTCTGGCCTTGAAATCTATGAATCTGTGAAATAGCACGGACATCAGTCTCTTGGTGCTGGTCCCAGCTCTGGGCCTGAGAGGAGGGGGAGATGCAGAGACCAGACGCTTATGGCGATGGGCCCATAGAGAGGTGCTGAATCAAGGGGGTGTGGCGGGGATGAGTGAAAGGGAAAGGGACATGGAAGAGGACAAGGGGGGAAGGAGTAAGAGCAGGAAGATGACAACGGAGCTGTGGGCAACAAGAATGTCCAGGAGCAGAGAAGGGAGAATTTCATTTATCCCTTCCTGAGGGTGCTGAGGAACAGAGGTACCTACAGTCCCTGCCCTGTGAAGCCCCTTGTCTGAGCAATACCGAGTTTAGAGCCACAGGCGTCCTTTCAGTGAGCTTTTGATCAGGTGTTCATGCAGGTTTTAACGAACACTCTGAGAACAGGAAGCCAGAGTGAATGAATAAAACAATGCATCAAATGAACAGCGGGGAAAGGGAACACGGCAACCCACTAAGACTGGGAGGGGGGCCTGGTTCATGGGCGGGGGCAGGGAAGGGAGCGGGGCCTGTCTAGACTGGGGACATGAGTAGTGGTTTAGCGATTCCATGCAGCACCCCAGGGCAGCACTATGGAGTTGACATTGACACAGACATGCAGGACAGTTGGTTGGGACATGGGAAGACAATTTCCTGAAAAAATGTTGACATTTCCAAGGTGTTTCCATCTCAGCGAGTTTGAAATGGGCCCATTTCTCACTATGCTTTCCATCGTATCTTTTTACCAAAATCTCTAGCTTGTCGAAAACCTTCCCACCCCCAGAAGAAAATACACTTTCTGGTTCAAAATGAAAACATTTTGAAAATAAATTTGGCAAAATTAAAATGATGGGTAAGGGTGATATTTTTTCACAGAAGTTTTGTGTGTGGAAAACAGCCACTTTTTGACTAAACACCTTTTTTGGGGAAAAATCCCGAAAGCTCCAATCCCCTGGTACAGCCACACTGCCTTGCCTGCTGCAGGAGTGGGTCTGTTGGGTGGGTCCAGGCTCTGAAAGAGAAGGATATTTAGATCCCCAGCCTGCTCAAGAAGTGGCAGAAGCGCTGGGATGAATCAGAGCTCGCATGGCAGGTAGGGTGGCAGTGCCCATCTGGCTCTCTCTGGCAAAGGAAAGAAAGGAAATGAGGAATTGGAGAAAGTGGGGAAGTTAAAATAAATACAGCTAGAGAATCCCATTGCTTTTCAGTGTGTGCACCTGAGGCAGAACTCTCCCAACCCTCCCACTGCTAGTGGTTTTCCCCCATGGTGCTTAGACACCAAGGAGGTGATAAGCAGCTTAGCAATTCCACAGAGAGAGAGAGAGAGTGTGTGTGTGATTTGGGGGAGTATACATCCTTTTGGCGGAGGGGGTTTTAATATTCACCTCCTCCTCCTAAATTTGAGCACTAGAATTAGAGAAGAACAAAACCCCTGGGGGAATGTAGCTTTTTAAAAGATCACGCCCGAGACTGGGGCTTGATTCTCCTTCTCTTCACACCAGTATGACTCCAGGGAACCGGATGAGTATCTCCTACACCACACGCTGGATATGTCTACGCTTCAACTAGACACCCACAGCTGCTGGCCTGTGCCAGCCGACTAGGGCTTGTGGGGCTCTGGCTGCAGGGCTGTTTCATTGCTGTGGGGCTGGAGCCCGAACTCTGGGGCCCTTCCCACTGGAGCCCTGCACAGGACCAGTGTATATCCCTGCAATGGGACTGGGATCCTGCGGGGCCTGCAGGATCCGCTGCCATGATAGTGGGAGCGGATGGGAGAAGGATTAAAAATGGTCGGGAGCAGGGCTCTGCCTCCTGCCTCCCACTCTATAAAGGAGATGACAATCAGGTCCATTAGTGTTTAACCCTGCTAGGGCTGGTGGCCCAGTATCCAAAATGTTGACCAAAAAAAACCCCAATTGTGAAAATGTTCATGGAAATTTTTCCTATTGTCTTCCCAGCTCTCAAGGCCAGAGGGGGACCACAGTGATTATTGAGTCTGACACCCTGTAGAGCACAGGCCCCCAAACAATTCCCAGAGCTGGTCTGCCCATCTCCAGCAATAGGTTCAAACTGCATCTTGGCTGTTTGCTTTCAGATACATCCAAACCCTAAACCAACTTGACGGCTTGGACAAAAGGGTGTGGGGGTTGCTATTCAGAGAACCATGGGACTGGGTGAGTGCCGGGCCTGTTGCCTGGTGAAAGGGATTCAGGGAGGGGTTATAACAGAACGGGAGCTGAAAGTAGGTCCAGTCAGATAGAAAATGTAGGGCATTATGTTCCTGCTGTTAACTCCTCAGTCTCAGCCCAGCTCCCTCCCTCTGATTGCCTAACATCGGTGGGTCTGTCTGTCTGTCGGGGTGGTTTTTCCTCCTAGCGGAGTTCTTTCAAAAAATAATTACTCTTGGGTATTTATCACCATAGTATCTGAGCGCTTCATAGTCTTTTCGTGTATTTATCCTCACAACACGGTTGTGAGCAGGGGTGCTGGAACAATTGTATAGTGGGGGTGCTGAGAGCCATTGAACCAAACTGTAAACCCGGCATGTAATGGAAACCACTTCAAGCCAGGGGGCGCCACAGTACCCTTAGTTCCAGCACCTGTGCCTGTGAGGCAGGGCAGTGCTGTTAGACCCATTGTACAGATGGAGAACTGAGGCAGAGAGACGCTAAGTGCCTTGCCCTAGGTCACCCAGGGAGCTGGTGGGATAGCAGGGTATTGAGCTGTGGTCTCCCAGGTGGTAGGTTAGTGCTGTAACCACTGGGCAAGCTGCCTTCTCTTGGTGCACAAGAGGGTGTATCTGAAGTGGCCAGGGATTAGATTTGCATCTCCTCATGCACACTTCCCCACAAAGGACGCAGGGCAGGCTGCCAGGTGCCGGGGAGCGACATCTGTGTGTTTGGGGGCAAGGCAAGCTGCTTCTGTCAGGGGAAGAGCACTTGCAGCTCACCTCCTTCTCCCAAAGGGCCAAACGCACGGCCCGAGGCAGATGTCTTTTATAGGCAAAGCGCTTGCAATGCAGAAGGTTCCAGGGGGACCGCAAACTGGTTTGCAGGCTCCCGGGCTGCTTCCAGGCCAGACACAGGGACCATAAACGCTCCCATAAAAATGTTTGCTTTCCAGTAGGTTTGTGCTCATCGTGGCTGGGGGTGCTGCACCGTGGTTGCCGAAGCCTGCTTTTCCCAACCTCTGGAGTCAGCGGTCTGAGTCAGTGCTGTGGCTGATAGAAGGATGCATGGAGTCTTGCGTATACATGGCCAGATGGCAATTCCCCCACACCGCTCACTGAATCACACCCTGTGGGTATGTGGACAAACACCCACTCTTGGCATAAACATGGTTCAGTTTGCACACTGAAACAAGGAAGCCACATGCTTCTGTTCACTCTCACACACAAACACGGAGAAGGCTTGTGTGGACCCACGGAGAATGCACACGGGGACACACACACACAAAGATAGCGACAGCTGTTTCACACAGTGAAAGCCACAGCAAGAACCTAATGAGGATGAGGTGAAGTGGCACATAAAATAATCTCTCAAGCCATGACTGCTGAGGAATTTTAATCAGTCCAGGAGTAGCGGCAGGCTGTGGAGTTCCTTTTCTTACAGTCTCTTCATGATCTGCCTTTCTCTCTTTCTCCCTCTTGTTTCCTGCATGCAACTTTCTCGGAGAACGTGAGCTGGTTTGGCTGGTAAATAGCTGGCTGGTTTCTTGGCTCCTGTGTTCTGTTGCTTCTTTCCTGATAAGTCTTACTTGCTGGTATGTGATATATTAGGTCAGCTATTTCTGTGCATCCTCTGTATTTTTCCTGGCCACTGTTTATTCCCTCCCCCTCACCCCCGAATCTCTTTTGTGCATAAGATGGAAACAAGGATCCAAGCCCGATTTGCTAAGTTGCTGTTCACCTGAAGCCCTGCAGGGAATGTAGGGGTTGCTTTCCCCCCGGCCCCCCTCCACTCTGCTCCTTCCTCCTAGCAGCGAGATGCCCTCCTGGAAGGGGCTATTTCTGTAAATGTCTCAGGCGTGTGTTAGGGAATCGCATCTGCCCGGCCGCAAACCAGAGGGGCTGATGTTTTGTCCTGTTAAGCTGGGATGCTGGAGTGCACACACTAACTGGAGTTTTCCGTACAGATCATTGACCTTGGTGTTTTCCTTTAAATAAATGACTCCCCACAAATTGTTCCGCCAGCTGGCTGGATGGTTGACTAACCGCTGGATGAGGCAGTCAGTTGTTTGCCACAAGATCTGGAATAATTGGTTTGGAAAGATTTTGGCAAGATTCTCAACTGATGTAAATTTGGCTTTGTGGACTTCAATGCTTGTTCAACTGACACCAATGCTAATTACACCAGAGGGGATCTGGCCCATGGACTCCAGAGGAATCACAGCCAATTTACACCAGTTGGGAACCTGATGGGCAAGCGAGACTTTCTGATGATGATTCATCACGTTGACACCAACCGCCCAGCACTGCTAGCACTCCATGGCCCAGGTGCCCTCAGCAGAGGGACAAAGGACTTGAGGCTGGACTGTGGAGACCAAAATCCGCTCTTAGCTTTAAAGGTGGCCAGGGTGAATCATGTGTGGACAAAGCTTGCCCTGCTGCTGGGTGAATAACTGAGCACTTCAGTATCTAGGGCTGTCAGCCTGGCACTTCTCAGCGGCCTGAAATGCATTGTGTCTCAACTCTCCTCCCAGCTAACCCCTCTGTCCACGCCCAGCAGCTCTGTGTCTCCTGCTGTCTCTCCCTGTCTAAGTCACCCACTCCTATGGCTCTTGTCACCGTGGTTTCTGAATGCTTCCCGCCAGGCTCAGATCTTTTCCTTTCGTCGCTTTCTTTGTTTCTCTGGCACTGATCAGTTTCTGTGACAACTGAGCCTCGCTTTGCGCATGGGGCTGTTGCCAAATGGCTATTTACTTTTTCATTTTCTGAATATTTCAGCCTGGAAGCCTGCACTTTATCTGCAGCGTGGCCCAGTGGTGAGGGGGCTGGACTGGGTCTCAGAGATCCGAGCTCTACTCCCAGCTCTGCCACTGACTTATTGTGTGACCTTGGGCAAATCGCTTTGTTGCTGTGCCTCAGTTTCCCCTCCCACCAAGCTTTCTGTCTCCTGTCTGTTTTGATTGCAAGATCACTGGGACAGGGATTGCTTCTCGCTATGTGTGTGTACAGGCCCTAGCACAATGAGCCAGTAGGTGCTACCATAAAAATAATAATTATCGGCAAGGTTGAAGGTGAGGTTCCAGATGAACAGTGATCTGACCTCCCAAGTCCTCAATGCCGGTGCAGGCAGAGGAAGAGAAAATTTCTCCAAACAGCTGTGAAGGCGGACGAAGGTTGCAGCAGGATGGCAGTCTCCAGTCGTCTTGGTCTCCTTGCCACTGGATTAAGAGTCTCATCCTGTCTAGGGCCATGTGGACACGGGTGTGTAACCGTGTCTCCATGTTAAAAGAAATCACACACTGGCATCTGTTCATATTCATTACTGTTATATAACTAACAAACAAGTTATGCAGGAATTCGGTCCCAGACAAAATGTCATTGTTTCTGCCTAGTGGCCAGTGACTTTTAGCAACATCAACAAAATCTCTCCCCGACCCCTCCCCTCTACAGCCAAGTCACGGATTTGCTCTAAGTGGAAATTCATCAGTGTTTTTTTTTTCACTGTAGGAAAAAGAGGAAGGACATTTGGGTTTTGTGCAGCAAAATGAGCCGTACTAAGGGGATGATGAGACTGTGGATGTGCTGAAAGGAATAGTTAAGTACAATCCTCTGACACTCTCTGAGTAATGGGGCTGTCTGCTGAAAACTGCAACTGTCCCAGCTCTTCCACGACCAGCCAGAAGCCAGAGCCTGGGCAGGGGGCTGAGAATCCTGAGAGCCCTCTTCAGCCCTATCCCCCACCTCTCGGGTGTGCAGCCCAGGGCAGGTGAAAGGTCTGGGTCTCCCCACAGCGGCTGAGGCTCCCTGGGTGGCTCTTACTGCCTGGTTCTGGCCTGGCCAGGGGGCGGGGCCTCGGGGAGAGGAGGAGCAGGAGCGGGGCCCCATGGCAAGGGGGCTAAGGCCAACCTCAACTTCACACCGGAAAGAGGCTGGCATCACAGGCAGGGGCTGAGCTTCATGGCAGGGAAGCTGATCACCTTATCACCTTGCCACCCCTGCTCCACACCTGCCTGAGGCTACTACGTGATTTTTAAATAGTGGCTGGTAATGGTGCCCGGGGGCCCCAATAAATCTCAGTCCACCTTTATCTACATGTGTGCCTGATTTGCCTTGCCTATGTGCACCTGCTGTGCCTGTGTACACCTGCGCCTGCCTTGCTTTGCCCATGTGCGCTTGTGCACTCCTGCAGCTGCCTTGCCTTGTTTGTGCACGCTTGTGCACTCCTGCAGCTGCCTTGCCTTGCTTGTGCACGCTTGTGCACTCCTCCGCTGTTATGCTTTGCCTCTGTGTGCTTGTGCATTCCTGCAGCTGCCATGCTTTGCTTGCACACGCTTGTGCACTCCTGCAGCTGTCTTGCCTTGTTTTGCCTGCACGTGCTTGTGCACTCTGCTGCCATGCCTTACCTTGCCCCTGTGCACTCCTGCAGCTGCCATGCCCTGCTTGCACAGGCTTGTGCACTCTTGCAGCTGCCATGCCTTGCTTTGCCTGCATATGCTTGTGCATGTCTGCAGCTGCCGTGCCTTGCCTTGCCCCTGTGCACTTCTGCAGCTGCCACGCCTTGCTTTGCTTACACACACTTGTGCACATCTGCAGTTGCCTTGCCTTGCTTTCACACGCTCGTGCACTCCGCTGCTATGCCTTGCCTCTGTGTGCTTGTGCATTCCTGCAGCTGCCACGCTTTGCTTGCACATGCTTGTGCACTCCTGCAGCTGCCTTGCCTTGCTCCTGTGCACTTGTGCACTCCTGCAGCTGCCTTGCTTTGCTTTGCCTGCACACGTGTGTTCACATCTGCAGCTGCTGTGCATTGCCTTGTTTTACCCGTGTGCACTTGTGCACGCCTGCAGCTGCCTTGTTGTGCCTTGTCTGAGCCTGCTTTGCTCTGCCTGTGCCTTGCCATGCCCAATGACACCTACTCCTGTGGTGTCTGCCTATGTGTTTGAACGCGTGTGTGGGACGCGTTGCCAAGTGGTAGACTAATCTGACAGGGGCTCCCTGAGTGTCACCCCTCTCGACAGAGCCAGCCTGAAATGCACCCCCCCGGCTCAGCAGCTTCCCTCTGTTAAATTCCCCTTGCGAGTTCTGAAGGGGTGCTGCAAGCCTGAGCACTCTGCCCCCAAAGGCGCGGACCTTGTGCACCCCCAAAAGAGGGACCGGAGGAGCGTCCCCCCAGCCGCTGGCTGGGAGCAGCAGCATCTGGGCTCAGAGCCCTGCGAGGGCTCATGTTTAATGCAGGGTTCTCCGGAGGTCGGTATTGATTTGTAAATGGACAGGACACCCCTGCGCGCAGAGCAGCTTGCCAGCTTTGTCTGAAAGGAGAAAGGGAGAAAGGTGGCTTTGCAGCCCAGGCTTGCAAGGGAGCTGCTTTCCCAACCAAGCCGGGAGAGTTTTGAACCTGCTGAGCAGGGGTGGGTGGGGTGTGTGTCTGCGTGCTTGTGGAGAGGGTGTGTGTGCGTGTGGAGACACTGGGGTGTGTGGAGAGTTGGCTGCGCGCGTGGAGAGGTGCGTGTGTAAGTGTGTGGAGAGTTGGACGTGTGGAGAGTTACGAGTGTGTGTGGAGAGTTGGGTGTGTGTCCAGATACCACGTGTGAACAATCAGGTCAAGATGGGGGGTAATAGGTGCCTATATCGGGACATCTGGTCACCCTAGTAAGTGTGTGTGTGTGTGTAAGTGAGTGCGCCCTGCCCAGCGCTGGGTGGGTGTGTGTGCGCCCTGCCCAGCGCTGGGTGGGTGTGTGTGTATGTGTGTGCGTGTCCTGCCCAGCGCTGGGTGTGTGTGTGTGTGTGTGCGTGCCCTGCCCAGCGCTCTGTGTGTGTGTGTGTGTGCGTGTCCTGCCCAGCGCTGGGTGTGTGTGTGTGTGTGTGCCCTGCCCAGCGCTCTGTGTGTGTGTGTGCCCTGCCCAGCGCCGGGGGGGTGAGTGTGTGTGTGCCCAGCCCAGCGCCGGGGGTGTGTGTGTGTGCTTTCTGCAAGGAGCATTTCTAAAACCCTTTGCTAGGGGGTGCAGGGCTCGCTGGATCCCAGCGCTTCTCCCCAGTGGCTTCCCTGGTCACATGGGCTACGCGTGAGAGTTTAAAAGAGCTTAAAACCCTTCGAGCCGGTGCAGAAGAAGCTGGTGGCTCCATCGGCCGAGGAGCGAGGCCGGGGCGTGGATCAAAGGCCGCCGGAGGAGCAGCGCCGTAAGTACCGTACTTGCATCCGGACAGATCCTCACCCCGCGGAAAGTCTGGTCATGCTGCTCCCCCCAGCCCGGGGGCTGCGCCCTGCCGTGCCCGGGGAGCCCGCTCCGTGGGGCGCAGAAGGTGCCCGCTGGGGGCTGTGGCTTTTCGGAAATCCCCGGCTTGTGTGCGGGCTGCTGGGTCCCCAGCCCTGGTGTGGGCTCGCTGCTACACACGGGCAGCGGGGGGCCGGGGGCTCCAGGGGATCCTTGGGGGGGGCTGTGCAAAAAGCCTGGCAAACAGGCGCAGCTCCGAGCCCCCCATGCGCGGCGCGGGTGCCGCTTTGAAGCCAGGAGAGGGGTGTGGTGAGCGGAAAGTGGAGGCTTTGCCTGGCGCGATGGCTTTGCAGCCCGGTTCCCTGGCTAGACAATTAGCTGGCGCTTCTCTGAGCTTTTCTGGCCGGCCCGGCCGTGGCGTCCAGGGGTCAGAGGAGGCAGCGACCCAGTGTCAGGCGTCCTCCACGGAAGCTATTCTGCGTTTCTGATTGATTAGTTGGAGCGGAAATGCTTTCTTCCTCCCTTTGCTTTTCTTCCCACTGCCTCCCCCCCAGTCCTTGCCCTCTGTCCTTCTTTATCAATCATCTTCCCTTCGGTTTCATTCCTCTTCTCCCACCTTGGGCAGATCCGAGTTCCCTTCAACTCGCCCAAACTTGGGTGGAGATGGGAGGTAGTTTAATTGCCAGGAGCTGGGCTCCAAGACCCCTGCGCCTGGTCGGATTTGGCGTGTGGGAAGAGACACGGGGCCTGTTTTCCTAAAAGCACTTCTTTAAATAGGGACATCAAAGGGTCTGGACCAGCTCTGCTCTGCAAGGGCCTGGAGCTCCCTGGACAGGCATGGCCCCCGGAGCTCAAAGCCTGGCTTCTTTTTTTCATGCCCAGTTGCAAATGGAAGGATTATTTTTTTGGAAGGGGGGTGGCAGGGAAGGGAATGCAGTGTGCCCCTATACCTCGGAAGTTTCACCCGGTTATTGTCAAGCTCTCTGAGCCCAGCCCAGCCTCTTAAAGCTGTGCTGGAAAATATTAATCCCCTTTTGAAAGATAAAATTGGTGCATGGGGTAGTGGGGCTTGGCAGGAGAGGAGGGGTTGGAGCTTATTCTTTATTTTAACATTGAATGGATTTTCAGGAACAACAGAAAAGAGACATTTTGCAGAGAGAGAGAGAGTGTGTGTCTGTGTGAGATGCAAACAGACTTTGAGGCACTAACCTTTTCCTCTTCTGCTGAGCCCTCTGACTTTGTTCCTATCAGTCAGCCTTTGTGATGGGGTGTGTGTTGCCCAGGGGTCAGGCTGGGGTGTGGGGGGGAGTGTGTGATCTGGAACGTCTTGGGAAAGAATTAAACAAGCTTGTTTCCTGCTGGTCCGTTTCGCCCCTGTCCTCGCCGTGCCGACGCTGGCTTGGGGTGGACTCTTGCGGGGCGACGTTTGGGAACGAGAACCGGCCTCGTCGAGACGTGTGATAAAGTTTGTTCTTTGGAGCGGTTTCTGCCTCCTTTGCGCCCCTTCGTCCTGCCCTCTGGGGCTCGAGGACTGTGCAGTGAGCATGACACAAGTTGAGAAGGTCTGTGGGGATAACCTCCCAAATTCCTGGCATTGGGCTGAAACGTGGGGAGCAAATTTTCCCTTTCCGGTGCTGTCTCGCAGCAGCGTCCGTGATAGCAAATGCTGGAGCTGAGGCTGCCCTGAAGTTCTTTGTAAATTATAGTGAAATCTACTTTTTCCTTTTCCCTGCTGCAATTTTTTTCCTTGCTCTGATTAAAATGACCACCAACCACCCAAAAGTTACATCAAAATAGTACCGGTCAAGGGAGTGCAGTGCTGGGAACGGATGCATTTCTTTCTTTCTTGGAGGGTCTTTGTTGGAAACTAACATTTGGAGCTGCTGGGGAACTGTTCCGACTCCAGCTTGGGATAAATCTCCTAGACGTAGAAGGAATGCTTTCCAGGACCTGGTTTCACACCCAAATCTGTGACCACGACACAGAGCCCCTAAGCTTTCCCTGTACCCTGGTTATAGATGTGTGTTTCGGGCTGCATATCTCTAGCATGAGCTGCAGAAAGCATTTGGGGGACGGTGCTCTCGGGAAAGCAGTTTGAGTTGCTTGCATTCAGCATGGGTCTTTCCTGGAGCTCCCTTACTCTGTTCTATTCCAGTCAACCCCCCTGGACTTTCAGTGAGAGTTTTGCCTGGGTACGTAAGTGCAGGATTTGCCCCTGGTGTGTCTGGTGCCATGTTCCTGGCTGCGCCCCTCACCCATCCACATGGCTTCATGGTCGAGTTCAACAGGCATGTGCACTTTTTCGCTCATGCTGGAGCACAGCTGGCATCAAAGACATGGGAAAATTCCCACCCCCTGGGAGCCCCCCACATGTGGGCCCCTCTCATTCCGGCTCCCTACTCCCTGGGTGCCCCTGCAGAAAGGTAACTTGCCTAGTACATGGGGTGCTTCAGGGGGGACTCTAGACTCTGCACCTGCATAGGGCTTTTAGGGCCAGGGCTGGTTGTAACAATCCCATCGTGTTGGTTTGAATTAGGCTCTGAGAGCCTGATCCTGCAAGGGGCTGAGCTCCAAGTCCATGAGGGTCCTTATCGCCTGCTAGGCTTCCCCGGGGTGCAAAGGCCAGCACATGCTTAGGGCACCCGCATCCAGCTAACTGAGCTCCTTTCAGGCACGTAGTTCTGCTCTCCACAGCTGTGAGTCATTATATATAAAGAGGAAGAGGAGAAAATCCCCTCAGCTAGCCCTGTGGGTCCGAGGCTGGGCTGGCACACCCCGGGGCGCGTGACTCCCAGTGCTGCGGTCGCCGTGCCTGACCAGTGGGGCTTGCCGAGTGACGTGCCGGGGCGGGTCACTATTTGAGCTCTCACCCTGGAGTTCTGCGCTCAGGTGCCTTCGCCAGCAGCCCGCACGGCGCCTTCTCCAGGCAGTGAGCAACGTGGCAGGAGCCTTGCCCAGACGTGGACCTTCTCTGCCTCTCCTAGGGGGGCTGGCTTGGGGGAAAGTGTCCCCTTTCCCTAGACG
The DNA here is from genome assembly GCF_007399415.2 of Gopherus evgoodei. Taxonomy (NCBI): domain Eukaryota; kingdom Metazoa; phylum Chordata; order Testudines; family Testudinidae; genus Gopherus; species Gopherus evgoodei. The sequence goes on along the minus strand of NC_044327.1, from coordinate 133,242,206 downwards.
CTGACACTACCAGCACTCGTGGGCCGGGGCTAAAGCCCCACAGTTCTTCTTAGAATGAGCCAGAGTGGGAAGAGCCTTTTCAGTCTGCTCCTGAGCACCAAGGCAGGGTTGATCCCTGGAAAGAATTTTAGTGCCACCTTTAAGTACCCCAACAGATGGGCTCCCCTTCCTTCCCCTGGTAACACTAACTAGATCTTCCACTAGGGAAGCTTCTCCCAATGCTCAGCCCAAAGTTCCCTGTAATGTCAACCCACTAAAGCTAGTACCCCCCTCCACGCACCCACCAGCGCTAATTCCCTTCCATCTCCTTTGCAAATTAGCATCCAGGCCACCCCGTCAGTACTTGCATTGCCAAGCAAGATAGATCCTAACTCTTCTAAGTTTTCTGTGTCAATCAATCCCTCCTTCCCCTGCACTGTTTTTGTTCTTGGCTTTTCAGAAAATCGTGCCAATTTGCCCATTTTGTTCTGGTGACGCAGTGCCTGGGCCTGGCTGCCATCGGTTCTGGGTACGTTTGCCTCTGAGCTGCGCTGAGAAGGATGGTTAGTAGAATAGTGCATCTCCCTCTGTGATGAGAAGCTCCGGCAGCCCCAAACCGGAAGATGTCCACTCTGTCCTAACCTCTGGCCCCCAAACAGTCCTAGAATCCTAGGGTTTTGTTGTGGCTACACCAGCCTAGTCAGATGGCTGTCCAGCCTCTATGAAAGTGACTTGTCCCCTGATCAATGGGCAGCCATGATGAAGAAAATTCCTCCCTGCTCCCAAATTTAGCCATGTGATTTTTGTACTCCCCGAACACCTAACTTTTCCAGCCGAGATTAACGCCCTGCTGTGCTAGGTACTGTGTGGGCATGGAGGAAGCAACAGCCCATGCCTCAAAGAGCTTATAGCTGAATAGCCAAACAAGCAATGTATGAGAGAGGGGGAGGAGTATTATTCCTATTTTACAGATGGGGAAACTGAGGCCAGCTGAGATTTAAGTAATTTGCCCAGGATCACATGGGGAGTCTATGGCAAAGCCAGGGTTTGAACCCAGGTCTTGTGAGTTCTAATCCAGTGCTTTAATTACAAAACCAGCCTAGCTGAGCTCTCTGTCCGTGCAACTGAGAAGCCCCTGTGTACCCCTCCAGTATCCTTGGCACCTAGCAGTAACTGTCAGTTCGGTTCCTTGGCCTGGGTGGGGTGATGTGAGGGGATGCTGGGTGCCCCTTGGCACAGGATCGGGTAGTTGGACTCTGGCACCACAATGGAAGATAGCTCTGCCCTGGTGTTCTTTGTTACCAGACTGCAGACTTCCAGAAGCTCCCTGGAGATGTCAGTCCAGGGAAGAATTGTCTAGGAGCGATATCTTGGAAAGTGGCCTCCCCACCCCCATGGGGCATCGTGACGTGATGGCAAGGCAGGTGTCACTGGAGCACAGGGGAAGTTCCACACGGCAGGTGTTTGGCATGGCAGGTGTTTTCAGTGCCAGGGGGTGTTCTGCAGAAGGTGGTTCCAGGTCGAGATCTTGCCCTTTTACCAGCTGCCGCCGCGTTGCTCATCACTTCCTTTGAAAGTGGTAACGGACAGGAAATGACCTCATTAGTCACCCATCAGGACGACGCTATGCATTTGCACTGCTGCAGGCTGGGATGATGTAAGGGGTCTCAAAGTCAGCAGGGTCAGGCCTGGCCAGAACCTGCGTGGAAGCCTGCTGAGCGTAGCCCAGGGGCTGCATTAAGGCGGTTTGGTGGTGCTATTCCCCGAGCTGGTGCTGCTCCAGTTCCCTAGAATGCCACTAGGGGGCACAGGTGCTGCTAGAATCTTTTTTTGGAAGAGGCTTAAAAGTGAGCTGCGGACTGACCATTGGGGCTCTTTGAAGACCCCATGGTGTGTTTTGTAAGTAGAGCATCCATCCCACTGCACAGGCCAGATTCTCATCTAGATAAAACTGCCTTCTTCCTTCCGAAATCCCCCTGCCTTTACGAGTGGATGGAGCATATTGGTTTCCTGTTGATGATGTAAAACCTGGCTTGAGTGACCTCAGATCAGCGCATTTGGCTGAAGCTCTGGGGTCAGGTACAGCAACCCTAGGTAAGTTTCCTTTCAGAGACACAGAGGAGATGGAAGGGGCCAGACAGGCTGGGAGTCTCTGTGGGAAGTGCTGAGCGTGATTTCAGCTTTCTCAAGTGATAAAGCGAGGAGACCGCGCTCTGATCAGGGCTGAAGTTAGGGGTAGCGCCTGAGGTTAGATTCAAGGCTGGATCACTGTGTGGGTTCAGATTCAACTAGAGGCAGTGATATGAAGGTATCCCCATATGCCGTTTTCACAGGGTCATGTCCCAGAACAGCAAAAACCTTGTGAGACCAGTTGATTGCATGATTTTTTTTGTTGCTATCTCAAACAGGATGCACATGTCTCCTTATATATGGGTGTGTGTGTGTGTGTGTGTATAAATGTGTTTTTTATGTATGGTTTTGTATGTATATGTACAAATAATGGTGATAATACTTTCTGCCCTTAAAATGGATTACTCTATGAATCTATGAACGCGTGTGCGTATATTTACATATATATACAAACACTTATTGTGTATTGGAATGCATTCCATTCTTGTTACAAAAAGACATTGTATTTATATGCAGGTTTGGGATGATTTGCTCTCATGAATTTTGATAGTTAATAACTTTGGTATATCTGCATGTATTTTTTCTAGTATTTATCTACTTTTTGCACAGCAGGAAGTGGAAAATCTTCAGGTACCTACAGTTTGTTCAACACTTCATGACATCAGAAATCCAAATTCTGCACTAGAAATCCAAATCCTTTTATTAATATTAATATTAATATTTTGAAAGATTAATTTCTAAACCGTTAGTTTTAAAATGCCGTCGGTGATGAGATACTGAATTATTTGCAGGAGCCACTGTCTGTCTATCATTAGAAATGCTGACATTCATCACATACATCAGTTCTGTCTAAACAGTGTTTGCCAGTTGGTTTTGCATGTTGCACCTAAAATGATTAGAATGGAAAGAGACTAGAGAAAGAAATTGTGTTTCTCTATGTTGTCAGTTTGTTTACATTGTGTATCTGACAGCACTTTGACTAGTCTAGTCACTTTTGCTGGCTCTCCTTTGTGTGTCTATTATCATTTCCCCAGCTGTTGTGTGGGTCTTTCGCACAACAACCGAGGAAAGAAAAATGCTTAGAAATATGTTGGTTTATTTTACAGCCACACAGATTGGCAGGGTGCCCAGGGGCAGGTTTTGGACTTTAGAACGACTTTGAGTTCAATGTAGGTGAGTCTTAGGTTTGACAGGTGTCCCGTTAAAAGAACACTTTGCGTCAGGTTGCATCAGCCCTGGCAGAGGAGCCCCCTGCCAGTGGTTACGCTCATGCTGGCACTTCTCCCTGTGGGATAACACTGAAGTAGCCCCCCAGCGTGGTGTTGAGAGGTGAGCTGTGCTGCGGCAGGCTGAGGAGCTCGAGAATTAGGGTTCTGAGTGCCGGTGACGCTTTGAGAAAGAATGAGTGAACCCGATCGTCCTAGTCCAAGTCCTCTGGCGAGGGGAGTCTGGTTCCAATCCTGGCGGTGCAACTTGTTTGGAATGTTGGTTGTCTCCAGTCCTGACGGCTGTTCCGTGTTGCCGTGCGTTGGCGAAGGGCTTGCCGCAGGGGAGACTGCTTCTAATGTCCCTGGTAGATGAAGTTGTTCTATGCAGGTGACTTTCAGCACACCCACAGGGCTGTTGCTGAGTTTATTGTTGCTCATAAAACACGTTGAGCTGTCTGGATGAAAGAAAGCTGTGGCCAACAGAAGAATTAATGTTCGCTCCAGTTGCCAGGGAAATCGCCTTTCTCTTTCCTTTCGGGTATTGCTCTGTCTCTCCCTGTTTTGGGTTAAAGGAGCGAGAGGATCGTGATCAAGCGTTTCTGTAAGGAAGCTGCCGTTGTTGAAGGCACTGTGGCTGCTCCAGGAACTGTGATCTCCCGTCTCTGAGCATTGTGGAAAGGCCATGGAAGCCATTAAGGATCTCGGAGCAGTGTGGAGCTGGCTGGGTGTAAGCAGCGTGTGATGCACACAAAGCGAGGGGTTGAAAGTGCCGCTGGAAATGCCAGGTGAGGTGGAGATGCTGAAAGCAGGATTTCTTTCTGATGCTGGAAATGCTGCTAGGCAAGAAGCTGGACTCTTTTCCCCTTGGAACTTGTAATTAATATGGATGAGCCCAGAGCGTGCCTGGGATTTGTGAATACATGGGTCAGCGCAAACCACAATATCAGGGTGGATTGGGCTAGGTCACTGGTGTGGACCTAGCAGGAAGCGTGACCCAGTGGTTAAAACAAGACTCATGGAACCTCTTAGGTCCTTCTCACTGACTCTGCTACTGACTCCATGTGACCTTGGTCAAATCTCTTAACTTCAGCTTCCTCATCTTTAAAATGGGATTATACTTACCTACCTCAACAGGTATAGTCAGGCTTAATTAAGTGGTCTAGATAATACTTAGCCCTGCCATGAGTGCCGGGGACTGGACTAGATGACCTCTCGAGGTCCCTTCCAGTCCGACGGTTCCATGCAGATGCACAAGTGGAGGGAGGCATTGTTGGGGCTGGAGGTGAGGGTGTGTTTTTAGCTGCCATATTCATAGGGCTGGGAACAATCCCAGGACAGGGGAGCTGCAGTCTGCATTAAGCACCCCAAAGGGCCTGGAATGATGGTGAGGTCATGGGCATGGCCGTGCCACACTTGCCATCAAAGCCAGTTTAACGAAGCCCCACCCACCCCCTGGGCTGTCAGCAAGGTTTGAACCCAACGCCTTCGCTGCCAACACACAGACTACTGCCACTTTTGTGTGAAAGATGGAACTCTGTCAACCGGTAGCAGCAGTAGGCTGTTTTCCTGCATGGGGACCAGTCACAAGAAGGGGGCACTTGGCACACATGCCTCAAGCATGTCACTGGTGTACTCTGCCAGGCCGGAGCTTTCCAGCTTCCCAGGTCCCTGAGAAGCCTTGGGTCACCTCCAGGCTTCTGGGTGAACGTGGCATGTGTTTGCAGCTCTGCCTGAGGTCACGGACTGGGTTTGATGTGCTCTCAATTTTACTGCCATAGATCCCAAGAAATAACCATTACAGGGTTCACGTCTGGCTTGGGGCCTGCTGAGGTGGAGGGGGAGATGTTTGAGGACAAAATGTGACCTTTGATCCCATGGGTCTGCTTTAACCGCACAATGGAGCAATACATAAAGAATGCTTAAGAGAGACCTACCTACCTGTGACCAGCTCCCTCCCCGTGCTATGCTGCTGAGAGAGCCCTGCATTTATGCTGCAGCTGATTTCCCCACTTGAGCACAAGAATGGGGCTGCTGGCTGCGTGAATTCACTGAGGGCCCCCTGGCTTTGGAATTTGCTCCCCAGCTTGATCTGAGATAGCCTGGAAATGGGGGATGCCATAGCACAGGGTAGAAGACCAGAGTTATTCCCAGGCACTTGGAAATGGAGGTGGGGGATCGCTGGAGAGGATCCCGTTTTGCTGCAGGGGTGAGTTGTGTTGCATTGAGCTGCTGCATCTTGGGTTGCATTTGTAAGCGACATCCGGGGCATCCTGGAGCAAATGCATCGCCAGGCATAGCCCTGTGTTAGCAATGTGTAGAAACCCAATTAAATACTAACTAGAGGAGATATCTGCTCTTCATTACCCAGGTGTAAATGGTGAGTAACCTCACTGACTTGGAATTACTCTCAGCCTCTAGTACTAGGTCTTCAGTGGCTTCCAATATGAGCATCAAAGGCGCTGATGAGGAGGGTGGTTGCAGCGTTTGGGAATTGGGTAGTATCCCTTTAAATAGTTTGGCAGCCCTCTAGCGGAACTCACTGTATTGTGTGTTACAGACCCCAGCAGAGTGTCTCTGTAGCTAAGCTTTGCAGGTTGTAGGTTTAGTAAATGTGGTTGGTTAGCCCCTACTCTGCCCCTGTGGTGCCTTTATCACATTTGCTGTATATGCCCCAAACGGCCCAGCGGTGCCACGCTCCTCCTGGGCTCTTCCTGAGCATCCCTCACACTGCAGTGGCACACCAGGCCAGCGTGGGGCACGAGAAGATGTGACACTCGTTTTGATCTTACTAATGAGCTCTTTAAGGGCATCCTGAAAGGCCTTGGTCACAAAGTGCAATGCAGCTGCGGTTACCCGAGGACAGAGCTGTAGATTAGCAAAAGTGACCTGGGGTTGCCTCTGTTCAAAGCCATGCGCGCAGAGTGGCTGTTTGATGCTTTATGTGATCAGCTACAAGAAGCGTAAAGTTTCCTTCGCTTACGGGGTGAGGGGGTGGGGAGTCCTTAGGCTCCCGTTGGAAGCAAAGGAAAAGTTCTCGCTGCTGCTGCTGCCTATAGGACACCGTGGAGAAGGCAAGTTGAACACTGGGTTCATTGTAGCAGGATGTTATTCTTCATTCATGAAATAAAACATGTCCTGCTTGTACAAACGCCCGTGTTCTCTCAGCCTGTTCCTGCACGGTTTAAAAATAACGCTGACAATAATGAGGCAGTCTGTGCTGCCTAGTAGTTAGGACACAGGACTCGGATTCAGAGGGCCTGAATTCTAGCCCAGTCTCAGCCACCGGCCAACTTTGGCCGAGTCACTGAACACCTTTGGGCCTCACTTGCCCTGTCTTTGAAATGAGGATTAAACCCTCCTCCCTTCCGAGCAGGGGCGTGAGGTTGAATCAATGAATACTTGGAAAGTGCAGTGAGAGCCCCGTGTGGAAAGTGCTAGAGAACAATCCTCAGTATCCTGGTCAAGCTGCCCCAAAATCACTAGTGATTTATGGGGATCTCAGTTCTTGGGTCAACTGCTTCAGATGCCTAGTTTTCAAAGGGCTGGTTCTTGGCACGGTCTGATGCTTAGGGCCCTTGGGGCATCACAAGTTATTTTTGAGAATCTCTCCTAATGTTCTCATGCGCTGAAATCCGGGAGCCATCAGAGAGGGTTTCATCTAGTTCTCAAGCTGTGCTGAACAGGGATTGATGTTTTTCGATGGCTTCCTAGCTCTGCGTTACGGAGCAGCTTGCTCGTAATCCATACCCTAGGCACATGCCATAGCTAGAGTCCGCATGTATTCCACAGACCCATGTTTACGTACGTACTCCACTACGCCTGTTTGCTGCAGAAGCGGCGCCCTCCTGTGAGTCATTAAAAGTATTCACTGGATGGTCTGTGTTTTTATTGACCCTGCTCTGAGAATGATAGAGACCTTTCTGTCTCCTGTATCCCCTGTTGCTCCGAGTGCCCTGGAGGGTAGAGCAGTGTATCGTTCCAGTTCAGGTTGCCAGTTTTGGTTGGATGTATTCCTGGAGATTTCATCACATGACATATTCCTTAGATATTAATCTTTAATTCCTTGCGACTTTGAGACAATCCTGGGGCAACCCTCGTTTCGGTTCAGATAGTGTTAGTAGCTTGCCAGGCACATTGGCCATGCTGGGGAATCTAGCTTTTATTTGAGAAGTGAAACAAAGTCATATTTCGGCTGCAGGGCAGGGAGCACCCTCTCATGTTATAATCTGAGGACTGGGGTTCGGCTACTCCCACTCTGCCACAGATTCGCCATGTGACTTCTATTTGCCTGAAGCTGGGAATGGGCAACAGGGCATGGATCACTTTATTACCTGTTCTGTCCATTCCCTGTGGGACACCTGGCACTGGCCACTGTCGGTAAACAGGATACTGGGCTAGAGGGACCTTTGGTCTGACCCAGTCTGGCCATTCATATGTTCAGTCATATCTCCTCTCTGAACTTCTCTCTACCCATCCATAAACTAGGGGCAATACCACAGTGGATTAGCTAGTGTGGGTGAACAGTATTGCCACCCTCTTGCATGGCATCAGGACTGCTCCTTTGCATGCCGTAGCTCCCATCCTGCCAGCAGAGATGATTTTTCAGCTCCAATAATGGGGACCGGTGCTCTCGGAGCAGGAGGGCCTGGCTCCTGCCCTCTCTGGTTCGGTGAAGTTCTAAGTGGCGCAGTGGGGCTATTGGTGTTCCCAGCTGGCTGTGGACAAGTCTGACAACATCGGGTCCCCGTAGTTCACTGCCCCTTGGCTCTGAGTTATCTCAGGGATGTCCTGTCTCAAGGGTGGTGAGAAGCATAGATTCCAAAGCCAGAAGGGACCATTGTGATCATTAGTCTGACCTCCTGCATGACACAGGCCATTGGACTTCCCTGAACTAATTAATTGCTCGTTGAATTTTATTTAAAAATTATGCTAACGAACCTCCGTCCAACTGTGATGTTCTCCCAAGCGTAGGCCCAGCCCAACTGCTGGGTTGGGTTCCGTCCCACACTCCTCCCCGGACCAGCTATACTGAGATAAAAGGAAATTACCTGGATCTATGCTAGGAAAAGGGGCAGAGTTAGCTAACACACGCTAGCCAACCCCCACTTCTTCTCCTAATCGGACAACCCCTTACATAGATCTCTGCTGCAAAGAGATGGTGGCTCTGGATTACAATAACATCTAGAGACCTTATCGTGCTGGGTGTTGGGCACACGCTCAGTCTCTGCCCCAAAGAGCTTCCAGTCCAAACCCAGAAGACAAAGAGTGGGAGGGGGATGCAAAGACAGTGAGGAAAAGGGCCTTGCCCGAGGCAGGGAGAGCACCCATGTCTCCTGACTTCCTTCCTGTATCCACTGGCCCAGGCTGTTCGTTGTTTAATGGTGACCTCTTGGCACGCAGGGTTAAGATGTTGGGACATTGCTTTGAGATCCTTGGCTGGATGAGTGGAAGGAAAATGCACAGTGTCAGTTAATAGGCACCAAATGACACCCCATCGCTTCCCCCACCCCGTCCTCTGACAGGTGTGGGACCCCAGGTTGCCTGGTGACCGTTCCCAGCTGTGGACTGGTGTCAGTATTCCCCATCTGTAAAACAGGGCTGGTCATTCTGGCCTACCTCCCTGGGGAGTGGGGGTCTGGGGCACTCCCAGGGAGGTAGGTCTGAATTGACTGCAGCTTGGGCTCTGCTCTGAGATCCTTTGGCAGAAAGGACAGGGGAAAGACCCAGGATGGTTGTAATTGATATTATTTATAGGAGGTGTCATGGAGACCTACCGCCCTGCATCATGTGTGGTGATAGTAATCCCCAAGGGTCCCTGTGACATAGGAAGGCATCTTTGCCTGTGTGGGGAAACAGATGCACGGGGAGATTCAGTGACTTGCCCCTAGGTCATGAAAGGGGGACTTGTGATAGAGGAGGGGAACAGAAGTCCAAATCTCCTGAGTCTCAGTCCTCTGCTTTATCCCCTCGCTCACCGTTCATGTGGTCACAACCCAACTCTATTAAGATATGAGATTATTATTTGAACCCGGTCTGTGTTTGTGCAGAGCCGACACTGTCTCTCCATCACCCACACTCCTCTCTCTGTCTGTATCTGTTGATCCTTCTGGTGACTGACCACGTGAGGGTGACGGTTGAACTGGCATTTGGAGCCTCCAGGTCGGTTCTCCCTCACCAAAGCCTTGCCCAGCAGAAAGATGCTTTCCCCAGACGCTAGCCCTACAGACTCCCCCTGGCTGGAGTCCTTCCTGCCTCTGGCATCACCTGCAATAAAGACTCTGTCATGCGACCAGCAGTGCCCACTTTGGTGGTGATGTGGGAGGCAGAGAGGAAGCAGCCTGCAGGTCCCAGGGCTGTGCAGGGCTGGGTTAACGCTCCCTTGTGTTTTGGGGGTCAGGAGACTCTCAGACAGCGGAGATGCTGTGTATGGGAGCACGGGGAGCACTCTTGTCTACAACTTCTTCTTTTTTGTTTCATTCGAATCTGGCCCAGGTCGGTGGTGGCTGAAATGTGTCACCCTTGGGGGTGAAGTGTGTGCAGTGAGCGGGCAGGGGCCTCAGCGCATACCCCACAGGTCATGTGCCTGCATCACCAAAAACCCCCGGCGCAATTGACACCCATCGGCTGCTTTCTTGGCAGCCTTCACCAAAGGACCAACCGCTCGACTGTCTGTGGGCAGGGTAAACTGGTCTTGTGTCCCTAGGGGCTGTCACCCCAAAGCCTTCCTAAGCAGTGTGGGTAGGATGCCTGCGTCGTCTCTGTCTAGTCTCTGGGATGTAATTCACTGATAGTCTGACCTGCTCTGTAACGCAGGCCAGAGAACTGCTCTGAAGTAACTCCTGCTTGAAGCACAGCCAGTCTTTTAGAAAAACATCCAGTCTTGATTTAAAAATTGCCAGTGGTGGAGAATCAAGCACGACTCTTGTTTAAGCTGTTCAGTGGTTGATTGCCCTCTGTATTGAAAATGTGTGCCTTATTTCCAGTCTGAATCTGTCTAGACAGAATTCCTGTCTTTGAGAAGAAAAGCATCAAGTATAAATTTCCAGGCTTCAATTTTGTAACCAGGTGTCCTAAGCAGGCAGGGAGGGCCAGTGGGGATGGCACTGGACTGCGAGTCAAGAGACATAAGAATGGCCCTAGTGGATCAGACCAAAGGTCCATCTAGCCCAGTATCCTGTCTGCTGACAGTGGCCAATGCCAGGTGCCCCAGAAGGAATGAACAGAACAGGGAATCGCCAAGTGATCCACTCCTGTCGCCCAATCCCAGCTTCTAAGACTTGGTGTGCAACCTGAGGGCAGATCCAGTCCCTCTCTGTGCCACTGGTAAAAGGAGGTTAATGGCACTTTTTTAACGTGCTTTGAGATCTACTGGTGGAAAGAGTTAAGGATTATTATAGACACGTGAAAGGGAACGTTCTCTTAGTTCCTTTCCTGGATGTCCATGCAGGATTTTTGTCCACAATATAGTTTCTAGGGCTTTAGCCAGTCTAGTTTTAAATGTCCCAAAAGCTGGAGGTCCCACCCTTCCTGTTGGGGAGTCAATTCCGTGATCTGATCTTGGGATAGTCTAAATTTTCCTTTTCCTCCTCCCCCTGGTCCCACCTCAATGTAGTTCTCCTTTAGGAGATGACACTGTTCAGCCATTTGACCCTACACCTGGCTTTAGCTTTCCCATGACCGTCTTCTCAACACATCAGCATCTTTACGGGCTGGATCCTCAGCTGGTGAAAATTATCATAGCTCCACTGACCTCAGCAGAGCTCTGCTGGCATATGCCAGCAGTGGATCCAGGTCCCTTGCACACTTACATTTAATTCAACTACCAAAAAACTCATGATTTATCTTTCTGTCCAAGCTGGAAGAAGGAGAAATTTTGAGTGTTTTGTTAACTTCTTGTGAAAAGCGCTTAGATACCATGGTGATGGGTGACCGTCTAAACCTAGGGAGAGAGAGAATTACGGTTTCCCCCTTGGTCATTGCTCACTAAAAAATGGTCCCATGTAACCTTTCCTCATCCCTACAGCTCCCTAGACAGACAGGAAGAATATAAATGATTCCCCTTCAAATTATCAACATCCTTCTAGTGGTGAGTCACCCAAGACTCAGCAAAGTCTCCTGTGTACAGTCTTGATAGAGTTGCATAGTCAGTGGCTGTTATACCCCTATGTGCTGATGAAGGATGCCTTTGTGCGTATATCCCAAGGTCATGTTAGCACTGGATTCTGCCATGTTGCATTTCAAACCTCTGTCTAACTGGCTGGCCACTATCACTTCAGTGTCAAAATGGCCATTGATACTTGCCAAGCTTCTGTTTTCTCTAGAGTATCTTTTTGCTGTGGGTCATTTTCCCCAGCTGCATTATCTTGTATTTTCCCATGCTCAACCTCATAATTATATCATGGTGGTATTTCCAGTTGTCTTCATTTCCTTTGTATTATTTCTAATCTTTCTAGGTGTTTGCAACTCCTCCCAATTCAGCAGCTGTATCAGATGTAGTTAAGGTGCTGTTTTGCTAGGATCACTGATATAAATCTGAAGATCTGCTCTAGGAATTATTTGGGGGAAAGTTTATGGCCAGTGTTATACAGGAGATGCGCCTAGATGATCACAGTGGTCCCTTCTGGCCTTGGAATCTGTGAACCTAGGGCACCAGATTTTGCCTCTTTCCCTCTTGCCATCACTGCATGTTTTGAGATTGGCAGCTTTACGGAGAGTGGCCGGAGAGGGGAAGGTGTGTTTGGCGGCTGGTGCCAATGGGCCTGTTCCCAGGGCACCTCATTCAGCACCACTGAATCTATTAGGAATTGAGACTGGGACAGAATTCTGAAACCAGGTATCAAGGGGGTGGCACAGAAGAGGACACATCGATGCAAGGGAGGAAGGAGAACTTAGTCAGGCACAGCTCAATGAAAAGAAAGGGGTGAAGTGCAGAAAGCGAAAACTGTATTGAAAGCCACCACCCTCATGCTACTGTCGTCCCTTGCCAGGCTGAATTCAGGCAGCTCATGGATGTGGGCACTCAATGTCATTAAAGTGTTCCCCTTCTCAGTCGGCTTCTCTCCACCCACAAGAGGGGCAGCGAATTCAGAATGGCCTCTCCTCTAGACCCTTCCTGTCTAGTCACGTCCCCTGCATTCTGGATCATCATCCCTCCAGTTAACCCTGCAGGCTGTGCCATGCCCGTTGCCTGGCAGGTGTCTGGGTGCAATAAAACACCCGTGGCCACCAATTCAGACTCACAGGGCTGTAGAATTACAGGGTAATGTGGGCTATGGGTCCCCATGACAGGGGAGGGTCCCAGAACCCAGGCTCCAGCCTGAGCCTGAATGTCTACACTGCAATTCAGCTGACATGGGCCAGCCGGGGCCGTTTTAGTGCAGTGTAAACGCTCTCTTAGAGTCCCTGAGGAATAGGTGCCCTGTGCTCTGGGATGCTTGCGGGCTGCTTCAGGAATTGATTAGGCCTAGTCTGTTACATCAGTTACGGGGTGTGATTGCTCCTCCTCCAGTTAGCCAGTGGGCGAATAACCTGTCCCCAGGGGAAGCATCTTCCTTAGAGGTTGTCCTGTAGCAGGACAGTTGCTTGTAGCTTTTCCAGTCTGTAGAAGGAACCTCGTTCATTGTAGGCTCCTCCTTATTATGGCTTCTAGTCCTCATCTCCTTACCCAAAATACGTAACCACCTTCTTCTCTATCGAAGTTCAGATAATGGACGAGCATCATGTTACCCTGCAGGCGGTGAAGTCAGACACCAGTTAAGACACCCCCCAAAAAACTCATGTTGTTGCAGTTCTTGGTTTCCCTACAAATCTGATGGAGGGCCCGGCTCTCTGCATAGCTCTCAAGGCTCGCTTTGCCGTAGTTTCCACTGAGATAGCATTTGGCTCACGCTGCCAAACGGTATTGAAAACAAGCCTGGAGCTGTTCAGGAAGTGATAAGATAAAGCAGGGTTATGATTTGCCTGTCTAATCCCAAAGCATCTTGCATTATTTAGCGTGTGTAGTGTGAGGTCACTAGCCCCTTGATCATTTTCATTAGAGGAGCCAGAGAAGATAATCACCCGCTCGGGAAAACCAACTTGACACTGTTTATTCAATAGTTTGGGTTTAGCTGAAAATAAACACAGGCTAATAATTATAGGGACATCGTTCGTCAAGGTCAAGAGGCTCCGAGAATCTCTCCTTTTTTCTCATATGTTTACAAAGACGCTGATTCTTTATGGGAGTGTTTTAAAATTCAAACCAAAAACTGCAGAGCTCTTGAAGGAAATTCAACACTATCCAGCAGTGTACATGAGCAGCCTGCCGTTAGCTTTCCAGCCATGCCCCTGGGGTGTGCGAGCTACCCTATGCTGACAGACCACTGCATCCAGCCTGGTGCATTTGGGCATCCCTACACTAACAAAACCAGTGTATGGGCACCCGACAACAACAGACCCCTGCGTACAGCCTAGTGCATTTGAACAACCCTGAGCCACCAAAATCTATACATGTGCCCTCGTGCGAGAGTCACTCTGTACTCACAGACCAGTGTGAGCACCCTGTGTGTGTGTGTGTGTGTGTGTGTGTGAGCAACCTTCTACTAGTGATTAAGTGCGCACAGATTGGTGCATGTGAGCGAACCTGCTGAATGGAGGAGGAAAGCATTGGAAGGGAAAGAGTTAGCAAGAAGATAAACCTTGTGCAAGGACAGTAAAGGGACTAAATTCAGTAGCGTCAGTGCCTGATAAGCAGCAGTCCGGGTGCTGGGGAGAGAAGGCGTTGAGGTCTCCTGCCCAGTTCCCTGACATAGCAGTGTTAATGGGCCCTGGGGACAGCTTGCTCAGGCAGGAGTGTCACTGGGACTTTGGGAGAGGAAGAAGAGGAAAACAAATGCCAGAGCAAGGCTTAGCTCTTATGCAGTGTTGCTTCAGTCATGTTCCAACCCAGAGGTGGCTTCATTTCAGCACTGAGTGAAAAAGTGATCTTATGTGCTGCCAAATGGCAGCTGTATACTTCTTCACCCAGAGGTGGCTGCATTTCATAGATTATTAAGGCCATGAGGGACAATCAAATTCACCCAGACTGACTCCCTACATAACACAAACCAGAGGGTTTCACCCAGCTAGGCAATCATTTTGTGTGGAGCTGGAGCAGATCTTTATAGAGAGAGAGAGACACTCCGTCTTGATTTAAAGACCCCAAGTGATGGAGAAACTATCAACCACCCTATTTAAGCACTTGGTGAAGTGATCCCTGTGCAGCGTTGCTACGCGCTGCTTAAGCAGCTGCCACGTTCTGCCTCAGAGGTGACTGCACTTCAGTGCTTGGTGCAGTGAGCTAGGATCGCTTTGGTGGCAAGGGGCAGAATAACAGTGGGTGGGCAGTAACCATTCTTCCATGCAGTGGCTGAGCTAGGAGAGTCCGTCACCCACACGAGGGATTTGAACTGGGTGCCCCGCAGTGTGGCCGGCTGACACAGGATGAATGCAGACCTAGCAATACTGACTGTACGTGCCCTCTCTTTGCTGTGGAACGGGTGAGTTGGGAGACCTGGCCTTGCTAAGGATTGGGCATATACAAGATGTAATGGCAAACAGGCAGCTGCTTTTATTGGGTGATCCAAAAGGGCAGAAGAGGGCAACAAAAATGATTAAGGGTGTGGAATGGCTGCCATATGAGGAGAGATTAATCAGGCTGGGACCTTTCAGCTTGGAAAAGAGACCACTGTGGGGTGATAGGATTGCGGTCTATAAAATCATGACAGGTGTGGAGAAAGTAAATAAGGAAGTGTTATTTATCCCTTCTCATAACACAAGAACCAGGGGTAACCAAATGAAATTCACAGGCAGCAGGTTTAAAACAAACAAAAGAAATATTTGTTCACACAAGGCACAGTCAACCTGTGGAACTCCTTGCCAGAAGGCCAAGACTATACCAGGGTTGTGCCAGGGTTGTGAAAGCCAAGACTATACCAGGGTTCAATAAAGAACTAGATGAATTCATGGAGGATAGGTCCATTGATGGCTATTAGCCAGGATGGGCAGCGATGGTGTCCCTAGCCTCTGTTTGCCAGAAGCTGGGAATGGATCAATTTATGACCTGTTCTGTTCATTCCCTCTGTGGCACCTGACACTGGCTACTGTCGGAAGACAGGATACTGGGCTAGATGGACCTTTGATCTGACACTGTGTAGCTGTTCTTACGTTCTAAAAGTCTCTCTCCTCAGCCGAGGCAGTTGGAATTGTCGTGAGCCACATTGGGCCGGGAGTCACTCCTTCCATGCGTCAGTTTCAGTAGCCTTTTGTGTGGTGATGAGATTCAGAGAAGCAGTTTGAATCCTCCCAATGGCTTGCGTGAGCAGGTTTGCAGTGTGCTAAACACATGCATGCACACAAACTGTTTCTCAGCATGAGAAAGACCAGGAGGAGAGGGAGCTGGTTGACAAGCTGTATTGAAAGCAGGATCATTTGGGGGTTGGATTTTTTCCCCCTCTGTCTTTTTGCATGACAGATAAAGCAAAACTCCTTTTTGTTTCTCTGGAACTTTGTGCCTGTCTCCTGCCATGGCTGTGTAGATCAAAACGGCTCGGAAAGTTTGGAAGCTGCCATGCGTGCCGCATGACTGTTTAAAACAAATCACAGAATTCCACTGTTTATTCGTTGCAAACAAAGTCCTGGTGCATTGCAAAGCAAAAATGGTATATTCTGTTACCAGCCCTCTATTGCAAACCCTCATTCTCAAAGGCTTCCTCTGAGGAACCTGACTGAAGTGGGAAGAGAATCTCTGAGCACTGGAGAGAGACGGTGCCCGGTGAAGTTGACCTTCTCCTGATGGCAGAGTGTCTGAACACCTAACTGGCTCTGCCTTGTAAAGCTTCACACTGTTTTATGATGTTATAAATAAGACCTGGTGCTGTCTGAAACAAACCATTAAAAATAAGTGCAGCCCGAGATCGGACGGGACAGAGCTCTTAACTCTCTAGGCAGCATCGTACTGAAGCAGATGCTGGTTTGTTAGGGCAGGGAGGGCAATATGGCTAGGGTAGAGAAGGTGGCTCTGAGTGCCTTTGCATGGGTTGGTTTATTGTGTGTGCCTCAGTTTCCCCATCCTCATGTAATAATGGACCTGACAGTCCCTCTCCTGCAAGAGAAGCCTTGAGGACAGGAATTATCCACAAGGATTCTCTCATGGACTTTCTCCGTGTTGGTCCATCGCATCTCCCTTGCAGCAAAGGCTGCAGAGTCACCCCATGTCTATGACCCATGCCCTTTGTCCAGGAGCTAACCGCTCTGACTGTGGCAGCCTGCGGGGTCCCTGGAGACGGGGGGTGGCTCAGTGAAGCCCCAGGCTGTGTAATCTTTTCCGTAGGGCTGGTGGTGGAGGTGTGACCGAGTGCATCTCCACTGGTCCCTTCCACTCCTTCCCTGGGCCACCTTGTTTCCATCCCCCCTACCCCACTTTGCATAGTAGACCTCTTGTCCATGAGTGGTCTAGGCCAGTGGCATTAGCTGGCCAGCGTCTGCCCTATGACCACGACTGTGCTTTACTGGATAGAGTCAGACCTGTGTCAAAGGCCCTGGGGACAATGCAGTTCTCCGGTAGATCAAGTGGCATCCTATGTTTATGAAATAGAAGGATGGGAGATCTTGTCCTGCTGTTGCTGCAAAGTGGCCACCATGTGCAATGAGAAAAGTCCTAGCTAGTCCCATAATGTTACAATATTGACCTAGGTGAAGATTTGGGCTAGAACATAAGAATGGCCACACTGGTCAGACCAAAGGTCCACCTAGCCCAGTATCCTGTCTGCCGACAGTGGCCAATGACAGGTGCCTCAGAGGGAATGAACAGAATGGAATCATCGAATGGCTTGTTCCCAGCTTCTGGCAAACAGAGACTAGGGACACCACACCTGCCCATCCTGGCTAATAGCCATTGATGGACCCATCCTCCTTGAATTTGTCTAGTTCTTTTTTTTTAATTCTGTTATAGTCTTGGCCTCAAGATCCTCTGGCAAGGAGTTCCACAGGTTGACTGTGTGTTGCGTGAAGAAATACTTCCTTTTGTTTATTTTAAACCTGCCTATTAATTTCATTTGGCGACCCCTAGTTCTTGGGTTATGCGAAGGAGTAAATAACACTTCCTTATTTACTTTCTCCACATGAGTGATGATTTGATAGGCCTCTGTCATATCCCCCCTTAGTTATCTCTTTTCAAGTTGAGAAGTCCCACGCTTATTAATCTCTCCTCATACAGAAGCCCCTGTATGCTCCATGCCCCTAATCACTTTTGTTGCCCTTTTCTGAACCTTTTCCAATTCCAATATATCTTTTTTGAGATGGGGCAACGACATCTGCACACAGTATTGAAGCTGTGGGTGTTATCATGGATTTATATAGAGGCAATATGATATTTTCTGTCTTATTATCTGTCCCTTTCTTAATAAGTCCCAACATTCTGTTTTGCTTTTTTGACTGCTGCTGCATATTGAGTGGATGTTTTCAGAGAACTATCCACGTTGACTCCAAGATCTTTCTAACAGATAGTTTAGACCCCATTGTTTTATATGTATAGTTGGGATTATGTTTTCCAATGTACATATCAACATTGAATTTCATCTGCAATTTTGTTGCCCAGTCACCCAGTTTTGTGGATACAGGAGGCAGCTTTGCAAGTTTATGAGGGGCGCCCCCCGAGGGTGAGGGGCGGCAGAGGAGAAAGCACAAAAGGGCTTGTTTGAAAACGTAACACATGGTCGACAAAGGCTGGTCTTGACTGGGGGTGGGAGTCGGTAGTGAGTGAGAGATGAGGGGTGGGTGGCGAGGGGCCTTGAACGTGAAAGAAGTGGGAGCCAGTGGGGAGATGGTCAGGATGACCGGCTAGGAGAATGATCTTCATGGCAGGGTTCTGACAGGACATGGGCAGGGAAGTCGCAGTTATGAAGAGGATGAGAGCTTGGGGAGAGTTTTAGCCTTGGAGATGGAAGGCGTGTCTGTCGTGGAGACTTTGTGCAGAAAAAATGGGCAAGGTTAACATGTAGTGTGGATGTGAGGACCTAGAGAGAGTCCAAGTCCTAGATGGCGCCCAGGTTACGGGCCCGAGGGACAGGCAGGAGGGTGGTGGTGTCCGCAAGGACTGAGAAAGGAGGCCGTGGCCAGATTCCCATTTTGGTTGTGCCAATGTACCTCAGGAGCAGCTCCTGTGATGTCAATGAGGTTACAGGTGTGAGGAGATCTGGGCCACATGCCTTCTCCCCAGACAAAATCCTGAGCCTTTACTCAGGGTTTACTCGGTCCTTGCTCAGTCAGAATTACCACGGGAGTCATTGGAGTGACTCCAGTTTTACACTGGTGTAGATGAGAGAAGAATTTGGCTCTTGGCTTGATCCAGCTCTTTTTGTCCCCTGAGTCACTCCACTGATCTCCGGGGAGTGATTTCTGCTTTACACCAGATCCCAGGCCCTTCCATGGTGACTCCGGAGTGAGGGGAAAAACTGGAAGGCCAGTTACCTGACATAAATGGGAGTGGCGCCAGATCTGTGCTGGTGTAAATGAGGTCAGAACCTGGCCCTGAATGAAGGAGTCTGGAACTGAGGCTCAGGATGAAGAAACAGGATATTCTTCAGGTGAGGCAGAGGGTAGAGGAGGAGGAAGGCAAAGCAGGAACATGGGGGCTGCTGAGGGTCTGAGGAAGCGGACTCTCAACTTGCCAGTTCTGTCTCACTGCGCAGCATTGAAAGAGCTGTGAATGATTCTTACAAAGGGCCTGACCTACAGACACCTGGGGAAAAAAGGACCCCAACTATACATACAATATGATGGGGGCTAATTTAGCTACAACGAGTCAGGAAAAAGATCTTGGAGTCATCGTGGATAGTTCTCTGAAGATGTCCACGCAGTGTGCAGAGGTGATCAAAAAAGCAGACAGGATGTTAGGAATCATTAAAAAGGGGATAGAGAATAAGACTGAGAATATATTATTGCCCTTATATAAATCCATGTTACGCCCACATCTCGAATACTGTGTACAGATGTGGTCTGCTCAACTAAAAAAAGATACACTGGCACTAGAAAAGGTTCAGAGAAGGGCAACTAAAATGATTAGGGATTTGGAGAGGATTCCATATGAGGAAAGATTGAAGAGGCTAGGACTCTTCAGCTTGGAAAAGAGGAGACTAAGGGGGGATATCATAGAGATCTATAAAATCTTGAGTGGTGTGGAAAAAGTGAATAAGGAAAAGTTATTTACTTGTGCCCATAACATAAGAACTAGGGGTCACCAAATGAAATTAATGGGCAGCAGGTTTTAAACAAATAAAAGGAAGTTCTTCTTCACACAGCACACAGTTAACCTGTGGAACTCCTTGCCTGAGGAGGTTGTGAAGGCCAGGACTATAACAGTGTTTAAAAGAGAACTGGATAAATTCATGGTGGTTAAGTCCATAAATGGCCATTAGCCAGGGTGGGTAAGGAATGGTGTCCCTAGCCTCTGTTTGTCAGAGGATGGAAATGGATGGCAGGGGAGAGATCACTTGATCACTGCCTGTTAGGTTCACTCCCTCTTGCGTACCTGGCATTGGCCACTGTCAGAAGACAGGATACTGGGCTGGATGGAGCTTTGGTCTGACCCGGTATGGCCGTTCTTATGTTCTTATGAAGGACCCGAGAAGAGCTCTGGGACAAAATAAAGAGCAGTGACAGAGTAGCTTGCACTGGTGGTGGTGGTGGTGGTGGGTGGCACTGTATATGAAAGAAAGGATAGAGTCAGAGAAAATAAACATCTTAAGTGAATCAAACAGTACCATAAAATCTCTGTGGGTAGAAATTCCATGCTTCAAGAACAAGAATATAGCGGTAGGACTGTACTGACCATGGTGGTGACTGTGACAGTGAAATGCTCAGGGCGATTAGAGAGGCTACAAAAACAGAAAATGCAATAATAATGAGGGGTTTCAGCTGTGTCCATATTGACTGGGTACATGTCACCTCAGGACGGGATGCAGAGAGAAACTTTCTAAACACCATCAATGTCTGCTTCTTGGAGCAGCTAGTCCTGGAACTCACAAGGGGGGAGGCAATTCTTCATTTAGTCCTAAGTGGTGCCCAGGATCTGGTCCAAGAGGAGAACAGAGCTGAACCGCTTGGTAATAGTGAACATTATGTAATTAAATTAAACATTTTTTTTGTTGGAGGAAGATGCCACAGAAGCCAACCACAATATCATTTAACTTCAAAGAGTGGAACTATACAAAAATGAGGAAGCTTGTTAAATGGAAATTAAAAGGAACAGTCACAAGGGTGAAATGCCTGCTAACTGCACGAAGACTATTTCAAAACACCATAATAAAGGCTCGAAGTAAATGTGTACCTCCAAATGGGTAAGAGGATTAAAAAACCCTGCCACCATGGCTAAACGGCATAGTACAAGAGGCGGTTAGAGGCAAAAAGGCATCCTTTAAAAATAGGAAGTAAAATCCTAACCAGTCAGGCCAGGAAAGAATGTGAAGACGCCTAGCTAAGGACACAAACTAACGGCAAAAAAATTAAGTATATCAGAAGCAGGAAGCCTGCCAGACAATCAGTGGAGCCACCGGATAATCAGGGTGCTAAATGAGCACTCCAGGAAGACAAGACTGTTGTGAACAGCTAAATGAATTCTTTGCATCGGTCTTCGCTGTAGAGGATACAGGTAAATCACTTCTCCTGAGCCATTCTTTTTAGGTGACAAATCTGAGGAACTGTCTCAGATTCAGATGTCAGTAGAGGAAGTTTTGGAACAAATTGATAAACAGTAATAAGTCACCAGGACCAGATGGTCTCACCCAAGGGTTCTGAAGGAACTGAAATACGAAATTGGAAAAAGCACAGAGAAGGTCAACAACAATGATTGAGTATGGAACAGCTTCCATACAAGGCGAGATTTAAAAGCTCTGGGAGTGTTCGTCTTAGAAAAAGAGACAGCTCAGGTAGGCTATGACAGAGGCCTACAAAATCATGAATGATATGGAGAAAGTGAATAGGGAAGTGTTATTTATCCTTTCACGTAATACAGTAACTAGGGGTCACCCAATGAAATTAATAAGCAGCCGATTTAAAACAAACATTCGGGGGTTAGGACTGGGGGTTGGCAGTGGAGCTGTGTGGGGCGTGCAGGGCTGGACTAGCTGGGTGGCTGCAGTTTGGGACCGAGGGCCATCAGCAGAAGTGCTTAGAGGAAGCTGATCCAGTGCCTTCCTCTAGCTAGAGCGATGAGCTCCTTCCATTTGACGAGAGCTACATTCCATCGCAAGCGTTTGGGCAATCTCCATCCACCTGGCCATCGGGAAGTCTCCACTGATCTGGTGACCCATCCTCACAGCTGGGTGCTCTTTGCCCAGCCACGGGGCAGGAGGAAGGGCTACTTCTCCACCTCAAAAGTGCCGATTTTATGAGATTCAAAAAGCAGGAGGCAGGATGGGCCGCTCTGTGCAAAGGTAAGCCGGGAGCTCAGATGGGAGCCCTAATGGCCCTGCTTCCCACAGCCCTCTGTCCGCGTTAACGATCTGTAACGGGGCTGTGTTTGTGTTAGCCTATTAAGCGCCACTGGGGTTCTTTGTAGACTTGAAAGTGTGAGGAATTTTGCCCAACCACGTGAAAACATTTCCATCCCCCTAATAGCCCCACGCACTGGCCTAAGCCTGCGGCAGCCGAAAAAGCTGGCCGGGAAATTCCACTTTTTCCCTAGTCTCCCATGCCGCGTTAATGCGGTTGCTTTGACCGTTGTTTGCATTTCCAGGGGATCTTGTCAGCGCACCACACCGACCAGGCTCTTTCCCATGCTTTCCTTTAGGCTGGCTTGGCGGAGCCATTGCGGGAAGCAATTTTCCTTGAGCCGAGCCGAGCGCCGCCTCGCTCGCTGTTTTAATGAGAATAATTTTGCCCTGGCTTGCGTCAGCCTCAGCCCACCTGCGGCTGGTCTGGCCCATTGAGCTGGGCCCAGGGTGTCCGATTAAGTGTTACTGAGTTGAAAGGTGTGAAAAATCGCACCAGGATTTAAATAGAGGGTGGGGGAGAGAGCTTTGCTGAGTTACGGAGGGACCTACAGATGTACGGTATCAGGTGCTTTTGATCTGTGGGGAATTAGCAGTGAATCAAGGGCTTGCTAATTGCAGGCACCTTGCCAGCATGTTAAGGAAGAAATGCTGCTTAATTATAAGGCACATGCCCTTGGATTTGTTCATTGAATTACTTAAATGTGTATTATAAAATCACATTCCCCAGGTGCCATGCCATAGGAAGGGGACATGCAGAGATAAACATCCACAGATGCATTATATGCTCTTGTGTGCATGTAAACACATGGCAGGTCACACACACTGTGTGTGTGTGTGTGTGTGTGTGTACAGTGCATCTGCCCCAGGTACATCCATAAACACACAGAAATGCATTATGTACTTGTGTGTGTACACACGAGCACATGATGCATCAGTTTGTGTATGTGTACACAGTGCATCTGGCCTACGTACATACGCAAGCACACAACACTGAGGGTTGGTTGTCTTCAGTGCTCCCGTGCCCAGCACAGCCAGGTCATGTATCTTAACTCCT
Source organism: Gopherus evgoodei (assembly GCF_007399415.2). Taxonomy (NCBI): domain Eukaryota; kingdom Metazoa; phylum Chordata; order Testudines; family Testudinidae; genus Gopherus; species Gopherus evgoodei. The sequence goes on along the minus strand of NC_044327.1, from coordinate 133,219,326 downwards.
TCTGCCGCATAGTCCCAGAGCTGACTCTTCCTCTCTATCCCAGCAGTGAAAACTCTCATTCATTCCCATCTCAAACACAGCAGTCTCTTCCTCACTGGCCTCCCAGCTCCCCTTCCCAGTCTCTCTAGCTTCTTGTCTGTGGCCCTGCTGGCACCATAGTACCTGGGCATCTACCGGGGGGATGATTTCTGTTCTGCAGAGGCCAGCCCAGCAGTTCTGCTTTGAGCGAAGGCAGGCGCTGCTGGATGAAGGGGGAGGTCTCTTGTGCAGCGAGTTGGAGGCTGGTCGCGTTTCCATTTGTCAGGATCTGTTCCAAGGAAGGCTTTGAAGACCAGTATTGATGCCTTGAGCTGGGTGCTGCTCAGAGAATCATAGAATCTCAGGGTTGGAAGGGACCTCAGGAGGTCATCTAGTCCAACCCCCTGCTCAAAGCAGGACCAATCTCCAACTGTTTTTTTTTTTTTTTGCCCCAGCTCCCTAAATGGCCCCCTCAAGGGCTGAACTAACAACCATGGGCTTAGCAGGCCAAGGCTATCCCTCCCCACCCATTGGGAAGCCGGTGCAGAGAACAGCATTTCGGGGTGACTTTCCTCGGTAACCTGTGTTGGAGCTTCCTCACGACATGGGGCCTCGTCCCCAGGTACACAGAGCTGTAGCAGCCGAGTCTGGATGTTATGGTTGTGTCCCGGTCGTGTGGCCAGATCTGAGCCTGCTAGGATGGGTGCAACCTCCTGGCCAGTTGCAAGTGGAAGTGTGTGTGTCTTTTGTAGTCTTGAAGGACGCCAGCCCTGCAGACCCATTTCACAGCCCCCTGATCCTCCAGCCTATTCAGATATAGCTGCAAAAATGATCTTCCAGGCTTACTGATCTGAGCACTTTACCTCCTCCCTCGACTCCAGCACATCTGCACAACTTCACGTCCTTGCCCAGCTCCGCTCTTCCCTACTGATCAGTCCTTAGCATATAACCACCCCCTCATCTGTCTCACCTGCCTGTCTGTGGCTCTCTGCATGTCTAAAGGGGCCATCGCCATGGCTTCTGGGCACTGATTTATAAGTATAGGTAAACTCCCGTAAGAGAGAGAGGAAGGTCTTGTGGCCAATACTTTGGACTAGGATTTAGGAGATCTGCATTCAGTTCCTTGCTCTGCCACTGCCTCCTGGTGCCCCCTTGGGCAGATTGCTTCATCTCTCTGTACTTTGCCATCCCCATCTGTGAAACAGGGATAATAAAACTTCCTTTCTCCAACCACTTGTCTGTTTAGACTGTAAGCTCTTTGGGGGCAGGGACTGTCTCTCACTGGGGCCTGGTTTACACTAAAAAGTTATGTTGACCCTGGTACGTCACTCAGGAGCATGACAAATCCATTCCCCTAATGTAGGAAAGAGTGACTGGCCATAGTGGGTCAGACCAATGGTCCATCTAGCCCAATGTCCCGTCATCTGCCAGTGGCCAACAGCAGGTACTTCACAGGGAATGAACAGAACAGAAAAGGCAATCAGAGGCTTAGGGACACCCGGAGCATGGGGTGGCATCCCTGACCATCCTGGCCAATAGCCATTGATGAACCTGTCCTCCAGGAACTTACGTAGTTCTTTTTTGAACGCCGTTATAGTTTTGACCTTCGCAACTGGCACGGAGTTCCACAGGTTGACTGTGCGTTGTGTGAAAAAACACTTAGGAATGTTTGTTGGAAAGCTGCTGCCTGTTAATTTTATTGGGTGACCATTGGTTCTTGCATTACGAGAAGAAGTAAATAACACTTTCCTGTTCACTTTCTCCACACCTGTCATCATTTTTGAGACCTCAGTCATATCCCCCCTTAGTCATCTCTTTTCCAAGCTTAACAGTCCCAGTCTTTTTAATCTCACCTCATACGGAAGCTATTCAATACCTTTAATAATCTCTGTTGCCCTTCTCTGTACCTCTTCTAATTCTAATCTATCTTTTTTGAGATGGGCGACCAGAACTGCATGCAGTAGTCAAGATGTGGGTGTACCTGGATTTATCTAGAAACATTATGGTATTTTCTGTCTTATTTTTTATCCCTTTCCTCTTGGTTCCTGTCATTCTTTTTTTTACTGCCGCTGCACATCGAGTGGATGTTTTCAGAGAACTGTCACAATGACTCCAAGATCTTTCTTGAGTGGTAACAGCTAATTTAAACCCCATAATTTTATATGTAGAGTTGGGTTATGTTTTCCAATGTGCGTTACTTTGCATTTATCAACATTGAATTTCATTTGCCATTTTGTTGCCCAGTCACCCAGTTTTGTGAGATCCCTTTGTAACTCTTAGCCAAGTCCAAAGATGACTGCGATCTTGAGTAATTTAAAGGGCTGTTGATTAATCACAGTTAACTCACGCGATTAACTCAAAAAATTAATTGCAATTATTCACAGTTTTCATTGCACTATTTAAATAATAAGACTATCAATTGAAATTTATTAAATATTTTGGATGTTTTTCTAGATTGTCATATATTCTGTGTTGTAGTTGAAATCGAAGTGTATCATTTTTGCTTACAAATATTTTCACTGTAAAAATAAGAGAAATCATATTTTTCAATTCACCTCATACATGTACTGTAGTGCAATCTTTGTCATGAAAGTGCAATTTACAAATGTAGATTTTTTTAATTTTTTTATTTTATATTTGTTACACAACTGCAGTCAAAACAAAACAATGTAAAACTTCAGAGCCTACAAGTCCTCTCAGTCCTACTTCTTGTTCAGCCAATTGCTAAGACAAACAAGTTTGTTTACATTTACTGGAGATAATGCTGCCTGCTTCTTGCTTACAATCTCACCAGAAAGTGAGAACAGGCATTTTCATGGCACTGTTGTAGCCGGCTTTGCATGGCTAGAATCTAAAATCGAAAGGTTTATTCATAAAGGGAAAAAGATAGAGATGAGAGCTAGAATTGTTTAAATGGAATCAATTACATACAGTAATGGCAAATTTCATAGTTCAGGGTTGTAGCAATGATAGAGTAAACTGCAGGTTCAAATCAAGTCTCTGGAGTACATCCCCCGCTGGGATGGGTCATCAGTCCTTTGTTCAGAGCTTCAGTTTGTAGCAAAGTCCCTCCAGAGGTAAGAAGCAAGATTGAAGACAAGATGGAGATGAGGCATCAGCGTTTTATAGACTTTTCCAGGTGTAAGAACCTCTTTGTCCTTACTGTGGAAAATTACAGCAAAATGGAATCTGGAGTCACATTGGCAAGTCCCTGCACACTTTGCTGAGTTACAAGGTGGGTCAGTTGTGAAGCTGATGGTCCTTAATGGACCATCAAGCAGGCTAGGCAGAGCTAACACCAACTTGTCTGGGATGTCTCCCAGAAACATAGCATAAGTTTGAAATATGACAGTATACAACTGCAAAATGATACATATATGTAGACAGCATAATCATAACCAACAACCCATAACTTGGTCTTAGGCACCTTATATGACCCCCTTTACATAAGATTTGGTACCACTACAGGACCTTGGTTGCAACCATGTTCTATATGGTCCCAGATTATCTCAATAATGTCACATGCTCTTCAAATTCTTTTCTGGCCTGCCTAATTATACTTCACTTGCCAGAGTTGTTTGTTTTCTATTTTCCTCAATAGGATTTAAATTCCAATTTTTGAGGGAGGTCTTTTTGCCTCTAATTACTTCTGTTACTTTGTTGCTTAACCACAGTGATGCCTCTTTGTTCCTCTTCCCAATTTTTTTAAATTTGGAATAGACATTTAAATTGAGCCTCTATTATGGTGTTTTAAAAAAGTTTCCATGCAACTTGCAGGCGTTTCACTTTTGTGAATGTTCCTTTTACTTTCCATTCAACCAGCTTCCTCATTTTTGCGTAGTTCCCCCTTTCTGTGATTAAATGATACTGTGGTGGGCTTCTTTGGCATTTTCCTGCAACAAAGATGTTAAATTTAATTATATTATGGTTGCTATTACCGAGCAGTTCAGCTATTCACCTCCTGGACCAGATCTTGTGCTCCATTTAGAACTAAATCAAGAAGTGCCTCCCCCTTTGTGGGTTCCAGGACTTGCTGCTCCAAGAAGCAGACATCAATGATGTCTAGAAAGTTTCTTTCTGCATCATGTCCTGAGGTGATATGTACCCAGTCAATATGAGGGCAGTTGAAATCCCCCATTACTGCTGAATTTTCTGTATGTCTAGCCTCTCTAATCTTCCTGGGCATTTCACAATCCCCATCACCATCCTGGTCAGTTGGTGTGTAGTATAACCCTACTGCTATATTCTTATACTTCAAGCTCAGAATTTCTATCTAGAGATTCTTTGGCACAGTTTGAGTCATGTAAGATCTTTACTATATTTAACTCTATCCTCAGTGGGGAGCTAAGCCGACCTCACCCCTAGTGTAGACCATACTCGGGCAACAGAAGAATTCTTCTGTGGACCAAGCTGTTGTCTCTTGGAGGGGAGGGGGGGATTACCTGTGCCGACAGAGAGACTCTCCCATTGGCGTAGGTCATGTCTACACTTCAGCGCGATAGCTGTGCTGCTGTGTTGTTTCAAGTGTAGACAATCCCTGAGAGGGTGCGCAGCACCCAGACAATGGAGTTCTGATCTCAGTTGGCACCTTTAGGGGCTACCACAGCATAAACAATTCTACAAAAGCTTGAAGGGTGAGTCCCAGACTTTCATCAATGTGGGAGGTTCGGCTCCATTCAGGGTCAGGTTCCATCCATGTGATTTTTGGAACTGAGGGGTGGTGGGGTTTGAAGAAAGTCTCAGAAGATGGGCCCTGGGAACAGTGGTGTCCAGGACCTCGAGAATCACAGTGCAAAAGGACGGTTCCTGCCCCAAAGAGCTTACAGCCCAGTGAATGTAAGATCCCTATTATGAATGTTCAGGGTCTCTTGCTGTCCTTAGAAAGCCTCATGGAAGAATATTTGTTTAAATTTTGAGAGGAAGCCATGGGTTCCCTCTTCTTGGAGTGCTGATGTAAAGGGCTTTGCTTTATAGATTTAGCAGGTTTGTGCAATCAGCCGGCATCCTTCAGAATACAGAGGGCTGTGAAATGTCCGGCCGATTGGAGGGGCAGCATCCAAAGTGCAAGGAGGGGGAGTGAAGCATCGGCATTGCCTTAGGAGGGAAGCAGGTGAGACACAAACTGGGAGAAAGAAGAATTAATGTTTAAAACCATCTATTTTATCAGCCCCATTCCCTCCAAACCCGTCCTCAATTAAAGGCTGTAGGTCCCTTGTGCCCCTTGCTGGATGTCCTGACCCAGCCCAGCTACAAACCGTTTGCAGCGATAATTATCCTGCACATTCAAAAGTTAGCTGTGGCGACCTTCTCGGTTGTGTCCTGCGGCTCCCTGGAGGAAATAGCTTGAGCTGAAATGACTTTGTAGCTCTGAAGCTGAGCTCCTGCTCTTTGCTCTGCCGAGATGTCAGCAGGCTGGGACTGGCTGCAAAAATTCTTGATAGGCATCTTTCTTTGGTGCCCTAACTTGTTCTGAAGGACCCGGGTTGGGAGCATGCATGATACCAGCTCATTGCTGGCTCTGAAGGCCAAATCGCTTGCAGCAGGGACGACAAAGGAACTATATCGATCTCTGGAGATCGGTTTGTTCATCTGAACACAGTCCGGGATGATGGGATGCGCAGCGGCTGAAAGGGAGCGTTTACCATGTTCCATTCGTGGTTTGCTCTTGTTTTGTCAACCCCTCTGCTAGTGTTTGTGTCACACAAGCTTATGACTGCCCTGCTTGTGAGTGTTGTGAGGGTGACACCCATTGGCTGTAGTAGGGTTGCCTGTGCCGAGGTTGCACAGACTTGATTGTGGTGAAGTTGCTCCTGGGCTCTGGCTGAGCCACACAGCCATGATTGCTGTTGCAGGGTTGCTCATGGGCTTTGGACTGTGTGTGCTTCTTTGTTATTGCACGGTAGGTAGTGATAGGCATCTCCAAGATGCCTGTTGGCGAGAGAGTAGGCCTTGCTCTTTCCACCTTCCGAGCCTAGTGCTGAATAGATGTTAACAGGAAAGCTGCTTGGGGCTCTAGTACTGGGGGAATAAAACACCGAGATGCCTTGAACTGAGAAAATTGTAAATCTGTGTAGATAAGTAGAGGAATTTGCAATTAGAGAAGGAAACGGGCACCTGCAGGCTGCATGTTGGGCCCATGACAACGTGAAAGCGGGCTCTTGAGTGGAGAGAGAGGAGACTGGTGGGTGTTTTTTTCCATGGCAAGGAACTGGATGTAGGAATTAGGCTGGATTTAAAGGATGCTGGCTCTCATTTTATTGGAATCATCCATCCCCCAGATGCAATGGTGCTAGCTCGTTAATTATGACCTTATTGTGCATTAACCTGACTTTTGCATTAGGGTGGGATCTGTCAATGTCCTCAGATTCGTCAAAGATCTGATGGTGACTCTCTTTCCTGTCCCATAGGCAGCAAACAGCAGGTAGCTGGAGGGTGATAAAGCTGTTGACGCATGTCAGAGGGTTCACCAGCCTGAGCGCCATGGCCTGTGTTGTGTGCGTAGCCTGATTTGCCGGGTTCCTGCCCTGTGACTTTAACAAGAACGGAGCTTTATACAAGCGGGCATGTGATCCTGCACTTACACCGTGCACTTGACCTGCTCTCACATGCTAAGCAGGGACAAGCCAGGTCTGTGCTTGGGCAAGGGAAACCTCTAAAGCATGCTGTGGGACGGGGTGCCAGGAATTCAGTAGTTGAAACCAAGTGTCCCAGCCTGTTACGAGGGTGGTAGTCTGCTGGAGGAGCCATCCATCAGGTGAGATGCCTCATCTGCAGCTATTAAAGATTCCACAGTTCCAGGAGTTAGCCCCCCTACCAGAAACACGCCATCAGCCACATGATGATGATGATGATGATGATACCACTTCTGGGGGAGCCGGGCAACTGTATGCTACTCCCTTTGAAAGGCTCTGCCCAGCCCTGCCTGGCCAGAGAAACTAATGCTGGTGTCCCTGTTAGCTCAGAACAGTCCTTGTGCTGCCAGGATGGGATCTGAAATCTAACTAGCTGCCATCTGGCCTTTAAACTTTATATACTGCATTCCATTAAGTGCTGTGTGTGGCTATTACTAGCCGGTCGAAGGGTTTGCTTTCTCCATTAAGTGTTGTTACAGTATGTTACACATACCAAGTTCTGGGCTGTGGGTGGTCAAATTGCTTTATAGAGGGCTGTAATTTCTAATCAGTGCATGCGAAGGGCGGCCCTGCAAACGGCCGAGCCTGTGTGTACTAGAGGGAGGTTTGGACACTGCCAACGCAGATTAAGAGGCAGAAGAGAGAGGATTCCCCCCCGCCCCTGAAATAACTTTGATCAGTTTAAGAAGCCCATAGTCCGGAGGCAGCTTCTGTGCTACGGCTGGAGAGAGAGTGAACTGTCAGTGAAAAGACAGCCCAGAATACCCAGTGCAACCTCAGAGCTGGCTCCCTGGGCGTTCCCGCTGGTGGAAGCTGTCAGGGGAAGGGATGAATGCAGAGGCCAGACAGTGGCTGATGGACAGCTCCGCTGTGCCCTGCCTCCCAGAATCTGCTGGCCCAGGCATTCTTCCCTCCGGACTTGGGGCCTGCCAAAGGGTTTTTTGCTCCCCCCCACCCCCAATGAGGCTTTCAAATGCAAAGCGTCCTGGTTTGTCCAGAGCTCCCTGAATCACTGGGGAAATGCAGGGTGAAGTTCAGTAGGGGCTGCTTCAGATCCACCTCCCCATGCCAGTGACATCCAGAGGAAGAGCAGACCCCCCTAGCAGGAGACAGGAAATACAGAGGGATTTCAAGAAAACCGAACGTATGACAAAGGAGCCGACTGGCTTTGCTGCCATTCTCTGTCCATGACAGATTTGTGCAATATATTACACAGCTGGAGTCATGGCAGGCACGAAGCTCCTGGGAGGAGATGTTGTTATTGTAGTGACTGGAGTAAGGGGCAGTGGGAGAGCAGAACGTGTCTGGGGTGGGGATGCGGGGCGGAGGCTGGCTGGCAATGAACCTCCCACCTGGATCACCAATTTAAATCCAGTCTGGTTAGCAGGGCCCCTGTTACCCTCGTCCAGTGGCAGCAGTGTCTGCACGGTTCTGTCCTCTTACGTTCTAATCTAGGCACTGGCTGTGATTCGGTAGCTCATAGGGGTCAGAATGTTGAAACTTTGGACACCTAAAGTCAGGCTCTGAAATCCGTGTTTAATAATATTACCCAGCTCTTGCAAGGCACTCTTCATCACTACATCTTGAAGTGCTTCACCAAGGAGGCCAGTCTTATTATCCCCAGTTTACAGATGGGGAAACTGAGGCCCAAGAGAGGGGAAGTGACTTGTCCAAGGTCACCCAGAAAGCTAGCAGCAGAGCTGGGAATCAAACCTAGGTCACTTGAGTCTGTCTGGTGCTCTGTTCATAAAGCTACACTGCCTCTCCTAGGCACCTCCCTAGCTGGCTTGATTTTCAGAAGTCCTGAGCACCCATATCGACTCTGACAAATGACAGAGCAGGTCAAAAACTGGCAAAACAATTTCATGGCAAAATGGGAAATGCTTGAAGCTGTTTTCCTTTCCCAGCATTTGAAACAGACCCTTCATTATTTAGAAATAACAAATATTTTGTGAAAGCATCACTGAAATGGTTATTGAAATGAAATTTCTGTATCTGTTTTGATTTTAAAAAAGCCATGAAAAATGTCAAAAGTTTGACAGATTTTGCAAAAACATTTTCTTTTTAATAAAAAAGGCCATTTTTCAACAAAAGAACTTTCTGTTCCAAAAATTTGGAGCAGCTCTTATAAATAATGATGGTGACTGGGGGATTTCCGTCTCCAGCGCTGTGGGTCTGCCATTTCCCACCAGACTATGCTCACTTTATTATTGCTTTTAAAGGAATACATCAGGTCTAGTTTGGAGGTTGTTGGTTGATTGTAGAGCAGCATGGCACTACGTGTAGAACCTGACCCCGTTCCTCTGGTATAGATTCTGCCCCTCTATTACTGCACTAACCTGAGAGCCCCGTTCTTTGCCTGCTGGAGTTGCTTGTACAATACAGTTTGGGTTGGGCCATGCTGCCCATGCGGCATTGCTCAGGTATGTAAAGGCACTCCTGGCTCCAGCGCCAAGGAAGTGGCTAGTGTGTTTGGACACAGCTGCCCCTTTCTGGGTGGAATCAGAACGACTCAGAAGTGTGTTATAGGACCATATACTGCTCATGGCTGATAGTGATTCTCCCGTAGCTCAAGTGGTGGTGCAGGGCCCATGCTCTTAGAACCGGAGAATCTGAGTTCTAATCTCTGGTCGGTCCCCATGGTGTTTTAAGGGGCCATGACCTGCGGCAGCATGAAGTTCTGTAGGTGCACACAGGTTTATTTCAGTGCATTAAGCACTAAAGTGGGGGAGGCAAAGTCAGGAGAGGAAACAACCTTATAGATAACATGATGCTAATCAAGCTTCTCTCTCCATAAGATTGACAGAATCTATCTGACCACTTTCCACAGTAAAATCTCTCCCCCAAAGAAGGATGGGCCAGAAGGACCCTGCTGGTGGACTGATCTCAGCTGCTGCATCCTGATGGGCTTTGTTGCTGCACCAAGATCATTCAGCTGGATTCTCCCAGCACATGCAGTGGCCTGCGGCTCCCAGTAGGCTGCAGCGAGCACCTGCTTCGATGGCGGAAGGGGCTTTCTTTACAGGTTGTTTGTTGGATGGAGCTGGGGACAGGGACAAAGGGATGAGAGCTGTGGAGGGACAGTGCCCTGCGTGGCAGCTGCCATAGAAGGGATGGCATTTGGGGAGAATGTTGCAGCAGAAACCGATTTTTATCTCCCAGTGAATGGTAGCTGGACTTCCAGGTACACCTCTACCCTGATATAACGCGACCAGATATAACACGAATTTGGAGATAACGTGGTAAAGCAGTGCTCCGGGGATGGGGGCTGCACACTCCGGTGGATCAAAGCAAATTCAATATAACACGGTTTCACCTATAATGCGGGAAGATTTTTTTGGCTCCCAAGGACAGCGTTATATCGAGGTAGAGGTGTAGCTGGTTCAGCACCTGCTCCTGCCCCTGGTCAAGTCCTGGGTGGTTTTCCAGTGACTTCAGTGGGAGCAGGAGCAGGCTCTAGATCAGTGTTTTTGAACCATTCCCATGCTGGGCCCTCTCCTTGCATTTAGCAATCTGGGTCATGGCCCATGTGACTCCCAGACTGAGAAACCCTACCCTAGATCATCTTATTTGGCAGAACCTTTCAGCATAACATCTCGTTAGCTGAGAAGAGTCTGGCCAGGTTAATATTTGGAGACTTCCACTACAAGAAGTGAGTGCTGGTGACTCAGGGCTTGTCTACAAGAACAGTTGTTCTGGAATAGCTATTCCCGATTCACTCCACATGTGGATGTTCTTGGCCTGGGATGTGAGTGCCTTGTTCCAGAGGATTATGCTCATTTGGAGCACGCAGTCTTCTTCCGGACTAAGAGCACCAGTACATGGAATTAACCAGGGAGAGTTAATCTGGTTTCAGTTCACACCCTACTTTTGTGACATTTTGGGAGTTGTTACTGTAACTTTGCGTGCCGTAATGCTATGCTGCTGTGACTCAGAGCTCTGACCATTAGCCAGCCTGATGTGCATTTGGGGCTCACCTAGCTACTTCCTGCAGGGTGATCCACTAGCACTTCTGGTCCTGAGCCCCCCGAATCTATCTCCCTGAGTTCTTAACTGCCAGGCACTCAGACTTTTCCCCTCTGGTTCATCACCACCAAAGGAGCAAAGCCTGCCCCCAGTTCACTTCACTTTGGTGCACACACTCCCCACAATTTGCACACCAGACACCTGCTTGGGGTAGAAGTATTTGGAGTTGGTTTAAACGACAGTTCTCTACACGCGTGCACACAGACGCCCAGTCAAACCCAAAACTTGTGTACATATCTCCTAGGGACTTTCCAGTTCAGATCATCACAAGCTTTCGTTAAAGACCTTACTTGACATATATTTATGCACAATGACATTGTATACAACCAGTTGTTTAATTGCTTATTCTTTGGGTTTCAGACCCCCTATTTTACCCTTTGGTGTTCACGCCCATTATCTGGACCCTGACTGTAGCAGCCTCATTCCAGATTAACTTTCCTGTGTAGACAAGCCCTCAGTAGGTGTCACTTTCCTGTCTGAGTCAGAGTTGTCCCTGGAGTTCCAGGCTGTGCTAGGGGATGCTGTAACATTTTTCATACACAACATAAAATCTTAAAGTCCTCTCACCACTGAAGAGCTGTTGGCACTTCTTGTGGGAGAGGCATTAGCCTCTGTTCCCTGGCCATGTTCTATCTTTGGGAATTTTCTTCTGCCTCTGCATTGCTGGTGGCTTTTGGGTAGATAAGGTCGTCTTCACGTCCTGCTCTACACTGCTGGGTGGTTCTGCTGTCTCTCCAAATGGCAGCCCAGAGATGGCTGCGATCTCTGTAGGTGTGATTCTGGAGGCTTGCGAAAGGTGCTGCATCTGCCTGTAAATACAGGAATAATAATGGAGTGAGTGGAAGGTCAGAAGGGGCAAGTGGGTCGGGTTGAGAGAGAGGGACATACCCAGATGCTCAGGATTTGCAAACAGGGATGTCGTTAGGGGTCATCCCTCCAGTTCAAGCTGCAGCAGTGGTGGACCATTGGTTTAGGGCTTATTCTACTCTCTCCCTGCCCAGAAATTCAGGGTGCTCCTCTGGGCTTGCCTGGTCCCCCCATAGGTCCTGCTTCATCCAGACAAGGGAGGCAGTTCTAGGCTGACTCATGTACTCAAGAGATTCTTCAAAGGCTCCTTTGTATACCAGGTGAGAGTGTCTCCGCTGCTCATTTATCTAAATTAATAAGGTGTATTTAAAAGGTGCCTGCCTGACTCTCAAGGTGGTGTTTCAAATAACACCACAGTGACAACAGCAGCAGGAAAACTCCAGCCACGCTCACCCCAGCAAGCAGGACATTCCCCACTCAGTCTCCATTGTCCCACAAACGATCAGGTACCAGCATCTTCAGTGCCTGGGCCAGAGGAAGGGACTTCCAGTGTGTCCTGAAGCTGAACACCCCCGGCCATCTCATATCCAGGGTAGGGTTTGCTTTCTCCTCCCTCTAGCTGACAACACCCTGGCCTGTCTTCATCTAGAGCTCAAACGAGGGCCGAGCAAAAATCAGAATTCCAGCCTGTGGGAATATCTGATATTTCAATGGTTGGTTTGGGCCCAAACTGGGACAAAAAGTTGAAAATCCAAAAAGTTTTATAGAATGAAACGTTCAGAAAAATCTCAGAAATGGTAAAATATTTTGTTTGGTTTGTTGAATGAACTTGAAACGTTGAATTCATTTGATAGCAAACTGCATTGTCCTGTGCGGCCACGTGGGAGTTGTTGTTTGGCTCTGTTACCCCTGTTCTTCTCTATGGACTGGGATCCTTGGATGGACTACATCTCCCATGATGCACCTGCAGCTGTGCAACTCCCATGCTGCACCGTACTGCTTGAATTGATGCAAAATTTTGTTTTGATTTTTCCAGACTGGAAACTTGAAAGGTTTTGGCAAAAATCTAAATTTTCCTGCAGAAAAATTTTGATTTTTCCAGAAACTACATTTTCCGTCCAAAAAACCCCCCAAAACCTTTTTGATCAGTTCTATCGCTAATGTTACAGCCCTGTCAGTTAATGTGCAAGGGTTCCTCCTGGCCTTCTGAAACACCAGTGACCTGCCCGCAGCTGTTCCTGGAAACCGATTTCAAGCCCAGTTCCGGGAGCTGGTTAGGAGCTGCAAAGCACTGAATGGCCCAGGACCTGCTTCCCTTCGTGACTGCCTCTCCTTCTATTCTGCATCATGGTTTTTATGCCCACTAGTGTTGAATACCAGGGGGAGAACAGCAGATACTTAGCTGGCATCCTTCCCTTTGGATGTGGGAGCCCACGGCCTAACTGTTCGGACACAGCGTGGGACCTGCATTATAGTCTCCAGCTCTCTTGGGTTGGTGCTGGGCCGATAGCCAGAGGGTATGTACGTCTTCAGTGGGGGCTAGACACAACAGTTTGATCTATGCCTCCTGCTGGCAGTAGTTCCCTTTAATTTCCATAATGGACCCGGATCTTGCAGAGATGGACACAATATAAATAAATAAAGCCCAGCACTTAGAAATAAGCAGCAGGGCAAGAAAAAAACAAAACAAAACCCTGTTAGGTCGTATCTGGATTCTCTCTCTCTCTCTCTCCTTTCCTGTATATTCTCCAGGATTTTCCCCAGCCTGGTAAACGACTTGTTAATTACATGGGTAGATGAGGCTGACCCTGAAGATGTTCCAGACACTAGTGGGGGGAGAGGAACAGTGAGAAGGGACAAAGGTTAGAAACCTGGGCAATAAATGACCAAGTCTACTCCAGAACACAGCTCCTCAGCGGAAGGGGGAATGGAGCAGGGAGGCAGTTGTCTCTTTGTGTCTGATTCTGGTGCCATCACAGGCAGCTGCAATACCGTGTGCAGTTCTAGCCACCGCACCACGGAGAAACAGGAGGGAATTTGTTTTCTGTTCCTCTTCTCTAAGCAGGGGATTGATTTATGGGAGCAGAGTAAGAGCGCTAACGATGTACGGTTTGGACATGTGCTCCTGAAGGCAGGAGGTAGGGGGGAGAGCAGGCTGCAGGGAGAGAGGAGGCTCTCATGCAGTAATAAAAGCTGGTCTAACGAAGGGGAATTGGGGCAAAATTGAGCAATGGAGGCTGCGTATTAGGAAAAACAGCATGTTCTGGCCTGTGGAGTCCATCCTGGCCAAGCCCAGGCATTGAACTGGGCCCCTCCAGAGCTGAAAGCACGAGTTGGGAGCAGGAGAAGGAGACCTGTCCTGGATCCGGGGCTGTAGCCGGTGCCCATCCCCTGTGGATCAGATGCAAAGGGGAACATATGGCAAACACTGAGCAGCGTGTTATGCAATCCCCCTCCAGTGAAGGAGTCCAGTCCTCATTGCTTGTGCATGGCCACTTGTCCCATGCGACTGATCTCCCGTCCCTTCCCTGCCCGGAGTGCTCCGCAGCCTAGGACATCTCGCCACAGGGTGCATGCCTCGGCCACCAGGCCTGCAGAGAGCTCACGCTACGCATGATTGCCTCATGGTTTCCTCCCACTTCCCCAGTCTCTGTCCTGTCTTGTACTGAGGTTGTCAGCTGTTCAGGGCGGGAACTGTCTCTTTGTTGTGTGTGTTCATACAGCGCCTAGCGCGCCAGGGCCTGGTCTGTGACTGGGGAACCCCAAGGTGCTGCTGCAATACAAATAATCAGCTGACATTTTCCCTCTGTCACTTCTTCCTGCTGCTTCTACTTAACCCCCCCTACTCTGGCCAGCTCCCTGCAGCCCAGAAAAGGAGAGATCTCAGGAGCATGGCCCTTCAGTGGTGGGGGGCCTTGTGGGATGGCGTGTGGGGCACAAGGGGCTGTGGTCTGACACCTGAAATATCAATAGCTGGCTAAGGGGGGCACATTTGAAAGGGGGAGGGTGAAAGTATCGAGAGGGGGGCTGTGGGGGCAGCTGCAGAGAGTGGATGTGCAACAGGCAAGGGAATAAAAATGACTAGCAAGTTGAAATGGACGAGGGGTGATGGAGTGGGAAGGAGAATAGAGTGATGGGAAAGGGGTGACTTAGGAGAGAAAGCAGGGGCAGGTAAAGGAGCCAGGAGAACTGGAAAATGTGAAGTAGTGTTAACCTGGTGTGAGGTTAACTTGTGTGTGTTGGGAGGGGAGTGAACCATAGATACAGGAGCGAAGATACATCAGGAGAGGGAGGGAAAGAAATCCAAGTGAAAGGAGGGTTTAAAAAAAAAAAAACAACAACCCAGGAAGCAGCAGGAGTTAATTTTATTATTGGTGGTGGTTGTTTTTTAGTAACTTGTCAGCTAAAATATTGCCTGCTAAAGTCTTCCCTAACCATTAGCCCACACTGCCTACCAGAGATGGACATAGGACCCAGGAGTCCTGATGTCTAGCATCCCCCACTCTAACCAATAAGCCATGCTCCCTCATAGAATCACAGAAAAGTCAGACATCAAAGACCTATTAAGTCACCTCATTTGGTTGGTATTATTGTTCTGTCTCGTTCCCATTATCCCTCCCCCCGCCCCAATACACACACATGCACACGCACATAATGCATTTCTCCTTGTTTGGCTGGTGCTGGGGGAGAGATACCAGAGCCAGATCCTTTGCTGGTGATGAGCGTGTATAATACGGATCAGAAGTGCACTGGAAAATATTTTCCTTTGATTTTCCCTGCTTGTTATTTCTGGGTGTGGGGAGGAAGCGCTGTTGAGGGTGAAGGACAGGTAGAGATCATATGAAATCAAAACAGACGCTTCTCTGCCAGTGCCCCCCAGGTCCCTCCAGAGTACTGAAGCAAGCGAATGCTGCTGCTGCTGCATAGTTGTGCTGTGCCTTCTGTGCTTTGTAATGTGGTGTCCCAACCATCAACACCCTGCATCTGCCTGTCCCGCACTGTTGCATTTGCAGTCATTAATAGGAGCTTCTGTGTCATCGGGGGCAGTGCAACCTAGTGGAGAGAGCACTTGGCTGCGGGTCTGCAGACCTGGGCTCTATCCCCAGCTTTGCCTCTGACCTGCTGTGACGCTTCCCCTCTCTGTGCCTCAGTTTCCCCTCCCACCCTTTGCCTATTCAGATTGTGAGCTCTGTGGAGCAGGGACTCCCTCTCTCTGGAGGTGTCTACCCCACACATGAAGGTGTGATTTTTTTTAGCCTGGGGGCACATACCCCTGCTAGGTTCGATCTAGCTAGCAATGGTAACATGAGAAATGAAGGCATAGCTGGGCAACCGGAGTCTATACCCAGCGGGTATAGCTGGGATGGGTATGCTGGGCTGGGTGCCAGTCTGCCCTTTGTTTGCTGTGTAAACGTACCCGCTGGGTGCTGGTCTCAGCTGGCACCTTGCAGTTCTGTTGTGATGCAGACAGCAGATAACAGGAGTGGGTATAGGAGAGGCGAGCATGGAGGCTGCTCACCACAACTAGGCAGAAACCTAGGTCCTTTTGCTGCAACTGTTCGTGTTCTTGTCATGTCCTAGAGGGCACGGTCAGGATCGGGGCCCCGCTATGCTCGGTGATGCCAGAGGAAGACCCGACTCTTGCCCCAAAACACTTGTGGTGTAACAGAAAGGATGCAACAAAAAGGAGGAGGGGACACAGAGAGAAACGGCAGTAACACCTGGCTACCTCGGCCAGCTCTGTGCCTAACTGGATGGCCCTGGGTCACTTACAAGCCTTGTTTAGGGGAAGGAGTTCGCCCCTGACCTGTCAGTCCTTGGCCGGCCGGTTTCTTGCAGGGGTCTTGGCAGAGGTTCGGCGCTGAGCCACGCTCTCAGACTGCCGGGGGGCATGGAGAGAGAGCAGGGAAGACTGGAGGTTGCTATTGAGATTATAACTGAGGACATAAGTAGCTGCTGTTGGGATGAGTCTTCTAACTGGAATGTCAATACAGATGGAGGCAATCTATAAAGCTGTGACAGAGAGGGAAGGAGAGGTGGCAGCCGGTGTCAAAAGTGGTTTATTTTCAGTGCCACTCAGATGAAAGTTGACAATGAAGAGTGTGATGGAGAACCAGGCGCAATGAAACAAAGGGAAAACTGCAGGGGGCTCCTCCAGGCCAAGAGCAAACAGATCTCCTCAACTACAGGTTACTCTGCTAATAGGGGACTTGATCCAGACAACTGTTTGGTGAGAAATGCATCCCAGCATGGCTTCTCTTCTATGTAGTGGGCGAGTTTATGTTCCAGAAAATACAGCCTGGGTCGACTATTTACTGGGTAGGAGGAACTGAAAAGGGAAACAGACTTGAGGATAGTGGGGGAGCTATGTCACTGTGGTGCATTGAAAACTGTTGTTAAAACTGTAAGCTGTCACTTTAAATGTAAGGGGTTTTTCCTGGTCCTGCTTGCAGGCTGGGGGACTCTGTAGGGAAGCATGCAATCTGGGCTTTAAGCAGTTGGTCTGCAGAGAGGAAGCCTAGAGAGTAAAGTGGGTGAGCCGTGCCTCTGTTTTAGGGAGCAGCCTGCTTTGTGTGTCTCTCTGTTTTGGGATTCTTGCATGCTAGGGCTCTGAATTTTAAGAAATAAAGTCATGTTACAGCCTTCCAGAAAGAGGATGTATGTTTTTATCTAACTTCTCTTTGCATAGCTGTGGTCAAAAGTTACCGGTGACTGTGAGATAAGAAGTCAGTTAAGGGGAAGTAACCATGGCAGTGTACTTAACTGCACCAAAGCTCATAGAAGAGAATGAAGAAATTCAGAGAGCCAGGTGTGGTGGGAGGAAGTGTTAAAATCTGTGACTATGGAAGAAGCAGGATTGTAAACCCTTCCTTCTGCCCTTGAAACCTCTCAATCTGCTGAAAGGTGGCTGAGCCCTAGAAGACAATGCCAGTTGGAACAGACTGACATTTCTCTGCTGAGAAAGAACGTACTGTAGAAGTGTCACGGAGTCACCGGGCGATGCTCTGGAACTGCTCCCCACCAAGCCAGGCAGGACTCTGGGGAGCCTCCTCTCCCTTGGAGCAGACTTGTTCAGGGCAAGAAGCTCACACGTCTTCACCTCCTGGGTCTCTCCTTGGAGCATTCAGCATCCTCTGCCTCTCCGTGCGCTTCCCACAGCGAGCCCGCCTCCGTGGGGTCCTGGGGAAGCCACAGGGTCCTGCACCCCCACTTCGCAGTCAGACATGACTCTCAGCCAGCCAGTAACACAGAGGTTTATTCGATGACAGGAACAGGGTCTAAAACAGAGCTTGTAGGTACAGAGAACCGGACCCCTCGGCTGGGCCCATTCTGGGGGTCAGTGAGCCAGACCCCCACCGTCTGCACTTCACTCCTCGTCCCCAGCCAGCTCCAGACTAACAACCCCTCCACCAGCCCCTCCTCTCTGCTCAGCCCCTTTCCCGGGCCAGGAGGTCACCTGATCCCTTCAGCTGGCACCTTTGCAGAGGAGGGGCCCAGGCCATCAGTTGCCAGGAGACAGAGTGTCAGGCATTTAGGTGCACTGGCCATTGCTCTGCCAGATACTTAAGAACTGCCATGGGGACACTGAGGCACCAACACAGTATTCAGAGAAAACATTAAGAACTTTCCCAGTTCGTCACAAGAAGACCCAGCTGATATGGCTTTGTGGCAAGGAGAATACTGAGAATGTATTGTGGCTTGCAAGGGAAAGAGAACAACCTGTGGCCTGGTCTACGCTTAAGAATTAGATCAAACTAGCTGTGTTGCTGAGGGTTGTGGAAAGTTAAATACCGAGAGCTGCACGTAAGTCGACCTAACCCCCAGGGTAGACCCAGCTAGGCTGGTGGAAGAATTCTTCCCTTGACCCAGCTACCATGACTTGGCGAAGTCGATTAATGACATTGATGGGAAAACCCCTTCCCATGATGTAGAAGATGTCTGGGGGTGTAGCTGCAGCTGTGGTTCTGTAGCGCTTGTGCAGATATGGTCTGAATGGAGTGAGTTGCCACTAACCAGAGAGGCTACGGGGAATAAAGAAGGGTTTTCACAAATCTAGCAGGAGGGAAAGAAAGCAAGCAGACCCGTTAAGTATAGGGGAAGAAATCAATGAGAGTCCCAAAGTGGCTGAGATACTCAACTCCTCTTTAAATCTGTGTATACCAAGACTATTAAAGACGTGAGGAAGACCTCACAAAAATAGCTATTGATAAAGGCCAGGATAAGGATATACTGGGAACTTTTTGAATGGTTAGCTGATCTGGATAAGTGGCCTTCGGGGTATTGAGGGAATTCGCTATTGAATTTAGCTAATCGCTGGCACTTAATTTAAAAAACAAACAAACAATCATCAAGATCCGGGAAGGTCCCAGAAGATGCAGGGAGGTGTAGAACCAGTCTGCTGAAGAAAGAAGGAAAATGATCCTAGCAAGTACTGTCCAGTAAATAGCTTCTATCCCTAATAAAAGTAATAGCACTAATATAAACAAGCTGTAAACCTGCGTGGGAACCACCGTAATAAACAGCAATAAGGTTTGTAAAGCAAACATCATTCCGGACTGTCTGGATTGTTTTGGAGATAAGAAGACCGATGCAGTGGCTGGAAGAAATGCAGTAATAGAGCCAGACCCTAGTGTGTGTCTGATGCCAAGTCTCAAGAAATCTTGCAGGGTTTAATTGCTTTCAGTATGGACACTGCAGGGCGGGCATAGTGCGGTTTGCAAAGTGGCTGCTGAGAGGGGTAAAGGGACGTATATGGCGCATCCTTCCCCTGCTCTGTCCAGCTGTAAGTCCTGCGTCTCCTGTGCTGCCTACAATGGATCCAGTTTACCAGTATTAAAAAGTCAGTTTCTTGCTGGTCATCTTTCCCAAACCTCTGTCCGCCGGCCTCTGTCCTTAGAGCCCTCCTGGAGTGTCAGGGAAGCTTGGAGCACGTTGTGGGCGTGATCCTACGCCAGGAGGTAGCAGTGTATGTAGTGAGGTCTCTAGCTGGGGAAAGATGTCTAGTGGAGTGCTGCATGGCTTGATGTTCAGTGGCTCGGATTTAGTGTCTTCATTGATCTGGTAGGGCCGAGCTATCTCTGTCTGAGGGGTTTAGCTGGTTCCCCCTCACCTAGTATTTGAGTATACTCCAGTTTTATCAAAACCCTTTTATCCAAACCACCCTGTTATCTGACTCCCTTCCTTGTCCGCCAGCACAAGACTCATGGGGGCCAAGGAAGGGATTGAGGGGACTGAGAAGGGGAATGAGGCCCTGGCCAGGGGTGAGGCTACCCTGCTGCTGAATGGCGCCTGCCCTCTTGATTATCCGAGCACAACCCATGCTCCTTGGAAAATCAGAAGCAAGCATATATATTATCTCAACACTTGTGTGAGGCAAAGTCATAGTGTTATCCCCATTTTACAGGTAGGGAATTGAGGTACGGAGAGAGTAAGTCACACAGGATGTTTATGGCAGAGAAGAGAGTGAACACAGATCTCTCCTAGCACAGGCTAATGCTCTAGCTACTGGGCCATCCTTGCTGCCTTTTGAAATGCCACTCACATCCCAAACTGCAAACCACAGCATGGCCAGGTAACTAACACAGAGAGAGAGAGAGACAGGCAATGGCGATTTGGAGACTTTCACCCCAGAAAGGACTCTCGTGATCATCTAGCTTGGCCTCCTGGAGAACACAGGTCAGACAAACTCGCCTCATCATTTCTGCATCAAGCCCATAACTTGTGCTTGAGCTACAGCAGATCTTGTAGAAAAACATCCAGTCGTGACCTCGAGACTCCAAGCGACAGATAATCCACCAACTCTCTTGGCAAGTTCTGGTGGTTTATTACCTTCTAGCCTGAATTTGTCTAGCTTCAGCCTCTGATCCTTGCATGTCATTCTGCCTTTGGTGGTGTGGTGCTCTGTGCCTCGAGGGAACACCCAGCACCCCCATGTTTGTCCTTGTAAAATGATTGTGTGGTATCCAATGCAAAGGTTGTCACGTCGGGTGTCTTTGGAAGGCTCCTGATGCACTGAGGATTGTTGTTACAGTGATGCTATAATAATTGTTGTTATAGTGATGTTATATCGATGTTATAGATTACAATTTCATGTATATAGTTATGAGACTGAAAATGTGTCTTCATGGCTTAAAACAAGCCCAGGCAAAACTCTCCAGGAGCAGAGGGGCAGTTGACATCTCATCAGGGTACGTATGGGACAAACCCAGCCCAGCCTCACAGGAACAAAGGACACTGGTCTAGGCACCAACAAAAAGATCGGTTGGACTCTCAAATGAGTCACCCCACATTCCTTTGCCCAGTTTGGGAGTACGATGAGGTAATGCTCACCTGACTCTGAAGCCGGGGGGAAGCCAAGAGGGAAGGAAGAACATGATAAGAGAGAGATGTTTTCCATGCTCTTCCTCTCTCTTCCACCTCCATCTGCAGACATCACCACCAAGCGGCTGAAGCACTGATCAAAGGGGAGAACCTGGCTGAAGGGCAACCAGGCAGCCTGTGGTGAGAAGCATCTAAGTTTGTAAAGGCGCTGAAAATGTTAAGATCAGCTTAGAAAGAGTTTTGCTTTTATTTCATTTGACCAAATCTGACTTGTTGTGCTTTGACTTCTGTAATCACTTAAAACCTATCTTTTTGTAGTTAATAAATCTTTTGTTTATTCTACCTGAAGCAGTGTGTTTGGTTTGAAGCATGTCAGAGACTCCCCTTGGGATAACAAGCCTAATACATATCAATTTTTTTTGTGAAATTGACGAACTCATGTAAGCTTGCAGCATCCAGTGGGGATAACCGGACGCTGCAAAATGGAGGTTCCTAGGGTTGTGTCCTGAGATCAGAGATCCTGGCTAGTGTCATTGGGTTGCACAATCCAAGGAGCAGCTTACATGCTAGAGGCTGCGTGAACAGCCCAGGAGTGGGGTTCTCCCAGCAGAGCAGGGTAAGGCTAGATCCCAGAGTGAAGGATTGGAGTGGTCAGGATAACACCAGAGGGGAACATCACAGGCAGCTGGAAGGACGAGCCCCTGCTGTGAGAAGTCTTTCCCCCGTGTCGGCACTTATAGACCGTGATCAAGTCACCTCTTAACCTTTTCTTGTATATGCTAAATAGATTGAGCTTCTGTAGTTTCTCACTGAGGCAGGTTTTCCAGACCTCCGATCATTCTCCTAGCTCTTTTTTGAACCCTTTACAATTTGTCAACATCCTCAGTGGACACTGTGTCTAGTAATGGTCTCACCCTGCTGTACACTGTACTGTGTGCTGTCATACCACCTCTGTATTGTTACCTGATGGTCCTCTGCTTATCTGTGCAAAGATAGTGTTTGCCCTCTGAGCCGCAGCATCACACTGGGAGCTCATGTTCAGCTGGTTATGTACCATCACTCCTCTGTCCTTTTCAGTCTCACTGTCTTCCCGGAGACAGATCCCTGTCCTCGAAGTGTGACCTACATTCTTTGTCCCTAGATGCATGACCTTGCATATGCCTGTGTTTTAAAAAGCATTGCTTTCAATTTAGAAAGAGGATAGCTGGTAGATCTGAGGGAGGATGGGGAAACGATCCACAACACCGGTACCCGGGGGAAGAGAGAATTCTAGGAAGGGTGGCGGGAGGGTGAGGGAGGGTTAGACGCTATAACTGACAAAACGCAGGTAAGTGTTTGCAGTGGGATGCGATGAAGGAGAGGCTGCCTGTACAGCGACCTCACTGTTCCAGAGCAGGGATGAAATACAGCCCTAGGGAGGCTGCCTTTGGGTTGTTTCAGTCGCTCCTGGGATCAAGGTGCAGGCAAATGGCTGTAAGCTCAGGGAACAAGACTGTGGACAATAGTCTGGGCTGGAGGGGACTGGCTCCCTGGGGAGAGGGGGTGTCTCGCTCAGCTAGTTGTGGCTGTGTTTGCCCACCTGCCTTGGGATTGGGATTGCTCTTGGAGCTGATGGCTTTCCTCTTCTGTCTCTGTTGCTCCCAGCTCCTTTCCCTGATCGGCTTCTTGTTGCCCTGTGACCATTTTGGGCTTAATATCTTGTGACCTATTTCAGCCCTCTCCTCGCCACTTGACATTTCCCTGCACTGAAATGCACGAGCCACTTCTCTGCCCCAGGCCTTTGTTTTCCCATGTCCCCTTGGATCTCGGTTTGCTCAGGTATTTGCTTGACCTTTCCAGTAAATCCACAGCACATGAAGAGGGCTGGTTCTGTGGTTGCCCCTCTGCGGCACTCCACTAGTCGCTCCCACAAACTGGAGCCATTTCCATCTGCCACCGCTCTCTGGCCTCGGTACCATGCTAGCTTGTAGCCAGCAGAGCCTGGCAGCATGGCTGTGCTTGCTAACGACATAAGGTACTTTTCTATTGCAGCCACAGCTGCCTTGGCCTCCGCAAAGCCTGGCTCTGGTCTCGTTTATGCTGGCGGGACTCCATTTACTGTTGATCTATGAACATGGAGGAGTTGGGCCAGGGCTCTGAGGTGCCACCGAAAGTTCTTTCTCACACACTTACCTAGCTGGCTCTTGCTCATGCCCTCAGGGTCTAACTGCCGTATGTAGGGTTGGGAGGGAATCTTCCCCTCCGCCCCCCTCCAGGCGGGTTGGCCGTCACTTTGTGTTAAACTGTCCAGCTGGGACTCCAGCATGAGCAGACTGTTAGAAAGCAGGGCACAACCCCCAAGTTGGTTGTGAGTTCTATACTTAGACTGCGCCAACGAATTACCAAGTGTAAGCGTCTCTGTTAGGCACTATAACAGCTTAAACATGGAGTCACAGACAGTCCCCTTGGGTACTCCGATCTGTCTCACCATTCAGGTAAGTATCAGAGGGGTAGCCATGTTAGTCTGGATCTTAAAAAGCAGTAAAGAATCCTGTGGCATCTTAAAGACTAACAGACGTATTGGAGCATGAGCTTTCGTGAGTGAATACCCACTTCGTCTGATGCGTTCGCGTAAGCTTACCTTTGTGATAGATGGTCCCTTACACCAAGAATGTCAGCAATATTCAGGTTATTCCCAGTCCCAAAGGGTCAATCACTTACCCCAGCTCCGTTGCACCTTAGCTCTCACACCAGAGACCATGCTGATAGCCAATCCTATAATAAACTATATACGGATTTATTAAATAAGAAAAGGAATCGAGAGAGTTATTTACAAGGTCAAAGTAAGGAAACATGCATACACAAATGAGTTACAGTCTTAAGTTTCAAAAGGTAATAGGAACTTTTATACTCAGCAAGCTCCATATGTCCTTTAAGGCAAAGCCACCCAGGATCCCTTGCTTATTCTTAGAAAACCTTGCTCACCAGAGTCTAAGTAGCACAGAGATCCAGTTCCTTCTTTTTAGGGTGTTTTACTCCCCTTCTCCCATGTGCTGTGGACTGCAAACTCAGCTGATGGGAGGAATCCACTTGCACGATTCATCTTCATGGGTGGGAGAAGAGCAGCATAACCATGACTTTTGTTCTCTTTAATGTCCTACAACAGCCTGTCTTGCGTCGATGGGTGCTGGGCGTGACATCTTTTGTTGGAGGTCAGCGCTTTACCCTAGGATTAATGTATGCAGCAACTCACAAGCTTTTAATAAAGTCTAAACACATTTTTATAATCATACTACCTATTTTTAACAATACTAATACAGCGATGAGCCAGACTGATTCCAGCTATGTATTTGTCAGTATTCATAGGATCATAGAAGATTAGGATTGGAAGAGACCTCAGGATGTCATCTAGTCCAACCCCCTTCTCAAAACAGGACTAGTCCCCAGCTAAATCATCCCAGCCAAGGCTTTGCCACGCTGGGCCTTAAAAACCTCTAAAGATGGAGATTCCACCACCTCCCTAGGGAACCCATTCCAGTGCTTCACCACCCTCCAAGTGAAATAGTGTTTCCTAATATCCAACCTAAACCTCCCCCACTGCAACTTGAGACCATTGCTTCTTGTTCAGTCATCTGCCACCACTGAGAAAAGCCGAGCTTCATCCTCTTTGTAACCCCTCTTCAGGAAGTTGAAGGCTGCTATCAAACCCCTCACTCTTCTTTTCTGCAGACTAAGTAATCCCAGTTCCCTCAGCCTCTCCTCATAAATCATGTGCCCCAGCCCCCTGATAATTTTTGTTGCCCTCTGCTGTACTCTCTCCAATTTGTCCACATCCCTTCTGTAGTGGGGGGCCCAAAACTGGATGCAGTACTCGAGGTGTGGCCTCACCAGTGCCAAATAGAGGGGAAATAATCACTTCCCACGATCTGCTGGCAGTGCTCCTACTAATGCAGCCCAATATGGCATTGGCCTTCTTGGCAACAAGAGCACCCTGCTGACTCATAGCCAGCTTCTTGTCCACTCTGATACCCAGGTCCTTTTCTTCAGAACTGCTTCTTAAATAGTCAGTCCCCAGCCTGTAGCAGAACATGGGATTCTATCTGCACTTGTCCTTGTTGAACCTCATCAGATTTCTTTTAGCTCAAATGTCCAGTTTGTCTAGATCACTCTGGACCCTATCCCTACCTTTCAGCATATCTACCTCTACCCCCAGCTTAGTGTCATCCATGAATTTGCTGAGGGTGCAATCCATCCCATCATCCAGAGCATTAATGAAGATGTTGAACAAAACCGACCCCAGGACACTCTGCTTGTTACTGGCTGCCAGCTAGACATCGAGCCATTGATCTGTACCCGTTGAGCCTAATGATCTAGCCAGCTTTCTATCCACCTTATAGTCCATTCATCCAATCCATACTTTTTTAACTTGCTGACAAGAATACTGTGGGAGACAGTATCAAAAGCTTTGCTAATGTCAAGGTATATCGCATCCACAGCTTTCTCCATACCCACAGAACCTATATTAAATTGAGACACGGGGAGCTTGACATGAGCTGGTCTTCCAGCATCACTGTTGGGATGAGGGTTGGTTGCTTGCCAGGATTACCTGAGTTATTGAATTCTCTGCCATTGCAGAGGCATTGGGCATTGATGCAACTTGGTCTCTCCTATTCTGTGCTTGTGGCACATAATAGTTTAGTCTCCTGTGGGCTGTAATACTTTGATCTAATTTCGGCTGCTGGGTTTAGTGTGCAGGTGCTGGGTGGTGCTGGCCTGTGATATACAGGAGATCATACTGGATGATATGGTGGTCCCTTCTGGCCTCAAACTCTATGACTCTCTGACCGAGCTCTACGCTGCCTCTGTAGGAGCCCTCCGGCACAGCGGCTATTCCAAGGTCAGAGAGAGGGTGTACTGAGAAAGTGGGCAAGGCAGGAGGTGTGGCTGAAGCAACCCTGTGCCCTGATGAAGCAATGGGACATAACGGCCACTGAATCCAGGGAATAAGTTAAAGCAGCCCTCAGGGCACTCTAGCCTGCCCTGGGGTTGTTTAATTGCAACCCCCAGACTGGCCCTGACACCAGTGCAGGGGGGAATTTGGCATGCTGGTTCCAGTGGGTTTACTCCTGATTTGCAGTCACAAGAATTGGGCCCCTGTAACTAACTGGCAGCAAACAACAGCGTTCAACGACAAGCGAGTAAAGCATTCCCATTCTCTGTGGGGTATAACTGGGACTTCTGGGGCATTCGTTCAGTCTGCAAATGGACTGTTCCTCTGTAGCTCCCGTGTGGCCAAGAACAGGCTGCATTGTGGGATTTCATTTTCCTGACAAAGGCAGAGCAAGCATGACCATTGTCTGCAAAAACATGAATTACTATTGTTGTATCTTACGGGTTTTTACAAACCTGAAAGCCAATGCGTGCCCCCCCTTTCAGCCGCACATTGACAAGCTGTCCGACAAAGTCCAAGCTAGGTCAAAGAGTGCAATAGAGGGTAATGTATTCAGATGCCACAAGGTATCTGTTGGGATGGTGTTAAATTATTATAAATCCCCGTGGTTGGCATGAGTGTGGGAAAACGTGGGAAGTTTAAATTTGCTGAAGAATTCTGGAAGCAGGGGTCTCTCAGCATCAAACAGGCCATATAAAAAAGTTAGAGAGCAAACATTGCACTTGAATATTGACCCAACTGTGTACTTTGAACATGCATACTTGTGCGGATGTAAAAGGGCTGTGGTCACTGTCAGGTCGTGTTCGTCAAACAAATTACGCGAAACAACCTATAAATGGCAAACTGAGAACTACCTAACCTGGGTCAGCCGACCCAGTACAACTGCACAGCCACAAAAGTTGCCTCAAAAAATAATTAATTAATAAGCAAATGATTAATAAAATAGTAAGTGTCAGTTGGCCCTCTGTCTGTCTATAGTGTCCCTTCCAAAAATATTCATTAAAAAAAGTTATGTAGTGCCAACATAGCATATATTGAGAACATGTAACTCCTTCAAAAATGGGTATAAATATTGAAAAATATCATAAGCTCAGCTCTCACCCTGATTAACATCTAAAAAGGCCCGTAATGCTGTTAAACAAAGAACCCAGGGTAGCCAGCTGCCTGCTCTGGGAAACACTTAACAAACTAAGTGTTTACAAAAGACAAAACAAAGAAAAAATGAAGGTCTTCATCTAAAACAGGTAGCTATACCAGCTTTGCAAGGCCAACATAGTTACTAAGAAATTATGCTGTAAAAATTAAGGCTTATTAAAAAGTAGCGTTGCGTAACCTTTTGCTGCCTGGCTGTAATTCTTTCAAATACATAGCTTTGCATTTAAAAAAAACCCCACACCCTAAATCTGGGTTTTTACTGGCACTAATACTGTAATTTCTGTCCCAACTGCTGGGCCAATACAGGTCCCAGCCCTGCAGGGGTTAGCAAGGCACTGCAAGGAATTGTATTAGATCTGCTCTTATTTAATATCTTCATGACTGATCTAGAAGGAGCAGGCAATTCTCATAAAGATCAAGCTAATGAAATTCACAGATGATACTAAATTGGGAGAAACTGCACAGGCTACTGAGGACAAAGAAATCAAAAAGAGATCTGTGGAAATTATAAACATAGGTGTGAGGAGAAGGAAAAATACAGGTTACTGCAAGGGAGCATTTCAAGCCCACGAGCTGACAGATTTCAGTGCGGGAGAGAAAGGGCAGTTTTTCAGACAGGCTCAGAGCACTGGGTGTTGAACTTGTTGGACAATCTGACTGCAAAGCTGGGTGCTGAGCGCTGTGAAATCTGACCCCAGGGGTTTACATTTGTTCTGTTTGCGCAGCTACTGGCACAACGGGACCCTGATCCAGGCTTGGCTCCTTGGTGCTGCTGTGGCACCAATACAAAATAATAGTAACAGAAAAGCCATAGCTATTAGAAAACTGCATGTGTGGTGGTTTTTAAGCACATTAGGAAGAACTGGATCTGACCCCCACTGCCAAGTCATTTATACCTGGTCAAAATGCTACCAAATGATGGGTGTGATTGACCAAGGTGCTTGAGAATCAGGCCCAGTGTTTTCAAAATACAAAAGATTAGGAATACCAGTGCTTATAGGGAAGCTACCTGTGATGCTCATCAGCTGAGCATGCTCCCAACCCTGCTTTTTGAGGGTGCATTTCCCTCCCCCCACCACGTGTAGGATCCAACAAAAGGTCTGTGTGCCACATATCCTCTTATTTTGAGGGCGTCAACGGGGTGTGAGTGGTGCTGAGGCGTCTTGTCCGCCAGTCTGCACAGGTGTAAAATTCTCCATCAGCGTCTATACCGGGGTAGGCAACCTATGGCACGAGTGCCGATTTTCACCGGCACTCACGCTGCCCGGGCCTTGGCCACTGGTCCAGGGGGCTCTGCATTTTAATTTAATTTTAAATGAAGCTTCTTAAACATTTTGAAAACCTTATTTACTTTACATACAGCAATAGTTTAGTTATAGAAAGAGACTTTCTAAAAACGTTAAAATGTATGACTGGCACACGAACCCTTAAATGAGAGTGAGTGAATGAATGAAGACTCGGCACAGCACTTCCGAAAGGTTGCCGACCCCTGGTCTATACTACCCTCGCAGTTGTCGAGCTTGTAAAGTGCGAGAGTGGGAATCCCTGAGTGAGGTTTTAGGGGGAAAAGCAGATGATTCAGACTAAACAGGGAATTTAAAATACAGGAGTCTTGATGCTGGAGTGTTGACAATCGTGACGAAGTCAGGACAGGAAGATGTTTAGGTTCTCATGGTAACATTTGCCCAAAGCCTGAAGCTCCTTCCTCGTAAATTACTAATCTGAGCTTCTCCACGGTAAACTGCAAGGTAAATAAATATTCTCCTTGGGAACATTTTTCCAGGATAAATAGATACTCCCCTCCCTGCCGTCTTGGTATTTTCATGCATTTCAAAAAGTCGGAGCAGTTCACAATCCAAAACAAACAGCGTTTAGCTCCTGCTGCGAAGGGAACGAGTTAGGCGCCAGGACTGTCATTTTAGCTGTTCTTGTACAGAGGAAGGTGTTACAGTAAATTTACTTATTTCACCAAAGGAGAATCTAGTAGGTTTGATGGAAACCGGATGAGACAGGCTCAGTAAATGGGTTTTGTGGCTGAATTGAAAGCAAAGAAGCGTGCATGTGTGGTGCGACTGGTCAAGAATTGACTCTGGAAGGAATTAAGGGCAGCGAGTTAGCGAGCCGCTGAAACAACCTCTTTCTGTAGCCATCTAGGTACTTACACGGTCCTCATCACCCGGGTGCCTCTCGACAAAGGCAACTGAACTCAGAGAGCAGGTGCTGGTATATCCAGTCCTGTGGCTCCGTCAGCTCAGTGACTGAGGGGTTGGGGATTGGCTGCTGTCACGGAGTGTGGGGGAGTCCGGCCCTGCACCCCTCTTCCTGGGACCCACAGTGACTCTCGGCCAGCCAGTAAAACAGAAGGTTTATTGGACAACAGGAACACAGGTTACAGCAGAGCTTGCAGGCACAGTCAGGACCCCTCCACCGAGTCCTTCTGGGCTTTCAGGGTGCTTGGATCCTAGCTAGGATACCCTGAATTCCACCCATCCAGCCCCAAACCCAAACTCCAACTGCTTCCCTCCTGCCGCTCCCTTCCTTTGTCCCCTTCCCGGGCAAAGGTGTTGACCTTTCCCCTCCCTTACCTAGCTCAGGTTACAGGCCCTGGCGTCGTCCATCCCCTAAAGTCCTCCCCTGCTCTCCCATCCCCCACACAGACAGTCCCTACTCCATCACATCTCTCCCCCCTTCGAGACTGAACTGAGCGGGGTCACTCTGCCCAGTGACCTGGGGAAGTTCAGGGCCCCCTCTCCGGGACAACGCATCCGCTGTCAGGTTGGCACTTCCCTTCACATGGACCACGTCCATGTCATAGTCCTGCAGGAGCAGGCTCCACCTCAGGAGCTTGGCGTTGGCTCCTTTCATCTGGTGCAGCCAGGTCAGGGGAGAGTGGTCGGTGTACACGGTGAAGTGTCGCCCAAAGAGATATGGCTCTAGCTTTTTAAGGGCCCACACCATGGCCAGGCATTCCTTCTCGATGGCCGCGTAGCTTTGTTCCCGGGGTAGCAGCTTCTTACTCAGGTACACGATGGGGTGTCTCTCCCCCTTTTCATCCTCTTGCATTAACACCGCCCCCAGTCCCGTGTCTGAGGCATCAGTGAACACCATAAAGGGTTTGTCAAAATCTGGGTTTGCCAGAACTGGGTCGCTAACCAGAGCCTCCTTCAGCGCCCGGAAAGCCTCCTGGCACTGCTCAGTCCAGATCACCTTGTCTGGCTTCCCCTTTTTGCACAGTTCAGTGATGGGGCCGGCTATGGCACTAAAGTGGGGCACGAACCTTCGATAGTACCCCGCCATCCCAATAAAGGCCTGGACCTGCTTTTTGGTTTGGGGAGCAGGCCAGTCTCTGATCACTTCCACCTTGGCTGGTTCCGGCTTCAGGCAGCCGCTCCCCACCCGATGGCCCAGGTAAGATACTTCAGCCATCCCCACCTTGCACTTCTCAGCCTTTACTGTTAGCCCAGCCTTTCAGAGTCGGTCCAGGACTTGTTTAACCTGGGACATGTGGTCCTCCCAGGTCTGGCTGAAGACGCAGATGTCGTCAATATACGCCACGGCAAAACTCTCCATCCCCCTCAGTAGCTGATCCACCAGGCGCTGGAAGGTGGCCGGCGCTCCCTTGAGGCCGAAGGGCAGGGTCAGAAACTCATAGAGCCCCAGAGGGGTGATAAAGGCCGATTTCAGCCTGGCATCTGCGTCCAGCGGCACTTGCCAGTAGCCTTTGGTAAGATCCATAGTGGTGAGGTACCGAGCACCTCCCAGCTTGTCTAGGAGCTCGTCAGGCCTGGGCATAGGGTAGGCATCAGTTACGGTGATGGCATTGAGCTTTCGATAGTCCACACAGAACCGGATTGACCCATCCTTCTTGGGAACCAGCACCACTGGCGAGGCCCAAGGGCTGGAAGACGGCTGGATCACCCCCAAAGCCAGCATGTCCCTGACCTCTCTTTCAAGATCCTGGGCAGTTTTCCCAGTGACCCGAAAAGGGGAGCATCTTATAGGGGGGTGTGACCCGGTCTCCACCCGGTGGACAGTCAAATTAGTGCGTCCAGGCTGGTTGGAAAACAGCTGTCGGTATAGATGCAGCACCCCCCTGATCTCAGCGTGCTGGCCCGGGGTCAGCTGATCAGAGAGGGGAATCGCCTCCGGGGGGAACCAGCTTTGGTCCCAGGGAATAGATCTACTAAGGGGTCATCTCCCTGCCCCTTCCAATGTCCACACACGGCCAACACCACATTCCCCCGGTCATAGTATGGTTTCATCATGTTCACATGGTACACCCGACGGTGATGTGCCCGGTTTGACAGCTCCACCACATAGTTTACCTCATTCAGTTGCTTGATAACCTTGAAGGGCCCTTCCCAGGCGGCCTGGAGTTTGTTTCTCCTCACGGGGATGAGAACCATCACCTGATCTCCGGTGGCGAAGGCACGGGCCCGTGCCGTGCGGTCATACCAGACCTTCTGCCTCCTCTGGGCTCGGGCCAGATTCTCCCTGGCCAGGCCCATGAGCTCGGCCAGTTTTTCCCGGAAGGTCAGGACATACTCCACCACTGACTCTCCCTCAGGAGCAGCCTTCCCCTCCCATTCGTCCCTCATTAGGTCTAGGGGCCCCCTCACCCGCCTTCCATACAACAGTTCGAAAGGTGAAAACCCGGTAGATTCCTGGGGCACCTCCCTGTATGCGAACAGCAGGTGAGGTAAGTACTTGTCCCAGTCCTGCGGGTGCTGGTTCATAAATGTTTTTAGCATCATCTTCAGCGTCCCGTTGAACCTTTCTACCAGCCCGTTGGACTGGTGGTGATACGCTGAGGCCCAGTTGTGCTGGACCCCACATTTCTGCCATAAGGACCGGAGCAGGGCCAACATGAAGTTGGACCCCTGGTCCGTTAAGACCTCCTTGGGGAACCCCACCCGGCTGAAAATTGTCAGCAGCGCATCTGCCACTGTGTCGGCTTCGATAGAGGACAAGGCCACCGCCTCGGGGTAGCGAGTGGCAAAATCCACCACCACCAGGATGTATTTCTTCCCTGACTGGGTCATCTTGCTGAGGGGTCCTACTATGTCCATGGCCACCTTCTGGAAAGGTTCTTCTGTGATGGGTAAAGGCCTCAAAGCCGCTTTCCCCTTGTCCCGGGCCTTCCCCACCCTCTGGCAGGGGTCACAGGATTGGCAGTACTGTCGGACATGGGTAAAGACCCCAGGCCAGTAAAAGTTCTGTAGCAGCCTCTGCCTGGTGCGCCGGATTCCCTGGTGCCCTGCGAGAGGGATGTCATGGGCCAGGTACAGCAGCTTGTGACGGAACTTCTGGGGAACCACCAGCTGCCTCCTGATCCCCCATGACTCTACTTCCCCTGGGGGAGCCAATTCTCGGTACAGGAACCCCTTCTCCCACAGGAACCTCTCCTTGCAACCTCTCCTCATGGTCTGTACCGCACTAAGGTCAGCCTGGTCCCGGTGCTTCCGCAAGGAGGGATCTTTCTGCAACTCGGCCTGGAACTCAGCAGCTGGGACAGGTATGGGGACCGGCTCTCTCTTGCTGGCTGGGT
This sequence comes from Gopherus evgoodei, assembly GCF_007399415.2. NCBI lineage: Eukaryota > Metazoa > Chordata > Testudines > Testudinidae > Gopherus > Gopherus evgoodei. The sequence goes on along the minus strand of NC_044327.1, from coordinate 133,186,889 downwards.
CTGAGGCCGCTTCCTCTCTGCACCATGCCCCTGGGCGTTCCCCGCTCCCTGGGTTAGGGTCCTGCACCTCGGGTCGAGTACCTTCCCCGTTGTCGGGGTGCAGTGCCCTTTGCCGACTCTGACTACGAGTCACGACCAGGGCACTCTGGGTGTTACTAGGCCAGTCCTCGAGGTCCCCTCCCATTAACACGTCAGTGGGCAAATATCGGTGTACCCCCACATCCTTGGGGCCCTCCTTGGCCCCCCATTTCAGGTGTACCCTTGCCACGGGCACCTTGAATGGGGTCCCGCCCACGCCCATCAGGGTCAGGTAGGTGTCGGGCACCATCCGATCTGAGGCCACCACCTCGGGCCGTGCCAGCGTCACCTCTGCGCCCGTGTCCCAGTACCCAGTGACCTTCCTCCCATCTACCTCCAGGGAAACAATGCACTCCTTCCGGAGGGGCAGCCCCACGCCCACCCGGTAAACCACAAACCCGGAGCCTGGTGCATCCACAGGTGGTATGTTGCCAGCCTTCCTTTCCTGGGAATGTAGCCCCTCCTCCGATTGGGTTTTTACCCAGTCCACCCTCTGCGGGTTGGGTCTGCTTGGTCTGTCCCTGAGCTTGGGGCACTGGGCCCATATGTGACCTCATTGGCCACAGCGATAGCAGCCCATGTCTCGTGGGTCCCCTTGAGTGGGTCGGAGGGACCTGCCACTGGATGTTCCCCTTTTGGGGGGGTTCTCCATAGGACCCCGCTGGGAAGTCCCATGATGACTCTCTCTCTGCGTTGAGGCAGGCCTGCTCCTTCGAGACTCCTCCCTGCCATCCCTTTCCCGACTGTCCACAAATTGGTCGGCCAGCTGGCCTGCGTGCTGTGGGTTCTCCGGCTTCTGGTCCATCAACCACAGCCTCAAGTCGGACGGGCACTGCTCGTACAGGTGCTCCAGTATGAATAGGTCAAGCAGGTCCTCTTTAGTTTGGGCCCCAGCTGTCCACTTGTGGGCATACCCCTGCGCCCGGTTGACCAGTTGTAGGTATGTGACCTCACGGGTTTTACGCTGGCTCCGGAACTTTTTCCGGTACATCTCAGGAGTCAGCCCAAACTCGCGGAGCAGGGCCTGTTTGAACAGTTCGTAGTCCCCTGCCTCCGCCCCTTTCAGTCGGCTGTACACCCCCACGGCTGTGGAGTCCCGTAAGGGGGTGAGAACTGCGATCCTGTCTGCAGGGTCAACCCTGTGCAGCTCGCAGGCCTTCTCAAAGGCCGTCAGGAAGGTATCTATGTCCTCCCCCTCCTTACGCCGGGGCAGCAAGTGCTTATCAAAGCTCTTTGTAGGCTTGGGTCCCCCCTCACTCACCGCAGCTGGGGCCCCACTGCTCCTCAGCCGGGCCAGCTCCAGCTCATGTTTACGCTGTTTCTCCTTCTCCTCCCGCTCATGTTTACGCTGGTTCTCCTCATGTTCACGCTGTTTCACCTTCTCCTCCAGCTCATGTTCATGCTGTTTCGCCTTCTCCTCCAGCTTTTGCCTCTTTAACTCGAGCTTCTCCCTTTCATATTCCAGCCGCGTCCGCTCCACGGATGCCGAGCGTTGCCGGGAGGATCCCTTGCTGGGGGGTGGACTTCGCCGGGCAGATCCCCTGCTGGCCGGGGGTGTCACGGTGCCCTCGGTATACACTGGGCTTCTCCCCGCCCTTCCCCTAGGCCTAGGAAGGGGGTTCTCGGGAAGCCCTCGTCCGCCGGCTGACCACTCCCAGCGGGGACAGACACTGGTGCCTGCGCTGCATCTGCCCGGCTGCTTCCCTCAGAGACAGGGCTCCATTCATTCGTGCAGTCTCCCTGCTCCAGCTGGGCAATCAGCTGGTCCTTGCTGAGCCTCCCTGGGTGCAGCCCCCTCTGCTTGCACAGCTCCAGCAGGTCACACTTGCGCCGCCTGGCATACATCTTCCTGCTGGGCGCTCACAGGCCGGGGTGCTCGCCGCTCCCCACGGTTTCCAGGGGGACCCCTAGTGCACCAGCCCTTCGTGAGGTCACCACCTCTCTGCCAGGGTCGAGCTGCAGACTCCTCCACCCCTGGGACCGCTCGCTGCAGTCCCCCGGGGGACCCTGTTACTGCAAAGTCCTTCTCACTGAGCATACTCTCCCAAGGGTTAATCACCCCTTCGTTTTAGTTTTACTGCTCCCCAGTCACTTACTGCAGGAAGCGCCGTCCACGGGGTGCAGTATATCCCACCGCTGCCACCAGTTGTCATGGAGTGTGGGGGAGTCCGGCCCTGCACCCCTCTTCCTAGGACCCACAGTGACTCTTTGCCAGCCAGTAAAACAGAAGGTTTATTGGACAACAGGAACACAGGTTACAGCAGAGTTTGCAGGCACAGTCAGGACCCCTCCACCGAGTTCTTCTGGGCTTTCAGGGTGCTTGGATCCTAGCTAGAATACCCTGAATTCCGCCCACACAGCCCCAAGCCCAAACTCAAAGTGCCTCCCTCCTGCCACTCCCTTCCTTTTTTCCTTCCCGGGCAAAGGTGTTGACCTTTTTCCTCCCTTACCTAGCTCAGGTTACAGGCCCTCATAGACTCATAGACTCATAGACTCATAGACTCTAGGACTGGAAGGGACCTCGAGAGGTCATCGAGTCCAGTCCCCTGCCCTCATGGCAGGACCAAATACTGTCTAGACCATCCCTGATAGACATTTATCTAACCTACTCTTAAATATCTCCAGCGATGGAGATTCCACAACTTCCCTAGGCAATCTATTCCAGTGTTTAACTACCCTGACAGTTAGGAACTTTTTCCTAATGTCCAACCTAAATCTCCCTTGCTGCAGTTTAAGCCCATTGCTTCTTGTTCTATCATTGGAGGCTAAGGTGAACAAGTTTTCTCCCTCCTCCTGATGACACCCTTTTAGATACCTGAAAACTGATATCAGGTCCCCTCTCAGTCTTCTCTTTTCCAAACTAAACAAACCCAATTCCTTCAGCCTTCCTTCATAGGTCATGTTCTCAAGACCTTTAATCATTCTTGTTGCTCTTCTCTGGACCCTCTCCAATTTCTCCACATCTTTCTTGAAATGCGGTGCCCAGAACTGGACACAATACTCCAGTTGAGGCCTAACCAGCGCAGAGTAAAGCGGAAGAATGACTTCTCGTGTCTTGTTTACAACACACCTGTTTATGCATCCCAGAATCACGTTTGCTTTTTTTGCAACAGTATCACACTGTTGACTCATATTAAGCTTGTGGTCCACTATGACCCCTAGATCTCTTTCTGCCATACTTCTTCCTAGACAGTCTCTTCCCATTCTGTATGTGTGAAACTGATTGTTCCTTCCTAAGTGGAGCACTTTGCATTTATCTTTATTGAACTTCATCCTGTTTACCTCAGACCATTTCTCCAACTTGTCCAGATCATTTTGAATTTTGACCCTGTCCTCCAAAGCAGTTGCAATCCCTCCCAGTTTGGTATCATCCGCAAACTTAATAAGCGTACTTTCTACGCCAACATCTAAATCGTTGATGAAGATATTGAACAGAACCGGCCCCAAAACAGACCCCTGCGGAACCCCACTTGTTATACCTTTCCAGCAGGATTGGGAGCCATTAACAACTACTCTCTGAGTACGGTTATCCAGCCAGTTATGCACCCACCTTATAGTAGCCCCATCTAAGTTGTACTTTCCTAGCTTATCTATAAGAATATCATGCGAGACCGTATCAAATGCCTTACTAAAGTCTAGGTATATCACATCCACTGCTTCTCCCTTATCCACAAGGCTCGTTATCCTATCAAAGAATGCTATCAGATTGGTTTGACACGATTTGTTCTTTACAAATCCATGCTGGCTATTCCCTATTACCTTACCACCTTCCAAGTGTTTGCAGATGATGCCTTTGATTACCTGCTCCATTATCTTCCCTGGCACAGAAGTTAAACTAACAGGTCTGTAATTTCCTGGGTTGTTTTTATTTCCCTTTTTATAGATGGGCACTATATTTGCCCCCTTCCAGTCTTCTGGAATCTCCCCCGTCTCCCATGATTTCCCAAAGATAATAGCTAGAGGCTCAGATACCTCTTCTATTAACTCCTTGAGTATTCTAGGATGCATTTCATCAGGCCCTGGTGACTTGCAGGCATCTAACTTTTCTAAGTGATTTTTTACTTGCTCTTTCGTTATTTTCTCTTCTAAACCTACCCTCTTCTCGTAAGCATTCACTATACTAGACATTCCTTCAGACTTCTCAGTGAAGACCGAAACAAAGAAGTCATTAAGCATCTCTGCCATTTCCAAGTCTCCCGTTACTGTTCCCCCCTCCTCATTGAGCAGTGGGCCTACCCTGTCCTTAGTCTTCCTCTTGCTTCTAATGTATTGATAAAAAGTCTTTAAAAGCCCTGGCATCGTCTAAAAAGCCCTGGCATCGTCCATCCCCTAAAGTCCTCCCCTGCTCTCCGACTCCCCACGCAGACAGTCCCTACTGCATCACAGCTGCTGGGTTGGGATTTGCCAGAATCAATGGTGCCGATACCCTCGGTTGCTCCGGTGCCAGATGTGACTCCGAGGTTGGCAAAGGAGGTGCCGTCGCCTGTTGCTAAGAGACAGTCACCTCCGGCTTGCGCAGTCTCTTCTGGCTTGGAGACAGGGAACGGCGCCGAGTCACTTGCACTCGACGCGGTGCTGGAGAGGTCCGGTGCCGCGGGCCTCTATCCGAGTCCGCTTGCGGTGCCGTACCTGAGGCTACCGCCGGGTCACTGCGCACTGACGCTCTTGGTGCCAGAACTTGGGGGATCCGGGCTCAGGCCCGCCTCTATAAGGAGCTGCTTGAGCCTAAAGTCCTGCTCCTTTTTGGTTCGAGGTCTGAACGCCTTAGAGATCCTACACTTGTCTCGGGGAGTCTCACCAGGCTGACACTTCAAAGAAGAGTTGTGGGGGTCTCCCATTGGCATAGGCTTTGAGCAGGCTGAACACGGTTTAAAACCCGGAGCATGAGCCCAGGCGGCAGGCAGGGAGGAATGGGGAGGGTCCCTTACAACTCGTTAAATCTAATTACAAACTTAACAGTAACTGTAACAACTACTGCACTATACTAACTATACAACTAGAACAACAACTATCTAAAACTGGGAAGAAAAAGCTAGGGAGAGTGGAGGACAGCCATGCCGCACTCCTAATTGGAATCAGCGTGAGCAAGCACTCGAAGAAGAACGCTTCTGTAGTCTACAGCACTCGAGTGGGTCCGGGCCAAGTAGATGGGTACCTAGCCACTTTCTCCTTGGGCTCTGTTCCCTGCAGAGCTGCCGCTGGCCTCCTTCTCTGCACCAGCCAGCAGAGTTGGTCAGGTGTGGAGCGGAGCTTTTATTACACCCCTGTAGAGTGGGGAGAGCTGCTACCCAGTCTGTGCTGCCCATGGGTCCCATGGAGAAGTTGTCTCAGTTAGAATTGCTCCGGAGGTGGGGAACTCCTGCCGTAGCATGGCCTCAGGATGGGCGGTGGCTTAAAATCTGCTCCTGAACGCAGAGCCAGGCTGGGTTAGGACTTGGATGGAGAAGTGCAGGCAAAAAACTGCTGTTGGGAATTGAGGGGGAAACTGTTTGGCTTTCTTCCTTCTCAAGCTGCACCCAAGAAATGCCCCCCCCTCCCCCGGGGGGCGGGACGGACATCACCAGAGTTGCCCTCTTTTAGAGAAGGCATGAAGTGAAGGTCTTGGCTGCTTGTTGGGGCCAGTTCCTCAGTTGGTGCGAATCAGTATTGAAGTCAGTGGCGTGACTCAAAGTTTACCCCAGTCAAAGGGTCTGGCCTGGGGTGTCCGCTGGGGAGTCCTGGCCATATTCAAGTCTGCACTGTTACCCTCTGACCGGATTTCCCCCTGATGGTGGTTTTCTGAGCTGCTGAGAGTTTTGTTCCATGTAGACAGTGGTTGTAGGTGCCTGCCCTGAGATGGCTGCATGACACTCCAAGGGGAGGGGCTGGTGGAGCTAACTAATTTCCATAGAGGGTCACAAACTAAGGGCTTTCCCAGGGCGTTTTGCTGGAGTAACCTCCGGGTTGGGCCCCTCCCTTTGTGCTGGATCAGCACCGCCAGGAGCTCTGGGGCTTGCTCAAGGTGGGCCATTGCCTGCGGTCCCGGAGGCAGCGTGACCAGAGTGCCGCTTGGAAGCAGAGATCTGTGGCCTGGAGAAAAGGGAAATGTGAAAAGCAAAAGGGTCCAGGTGCTGCAGCCCATGGCAGGGTCGCCTCCCCTGGCCCTTGCTTCCCTGGGCTCTTTTGGCTTGGCCTGGGACCGGCATGCTTCCGTATGCTCGTGCCCTGCTGTTGCCAAAGGGATGTCCTATTTTCTGTGCAGATGCGCTCCACGTGCTGGCCCATTATTCCAGACGCTTCAGAGCCTCGCTGCCCATGGCCCATGATTTATCTGCTCTTCCTCACCTCTCCTTGGTGGGCTGCTGTCCTTCCACCTCGCGGACCTTCTCCACCCCCTCCTGTTCCCCGATGGATCGGCTGGGCCCCAGCAGACGTCCTGAGATGCTCTGTGGCCTCAGCTGAAAATAGGAGGCAGTGGGAGAAAGAGCAGCAGCTGGAAACCAGATTGATTGAGGCATTTTCTTGGCCTTTTGTTGGCAAAGTTAAATACTTCTCGGGTTATTCCAAGCGACGTCCACAGATACAAATTTCTCCTCTCCCCTGCCCCCCACAATGGAGGGGAAAGGGTGTGTGTGTGTGTCCCCTGTGCTAGTTTTGTGGTGTCTCCTCCCAGAGGGGCAAGCCAGTGACAGGTGCAAAGGGCCCTGGGAGTGTAATTTAGGGGAGAACGGCAAATCTCATTCAGGCCCCAAGGACAATGAAGGAGCTGGAGCAGCCCCAATATCTCACAGGCGGGAGAGAGAGAGCGAACATGAGGGCGATGGAAAGCCATGCAAATAGGGGCTTTGATCTGCCTTCTGAAGGAGCCGGGGCTGGAGCATTGTTCCTATCACATCACATCAGTTTCACATTCCTCATGCAGGAGCGCTCAGCGCTTTCAGGGTTGGACAAAAGAATGCGGGGAGACGAACAAAGGGGGGCTGCTCTACCTCGCGCAGAATAGAGGGAGAGGTTGAATTGCTCTCTTGGAAAGTCATGAAAAAGGGGTTGTCAGCAGTGGCTGCATTTTAAAGCACTAGCTGGAAATTTTTCTTTTAAAAAAAAGTTTGGTTTTTTTTGTGGATGAAGGGATTGCTATTTATTTTTTTGGCCGAGGGAGGAGGAGAGATAATAACACAGACGATAAAGTTGAAAGGCTGTAAATGACCTGTGGGGTTTGGGTCCTCATATTCCTTTTCCCCTATGAGAACTGAGTGGGGAGAAATGAAGTATCATAGGACTGGAAGGAATCTCGAGAGATCATCTAACCCAGTCCCCTGTACTCACGACAGGACTAAGTATTATCTAAGTATCATTTCGGAAGGACAGGCTGGTGTAGCGTGTATGTGTGGTGGTGGTGATTTCTCTGACTTATCTATATTTTATATGTGGTTTGGGATGGGTGGTACAGTATCTGAGCTGTCAGCAGATCATGTGTTTGGGCTAGTCCGTTTCCATGCTGGTTTTGCAAAGCCTGTGACGATGGCAGGCCGCTGTGGCGGGTGAATGGCGTTGGGCAATTGTCCCTTTTCATGATGTCCCCTCAAAGTGTTGGGGCGAAATCACTGACGTTAGAAAAGAGAGATCCAGCGGGTGAGCTAGAAGAGATGGGGCAGCTGTTCGCTACAGAACGCAGGCTGCTCCGGCCAAACAAGGAGATTGGTCCTGAGACGGGCCGGTTACATATCTCAGAGCTTTAGGAGCCGCAGTTGAGAGGCCCTGGGTGCTTCTCTAAAGAAGTTGCTCGTCCTTGCTGAGGAGACTGTGCTGGCAAAAGAATTTTGATGGGTTTCTTTCAAAGTGGTGAATTTTACTATGGGTGAAAAGAGGAATCCTAAGGGGCGCCGCATACAACTAGGGATTGCGTGAGCACGCTCGCTGCACACGCGCGTGCACATACGTCGTTTTCCCCTCCCCCCAAGCTTGGCTCCATCCAAGCACCTCAGTCCTGACCTACCGCCTGCATTGCTGATCTGTAGCCCCCACCCCTGCTTTTCTGGTCCTGACGTCACTCGCGTGTGCCTTAATCCCAACCCACAGGCGCTGCTCCCTCCATCCCTCAGGGTTCCCCTCCAACAGCTCTGCGGTGCCCCTCGATCCTGCCCCCCTCCCCTGCACTTATTCCTCTTCTGGGCTGCAGACAGTATAAAAATCCTGTGTAAAAATCCCACTCGGAACCAACATTATTTTACTGGCAAAAGTGTCTTGTGTTGCCCAGGCCTGTGCCCCCTTCTGCAATACTGGCCCTGGGCTCCCTGTGCCCAGCTCCACCGCTGACCCGCAGCCCCCCTTCCCCGCTCCTGTTCAGCCCTGGGCCTCTCCTGGTGAAAGACTGTCAATCAAAGCAGAATTGTCTGGTGGTTTTGTGATGTGGAAAAACTCCCACTAAGGAGTCAAGGGCCAGGCTGAGACCTTTAAACCCACTTCCATTGGTGTCTTAATTCAAACAGGAGCCTGGGTCCTGGGGTGCGGGGGATGGGGGGTGAGGGCTGTCCCAGGGACCCAGGGCGCCCCCTGCAGGAAGTTTAGAGTTTGTTTCCCGTGAACTCCGTTATTAATCAGCTCGGTGGATGGTGCCTGGGACCCTTTGCTGTTCTGTTATGCCCCTCCTGGGACAGTTGCATTCAACAGGGGTTAGTGGAGGCTCTCCCCACACAGGAGATCCTTTAATGCAAACCCCATGGGAGAGGATAAATTGGTGCAGGGAGAATATTCCGCATCCAGCTGCCAGGGAACGGGGGAGAGCGGGGACAAGGTTCACGCTATGGTGATGAAACCCAGCAAAGCTGGAGTTCCAGGATCACATTCTCAGAATGTGTGTGGTTACGGGGGACACATGAAGAGTTCACTGTCTCTGTCCCCATCCCCTTGGCTTTCTTGCTGCCCTCCCAATACCACCCAACCAGAACTGCGGACCCAGCGCAGGGCTCTGTGGTGTCGACAGCTGTCCCCCCTCGGCGGATCTCAGCAGCTGAAGATGGTGGCCCTGGCTGGGCTGGTAACTCCCCTGAGAGTCCGGAGTGGGGGGAGTGTTTGGGAAACAGGGGCCCTGATGGTGCGGGGGCCTCGTCAGTGGTGAGGAAGGCAGAAAGGCAGGTCAGCCTGGTGGAAATGGCACTAGATTGAAACTCATGAGATGTCAGTCTAGCTCCTGGTTCTTCTGCCCCAGGCTCCCTGGGCCGGTTGCTTGGTGTCTCCGTTACCAGGCAGCAAGGTTGTTGTGTGTGTGGAGTGGGAGCTCTGGGGGCCGCAGCACCCCCTGAGGCTGGGGACGGGGGAGCTGTCCCTCATCCTGGAGCAGGGGAGGGTGGTCCTTGCTCCTGCTAGCTTCCCACCACCACAGCCGCCCATGCCGCCTCTGATGGCCACTGTAGCGCCATCTAGTGGTCACCCATGAAGGACTGAGGCCCCAGCGTGCTCGGTGCTGTACTGATCGGTAACCAGGACAGCTCCTGACCCACAGAGCTCCCCATTACAGATGCGACTCAACGGGTGGGTGAAATAAACAAGTAATGGAAAGGGAGGGGGAGACCAGGAATCTCCTTTTCTTCTTCTGCCTCTCAGATGGAATGGGGCAGGGACTGTGGTGTCGTCAAGCCCAAGCATTCAGAAATCGTATGTCTGCCTTCTGCGCCTAAACCAGAGGGGGTATAACTACCAGGAGATTTTTTTTTTTTAAATAACAATTTTGTGGTTCTTTTCCTCTGCCGTATGGTTTCTGTGCCTGTTGGGGTCACATCTTTCAGCTTTTCTTTACAATCCTGGGGTCTGGCAGTGCAGCCCCCAAGTCAGGGTCTAACCGTGGGCGGCTGTTGGGACTCATTCTGGCAGGGCCACGCTCTCCGGGAAGCCCGACTGGATTCCACGGGGACTGCCGAAGCAGATTTCTAGCCATCAGGGAAGACAGAAGTGCTTGGATGTTAGTCACCAGCTCCCCTGTGCTTTTAACAGAGTGCCAGTGTTTGACAAAACCATTACGTTAAATTAAGCCCTATGTGCTTTGAATGGATTCTGAGACTTCTGAATGACTCGCTATTAGCAGAGCTGTCTGTTCTCCCCTTCGTGTCTCAATCTCTTCCCCTCCCCTCCCTTCTGCTTTTCTCCTCTTCCATTTAATACTGTCTGATGTGCAGCTAGTTTTACTGCTGACATTTAAAAGCAGCAGGCCAGGGCTCACAGAGACGCTTGGCATTTGTAATTGTGCCGTCGTTGTCCCAGGTGCTGCTGCTGCTGCTGTTTCAGCTGTCTGGGAGCTTTCCACAGGTCAGTGGCCCTTCTCTGGTGGCTGGGGGGTGGGGAGGCTTTGCATGAGGGCTGCCACGCATGGAGGGGTGGTGGTGTGATGCGCTGGGCTCCCGTCTGTTAACCGTGGGAAGTTCCTGTCCCTGGAGGGCAGTTGCAGAGGTGGTAGATGGGAGGTTGGGTCTGGAATGGTGGAGAGATGTGGAGGACGGGGTCAGGATAGAGGGGCAGTGGCAGAACTACGTGTCTCAAGGAACCAGGACTGGAAGAGCAGTGGGGGAGGCTATGGGGGAGGACTGAAGGACACCCATATTGCTTCCAGATGCAGCTGGGAGACCATCATGTGCTGCGAGACAGGACCGGGGGGCATTGGCAGAGCTGAGTGTGTGGGCCAAGGGGCCAGGCCTGGAAGAGCAGGGGACACTGCAGTGCCGGGGTAGGATAAGCTGGACAAAGAGTGTGAGGAGGAGTGTGAAGAGCACGTGGCCAGAAAATGGGAGTGCATTGCACTAGCATGCACGTACCAGAGTCCTGCCAATGCCCTGCTCCCCATCTCTGTGAGCGCACGGCCTGCTGAGTGCCTCCCCGATGGAGACGCCGGGATGTCCGCACTGACGCTGTCGTTGCTCTGTGTGACAGCTTAGGAAACAGTCGCTGCAAACAGAAATGGGGACTTTCATAGCGATCGCTGTGTTTACAGGTCACTTAGACTGCCACCACCGTGTCATGGGGCCACACAACTCTGCACTCACGATGGCATCTTCAGTGATCCCACTGCTGTCGCCAGCTCTGCCATCTCACCTGTCTTGCCATGGACGTTCTAGTGTCTTGTTTGCATCCACACACCTGCTGCCTCCCCGCTCTGGTGTCTGCCACCCTGCTTCTCCATTTATCACATCGCTCTCTGCTGGTCAGTATCATTTCTCCATCACTCTCCCAGTAGCATGGAACTTGGAGGGAAGAGCACAGGTTGCGGGAGAGAAGAGGTTGGAGGAGACGCCAGGAAGTCGGTGTGTGTGCACATGGCTGGAATGCTAGTTGCAGTACCTCTATAAATAGTTCTCTTAGTAAAGAGCCAGCTTAATTTTAATAATGATATAATCATCTCTAACTTTTTATATAGCACATATCCTAAGCGTGTCATCCTCCATGATTGTCCTGGAGTCCCCGGGAATTAAAGATTAATCTTTAATTAAAGATTATGTCATGTGATGAAATCTCCAGGAATACGTCCAACCAAAATTGGCAACCCTAATTTCATCAGTAGATCTCAAAGTGCTTTACAAAGGTCAGAAAAATTGAATCCTCTTTTATAACCCAGCACATGGTACAGGATACATTTCCCTTCGTTGATGGGCGCAATTTTTCTGGTTCTTCTTTCTCAGTAGCATCAGATTCATTTCTGCCGACACGCTCGATGTCATCTGCTTGTTCCCTGGGGCAGGGAGTAGGTACCGTCCTTCATTTGCATCCTTACTTTCTGCCTCATTGCTCAAGCAATATCACATGCTTTGACGTCATCACCCAGGTGGCTGGCACCCTCTCTGCCCCATTAGCTCCATGGGAATCAACAGTGAGCTGGGAGACTAGAGGAGAGAAAGCAGCATTGAGCTTGTATCATTGTAGAGAGGGGAAAGTTTGTTCTTTGAAAGGAACCTATGACAGGTAGTTATTTTTAATAGAGCTGGTGGGGATCAGTGAAAATCTCCTGAAACTTGTTGAGATTTTGAAACAATTTTCCCTGCTCTGGGGATGAAAAGACAAAATCTTGAAAATTTTCTTTCTCTCTCACACACATGCTGGTCTGAGTCAATGGAAATGTTTTGCTTCGATTTCAGCCACTTTTTATTTTTACTCCGAGCTTAAATTTTGAAATGAAAAATCATTTCAAACTGGAATTTTTCCATAAAAAAAGTCAGTATATTTTGACAACTTCAAAACTTATTTTAAAATTTGTTTGCATCATAATTTGTCTCAACTGACCTTTTCTCGTGGTTTTGGTGAATCGGCATATTTTGGGGAGGGAGAGTTTGTACCACAGTGCTCAGAACGCTGGGAGTAAACAGCCCCATTCCTTTGGTTTTAGAAGTCCATGTTTTTCGCAGTGAACAGTCAGTTTCCCATTTCCCTTTTAAATCAGCAATGCCGATGAAAATAGGGCATAGCCTTGCGTATTGGCACTAGGGGGGAAATACCAAACCTGAGAGAGACGAGAAATCCTGATATAAAACTTCCAAGTCAATAAATACAATCTGAGACCGGTGTGACTGAGATGCATGTAGGAATGCGGGAGTTGCAGGACGCTCTGCATTAAAGTGTGTTGAAAAAACTGTGCTCTGCTTTGCAATATTTGAGAAATAGTTTGTGCTGATGTGCTTATTACTACGGCTCATGATGCTGTGGCCGGGGGGCTGAGTTAAGGTGTTATACGCAGCTGTAGCTCTCTGGTTTCTTGACTCTTCAGCACTCTGTTGACCGACTTTCATGTTCCCTTAACATAGTTTTGGGTTGGTATCTGATATCTTGGTGGTTTTTCACTCTCCCGTGAGTCTCGTGTCTAGAAATGTCTATAATAAGGGGTTGTGAGTCAAGTAAATTTGCTCTGGGAGCTCTTAGTATGGTTTTGGAGTCTGCCAGTCAAATCCCATTTGGAGTATTGCTATTCTTCCATGTTATGGGGTATCAGCCCTCCCCTGAAAAGCCAACAAAAGAGAGAGCCAAACTTAAAGGTGTGGATTAGACCTTTGCTCTGATATACACAAATACTGCCGTTACGTTACTAGCAGTGTCAGCTCAGAATTTCAGTTTGCAGGCAGATGCCATGAAATTCTTTCTCTCTCTTTCCAAGAAGCGCCAGAGGGTTTTTAACCCCCATCTGCGCAGCCACCAGCAATGAGCAGAAAGGGGGTATTTCTGTTGAGTGTCTGTCCTACCGAAAGGCCTCAGCTGTTGGAAGAATCCCATGCACTGCTACAGACTAGGGACCGAATGGCTAGGCAGCAGTTTTGCAGAAAAGGACCTAGGGGTTAGAGTGGACAAGAAGCTGGATATGAGTCAACAGTGTGTCCTTGTTGCCAAAAGGCGAATGGCATTTTGGGCTGTATAAGTAGGGGCATTGCCAGCAGATCAAGGGACGTGGTCATTCCCCTCTATTCGACATTGGTAAGGCCTCATCTGGAGTAGTGTGTCCAGTGGGGCCCCACACTACAAGAAGGATGTGGAAAAATTGGAGAGAGGCCAGTGGAGGGCAACAAAAACGATTAGGGGGCTGGAGCACATGACTTATGAGGAGAGGCTGAGGGAACTGGGATTGTTTAGTCTGCAGAGGAGAAGAATGAGGGGGGATTTGATAGCAGCCTTCAACTACCTGAAGGGGGGGGTTCCAAAGAGGATGGAGCTCGGCTGTTCTCAGTGGTGGCAGATGACAGAACAAGGAGTAATGGTCTCAATTTGCAGTGGGGGAGGTTTAGGTTGGATATTAGGAAACACTATTTCACTAGGAGGGTGATGAAGCACTGGAATGGGTTCCCTAGGGAGGTGATGGAATCTCCTTCCTTAGAGGTTTTCAAGGTCAGGCTTGACAAAACACTGGCTGGGATGATTTAGTGTGGAATCGGTCCTGCTTTGAGCCGGGGGATGGACTAGATGACCTCCTGAGGTCCCTTCCAACCCTGATATTCTATGAGTCAATACAGGCCAATACCAACAAGAAACTTGGTTAGGTGTTGGGAGATGGAGGGCAGAGGCCAGCTGGCTCTGCGCGCTGGGAGAAGGCTCTTGTGGAAAAGCAGGGTTGAGGGTTGCTGAAAAGGGGACCAACGAGCAAAGCAATATAGGAAACAGGCTGAGAATCGTTGAGAGTTGTGTAGATGATAGGGAATGGGAGTGGCATGTGCAGAGCCATGATGAGGGGAGATTTTTGTGCTGGCTACTGACATGGACCAGTTGTCACAGGAGGTTTCAGAGGATTGGGGGCATGTTCCCATTAGCAGCAGGAGGAGAGGATTCCAGGTGTTCCCAGCAAGCTGCAGGTGCAGGAGGTGAATTCCACGCAGGCAGGAATTGTAAAATGCCTTGCCTGGAGGACGGGTACCTGGGTGCGTGTCTGTCCAGCACAAATGTCACCCTCTGTATCTGACCTCCAGGTACAACTTTGGAGTTCAGGGATCTTAGCCTGAGTGAGGAGTGCCCCCGGTGGAGGTGTGCGGATCACACTCCCCAGACGCAATAATCTGTGGTAAACCCCACACAGCCGTGCTGGGGAGTAAAGACTTCCCGAGTCGGCCCCCTGTCAGGGACGTGGGGATGAGCGAAGCGCCCGGCTGTAGGCAGCCCGCTGAGCCCGGTGTTTTGGCTTCTTCCTTATCCGAGCAGCGTGTGCTCATTGCAGACCCCAAGGGCGGAGCCAGGGCATCTCTGAGAACAGCCTCTCCAACAGGGCCATGACTGGCCCTTGGAGCAGGGACCAGGTCTTGCTAAGTATAGAGCATCTAATGCAACAGAGCCTGATCCTGGGCTGTCCTTGCGATCCGCCCAGTAATAGTGAAGGGGCATAGGCAGAACATACCCATACAGGCACTTTCCTCCCCTTGCTATGTATTACTGTAGCTTGCGGAGCGGAGCCCCGTTGTGCTGGGTAAGCTATAAACACAGAAGGCGGCAGTGTCCCTGCCTTGAAGAACTTAACGATACTGGTGGCCATCCTTTGCCTTGGCAGGTGGGGGAGCCCCAGAGGGCTGGCTGGGTGTGGGCTGCACCGAGCTAAGCAGACGTTAGGGTGACCAGATGTCCCAATTTTATAGGGAGAGTCCCGATTTTGGGGCCTTTTTCTTATATAGGCACCTATTACCCCTCCATATTTCACGTTTGCTGTCTGGTCACCCTAGCAGACGTTGACAGAAACCAGGAAGAGGACAAGAGCGAGTCTGCTGTAATTATGTAGCATTTATTATTAATAAGCTGAAATTGCTGGAAGCAGCCTCTGTAATGTGAATACTGATACAGCGTTTCAAAAGACAATTTAGCTCTCCTGTGTCTGTCCGTTAGCTCCCTCAGCTCCAGCCAGCAGGGAACCAAAGTCTCATCTGCTATTTCCTTATTGGTACCCTCCTCCACACACCCCTTAAACTCTTTGTTTTCCCATCAAGGAGCCTGTTCTGTCTCCCCGAATGCGGTAGCATTGCGTGGTGTGAGCTGTGATACCGAAGCTCTAGCAAACATTAAACTGTGTTGCCACAGAGACATCTCAACTACTCTCATTGGACTGACCTATCCAGTGCCACCCTCGGGTGCCAGCCCTCTGCACTGTCTGCTCTCTGCTGGCTACGCTACCCCCCACCCCTGCATTCCTAGAACAAAGAGTTTCCCTTTAGTGGACCAGCGCCCCCAAGGAAGAGACGGCCCCCGAGGTTCGTGAGAGTTTGGAGTGAGTGTGGCCCTCAGGATTTGGATTTTGCTTAGGCCAGTTCACGTACGTTCCAAACAGTTGCCTGGGATATTTTAACCTGCTGAACGGTAACGGAGATATTGTGTGTGTGTGTGTGTGTGGACTGGGGGAGGGAAGCACTGAATGTTTCCATTGAGAGAGACTCAGGTGCATCTGCTCAGCAGCTGGGGGGTGTTTCCCAGCATGGGAGCTACCGCACTGAAAATAGCGTGGCCGCGGTGGCTCAGGCTAGCCATCAAAGTACAGCCCTCTCCGGGGTCCTAGGTGTGTGCCGGGGTGGCTAGCCGGAGTGGCAACACTGCTATTTGTTCGCATGCTCTCTCCAGCAGAGCCAGTGTGTGGATGTCTACCAGAGCCAGGTATTACACCCCACAGCTGCTGTGTAGGTATGCCCTTAAGCTACATACCAGGGCGACAGGTGCCTTCGAAATGTCATAGGGAAAAAGAGAGACAAATCAGCTCTGGGAAATTGAATAGTTTCTCTTCTCTTCTATGACATTGTTGTATCAGCCATTCTAGCATGGCGCTCAAGCCGATTAGCTCCAGCATGCGAGTTTTAGCCCTTGCAGAACATCCATTCCCCTTATATATTATACAGTAGTTTAAAGAGGATTAAGACAATAGCTAATGTAAATGATGAATGATGTTGATTGCCCAGATCTTAAGCCTCCAGGGATTTCCCAGCACACAGATTAGCCGACTCGCTAACTAAACATTGAAGCACCCAGAGTAAATCCATGCAAATAACCAGCCTCTTGGCCTGAATAGAAGGCTTTAAAAACTGGTTTTGACACAGTTCTGTATTTCCCGGCGTCAGTGCACTTGCTTCTGCAACAGCCGTCACCAAAGGATCCTCAACAGATTCTACTTCAGTAACAGCTGACGGATACACCGGGGGTGGCCAAGGAAACGAAGCATCCAGAGCTTCCTGATCAATACCATTATCAGATACAGATGGTAACTGGAGAGGAGGATCAGTGCAGCTGGGTTTGTTCCTCCCTCCTGCCCCCGGATCCAGCCACCTTCTAGTTTAGCCGGAAAAGCTCCTGGTTCTGTGGGTGTGTTTCCAGTTTCCTCACTTTTTGTGTGGGATCGGCAGGTTTGTGCCCACACTGAATCTATAGAGACAAGGAGGTGATTTTCGTCTTTAGCCCTCGTTATGTCGTTACTGAGTCGGAGGCTTTTAATGGCAGTTTAGGAGGCAAAGGATCAAAAGACGGCAGAGCAGAGTCACAGGAGGGATTTCTGCTCCCGGTGAGACAGGTTCAGAGCCACTGGGTTGCAATGGGAGAGGAGAACTGCCAGAGCAGATCAGCCCAAGGGTCCATCTAGTCTGGTATTGTGTCTCCATTAGTGGTCTCTAGTTTCTTCAGGTGAAGCTGCGTGATCCCTGTAGTGGACAATTCAAGAATGCCCTATTATAGAAATGTCGGCTGGAAGGGACCTCACAAGGTCATCTAGTCCAGCCCCCCATGCTAAGGCAGGACCAAGTAAGCCTAGACCAACCCTGAGAAGTATTTGTCCAGTCTGGTCTTAAAAACCTTTGCTGAGGAGTTCGCAACCTTCCTCAGAAGCCTGTTTCAGCACTTAGCTACCCTGAGCGTTAGAAAGATTTTCTTAATATCTAACCTGACTCTCCCCTGCTGCAAATTAAGCCCATTGCTTCTTGTCCTGCCTTCAGTGGACACGGGGAACAATTGATCACTGTCCTCTTTATAATCACCCTGGACATATAGAAAGACTGTTATCAGGTCCCCACTATCAGTCTGCTTTTCTCAACACAACCCTTTTTTTTTTTTAACCTTTTCTTATAGGCCAGATCTTCTAAATCTTTGATCATTTTTATTGCTTTTCTCTGCACCGTTTCCCATTTGTCCACCGCTTTCCTGAAGTGTGGCACCTAGAATTGGACACGGTATTCCAGTCAGCAGTAGAGCCAGACAGTTACCCCCCTGTCTGACATACAACGCTGCTGTTAATACACCTCAGAATGATAGTTGCATTTTTGCAGCTGCAGCACATTGTTGACTCCTATTCAGTTTGTGATCCGCTCTAAGGGTCCTACCAAATTCACGGTCCATTTTGGTCAATTTCGTGATCATAGGATTTAAAAAATCATAAATTTTTCATAATTTCAGCTATTTACATCTGAAATGTCATGGTGTTGTAATTGTTGGGGTCCTGACCCAAAAAGTAGCTGTGGGGGGGATTGCGGTACTGCTACCCTTACTTCTGCGCTGCTGCTGCTGGCGGGGGCTCTGCCTTCAGAGCTGGACAGCTGGAGAGCAGCGGCTGCTGGCTGGGAGCCCAGCTGTGAAGGCAGAGTTGCCACCAGCAGCAGCGTGGAGGTAAGGATGGTGCTGCTGTCTGCAGAGATGGGCCGTCAGTCAGCAGCCGCCGCTCCCAGCCGCCAAGCTGTGAAGGCAGCAGCGCAGAAGTAAGAGTGGCATGGTATGGTATTGCCACCCTTATTTCAGCTGCTGCTCTCTGGCTGCCCAGTTGTGAAGGCAGCACAGAAGTAAGGGTGGCAATACTGCAACCCCCCTAAAATAACCTTATGAACCCCCTTGCAACTCCCATTTGGATCAGGAGCCCCAATTTGAGAAACATTGGTCTCTCCCGTGAAATCTGTAGAGCAGAGGTTGGCAACCTTTCATAAGTGGTGTGCCGAGTCTTCATTTATTCACTGTAATTTACGGTTTTGCGTGCCAGTGATACATTTTAATGTTTTTAGATGGTCTCTTTCTCTACGTTGATAATATATAACTAAACTATTGTTGTATGTAAAGTAAATAAGGTTTTAAAATGTTTAAGAAGCTTCATTTAAAATTAAATTAAAATGCAGAGCCCCCCGGGCCAGTGGTCAGGACCCAGGCAGAGTGCCAGTGAAAATCAGCTCGCATGCCGCCTTCGGCACGTGTGTCCTAGGTTGCCTACCCCTGCTGTAGAGTATGGGATAAAAGCCCACAAAAGACCAGATTTCACAGGGGAAGACCAGATTTCATGATCCGTGACACATTTTTCATGGCTGTGAATTTGGTAGGGCCCTAACTACAACTCTCAGATCCTTTTCAGCAGGACTAGCACCCAGCCAGTTATTTCCCACTGGGTAGTTGTTCATTCTGATTTTTCCTTCAAAGGCCTTGGCTACACTTAAGAGTTACAGCGCTGGTGGTGGCTTTACAGCGCTGTAACTCACTCCCCGTCCACACTGGCAAGGCACATACAGTGCTGTACCTCCCTGGCTACAGCGCTGCTTGTACTCCACCTGCACGAGAGGAATAAAGAGAACAGCGCTGGTGCTGCGCTGGGGTGCCAGTGTAAACGGGGAATAATCTGTGACTGACCTCTGTGACTGATCTCTGAAAGCTTCCCATTATCCTTTTAAGTAAAGATTACTTTCTTTGTTTTGTTGTGATGCCTCTGTTTGTTTTATTGTCAACTCCAGGCTCCTGGAGCTGCTTATCTAAAAAAACAAACACAGCTCCTGTTTGCTGTGACGGAGCAGAGGCAGGCAGGGGGGCTCCCTTTGGAGCTAGTGTTTGCTTGGAAGGAGGGGGCTTGAGGAGAGAAGCGGCGGGCGGGAGGGAGGAGGGAGTCCATTTTGGAGTGGCTGCTTATCTGGTCTGTTAGGGAAAAATGCTGTTTGCTTTCAGTGGGTGAGAGAGAGGTGGGGGAGGGGGTCAGAACTTGCAAGGCAGGGAACTGACACATTGTCGGTTCCAAAAATCCACTCGCTCTCCCCCCACGCTCCCTGTCATGCTCCACCCCTCCCCCTTTTGAAAAGCATGTTGCAGCCACTTGAATGCTGGGATCGCTGCCCATAATGCAGCGCTCCCAATGCCGCTGCAGATGCTGCAAATGTGGCCATGACAGTGCGCTGGTAGCTGTCAGTGTGGACAGACTGCAGCGCTTTCCCTACACAGCTGTATGAAGACAGGTTTAACTCCCAGCGCTGTACAGCTGCAAGTGTAGCCATGCCTTAAGTGTAGTTCTTGGACTTGTCTATGCTGAATTTCATCTTGTTGATATCAGACCAATTCTCCAATGTGTAGGGTGACCAGATGAGAGGAGGGAAATATCAGGACACGTGGGGGAGGGGGGCGGGGTCCGCCAGCGGAGCAAAAAAGAAAAAACAAAAAAACCCAGTGCTGCCGGCGGAGTGAAATATTGGGACAAATTGCAGGACGTGGGGCAACCACCTAAATATCTGGATGGTCCCGATTTTATTGGGATGTCTGGTCACCCTGCCAATGTGTCAACGTCATTTTGAATTCTAATCCTGTCTTCCAAAGTGTTTGCAACCCCTCCCAGCTTGGTGTCCTCCACTCATTTTATAAGCATACTCTCCATGTTATTATCCAAGTCATTAATGCAAATATTGACTAGTAATAGATTCAGGGCTGAACCCTGCGGATCTCCACTAGATACACCCTCCAGTTTGGCAGTGAACTGTTGATAATTCCTCTTTGACTACGGTCTTCCAACCAGCTGTGCACGACTTTATTGTAATTTTCTGTAGACCACATTTCCCTAGTTTTCTTATGAGAATGTCACATGGGGATGTGTCAAAAGGCTTTACTGAAATCAAAGTATCCATAAGGGAAGGTTTGCTATAATGCTGCTCGATTCTTACACCCTGGAATAGGAGGGTTTATATCCTTTATTTATGTGAGGCAAAATTTTCCCATCAAACATTTTGTGGTCTTACAATAGATATATATTTGGGTTTTGAAAAATTTTTCAGGGTGTTTACTTTTTTCATGGGAAATTTAAAGAAAACAATTTTTTTAACTTCCTGCAACAGACTGTTAATTTTTCTGACCCAGCATTGTGTGTACAGCCTGTCATACGGCTCTGGAGATGTTCTCATCATCTATATAAACTCCGACTCCTTTTATGGATCCTCCCTAGCACATAGTTCTAAGGATAGCTAGTGGCAATGAGTTCCTCGGGCTAGCTGTGTACCTTCTTTAAAAAAAAAAAAAGGGTACTTCCTGTTGTCAGTTTTAAATGTGCCAACTTTCATTTTCTTTGCCTGGCCCCTTGTTCTAGTATTATGAGTGAGTAAGTACGCTCACCCCATTTACCTTCCATTACATTTGTTATTTCATAGAAGTCTCCCACATCTGCTCTCTGCAATGGCAGGTCTATCCATTTTGTTGCTGCTCTCTGTTCCTCTTATAATTTTGCTGTTCTGCTCAACTCTGCACGGCACCCAAGGGTGCTGAGGGAGTTGGCTGATGTGGTTGCAGAGCCATTGGCCATTCTTTGAAAACTCGTGGTGATTGGGGGAGGTACCAGATGATTGTAAAAAGGCAAATATAGTGCCTATCTTTAAAAAAGGGAAGAAGGAGAATCCAGGGAACTACAGAGCAGTCAGCCTCACTCAGTCCCTGGAACAATCATGGAGCAGGTCCTCAAGGAATCCATTTTAAAGCATTTGGAGGAGAGGAAGGTGATCAGCAACAGTCAGCATGGATTCACCAAGGGCAAGTCATGCCTGACCAAGCTGATTTGCCTTCTGTGATGAGATAACTGGCTCTGTGGATATGAGGAAAGCAGTGGACATGATATACCTTGACTTTAGCAAAGCTTTTGATACTGTCTCCCACAGTATTCTTTCAGCAAGTTAAAGTAGTATGAATTGGATGACTGGACTATGAGTTGGATAGAAAGCTGGCTAGATCGTCAGGCTCAATAGGTAGCGATCAACAGCTCGATGTCTAGTTGGCAGCCGGTATCAAGCAGAGTGCCCCAGGGGTTGATCCTGGGGCCAGTTTTATTCAATATCTTCATTTAATGATCGGGATGATGGGATGGTGTGACGAACTGGGAAAGTTCTTAATGTTTTCTCTGAATACTGTGTTGGTGCCTCAGTGTCCCCATGGCAGTTCTTAAGTTTCTGGCAGAGCAATGGCCAGTGCACCTAAATGCCTGACACTCTGTCTCCTAGCAACTGATGGCCTGGGCCCCTCCTCTGCAAAGGTGCCAGCTGAAGGTGTTGGAGACAAAGGGATCAGGTGACCTCCTGGCCCGGGAAAGGGGCTGAGCAGAGAGGAGGGGCTGGGAGGGGTTGTGAGTCTGGAGCTGGCTGGGGTTGAGGGTGGAGGGCAGACCTGAGGGTCTGGCTCACTGCCCCCCAGAATGGACCCAGCCGAGGGGTCCGGTTCGCTGTATCTACAAGCTCTGTTTTAGACCCTGTTCCTGTCATCGAATAAACCTCTGTTTTACTGGCTGGCTGAGAGTCACGTCTGACTGCAAAGTGGGGGTGCAGAACCCGGTGGCTTCCCCAGGACCCCGCTGGGGTGGACTCGCTGTGGGAAGCGCACGGAGGGGCAGAGGATGCTGAATGCTCCAAGGAGAGACCCAGGAGGTGAAGCTGTGTGAGCTTCTTGCCCTGAACAAGTCTGCTTCAAGGTAGAGGAGGCTCCCCAAAGTCCTGACTGGCTTTGTGGGGAGCTGTTCCAGAGCATCGCCCGGTGACTCCGTGACAACTGGTGGCAGCGGCGGGACGTACTGCACCCCATGAATGGCGCTGCTTGCAGTAAGTGACTGGGGAGCAGTAAAACAAAGGAGGGATAATGAGGACCAGGCGTGCTGAAGGCTCAGAGAGGGACGGTTTCAGGGGGCGGTTAACCTCTGGGAGTGTGTGACCAGCGAGAAGGACTGTTGGAGTAACGGGGTCCCCCTGAGGACTGCAGCGAGCAGTCTCAGGGGCGGAGGAGCTTGCCGCTCGACCCTGGGAGAGAGAAGGATTTTGCAGTAGCAGGGTTCCCCGGGGGATTGCAGGAGCAGTCCCAGGGGCGGAGGAGTCTGCAGCTCGACCCTGGCAAAGAGGTGGTGATCACGAGAAGGGCTGGCACACCCGAGGTTCTTCCTGGAAACCATGGGGGAGCCAAGAGCACACAGGCCTGTGAGTCCAGAGCCACTTGGGAACGGTGAAGTGATGGCCTATCACCATCTCCTTGAGAAGGACATTGTGATCCTGTGCACAAAGAGAGGGTTACGCATGGGGAAATTCACCAAGGCACAGTTAATCGTGCAGTTGAAGGAGAAGCACCGCTCTGAGGAGCAGATTCCTGGCCCAGATGGGGCTACAAGAGGATCTGAGAGCAGCTGGAGCATCAGCCAGGCATCCCTGGGAGTCTGGTCCCCAATCAGACGAGGGTCTTCACGATTGGGTTCCCCATCAGGAGATTGGAGACGGATGGGATGGGAGCAGAGCCCGAGAGAGCGAGAGGACCGTGAGAGAAAGCAAGAGCCCGAGGAAAAGCTGCAGGAGAAGCAGCAGCAGCGTGGATTGGTGATGGTGGAGCAGAGAGACATAGGGGGCTGCCCAGGGGTCAGTGGGGAAACACGCCTGCATGGGCGAGACCCTGGGACAGAGAGAACTGTGGTGGTGCAGCCCCAGATGCTGAGGGACTGTGGAACCTGGGTGAAGTTCTATGGGGTGAAGCCCCTCACCCTGCCTATGGCCCAGATCCCTGTGCAGACCCAGGAGGCGTCGGGCTGGCTGGTGGTTGGGGTTCTCCAGGATATCGGCTGGGAGGCCCTGTTGGGGGGTGACTGTCTCCCCATGGGACAGGATCCAGGCCCCGCTCCTGCAACGGCCGAGGGTTTGAATTCAAATCCAGGGAACCAATTGGCTAGGATTGAAATGGTCAGTGAAAATGCAAATAACCTGGCTGGCAGGGGGGAGGGGCTGCTGGGCTCAGGATACCTGCCTACCTGTAACCAGCCCCCTGGGGCTGAGTGGGAGGGAGAGATGCTCCCCACCCCCCTGCACACCGGAGAGGGGGCTCACACTGGCTCTGATGCTGTGACCAGAGCAGAGAGCTCGCTGCCTGGCCCCACTGGGACAGCAAGGGCAGCGCTGAGCACAAGGGGAGCTGAGACCCCAGCTGAGTGCAGGGACACCCAGGCAGGGCAGGTCAGCTGCCAAACAGGTTTGCCTGGTCCAGACGTGCTGCTGGGAAGTGATTACACAGCAGGGAGGGAGCTACCAGGGACAGGGCTCAGGGGGGCTGTGACCCCAGGTCCAGCCAGTGAGAGGGAGCAGGTCCCATTCCCTGCCCCAGCTGCTGAACCCCAGACTGAGCTGCAGGGGGATCCCTCCTTGGAGAAGCTGAGAGAACTTGCTGGTCACAGCGCTGCAAACCTTGGGGAAGGCTGCAGGGACAGAGTCCTGCAGGAGAAGGGATTCCTGTACCGGGAATGGGCTCCCCAAGGGGAAGTAGAACTGGGGGAAATCGGGAGGCAGCTGGTGGTGCTCCAGGAATGCACAGGGCTCTTCCCATTTGAGCTGCTGGATGGGAGGAGAGTGAGGGGACCCCGGACCTGAAGAGGGAGGATTGGATGGAGAAGGGGGAAGACCCCCGGGGGGATCTCTTCCCTGAGGTGGGAGCCAATCTCCCCATCAGGTGTTCCCCATTCAGAGTCATTGGGAAAGCAACCCAGATCCTGGAGAGAGAGATCAGGAACATCCTGGCTTTAGATGGGATCCAGCCGTTTTACAGCCCATGGGCCTCACCCATGGGGCTGATCCCCAAGGGAGACAGGAAGGTCTGGTTTTATGGGGGCTATCAGAATCTTAAAGCCATCCCAGTGTCCGATGCTGACCCCATGCCTAGGCCTGGGGAGATTCTAGACAAGCTGAGAGGGATGGAGAACTTGGCCCTGGCAGACACTGATAACATGTGCATCTTTAGCCAGACCTGGGAGGAACAGGTGTCCCAGGTGAAGAGGGGGCTGGGCTGCCTCAAGAAGGTGGGACTGACGGTAAAAGCTGAAAAATGCAAGGGGGGACGGCAGAGGTGTTGTGTCTGGGCCACAAAGTGGGAAGTGGCTGCCCAAGCCCAGAACTGGCAAAGGTCAAGATGGGGGCTCTTAACCGAGGGAGCCCAAATCACAGACCAGAGTGCTGGGAAAAGACCCAATCCCAGCTTGAAGCCCAGGGGTATTGGGGTAGCAAAAGGGTTCAAGCCGCATAAACCTTCCCACATGCGGCCTGCAAGTGCCATCAAGCACACCCGACCTAAGGGAGGGCGTAAGACTGGACTGTCCTGGTGTAACTCACACCAAGGGATGGGAGAGATGCTGGGGCATCCATGGGAACCTTGGTGGGTTCGAACTTCCCCAGGTCACTGGCTGAAGTGACCTCGCTCAGTTCGGTCTCGAAGGGGGGAGAGATGTGACGAACTGGGAAAGTTCTTAATGTTTTCTCTGAATACTGTGTTGGTGCCTCAGTGTCCCCATGGCAGTTCTTAAGTTTCTGGCAGAGCAATGGCCAGTGCACCTAAATGCCTGACACTCTGTCTCCTAGCAACTGATGGCCTGGGCCCCTCCTCTGCAAAGGTGCCAGCTGAAGGTGTTGGAGACAAAGGGATCAGGTGACCTCCTGGCCCGGGAAAGGGGCTGAGCAGAGAGGAGGGGCTGGGAGGGGTTGTGAGTCTGGAGCTGGCTGGGGTTGAGGGTGGAGGGCAGACCTGAGGGTCTGGCTCACTGCCCCCCAGAATGGACCCAGCCGAGGGGTCCGGTTCGCTGTATCTACAAGCTCTGTTTTAGACCCTGTTCCTGTCATCGAATAAACCTCTGTTTTACTGGCTGGCTGAGAGTCACGTCTGACTGCAAAGTGGGGGTGCAGAACCCGGTGGCTTCCCCAGGACCCCGCTGGGGTGGACTCGCTGTGGGAAGCGCACGGAGGGGCAGAGGATGCTGAATGCTCCAAGGAGAGACCCAGGAGGTGAAGCTGTGTGAGCTTCTTGCCCTGAACAAGTCTGCTTCAAGGTAGAGGAGGCTCCCCAAAGTCCTGACTGGCTTGGTGGGGAGCAGTTCCAGAGCATCGCCCGGTGACTCCGTGACAGATGGATTGCACCTTCATCAAGTTCATAGATGACACTAAGATCAGGGCAGAGGTAGATACCATGGAGGGTTGGTGTCATAACATTTTTTCCAACATTTGGACCTTAGCATCCAAAATATGGGTGTTAGCATGAAAACCTCCAAGCTTAGTTACCAGCTTGGACCTGGTAAAGCTGCCACCAGCCAGGGATTTATACAGTGCCTGGCTCGCTGTGGTCTCCCCAAAACCTTTCCTGGGGGACCCCCAGACTCAGATGCCTTGAGTCTTACAACAAAGGGAAATAACTCTCTCCCCTTGTTTCCTGGTTACTTCCTCCCAGCCTCCCCTCCCTGGACGACCCTAGGAGATTCCCTGCTTCCAGTCCTGGAAACACAAGTACCGAGAGATCTTATCTCTCTTCCCCCTCACCCAGAGGGTATGCAAAGTCAGGCTTAGTAAATCTAACACAAAGAGATTTTCCCCCTGACTTCTTCCTCCCACCAATTCCCTGGTGAGCTGCAGACTCAATTCCCTGGAGTCCCCACTAAAGAAAAACTCCAACAGGTCTTAAAAAGAAAGCTTTATAAAAAGAAAGAAAAATACATTAAAAATAGTCTCTGTATAAGGTGAAAATATACAGGGTCAATTGCTTAAGAAAAAAAAAAGTGAATAAACAGCCTTATCCAAAAAGAATACAATTCAAAACACTCCAGCACCTACACACATGTAAATACAAAAGAAAACAATATAAACTTATTGTCTTACTATCTTTGTACTTACAACTTGGAAACAGAAGATTAGAAAGGCAGGAGATAGACAAATCACTCTCAGAGCCGAGAGGGCACAGACACAAGACAAAGAACAAAGAACTCACACCCAAAACTTCCCTCCACCCAGATTTGAAAAAGTCTTGTTTCCTGATTGGTCCTCTGGTCAGGTGTTTGGTTCCCTGTGTTAACCCTTTACAGGTAAAAGAACATTAACCCTTAGCTATCTGTTTATGACAGTAGGGATAGGGTACAGAGGGCCCTAGACAAATTGAAGGATGGTGCCAAAAGAAATCTGATGAGGTTCAACAAGGACAAGTGCAGAGTCCTGCACTTAGGATGGTAGAATCCCATGCACTGCTACAGACTAGGGACTGTGGAAAAGGATCTGGGGATTACAGTAGACGAGAAGCTGGATATGAGTCAAGAGGGTGCCGTTGTTGCCAAGAAGGCTGACGGCATATTGGGTGGCATTAGTGGCAGCATTGCCAGTAGATCAAGGGAAGTGAAGTGGAGTATTGCGTCCACTTTTGGGCCCCCCACTACAGAAGGAATGTGGACAAATTGGAGAGAGTCCAGCAGAGGGCAACAAAAATGATTAGGGGGCTGGGGCACATGACTTATGAGTAGAGGCTGAGGGAACTGGGATTGTTTAGTCTGCAGAAGAGAAGAATGAGGGGGGATTTGATAGCTGCTTTCAACTACCTGAAGGGGGTTCCAAAGAGGATGGAGCTCGGCTGTTCTCAGTGGTGGCAGATGACAGAACAAGGAGTAATGGTCTCAAGTTGCAGTGGGGGAGGTTTAGGTTGGATATTCGGAAACACTAGTTCCCTAGGAGGGTGGTGAAGCGCTGGAATGGGTTCCCTAGAGAGGTGGTGGAATCTCCATCCTTAGAGGTTTTTAAGGTCAGGCTTGACAAAGCCCTGGCTGGGATGATTTAATTAGGAATTGGTCCTGCTTTGAGCAGGGGATTGGACCAGATACCTCCTGAGGTCCCTTCCAAGCCTGATGTTCTATAATTCTAAGGATAGGTATACTAACGATCGTGAGGTGCTTATGACAGTGATCGGGACGTGGGTTGCTGTGCTTAGTGGCTAGAGCAGGAGTTGGTAGCCAGGAATCGGACCCAAGGGTAGAGGCCAGGTGCCAGAGCCGAAGTCAGGAATCGGAGCTGAGGGTTGGGACCAGGTTACCTGGACATGGAAGGCTGGGGCCAAGGCAGGAGTGGGGCTGGAACAAGGTGGAAGCAAGGCTGCGAACAAGCAGGCACAGGAACTATCACAGCTGTAGGCAGATGTTTTGAGCAGCCACTGAAGTGCTGCTGGGCTTCAGGGCCAGTCTGCTGATTCTTCCCACCAGCAGGCAGCCTGCTACAGGCCAGTGCGCTCGTTAGGTTGTCTGGAGACTGGCTCGGTGGCAGGCCCTGATTCCTGACCCTGTAGATGCTGTGGTGACAGGTGCCACAGAAGTATCTCTTTTTGTGAGGCACGGCAAGGCTGCTAGCCTCACATGGGGAACTGAGGAACAGAGATGCCGGGCTAGATTCACAGAGAGACTTAGGGGCCTAAATGCCTCTCTTGGCACCTACGTCCTGCATTTAGGTACCACTGGCATTCACAAAACCGCTGCTGAGATGCCAGCCAACCCCGCAGGCTCTGAGGTTTCTGCGGTTGGTGCCTGACTTTCCCCTTACAATGCGTGGGGAGCCCGGGCCTCAGAGCAGAGCATGCCACCGAGCAGCAGGGCACCTGGGAGCTGGGTATGGCAAGGTCTGAGTGACATGCTCAAGGTCACAGGGGGTCTGTGGCAGAGCAAGGAGCTGAGCCCCGGTCTCCTGGGCGAACACTCTAACCACTAGACCACCCTGCCTTTCTACCAGGCACCATATCCCAGAAGATGGGCCTTCCCCTTTCCGAGCAGAGCTAAGGGAGAGCCTCAAGGAGTTGTCTGTGGTGACTGGTACCTACGGGGAGGCAGTGACAGTCGGCCCTGGCTTGCACTGTAGCTGTTCAGGATTCACACCCTTGGGTGTCCCGGACAGACACCTGGCTGGTCCCCCTCTCAGGATGGAGTGAGAGAGAGCCCTGATCTTTCTTTGTGGAGGTGTTGGCTAGACCAGGGTAGAGTAGTAGGTACCTCCACTGCCTACAACAAGGCCAGAATTCAGGCCCAGTGGGCTCCTGGCTGGAGAGGGGGTCAGGATACCACCTGTGAGAATCCCCTGGCTGGAGAGATGGACCGGAAATCCCGAGGTAGGGACTGGAGGCATTGTCTGCTTGGGTGTTGACTGGGTTAAAGTAAGGACGGGAGGAGGGCAGCTCGTCTTCCTCTCCTGATCTTGGATGAACAAGGCTCTGGCATAGCCAAGGAGGAAGGGGAGCTGGGAGTCTGGGATGGTGACAGCTCCTCATCCTTTCAGTTACTTTGACCACTGAGTCCTGGAGTCCTCCCAGGTGACATTCCTGGCCGCAATTGAGCTTCTGCAAGGTGCTCTGGATGCACTGCTAGGATCCCCGCCTTGGCATGGTTCCTGGAGACGCCCACCACGCCGATGGGTCTGTCTTCTGGCTTTCGTCCAGGAGCAAATGGCAGTGCCCCCCAGTCTTCTGCACCATCTCTGGGCTTATGCATGGACCCTGCAGGAGTGACTCCACACTGGCTGAGTCAGGGCCGGAGGTCTCGTCTGAACTCAGCTGGGGATGATGCTGATCTCACTGACAAATGGCCTCGTATTGATCAGCATGATCCTGAGTCATGGGACCACAGATGAGAATGACGGAAGAGACCCATTAGGTCACCATTAGCTCATCGCCCTGCGCCTGGTGCAGGCTGCCTGGCTGTGGTGGCTTTCCTAGTGTGTTGTTCTGCATGCCTGGTGGCTGAGGCTTTCAGTGGGGCAGGGAATGAAGGCTTGCTGATGGATGGCAGGTGGCCTCCCGGGCCATTATTGCAGTGGTCAGGAGCCACACACTGGCATTACCTGCCTCTGAACTTCACTGTCCTGCCTCCAGCCCATGCATGAGCCCCTTTTCCACAGCATCAGTGCGGTGGTTAGGGTGGGGCATGCGTGATGCAGCTGCACACCTGAGTCTTTGCTTGTGGGGGGTAGTCAGCGGTTTCGGCTAAGCTCTGAGAAAACCCTACATGTCAGGGCCTGGGGGCGTCTGGATGAGATCTGCCCATCTCTCTCCACACCTGCCTGCAGGGAAGCTCTCCGCAAAGAGGATGCATTGAATTGTTGTTTCCAGATTCTCTGCCTTCTCCAACACAGGAGATGAGTGTTTGGCAGACAATATTGTTCAGCGCCCGACAGCCCAGCTAAAGATCCTTTAACCCCCTTGGGCATGCTGCTGGCGCCATCTCTGCTGGGGCACTGGTGTTTCTCACTTCTCCTGTGGGGAGTGAGAAACTAGCCCTGATTTCTGCAAAGCTGGCCCAGCAGGATTCCTCACTTAATGTCGTGTATCCGGTGCCCTGCACGACACATGCAGCCCCTGCCCCAAAGAGCGGACCGTGGAAACGGCAGCTCCAGTGGCTTCATAGCTAATGTCACACGTGAATCTGTGCACACCACATGAGCTAGCTTGGATTCAGCTAGTGAGGGTACCAACGGCAGTGCAGAGAGCACAGCACAGACCGCCCAAGGCTGGCACGGACTCTGGGTACGTCCTGGGCTGACGAGCATGTTCTGGGGCCTGCGCTATGCTATCTTTGCTGCTATTGTTACCTGCACTAGTTGGATCAAGGCACATCCTGTCTGTCGGCCTCTAAATAAGAAAGCTGGTTCTAGGCGGGGTTAGGTGTCCGTATGGGAGCCAATGGGCATTTTGCCCCATTAAGCATGAGAACCGGGCGAATCACTCACAATGGATTGTGTAATCAGTGAATTTTGCTGCGCTGCCTTCAGTCGAACTGCAGCGGGCTCCGATTTAGCTGAGGTTCACGTGGGCATGACCAATCTTCTCTCTTTGGCCACAGGGAGTGTTGTTGAAACGCAGGCCCTGATTCCTGTGCACCCACATTAACTCCAGGACCCCACGGGAGTTACTCCTGATTTACACCAGTGAAAGTGGGAGGAGACTCTGGGAATAGGTTTCCTTTTTCATTGGCTGCAATACACCAGCCAGGCACCCAAGGGTGCGTAAGTGGGTGCAGCGCCCACAGCCACATGCACATTGCACATAGTGCATCCCAGGGGCAGGGGCGAGGAGGGGCAGCACTGGCTGCCCCACGACCCTTCCCTCATGAAGAAGGGGGTTGCGGGGCCAAACCTGAGCGATGCTCTGACCCCTGGGCATCAGGTTACACTGCCATTTGCTCAATTTCGGGCCCACAGGAAGCTGAGGGCCAAAACTGAGTGGGCGGTGGGGTGGCCAGGATGGCTTCTCCTCGCTGCTGCTGTGGGCCCTGCCCAGCCTCGCCCTGCTTCCAGGGATGGGGAGTGATGCTGCACCTGGGCAGGCTGGGTTGAAGGGTGCAGGGGCTGAGAGGGGCGAGTGAGGCTCTGAGGCTAGCAGCTGCAGCAGGGGTGGCTCTGCAGGGATTGATGGTGCTCACCATGCCAAAAGTCTGGGGGACACCCTTGCTGAGTGGGAGACCCTCTCTGGCTGGGGTTACCGCCAGATTTCAGACCTGCAACAGACGGCTGTTGTGGGTGCAGCTTCGCTGTGCGATTTCTTGAGCTACTGTTCAGAGCCAGGTTGAAATGACGCTGCTCTGCCAGATCCTTCGGCCTGGTCAGTAAACAGCCCCCTTACATCAATTCAAACGAAGAACAGGACCCTTTCTTCACTCCCCAGTGGCTCCGCTGCACCGTGATTTCAGCCTGTCGGGCCTGCCAACAAAGTCCAGCACATCCCCAGTGACTCCCTGCCCACCACAGCTCCCCAACTGCAAGCTGCTTGGATAGCTCAGGACGTGCCGTGCTGGTCGCAGTTCCTGAGCTACGTGCGGTTTGTCGATACGGCCTGCCGCAGGGGTTCCAGTTTGGTCTGCTGATAGAGCAGGGCTTTGTTTCTCTTATTCTGCAGGTTGAAAATCTTCCTCGGGCTTCACTTGGCTTCCCCATTGTGACGAACTGGGAATGTTCTTAATGTTTTCTCTGAATACTGTGTTGGTGCCTCAGTGTCCCCATGGCAGTTCTTAAGTATCTGGCAGAGCAAAGGGCCAGTGCACCTAAATGCCTGACACTCTGTCTCCTAGCAACTGATGGACTGGGCCCCCCCTCTGCAAAGGTGCCAGCTGAAGGTGTTGGAGACAAAGGGATCAGGTGACCTCCTGGCCCGGGAAAGGGGCTGAGCAGAGAGGAGGGGCTGGGAGGGGTTGTTAGTCTGGAGCTGTCTGGGGTCAAGGGTGGAGGGCAGACCTGGGGGTCTCGCTCACTGCCCCCCAGAATGGACCCAGCCGAGGGGTCCGGTTCGCTGTATCTACAAGCTCTGTTTTAGACCCTGTTCCCGTCATCGAATAAACCTCTGTTTTACTGGCTGGCTGAGAGTCACGTCTGACTGCAAAGTGGGGGTGCAGAACCCGGTGGCTTCCCCAGGACCCCACTGAGGCGGGCTCGCTGTGGGAAGCACATGGAGGGGCAGAGGATGCTGAATGCTCCAAGGAGAGACCCAGGAGGTGAAGCTGTGTGAGCTTCTTGCCCTGAACAAGTCTGCTCCAAGGGAGAGGAGGCTCCCCAAAGTCCTGACTGGCTTGGTGGGGAGCAGTTAGAGAGCATCGCCCGGGGACTCTGTGACACCCATTCAACTGCTTTTTCATCTCTCCGCCTTTCTGAGGTAGTAAATAAAGTTCCTGTCGTTTTATTTATGTGAGCGAAGGCAGAGACCAATGAAAATGCCATGCTCTCCTGATGGCTACCAAGGCAACGGTGTTTTTTCTTTGCTGCCATTCCAGAAGCGATCACTCCAGCACAAGGTGGCTCCCCCAACAGGTGACCAGTGGGAGTGCTTCAGAACCAACTCTTACCATTCAAAATCGATTTTGGGCGACCTTGCTCCCAGACTGAGAAGTCTCCAAGAGGCCTGAATTTCGGACAGTGCTGAGCATCTGTCTTGCAGAATTCTCGCCCCTTTGCGGTGGGTTTCAGGTTGTGCACCCGCAAAGGGAGAAGACCAAAATCGCCGTCTAGCGGATACATCATAGCATTGCTGTAGGGCTCTGTGGATTTACTGCCTCTGCATTTCTTGGTACCAGTGAGGTCAGCTTTTTTAAAGCAGCCAGCTTTAGGCAGGGAAAATGATTTCCTTTGGTCGATAAGTGGATGCATAACGTATTACAGATGTGATGCCTATCATTAAGGTTGCTCTTCACAGCTGATTACAAGACTATTTTCAGTTATTTTTAACTACCAACTTTAACCATTGGGGCTGAAATGCCCCATTCGGGGAGCCTGCTTCAGTGTGGAATGTTCTGGAAAATTTCAGCAAAACCAGTTTAACTTTCTCAGAATGAAGTTAGGGAAAAGAATACATTATTTTGCCCAGACAAACCCTTGCCAGGGACGATATAGGTAATACTTAGTTCTGCCAGGAGTGCAGGAGACTGGACTAGAGACCTCGTGAGGTCCCTTCCAGTTCTATGATTCTATGATTCTCACAACTGTTTCACTGAGATGCTCTTGCAACTCCCGGCTTTGGAGCAAGGCTGTAATATTTAGCAGTGGGGTGTCTCGCTGGAGTCAGGGATGTACCTTTTGCTGTCCCGATGAAAATCCACCTACATTTGGCTCAATTCTGAAAACTCTGTGGGCGTGCGTGTGTGCATGCATACATTTGTGTGCCACGGTTAAAGAGTTGAGATTAATTTCACACGGCACAGGGTTTCAACATCAGTGTACGTATATATTAAAATAAATATTAAATACACGCTCCTGCCCTTTGTTGGACGGCTCTTATCATGTAAGCCACAGGGCGTAATTCTCCTCTCGCTTACACTCATGGAACTCTACTGTCTTCAGGGGATTTCCCCTGATTGCCAGCAGGATTGGTGAGAAGAGAAGCAGGCCCCATAGCTTCTGGGAGTGCTTGTTGCTGTTGTCTAGGGAAAATGAATCGGGGCTGCTCAGATTGACCTCGGTGCTGTCTAATGTGTGGGTATTACCCGGCACCCTCTGAGGCCTGAACAGTGTAGTGTCTGGAAGCCTGAGAAGAGGACGTGGATGGCATTTTCTTTGGCAGAGGACTGCATCTCTGTAGCTGGAGACCCAAGTTCTCATCCCTCATGGTGTGTCTGTGTGCGCGACTTAGCTTTTGTCTCTGTTATCTGTGTGCATTGGAGGCCACAGCTTGGTGTACTGCTTAGTCCTCCTGTGATAGTGTGAATTCCCACGGTTCATCAAGACATCCGTCTTGCAAGAGTATCCAGCTGGATGGGTGATATGTTACATTCAGTGCATATGGCGCTCCCAGTGGGATACTAGCTAAATGCCTCTCCTTGTCAAGTGAGCCCAGTTGGATCCTGTCAATCTAGAATTTCCCTCTGAAATTGGCCACAATTTGCAAAAAATTCTGGGTCCTCGTTCAGGATTTTACAGAGCCGGGGCCTGTTTACAGAATTACTCAGTGGTTTGCATTGTAAGCGTTGCAGGTGCCTCAGGATTTTCAGAATGGAGAGAGGTAAATAGTGGTGTCCCCCAGGGGTCTGTACCGGGCCCAGTCCTGTTCAACATATTCATAAATGATCTGGAAAAAGGGGTAAACAGCGAGGTGGCAAAATTCACAGATGATACAAAACTATTCAATATAGTTAAGTCCCAGGCAGACACTGAAGAGATGCAAAGGGGATTTAACAAAACTAGGTGACTGGGCAACAAAATGGCAGATGAAATTCAATGTTGATAAATGCAAAAAAATGCACATTGGAAAACATAACCCAACTCTACATATAAAATGACGGGGTCTAAATTAGCTGTTACCACTCAAGAAAGAGATTTTGGAGTCATAGTGGAGACTTCTCTGAAAACATCCACTCAATGTGTAGCGGCAGCCAAAAAGGTGAACAGACTGTTGAGAATCATTAAGAAAGGGAGAGATAAGAAGACAGAAAATATCATGTTGTCTCTATATAAATCCCTGGTACGCCCACATCTTGAATGCTGTGTGCAGATGTGGTCGCCCCATCTCAAAAGAAAATATATATTAGAATTGGAAAAGGTTCAGAAAAAGGCAACAAAAATGATTAGCAGTGTGGAACGGCTCCGTATGAGGAGCGATTAATAAGACTGGGACTTTTCAGCTTGGAAAAGAGACGGCTAAGGGGGGGATATGATTGAGGTCTATAAAATCATGACTGGTGTGGAGAAAGTAAATAAGGAAGTGTTATTTACTCCTTCTCATAACACAAGAATTAGGGGTCACCAAATGCAATTAATAGGCAGCAGGTATAAAACAAACAAAAGGAAGTATTTCTTCACACAACGCACAGTCAGCCTGTGGAACTCCTTGCCAGAGGATGTTGTGAAGGCCAAGACTATAACAGGGTTCAAAAAAGAACTAGATAAATTCATGGAGGATAGGTCCATCAATGGCTATTAGCCAGGATGGACAGAGATGGTGTCTCCTCTAGCCTCTGTTTGCCAGAAGCTGGAAATGGGTGACAGGGGATGGATCACTTGATGATTCCCTGTTCTGTTCATTCCCTCTGGGGCACCTGGCATTGGCCACTGTCAGTAGAGAGGATACTGGGCTAGATGGACCTTTGGTCTGACCCAGTATGGCCTTTCTTTTGTTCTTCTGGTTTCCATCCTGTTGCCAGGGAAATAGCCACAATACAGGTGTATGAGTGTGTGCTTGGTTCCCCCCCAAGAATTACAAAGTGGGTTTCCTGCTGGTGAAGGGTCCTGGATTGGGCAGTCCCTGGAGACTGGAGTCTTTTTTTTTTTTTTTTTCCAAATCCATGGGACAGCCCGAGTGCAACTTCTCCCCCGTCCTGTCATCTGCCAATGGGCCTCCCTCTTTTCTTGCAAGAAAAGCGCTCAAGAGTCATCTAGTCGAGAGGTGGGCAAACTACGGCCCGCGGGCCACTTCCGGCCTGTAAGAGTGTCCTGCCCGGCCCCTGAGCTCTCGGTCGGGGACGCTAGCCCCCAGCCTCTCCCCTGTTGTCCCCTGCTCCCACAGCCTCAGATCACCGCGCCGCGTGCGCTCTGGCCTGCCACTCCTGCCGGGCAGTGTGGGCAACGTGGCTGCGAGTTCTTGCTGCTCTGAGTGGCATGGTAAGGGGGTGGGGAGCGGGTGCTGTAGGATATGGGGCAAATGGTCCCGGGGGGCAGTCAGGGGACAGGGAACAGGGGGTGGAGGTTCTGGGAGGGGGTGGTTAGGGGATGGGAAATAGGGGCAGGGGGGTTGGATACGTGTGGGAGTCCCAGGGGGCCTGTCAGGGGGTAGGGGTGTGAATAGGGGTCGAGACAGGGAGCAGAGGGTGTTGGATAAGGGGTGGAGAGTCCTGGGAGGGGATGGTCAGGGGTGGGAGGTCCTAGGAGGGGGCGGTCAGGGGACAAGGAGCGGGGGGGGGTTGGATGGGTCAGGAGTTCTGAGGGGGGTGGAAGTGGGAGGGGGCTGATGAAGGCAGAGGACGGGCTGTTGGGGGGGTACAGCCCTCCATAAAGTTTCACAACCCTGATGTGGCCCTCGGGCCAAAAAGTTCACCCGCCCCTGATCTAGTCTGTGGCCCCATGGTGAGGCCACAGTGACCCTCTCTAGGGGAGGTGGATGTTCCATCTCTGTGCCCAGGGACAAACTCTTCCTCCAAACGCCAGGTGTATCCGGCTACTGTCTTAATCCTCATCTGTCTTATTCTGGTATGGGGACTGGCGCAGGTAGACTTGTCAGCTCGGCAGCCGGGAACTGTGTGTGGGGCCAAGAGCATGGAGGGTGCCCAGTAAATAATCAGTCTCCTTACCTGCATGCCAGGAATCTCTCCTGCCCCAAGTCCAGGTTGCACCGGAGGCAGCTGTCCCTCTTCTGGCTCATGGAAACTGCTCTGGTGTTTATCCCGTCGTCTTGCTGTGTCCCTGGGGTTTAGCCAGGTCATACCTGGTTAGTGTTAATTCTTTGTATTACAGTGACAAGTAGAGGCCCCAGCTCAGATCTAAGCCACATTGTGCTGGGTGCAACATACACCCCTAGGGGGAGACAGCCCCTGCCTTGGGGACCTTACAGACTAACCAGACAAGAGAAACAGAGGGCAGGAGGAGAAACTGAGGCCACAGTCACTGAGTGGCAGAGCCAGGGCTAGGATCCCAACTGCCTTGACTCCCAGCCCCGTGCCCTGTCCCCTGGATCACACTGCTATAACTTCACACCTTGATACCGATCTTCTTCTGGCACCGGGTGTCTCCACAGAGGTCTGTCTTGGGCAGGGTCCTGGATAAAGCTCCCCCTTAGCGTCCTGGGTCGTGTGCTCCTTGCTTACCCCTTGGGAGCTGCATCTTTGTGGATGGATCTGGGGAACCAACTAAGAATTTCCCCATCCATCCAGGATCTCCCTCCCATTTCCCTTCCGCCATCACCCTGGGCAGCCCTGACTGCTCTCCGACAGGTGGTGACTGATTGGCGCTGTGATTCAGTTCCAACCCAGCCTCGTCTGTTTACTTCATCTGCAATTCAGTGCTGTAAAACAGTCTTGTCGGCCTCTCAGCCGAGCCTGTGAAGGGCGGGGGAGCCCTCTGTCATCTCCGTCCGTCATTGCCAGCTCCTTCTATCGCTGGCTCCCATATGTCCGGCAGAGTCTGCTGTGAGTGATGGGGTGTGGCGCTGGCTTGGCTCGGGGCTGGCAGAGTTAAATATTTCAGCGCCTGACACCTGACAGACGTGATAAATTGCAGCGCGCCATGCGCTGCTGGCGTGACAAACGGGCCGCTTCCCTCCTTAGGCTCCGGGAAAACTTTTTAATTATTTCCCAGCGCTTTGCAAATGAGAGTTTCTCAATCAGCCACACAGATGCCCAATGAGGTTTCACTTATTTATTTATCGTTTACAGGCCTTTGGGGTTGGGTTTTTTAACCCTCGCCCTGGCCCGTTGAAGTCAACAGAAAGTCTGTCGATTTCCGAGGGCTTTGGGGTGACCCCCTAAACGCAGCAGGGACATGAACGTTTCCTAAAGTTGCTTCTGCTCCTGGGAAAGTCTCTCTGCAGCACCGATGGTGTGAGATGTACTCATTGTAACTGGGTTATAAACCTAGGTAGAGATGCCTATTGTGGTGGTTTTCAGCGCAGACTATGTCTACGATTTCCCTCATCTGGGCTTGGCCCAAGCCCTGTGCCAACAGGGAGCAAAGACGCAGTCCTGACTCAGTTTACAATCCTAGGTGCTCCTCGTGCATATGGGCACCTGGTTGTACATGTGCTCACAGGCTTTCCAAGCTCCCAGCAGTCCTGCTGAAGTCAACGGGATGTAACCACGGCACGTGAAGTTCAGCACGTGCAGGTTCGGAGCCTTGGGTGTGACAAGACCTACCGGGGAGGCGGCTTGTCATTTCTTTGCGTTAGGCGTTTTTATTCTGGCTGAGGGGTGTTGCTGCTGGTTCCATTTGATTCATATTATTTCTTTAAACCAGATCAAAGACAGTGCCAGGGCAAACAGACACCTCCCCCACCCCAGACCGTATACATTGCACTAACGAAATCAACACACGTTTTGGGGTGGGGCAGGAACAATCCCATGAGAATTATTTTTTACCTCGCTGAGCTGTGCACGCTGTTCTGGCCACCAGCTACCAAGTCTCAGGAGGACCGGCACCAGTGTTTTTGGCACCCTAGGCGCACAGCCATTTCGCTGCCCCGCGCGCTGCTCCCGCAGCTCCGGCGGACCTGCCACAGGCTTTCCTGCGGAGGGTCCGCTGGTCCACGGGAGCCGCAAGACCAGCGGACCATCCGCAGGAACGCCTGCGGCAGGTCCACCAGAGCCGCGGGACCAGCGGACCCTCCGCAGGAATGCCTGCGGGAGGTCCACCGGAGCCGCCTGCCGCCCCCCCCCGGCAAAATGCCGCCCCCCAATAATCCCGGCGCCCTAGGCGATTGCCTAGGTCGCCTAAATGGAAGTGCCGGCCCTGAGTCTCAGCCAGAAGTGGGTCCTCGCCCAGAGGCGTGAGTGCGGGAAATCCCACCCAGAAAAATGGTGACGATGAAGTAGCAGTGCCAGTCTCTGACAGTATTTTTCTCTTTCCCCTTCCCCAGGTCTACCCCGCCAGGTAGTGTGGAGGAATCCCGAGGAATTTGATGAGAAATCGGGGACACTCTTGGGAATTCAGACCGGTGGAAAGGTAAGAGGTTGTTTAGTCATAGACCCACTTGTTTCGGTTTGAGCATCACTGCCAGACGGCACATCCAGGAGTCTAGCGTACTGTGTCCCCCACCTCCCGGCCTCTCCTCCCGATGCTGGCTGCCAAGGAGGCAGGTGCTGCCTTGTCTTTTTTTTGGAGCCTTTAGACCGTGCTTTTGCCATTTGTTTAGTTATTTAGCTTCTTGGGAAGAGACATCTGACTTCAGCTGGGCGACACGTAAAAGTGCAGATCTCCGAGTGCCCATGGAAGGGGGCTCTGTGGGAAGGTTTCCTGGCAGCAGGACTTGGGCTAGATTCTTGGAGAAGCAGCGTCAAACCTCTGTTCTTAAGCTGAGCAGGTCAGCATTTCTTTGAGAGACTCTCCAGGAAAGCAGAGTTGTTCTGGTGATTCCAAACAGGCAGGTCTCTCAGTCAGTCCCGCACCAGTGCAAGGGACGCTGCACCGTTTTTGATGAAAAGCCCAACTCCTGATGGCTTTTGCTGGCCGAATATCACCTCTAGCCTTGGTAGATGGTGTCCAGCACGTAAGCAATTGCCTTCTGCCTCTCTGGCACAGCCTGTTGTGGGGAGCGACTGGCCCTTCTCTCCCTAGATAGAATTGTCTCCTCTCAGCTTTGCGATCCAAGACTGAGCTGTTGTGTCACCATGCGCGGATGTTGTGTAGTGACACAGGGACGTGTCATCACAGGCTAGACAGCGGTAAAATGAAGTGGCCCCAGAGGTATCTTGGGACTGTTCTGACTAACGCAGGGAGAACTCCTTGAACTGAATTTGGAACCCCGTCAGAAGTGATGAGGTCATTAGAAGTTCTGGGCTGCTGCGTTTATAAAATATGTATCTGTCCCTAGATTGCAGGGCAGGAGGACTTTCAAATTGGAATCGCCATTGTTTGCATAACACAGGGGAGTCAACTGCAACTGGGAAAGCTGAGGTGTAAATGCAGAGCATTAGAGTGGCTCCATGTTTTCATTAGCATGACTCCCTTGCTGCCGGTGGAGTCACTCCAGATTTACACTGGCGTGGTTCCCTTGTTGCCGGTGCAGTCACTGCAGATTTACACCAGCCTGGCTCCCTTGCTGCTAGTGGAGTCACTCCAGATGTACACCAGTGTGGTTCTCTTGCCGCCAGCAGCGTCATTCCGGATTTACACCAGCCTGGCTCCCTTGCTGTTGGCGGAGTCACTCTGGATTTACACCAGTGTCACCAAAAGTAGAGTTTGACCTTTATTTCTTCCCATTTGTCCATGTCCAGGTGCCATCTTTTCCTCCTCTTTCTGCTGCCTTGTTTTCCTGGCGGGCTGGCCTGCTTCCCTTTCTGAGTCAGTGCATGCTGGCCTGCTGGTTGGATTGCTTGTTGCTCCCTTTATTTGCAGGGCATCTCCAGTGGCTTACATTGCTAATAATAGCAATTACCGGTACACACTGGCTACAAGGTACGGCGGTGGTAATGGGATCCGGGGGGACGACATTAAAGCGATATAATATGCTAAGATAAATTAGTGTTGTAAAATTAGCCATGAGTCTAGTCAGGGATCTGACAAATGTGTCACAGCCTTGTTACCAGCGCTGAGCTCTGCTCAATTGGATTAGTGGCCCGGAGCAAGGCAGACAGGAACGAGGGAAAAGAGTTTATTAAGGGTCTTCTTACACACATGCTAATGGTTAAACGCTGCTTGTTTCTCTCCTTGGCTTTGCTGAATGATACATCCCCTGGTGCTCAGAGTAGAGGAGTATGAATCCGGCTCTGTCACATTGCTTTTTGAATCGCCCGAGCCAGGCAGCAGGGAGAGAGGGGCCTAGGTTAGTGCTGGCTCTGAGTGGTAGTGCTTGTGGCTCTCCGTCTGGGATGCCCTTGTGCCCAGAGCATTCTGATCTGTTTTGATCCTATCCCTTTCCTGGTGGGGTCATACAGCCTCAAAGCACTGAGCCAGCCTTGGTTGTGCAGTGATCCCCTCCAAGGTGGTATCATTCCTGGGGCCCACGTCAGCAATGAACACGTTCCATCTGGGCCTCTCCGTTAACCCCTGCTGGGCTGGTATTCTCCTAGCCCCTTGGCCGGATGCTCGTTTAGCAGGAGAAGCGAGATGCGTGCAGAACATGTGTGCCAACCAGAGAGACTGGAGTCCCATCCTGCCGGGAGCAGAGCACCTCCTGCAAAGAGTGCTGAGTGTTGTCAGCTTCTGTTGATGTCAACGGGCCACAGGAGCAGGGTCTGAAAGCTCCAATCGCGCCAGGTGTTGAGGGCTTTATCTGTTCTTTCTCACGTGGATTATGGCAGTGCAGAACCAGGCAACATTGTGCAGGGTGCCGGACAGACATAAAGCAAGAGACAGTCTCTGCCCCGAAGAGCTTGCAGTGTAACTAGACAAAGGATGGAGGGGAGGGATCTGTCTCACAAGCAGAGGGACCACTGTGTGATGGGTGCAAACGTCACGTCTGTTCCACATTTGTTTTGTGATTGAAATCCTCTCCGTGGGGTTACGGTAGCTGAGAATTGGCTGGGTGGAAGGCGAGGCGCAGGTGAGGGTTGAGGCGAGCAGCCCGTCAGCACAGAGGATGGACCATTCAGGGGGCAACGTTGGGAAACAATCTGATGACATCAGCAGCGTCAGACAGTCCTGGCTTGACCTGTTCCTGGGCTGGCTCCTCCCTCCCAAAGGCCGCATGGCTGGGGGAGAGGGGATGCCACGTGGGTCTTACTGCCCTCGAGAAGCCTGTTCTCCCCTGCACAGTTCTGGGTCTGGAGGGGTTCTAAGGAGGGGGAGAGATGTCCCCATTTCTCCCCTTGGGCCCCCGCAGGACCTTTCACCACGGTCAAGGGAAATTGAGGGCATGCAGCAGCTGGCCGGAGCTGGCCAGGCCTGTGTCCTAGAGCTGGCAGGATTCGGACACTAACTTGTCCAAAGACACCGGCTGGTCTCCCGCTCTCTGAGGAGGAGACCGTGGCACTTTGGTGGCTCGTGGTACTGCAGCCAGTTCCAGTGGCATTGGCTTGCTGGTGACTAATTAGACAGTGAACAGGATGGACTCAGCTGGTGGGAGGAATAAAATCCCCACTGGTGAGCAATGAATGTCTGGCCAGAGCCTTTTGCAGATTGGTAAATGCAGGCTAATTGCGTGTTTAATGGCAGGCACATTCCACAGGATCTTGGAGGTGGGGGCAGGTGGAGGAATGATTTAGGTCTGGCTTAATAAGGCATGTGATCTGGCCCATAAATATTAAAAAAAAAAAAATTATATTACCCAGTGCTCTGGAACAAGGGAGGCTGGCAGAGCGCCGCGGCTGCAAGCCGATCTGCCGATAAGGCCACGTTGAGCTGTCCAAGCCAAACAGCAATAGGTCAAGGAAAGGAGGGAGCAGCAAATCCATCCGTCCAGGGATCATTTGTTTCATTACCTGGAATGAATTTTGCGCAGGGCTGGTCCCAATTACAGGTGCTTCCACCTCTCCTGCATCTGCATGTGTGCTGGAGAGGAGCTTCTGTATGAATTGTGATAAACGGCACCCCGCATTAGCCCTGCTGCACTCCTTTGGAAAGATGCCTGGCTGGCAGGAGGACCAGTCCCCACAGTCTTCTCCCCGCTGCTATGCATATTGCTGTTCAGTTTGCCTGGGTTGGAGCCCACCTGGAGCTGCCAGAACCTGAATCGTGTGGTGCAAATGAAATGTAGTCTCAGGGAGTGGCCATCTTGGAAAGGATCTTCATTCCCCTGGAAGGCAGCAGCAACCTGGAATTACATGTTGCGTCCGCATCAATACTAGGGGGTTTGAATGACCCACTTACCTGGGGGGAGAAGAACAGAGGCGTGAGGGTCATTAACCAAGGGGCATGGAGGATTCTCCATCACTGACCATTTGGTAAATCAAGGTTGGATGTTATTCTAAAAGCTCTGCTCTGGGAGTTAGTGTGGGGCCTGGGCTCCACAGGGGGTCAGACTCGCTGATCACAATGGCCCCTTCTGGCCTTGGAACCTATGAATAACCTTGGAGTGGTCACAATGTTACACACCATTGGCCACTCAGGACTTCACAGCCACAACGGGCACTCTCTCTGGGTACTTACATTGCCCTCAGCACCACGGTGTCTGAATGCCTCATGGTCATTATATGTTCTAGCTTCTCGAACCGCTCCAGGGAGGTTCAGTATTCACCCCATTTTACGGGGAGGGGGAGGGACTGAGCCATGGGGTCCATTAAGTGATATGTCCAAGGTCACACCGGAAGTCAGTGGCTGAGCCAAGAATTGAACCCAGGTGTCCTAGGCTAGCCCCCTCACCCCTGGACCACACTTCCTTGCACCAGCCTTTGAATGGA
This sequence comes from Gopherus evgoodei, assembly GCF_007399415.2. Classification (NCBI taxonomy): domain Eukaryota; kingdom Metazoa; phylum Chordata; order Testudines; family Testudinidae; genus Gopherus; species Gopherus evgoodei. Next base: position 133,143,898 of record NC_044327.1, on the reverse strand, counting down.
CAAACGAGCCAGTGGACAAAGTTATCATCTAATTTTTCTCCAGGGTGTTAAATGCTTTTCCTAGCAATCTCCATGGGGCAGGAGTTGTTCATTCGAGCCCGCCGTCAGACGGGTTTCAATGGCTTGATGATCTGCATGCCTTTGGAACACTTGCCCCATGCTGCGCTGCGCTGGATGTAGCATGCTCTGAGTACAGACCTTCCCAGCCAAACCCAGCTGCACCCTTGGGGGTTAGAACCAGCGCCGGGAGGGTAAAACTGCCGGCTGCTTGGAGCCACTCTGGGAAGTCAGCTCAGTTGGGTTCCTCAGCGTCCCTGCAATTGTACATGTGAGGGGTTTTTTTCCCAGGGGGCAGTGAGGGACGGTGGAGAGGCTAGAAGACTGAAAGGGGTTAGTTTGGTTTCGGGCCTGCTCTGCAGGAAATTGCTGAAGTCCTCACTTGGGTGGAATGATAGAGACCAGTGAAAGGGCACTGAGCCCATGTTTCTGCAGGGAACTGGGGATGGGTGCAGGAGCCAAAGAAGAATCTGTCTCTCTTGTCCTGTCTCATGTTTGGGGGTTGGGTGGCTTGTGCTCTGTGGTTTTCCTTGCCCCCTAGCTGCTTCGCTGAATGGCCATTTGCCTCATTCAGCCCCGGTAGCACATCACACAGCATCATCCCAGAGTGTGTTTGATGTGGGGCTGTTGTCCATATGCTGCTGTTCTGCTTTGCAGGCCGGGTGACGTTGCACGGCTTTGAATGGCCAGTGCTGGCTGTTCTCTCTTGCAGGTGGCACATGGGAAGGGGGAAGAGAGGAGGTTGTTTGCACTTGTCTGGTTTCGTGGTTAGCGACCAGCTCGGGTGGTTTGTTTGATGGGTTTCATCTCTATTGGTGGCATGTTAATTTTCATGCCTGACTTTTGTGTTTCTCCCCATGTGGTGCACCATTCCTGAGCCCCTGGGGGGACGTGTCTCTTCCTGATGGTGTTTTTAATGCTCATGCAGAACATGCCAAACCTCCTTCGCTCTCCTTTTGTTTGCGTTTTGTCCCTCTCCAGGGAGTTGTTAGCTGTTGCCCATGTTTTCCACTGACGAGTGGGCGAGACTGGAAGTGAATGCGAAAACCACGTATGGGTTTTAGACGGGCTCTGAAATTTCACAAGTGTATTTATATTCATAAGCAACGTTCTGGATTTCAGTGCGGATGCCAGAACAGGGACACAACTTAGATATGGGACTCTCTAGCTTTATGCATGATGGGCATTCATTGGTGCTCTTATCCTGAGAGAGTGTGTGTGTGTGTGTGTGTGTGTGTGTGTGTGTGTGTGTGTGTGTGTGTGTGAGAGAGAGAAACAAATTGCAAGCGCGCACACCGCCAGAAGGATAGCAGCAAAGTGACACTAAATACTCCTGGCTATAAAGAAGAAAGCAAGCAAGGTAGGATGCACTGCTTGGTGTGTTCATATGTATAGTCTGTAACCTAGATTGCTTTCATGGCTCATGGGTTTTTCTAGCTGTAGCTAGGTCTCAGCACTTCAGACAAACCATTCCTTTTGTCCAGTAGACACTAAAGAGGTGACTGTATTTCTTACTGGTATCGGTAGTTTGAAAATTGATAGGGGAACGTCTGCGAGCAATAGCCACAGAGTAACACACGTCCCTGGAGATTGCTGAGACCTTCCTCGTGACAGAGCCCTTACTGACGATGCTGGATCTCCTAACGCAAACAGCATTTTTCTGGTAAAAGCAGCATCTTTCAGCAAGAGTGTCGTTTTACCATGTCTGGCAAAGAGCAGCCCAGGCCACAGCAAGAATGTGCCAGCCTGGTGCTAGGCTGTTTCTCGACGGCCACCATGCTCTGGCTACATGCAAGAGATCTCCTCCTCTCTTGCTGTCCCTTCCAGACTCCCTCTCTTCCCACTCACTTCCTCTCCTTTCCAAGAGCCAGGCTCTCCCATTGACTTGGGTCGAACTCCCCAGTTGGAATGGCGATCGATCGGGGAGTGCTCTCTCTTCTGGCCCCACTTCACATCTGGACATTGTCCCTCATGATCCTCCTCTCCCATTCCTAGCTCCTGCAACTGGGGATGGCACATGCTGTCAGTGCAGTCACAGCATGTTCCTCCCCCTGCATGGATTGGGGAATGGCTGATGGATACGCGAGGCAGTGAATGGATCAGACCTGGCACACCCCCATGTTCCCTCTGCGCTGGTGGCATTCACAGAGCTCTCATTGGGTTCAGCTCTGAAAGGGTTTGTACTGCTCCCTCCTCCCCCCTGCATGCTGTGCAGGGTCCCTGGCTTGCCCCCTCCCCTGGTAGCAGCATTGCACTGCTCTGTGCTTTGGACACAGCCCTTTGCATTCGTAGGAGGAAGGAGGGTGAGGTTTGCCCCTTACTGCTGTTATTGACTGAGACAGGTGATGAAGCCACAGGGCTGTGCCTACGTGCCCAGCTTCTGTGATTACACCAGAATCCCTGCTCCCACTAAAAGAAAGTTTCTAGCCCAAGTGGTTGCAAAGAAACCTTGGAAATGTGACTTGAATATAACCAATAGAGGGGCCTCTGTCTTAGTCTGCAGAGAGTCTGCGACAGTAGGTTGGACATGGGAGTTGCCCCAGATGTGTCAATTGATTGCAAGCTCCTAGACCCATGTCTCTGGGGAACCCCTGCCAGCACCATCCTGGTAGAGGACTTTGTGTGTGGCAGAGGAGAAAGGCTCACTGGGTCCCACCCATCCAGCAGATAAACTGTGATTGTTGGGGTACGTACTGGGGAGCCACCCTGCTTCTCCCTCAGCCTTTCTGGTTCAGAGGGGGGACCCATGTTCCTCCCAAGGGGGCAGAGTCTCCTAAGGGAACTCCTAGGCTGCTGCCCATGCCTCTCCGGTTGGGTAAGGACCTCTCCAAGTGGGGGCAGGGGCAGAGGAAGGGGGGTCCACATCACGGTGCTGATGGGACCCTGGATTGCTTAATCCATCCCTGGATTGTGTCTATTCTGCAGCCCAGTGCAGTGAGGCCGATACAGGGTGGTGGGGAGGGAGCCTGGAATGTCACTAGTGCGTATTAGCAACTTGTTTCTTCCTTAATAAGAACCTCTTGATTACTGGCTGGCTCTGGGAAGCCTCTGCGGAGGCCTCATGGCTCTAGTGCAATCACAGCACGCTCCAGCCACTCGGTGCACCTAAGGAAGGTGGCAAAGACGCTGCTCTCCTGTAAGATCACACACCAGCGTGGTTCCTTTTCTTCCTAGATGGTCACACGTACATAACAAGAGCGGGGAGAGGCGCATGCCGGCACTGTGCAATTTATGGACTGGGGATTTATATGGCACTGGGATGCTGTATTTTTTCCCTACAGTGACACTTTATTGCCACAAATTACTAAACTGGCAAGGTTACGTGAGTGACAGCAGGCTCAGCGGTAAAATACAGGCACAAATGGAAGCAGGAAAGAGTCCCCGGGGGGAGGCGCTTGAGATGGAAATGGAGACGAGGGGGGTAGGTGGGCCCGTGTGGAGGAGGAAAGGTAATGTGCTGTGTAGGTGAGGTCCTGGCGGGGGTGGGGGGACACCCCCCCATTCCCATACACCTGTGCATTTCAAGTAGCATGGAATGATGGGGGGTGTCTCGTGGTTAAGGCCCTGGGCTGGGACTCAGGAGACATGGATTCAGTTCCCGGCTCAGCCTCCCTGCGTGAATCTAGGCAAGTCTTCCCTGTGCCTTGGTTCACCATCTGCACAGTGGGGGAAAACACCTTCTCCCCTCTCCCGCCAGGGTGCCCAGACAGTGCAATCTGGCAGGGATTGGGAGGTGCTGAGATGCAACAGCAGCGACCACTCAGTAAGCAGACAAACAGGTAGGCAGCTGTGCTTCTTGGGCTGAGGTTTTTCTATCTCTGTCTTCAGTGCTATCGCAGCGCTAAAGCAACAGCCGTATCGGGGAGCATGACATTTGGGGGGAGGGAGAGCTCTTTGGTTTTAATCCCAGCTCTGCCCTCGAGTGGCTGAATTGGCCTCTCTCTGCCTCTGTTGCCTCTCGGATTCTGCTTTAGCTGTGGACCTGGGCCAGCTCTCTCCATCGCGTGATGCATTTCCCATGTTACCACATCTCCTCAGCAACAGAGGAGCCGAGTGCTGCGCCCAGGGGGGAGCCAAGCCACACGGGCAAAAGGGCTTCAGAATATGAGAGTTCATTTTCCTTCTAAGGCTCCCACGAAACTCATAATTTACATGGTGTAGATGGGCCCGAAGGCCTCCCGCGCTTGGCGCTGGACAGCCAAATAGCAAATGATAAGAGGCCCTTCCCCAAAGGCCTTGGATAAAATAAGAAACTGGTCTGAATCCTCACCTGAGACAGGAATTGAACCTGAGCCACTTGCTTTTGTTTGGTGTGCCTCTGAGCCCGGCAGCAGAGATGCAAATGGACTGTCCAGTGGGTTCGCCCCCAGCCTGACTGATGCCGAGGAGCCGCTGGAATGGCAGGAAAAAGCTTGCTCCTGACCGAGTATTTCCTGCTCTGTTGTTAAGGCCTGGTGCATGTAGATGAGCACACATACAAACACACCTGGCGCCGGTTTCATTAAAGGGACGAATCCAGACCCATTCACTTCCACAGATGCGACTTTGTGTGTGGATGCGTAACGCCGACAGATCCCGGTTGTCGGCAGGCGGGATCGAACCTGGGACTTCCAAAGCTAATGCATGAGCCTCTATTGCATGAGTTAAAAGCCACATGGCCCTTAGTTAAGGCTGCAGCAGACTCTTTAATCTCAAAGTGGTCTCTGTGCCATTAGAGGGGACAGAACACCACACCCAGGAGGATGCACTTAAATTGATTTAAAGCTGGCTTATATCAGTTGAATTTGTGTTGATAAATTTACACAAGCACCAGCAAACTGCTAGAACCGTTTTTAAACTGATAGAAGAGTGTGCCCAAGGAGTTTGCCCTAGATTAGCTAAATTGATTTGATTTCCTCTGGGGTAATGTTTATGTGGACAAGGCGGAAGACTGAGTCTAAATGGTATAGATGCACTGGGTAAGGCGCTGCTCTGAGCTTTCAGAAAGCCTCCCGTTTTGCTCATAACAAAACCTGCCGTAGGGGAAGCCGAGAAATACCCAGACTCTGAGTGCCACCGACAGAACAGTCCCTAACCTGAATGGGTTTCAGAGTAGCAGCCATGTTAGTCTGTATCTGCAAAAAGAACAGGAGTACTTGTGGCACCTTAGAGACTAACACATTTATTTGAGCATAAGCTTTCGAGGGCTACAGCCCACTTCATCAGATGCATGTAGTGGAAAATACTGTAGGAAGATTTTATATATATATAAATAAAAAAACACACAGAGAACGTGAAACAACAGGTGTTACCATACACTCTATAAGGAGAGTGATCAATTAAGGTGAGCTATTATCAGCAGGAGAGAAAAAGAATGGTTTGTAGTGGTAATGAAAATGGCCCTTTTCCAGCAATTGACAAGGAGATGTAAGGAACTATAGAGGGGGTGGGGTGGGGGAATAAGCATGGGGAAATAGTTTTACTTTGTGTAATGACCCATCCACTCCCAGTTTTTATTCGAGCCTTGTTTGATGGTGTGCAATTTGCAACTTAATTCCAATTCAGCAGTCTCTCGTTGGAATCTGTTTTTGAAGTTTTTTTGTTATAATATTGCGACTTTTAGGTCTGTAATCGAGTGGCCAGGGAGGTTGAAGTGTTCTCCAACTGGTTTTTGAATGTTCTAATTCTTGACATCTGGTTTCTGTCCATTTATTCTTTTGCGTAGAGACTGTCCGGTTTGGCCAGTGTACATGGCAGAGGGGCATTACTGGCACATGATGGCATATATCACGCTGGTAGATGTGCGGGTGAACGAGCCCCTGATGGCATGGCTGATGTGATTGGGTCCTTTGATGGTGTCCCCTAAATACATATGTGGCCAGAGTTGGCAATGGGCTTTGTTGCAAGGATAGGTTCCTGGGTTAGTGTTTTTGTTGTGTGGTGTCTGGTTGCTGGTGAATGAATGAATCATCCACAGCCTGGCACCCATTCCTTGCTTCCATCATGCACCCACTCTTTGGGCAGCCTTCACTGCGATCCTGCCCCCTTCCCGGGGAAGGGGGTGGGGCAGCGGAGGTGCTGATAAGACCAGAGGCATCAACTCTGTCCGGAGCGCCAGGGTGCTGCAGGAGAGCTGATGTGCCTGACTATGTACTTCTCAGGGTCGCTTCCCCTGGCTCTAGGAGCTGTAAACCCAATGGCGTAACCCACTGTGGGACTGTCTGAAGGGTCCGAAACGCGCCTTCCGTGGCAGGAGTTTTAGTGACTGGCCTGCCGAGCAGTGCAGGGAGAGGAGGTTCACTCACTTCATGCTAAGATCTGATTTGTATTTCTCAAACCAATGCTTTTCAGCTTGTGGCTTGGCGCTGGGCCGGGGTCCGACTGCAATTCTCCAGAGAAGAGGTGAAAAGCTGGGCATGTTTAGTCTAGAGAAGAAAAGACTGAGGGGGGAACCTGAGAACTGTCTTCCAATATGTTACACAGGACAGTGATCAGTTGTTCTCCTTGTCCGCTGAAGGTAGGAGAAGAAGGAATTGGCTTAGTTTGCAGCCAGGGACGTGTAGGTTAGATAGCAGGAAACCCTTCTAATTCCGAGGAGAGTTAAGCTATGGAATAGGCAACCTAGGGAGACTGTGAGATCTCCATCACAGAGTGTTTTAGGAACAAGTTGGACAAGCTCTTGTGAAGGATGGTCTAGGTTTATTTGGTCCTGTCTCAGTGCAGGGGCCTGGACTAGACCAACGGCTACCAACCTTTCCAGAATCCTGCCCCCCTTTCAGGAGTCTCAGTTGTCTTGTGTACCCCCAAGTTACACCTAACTCAAAAACAACTTGCTTACACAAACAGCCAGAAAAATGCAGAAGTGTCACAGTGCACTGGTACTGAAAAAGTGCTGACTTTCTCATTTCTACCATATAATCATAAAATAAATTGATTGGAATTTAAATATTGTACTTGTATTTCAGTGTATAGTCTATGGAGCAGTATAAACAAGTCACTGTCTGTATGGGATTTTAGTTTGTACTGACTTTGCTAGTGCTTTTAACATAGCCTGTTGTAAAACTGGGCAGCTATCTAGCTGAGTTGATGTACCCCCTGGACGACCTCTGCGTACCCCCAGGGGTACACGTGCTCCTGATTGAGAGCCACTGGACTGGATGACCTTTCAAGATCCCTTCCAGCCCCACGTTTCTCTGATTCTAAAATCAGTCTTGTTAAAGATTTTCTCAAGGAAGCGCTGGAAGTCATTCCTCCAACTGGAAGATTTCAGTGATTGGCCACAACAACAATAAATAATCCATTGGTTACATCCTGGGGTCTCTTCAGCAGACTTTGCTGAGGAAAGAGTCACTAAATGCTGAGTAGGGAGGCCGAGGTGCTAACAGTCCAGGCAGTTGGCTATTTATGGATAATGCTGTTGATGCTGAATCTAGCCTCTCTCTTGGATACCAGTTGTGCACAAACCCCTCCTGCGTCCCTAGGGACAGACCAGGTCTTCAGAAGTGTTTGCCAGATAGTTGGTTCCCATGCTGTTTGCTTTGATGGCTAGCTGTTTGGGATCAGTTCGTTGAACCTCATGGTGCTGTTATCTGCTCCCTGCCTGCCTGGCTGAAATATTTCAGACAGGCCTGCAATAGAAAGCAACTAATGCACTGTCTGGTGTGAAAGTTGGGGCCGATAGCGATTCATGCGATACTTAGAATTCAGGAGCGTTTTCACAACTATTCAGTAGCCAACATGAATAACATGAACCCACGAGTCTCGGGCAATCTCACACGGCTTGTACGTCTGCAAGAATATTCATAAATCAGAGTCTTTTTAAAGAAACTAACCAGAAAGAAACTTTTTAAAGAACTTTACTAATAATTTTTCAAGAAAAATGACACTTTCCCCCTACCTTACTTAGAATTTGCCTAGCAGTCACTTCACTAACTCTGAAGCAGTGCCTTGGATACCCTGGTGCTTGGACACTTCAGCGAGGCATGCCATAGATAATCACTCAGTTAGACAGGGCACGAGCATGGGCTTCACTAAGTCTCTCCATTAATTAAATGGACACTGAAGTCTGTCGCCTGGGTGATGCCATAATGTGAATGTTCTTTGGTGGTGGTAAATGGCTTGTATGCCATGACGGCAGGGTGAGCTGTATGGCCAAGGGCCGGACGCTGGTAGGATTCTGCCCCACGACAGAGGCATATGCCAGCAGGGAGCAAAGCAGTAGCCACTGAGTGCAGGAGCCATCCAGCATAAATGGCGATTTGGCCAGGTGATCTGGAGTACAAACCGCTTTTCCCGCAGCCTGGCTCCCTACTGCTTCTTCCAAACGCTGTCATCACCGTATGTGCAGGCTTGGCCACACCTCCCAGCTGGCTGGGTACATCCGGCAGAGGCCGCTGTGCGCTGGCAGGTGCATTAGCTGGGCCCCCGACTAGCGCTCATAGGAGCACTGTAAGCGTTAGCCGCACAGGTTGGCCAAGGGTGGGGGGCAGGAATGGGAGACAGAGGCAGCTGTGGTCTACCCCATGAACCCGTGCAAGGCAAATGAAACTCTTCTCTGTGGATGTACCAGCCACTCTTACATTTGCTGCGGTAGCAGCTAGAGACCCCGACTGAGATTAGGCCCCCGTTGTGTCGGATGCTGCGCAGACCGAGACCAGGGTCCCATTGTGCCAGGCATAGCACAGACATGCAGGAAAAGACAGTCCCTGCCCCAGAACTCTCAGTCTAAGTAGCTGGGACAGGCAGTGGGGGTGGGACCCTGGGCTTCTTTCATGGTGCAGAGGTTTAGTCTGTGCATCTCTGAAAAGCTCCCTCTGTGCTTTGCCAAGCGGGGAATTAAATGACCCTTCCCCTAGGCCATGAGCCATCGTCTTGGGGCCCTTCATCAGCTGATTAATTCGACTTAATAAAATAAATACCGAGAGAAAACGTAATTGGATCTCGTTTGTTACCCAGTTCCGCCTAGCAGCCACCAATTACACAAAAGCAATTAGTGAAAGTTCTCCATTAATAGCATCTCCCATCTCCAAGCCACCAAAGGGCTTGTTCCATCAAACCTTCTGGGTCATGTAATTTACCGTTCTGGAGCTAATTCCTGGCTGGGGATGCGCAGTGTGGACTGTGAACAAGTCGATCTGGTTGGCAGGGGCGTGACGAGGGGCGAGGGAGTTACCGTGCCGAAGAACCTGGTGAAGCAATGGTCTGTCTGTCTGTGTCCTTGGAGGGAAACATACACCCAATACATCAGGTGTTGCTATTGTCAGCTCTTCCCTGACTCACTCCACCGCACATCAGCTAGTGGTGTTGTATTGGACTCACCCCCTTGTCATTGCTGCTCTGCCGCTGGCATATGTTTCACCAGCTCCTGCTGCTGTGCCTGATTCTGTGCTGCCCTCTGCGTGGCATGGGAAGGATCTCCCATTCCCAGGGCCTCAGACCTCTGCCCATTCCACACTCAGGACCTGCCACAAGGCATCACGTGGCATCCAGGTGTTGCCCCCACCCTGCCATTGTTCAGCCAGGGGAGTGCCCAGCCTGAGTGCCCAGCTGTGTGCTGGGGAGATACGGGTGAGCATATCTCAGAGGTGGAACTGAGTCTGAACGGGCCACCCTGGGGATGGCTCAGCCCCCAGACTATGGGGCACGAAGGGCGTTGAACCCTGGCTTATTCATTGCCAGTGGGATGCAGTCAAGTCCCCGCATCATAGATCTCTCTGCCCTGCCTCCAACCCCGCAGATTGTTGGGTAGCTCCTGCCTCGGTGCACTAAAGCCAATCACAAGAGCACGCACTGATTCTCTCTGGGCAGGCAGACATCAGGTTTTCATGGGAATGCCGAGGAATCTGGGCGCTTGGAAGGACTCGAAGCTGCAGCAGCTTCTCAGGGAGGGCCAGAGGCTAATGGCTCATAGAATCTCTCTGAAACTGTAATTAACGGAGCTGGGAACCAGCTGGTTGGTAGCTGTCACGTTGCAAGGGACAGAAGTCTGGATCTTATATTGGCCTTGTCACAAAAAACAATGTGCAGGTTAATCCACAGTGAAGGCTCATCTCTGTCTCTCAGCCCCTAATCCATGTTTACAACAGCAACTGAGAAATGACAATTATCATGGAAATGGTTTGCCTGTAAGAGTCGAAATGTGATGCTGATGTGCAGTAATTGAAGGCCGGTGGTACCCATGCGCGTGAATGGGAGTGTGATGCGTGTGTATCACTGAGGGTATGGAATGGCAGGAAGTAGTGCAAGGAGAGGAGATACAGGGAGCAAGTGTGTGTGAATGGAAGTGTGTGGTGTGTGCATGGGAGGAGGGGGACATGAGGCAGGGTGGGGATGGTTAGTGTGTGTGAATGAGTGTGAGTGGGGCCGTGTGTGAACTGACTCGTGTGGTGTGTGAATGGGTGTGCGCCAGTGAACATGGGAACTGGTGTGTGGTGTATGTGAAGTATATGCATAGCCCTGTAAACCTGGATTAGTTTAGTTCCATAGGAGCATAATAGCAGAAGATGGGGCAAGCTCTGTTTCTGTGGTAAAAACCCTGCTTTCCTGTCCTAAGTTCACACGTATGACATTTTCGGTGCATTGGTCGGCATTGGCACAGCTGCTGGGAAAGGATCTTAACTGTAGCCCTGAGAGACCATTGTGTCTCTGCAACTGTTGCTTTTGAGAGGAGAAAACTCTGAAATGGAGGCGGGCAGAGCAGAAGAGAGGGCATGGTGCTGATGTGATAAGAGAGAAGAGTGGAACGGAAGGGAAGAGCTTTCCTGAGATATGTCTTGGAGGTTGGGACCAGAAGCTTGTCCTTGGATGTGACGAAGAAAGTGGGGGAGCCAGGGGAGGGTTTGTGTCTACTGGGCCCGAAGGAGGGCATCATGGGAGAGTCAAAATGGGAGATGAGGAGGGACCATCTTTTTGTGGGGTGTTTGTGCAGCAGCAAGTACAGTGGGATCTTGATCCATGATTGGGGACTCCCTATAGTTATCGCATTATCAATCAATAATATGAAGAACAAAATGAGTCCGGGAAGTTCTCAGCTGTTGGGCAGAAAGAAAAGGCTGGATTGGAGAGGTGCTTATGGAAGAAGAAGCAGTGAGGTTTGAACACAGCCTGGATGTTGTGGGTCTGGAGACAGGGCTGAGTCAAAGATGATGCCCTGGTTATAGGCCTGACTGTTAGGAGGGGGTGATGGTGTTTCCAACAGCGATGGAGGAGCAGATCATATTATGTTCACAGCATACACACAGAGGCATGGATCAAAACATAAGCACTCTTGCTGGAAGGTTGCAGTGTAACATGACTTTATTGCTTATAATTCAGAACTGAAGAACAAGAATCCCAAAACAGAGAGAGACAAAGCAGGCTGCTCCCTAAGGCAGTAAGGCACAACTCACCCTCTTGACCAAGGTGCCTCTTTGCAACCTGACTCTGAAGACCCAGATTTCATGCTTCCCTATGGAGTCCCCCTACCCTGCAAGAAGGACCAGGAAGCCCTTTGGAAACTTAGTCATAGCTTGATATTTTACCATAGTTTACAATACATCACTGATAAGACTTGGGAGAAAAGATCAGGCTCTTGGGTTTGGCCATGTCATGTTTGAGTTGGCAGCAAGACATTCAGGTGAAGATGTCTATCACACTTCCTACTGTATCATCAACACTTGCCCCACATTCTCTCTCTCCTATAGTTCTTTCCCTCATGATGCTACCCGAATGTTAGCATCTCTCTCGATACCTGCTTCTAAAGTGATAACGTGCTAAACAAACAACGTGGTGTTCCTTCCTATTAGAGTCATCCAAATATTTCTGAAACAGTTAGGTCCCAGCTCCTCCGAGGAGCTTCTGTGAAGCCTGAAAGTGGAAGGAACAAATGACTGTGTAGCTGTGGTTCAGATCTGCTGAGGGAGGGTATAACTGATTGTTTCACAGCCCTGCCATGCCCTAAGAGTGAGGGGAGAGCCAGACTCTGAAAGCAGCAAATTCGCTTGGGAGAAAAATGGGCTTTTCCAAACCTTTTTTTTTTTTAATTTAATTTAACAAAGTGATCACATGAAAACCTCGTTTTTTTAAATCCCTTTAAAATCTATGCCGTTAAAGTGGCCCTATTAAAATGCTAACCTCTGCCAAGAAACTCCACTCCCAATAAAAAGCATTAAAGATTCAACAACTAGCAGAGAATTGGGATTGATCCTAACCTTCCATAACTGGGAGCTGTTTAACCCATTAATCAGCCCTGGTCTTCACTTACAGGCCGATGGCCTCGGAACTAGGCCTTTTCAGGACTAAAAGCATGTCAAATATTTATCACCACTGAACATATGCTTCCATGTCCAGCTGTGGCAAAAAGATCTCTCTCTCACATGACTGTGTATATCTTCCAAGTTGTATGATACAGTGGCAGCATAGAATAGGAAATAATTGTAAGTCTGGGGGGGATAGTGGTATCTCAGATACCTCTTTGTAGTGACCATTGACAAATTCTGGACATTTGAATGGCAGCCGCTGTGTGTGCATATCGCATCACAAACATACTCTCACTCGCTCTTCCTGCATAGGAAGACTATGTGTGGGTATCGTATATTTCACTGTCACATTTTTGGGGTGGCTTCATTAGTCGTAGGTGTTGAGATGGGGCTGGAGTTCAGGCATGTATGTGATCTCCAATGAGTGCAAATAAACCTTTTATACTGCAGCATGCTGCCTGTGTGTCACAAGCTTGTCAGAACATCTATTTCAGGAACGATTCCGAGAGTCATTTTTTAAATTGTTGCTACTATATCAGTGTAGGCCTCTGCCTGTAAAGCCAGATCATCACCACTATCATGAGCCCAACTGCACAGGGCTCAGAAAGAGATAAAAATTAGAACTTACGCATTGTGGAGGACCAAATCCAGCTTTTTTTACATGTAATGCTGTGGGTTTAGTGTCTGTCGTCTTAGGATCTTCCAGTCCTAGAAGCTAGTGCTAGGTGTCTCTTTAGGGAGCTGGGTTCTCCTACCCCAAAAGGCCTACAGCTCCTAGTTTTATACCTCTGGCTTACTGGATCTGGGACCTTAGACCCATTGCTTCTCCAGGAGTTAATTTTGCCAGTCCTTGGCCTTGGGCCAGTGAGGTTTAAGGACAGAACAGGGCTCTGCTCTACAAGGTCCTGGTGTCTGGTGCTTTATCATATCCCTAAGCCAAATCTGTCCAGTATGAGCCATCCAAAGTGTGCTCTGACTTCCATCAGTGTGAACCCAGAGGACTCCCCGGATGGAGCTTCTCCAGGTTGACACCAGCACAACATGTAACCCAGTGTTTTGCTCCTCTTCCCTAATGTCTCCAGGTTTCTGGCCTTGGGACTAAAGGTCTGAGGGAAATTAAGACAGGCACAGGTTGGTTCCCAGTCAACAAGGCACACAGCAGTCCTGGTACAGTCAGGAACCGAGCATGTCAAGATGGGCACCCGGATGGGACATCAAGGTGTGAGATACCTGATCATGGGGAAAATGCAGGCATGGGTGAGGGACAGGATGCAGGCGTGGCCAGGGAACCAACAGCAGCCTGGATCTACATGGAGCTGTGTGTCCAAGGAGAGAGGCAGAGGATACCTTTGTGTCTCTGACATCCGGCAGGAACCTGCTTTCTTTGGGGAGGAAATGAAAGCAGGGCCCTCCAGATCTCAAAGCATGAGAGCCATCCCTTGACCTGGGACCTCCACAGTTCAAAGCATGAACTGCTACAGCTCGAGTGAATGTTCTGTAGCTGGTGCCTCTAACAATTAATTTCCTCTGCAGATCAGTGCCGAGGGGAGGAGAACCTATAACACGCACAAAAGTCTGCGTCTCTGAAGTGTGGGCTAAAAAGCCAAGACTCTGTAGCTAGGAACTGTAACAAATTGGAGAGAGCTTGTTTACAGGCTTTAAGCTTGGAGAGACCCTTGAGGGGTTTATCCTCTTCAGCAGGAGAGGGATCATAATTTATGCCCAAAGTCATCCAGAGCCTGATGTCTTTGTTCTCAGTCTCCCGAAGATGTACGTGTGATTTTTTGCCCGGGTGAGGATGCGGCCGGTTCAGATGAAAAGCTCTAACAAATGAGCTGGTTGGCTGTTTTCGTTTTTTTTGTTTTTGTTAACACGCAGCAGTTGTTACAGTGCCGCTTCTGTCCCCTGTTTAGTTGCTGATGTGCAAAACCTTGTTAAGGGTTTACAAAGAAAAGGAAAAAGTGTTTCATTATCCACATATCAAACTTGTTTTGCTGTTGTCACGCACCAGAAAAGTTAAACACGTCTGATCAAAGGCGCGTAAACACAGCTTCGGAACAAATGCCCTAAAGCTCTGCCAAAAACACAGCGAGGCCTAGTCTAAAAGCGAGGCCTTTCTAAACACCCATCGTGTACTCCCACATCTGCGGATCTTTTCTCCTCTCAAAGCAGCTGTGTAGTCCGTGTAATTTCATTTTTCAAAGCGCTATATATACACGCTGCCTCGTGCCCAGCGAGACTTGAGGAAGGCAATCAAAGTTCTGCTGTCTAACGAGTGTCAGCAAGTCCTGGGGAGGAGCCCACCAGCTGCCACATGGTGAGTACAGCCCTAGGGTGACCAGATGTCCCGATTTGTATAGGGATAATCCCAATTTTTAGGTCTTTTTCTTATATAGGCTCCTATTACCCCCAGTCCCATCCCGATTTTTCGCACTTGCTGTCTGGTCACCCTAGTACAGTGCCGGCAAGAGGGGTTATTTTTTGCAGGAGCGTATTGGCAAACTGGCTTGAGGTTAAAATTTGCTGCTTCTTCAGATCACGTGTGTGCATGCGCGTATGTGTCTGTGAGATGAGATCACTGGCCAGAAAAGACTATTTTCTGTGGCTAACATGGCTGAGCTCTGTTCACGCTGTGATCCATGGAGAAATCTTGGGCCACATTCTCCAGATCAGCTGAGCCACACTTGCTCCAGGTCTGGCGTGGGGATGGCAATAGTGGCTGTCCCTGACCCAGGGGCTTCCGGATCCCAGCCCAGTCTCCAGCACAAGTTAAAGTAGCCTGAAAGTTGCTCTCGCTGGCACCAGGGATCCTTCCAGCGGATGGGGATCAGCTGCAAGCAGGGGTGTGCTGGCCACAGCCCTTTACTCCCCATTCTTGTCCCCATGCCAATGGTCCCCAAACTTTTCACATCCTGCCCTCATAGACTCATAGACTCTAGGACTGGAAGGGACCTCGAGAGGTCATCGAGTCCAGTCCCCTGCCCTCATGGCAGGACCAAATACTGTCTAGACCATCCCTGATAGACATTTATCTAACCTACTCTTAAATATCTCCAGAGATGGAGATTCCACAACTTCCCTAGGCAATCTATTCCAGTGTTTAACTACCCTGACAGTTAGGAACTTTTTCCTAATGTCCAACCTAAATCTCCCTTGCTGCAGTTTAAGCCCATTGCTTCTTGTTCTATCATTGGAGGCTAAGGTGAACAAGTTTTCTCCCTCCTCCTGATGACACCCTTTTAGATACCTGAAAACTGCTATCATGTCCCCTCTCAGTCTTCTCTTTTCCAAACTAAACAAACCCAATTCCTTCAGCCTTCCTTCATAGGACATGTTCTCAAGACGTGAAGGAAGGCTGAAGGAATTGGGTTTGAGAGCATAGCGGGGCAGGGTGGCGCACCCTGCCTTTACCCTGTCCGGGCCTCCCTGGGAGCTGCGGTCGGGAGCTGGGGCCAAGAGCAGGGCCACAGCTCTCAGGGAAGGGAGGGGACGGGGGTAAGGAGGCTGAGGCTGAAGCAAGAGCTGTTGCTGGGCCGGGAGCCAGGGGCTGAGGCCAAGGCCGCGGCTGGAGCAGAGCTGAGAGCATAGCGGGGCAGGGTGGCGCTCCCTCCCCACCTCCCTCACCCCTGTGAACATTCCTCCGTGCCCCCCCACCCCCAGTGTGGGCTAGGAGCTGTTTGTTTTTTGTTTGTTTGTGGTTTTTTAAACCTGGAAGTTGATTCTCCTGACTCCTGGAGCTTTAAGAAAAACACTAAATATCGCAGGACTCATGAAAAAATGGCTAGAGCTGGCAGCGTAGCTTTGGCCACCAACATAAACAGAGAAGAGTCTGTATGGGGAGCTTGTGAATTGAGTTTAAGACTGAAAACAAATTGTCTAAACCAGGGTTCCCTGTGCATTCAAAGTCATGCTGGGGTTGCGGGTGAGACATTCCCACACTAGCGGGGGTATTCCAGAATTAACAAGAATAAAAGAAGTGCAGGACATCTCATCGGATGCCGAAGGGGTATTTCGGGGAAAAAAGTTTGGGACCCTCTGCTCTAAGTTTTTGGCAAGGCCTGTGAATAATGGCTGCATCCGACATGGGCTAGAGTGTGCTAATCGCAAACTAAAGGTCTCGGCGTGTGGTATCTGGGTTGAAGAGCTCTGCAGCCAGCACTATTTCTGTGTGCGTATCCTGGAAGAACATGGAGAACTTCTCCATCTCATCTGAAGGGCCAGTCGGATGGGTAGGCTGCAGCAGTACGCTGATTGAATGCTTCCCTCCACAGTGCCTAATGGCGCTAATAGGGAAGATCAAATGAAATCATCATCCTGGCTGCTCTGGTACAATCCCGTGTGGGTCGTGAGATGCCCAGCAGGTGGACGGGGGGGGGGGATGTGGACAAAGGTTAACAAAGGCATCAGCCTTCATAAATCATCCCAAATGAGACTCAGCAGAATATTGTTTGGAAGGGTCCGCGGTCTGCATGTGTTTGTGGATCATCCCTCGGTCTGTCCTCCTTGTGATCGTCTCTGTTTGTAAAGGTAGGTTGGGCTGGGTTTTATCTGTGGAAGGCCAAAATTAGTTTAGTGCTGATGAGGGGAGCCATGTGGGCTGCCCTATAGACCAAAGGCATCTGTTATCTGTGGGGTCTGCAGTACATGGGCAGCGAGCACCCCCCTGCCAATGCACCACTGTGTGGGGAGACAGCACTCCGGCCTCTTTGATCTGCATGCCTGTTCAGTCCTTGGCCTGTCTGCTGAGATCCCCAGCGAGGGAGGAATGGTCTGTGGCAGACGGATCAGTAACCCTTCTTGCAGTCTTTCTAGCCCGGGTGACACCAGAAATTGGATGCAAGGGACTGGCTTTTCCATGCTGATTTCTAAAAGTTAGTTACCCTCCAGAACTGCATGTTGCTCTGAATAATTCAATTGAGTTAAACGAATTACCCATGTGATCTGCTGGCTGGCTTAGGAGTTTGCTGCAACAGCGGGATGTGTAGGGCATGCTGAAATGGGATCTAATCTCGGGATAAACAGAAGAATGCATTCTCTAGGGATGTCGTTTGGGCACTTCTCACCCCTGGGAAAAGCACTTTAAAAGGGACGCTTAGGGTCAGGTCAAATTGAGCCTGTCATTTCAGTTTTGTGACAACAAGCTTTTACAAAACCTAAAGTCATTTCAGGGTGTGTGCCGCGTCCCTGTCTGTGCCCAAGCGACAGACAATATGGTCTCTTAGAGACCCCCTCACTCTACTGGGCCTGGCTTGCTAGCTCAAGCAAGGAATGTTTTCAGAGCTGGTAATACCTAGTTTAATCCCTAATGTTGATCAAGATGGCAGCCATAACATGACTCCCCATTCTGTTTCTTTTTTAAAATTCCAGTTGAAACCTCTTTTTATTTCCCCCTCTCAAAACAGATCTGTCTGTCTTCCCCTACGATGCCTGTGACCCAAACTCCTGCAGTGCACGGGAGCCACAGATTGCAGTTGGCCGGAGACCAATTGATAAATAAAAGGGAAACTCTTTGGATTGGCCAAGCTGGGAGAAATTTGGTGGGGAGATCAGCCGAAACACTCAGAGAGAGGAAAACTGGGCAATTTATTTTATAAAATTTCAGTGTTGATGCTTTTAAGATGTTTGTAGCATTAGCCAGGAAACGCAGTGCTTGTTGTGATAGGTAAATATTTTGAACCGGAGTCTTCTCTCTCTCAGGCATCGATTGGGCTTGATTTCTCAACAGTGCCTAGGGATTTGGGGGGCCCAAGTTGAGATGCCTTAAAGGGGGAGTTTTTCAGATACTGCTGAGTACCCAGCCTATACAATCAGGCCCATTTAAGGCTCCTCACGTGGAATACCCAGAAGTTTGAGGCTTCTGAAATCTCTAGTCACTCAATTATGGCCGGAGACCCTGCTGATTTACTTTGGGGGTGAGCGAGGTCAGAACTAGGCCGATGATCTCATCCCTTGCACAAGACGCAGACTATGCATGCTAAAGCTGTATCCTAGCACAGGAACACCCCGGCGTATGAATATGTCATGTCCTTTCCCCCCACCTGGAAACGTTAGGGGAAAAATCATCCCAGAGCCTGAACTCTATGAATCCTGGCAGGCTCGGCCTCATCTGCTTCAGAGAGAGAGAGAGAGAGAAAGAGAGCCCCTGTAGCTGTCTGTGAATGCTCGGTGAGAAGTCCCCTAGCAGTCCCTCCTCCCCCCACACTTATCCTTTCAACTGAGCTCCTAGGCCAGGGGTAGGCAACCTATGGCACGCGTGCCAAAGGTGGCACGCAAGCTGATTTTCAGTGGCACTCACACTGCCTGGGTCCTGGCCACCAGTCTGGGGGGATCTGCATTTTAATTTAATTTTAAATGAAGCTTCTTAAACTTTTTAAAAGCCGTATTTACTTTACATACAATAGTTCAGTTATATATTAGAGACTTATAGAAAGAGACCTTCTAAAAACGTTAAAATGTATGACTGGCACGCGAAACCTTAAATGAGAGTGAATAAATGAAGACTCAGCACAGCACTTCTGAAAGGTTGCCGGCCCCTGTCCTAGGCCATGGTGCCGGGTCCTAGGCACTACGGGGATACAAATAATACTAACAGTCTGCCCCTGCATGAATTGCACGTATTCGTTAGGTGGGTCCTTGCGAGCTTCTGCTTTCTCAGAACACGTCAGTGAACTAGAATGGCCAGGTGCCTGGTTTTTGACCAGAAACTCCAGTTGAAAAGGGGATGTGACTCTGTCCAGTCAGATCTATTGACCAGACACCCAAAGTCTGGTTACTGTGGGCAGGGGGAGGCGCCAGGTCATCACCCGCATCAGCCCCTGCTCAGCTGGGGACACTTCTGTGTGCATCGGGAGGCTACAGCTCCCAGCCGCTGCTCCACAGGTGAGCTCCCAGGCGAGCGGGGAAGAGGAGTGGACAGTGGAGTGGAGCATCGGGGAGAAGAGGCAGGCAGGGGCAGGGTCTCAGGGGAAGAGGCAGAGCAGGGGAGGTTCCGGCACTCCTGCTGGAGTGTCTGGTTTTTAAATATTGCCAAGCAGGCAGCACTAGAGTAAACAACAGCCTGCTTGTACAAAGATATGCCAGCGCTGCTGGGTGGAAATGCAGCTGTGAATTCACAAGGCCATTGCTGAAGCTCAGAAAATCTTCACTGCCTTTTGCCCCTTGTGGCTAGACTGCTGCCCACTGCTCCTTGTGGTCAGTGCAAAGGGAGAGAGCCTTGAGAAGGGATCTGAAGGCACAAACAGCGGAGACAGTTGTAGTGTGACACCCTACTGATAAATCCGTTGTAATGCCAGAGGGGAAACCTCAGATTCTAGCACCCGGTCCTGCTCTCTGAATTCAAAAGCTGCTTAGACACTGACTGTTTGCAGGCATGCATGTGGATTTCCGTGCTGTAGTATCAGAGTCTCTTGAATCTAGCCTCACCGCACTTCTGTGAGGCAGGGTGATATTATTCCTGTTTCACAGATAGCAGAACAGAGGCACAACGAGATTAAGTGACTTGGCCACTGTCATTCAGGCCCTGCTGACGTCCACACCTGCAGTCCTTCGTTCCATCAACAGGAGCAGGCTCTTTAACAGTGACCATGCCCCACCCCAGAGACGGCTGCATTTACGTGGTGCAACTGACTCCAGTATATGTGTTTTGCAAGGTGCTTGTGCCTAGCTAGATTATTCTGGCCACCAGCAAGTTCACTGTAAGGTGGCAGCCCAGGCTATTTGACAGAGAGTGCCCAAGCGATCATGTCCCACGACCTGCAGTAATGTCAGTTCTCTGGCAGCGCATCCCCCCGCTGTTGACGGCATTTCAGAAGGGTGCAGCCAGTCTTGCCCTCTTGGTCGCTGGCTTTCTGTGCTGTGGTAGGGAAGCTGTTCCTCTGCTTGGGGGTTTTATTATTGACCTGCCTCTGAGACAGACTGACATCCTGATGACATTTCTCTTCCATTCCCCCGTGCTTCTGACTCCCTCCAAGTGATTAACGGGAGAGCACCACGACTTCTCATGAGTCCCTGGAGGATTCCAAAGAGCTTTAAAACCTCCCTCTGCTTGTGCTGAGCCTCAGCACAAGAGCTCCCTGCACGCTGGATATGCAGAACACCAGGGTTACTGTCTGAATAGCCCTTGCTTTTCTTGTGTGTCATTTCTTTTCCCAAGGAAGCTGGTCTCTGATGCAGCATCTGGTTTCTACTAGACCTGGTTAAATAGGGGGTGGGGGCGGGGGATGGCTTTGTAAATAAGCGAGCGAAGAGTTTGGTTTGCTGCAATTCATGGCTCTCCCCATTTGTTACTGACAGCTGCCAGGCACTTGCTGGAAATGACATCCCATGACCATTTGCATCCACGATTGTCAGTCCAAATAGTCGTACTGCAAAGTGCATTATTGTTTGCTCTTCTGTCTGAAATAAAGCCCAAGTCATCCAATCAGGGTGCAGAAACTACCTCATGTGACTCAGGCAACCAACCACACGCCACAATGATGAATAATGGCTACTTTGCAAACAGTCCACTGGTCCAGCCAACCTATTCAGCAAATACTTGCAAAGAGCAAATATGTTCAAAGGGACCCAGGATCTGTTTGCAATGAGCTGCTAATCAAACAAGGGGCTGAAGCCTCTAGCAAGCATTGTCCACAGCAGTTCTCTGTACTCAGACCCACCTGAGTTCCTACTCTGAGGTTTTGGGCTTTGCTCAGCAGGGCAGGACAGAGATAGTGCGAGCTGGGGGAAATGAGGTGACTGGTGTAAAATTTCCCATCACAAACACGTTTTGATGGAAAATGGCCTTTCTGTCAATGTGGAAAATGTTTGTTCCTTTCAAACTGTGTTTTGAAAAAACAAACTATGTTGAGTTGGGAGATAGGGCATGGGAGAAATAAAAGTGCAGAAAGTTCAGGGGAAACTTTAAAAAAAAAATGTCCCACAATAAACAACTGACATTTCCCAAGCAGCTCCTGGGTCTAGAACGGACCTGTAACCCCTTCATTGCTGGGCTTGGCTGTAGCTTTCCTTTAAGGTCCAGCATCCCAAGGATGATATACTAGCTGCATGGGAAAATCAGTGGTGGCTGCTCACTACTTCCCAGCCTGGGTAGGTTAGACAGCATCAAAGTGCCCAGTTCATCTCACCACTGGGTAGCATCCTGCACTCCCACTCTCTCCTCTTCCCCCGAAAGCTCCGCGGAGAGCCTGGGGATGGCCTGGCATGACTCTAGAAACCATCAGCACAAATCATGAACCAGCCAGAGAGAGAGGGTTGCTGGGGAACAAAGGAAGATGCAGCCTCTCTTTTCCCTAAAGTCTGGTGGGATCAGAGGGCAGTATCCCACTGGGCAATGCTTCCACTCCCTCCTTGTCTTTTGGGGGCAGTAGTGCCCTAGTAAGTGGGGCAGGATCGTCTGGAATGCCGTGCAGTCCATGTGCAAACCAGAGCAGTTGGTGTCTCAGTCCTTTAACCTGTCCTGCTAGAGAACAGCCACTCGCTCTGAGCTACATAGGAACTGGGGCTGGGGGAGATGATTAGGAACAAGACCAAGCCATGCTCAGTCATGGTGCACAGGAGAAGCAGCAGATGCAGGCCTGTCTCCACACTGCCATGCAGAGCCAAGTGGGTACAGGAGGTCTGGAAGCCTGGCATGCTCATTAGATGTGGGTCATTCTCGCCTTCCCTGTCCTGCAGACATCAGCTGGGGAAACTCATTAAAATCTAGCCCCAGTATGTGGAGCAAGTGAAGAAACCCCAGTGCATTCTATGAAGCCTGCTGTGAGTTGCACATTCTCTGGTTAGCTCTGCAGTGCCCTTCTTGGCTGCGGAGATTCCCTTACTCAGGAGCAGGCCGCTTGTGTCCTGCGGTGCGTACATAGGGGCATTCACTGATCTGGATGCGACGGGAAGTTGTGCTGTCTCATGGAGGGGCCCACTTGAATGCCCACCCGGCCGGCAGGTAACAAAGCAGTGCGGAAGCTCCTTGGCAAGTCCTGTCATGGGAGATTTGTTTTTCATTCCTGGTTTCTCTGTCTCTCCCCCTGTGAAGTTTAATCACCTTGAGGTATGTTTTCTCCCTGGCCGATGGAGGCACCGTTGCCTTCAGCTTCAAGATCTCTTATAGCAGCAAATTCTGCTCCCTCATTACTTTTCCTTGGGGCTGATTTTCAAAAGGCTTAGCATGAGCTGCATCTTGGAGCAAGTCGAAGTGAGCTCAAAACAAGGCGGGGTTCTATAGCAGGTGTCTTCTCCCCAGATGGCTGGCACAGAGGACATAAAGACTACCCGTGAACCTTCTCCTGTTGCCGAGGTTCCAAAAACCTTCTCTTTCCATCGGGGCATTTCAGCTACTGTTGCGAGTTTTTCTGTGCTGCTAGGAATTCCAACCCAGACAGAAGAGGGGATTTATTTAAGGTTGCACGGCACTCCTGTGCCAGCACAGAACTGGAACGCCTGCTCCTTTGGAAAAAGCCACCATCAGCTAGAATTGGAACTCAGACCTAATACTCTGAAAAGCAATGGGTGGAAAGAATGGACTGTGGAGATGACAACAGCTGAGTTTGCAATGAATGAGTTTTGAATTTATTTGGGGCATTGTGACATTGACTTCTTTACAATGTGTGGGAAATCCTGGCCCACTGAGGTCAATGAGATGCCATTGATTTAGAACATAAGAATGACCGTACTGGGTCAGACCAATGGTCCATCTAGCCCAATATCCTGTCTTCTGACAGTGGCCAGTGTCAGGTGCCCCAGAGGGAATGATCAGAACAGGGAATCAAGTTATCCGTCCCCTGTCGCCCATTCCCAGCTTCTGGCGACAGAGGCTGGGGACACTATCCCTGCCCCTCCAGGCTAATAGCCATTGATGGGCCTATCCTCCACTAACTTATCTAGTTCTTGGCCTTCACAACATCCTCTGGCAAGGAGTTCCACAGGTTGACTGTGTGTTGTGTGAAAAAATACTTTCTTTTGCTTGTTTTAAACCTGCTGCCTGTTAATTTCATTTGGTGAGTCCTGGTTCTTGTGTTATGAGAAGGGGTAAATAACACTTACTTCCTTATTTACTTTCTCCACACCAGTCATGATTGTATACGCCTCTATCATATCCCCCCTTAGTCGTCTCTTTTCCAAGCTGAAAAGTCCCAGTTTTATTAATCTCTCCTCATATGGAAGCTGTTCCATACCCCTAATCATTTTCGTTGTCCTTTTTTGTACCTTTCCCAATCCCAATATATCTTTTTGAGATGGGGCGACCATCCTTGATAGGAGTCAGGATTTCATCTCGTAACTCTGCTCACATCATGGCGGTGCTATGTGTCATATGTAGATCAGAACCAGTCATTAGTAGCAGACCATTCTACGAGGAAATCTCTCCTCTTTCAGTCTGTGTAGGGATTGGAAGCTGTTTAGGTTGGAAGCTCTCTGGGGCAGGGACCGTGTATGTTTGTGAAAATGAAGCATAATACAGTTTTCTTTGTTATTCCAAGTTATCGACAGAATAATTTCTGCCAGTAGCTCTTGTCCCCATAGATCATTCAGGAGCAGTTTGCTGGGAGTTTTCCGTATTGGAACTTTGAGCCCCGGTAACTACTTTGGATTGATCTGCAGCTCACGTGGTATTGCATCTGTTCCCTGATTGGAGGAAGGCTCATCTTGTGGTGAAGGGATTGGGCTGGGACTCAGGATATCTAGGGTCAGTTCAGAGCTCTGCCACAGACTCCCTGTCTGGCCCTGGACCCACTCACTTAGAGCCAGATTTTCAAAAGTGCTCAGGTCTCCTTGAGAACAAGCCTTTGGTTGCTGAATGCATTTGGGAATCTGGCTGTTTCAGGGGAGGGGCTTAGACAGAGAAGAGTTCTCTTGAAAATCTATCCAGGCATCAGTTGGCTTCTTACTTATTTTAACTGTGAGCTCTCCTGGGAGAAGATGCTCTCTCACTGTGCATTTGTACACCCCCATCTCAGGGGAGGCCTCCGGGCACTACCTCAATGCATTTGATGAACAATGGTAATGGCTGAGCATAGCTCTCTGAAACAGGTTTGTGCTAAGAATGCTCATCACGGAATTAGCTTTCTGTAACTATTTTCGAAGGTTTACTGCTTCCATGAACTTTCTTACCTAGAACTAGACTGCCTCTGGCAAGCAGACGCAAACTTGGGGAGAGCACGCACAGGTGATCGTAATTCAACCTTTTATGAGTTCATGGGAAATAATTCTGAGGCATTTGCTTAGCCTTGGTCATGTGTCATGAAGAAGCAAAAAGTGCTAAGCTGTGACAGTTCATTACATTTTCCCAGCCTTTTTCTCTGTTTCCTTTCCACATGTTGCTGATTGCGTGTGTGTGGGGGGGAGGGGGCAAAATTGTAGTAGAATAAAGTGACCAGGAGCCTTTATTTTGTCTCTGTGTGTGAAATTTTCCACACTCTTAATTTCTGAAGTTTCTCATCTTTGCAAAAATTTGTCATTTGACAGCAAAACCATTGTGTTCTGAATGTTTTTCTGGCCAAAACAAGGTTTGCACAAAAATAGGGCTCATCTTCTGTCCAAAATAGTCTCTCCTTTTTTTAAAAAAATGTGACTTTTTTCCCCAAAGTTTTGGCTGAGATTTAGATGCATAATTCTCATCAAAATGAATGGGAGTTGTGCCTCTTAAGTTTCCTAGGCAGCTTCTACAATGTCAGGTTTGTAAATAACATGGGGAAAAAATTTCTGATAGCAGAGGACTCTTTAGAAATAAGTTGTACGTTTTTGACAGTGAGGGTAATTAACCACTGGAACAATTTACCAAGGGCTGGAGTGGATTCTCCATCACTGGCCATTTTAAAATCAAGATTGGATGTATTTTTCTAAAAGGTCTGTGCCTGGAATTATTTGGGGGAAGTTCTATGGCCAGTCTTGGACAGTAAGGTCAGACTAAATGATCACATTGGTCCTTTCTGGCCTTGGAACTGATGGATCTTGTTTTGTCAGTCACTGGGAGCGGAAGCCAGACAACTGCAAAGTCAGACTAAGACTCCAACTTTTAATGGAGAGGGGGGTTAATCACTGGAACAACTGTCCAAGGGAAATGGTGTCAAGACTGGGCATTTTCACTAGGGAAGAAGGCGTGTTCTTATCCCGTGTTAGCTAACGTGGTAACTAATGCAAGGGAAAAATCCTAGCTAAGACAAGGCTGTAAGACAGGGGTTCTCAACCTTTTTCTTCCTGAGGCCCTCCCAACATGCTATAAAATTCCACGGCTTGTCTCTGCCACATAAACTGTTTGTTTGTTTGTTTGTTTCTGCATATAAAAGCCAGGGCCAGCATTAGGGGGTAGCAAGCAGGGGTCCTATGCCACAAGCGAAGTTGCTCAGACTTCAGCTTTCTGCCCTGGGCCCCAGCAAGTCTAACTCTGGCCCTGCGTGGCGGACCCCCTGAAACCTGCTTGTGGCCCCCCAGTGGGCTCCAGATCCCTGGTTGAGAACCACTGCTGTGAGACGCGCGGTAGTTCCACCACTGCTTGGCTTGAGGCAGGAATGGCTGGGTGAAATCCTCAGCCCTGTGCTCTGCGGGCGGTTAGACTGGCTTTGGCGTCTCAGACCATTTGGGGGTTTGCAAGGAGGCAATCTCGGCTGATCCTCTGGGCGGGAACACAACCGGAGCAATAACGCAGGCCAGATGAACAGGGATTGGGCGAAATACAGTTGTTTTTTAAAGCTGGTCTCGGCGCGATGAGGGCTCTTTGGCCCGGTCGTTGTGCTTGGCTCCGGTTTGCCTGCTGGCACCAGCTGCTTCGCAGGTGCATGTGTCTTTGGCGGAAAGGAGCTGGGATTAGGGGATTTGCTTTGGTCCAAAGCGGGGGAGGGGAAGAAGGGGAAAAAGCAAGAAGACAATGTGAGTGTCTTAAGGAAGCCCAGGATGCAGCTTGGAGCCGCCTTGTCCTCCCTGCTCCCCTCGGAGTCGTTCAGCCTGGCCTCGGTGATTGGCTAAGCAGGATGCGGAGTTCCCTGCCAACTCTGGGCTGCCCCCTGAGTGCCTTCCTCCTTTGCTCCCGCTGTACTCGCCTTGAGCCTGACTCCGTTCTGCCATCTGTCCTCGTACGCGGGAGCGGCTTCGCTGGATTCGGGAGAGCTCGGCCGGCGGAAAGCCGGTGCGTAGTGAGAACAGAATGGGGCCATTGACTTCCCAGGAAGTTTGCCTGAGCTAAGGTTGACCAAGGAAAGTCCATGGAAGCGAGGGTCCTTGTAGCTTCCCTGGGCCTTTGGACGGGATTTCTAGAACTGTTTAGCGATGGGCTAACCCTGCTCCATTTGACGACTGTGCTGCTAAAGTGCCCAGTCAGGAACCCGGGGGATCCCAGCCCTCCGCGGCTGCAGGCTCTGTCAGCGCACTGGGGTGAGCATGCATGTTCTCTGGGGGAGCCTCGCTGTCTTTCATCCCCTGGGTTCCCCGCTCTTCCCGCGGCCCCTCTGCCAGGCTTGTGCGGTAACTCAGTTCCACCCGCTGAACAGTGGCTGGTCGAGGGCAGCATCTCCTGGGGAGGGGGAGCGGGAAAGGGGTGACCTCTAATTATTCCAGAACTGCAGGGCCTGCTTCCTCGATGCACATAGTCCCAGAGGAGATGATGGGGCACAGCCTTCTCTTCCCTGCCCAGTGGCCAATGGAGCAGGCTGAGCCCCCACCCAGGATCCATTAAGGCTGCCCAGCCCCCGTGCACACAAGACCTGTTTGTACCTCCCAGTCCCACCCCCTGAGCGCGGCTGGCGCTGCGGGCTGGTGTGGGCACTGCCTGCGGGTAGACCCTGCTTACTGCAGGCAGCTCCATTGCTTGTTGGTGTTCGCGAGGTGGCTTGATTGAGTCGTTTCTGGCCGGGCGGGGGTATTCACCAGCCATACGCGTCACCTCTCAGGGTGTTTGGCCTGTCGCACAGTACGGCTTCTGCTGTCTGATTGGCTGACTGAAGCAGGAGCTGAATTAATCCTGGGCTGAAACTGGCAACACCTGGGGGTTTGCCGCCGTCGATGTGAATCGCCACCCAAGAAGTCAAGCCACTCCAGGACTTATAGTCCTGAATTGGTGTGTCTCCACCTCACTAGCTATAGTCCCAAAGGGGCTCTGATCTTGGTCGGGGTCTGTGCAGAACCTGGCACAGCGGGGGCCCCTGTGCAGATCAGGGTCTATGGCGTGCCCAGTGCAATGGGGTCCCGAGGTCAGTTGGGCTCTGGGCCGATTCTGATATACTGGGGCACATCTGGAACACCAATAAATAACAGCAACGCACTAAGAGTAACAGGTGCTTAAGTGCGTGTCAGTATCCAAGGGGCATATGCCAGCTTGTGACAGACCCAGGCCAGAGGGGTACAGGAGTCTGGTAGAAGGCAAATATACTGGTCACTGGGTGAGTAGTTTTCTGTTCCCTGAGTGACCAGAGCAGGGGCTGCACTAGAGTAATCAGGAACCTGCTAGAACCAATTAAGGCAGACAGGCTGATTAGATCACCTGCAGCCAATCAAGGCAGGCTAATCAGGGCACCTGGGTTTAAAAAGGAGCTCACTCCAGTCAGGTGAGGAGGAGCCAGAGGAGAGGAAGTGCATGCGAGGAGCTGGGAGCAAGAGGCACTAGGAGCTGAGAGTGAGAGGCTGTGCTGCTGGAGGACTAAGGAGTACAGGTGTTATCAGACACCAGGAGGAAGGTCCTGTGGTGAGGATAAAGAAGGTGTTGGGAGGAGGCCATGGGGAAGTAGCCCAGGGAGGTGCAGCTGTCATGCACCTGTTACAGGAGGCACTATAGACAGCTGCAATCCACAGGGCCCTGGGCTGGAACCCGGAGTAGAGGGTGGGTCTGGGTTCCCCCCAAACCTCCCAACTCCTGATCAGACACAGGAGGAGTTGATCCAGACTGTGGGCAAGATCACTGAGGTGAGAAAATCTGCCAATAAGCGCAGGACCCACCAAGGTAGAGGAGGAACTTTGTCACACAGCTGTATCCATCTCCTTGAACAAAAGCCTGCATTGAAACCAGGTCCCTGCTCATTGCTCATCTCTGGCTCGTGCCCAAGGTATATTTGCTTGCTGCCACCCTTTTAAATTAAGGAAACGATTTATCCCTTTAATTTTCTAAATGGCTCCACTGGCAGCTGCCTGACTGATGTCCCTGAAGAGCAAAGTCTTATAGCTTTCCAGAGAGAGCAGGTATGGCAGGGGACGGCAGTGGAGTAGCTCCCCTCTGCACACTCCTATCCTGGGTATAGGCCAATGTGCTTCCCACAGCCAGGCTGTCTTTGGCCTCTCTGCTGAGGCTGCCCAGCAGATTGGGGGTTTGTGTGATGTACCTGCCTAGCAGAGAAGAGCTGGTGTAAGCTCTCCTCTGTCCTCCTGAGCTGAGCAGGGCTGGTTCTCGCCTGGGAGATGGCCAAAGACACCCAGTACGCCTGAGGAAGCAGTGTTGGTTGTGTTTTCCTCTTGGAGTTAGCACTGAGATAGTGTACTAGGGGAGTTGTCTGCTGGAGATTCTGGCTTGTGATGTGAAACAAAAGCCTTTTGCAACCTTCAGAGCCATTTTGGGAAAATAACTTTCTATCTTCTTCAGTTGGCCCCTGCAGATCCCATTAGATGCAGCATTTTTCTCTCTTCCTGGGCTGTGTGTTGCTATGCTCTGTGGAACAAATGCCATTTTCCACCCTAGAGGTGGATGCATTTTACACGCAGGCGCAGACATAATTTAGTTCCAAGTTTCTTTTCAGCGGCGCCAATGATAGATATAATATCAGGCGCCCTCTATGATCTCCTCCCTAATGAAGTTTTATAACTGTGGCTTTTACTTTCTTGTGTCTGTTATGCTTCATAACATACCTCCTTGCAGTACCTTACTTCCTCCAAGGGGACACTATATAATAATACGCAGACCTGGATTTTCTATGGTGTTTTTCTCAAAGCGTATTGCGATCTTTAATACATTTATCCTCACGCTCCCTGTAGGGCTAGGCTGAAGCTTGGTGAGGCTAAGTGATTTTTCCAAGGCCACGCACAAAGGCTGCGACAAAGCAGGGAACTGAACGCAAGTCTCCCAAGTCCTAGCCTACTGCCCTAACTGCTGACCTATCAGATCCCACTGAGAAGCTACTTATAAGAACTCCTTTCACACCCAATCCTGGGGTGGAGTTGAACCAGTGACCTTGGTGGGAATGACTCAGTATGTATCCTACTCCCCCCCCCCCGACGCTGTCCTCAACTGATGTGGTGTTGTTTTGCGGGATACCTCAACCCAGCTATTTTTGTCTTGTGGATCAAATGCTACGGATGCACGCAGCAAAGAAATGCAGCCACATTTGTTGCCAATGCAGTGCTGTTTCCTCAGTCATTTGCCTATTGCCCTGTAGTGGGTTAAGTGCCAGTTGCTGGCAAGGGAAAGATTATCCCTATTACGCTGTAGCCATTCTCTGTATCGGCAAAACAAACCACAGCCGCCTGCTAGCTCCTGGGGCAGCCAGCATGGAATTAGGCCTGGGCCCATGATCTTTGCTAAGATGCTGATCTACCTTCCGAATCTCCTGGAGTCTGGTCTATGTGGCTAATTTTAGCCCAGCAGCGCCAGCCCCGCAAGTCTGAGTCTGTTGACGCAGGCTTCCCAGGCACTGACTCTGTGAGTGCTCCAGGGCTCATGCACCCATGGAAAAAAATAAGGGGTGCCCAGCACCCACCAGCCACAGCTGCTTGGCAGGGGCGCCTATCAGCTGCTTGGTGGCTGGCAGGGGGTGCTTGCGGGAGGGCAGAGAGCAGCCAGCAGCAGGCAGGGGAGGGAGTGGAGTGGGGTGGGAAGACATGGAGTAAAGGCGGGGCCTTGGGGGAGGGGGCAGAGTGGGAGCAGGGCCGGGGCAGAGTGGGAGCAGGGCCTCGGGGCAGATGGGGATGGAAAAATAAATGTCAATGCCTGTGCCAGGTTCTGAGACTCACTGGTGCTCACTCCTAGCTGCAGTGTAGACACAGCCTTAGCTCCTGCTCCAGGGGTGTTCCGAACCCGAAACCCAGGAATACCTCCCCAGGCCGTCAGGAGCCCTGGGGCTTCCCATTGCTGCTCCCTCAGTCGTCAGAGAAGAACAGTTTTTCTGAACGACAAAGCCAAGGTTTTCTAGGGATTGATACAGGAGAGATTAGAGGAATGCAGTAGCTTTGCTAAACTGCGGGTGAAGGCGGGCGGATGTGTTAACAGCCCACAGTTATCAGACGGGCGTAGGCAACGGGCTGATTCAAAGCCAAAGGGAGGCCTCTCAGTAATTCAGCTGGCTTTGGACCAAGGCCCAAGGAAGGAGAGGAACAGGGCAGGGCTGCGGTCAGTGGTGCATTATCCAAAGTAACGGGATGGAACTGTGCAAAGGAAGCTTCAGGCCGCACATCAGGACAACAGACCAATAGAACCCAACTTGGGAGTAGACACCTCTATTTGGAACAGCATAGACTGAACTGTATCTAGTTCTACCCTGAGGACAACCTTGGGAACAGAAACTGCTCGGCCATGTTGGGCTGAACTGTAGAATCATAGGACTGGAAGGAACCTTGAAAGGTCATCTAGTCCAGGCCCCTGCACTCAGGGCAGGGCTAAGTAATATCTTGACCATCCCTGACAGGTGTTTGTCCAACCTGGTCTTAAAAACCTCCAATGATGGAGATTCCACAACATCCCTAGGCAATTTATTCCAGTGCTTAACTACCCTGACAGGTAGGAAGTTTTTCCTAATGTCCAACTAAACTGCCCTTGCTGCAATTTAAGCCCATTGCTTCTTGTCCTGTTTCCAGAGGTTAATGAGAACAATTTTTTCCCCCTCCTTTTAACAACTTTTTATGTACTTGAAAACTGGTATCATGTCCCCTCTCAGTCTTCTCTTCACAAGAATAAACAAACCCAGTTTTTTCAGTCTTCCCTTACAGGTCATGATTTTTAGACCTTTACTCATTTTTGTTGCTCTTCTCTGGACTTTCTCCAGTTTGTTCACAACTTTCCTGAAATGTGGTGCCCAGAATTGGGCACAACAGTCCAGCTGAGGCCTAATGAGCACGAGTAGAGCAGAAGAGTTACTTCTCGTGTCTTGCTTACAACATTCCTGCTAATACATCCCAGATTGATGGTTGCTTTCTTTTGCAACAGTGTTACACTGTTGACTCATATTTAGCTTGTGGTCCACTATGACCCCCAGATCCCTTTCCGCAGTGCTACTTCCTAGGCAGTCATTGCCGATTTTGTGTGTGTGCAACTGATTGTTCCTTCCTAAGTGGAGCACTTTGCATTTGTCCTTATCGAATTTCATCCTATTTACTGCAGACTATTTCTTCTGTTTGTCCAGATCATTTTGAATTTTAATCCTACACTCCAGAGCATTTGCAGCCCCTCCCAGCTTAATATTATCCACAAACTTTATAAGTGTTCTTTCTATGTCATTCTCTAAATCATTGATGAAGATTGAACAGAACCGGACCCAGAACTGATCCCCGCGGGACCCCACTCATTATGCCTTTCCAACTTGACTGTGAACCACTGATAACTGCTCTCTGGGAGTGGTTTTCCAACTAGTTATGCACCCACCTTATAGTATCTCCATCTAGGCTGTGTTTACTTGGTTTGTTTATGAGAAGGTCATAAGAGACAGTATCAAGTCTTACTAAAGTCAAGATATATCACGTCTACTGCTTCCCCCCTATGCACAAGGCTTGTTACTCTGCCAAAGAAAGCTAGTAGGTTGGTTTGACACAATTTGTTCTTGACAAATCCAGGCTGACTATTACTTATCACCTTATGATCTTCTAGGTGTTTGTAAATTGATTGCTTAATTATTTGCTCCATTATCTTTGTGGGTACAGAAGTGAAGCTGCCTGGTCTGTAATTCCCCAAGTTGTCCTTATTTCCCTTTGCTATAAACTGGCACTACATTTGCCCTTTTCAGTCCTCTGGTGCCTTATTCATGTGAGCTGTTGCACTGAAGTCAGACGTGCTACTTTGCATGATTTAGGGTTTGCAGCTTCTGGCCTTGTGGCTGTTAGCAGCCCCAGGGTATAAAAAGCAGGGAATCTTCTGAGGAGTCACTACAAATTCACGCTGACAGAACTAACAGTAGAATCCATCATTATGTGCTGCGGGAGGGGATGAGTCTGGGCCAATCACTGGGAAATACACTGTAGGGAACAATCCCATCTTGGAGGGTGGCTCGGGCTAGATGCACTGCACTGGGACAGTCAGTCTCTGACTCTGTTTGTGTCACAGCATCGTTAGCACTGAGTTGGGAGGAGGGAAAATGAGTCTGTTGGTGTCATGGTGATGATAGCATCTGTCATAACATTTCTTCCCAGATCTGGACCTTAGCGTCCAAAATATGGGTGTTAGCATGAAAACCTCCAAGCTTAGTTACCAGCTTGGACCTGGTAATTGCTGCCACCAGCTAGGAATTATACAGTGCCTAGCTCACTGTGGTCCCCCAAAACCTTCCCTGGGGGATCCCCAGACTCAGATGCCTTGAGTCTTACAACAAAGGGAAATAACCCCCTCCCCTTGTTTCCTTGTTACTTCCTCCCAGGCTCCCCTCCCTGGACGACCCTAGGAGATTCCCTGCTTCCAGTCCTGGAAACACAAGTACCGAGAGATCTAATCTCTCTTTCCCCCTCACCCAGAGGGTATGCAAAGTCAGGCTTAGTAAATATAACACAAAGAGATTTTCCCCCTGACTTCTTCCTCCCACCAATTCCCTGGTGAGCTGCAGACTCAATTCCCTGGAGTCCCCACTAAAGAAAAACTCCAACAGGCCTTAAAAAGAAAGCTTTATATAAAAAGAAAGAAAAAGACATTAAAAATAGGCTCTGTATTACGGTGACAATATACAGGGTCAACTGCTTAAGAAAAAAAGTGAATAAACAGCCTTATTCCAAAAGAATACAATTTAACACATTCCAGCAATTACACACATGTAAATACAAAAAAAAAATATAAACCTATTGTTTTACTATCCTTGTACTTACAACTTGGAAACAGAAGATTAGAAAACCTGGACATAGAAAGATCACTCTCAGAGCCGAGAGGGCACAGACCCAAGACAAAGAACAAAGAACTCACACCCAAAACTTCCCTCCACCCAGATTTGAAAAAGTCTTGTTTCCTGATTGGTCCTCTGGTCAGGTGTTTGGTTCCCTGTGTTAACCCTTTACAGGTAAAAGAACATTAACCCTTAGCTATCTGTTTATGACAGCATCCCAGCTCTTAAAAGATAAAGCATAATTGGCCCTGGGAGAGAAAAGCAATTCCCACCTCATCTGCTCCTACAGCGAGCCACTCCATGTCCGTCTCTAAATACCTTGGGTCTCCAGCAAGACGTTCTGATATCAGATCCAAGATGGCGGCACTGCCAGTGCTATGAGCGTTGGCCGCTTGGATCTCTGTCCCTCCGTGGGTGGAGTTTTAATCAGCAGCTGGAGGCTAAGCCTGCAGAATTTCACTGCGAGCTGAGATTTGTTTAAATACTTTAAATGTCCCCAGTTGGTCACCGGGAGAACAGACTGCGGGCAGATGGCAACAGGCTGAGGGCCTGTCTGTACTGGTGCCCTCGTTTCCCTGGCCCTGTGCTAATCTCTACTGCGGATGCCTGGCACCAGTGGCGTGCAGGTGAGCTGCACCAGAGCAGCTCAGATCTTCGTACCCATGTGTGGAGCGCAGTGGCAGCTGGAACATTTTTTACAGTGGGGATGCTGAAAGCTAGTGGTTCCCCACCCCAAACTTTTTACCTCACCCCCCCCTTACTGCCATCTGTGTTCCCCCACCCCCCGGAGCTGGGGCCTGGGGCAGGGCTGGGAAAAGAGCCCTGGATGCAGGTCCTGCAGCTGGGAGTCAGGACCCCAGGTGCTGGAAGGGGCCCTGAGTGTGGGGTGGCGGGCGGGACCCTGCACAAAAATGGGGTGCTGCAGCCCCCCTGCAACCCTAGTTCCCATGTTCAGCAAAGGTTTGTTTTGCTGCTGGCTTAAGCCCTGAGACCAGATAAAAAAGAAACTCCCTGTCTCTCCTGGGCTCCCAGCTGCACTGCTCACCCAGCAGCCCTCTGGTTTGCAGGGCTCTGTGCGTGTGCCCGAGCTGAGAGGCTGGCTCGCAAGGCACAGCTCCCAGATGAGTTGGGTCCATCGGAGACAAGCCAGGGCAGGGTCTGCATAATTTGAGCTGTCTGTGCGACTTGGCTGGCAGCCCCCGAGAGGCAGATAAAAGCTCCACTTTCTAGCGGTTAGCTGAATTTGATCTCTCGCCTAACTGAGAGTAAAAGAGAACTTGGCAAATGGGTTTTGTGCTCCCTGCCCGGGGGAGGTGCTGTGCGAAATGCAGTATCTGGCTCATTTTTACATGGGTATTAGGGATGTGACAATTTAATTGCAGGAAGTTCTCCAAAGGGGGAGCTGAAATCAATAGGTGTCGGTTAAGGCATTCGTTTGAAGATAAAGTCTATTTGTAAATTACAGTCATTTGTCTCCTTGCCCCGTCAAAAGGAGTTAATTGCAAATTGCCTGCATGCAGGCTCTGGCGTAGCTTGGCGCTGAAGCCTTCCCATCCCCCAGAGTGAAGCCTGCATGCAGAAGAAGCAGCAGCGGACATCTAGAGAGACACATCCAGTGTGTTGACAAGAGCTCGCCCCTGCAGACACCTAGAGACACCCACCCTGTGCTGGCAGATCCACACAGATGTGTGGGCTTGTGAAGCATGTGACAGATCTGGGGAGGGTAGCTCTCTGCAGCTGGCGCCAGCTAGTGGAGCTGCTCTTGCAGCTCTGGTGGGAGGGGAATCTGCTTTGGTATTAAAATCCTGGTTCGCGGTGGCAGTCGCTGCCTATGCACCGACAGCTGTGCCCTCATACAGGCCAGGGTGTGCACCCTTCTGCAGAACCATCCTGAACCTTTTTAATGGGATGGCAAAACAAACTCAATCGCACCCCCCTCCTCCTGTCCACCATCATTACCCCCAGCCAGGGGGTCATCAGAATAGCAAGGCCTCTGTGGCTGTGGTGTTTGCAGATCCCCAAGGCTAGGCCTGGTTGATGTAGGGTTGGCAGCCTGAGGAAGCTGGTTGCTCTGGGTCCTCCAGGCTCCCTTTGCTGGAGTAAAGGGCTAGGGCCTGTTTCATTTTAAACTGAAGCTGCGATGTTTGTGTCCTGGACATTGAGGGAGTTTGGGGGAAAGGCCCATGGGCTTCCTGGCGCCCAAAGGCTAGCTGCGTCCTGATGCACAGGTGCATGCTCCCAGACCCTGGGGTCCTGCACATGCTGGTACCGACGCATGCGCTTACTCGGCATTTGTTTCCCTGAAGTGCTGCAGGGAGACGGACAGATATTACTGAGTTGAGAGACACGTGGTAAATAACACATGATGCTTAAGGCAGAGGAGACAATGGATGCTTCCTGAATTTTTGTGCTGGGGGGCAGGACTGTGTAGGACTCTCTACTCCTCTGTCAGCAGGACAAGCAGTCCTTGTTCCCCTTTGCCTCAAAGACTTGGTATCGCTTGCAAAATTCATACCCGATCTTTCTGTTGTTGCAGAACCTGGCATCCATTCATGCCTCCAGCTCCCTCTTAGAATTTTGCAGCCTTGAACTCTGGACAGACTGTGTTTGTGTTTGTGCGCATATGCTCTGGAGGAGAGCAACACATGGGCATGATGGAAATATGCTCATGGGAGGGAGGGATTGGGATAGAAATGATCACGGAGGGATTGGTCCCTCTCTATACACTGGGCAATTTTGCGCAAAAGTGCAATGCACCGGTTAGTGAAATGTGTTTGGCACAAAATCATTTCACAATAAGGAAGGAACATCAGGAGGGAGATGGCTTAATTCCCCAAGTGGGTGCAGCAAGGCTGTCTGGTCCCTTCCTTCAGCTAGCCAGACAGCACGGCTTGCCCTTGCCTTCGTTCCTCCAGCTGGGCCAGCAACAGCCACCACAAATTTCTCCTTCCCTCTCTGGACAGGGAAAGGACACCATCCACTTCCCCACTCTTCCCCAGCCAGCAGAGCTGTTATGCATCTCCGCTGAAGCCACAGACCTTTTCTTCTCCCCATGCTTGCCGGAGCAGAGGAGAAGGCAAGGAAGCTCAGGTGGCCTGTCGCAGCAGGAGGGAAGCACTCCATCTCCATTCAGAGGGGTTAGTGCTGTTTCCCAACCGATTAGGTAGCAGGGTGGGATCCGTCCAGCAAGTAACACCACTACAGTGCTTTCATTTAAGTCACTTTTCATTGTATTCGAGGTAGGAGCTGGTTTGGCAGTATCCCAGGCAGAGGGGGAATGGGTCAGGGTGGCCCCATGGGCTAAAGGATGCAATTAGGCTGGAGATCAGGCTCTGTCCCTTAAGGGCAGATTGTTTGTGTGGAGTAAAAGGCCCCTCACGTTGCCCTGCACAGAAAATGCATTATTGGGAGCCGCATGGTCTCTACCATCTCTAATGTCCGTCTCCCTCTGACGTGAAGGTTTTCTTTTCTGCTCCCATTCACCCAGTCAGCTCCGCCTGCCCATAAATTGTGTAGCGCTGAAATGGGGGGCAAGGGAGGGGGTAATTCTTAGCAGCCAAGGGGAGCAATCCCCTCTCGTTACCCCCAGGTCCCTGGGGTTTGTTTAGGGAAACTAAAAGTAACTTCCTCTGGGAAAACTGGCAGATTTTTGCTTTAGGGCGATGGGTAAAAGCCACTGAAATCTGCCTTCTGCCCATAGGGGGGGTAAACTCGCCGTTGTGTCTCTACACAGATTGTAGGGGCCTTGGAGCAGGGAGCAGCTTTTGTGAATCTCCGAAAAGTCACTTGCACAGATGCAGCCGACGGATCGGCACTATTTGCTGAAGGTGCTGGCCCCTGGGTTCCTCTCCAAATCTCACTCTTCTGCCAGGGTCACAGACGCTTCCCATCCTGCTGGCCGGAGCTTTGCATTTCCACTGCAGCACCTGCCCCGAGTGCAGCGCTCGAGAGGTTAATCCTCCAGCTCTTCCCTCTGGCAGAGGCTGGGTTTGGAAAAAAGGCCTGGGCTAGTGACAGGCGCAGGAAGGAGAGCTGGGAGAGAGGGGGGTTTGCTAATCCACTTTCCATTCCTCCCGCTTAATCCTGGTTTAACAATCAGAAATTGTTCGGGAGAAAATGTCATGGCCACGTCGTCCAACACGGGAGCAGCTTTTGTGTCCTAGTGTCAGTCACGTTCCACAGGTGGAGTCGCTCGCACGTACACACACGTGAGCGGATCTGCACAGGGACACGTGTGTGTGCAAAGAGACGGACACAGGAGACCCAGACAGACCGACCCAGGTACATGCCCTGACATACAGAATGTTCGGACACACACACGTACGTGCACCCGTGTGGAGACCCGTGCAGAGAGAAGGCGTATGTGTGCGTGTGTGTGTGTACACACGCCTTCAGACCCAGATGCATGCAGTGAGAACATCAGTGTGTGTGTGTGCATATGTCCCCAAGCGCGTCTGCACGCACAAGGAGATCTGCGCACGGTGCTCGTGCATGTGTGCACATACAGAAAGCGCGGGGTGTGCACCCCCCCAACATTCCAGCCCCGCTCCCTGTGTCCGCAGGGGAGCCCCGCACGCCCATGTGACTCCGTAATGCCTTGCACGCTGAGCTCATGCGCTGAGCCTCTCGTCGGCACCCAAAGGAGCCATCGAGCGTGCGCTGAACGCCGCAAGCTGCCAAAAGCCTCTGGAATCCTTTCCCTTGCGTCAGCCCCTCTCAGGTCAGCGGCCGAGTTCACAGCAGCAGGTGTTGAAACCCTGCCTCCCAGCTAGCCGCCGCGCTTGCTTTTCCAGAGCTCACCCCCCACTCAGCTTTTGTTCTCCCCTCCCCCCCCCCGAAAGTGTGGAGTGCAGGGGAGTGGAGGAAGGGAATGAAACCCACTCCCTGCTCCCCAAATCTTGGAAACACATGGCTCTGTTCCAGCTGCTTTCTAAGAACCAGGGCTGGAGCGAGTCGTGGATGCTTCTGGGGACTGGAGTCCATTCCTTGCCCTGACCCCAAAGCTTGTCCAGCTCCGTGAGGAGGGGCCTGGCTCTCCCTGCACAATGGGGCCACGCTGCGAGCGATTATAAATAACCCCCAGCCTGCTGTGAGCAGGGATCTCCCCCTACCAGTGCCCCCAGCAGAGGGTGGTCCAAGCAGGGGGCTCTTGCATGGATCAGAGTGGCTGCCTCCCCCGTTACTGTGGGGGTTGAAGGCAGTGCCCCCCTCTGCTTCTTTCCCAGAAACTGAGAGACTGCAGGCTGCTGGGACCGGCCTGACCCCAGGTTGAGCAATCGTTTGGCCATGTCGTTTTATTACGGAGAGCCGAGGTTTGGCAGCG
This sequence comes from Gopherus evgoodei, assembly GCF_007399415.2. Taxonomy (NCBI): domain Eukaryota; kingdom Metazoa; phylum Chordata; order Testudines; family Testudinidae; genus Gopherus; species Gopherus evgoodei. The sequence continues at coordinate 133,105,328 of NC_044327.1, read as the reverse complement.
GGTCCACTTCTCCCCCTCCTGGCTGTCTCTCTGGGATGCTGCTTTGACGGCGCCAGCCCAAGTGCGAACAGCACACGACCTCACTCACGCACACGTTCGGCTCCTGGGCAGTGCGTGTGACGGGGGGGGGGGGGGCGGGGGCAGCCGGCTCACCTGTGACTCCCCTTGTGGCTACAGTGGGATCTCGTCCGAGTCAGAAAGCAGCGAGGACCCCAGCGCGTTTGGCTTAGTGCCCCCAAGCAGCCCTTTTTCCAGCGACAGACTCCCCCGCCCCTCCCTCCCTCCCTCGCTGGGATGGGGCCCGGTTCCCCGTAGACCGGCTCCATGGGTCGGCTCCAGTGCAAAGTGCCCTCGTGCCGTGCCTGCTGGGGATGTTTGTGTGTGGATGGGTCTCTTGGGGTTGGGGGTGGGGAATCATCCTAGCTCTCCCCTGTTCTAATCCCTCCTCTGTGGGCCCGAGGGTTGGTGTAGGGCAGGGGTGGGAAAACTACGGCCCACGGGCCACATCCGGCCGGTGGGCCTGTCCTGCCCAAGCTCCTGGCCTGGAAGGTTAGCCCCCGGCCCCTCCCCTGCTGTCCCGTCCCCCCACAGCCTCAGCTCGCTCGCCCTGCCACCGGCACAATGCTCTGGGCAGCGGGGCTGTGAGCTCTTGGGGAAGCACAGCTGCAGAGCTGGCCTGACCCAGTCTCTGTGCCATGTGGTGGTGGCAGCAACAGCGTGGCTTGGCTCCAGCCGGGTGGCATGGCTGTAGCGCTGCCAGCCACTGGTGCTCCAGGCAGCGCGGTAAGGGGGCAGGATAGAGGGCAGGGGAGTTCAGGGTGGTGGTCAGGCGGGGGTGTGGATGGTGATCAGGGGGAATGGGGTTGAATAGGGGCAGGAGCCCCAGGGTGGCAGTCAGGAAGAGAGGAGGGGTTGGATGAGGCGGCGGGAGTCCGGGGGCGGTCAAGGGACAAGGAGCAGGGGTGTGTGGATGGGGCAGGGGTCCCAGAGGGGCCGTCAGGGAACGGGGGTGGGGGGGTGTTTGGATAGGGCAGGAGTCCTGAGGGGCAGATAGGAGGTGGGGGCCGGGCCACGACCTCCTTCCCTAAGTGACCCTCCATACAATTTCCTAAACCCAATGCGACCCTCAGGCCCCAAAATTTGCCTGCTCCTGGTATAGGGCCTCCCCCCCCCCCAAGCATGTTGTGTCTAGCATTCCTGGTGTCCCTGGAAAGGGCTGACTCAAACTCCTCTCCGCCCCAGGGCACTCTGGTATATAAAGGGCTGATGTGACCCAGGACGCTGGAGGGGGTTTCTCTCTCCCCATCGGCCGAGGGCTGAGCATCCTTTCATCTTTCATCACACACCCAGGGAGTCTCAACTTTCTGACCTTCCTTCATCTATTGCAGCCGTCCCTGCCTGGTGTCGGTTCTTCCTCCCGGCCCTCTTCGGGTCCACCTCTTTGGTCAGGGCTGCCTCGCAGGCGCGATCCAAACCTGTTCTGAACAAGTAGGGACGTGTCCTCTGCGCGTTTCCTCCTCCCTCAAGTCCCATCTTCCCTTTTCCCTCCCTGTCTCATTCTACCTCTCTTCCTCCCTCATGGTCTCCTAGTCCCTCCCCATCTTCCTCCTTTCATCTCTTTCTCCTTCGCTCCATCTCTCCCCCACTCTGTCTCAGTTGCTCTCCCTCCTCTCACACTCCTCGTCTCCTTGCTCCGCACCAGGGCACCCTGTGCTCTGCAGACAGCCGCTGCCTGCTTTTCCGTCTCTGGCTGTAGATGTTTCTGCAGTGCGGTGGAAGTCACTGATGTATCTGAACAAAGGAACCTTTCATTTTAGCAGCAGGATGGATAGTGCCTATGCTGCTGGGCAAAAGGGTCGTCAGTCAAGCGACTCTCAGGCTTGAAACCAAGCCTCCTCGCCGATATGAAAGCAATTCTCAGACAGTGAAAGAGCTGAGCGGAGGGCCCCGGGGGTGGCTGGCGCTGCAGACGCATTCGGGGTTCATATGAAAGCAGCTGGCTTCTTGTCTCTTCCCTTCGCAAAACTGGTGCAGCTCCAGCACAAAATTAAATATTTTGAAGATTAAGGTGGAAAACTCAGAGTTTAAACTTTTGGTAGGAGGAGTTCACACGCGATCACACTCTGCACACCTGTGTTGTTTGCTCAGAAGGGGAGGGGCTTCTCAATGGGGGAGGAGTCTCACAGTTAAAGTCCCACCCCTTATCCTATTTGGAGTGTTCACAGAGGAATACAGTCTTTCCAGTGATTCCTGGCACATTCCATGTGTCTAGGCTCCTGCTGTATGAAAAGTTCATTTTTCTTTTATTTTTTTATGCAGAATATGTATTGATCCTGTCACTGATCCGTTACCTTATGTTGTTACTAATTATTAGGCCATATTCTCAGATGGTGTAAATTGGCAGAGCTCCCTTGGAGTCAATGGGCCGGATCCCCATCTGGTATTAATCAAGTTCACTGGAGTCAATGGGCCGGATCCCCAGCTGGTATTAATCAGGCTCATTGGAGCCAATGGACCAGTGCTGCAGCTTGTGTCAATGGATGCAGCTCCACTGAAGTCAGTGCTGATTTACACCAGTTATTTTTTTCATAGAGCACTGTAGCTGTGTCATGATGTTTTGCAGATGTGTAAGAACGACCAAGTCCCCACAACAAAGAGCTGTACGGGCTGCAGCCCTGATCCTGCAACTGGGCCTGCATGGGTGCGCTTCTGGGCATCTCCCTTTGGGTGCAAGAGCCATGTGGATCAGATTGCAGGATCAAGGCCTACATTAGATGGATGATCTAAAGAGAAATAATAGCAGCTCTCCGGGAGAAAGGACGGGAGATCAGAAATGTACGGGGGAGCAGAATATACAAAGGTCTCATGTGTATCCTGGACTCTCCTCCCTTCCCAATATTATGGGTGGATCTGGTAGCATTACCTAGTGTTAAGGTTGCTTGACAGTTCCCATTATAAGACCCTGTTTCCAGTTGCTTATAATTTTGTCAATCTTTAACCGTTTAGGCTAAATTTTTCCCATGCCGAGTTCCTATCTCAGGCTGAATTTTTTTGGAAAGTTTCAGCTCAAACAGTTCAGCTGTTTCCAGGAAGGAGAGTACAGGAAAGTTCAGTGTTTGGCCCTTATTAAAAAACTTTTTTTTTTTTTTGAACCAGTGTTTTGTTGAGGACGTCCAGCACTCCCATGCTATGGATTGGGGCCTTGAAATTGAACAAGGGAGTCACCCCAGTGCCCATGATGTGCCTTTTCCTGTTCCCATGAACGTTGGCCCCGTTATGAACCGTTGAAAAATCTGAGTTCACACATGCTCAAAAGAGGCTTATTAGCGTTTGAAAGCTAGATTTTCCAAAGATTATCAGCACTGAGCATGCTCCAGTGCCTCATAGCCGGCCCACACGCTACTCCCCTCTCCCCCCAGAGTGACTTAGCATCCTCCAACTGGTGGGTGCAAAGGCTGAGCAGGATGTCCCCTTCAATTGACAAAGCAGGGAGCCTATCTCTCCTGGGTTATCAGTGCTTCCCTGGCTGGTTGGAAGAGGAAGCTACCTGACTCAAATGCAGAGGAGACAAGAGCCGGACTGGAGTGGAGGAAGTAGATTTGAACAGGGAGACTGGGCCAGGGGGTCAGTTTTGGTGGAAGGCAGGTAGGGAGCAGAAGCAGGGTTAGAATGCAGTTCTCCAGGGCTGCCTTCAACTGTGGTAACCATCCTGTACACTGACTGAGACAGGGAAAAAACCACGCATGATTGTGGAATTACAGGCTGGATCCTTGTTCATGCGCACAAGGTGGCTGAATTAAATTTGCCTGAGCAACTCTTAATTCTGGCATTTCCTGACTTCTGGGTGATTGGCTTTGCCACCTTAACTTGTGTCTAGCATAGTGTTTTGTGCGTAATGTTATAGAGGCGATATAATGGCAGAGGCAGGTGATGCCAGGATGGTGGAGAAACTGAGGGCGGTTGGGGAGGGGACATGCACACGGTGCCCCTGAGGGGAAGGGTGATGGACACAGAGAGGGCATGGCTCCCATATGAAGATGTGATTGCAGGTGAAGAATGCAGAGGGACTTGTCTGTGCTGTCTGTAGTTGTTCCGTATCTATCTCAGGCATTTTGGGAGATCTGGGTTTGAGCCTGACTTTGCGCACAGACTGAACCTCACCGTGCCTCAGTTTCCCCTCTGTCAAATGGGAAGACGGCTGCGTCCCTGCTTCACAAGGCTGCTGTGAAGGTGTAGCCAATATTTGTTTGGCACTCAGACGCTACAGCAATGAGGTCAATAGAAGAACCTTAGATCCTAAAGTGCTAGTTATTTTGATATCTGAGCATTGGGCCTTTCTGAAGCCTTTGATGTGTCCCTCGTTTCAGCCCAGGAGGAGACCTGTTGTGTTTGCAGTGGTTTGCTAGGGCTGTGGGCATCAGGCTGGGTCAGTGATAGATGGTGGTTCCATTAAAGCCCATCTGAGTTCCTTGCTACTCTATAAAGATGGGTGGCAGGAACATATGTTTTTCTTTAATGCCTCTTTTATGTCAGGCTTGGACTGTCTAATAGGCACTAGCGATGCCATTTTTTACTCTAATAGGAATCATTTGTAGAGAAATCTGCTGAGCTCAGCGCCTTCGGAGAAGCTTTTTCATTATCTAGCATCACTGTATTTACAGATGGATGAGTTTCAAGATTTCTAAATATGAGATCTCTCTAACTATCCCTCCATCTCGCTGTCCTTCCATGTAAAATCAATAGTAAGAGTGAAGTCTACCGGGGACTCCGTGGAGTCTCTGTTCTCCGTTTTTGGGGTCAGCACTCTGCTTGGGATAGGGGTTTTTCGGGGGTGGGAGGGAGAATAAAAGGGGTATTTGAATTGTGAGTGTCACGGTGGGAAGTCCTGCTCAAGGAGAAAGGTTTTGCAATATTTCCTAAAGATGGTCAGACTCTGGATTCTCCAGATCTCCTCTGGAAGATTGTTTCAGAGCCAGAATGCTTTATCCCCAGCTCTCATGCACTTCAGCCTGGCCTTTGTGATCTGATGCTTTAAAGTGAGGGAGACAGCAGGAAGAAAGAACAAAAGTAAAGTCTTCAGGAGAGGGTGTGGTATGTGTGTATCTGTGTGTGTGTGTGTCTGGTTTTTGTTTTTGTTTTTTAACATGCTGCACCAACACAGAACAAAACGGTGTCACGGTTTCACAGGTACATACACCCACACCGCCAAGACAGGCCCTGTGTAAGGGGCTAAAGTTTGGCCTGTTTAACTTGAGAGGGAATTACAAAGCCTTCTCTTTATATTGCAGCTTCTAGGATGGGGGGAGCTTTGGGGGTATGCATTGCCAGAATACATTGCCAAGCCTGCCTGGGGAGAATCTGAACCTCTAATCCGGCATTTACAGTACCTGCTGCTGAGAAGACCAAGCATTATCCTTACAGGTGTCTGACTGCACCTGGGGCTTCATAGGCCAGATCCCGCAATCCCTTCTCCGGGGAGGAGACCCACTGATTTCAATGTGACTCCGCATGTGGATAAAGACTGTTTATATGAGTAAGGTTTGCTGGATCCAGTCTTCTTTTTGCTCCTTGGATCAGTCGCAGTTACCCAGCGCCAGGTGCTGTCACCTGGATGGGAATGCTAGAATTCGGACACTCTGGGTGCAATGGGACAGTCAGACATTTACGGCCAATCACGAGTGGCTGTGGGTGCAAAATTAGAGTCCTTGCAGTCCCTGTCAGAAGACTGTGACACCCCCCACCCCTTTCTATACAACTGGGACAGGTAAATCCATGGCTGGAGTTCGGTGCTGCCTTCCTGGTGTTCCTCAAGCCCACCCAGTGTAAATGGGCAGGACCCGATCCCTTGCACTACCCTATCCGTATTTGTCTATCTCCGCTGCCATCCCATGATCAAAGACGATATCGGGCTGTGCAGAGCGGACAGAGAGAGGTCCCTTTCTCAGTGCAGACAGGCTGGACTTTGGCCATGCATTAGCTTGCAGAGGGAGAGTTTGCTCCGGGGCGATAGAGAGGTCTGGAATGGGGGAAGGGAGATCTCTTTCCCCGCCACCTGCATATGGTGTGAGTTTGGTTCAGACGCTCGTGTTCAGCCTGTGCAGTTTCCCAGTCCTTTTGTCTGAGCAGCTCACCAGACGCTGGGACAACCAGGTTGGAAAGGAAAGGGATTTTCATACTTCATCTTTTTCTCACCCTGCCTGAAATGTGAGCGGCCGCGGGGCGTTGCAGAAGGAGGTGGTAATGCGTTCATCGGCTGGGAAATCACCAGGCCCTGGAAAAAGGCAGCGTGAAGTGCAAGGGGGTGGGGGCAGGGGTGGGGCAGTTAGGGCAAAGCTGGAGATGGGAAGAATATAATTCCCGATAAGGCTTTTTGATGCTTGGAGATCATGTGTGCGGCATCCAGAATGCTGCATCTCAGCAACATGGCACTGGGACCTTTCAGCGGCAGAGTTTAACCTGTCCATCAGAAGGCTCTCTTTTTTCACTGACCCATCAGTCACGTCAGACCCATGTTTTTGTTGGGGTGGGGCCTCCATTTTTCAGAATCCAACTTCAAGGTGCCTTGGGCCCCATTGTCAGAGGCGTGAGAGCATCCCATTGACCCCAGTTGTGGGTTGGGCCGGTACTCATCCCAAATCGAAGCACATGAAAGTAGTGGCTACGTTACATAAATGTTGACCTTAATCTCCCTGCCTCAGTTTCCCCTGTCTGTATAACTGTGTTCATAACAGTGGCGTCCCTCCCACACAGCGATGCTGTGAGGATGAATTGGTGTATGTAGAGTGACTGGTGGAAGAAGGAACATGCTGCGGGCCATGTCAGGTCTGGATTAAGGATTTGTAGATTGTGTTTCTGATAAAAGGGATTAGATGGGTCTGTAACTAAAACCATCCAGCAGTGTCATGGTAAATACCAAAAAATAATCAAGATGTTTGCAGGAAACGTAAACCCTCCTGCTTCAGGGCATGAAATGAGTGACCTCGCACTAATGGTGAGCTGGGGCTAGCTTTCCGTGGGGGCAGGTCACCCGTTGTTTTCCTCCTGCACCATTTCTGGCACCTTCCTCTCGATCATCCTGACACCAGACTACGTGGACCTGGGATCTGATCCAGTCTGGCAGTTCCCAGAACACTGTGTGCGTGTGTTCATCTAAGGATATAGAAACTGTCCTATCCGAGCAGAGCCATGTATCTGGTCCCGGACAGGACGTGTAGGCTAGTGGATTGAGCACTAGACTGGGATTCAGGAGACCTGGTTATATTCCCTGGTCTGCTGGGTGACCTTGGACAAATCATTTGCCCTCTCTGTGCCTCAGTTTCCCATCTGTAAAATGAGGATAATGATATTGCCCTCCTTGGTAAAGCACATTGAGATCCACGGGTGAGAAGTGCTATATAAGAGCTAGATGATATTATTGTTATTCATTATTAATGGATAGTTATGGAATAATCTGCCTATAGATGATGTGTCCTTGCATGAGGTTAGCTGCTGCGTTATACTCTGAAACTGGGGATTTTATGTCCCTTATCAACTTTTAACATATCTAATGTAACTGGATACTTTTTCTAGTCACACAGATGTCTAAATCTTTTTTGAATCCAGCTAAGCTCTGAGTCACTACAATACCTTGTGTCAATGAGTTCCACAGGCTATAACCACACACTTTGTAATATATCTATTTCTTGTCGAAGTTTTAAATGTGTTGCTTTTCAATTTCATCGCCTGTCCCTCTGTCCATGTGTTATAAGCAGGTATATAGGAGCACTTGATTTACCTTTCTGCACCTGATAATTTTATATTCCTCCATCATGTTCCTGCTTATTCATGTCCTCTCCAAATTAAAGGCTCAACCTTTTCAACCTCCATGCATATCAGAGTCTTTCCCCATAGCTAATCATTTGCATTTCCCGTCTTTGAACATCCTTTCTTTCTCTCTCCCTCTTTAGAGAGACAAAGACCAGAGCTGAACATGGTATTCCAAGTCAATTAATACCGTTGGATAAATAACTGTTTTATTATAATATTTTTGTATTATTTTCCATCACATCCTTGATACAGTGTGATATTTTGTTTGCCTTTTTGAGAGCACTGAACAATGACTGGCAGAGGTTTTCACTCTGTGGCCACAGTTAATTTGCAACCCAGCAATGTGTACGATTAGTTCAAAATATTCTTTCCAGCGTGTTACCTTGTATTTGTCAGCACTGAATTTCAAAGTGCTTCCTGATGGTCTCACTTTGTTAGGCCTTTTGGAGGTTCTTTGCAGTCTATCATATTCTTCTCTGCTCAGCTCTCTTCTAAACCATTAATATCTTAGTCTGAAACTTTATGATGCCTCACTGTTACACTTCCACCGATGTGACAAACTGGGAATGTTCTTAATGTTTCTCTGAATACTGTGTTGGTGCCTCAGTGTCCCCTAGGCAGTTCTTAAGTATCTGGCAGAGCAAAGGGCCAGTGCACCTAAATGCCTGACCCTCGGTCTCCCAGCAACTGATGGCCTGGGCCCCTCCTCTGCAAAGGTGCCAGCTGAAAGTGTTGGAGACAAAGGGATCAGGTGACCTCCTGGCCCGGGAAAGGGGCTGAGCAGAGAGGAGGGGCTGGGAGGGGTTGTTAGTCTGGAGCTGGCTGGGGTCAAGGGTGGAGGGCAGACCTGGGGGTCTGGTTCACTGCCCCCCAGAATGGACCCAGCCGAGGGGTCTGGTTCGCTGTATCTACAAGCTCTGTTTTAGACCCTGTTCCTGTCATCGAATAAACCTCTGTTTTACTGGCTGGCTGAGCGTCACGTCTGACTGCAAAGTGGGGGTGCAGAACCCGGTGGCTTCCCCAGGACCCCGCTGGGGTGGACTCGCTGTGGGAAGTGCACGGAGGGGCAGAGGATGCTGAATGCTCCAAGGAGAGACCCAGGAGGTGAAGCCGTGTGAGCTTCTTGCCCTGAACAAGTCTGCTCCAAGGGAGAGGAGGCTCCCCAAAGTCCTGCCTGGCTTGGTGGGGAGCAGTTCCAGAGCATCGCCCGGTGACTCCGTGACAACCACGTACAAAGCTGGCCAGTTATTTCTACTTTTTGTTTTCTGCCTGCTAGCCTGTTTCTAACTGGTAACAGACCTTCTCCTTCAACTCATGACAATTTTGTTTCCTTAATAGACTCTTGTGGGGGACTTTGTCACAGCCTTTGAGAAAATCCAACTTCTCAGCTAGGTGTCCAGGGCCCCCTGGGGGGCTGCGAGCCAGTTTCAGGGGGTCCACCCAGCATGGCTGGCATTAGACATACTAGGGCCCAAGGCAAAAAGCTGATGCTCTGCTGCGCATGACTGCAGCTCAGGGCCCTGAGCCCCAACACCTAGGGCTGAAGCCGAAGCCTGAACAACTTAGCTTTGTGGTTCTCCTTGTGGCTTGGGGCCTGGACAATTACCCTGCTTCCTACCCCTTACTGCCAGCCCTGGCTTTTATAAGGAGAAAAACAGTTGTTGTGGCACAGGTGGGCTGTGGAGTTTTTGTAGCATGATGGAGGGGAATGAGGGCTCAGAAAGAAAAAAGTTGAGAACCCCTGAACAAAACTAGGCATCTGGTTCTCCTTTACTCACTATTTGGATGACACATTAAAAAATTCTAATAGATTAGAGAAGCACAATTTTCCTTTTCAGAAGCCATGCTGGCCCTATCAGTCCTGCTTGTCTAAGTGTTTTATAATTCTGTCTTCAATCCAAAACCAAAAAACTAAGTTAAAAACATCAGCTAAAGTTGCTGTGTGAGATCAATATCTTAACTTGTTCAAAGCAATGAAAAGGGGATTATAAGGAAGGCTGCTTCATAGAATATCAGGGTTGGAAGGGACCTCACGAGGTCATCTAGTCCAACCCCCTGCTCAGAGCAGGACCAATCCCCAACTAAATCATCCCAGCCAGGGCTTTGTCAAGCCAGGCCTTAAAAACCTCCAAGGAAGGAGATTCTATCACCTCCCTAGGTAACCCATTTCAGTGCTTCACCACCCTCCTAGTGAAACAGTGGTTCCTAATATCCAACCTAAACCTCCCCCACTGCAACTTGAGACCATTACTCCTTGTTCTGTCATCTGGTACCACTGAAAACAGTCTAGATCCATCGTCTTTGGAACCCCCCTTTCAGGTAGTTGAAAGCAGTTATCAAATCCCCCCTCATTCTTCTCTTCTGCAAACTAAACAATCCCAGTTCCCTCAGTCTCTCCTCATAAGTCATGTGCTCCAGCCCCCTAATCATTTTTGTTGCCCTCCGCTGAACTCTTTCCAATTTTTCCACAACCTTCTTGTAGTGTGGGGCCCAAAACTGGACACAGTTCTCCAGATGAGCCCTCACCAGTGTCGAATAGTGGGGAATGATCACATCCCTTGATCTGCTGGCAATGCCCCTACTTATACAGCCCAAAATGCCGTTAGCCTTCTTGGCAACAAGGGCACCCATTGACTTATATCCAGCTTCTCATCTACTGTAACCCCTAGGTCCTTTTCTGCAGAACTGCTGCCTAGCCATTCGGTCCCTAGTCTGTAGCAGTGCATGGGATTCTTCCGTCCTAAGCGCAGGACTCTGCACTTGTCCTTGTTGAGCCTCATCAGGTTTCTTTTGGCCCAATCCTCTGATTTGTCTAGGTCCCTCTGGACCCTATCCCTACCCTGCAGTGTATCTACCACTCCTCCCAGTTTAGTGTCATCTCCAAACTTGCTGAGAGTGCAGTCCATGCCATCCTCCAGATCATTAATGAAGATATTGAACAAAACTGGCCCCAGACCGACCCTTGGGGAACTCCGCTTGATACCGCGGCCAACTAGACATGGATCACTACCTGTTGAGCCCGACGATCTAGCCAGCTTTCTATCCACCTTATAGTCCATTCATCCATCTCATACTTCTTTAACTTGCCGGCAAGAATACTGTGGGAGACCGTATCAAAAGCTTTGCTAAAGTCAAAGAATAACACGTCCACCGCTTTCCCCTCATCCACAGACCCAGTTATCTCATCAAGCCTAGGACTTGGGACAGCTGGGCTCAGTTCCCTTCTCTGCCACACACTGACTGCATGACCTTTGACTAATCACTTATCCTCAATTCCGCATCTCTGAAATGGGGATGATGATGTTTCCATAGCTCACATGGTTGTTGTGAGGATAAATATGTTACAGATGGTGCGGCACTTTGAGATCTAACGAAAAGAGCAAGGTGTTATAAATCTTAAATGGCATAAAGCAATGTATATTTCATCACAAGATAACAACCCATGGATTTATTTTATGTATTATTTTCATTAAATTGTTTTAGGTAACTAAATATGTTCTTCTAATGGGTGCTTTTAAATGTGGAATATCATTACTGTATTTATCAACTGACAGTGGCATCCTTTGGTAAAGTACTTATAATTTCTGTTTCTTGAGAATAATGCCGCTTAATGGAGTGTAAAACAGTATTGATGTATGATAAAATTATTTATGTACGTGGACTTGCGTCTGAAGTTAGATCAATATGTGGTGTCAGTGTGTACTGGTATCATTTTTATGTTTCTTTTTCCAAAAGAGCTGTGTGGTTAGCCTATATTTTGAGATTATTGATGAAAGAACAGTATTTGTTTTGAAAAGCCAGTGTTTCAGAATAGGTTAATTTTTAATGGCATGTAATTCAAAAACAGTTTTTAATAAATTTTCTGTATCCTTTACAGAAACATTCTCCTTTGTGGTCAGAATAAATATGGCAATCTTCAGGACCAACTACTTTGGTTAAGCCCAAATTTTAGGGGTGCTAAAACAGAAGCTAAACTTGAAAGCGGCTGGGAACTAGAGCTGCTTTTAAAAAAAAAATGTGGAAAATAATTTCATTAAAAGTTTTTCCATTTTTTCCCCTTATTTCCAAATGTTGAAATATTGAAAAATTTTGACCAGGGGGAAAAAAACCTGGGTGTAATGACTAAAATATTCTTAAATTTTTTTCCCTTTCCGCCTCCCCTCCTGAATATTTCAAAACCTTTTTTTTTTTAATTTCAAAATTAAAACATAAAATCAGTCTCGGTTATGGAGACACCACGAGCCATGTTTCAGTTCACCTCTCCTGGAGTACGACCTGCTGCTCTGTCATTCTCAGGACTCAAAGATTCTAAGGTCAGGAGGGACCTCAGCCTGGCTTCCTGTAGAACACAGACCAGAGAACTTTCCTGCATTAATTCCTGTTTTAACTAGACTCTGGTGCTTACCGCTAGTCCATCTTGCCTACCCCTAGTGTAACGTAAGTATCCTTTAGTCCGCCAGCATGGCAACTGATTTTAATGATGGATTGAATGGTTTTTAGCAGTTCAGTCATTTCCTGCTTAAGCTCTTGGAGAACCCTTGGTTTTATGACTCGTTACTCTTTAATGTATCAGTTTGTTCCAGGAGCTCCTCTTTTGTCTCTGTATAAATCCATGGTACGCCCAGATCTTGAATACTGCGTGCAGATGTGATCGCCCCATCTCAAAAAAGATAGATTGAAATTGGCAAAGATTCAGAAAAGGGCACCAAAAATTCTTAGGGGTATGGAACAGCTGCTGTATGAGGAGAGATTAGTAAGACTGGGACTTTTCAGCTTGGAAAAAAGACAACTAAGGGGGGATATGATAGAGGTCTATCAAATCATGACTGGTGTGGAGAAAGTAAATAAGGAAGTGTTATTTACCCCTTCTCATAATACACAAACTAGGGGTCACCAAATGAAATTAATAGGCAGCGGGTTTAAAACAAGCAAAAGGACGTATTTTTTCACACGCCGCACAACCTGTGGAACTCTTTGCTAGAGGATGTTGTGAAGGCCAAGACTATAACAGGGTTCAAAAAATAATTAGATAAGTTCATGGAGGATAGGTCCATCGATGGCTGTTAGCCAGGCTGGGCAGGGATGGTGTCCCTAGTGTCTGTTTGCCAGAAGCTGGAAATGGGCAACAGGGGATGGATCACTTGATGATTCCCTGCTCTGTTCTTTCCCTCTGGGGCACTTGGCACTGGCCACTGTCGGAAGACAGGATACTGGGCTGGATGGACCTTTGGTCCGACCCAGTATGGCCGTTCTTCTGTGTCTTTTCATGTTATGTGACCATTCAGTCTCTGAAAGTGCCACATGTTTATTACCTGAAAAAAGCACGTCCCAGTTAGATATGTCTCCAACATCCTCGGTGGCGAAAGGGGATGCAGAGAGACTAGGGGGAGGGGTGGCGTGAAGTGAGTCTGTAAATATGTGTATATGTCATAGTGTGTGCACATGGGTGTGTATTTGAAAGAGATGTTGATTGGGTGCTATTTTTTTCAAATATTATCATTTTATTACTTGTATTACCAAAGTACCTAGAAGCCCCCGTCATGGACCACGACCCAGGGCGCTAGGCGCTGCACAGACACAGCCGTGGACCACGACCCAGGGCGCTAGGCCCTGTACAGATGCAGCCATGGACCACGACCCAGGGTGCTAGGCCCTGTACAAACACAGAACAAGACAGTCCCTTCCCCAAAGAGCTGACAATCTAAGACAAGAGACAACAGCTGGATACAGACAGATGGGGGAGTGCTAAGAAACAACGAAATAATATTGCTCAGCGCAATAGGCAATGGTCTCAGCCCACCAGCAGTCTGTTGTCAAGTTGGTGGTGGTTTATTTCGAAGGCATAACAGGAAATCAGAGTTTTAAGGAGGGTCTTGAGAGTGGCTATGAGTTAGTTTTGGGGAGCATCTCCCAAGGGGTGAGGTGGGAGAAGGCACGAAGGGGCTTGTTTGAAGGGCCTTGAAAGTGAAGGCTGGGAGCTTACGTTCGATACAATAGAGAAGAGAGAGCCCGTGGAGGGCTGCAAAGATGAGGGTGACGTGATCAAAGCAACAGACTAGGAGAATAATCTTCCTAGCTCCCTTCTGGGTGCATATGAGTGGAGCTAGACTGTTCGTCAAGGCCACACCCAAGGATGTTGCAGGGAATCAAGACGCAAAATACGAGAGCCTGGACAAGAGTCTTAGCCGTGTGAGAGGAGAGGTGAAGTTGTATGTTAGAGATGTAATGCAGAAAGAATCTGCAAGACTTCAATACAGCTTAGATTCAGGGACGTAGAGAGGGGTCTGAGTTTGAGATAACACCCAGGTTCCAGGCAGGATGGTGGTGGTGTCCATGGCGATGGAGAAAGGAAATATCAGGGAGGGTCTGCGGGGGAAGATAATAGGTCTGATTTTGCCATGTTGAGTTTGAGCTGCCAGCTGGACATCCTAGGAGCTGTCAGAGAGGCAGGCTTAGATTTTAGATGGGCCGAAAGAGACAGGTCTGTGGCAGAGAGGTGGATCTGAGAGACCTCAGCTGAGAACTGGTAGCTGAATGTGTGTGTGCGGGTGAGATTACCCAGAGATAAGGTGTGGAGGGAGAAGAGAAGGGGAGTAAAGACAGAGCCCTGTGGCACCCCCCAGAAAGCTGAAGTGGGAGGTGAGAAGGATTCTCTGCAGGACACACTCTCTTCTCTCATTTTCTTCAATAACTAGGATGAAAACAGATGAGGTCATTGGATCTATACAGTCAGATTTGGCCTCTGTTTTATATTTACTAGGACTGCATTAGTTATGAATAATGGCTGGTCAAACTACTCGCGCTGAGCAATTTATCCACTGCATTTGGCCCTGTTTTCTGTCTGAATTGTCTGCCAACCAGTCCCAATTTTTAAAATCCATTTATTATTTGCAGTTGTTCGCTCAATAGTGTTTACAAATGTATTTGGGCCTCTGGGTTTTCGGGAATTGGGTATTAACTAGTTCGATTCCAGTGGTCGAGCTCCGGTTCGCCAAAGTCACCTGGAGCGATGTCTTGTCTCAAACTGGAGAAGCTCACCTTTAGAAGCAGGAGCAGTGCTAGCAGTGTGGGAGTCGCCCTGAAAGAAGGAGCCCCTCTAAACAGAGAGACCTTGAAGGCAAGAAGGTCTAGGACATTAAAAGATATTTGTTTTGTATGTTCCTCTTGTCTTCCTTTTGCCTAAGGGAAATCATTCTATTTGGCTACGCGCACACAGATCCCAACTTTTAAAATATATTGGTTCCTTCCTGGCTCATGGGGAGAGAGGAACTAATCCAAATTGTTTGGCTGTCTAGCAGACTTTACATCCAGTTTTAACTTGTCACATTCCGACCAAGTAACCATGGATATATAGATGGTGGCTGAGTCCAGAACAAATATCTGCATTCATGTATGGATAGCTGTGTTCTCACACGTAAGTTCCCTCTCCCCAAGCTTTGATGCACAAAAAAAAAAACAGTTGCCCAAATGTTTGTGGAGAAGTGAACAATACCCTATCCATGATGAAAACAAATCACGAGTTGGTTTCGTCCACCCTTGCCCGGCTCTGCTGGAGATGTGCAGTGCTCTTGTTGTTTTCTGGTGTGTTTCATTTTTGATCAGGGTGTATGCGAGATGCTTTTTTATCAGGGTGGATTTTAAGTTTTTCTGATGAGACTGTTCAAACTCTGTGATACCTCAAAGGGATGCTGTCAAGTTAAAATTCCCATGGCCAGATCTTGAAATCCAAACTGATATTACTCCGGTAAAACTCCAGTTGACTTCAGGGAGAGTTTTCATGCATTAGAACATAAGGTTTGGGCCCGTATGTTTTTAAAAAATGTCTTTCCCCCAGTGATGTCTAAGATAATTAAATAGTAAGAACAATAGGATAATAAGCTATAAAATGGAGACATATCAGGTGGAAGTGACAGAGTAGAGGGGGAGGGATAGCTCAGTGGTTTGAGCATTGGACTGCTAAACCCAGGGTTGTGAGTTCAATCCTTGAGGGGGCCACCTAGGGATATGGGGTAAAATCAGTACTTGGTCCTGCTAGTGAAGGCAGGGGACTGGACTCAATAACCTTTTAAGGTCCCTTCCAGTTCTAGGAGATTGGTATATCTTCAATTATTACCTTTTAGGAGGAGAAAGACCTGGGTGTATTGGTTGGTCACAGGATGACTATGTACCACCAATGTGATGGGGCTGTGAAAAAGGCTAATGCAGTCCTAGGATACATCAGGCGAGGTATTTCCAGTAGACAGAGAAGTGTTAGTACCATTATACGAGGCACCGGGGAGACCTCATCTGGAATACTGTGTGCAGTTCTGGTCTCCTGTGTTTAAGAAAGATGAATTCAACCTGGAACAAATGCAGAGAGAGGCTACTGGGATGGTTCGAGGAATAGAAAACCTGTCTTATGAGAGGAGACTAAAGAGCTTGGCTTGTTTAGCCTAACCACACAAAGGCTGAGGGGAGATTGATGTAGTTATAGATAACAATTTTGGGAGGAAGAGAAGTTATCGGAGTTAAGCACCATTGTGGACACAAGAACAAATGGATAGAAACTGGCCATCAACAAGTTTAGGCTTGAAATGAGATGAAGGTTTCTAACCATCAGATGAATGAAGTTCTGGAATAGCCTCCCAAGGGGAGCAGAAGGGGCAAAAAACCTACCTGGCTTGAAGACTGAGTTTGATAAGTTTATAGAGGGGATGGTATGACAGGACTGGCTACAATGGCATGTAGCCAATCTGCGGCTGGTAGCAACAAATATCTCCAGCAACCAACCTGAGATGGGACATGAGATGAGGAGGGCTCTGAGTTACTACAGAGAATTCTTTCCCAGGTGTCTGGCTGGTGGGTCTGGCCCGCATGCTCAGGGTCTAACTGATCGCCAGATTTGGGGTTGGGAAGGAATTTTCCCCCAGGTCGGATTGGCAGAGACCCTGAGGGTTCTTTGCCTTCCTCTGCAGCACAGGGCACAAGTCACTTGCAGGTTTAAACTACTGTAAATGGTGGATTCTCTGTCACTTGAAATCTATAAATCATGATTTGCAAAATTCAGTAACTCAGCCAGAGGTTAGGGGTCTGTTACAGGAGTGGAAGGGGGCTTGAGGTTCTGTGGCCAGGAATGTGCAGAAGGTCAGGCTAGATGATCACGGTGGTTCCTTAAAGTCTATGATTCTATTGTTTTCACCAAGTCTTTACTTACTCACAAACATAAGTGGAATTTTCCTCTCAAAACTGTGCGGTAGGATGTGATGTTATCCACATTTTACAGATGGGGAAACTGAAGCATAGAGCAATGAAGTGACTTGACCAAGGTCACACAAGGAGTCTGTGGTAGAGGCAGGAGTTGAAGATCTCCTGCATCTCAGTAAGTACCTGAAGCCTAAGACCAGCTTTCTGTCAGTTGTTGATTTTCAGTCACCACGGGAAATGAAAATTAGACCAGTCAGTCATACGTTTCATTGTCCAGTCAGCGTCTTGTGCTGGATCTTCTGGGCTGGGACAGGGGGGGCAACCTGGCCGTGCACAACCGTTTCCTGTGGACGTGCCACCTGTCCATTGGCGACATCCCTTGCACTACTGTTCGAGGGGTGGCACAACAGTCACTGTGGTGGCAATACGATACCCAAAAACTCCCTGCGGAAGGGGGAATGCCCAGCTGTCCAGAGGCAGGAGTTCTGGTCAGGTCCATTTATGGTGCATGGAGACTAGCCAATGAGATTGGGGGTCAGGGGCAGTGTTCAGAGAACAGCTGGTACCGGTAAACAATGCCTTCCACTCCCTATTGTTTCTTGGGGATCCATCATCTTAGTTGAGGAGGCCTGGAGCCTCTATGTTGAATATGCAGCTGGACACAGCCCCAAGCCCCATCAACCTGACGCCTAAAGTCTTTGCTCAACTTGTAAGAACGTCAGAATGGCCATACTGGGTCTGACCAATGGTCCATCTAGCCCAGTATCCTGTCTTGTACTTGGTGTAACGCCCACTGAGTGGGTAAGAACCAAGTGATGATGTCAGACTTTCTGCCTGACGATCCGTCCGTATGCCCAGCTGCCTGTTTTCCACCTGCAGTTTAGGAACATCTCGTGGAAAAGGGAGCACTGAGAATCTGCTACTGCATAGGTCACACTCTGTCTTCAGTTCCATCAACAAGCCGACAGGTCAGAGTGGCCATGAATTTTCTTCTTTTGATGCTTAACACTGGATAAATATCAGTGTATGTGGCTCGCCTTTGTTTGCTCCGTGCGGTCCTTGCCTTTGCGGGAAGGGGCTCAGATACTATGATAAAGAGCACGGTATAGGAACTTGAATAAATCAGAGACACTTCTCCCTGTTCTCCACCAAGTCGTCTGCTGAGCCAGGACTAAACTCTGGATTATCTTTCTCACTCCATCAGGAGGGCTGTGTAGGGCACCTGTTCTTTCAGAAGCTTTCCAAAGTTGTTTCCAAGTTTCGTGCCAGCCTCAGCTGCTTCTGAATCAGGTTAATCAAAGTCAACACTAGAGCCGGTCAAAGCATTTAGAATGTCTTTTCTTTTTTTAATTTCAAATATTTGGAAAATTTTACCCATTCTGTCAACTGGCCAGAAAATAGCATTGCCCTCCTCCTCCGCTTACCCCCTCCCCCCTGGAAAAGGTGTGTTAGATTTTTGATGGAAGTTTTTGGCTAGCTCTGCTTGGCACAATTTTGGAAAATCCAGTCTGAGATCAGCCACAAAATCTTCTGGCTTGCTTTCAGATTGTGGCAGTTGACAGATCCCTAGGTAGCTTAATTATTTTGTACTAACTGGGCACCATGGGAGTAATGGTGTCTTGAAAGGCTAGATTCATTTGATGGCAACAGAGGTACTGCTGGACAGTGCCATGTGGGTCGTGGGTGCTAGCTCAGATTTTGCGCACGTGTGTGCAGGCACATCTAAATATACCTGTAACAGGCTGACAGCATTTGTCTGAAGCATCCCATTTATACCAGCTGCTTAGAAGGGAGGTTGGAGGAAGATGATAGGATCTAGGGTGTGGGCTGAGCAGTCTGGAGGGAGGAATCTGGGTGCGACCAGCCTGAGAAGAAGGGTGGAGTTTAACTTTATAGAATCAGAAATGTACATCTGGAAGGGCTTTGAGAGGTCCAGTTCCCTGGCGCTGATGCAGGACGAAGGAAATCTAGACCATCCCTGGCAGGTGTTTGACTAATTTGTGCTTAAAAACTGCCAATGATGGAGATTCCACAACCTCTCTTGGAAGCCTGTTCCAGAGTTTAACTGCTCTTAGAGTTAGAGAAATGTTCATAATTTCTAACCTAAATCTCTCTTGTTGCAAATTAAGCCCATTACTTCTTGTCCTACCTTCAGTGGACTGGAGAACAATTGATCACTGTTCTCTCGATAACAGCCCTTCATGTATTATCAGTTCCCCTCTCAAGACTTATCATACCCAGGTTTTTAATGTTTCCTCACAGGTCCAGTTTTCTAATCCTTTTATCACTTTTGTTGCTGTCCTCTGGACTCTCTCCAATTTGTTCACATCTTTTTTAAAGTGCGGCACCCAGAACTGGACACAGTGCTCCAGCTGAGGTCTCACTACTGCCAGGCAGAATGAGACAGTTACCTCCTGTATCTTACGTACGGCATTCTTGTTAGTACATCCCAGTCAAATGCTTCTCCAAAGTGCTTGCAGACCCTGCCGGGCTGGTGCTATTGGCTGATTTGATCAGCACACTTTCCACTCCATCATCTGAATAGTACCAGATCCTTCCAGAACTCCGCATGATACGTCCTGCAGCCAGCTCTCCTGGAGCTGCACTTATATCTCACTGCACCCCTTTTTCGGTCCAGCAAGGGCAGCCACTCTAGGTTTCAGCTTTTAAGCCACCACCTCTCTTGGGTAAGGACCTTTGTCACTCTCCCTCCTGAATGAGGTTTGTCCAGGTTGCACAGTTCCTTGCCTACAATGATATTCTCAGTCGCCCAGACGGGTTTGCGTTCTCTCCAGAGACTCTGAATAGCATAATTGTCCACAGTGACAAGTTACCGTCCAGCTCTTTCTAAGCAAGCCCGTTTATTTTTAAGGTGGAAATGTTACAGAGAAAACAAGTTACAAATGACAAAAGAACCTATGCCTAAGCTGAAAAAGTTTTCCACAGGTCACCGCAACTCCTATCTCAGCCCTCTGGTTGGTGTCAGTCCTTTGAAACCCACAACTGGGTTTTGCCCATGGTTGCAAGTTCAGAAATGTCTCAGGTTCAGAACCAGAACAACCATGAATAGATCAGTCTTTCTTTCAAGCTGTTTGGACCACTGATTTTGGCCTCATGTAACCAGTGATCAGCAGATAATGGCCTGCTCTACAGAGCATAGCTTCAAAGACTGGGTTTTTGTAAACCAGAGGTGCAGAATTTGCATTCTCTTCTAAAACTTCCCCAGGAACACTTAATCACAGCCCATTCTTGTCTGGCACATTGTTCAATATTGTCCTTTGAAGTCCCAGGTCTCACATTTGTTGTATCTTCTGCATCGAGAGGTTACGTCCAATCCTGGCCCACGATAATACACACATACACCATTCATTTAATATCATGGACCACAAAGAGCCTTGAACTGATTTCAATAAGATCTGCCAAGGATATGGCAGGAAATTGCTATCACTCGGATGGCGGATGGCAGGGGATGAAAATGATTTTTCACAAATTCATTTTTGGCTAAAACATTCACGTTTTTGTCAACCTTTCTCCTCCCTCCCCCTCGACCCTGACAAATGTAACATGGTTGTGAGGGGCGGGGGTGGATGGTTGATAAAACCTTGAAATATTTTGTGGATTTGACCAAAAAATCATTTCCTGACCAGCATTAGTTGATATGCACTGCTGTGCTATAAACAAGAAATAATAATCAAAGGGACTCAGCTAACCCTAACTTACTGAACACACGATTGAGACCAAGAACATTGAAAGGCAAGGATTGTGTACTAGGATTCTTTAAGAATCGGTAGTGATAACTGAAAGCTGTACTCTGGAAATCAGGGGTCCATCAATGCATTCCCATTTTTTAACAATTATTTGAATGTTGTTCTCTAACCACAAGGAATAGACTGAGTAATTTCTCCAGTGGAGACCCAGGAAGGGCTTATAACACACTTCAGATATGGGTGGGATGAAATAAGCAATCTGAATAGTGATGACTTAAAGAGAGGGAGAAATATTTCCTTAGAGTGCTGTCTTGTGTGAGCATGGCTGGGGGATCTGGAGTTGTATCATCTAAGGATGAGAGAAGTTAAGGAAATGGAAGATGACTGAAATCTTTACTGCTGGAGCTATTTCTTTAAAAAAACAAAATTAAAATCCACACCTACACCCCGCTCTCATCCCCCTAGTTCTAATCCTGGAGCCAAAGGGAGAGAGAAATTGGTCAAGAGCCCCCGGAGGTCCATACAGAGAGTCAAAAACCAGTAGTCTGCAGAGGAAAAGCAGTCGACTTGGCAGGTCTGGCTGTTCGTTGAGGAGTTATTGCTTTGAAAGGCATAGACAGATCCGTTGGGAGTCATAGAAGAGTTGTTACTGGGGCTGGAAGTTATGATGGAGAATTGCAGTGGAGGATACGGAAACTCTTATAGAAGCTGCAGTAAAGCTAGATGAACCGATTGATCCATCTATCCAAGTACCCACAATTCGCACTGAAATCCTCTTGAAACAATCATACACATTTAGCAAAGGTAATAGAATTTTACCTGGAAAACTCAGCATGTGTCTGCTTCGTGCCTCCCACCTCTTGCCTGATGCCCTGCTATACATTGAGGCTTTTCCCGGTCATCAAAGGTCCTTCAGAAAATGTGACTTTGGGAAACTTAATCAGTGTCACAGAGTGTAGACCTAATATTTAGCTGTGACACTGTGACTAAGTTTCCCAGACCTGCAGAAGAGCTCTGTGTAAGCTCGAAAGCTTGTCTCTCTCTCACCAACAGAAGTTAGTCTAGTAAAAAATATTACCTCACCCACCTTGTCTCTCTAATATCCTGGGATTGACACAGCTACAACTACACTGCATGTAGGGAAACTGTTTCCCAAGAACTATCTCCCCCCCTCCCACCCCCCCAAAAAGTCTTTTGAAGAGCAATTAGGAACATAAATGCAAATTGCAAAAAAAAAAAAAATTTTTTTGTATATCAGCAAGAAGCCAAGGATAGAATCAAGGTGTGTTAATTGTTTCATTCAAAAGAACTCCCATGTTTCTAGCTCTTGTGGTTACAAAGAAAACCTTCTAAATGTGAAGAGAAGGTGATTGATGCAGAGATGTCTGCCTGAATCTGTAGAGAGCCTAGAGTCCCCGCTGTGGTCACCAACTCATACACTGATACTTTGAGTGGCCACCTTGCTCCTTATTTCACTTCTCATCGTAGCAGGGAAGAGAGCAGAGGAAGTTTCATGTTTGGAAGCATGTTCTAAGCTGGGGAGGGAGGTAAGGAAGGAGCATGCAGGACTGCAGGGGGTGAAGAGATGTACAGGTGTTTATCCATAGCTGGTGGGACTCCAGTGTGTGAAGGGACAGCACGACTGGTTTCATTTTCCAGAAGTGATGGTCTTCTTTCGAGGGTCTGGGGAACACTGACCTAAATGATCCTAGAGACACAAGGTAGGGGAGGTGATATCTTTTATTGGACCAACTCCTGTTGGTGAGAGAAATATTTCCAATAAAAGACATTACTCACCTGCCTTGTGTCTCTGACATCTGGGGACAGACATGTCTACAACAACGCTGCATGCTAAATGATCCTAGTCAGAGACAGGCTGCGGAGGAAAACTGTGCCTTGCTAATCTAGTAGACTTTTTGATGGTGTCAGTAAAAGAGTGTTTTTTCTTTCCTCCGCCTTCAGGGTAGGGCCCTCATTTCAGGCTCCTGAGCTGCCCAGAGGTAGAGCTGGGGGAGAATGGAATTTCTGCCCCACAGGATATACCCAGATTTTGAAATTTTGTCCTGAATTAGAGCGAAAAGTCAAAATCTTGGACTTCTTTGTGAGTTGAAATGGTATGAAATATTTTATCTAATTTTCTTGAAACACTTTTATATATTATTATAAAGTCAAAACTAAACATGTTAGTTTCCCATCAAACCTTTTGCCCTAATTGCTAAGTCCCCACAAAAGATATCAATTTTGTCAGATCTTAGAGCCACAGGGTTAGAAGGGACCACAAGGGCCATCTAGTCTAACCCTCTGCTGAGATGCGTTTTCCAATGGGAAGCTATTCTGTCAGGGAAATTGCAGTTCAGCTTTCCTCCAGGGTGTGAGCTGGGGAGGACCCTTCCCTTAGGAAGAGCTCTGCTGCCTGAGTGCATCCTCATTGATGCACTCTCCCAAGGGAAAGGGTTCATTCACAACCCCCAGCCCCTTGCTGGGAAGGCTGAGTAGGTGAGCCCGCCGGATGCAGTCAGTGCTCTGGGTCTCCTTTGCATTGCAGAACAGATCATGGTGGAGCTAAGTGGGGGTTGGGGCGTGACCTGCACCCCTGGGGCCTTTAGTAAGGGTGACACTTTTTCAAGCCTACCATGCAATTGATGAAAGGTGTGTAGGACAGAAATTTTCACATGGGATGGGACAGCAAGCCTGCCCTATGCTCCCCGCCCTCCACAGAAATGGCTCCTGTCCTGCAAGGCTGGGCCCGGCTCCCCAGTACGGCCATTGCAACCTGGCGCATGGGGTCCCGTGGCGCTGAATGCTTGTGCGCCAGGTCGTAATGCCACTCGCTCCCCAGTTGCTCCTCCATCTTGACGGGGCTGCAGCTGGGCCAAACCTGAATGTGGCGGCGACCCCATGCGCCAGGTCACAGTGCCCGGACTGGGGAGCCGGGCCTGCCACTGGCTCAGCAGCGCACCCCCAATGAGCCATCGCCCTCTCTGCCGGCTGCCAAACCTGGCTCCGTCACTGAGAAAAGATGCATGAAGGGAGGGTGGATGTCCAGCCCTCCCCTTTGCTGGGCAAGAGGGGTTGCCTAGCTGCCAAACTCAGGGGCTGGGGCAGGAAAAGGACAGTTTTTTTTCTAAGCAGAGAACTGGGCTGCAAGTGGTACCTGGTTTTTGACTGGTTAAAGCAGGCGGGGGAGGCTGGGAGGGGCCAGGTCAGCTGGGGACGCCTCCTACCTACCTCGGACGGCTGCAGCTCCCAGCCCTGGCTCTGCAGGAAAAGCAGCAAGCGACAAGGGAGAGGGTGGAAGAGGAGTGGGTGGGGCCTTGGGGAAGAGGCGGTGAGGCAGGGGCAGGGCTTTGGGGAGGAAGAGGCGGGGCAGGGGAGGTTTAAATATTACCAGGTTGGTAACCCTCGAGTAGTGAGAGTCCCCAGAGAGGGTGAGGAGAGGCCTGTGAGGGTGGTGTTTTCCCAAGTGGGCAATGGTGCCATAGCCACCAAAGGTAGTAGCCTGCGTTCTCCCTGCTACCGCCCCGACCCAGCAAAGCTGGCGCGTGCACAGTGTGGAGGTAAACAAATTACGCTCACTAAATACCCGACTCCACCTTGACTGCTTGGGCCCCATCTGGGAAACCAACCTGTCAGGTTGCAGAATTTGCAGCAAAGCTTCCCGCAGCGAGTAGCTTCTGTTTGCTCAGAACCTTGTCGGGCTGATACCGAGCATTAAAAGGTGAACTTTCCATGCTGGCCCCTGAAATCTGCCGCTCCGTTCCTGAGCGTCAGCCCTTCTTTCTGAGGGTGCTGGGGGAGGTCAGCCTGCTCGGTTTCTTTCTGCAGACCAGGTCTAAGTGGCTGTCCGTAGGGCTTCTTGGATGATGAATGGAGCCCAGCTCCCATGCTACGTCCCAGCCGCAGTGGCCCGCACAAGTTCAGCAGGGTTGCGCCATCACCTGCTCGTTTATTTATTTGTGTATTTTGGACCAAAAAACCAATTGTGCCCGGAGAAATCAATAGCCCAGCCGAGCGTCAAAGTTATTAACTCTCAAACAAAAGCATCGGGGCTGATGGGAAGGAGGACGAATGTCAATTTTCCCTGCAAATGTTATTACAGGGAGCCTTCAAAGAGTGTTTTATTTAGCAAATCAAGGCTATCAGAGGCAGTTAATCCCTCGCCGGGGGAAGGGAGGGGGAGCGGGGAATTGAATTATTTATCTGTTAAGGTGGCCCAGTGTAAACATGTAGGTTGAAGGACAATGCTATCAGACCAGTTAGGGTGGGGATCTAGGCTGTCAGCACAGAATAATAACATGCCGTTTATGAAAGGGAATCTCTCTCTCTACCCATCCACAGTCGCGCTTGTCTCTGGTGTGGGCAGTTCTCCCTGGGAAGTCTGAATCTGTGCGGAAGGAAGGGGCTCTTGCAGGGCTCTGCATAAACTCTTTTGAAGCCACAGTCCTTGGGAGGTGGGTGGTGAAGGGAAAAGCTCAGTTATGCCGAGCGATGTTCTGGCTGCAGACAACACAGGCAGGACAGAAGCGCCTGAACACGTGCACTGGCTACTCCTGGGAGAATTCTGTGCCAAAAAATGAAAAATTGGGTGCAATTCTGCATATTTTATCAAAATAACACCATATAATCACACCAGTTTCAATGATTTTGGTCATTTATTTCAAAATACCTGTCAGCAAGTCTGTAACAGTACGGACACACACTGTCACACAACAATTCCCCCAGGAGCAGAGTTAAAGAAACCTCTACAACAACCCAGGTCCCGTTTCTCTGCCCCTCCCACTAGAGCCCAAATGTGGGGTGCCCCCACAGCCCAGACACCTGCACCCCTTGCTCCCCAGAGCCCAGGGATCCAGAGGGAGAAAGTGCCTGATGCCAGGTCCCAGGCTTGTGTGGAGTTTCCTGCATGCCGCTTCCTTCCTTCAGGGCATGCTGAGAACTGCAGAGGTCAGGAACCCTCCATTTCCCTCCCATTTTCCCTGGCAGTGTCTTCTATTTGCAAACTGGGCTCTGCTGGGTCCAGCAGCCCCCAGTGGCAGCCAGCAGCTCTGCAGCCCATTTCTGTGGTGGGGGGAAAAGGAAATTCTGCACACACATTTAATTTCTGCTTAAATTCTGCGTATGCAGTGTTGCAGAATTCCCCCCAGAATAATTGGCTACACTATGTATGAAGATGCAACCTGCTTTCTCCCCATGCCACCAGTCCCAGATCCCTCCTTTGGGGGACAGGGATGTCTGGCTCCACCTTGGAGATCCTGATGAGGTATCCCTTATGTGTGAATGAATTGCTAGTAAAAACTGCCCATGCCCATTCTCCTACCCACCCCTTCCGTGCCCAGAGACAAACCGACCTGCAGTCTTGGCCCCGAAGGAAGAAATCAAGATCAATTGCAGATGAAATGAAGCAAATGGCATTTTTATGCTCATCTCTTTATTCTGGGCTGGTGCTTCACATTGCGTTAGATCTCTTCAGACGTGTCTTTTCTCTTAATGGGGAATGGCACGTAATTAGGCCATCCACTGGGGCTGCCCCAGTTTTAAGACCGTGCATTAAATCTTAAAAAAAATAAAAGCTATATCAGCCCTTTTCCCTGCTATTTCCAATGTAGACAACTCGCTGTGTAAAATATATGACCAAGGTCAAAGCTGATATTTGAAATCCCAGCTGCGGTAGAGGAGCCAGCTTTGTAGCATATGAAATGTCCTTGGTGCCCTGCCACATCCCGAATGTGCAACGTACCGTGCAGTGTGTTTCCTGATCCGTCATCTAAGACCAACATGGGGAATGTTTCTTTGTTTATTGCCCCCAGCCCGGGTTCTCCTATTCATCAGTCCTGCAAAGAAATCGGTTCTTTTTATTAAGTCTTTGCAACCTGTCAGTACAATTGCCACCCCGGGTGGGCGCTCTTCCCTCTGTTTTAGGTCGCAGCCAGGGACCTCGGATCGCGCTCCGGCAGGCTGCAATCCTGGAAGTAGCCTCTTTCCGATGGGATGTAAATACTCGTGTCCTGACCAGCTATGACCAGGAAAGTTCCCGTGATACTTCGTGCAAGAGGTGCTGGTGAGAGAGAAATCCAAGCCGTTAGCGTGGGCCTGCCTGAATCACTTGGGTACAGTGTTCTGTGTCGAACTGTTGTTGCGCTGTGCAGCGTTACAGTAAGCGGTTGACTTCCGTGTTCTTTCCCAGAGGTGTCTGCATTGTGGCAGCAGGTGAAAACTCCTGAATCTAGGATCCTGCTTGCTTTCTCTCCCTCCTCCCCTCCTCCCTTTAAAGGAAGATCCTTATGACTGACTTTGCACCAAACTGTAGCCCCTTTCCGAAGGTCTCAAAGTGCCTTACAAAGATTGTCAATTGTCTGTGTCTCCATTTTACAGCGGGGCAAACTGAGGCAAAGAGCGGTTGGCTTTCCTGAGGTCACACGGCTGGGCAATGCCAATGCCCCCTCCAATGGAGCACACTGACAGGGTACTTAAGGTTATTACAGGGAGAGTGGGCACCTCCTCCCAGAGGCTGCAAAAAATGGGGCAGCTTAGCACGATCTTTGGCAAACCCTGCCGCTGTACTGCCTTTGGCTCAGGACTGGCGTCGCCAGCAAGGACTGCATGTCGGGGTCTGAAAGGAAAGCTTTGCTCTCTGAGCAGAAAGAGAATACACCCAGCGTCTCTTCTGCTTGCTGGCTCAGCCTTGACCGGTATGCCAGCACAGCAGAGTTGTTATTATTATCCTAAGGAACAAGGGAAGCCTTCCAAGCAAGGTGTCTGGATAGAGTCTCACTAGCATTGCTGTAGATCCAGTGGAAATCCAGATCTAGATGGCTGGAAGTTCACAGTTCTCCTCTGTTAGCACAGCATGCCCTAGAGCTCGTCCCAAAGCTTTGCACAGAATACAGGCCTGTCTCCTTTTGGCACTGGATCTTTTCACCTCACACCAGTTGTCTCATCCCATTGGTAGCCTTGCTTCGGTGCCTGGTGACCTGGCAAGATCATGGTGTTGCCTCAGGACAACATGTTACAATGCTGCCTGTGTTAATTTCAGGGCCCTAGATTTGACTTGGTGCAGAGTTTCCCCTTCCCCCCTCTCCCCCCCGGATGCAAAGTTTGGAAACAAGGAGGTGCATGCTGCAGGTCACCGTGCTGACGCCTGACCATTTTTGCATGTGCAACTTGGATGCACCTTTTCTTCGGAAAATGTAGCCCATTGACATGTTATCCCTGGTGCGACTTTGCCCGGGTGCAGGGGGAGTGAATGGTACCAGCACGGCTACAACAACACTGCACAGTCCAAAGCAGCGGCTCTTCTCCACAATCCAGCCTTCTGCTTCCTCAGTAACTGTTCCTAGCTTAGCAAATTTGAGTGTGGCCGCCTCTCCCTGTGGGATTACAGTGGAGAGAGGCAGCAGGACAGAGCCCAATGTCTCCTGAGAGCAAAGAGTGATTTTCCCTTAGCGGGGTCCCAGAGAAGATGTACTAGCAGTGCCATGTAACAGTTGGACGTTTGGCAAAACTGTGTAGTTATGTCCCCTGCTGAGCTTCTGCCACCCCCCTGTTCTGTTCATCCAAACGCTGGCCCAAAGGTAAGTGACTCTGTCCAGCATCCTGGAACAAACCTGCGTTCTTCAGAAATGGACCTGTCAGCTCCCAGAACATAGAGCTCTATCTCCGGAGGTAAAGGAGAGCTCTCTTAGCTGTAGGAATAATGCCTAGCTCTTATATAGCACTTTTTATCAGCAGATCTCAAATTGCTTTACACAGGGACAGCTGTAGCATTATCTCCATTGTACGGATGGGGAAACTGAGGCACAAGTGAAGTGATTTGCCCAAGGTCACCCAGCAAGCCAGTAGCAAAGCCAGAGATGGAATTTCCGAGTGCCCAGTCCAGTGCTCTGTGCTCTAAACAACGTTGTGTTCTCCTCTCTGTGGGCCATTCTGACACACACAGAATGTACGCAGGCAGTCCCTGAACTGTTACCCCGATTACCATAATGTTTAGCTTCTGATCAGAACTGCTTTCACACCGCCAGCCAAAGTGGTGGAAAGATAGTCATAGAATCTTAGGGACCTCGAGAGAGGTCTTCTAGTCCAGTCCCTGCACTCATGGCAGGATAGGGTTTGTCTGCAAAATGACTAGTATTGTTTGAGTTTTGTTGTAGCAGCACTTTGAGGCTTTGGTCAGGGATTGGGCCCTGCTTGTATTCAGTACTGTACAAATGCAGGACAAAAAGATGGTTTCTGCCCCAAACGAACTTACAGCCTCAGCAGCAGAACCTGTTGCAGTTTAGCCTCAAATGTTTGGTGAGTGCGCACTGACACAAAAGTGCTTTGTTTGCAGTGTTGCTGTGGCAGACATCTCGTCCTGGCCCGTCTGCCTGCTGGTCTGTGATTCCTGGCAGGCCAGCACGCCACAGTTCTTTGCTCCAAGACTTGTGCTCAGCAGGTGAAATTGCTACAATCTCGTCCTTGAGCAAAATTACAAATTCTTGCAGAAAACACGCTGAAACCCCCAGCGTTTTATTTGACACAGGGCAGTTTGCAAAGTGAAACTTCATATTTTTGCTGAGCTCTGGTCCTGATCAAATAGCTGGACTGGGCAAGGCACCAGAAAGTGGGGAACAATCCTGCATTAGCCCCTGGAGAGAGTTAATAGAATTTTTCCATCCTGAGTTGTAGGATTCTAGGATGCTATGAAATATCCTCTCCATCTAAACCACAGCTCTGCTCATGGTCTTACTCAAATCTAACTTCTCAAAAGCAGCCAGGTTTGTCTCATTAAATCTCCTGCCTTTCTGCTACTAAACTGAAAATGTAGCCTGGCGATAAGGTTGCAGGTCTGTAGACTGTGGAATTGCCTCCCGAGGGAAATGATGGAAGCTTCATTGCTGGGAGCATTGACTGAT
Source organism: Gopherus evgoodei (assembly GCF_007399415.2). Classification (NCBI taxonomy): domain Eukaryota; kingdom Metazoa; phylum Chordata; order Testudines; family Testudinidae; genus Gopherus; species Gopherus evgoodei. The sequence goes on along the minus strand of NC_044327.1, from coordinate 133,075,741 downwards.
TTTCCAGCTCTACTAGGGAGGGAAGATGGGAGCCAGGACTCCTGGGTTCTCTTCCCAGCTCTGCCAAAGCCTTCCTTGGTGACCCATGGCAAGTCACTCGCTTTTCTGTGCCTTTATTTTCCCATCTGTTAGGGGGGATAATACCTTCACTCATGGCAGGGGGAAGGCTCAGCTAATTCATTAGCATTTGTGAAGGGCTTTGAAATCCTTGGATGGTAGATACTAGAGAAGGAAAATACTTTATTGTGGCTGGATGGCAGGTTTGGCCAAGATCTCAGAGACTGAGTGCTCCCCCCTCCCCCCGTCTCCCACAGACTTTAAAGCAGCAAGCCAGCTTAAATCCCTGGTGCATAACGGAGTATCAGAGACACTCAGAAACATCCTCGCTCCACCGCAGTGGTAGTTACCATTAAAAAGTCAGCTGGGACTAGAACCCTGGAGTCCTTACTGCCCGTCCTGTACAACTAGAACTGCAACAGCCCAGGGACCGTGATCTGGTGCCCAATGGCAAATGTTGACCTCTGGTTGGTGACAAGAGCCACGTGGATGGTGTTTGATATTTGGCTGTGGATGTGCTTACCCCACAGGCCTGCTTATTCCTTAGGTCCTTATTTCTTATCGCGCCCCAAGCTAAACTCAGCTGTTTTTCCCCAGCTGCTTTCTGCGAGACGCCGCTGTGCGAGTGTCTCTGGGTGGGTGTACGTGTCATAACTGTTTTTCCATTATTAAACTCTGAGATGACTCCCTGCTCAGGAGTGAGCAACCTGAGCATGCTCCGGTTGGAATGGTGTGTGCAATGTAGCTGTCCAAAAACTCATTTCAGGTGAGAATCACTCAACATCTGTGCTGGAAAAGCAGACGCCTTTGTTCAATGACTCATGTCCTTTTCCAGACTCATTAACATCCTTCCATTTGTTCAGGGTGGTAAATCACTCCTTGTCCTGGTGGGGAGTTTGCTTTCTGGAATGGGTTGTGGGTTCGCTTGGCAGGATTCATTCCCCCACGTTTTCCTGTTGCATGGTGGGATGAGTGTGCGTTGCTCTCGATGTGCAAGTGCATGTGATAGCAAAGGGAAAATGGGCCCCGACAGTAGAGTTTGTACAGAGTGCATGACTCAGAATACTCCTTGGAAAAGGACTGTCCCACATGTGTTGAGGAGGGGAAATGTTTGCAGAAGACCACAGGGCAGCGTGTCCATATGAACACAACATGGAGGACCACAGGCCATTTGCCGCCTGAGTGTTGCTGCTGATTTGATTAGTGCCAGCCGTGTGCTCCACACACTGCAATAAGCATGGTAAAGACAGTCACGGCTCCAAAGCACTTTATGGTCTAAGAGACGTGCTCCAAGAACTGAATTTCCCTTTTGCAGGAAGTTTTGCTGTTTCAAAATTCCTTTCCAAATTGAAACATGGAGTTGTGATAGCGCAAACTTTAATGAAACAAAAAAATCCCCACCCCCGTGTTTTCAACAGGAAACACCCCAAGGAAAAGTGTGGATGTTTTTCGATCCAAACAAAATGTTCCACCCTAGGGTTGAAAAAGAAATTTTTCGTTTCAAATCGACATTTCAAAAAAAAAAAAAAAAAACTGTTTCATTTCAAATTGACGTTTCAAAAGGAACATTTTCATTTTGATTTTCCCAATCAAAAACCGGGCGGGGGGGAGGAAACTACCATTTTCCTGAGGGGAAATTTCAGTGTTGACAAAAAAGATGGTTACTCACCTTTGTAACTGTTGTTCTTCGAGATGTGTTGCTCATATCCATTCCAGTTAGGTGTACGCGCCGCGCGTGCACATTCGTCGGAAAACTTTTACCCTAGCAACTCAGTGGGCCAGCAGGTCGCCCCCTAGAGTGGCGCCACCATGGCGCTCCATATATACTCCTGCCGGCCCACCCGCTCCTCAGTTCCTTCTTGCCGGCTACTCCGACAGTGGGGAAGGAGGGCGGGTGTGGAATGGATATGAGCAACACATCTCGAAGAACAACAGTTACAAAGGTGAGTAACCGTCTTTTCTTCTTCGAGTGATTGCTCATATCCATTCCAGTTAGGTGAATCCCAAGCCTTACAAAGGCGGTGGGGTCGGAGTGAAATGTGGCAGAATAAACTGCTGAGCCAGAGGCTACAGCCTCTCTTGACTGCTGAACCAGGGCATACTGCGAAGCAAAGGTATGGACCGAGGACCAATGGAGCTTCGCGACAGATCTCGTGGGTAGAAACACGAGCCAGCAAGGCGGCAGATGAAGCCTGAGCCCTGGTAGAATGCACGTTGATGTGGCTAGTGGAAATATGAGCCAAATCATAACAAGTGGGGATGTCCGCCATCACCCCAGATGAGATCCTCTGAGAGGAGAACAAGCAAGCCCTCCCTTTGGCCCGCTACCGGGATAGAGCTGGGGCACCTTAGGAAATGGTTCTGTCAGCACAATATAATGCGAGCACTCCACAGATGTCCAAGGAGTGCAACGGTTGTGCCCATTGCGTTGAACTGTGGGTAACATGAAAAGCCAAAACCACCTTAGGGAGGAAAGCCGGGTGCGGTCATAACTGCACCTTGTCATTGTGAAACCTAGTGTACGGCGGAACCCCCGTAAGAGCTCTGATCTCAGAGACCCGTCTGGCCAAGACTAGGTTGAGGTCCCAGGTCGGGGCTGGGCGGCGCACCCGAGGGTGCAAGCGCTCCAAGCCCTTGAGGGACCTCGAACCCATAGAGCGTGAGAACACTGAACGTCCATCTCAGCCTGCTGGAAGGTAGAGATGGCTGCTGAGTGTATCCTCAGCGCTGATACCGCCAGGTCCTGCCGCTGAAGGCCAGAGGCAGGCCAAACCAAGGGGATCGAGACCTCAGCAGGAGCAAGATCGAGCGTATTGCAGCTGTAAAAGAAACGCTTCCACCTGGCCCGGTACGTTGACCAGGTGGACGGCTGCCTGTCACCCCGACTCAGGTACGAAGCAGCCACCGTGAGGCGAAGAGGCTGCAGGTCCGAGTGACGAAGCCTGTCGTTGCCCTGAGTGATGAGGTCTGGGCTGACAGGCCGAGTAACGTGGTATGTCAGCGCTGCCTGGACCATTCTGGAGTGATCATGATGATGCACGCTCTGCCCCTGCGGAGTTTGAGCAGGACCTAATGAACCAGTGGGAACAGTGGGAAGGCATAATGCAGTTGGCCTTTCCACGGCATCAGGAATGCGTCCAAGATCGATTCCGAGGAGAGATCTTGGAAGGAGCAGAACACCTGGCATTTCCTGCTCTCGCGGTGAGCGAACAGGTCTGTGTGAGGAAACATCTCCACTTCCGGAAAGCGGGACGCCTCACATGGGGCAGAGTGATCACTCGTAAGGCAGGAAAGACCTGCTGAGGCAAAGAGTTAGGACGTTCCAAACGCCTGGGAGAAAGGACGTTGCCAGCTCCATCGAGTGGGCCATGCCAAAGACCCGGAAATGGATGGCCTCCTGACAAAAAAAGGGGGGGGGGAGGACTATGTCCCCCCTGAATACTTATGAAGCACCTGGTCGTTGTGTTGGCTGTAAACACCGAGATACAACGGCCTCGCAGCTGCCGCTGGAACCCCTGGCATGCCAGGCGGACTACTCTCAATTTTTGGGGCATTGAGGAGGAATGCCAGCTCCCTAGAAGACCAAAGGCCTTAAGCTCAGAGGTGACTATGAACACTCGAGCAGAGAGATGAGGCGTCCGCCGTCAGGGGCAGTGAGCCGGACTTGGAGAGGACGGAGGCGGAGCTTGGCGTGTTTGGTTACAAACTTGCGGGCAACCATGGACCCAGGAGACTGAGACAAGAACGAGCTGAGGTCGTTGGGAAAGCCTTCAGACCTCAGATGATTGTTGCCATCGCCTAAAATCTCAGTTGCGATAAGCAGGCTCCGGCTAGGTAGGAGACCAGGATAGCCCCTAGGGAGCCCAACCTCTGCGTGGGGACCAGAGTGGATTGCTCTATAATAAACAGCAGGCCTTGACCTGTGAATAAGACCGTGGCGATGCCCACGCGCTGAGTGGTTTGTGTCTCAGAGTCTCCGTGGATAAGCGAATCGTCCAGATACGGAAAAACGCATATCCGACATCAGCGACGGTAGGCGGCGACTATGGCCGTAAACCGGGAGTATTGACTGTCGGCTATAGAGCGGAGGCATCTCCCGTGCGGAGGGAAGATGGCATTGCGAAAGTACGCGTGCTTCATATCCAGGGCGGCACCGCAGCCCCCAGGAGGCAAGGATGGAATAATGAATCTCAGGGATACCATGCAGAACTTCAACCTTATCCTAACCCGGCTGAGTCCGTGCAGGACCAAGAAGGTCTGAGACCTGTGTTCGAGTGGGGGACTAGGGCATAACGGGAGTAAAACCCCTTGCCCCTTTCGTCCGCTGAAGGGGGACAGGGCTGGAGCAAATTAAAGGTGGTACCTATGCTCCATCGTGCGCAGGACCCAGCGATCTGAAAGTAACTGGGGCCATGCCAGGAGAAAGCGGGATCGGGATCCCGTCCTGCGACTGGTACACCGCCCTCAGGTGAACCTTGGAAGGTCCGTCTTTGGTCCCAGTGGTAATTGCGAGGGACCTTGACTTTGGCTCTTCAGGGGTCCTGACGTTCGTCTGCGACCACCTTGGCCCTGCCGTTTGCCAGAGTTCTGCCTCTGGCTAGGCACAGAGTATGGCGGCTGGGGCCAGAAAGGCCTGCGTTTTGTCGCTGGCGTATACATGCTGAGACGCATTAGGACCCTATTGCCCACCAGACTTCGCAGTCTGGGGCTGTCTCTGCCGCGAAGATGCCTTTACCAACAAAGGGTAAATCCTGAATGGCATACCGCAGCTCCGGCCGGAGGTTTAAAACCTGAAGCCATGAAATGCACCTCACGGCGACACTCAAGGCCAGAGTGCCGGCCGCAGAGTCTGCTGCGTCCAACGAGGCCTGGAGGGACGCTCTGGGAACCTTCTTTCCCCCCGTCCTCCAAGACGGCAGCGAACTCCAGGTGGAAGTTTTGAGGGAGAAACTCCTTCACTCAGGTGCTATAATTATCGCAGCTAAGCAAGGCTTGTTGCTTTGCTACCCCGAGCTGCAGGGCCCCTGCAGAGTACACCTGGCGGCCAAGCCTGTTCATTCGCCAAGCCTCTTTCTGCTTCGGGGCTGGCGCCCGCTGGCCATCATATCAGGATCGTGGTCCTGAGCATAAAATCTGCGCATATGGGATGACACGGATGCGTGTCCGGATGGCCATGGAGGTACTAAAAGAAGGCACAGGCAGAGTCTCTGACTCACTCGGACCTTGCCCAACTCGGCACCGGGGACCGGCATCGGGAGGCGTATCGGTACCTGGAACGAGATCCAGACCCGCAACCAGAATGGTGTCGGGAGGTCGACCGAGATCTCGAGGCTCGGAGAAGGGCTACAGGAGTCAAGGTACCTGCCCCGGTGCCAGAGGTCAGAACGGTGCCGATAGCGGGTCGGCGAACGGGATACCGACCGGTGCAGCGAGTGTGACCAGTACCGAGGAAAACAGCACCGGGACTGCCAGTGGTGTCCGGCGTGCCGACAGGACTTGGAGTGTCTGCGGGACCGTGATCGTGAACGGTGCCGCTCTGCTGTGCTGACAGGGGAGAGTCCCCTGAAGAGCCTGTATTACCCGTACCGGCGGTGCCCGGGTCAGGCAGCACTGACTCTGTCATGGCACTGAGAGCCCTCGCCGTTGGTAACATCTCCGGCGTGAAGGGAACAGCAGGCTCAACCACAGTGCGTACTGGGGAGCTGTCAGGCACCGGATTCGACGGCCCTCGTGGGACCGGGATCCACGGTACCGAGGTCATCAGAGCCTCGGTAGGTGTCGGTGCCAGGCGATCCGAGTTAGATAAGCTGTCTGGCTGCGGTGCCGTCAGCACTGAAGCAGCGGGAGTAATACGCTCAACCACGGCGCGTGCCGGGGAGCCTTCGGGCACCGGATTCGATAGCCCTTGTGAGACTGGAATCGACGGTGCCGATGTTGTCGGTGCCTCAGAGGCGTCGGTGCCGGGCAATCCGACTAGACTAGCCCTCTGGCTGCGGTGCCGTTGGCATGGAAGCAGCCGGAGCAGGAGCTCAACCACGGCGCGTGCCGGGGAGCCGTCAGGCACCGGATTCTACGGCCCTTGCGGGACCGGGATCGACGGTGCCGACGTCATCGGTGCCGCAGCAGGTGTCGGTGCCGGGCGATCCGACTTAGACTAGCCCTCTGGCTGCGGTGCCGTTGGCACGGAAGCAGCCGGAGCATTAGCTCGACCACGGCGCGTGCCGGGGAGCCGTCAGGCACCGGATCCTACGGCCCTTGCGGGACCGGGGATCGACGGTGCCGACGTCATCGGTGCCGCAGCAGGTGTCGGTGTCGGGCGATCCGACGTAGACGAGCTCTCTGGCTGCGGTGCTGTTGGCACGGAAGCAGCAGGAGCAGTAGCTCAACCACGGCGCGTGCCGGGGAGCCGTCAGGCACCGGATTCTATGGCCCTTGTGGGACCGGGATCGACGGTGCCGACGTCATCGGTGCCGCAGCAGGTGCCGGCGCCGGGCGATCCGACTTAGACGAGCCCTCTGGCTGCGGTGCCGCTGGCACGGAAGCAGCAGGAGCAATACGCTCAACCACGGCGCGTGCCGGGGAGCCGTCAGGCACCGGATTCTACGGCCCTTGTGGGACCGGGATCGACGGTGACGACGTCATCGGTGCCGTAGCTGGTGCCGGCGCCGGGCGATCCGACTTAGACGAGCTCTCTGGCTGCGGTGCCGCTGGCATGGAAGCAGCAGGAGCAGTAGCTCAACCACGGCGCGCGCCGGGGAGCCGTCAGGCACCGGATTCTACGGCCCTCGTGGGACCGGGATCGACGGTGCCGACGTCGTCGGTGCCGGGCGAGCCATCTTAGACGAGCTCTCTAGCTGTGGTGCAGTTGGCACAGAAGCAGCAGGAGCAGCAAGCTCTACCACGGCGTGAGCCGGGGAGCTGCCAGGCACTGGATTCCGTGGTCCTGGGGGACTGGAATCGACGGAGCCGAAGTCATCGGTGCCTCTGCAGGTGTCGGTGCCGGATAACGCAACTTAGGTGAGCTCTCTGGCTGCGATGCAGGTGGCACGGAAGCAGCGGGAGCAGGGGGCTCAACCACGGCGCGTGCCGGGGAGCCGCCAGGCACCAGCAGGAATCGTAGGCTCTCTCGACCTCGGAAGAAGGGAGCGGTGCCGAGTCGACATCGGTGCCGGCGACGGTCGGTGCCGAAAGGCCTTGGTAGTACCGGCGGGGTCCGGTGCCGAGGAGGCGCTTCTGCCCGCCGCTTGAACATCGCTCGGCGCCAAGGTGGAGGGGTAAGTGAAAGTCCCGCACCTTTTTGTTCTCGGCTTAAAAGCCTTGCAAATGGGGCACTTATCTGTCAAGTGTGATTCCCTGAGGCACTTCAAACAGGAGTCATGTAGATCTCTCTTCGGCCGCGGCTTCTGGCAGACCGGGCCCCTTTTAAAACCCGGTGAGCCATGCATGGCTCCGGCACTGGGCTCATGGAAGGGGCTACTTCCTGAACCCCGCTAACTAAACTAACCATGTTAGCAAAGAAAACACGTATAACCATACAAATATATATATAAAAGGGTTATAACTGCATAAATATATACGAGAAAACGAGTAGCTAGGGAAGTGGAGGTCAGCTAAGCCGCGCTCCACTGTTCCAACGACCGACACGGGCGGTAAGAAGGAACTGAGGAGCGGGTGGGCCGGCAGGAGTATATATGGAGCGCCATGGTGGCGCCACTCTAGGGGGCGACCTGCTGGCCCACTGAGTTGCTAGGGTAAAAGTTTTCCGACGAATGTGCACGCGCGGCGCGTACACCTAACTGGAATGGATATGAGCAATCACTCGAAGAAGAACTATATTTTCCAAGAGGAACTTTTTCAGTCATAAATTTCTGATCGGCTCCAGCCGAGGGTTAGAGGTTGAAATGCACCAGGAAATCCAGAGGGGGGATGGTGGCTGCGTGATCGTTTCTAATAACCATGCTTCCTTTGGGCCTTCGGAAAGAAATGGGTCATTACGACAGGATGGTGGGAGAGCATTCTGTGCACAGGAGGCCGCGTGGGGAAAGGTATAGAGACACGAGTGAGAGGCAGCAACCAACAGGATGTTAAGAATGAAATGAGGATGGACAATGCAGTGCATCAGCTGCAAGACATGGGGAAGGGTGGAGTTCTGAATGCTTAGGTCAGAGATAGCAGAGGCAGGAATTGAACCCAGGTTGTCCTGAGTCCCAGCTGCACGAGGCCATCTTTCCTCCAGTAAAGCAAGCACACGCTCAGAGGGTTTGCGAATCTCTCTTCTTGAAGAGGAGAAAAATCAGAATCGTGGGTCGCATGCCACACGATCCATTGCATTGACCCTGGTTTTAGGGAGAATATCGGCCTCATTCTGGTCACCTGTCTGGATCAAGTGTATCATTTTAATACTAGACGCTTTAGAAAATATGTCAATTACCTTTTTCATGTATTATCTTCATTACCGTGGTGCCCAGGAGCACTAGTTGTGGCCCAGGACAAACACAGAAAAAATCCCTGGCCAAAGGAGCTAGTATTAGAGTCGAAGCATAAGACGAGAGACAACAAATGGATACAGACAGCTGAAACCACGAGACAATATTGGTCAGCATAGTAGGCTGTGGTCTCGGCACACCAGCCGCCAAACCAGTGTCACGTTTTGATGACGTTTAAATGATAGGTGATCTCTCCAATGTAAGGCCCGTGAGCTAGGCTTCAAGCCCCATCTCTTAGAGATTCTCTTGGCTGTGTATTTCCCATGGAGAAACTTAATGCAATAAATGTGTAGCTTGGGGATTGAGAACCTGATTCTGGCACCTTCTCGAACACTTGGCTGCTGCTCCTCTGCTTTCTGGGACCATAAGTGACCTGCAAGGGGCTGGGGAGAACTCCTCCAGGGCAGGAAAAGCATAGGACCCATGTAAGCGGCACTATGCCGCCCCCATCATAAGCACCAGCATAGGGGGCAAGAAGTGGTGCACTCATATTGCTCAGCCCTATGGAAATTCTGTGTGGTGATGCAGCTCGTATGCAGCTGTGCAGAGGCTGCCTTAGGGTAGAGCAGCCCGGAGGGTGCTCTGACTTACCCAGGGAAGCCCTTTATTCAGGTTACTGCCCTGCATCCTTCCTTGGATGTCAGCCAAAGCTTGGCTTCGGGTTCAGTGTGAGGCTTTGCCAGGCTGCAGTTCCCTCTGCTCTGCGGTTGTCGCCTCATCCTCATGCGGGTTGTTCTGGGGTGACTGTAGCTGGAGGGCCAATGTGGGGTAGGGCCCAGCGATCCCATGGTCTCGCTTCAGCAGGGGAGGAGGATTTAAGAAGTGGGAAGTTGAGGCAACATAGCAACACATTTATAAATAAAGTGACTTCCCTGGCGTGAGGGATGGACCCAGCTCCCACTGGGTCCAATCAGCAGCCTTTGCTCATGAATATTCATTTATTTTTTCCCTTTCCTGTTCTTCTCAACTGCATTGGTATCTCTAACAGAGATTGGGGCTCCCTTGTGACAGCTTCTGTTTGCACACCTAATCAGAGGCAGCCTCTGGTCTGAACAGCTTATGAGCTAAGCAGACCAGGCAAAGGGCGTGAGGAGAAATAGAGATGCAAGGTGATTTGTTCAAGATATTGCAGCAGGTCAGTGGCAGACATGGGACTAGAACTCAGGACTACTTCACCTGCAGGCCAGTACTCTAGTCCTGAGAGAACGCCCGCTCCTCTGATTCATCAGGCCTTCTTTGAGCTTTCTTCTCTCTGGACTTCATGGGAGCTGCTCCAGTTTTGCTGCTCTGTAAGTGAGGCCGTGGTCTGGCCTCTTGACTGTAATCGGAGCTGCGCTGATGTAAACCGAAAGCAGAATTTGGCCTCGGGAGATATAGAGGGATTGGGCAAGGCTCAGGTAAATTAATAGCTGAGTTCTGAGTGCTTCTGCAGTCCCGACTTCTGACCCTTCCACATGTGATCAAATGCACAGTGTGGAACGGAGGAGGAAAACCCATCTTCAGAAGGGGGAGCCCTTTGGATTTGGGGCTGTTTTTCAAAAGGCATTTTATGTTCACCAGCTAACCTCTTCCCATTTCTCTGCAGAAAGCCTCCCTCTGGCAAGGGCCAACTGGAAGAGCACAAGTATCATCCTATAAAACAAACAAAATGTGGCCTGAATTTTTAAGGGAGTTTAGTGCTGGTCAAAGGTGCAGGTCTGACAGCCCTAAGGCCGAAATCTTCCCTCTGCAGCAGCAGCATGAGCTTCCCATGCACCTCCAGCCCTAGCGAATGGCAGAATTTCTCTGTGAAATGGGTGTAAACCAGAGATTTATCCCCACTGTGGGAAGCTGAAACGTCCACACGAGTGACCTGTGTTTTCTGTACCGGTGACATTTCACCCTTCCAGGACCTGCTGAATTCCTGCTAATCCTCTCATCATTCATTTAACACACATTTCTTGGTCCTGCTCCTAAACTCATTCCCAGACCGAGGCGCGTTGCTTAGTGTGGTAGTTAGCAGCAGGTAATTTGAACATACATCTGCTTGCATTCTGGGAGAAAGGGGAGGGGCAGTTTGTCTTTGTTATAAACCCAGCAATCGTGACTCTTTGCTGGCATGGCTGTTCCCTTGCCGCTTGGTGCTGATCAGGTGTGATCCAAATAAATCATGTAGAGCGGGATTGCTAAAGGGCAGAGACTGGCCTAGCTCTGTGCCCATCGGTGTCAGCTGTTTTACTGCTGATTTCAATGGCAGTAAAGAGGCCAATTCTGGGCAATTTGACCCCTCCACCCTAAGATGCAATGTCCATCCTTTGCTGTTCTTTCCCCTACGACCTGATATTTCAGTCGTTATTTTAGAGTAAGGAAATGAATAACAAGAAAGAACAAAAATCAAGTCACTATAGGAAAGCACAGCACGTTTGTATCTCCCCCATGATAAAGCAGAGCACAGTCGCCGAGGTCACCTATGGGGACAGCTAAGCCTGCCAACGTGTGTGGTGATTTTATGATACAGGTTAGGTTGAAACCAACCAAACTCCTCTTCCCGCATGACCTAATGCAGGATTTGAACGCTGGCTTTGGCCAGGCCTAGTCCCCACTGAGTTGCCTTTTATCTCCTGAACATGGATTTCCTGCTCTGTGGGGATGTTTTTCCCCTTCTCAATCCAGCTCCAAATGACCCCTCTGCTCCAGGGCTGGTGCATATGGTGTAAACAAACCAGTTATTCTCATATTCCACAGCACTGATTGACAAACTGACCTGCTAGGTCCCGGTACCTGTGACTGCTTGGCAGAGGGACGACTGTGGCACAGGAAAAGCTGGTGGTATAGGAGACATTGGCAGGATCGGAGGCGAGAGGCCTAATGTATTAATTATACAGAGCCATAAACATACATTGCCTCTAACAAACGTAACAAAAGACACCTTCATGTCAGTCTAATGCTTACCCGTGTGTTGTAGATCAGGCCTGAGGGGAAGGACTGGTATGAGTGCTTACATAGGGATGTCTATTGCTGAACTGAACCGATCAGGGTCCACCTTATCCAGTATCCTGTCCCTGGTGCTAACCACTATTAGCGACTTCAAAGGAAGGTGGAACAATCACCCGACGGGAGAACCGGAGAATCGCCTGCCTACTGGGGAAGTTTTTATGAACTCCCCTTGGTTGGTGCCTGCTTCACGCCCGTACGTGGGAGGTGGTGTTTTCATTATTGATGCTTTATCCTTATTTACTGTGGGTGTCCTTATCATAGCGAAGCTTTTCTTGAAGCCTGCTAAGGCGCTCGGCCTCACCAGTATCCCAGTGCAGAGAGTTCCCACTCCCTCCCATTCCCTCCTCTTAGACTGTCTTCTTCTGTCTCTCTGGGTCTCAGCACTGGTATTTGGGGAACCCATCCCCCCTCCACTGCAGGTAGGGTGCTCGCTGGCACTTGGCAGACCTGCTCCTCCATAGACTTCCATGGTGTGATGTGCACAGATGCTGCGGGAATGGGAGTTAGAGAAGTACCTTAGGTAGCTAGAATGGCATGCACCCCTATACGCGAGGACATGACATGATTATCACTGTGACTAGGCTGTGTCGAGGCAAGGAGAGAGCGCCTTGTTTCCTTTTTCTGACAACCATGCGGCAATATTTCCAATGAGCTATCCACTCTGGTGCCTCGGCCGTGTCTCCCCATGTTGTGCCTGGCGGTGGTTAGAAGCCCTGGTCATGGGCGTTATAGAAATGCATCAGATGGATCCAGACAGGTAGTGCCCACAGGTCCTGACTTTTCTGGGATCCAAATGAACCTAGAACCTGAATGGGAAAGGTGGTGGGTGGCCTGGAAAGCTCTTGTGATAAGATTGACTTAACTCTTCTGCCCTCTGCTCCCCCAGTTAGGGCTGCTCCTACTGGCAGCAAGTGTAACCCGTAGGCCTGCATTAAGGGGGAACCATGGGCTGCAATGCAGAGTGCTAGTTCTGCCCACTCTGCTGCCTTTCCTCCCCCTCCGTGGAGACGCAGCCGTGCGTGTTACCACGGAGCCTGAGCATGAGGAGCTCAGCGAGGCTGTGATATTCCCTCTGCTCCGATGACTGAAATCCAGGCAGTGGAAGGATGACAGACTCAGAGACGCGCTGCAGAGTTGGGGGAGTTAGCACAAGCCAAGCGAGAGCTATTCCAGGGGTGAGGTTGCCTCGCACAGGACCCAGCTAGCCGGGGTTACCCCTCAGGGAGGCTGAGGCAAGAGCTTGACTTATCCAAAATGGTTCATCCTATTGTCTCATGTCAGTCTCTCCCGGGGCTCTGGTGGAGGTCAGCAGGGGACATGAGGCTGAAGACGAGCTAGCTCTGACTTGTCTTTCGGGCCAGCTCTCTCAGGGTACGTCTACACTACGGGATTATTCCGATTTTACATAAACCGGTTTTATAAAACAGATTGTATAAAGTCGAGTGCACGCGGCCACACTGAGCACATTAATTCAGCGGTGTGCGTCCATGGTCAGAGGCTAGCGTCGATTTCCGGAGCGTTGCACTGTGGGTAGCTATTCCATAGCTATCCCATAGTTCCTGCAGTCTCCCCTGCCCCTTAGAATTCTGGGTTGAGAGCCCAGTGGCTGATGGGGCAAAAATCATTGTCGCAGGTGGTTCTGGGTAAATGTCGTCAGTCATTCCTTCCTCCGGGAAAGCAACGGCAGACAATCATTTCACGCCCTTTTCCCCTGGATTGCCCTGGCAGATGCCATAGCACGGCAACTATGGAGCCCGTCCAGCTTTTTTTTTTACAGTCACCATATGTGTACTGGATGCCATGGACAGAGGCGATACTCCAGTGCTACACAGCAGCATTCATTTGCTTTTGCATGATAGCAGAGATGGTTACCAGTTGTTGTGTACCATCTGCTGCCAGGGTAATTTGGCAATGAAATGACGGTTATCTGTCCTTCTGTGCTGTCTGCTGCTATCATGGGTGCCCCTGGCTGAGGTCGGCCGGGGGTGCAAAAGCAAAACTGGGAATGACTCTCCGAGTCAATCCCTCCTTTATGTTTTATCTAAAAATAGAGTCAGTCCTGCCTAGAATATGGGGCAAGTGTACTAGAGAACCAGTGTACCAGAGAGCACAGCCGCTCCGTGTCAGATCCCGCAGAAATGATGAGCTGCATGCAATTCACAGGGGGTGCCCCTGCAACAACCCCACCCGTTGCTTCCCTCCTCCCCAAACCTTCCTGGGCAACCATGGCAGTGTCCCCCCCATTTGTGTCATGAAGTTATAAAGAATGCAGGAATAAGAAACAGTGACTTGTTAGTGAGATAAAATGAGGGGGAGGCAGCCTTCCGGTGCTATGACAGTCCAGGCAGGACATTAAGCGGTGCGGGGGAGAGGAGCCCAGCATCCCGCTGCTATGATAGTCCAGGCAGTACAGAATCTTTTCTTTACACAGGAAAGGGAGGGGGCTGATTGAAGCTCAGCCCCCAGTTGCTATGATGAGGACAGTTACCAGCCATTCTGTACCATCTACTGGGAATGACTGGGAGTCATTCCTATTTTCACGCAGGCGCCCCTGGCCAGCCTCACCTGAAGCCAGCCAGGAGCACTCACGGGTTGATAAGAAGGACGGTTAGCAGTCCTACTGCACCGTCTGCCACCGGGGAGGGGAGAGGAGCGGATACTGCTCTTCACTGCTGCAGCATCGCGTCTACCAGCAGCATTCGGTAGACAAAGGGTGACATTGAAAGAAGTCAAGAAACGATTTCTTTCCCTTTTCTTTCACGTGGGGGGTGGGGAGTAAATTGACGAGCTATTCCCTGAACCACGCCGGACAATGTGTTTGAACCTACAAGCGTTGGGAGCTCAGCCAAGAATGCAAATACTTTTCGGAGACTGCTGGGGACTGTGGGATAGCTGGAGTCCTCAGTACCCCCTCCCTCCCTCCATGAGCGTCCCTTTGAGTCCCTGGCTTCCCGTTACGCTTGTCACGCAGCACTGTGTACCTGTAGATTTTTTTTTCAAACGCTTTGGCATTTCGTCTTCTGTACCGGAGCTCTGATAGAACAGATTTGTCTCCCCATACAGCGGTCAGATCCAGTATCTCCTGTACAGTTCATGCTGGAGCTCTTTTTGGATTTGGGACTGCACTGCCACCTGTGCTGATCAGAGCTCCATGCTGGGCAAACAGGAAATGAAAATCAGAATTTCTCGGGGCATTTCCTGTTTACCTGGCCACTGCATCTGAGTTCAGATTGCTGTCCAGCGCGGTCACAGTGGTGCACTGTGGGATACCGCCCGGAGGCCAATACTGTCGATTTACGGCCACACTAACCCTAATCCAATTTGGTAATACCGATTTTAGCGCTACTCCTCGTCGGGGAGGAGTACAGAAACCGATTTAAAGAGCCCTTTATATCGATATAAAGGGCCTCTTAGTGTGGACAGGTACAGCGTTAAATCGGTTTAACGCTGCTAAAATCGGTTTAAATGCGTAGTGTAGACCAGGCTTCAGACTGATGAGGCGTCTTCCAGAAAGTAGGGGCCCTGGGACGGAATCCATCTCCGTCTACTGAAGTAGGGTATCCGCTGGCAACTGTGTGACTCTGCGGAGCGAAGAATTGTGTTGTGAAATCTGTGTAGAGGGAGTGACGTGACAGACTGTGGCTGGCACTGCTATCGGGCCGGCATCTCTGAGATGGGAAGGGGCAGGTGATCCATCAGCCAGAGCATGAAAAGAAACTGCCTTTCAGAGATTACTGTCACAGGTTAGTTCCTCGTCTCACTCAGCCTGACAAGAACTTTGTCTTGGCGGCCAGGGGAGAGTGGCTGCGACCTTGGGAAGGGATTTCTGAACTGCTGAGATCTAGGTGACGGACGGATGGGGCTAATTGTCCAGAGAGACTCATTCGTCTTCTGCATTCAGTTTCACTTTTCTATTTCCTTCCCTTCCCTGCCCTCCAGCTCACGTCCTCACGAGCTCCGCTCTCCTGTCGCTTTCAGAGTAAATGATTTTTACTGCTTAGGCCAGTGCAGTGTAATCGCCCCACCACCTGCCATTCCAGTCCTGGGCTCCGCACACCCAGCTGTGCCGATGCCCCTCACTCCTGACCCTCATCCCCCCTCCTGCTTTCCAATCCATAGTCCCCCAAATAGGTCTGTTCATGCTCCTCAGTCTTGACCTGCAGCCCCCCGACCCCTTCTACTGCAGTCCTTGGTTTATGCTGAGCAGTGATGGCCTTTGTCAAATCCTCAGCTGTGTTTGTGATATGCCAAGTGAGGCAGAGCTCTGAACTCCTCATGCAGGTCGAAATCCAGTTTTCACAGGTGACAGGCTCCTGCGCTGACCCACAATAGCAGAGATTCCAGCTGCCTCCTTCATCCACATAGTAGCCAGGTCGGTGCCTTCATCGGCTGCAGTAACCAGCTACCTGGGTTCATTCTCTGCTCTTCCAACAAGTGTCTACCATGTCACGCTTACAGCACCTTCACTTTAAACATAGGTGTTGCCAAGTGGACCAGACTAGTGCTTCAGGCTAGCCCGTGTCTTGTCCCCAGCAGTACGCAGCATTCACTGCTTCAGAGCAAGGTGCAATCAACCCTACAGTAGAATTAGTCAGTCCCCAGGGAAGCATCCTCCTGACCCCAATAGTTAGTGATTGCCCCGGAGCAGAACGCTTTAGATCCCTTGCAAAGCTCTTCTTTGGTTTTTTAGCCTTCAGCGTTCTGACTCTGGATGTCTGTGTTCCCCTTGTACACATTAACTCCTTCTCTGAATCCTGGTAAGTGAATCTTGCTTTCCTTTCCCTTGGCTTCCCGAAGCAGCTGCTGAACAAAGCCAGTCGGTTACTGTTGTTCAACACCATGTGTGGAAGTGAGTTGGAAATATGCTGATTCCTAGGATCGTGGGAAAAGACCCGTGCTGCTGGCAAAACCAGGTGACAAATAACAGGGTTTGTGGGTTCATGGAAAAGCAAGCCATTTTTCTTCATTGCTTTGCATTTTCCAGGGAGATTCCCACAGGGAGGAAAGCTGGTTTACACACACACGCGCACACACGTACTTACGGAGAAAGCAGCGCTCATGCCGTTTGAGTGAATTCCAGACCACTGGAAAGCGAGGAACTCATCTACGCCCAAAGATTTTCATTTTCATTATAGACAGGTACTGATCTCTGCTAGCCCTTGGGAAAGCCCACACCTGGATTGACTTAACTCAGATCTTCAGGAGGACATTGGAGGGTGGTCTTGTGGTGAACAGCATCATCCTGGCACATGAGAGACCTAGTTTTAATTCCCAACTCTGCTACAGACTCATTGTCACATTTGGCAAGTCACTTAGCCTCACTGTGCTTGACTTCCCCATCTATGAAATGGGAATAAAATGTCCCTACCCCACAGGGTTGCTGAGAGGATAAACCCATTAATGTTTGCGAGGTGAACACGCGGTATGGGGATAGGGGCCAGAGAAGTACCTTGAAAGAGACTAGGTCCCAAACCTGCGACTCTTTGAGCTCAATCCTTACTTTGGAACAAGTTCCATTAGCTCCATGGGCAGTCCCCTAGCTGAGATTGTTGGGATTCACCCTGTGTTAGGTATGTTCTACAATCCTGGCTTCTCTAAGGGTACGTCTACACAGCCAAAAAGAAAACTACAGCAGCAAATCTCAGTCCACTGACCTGGGCTCTGAGCCTTGTCGCTGTGGGTCTTTTCTTTGGCTGTCTAGACGTACTCATAAAGTGTAGGTAATTGATTTCAGAGCTAAAGCTGCCAGCATCGCTGCCAGCCTCTTGTGCAGACGAGCTCAGCCGTAGGAAGGGTGGGTTAACCAGGAAGCCAGGCTGCGATGACATAAGCAACATGTCTCTGGAGTCGAGATGAAGAAGCTGTCTGGGATAACATGAGCCCGAACCTTCCTCGCCAATCAAATCACTTGTGGAAGTTCAGAAACGGTTCATTTCCAGTGTGCAACCTAGGCCAGCATTGCTCGCCCCAGCATAGGAGTCTTTGTGGGAACAGTCTGGTCGCAGGAGGTGTCCAGATGGACCTTGCAGGCAGGGGAGGTTTGGCTTGGGTTCAGAAGAACCTCTGGGACTGGGTTCTGGTCTCACCTATGCTGCTGTATGCAGGAGTGACTCCGTTGAAGTCAATGGAAGTTATGTGGGGTCAGAACCACTTTCTGGAATTGGAACTTTTTGAGCTCTGCCTATACTGGAAGGCCGAAGTCCAGAGACCACAACAATGACCATTAGTGTTATCATCACAAAGTGGGCCAGGATGGGAATCTGGTTCAGAGCCGCTGAGCTTTGTGGCTGGAACCAAAACCTGAATTAATTCCCCAGCATGTAAAGCTCCCTGGCTTAGTTCCTTTGCTTTGCCTTCTGTTGTACCTTTTTTATGATCTTCCCCAGCATCCAAGCTTCCTTTGTGATAGTCTGCCAAGGAAGTGGCAGAAAGCACCAGCACGGGACATGTAAAACCTGGATTGGTCAAAAAATTAGCAAGAAGGCTTTAGAAAATAATTCCCCACCGACCCAAAGAAGGTGGATTGAATAGGCTCAATAAGGTTTGGTTGGGCTGAATTCTCTACTGGTATAAATGGGTGCAGCGCCATTGTCTTTGATACAGTTTGGCCTTTTTTCACTTGAAAAGAATTCCGCCCTGCATAACTGTCATTACTCTTCAGAAGCTTTTCAGGCCACGTCTACCTACATGTCTGTACAGTGCTTCACACAGCAGGGCTCCAGTCTGAATCGGACAGCACTTAGTCATGGGTGTCCAGTGAGAATTATCCTTTCCTATGACTGCCCTTAAGAGATTTACGTACGTACTTTGAGCCTTTCCATCCCTGCGAGCTCTCTTAGTCCTGCCCCATAAACCAAGACTAGACTGAATTAAAGGTGGGTTATTTAGTAAACACTTTTCAGAAGCACTTTTTTGATTTATGGGTGCCCCAGTCGTGCTCCAAGGAGGACTCATGCAACTTTAACTGCATTTTCTCAGCATCACACCAGCCCAATAAAAAAGAACTCGTGCACTGCACAAATTCTCACTTCCAATATAAAAAGGGTTTTATGAGACTGGAAGTCTCATTGCCTCTGTGGTGCAGAGCATATTGGCTGATACCCTGCATGACAGCCCTTCTATTCCTCTTCAATTTGTCAGACCTCAGTAGCATTTACAGCTATTTAACTATCAAATTTTATGTGCGGCTCTGAGAGAAATGTGTCTCTTAAATACTGCTATGTCTCATAAACAGCAGTCTATTAAGCCATGTCAATTGTACAACTGTTTCATGGAGCCCTCAAATGTGATTGGGTAAAACACTCGTCATTACCAGAGTGGCAAAGCACTGAATTATGTACTGAACTGAATTTCCTAAGCCAGGTCTGTATTACACATGCACCCAGAGACCACCAGCAAGACGAGACTCCTATTGTTGTACAAGAGACTTTGCATGCACATAGCAAGACAGTCCTGGCTGCAAATAGTTTACAGCCAAAGGAAGCATCATTGTCCTCACGGTACCAATGGGAAACCAAGCCCTAGAGACAAGGTCGCGCCCAGAGTCTGCGGCAAAGGCTGGAATCAAACTCAGGTCTCAGAGCCTTAACCACAACGTTCTTCTGTTCTTTAAACCTCTGGCTCTAGCTGACAACTGACTCCTTTCCTTCCTCCTCTCTCTGCTGGTCCTGAGGATGCTGGGTGCCCAATTGTGTGTTACGGCTCATTTGTGTTTCCATAGTGCGGGTGCCCTAACTGTGCCCCGGGACCTATGACCGGGTTTTTCTGGTTGCATGTGCACTCTCTCTTGTGATGGTGAGATCAGACCACTTAGGGGCAAATCACCCACAATTTCTGTGAGTTTTAGAGTCAGGCAGAGTTTCGGCATTTTTATTTTATTATCTTTTTTGCATCTTCGTTTTAATGCCTGCAATCTTTTGCTATGCCGATGGCATAAGTGGTGCTTGGAGCCTTCAGCTGGCCTCGCACACGGAGCGAATGTCACCCAGAGGGTCTCTGTGGTAGTTGTTTGCTATCTAATTGCTGGTTTGTGCCACACATCAGGAGGTCAGATGTCCCAGCACTACTGTTTCCCACATGCGGCAAACTGAGGGGCGGAAGAATGCAGAGCTGGTTGTTTTCGAATGTGAACTCACATCTGTGAAAATAAAGGCAGGGGTCAGACCGGTTTGAATAGCGGAGCCATTAGGTGCAACACATGTGGGGCCGTGTCAGGGGGCTGTTGCTTGTTTTTTCCTTCCCATACTTGGGCTGCTTGATGGCTTTAATTGAAGCAACTTTACCAGCAGAAAGAGTCACTCTCTCCCTATCTTTTAATTAATTAATCATCAGCCTGTCAAAGGTCCTTCCCCCATCTTCTCCCTCCCTGCTGAACTGTGCACACGCACAGGGCTTGCATCCTGATGTGCCTCATTTCAGTGGTTAATAATTTACCAGCATCCCAGACTGCCAGCTCAGGAAGGAGCTTCCTTATCACAGGGAGGCTGGAGTGATGGACTCCATGCCAGAGTAATGGACCAACTGTCCCTAGCTTCCTCACGGCTCCCATCACAGCACTGTAAAAGCAGCAAAGAATCCTGTGGCACCTTATAGACTAACAGAACCTTATAGACATCACAGCACTGCCACTCTGGATCATGGCCTTGATTTCCAGGGCTATGTTATCAAGAGCGCTCAGGGTCGGGTCAGCCTCTCTCAAGGCCAGAGAGTGCGGTAGCATGCCACACGCTGCACAAGTTCTCCCGGCCTGTGGGTCTTCTGTAGTGTTTTATTAGGATTGTATCTAGAGGCCTGCACCCATTGTGCTAGGTGTTGGACAGACAGACAGACAAGAAATAATCCTGCTGGGAGATGGAAGAATTGTCCAATGGTCAGGGTATTAACTTGGGATCCTAGACCCTTGGTGCGATTGTGTGACAAGTCACTTGGTCTCTCTGGGCGCATCTGCACACAGCAGCTGGCAGCTGTGACGCCCAGGCCAGGTAGACAGACAGGTGATAGCACTGCTTGAGCCAGCAGACTGCAAACAGCAGTGTGGACCTTGCTACGCTAGCAGAGGCTCGAGCTAGCCACCTCCGCTTTGCCCCAGGGAGTCAGGCAAGTGTGGACTCAGGAGGTTAGCAGGCTCGCTAAAGATGAGCTATCCCGTGTCATAGATTTGCAGACTCCAAGGACAGAAGGGACCACTGTGATCATCCTGCAGAGTGCAGGCCAGAGACCTGCTCCCAGATAATTCCTAGAGCAGAGTGTTTAGCAAAACATCCCATCTTGCTTTAAAAATTTGCCAGGGATGGAGAATCCAGCACAGCCCTTGGTAAATTGTTCTAATGGCTTATCAGTGTCACTGTTAAAAACGTGTACCTAATTTCCTGTCTGAATTTGTCTAGCTTCAGCTTCCAGCCATTAGATCGTGTCGCCTTTCTCTGCTAGACTGAACAGTCCCATATTAAATATTTTTCCCCATTTAGGGACTTACTGACTGTGATCAAGTCACCCCTTAACCTTCTCTTTGTTTAGCTGCATAGACTGAAATCCTTGTCTATCACTATAAAGCATGTTTTCTAATCCATAAGAATGACGACACTGGACCAGACCAGTGATCCAGCTAGACCAGTATCCTGTCTTCTGCCAGTGGCTGGTGCCAGATGCTTCAGAGGGAACGAACAGAACAGAGCAATTATCAAGTGATCCCTCCCCTGTCATCCAGTCCCAGTTCCTGGCAATCAGTGGTTTAGGGACCCCCAAAGGTGGGGTTGCATCCCTGACTGTCGTGGCTAATAGCCATTGCTGGACCTGTCCTCCATGAACTTATCTCGTTCTTTTTTTAACTCACTCTACTTTTGGCCTTCACAACATCCCCTGGCAACTAGTTCCACAGGTTGACTGTGCGTTGTATGAAGAAATACTTCCTTTTGTTTGTGTTAAACCTGCTGCCTGTTGATTTCACTGGGTGAGCCCTGCTTGTGTTATGTGAAGAGATAAATAATACTTCCTTATTCACCTTTCCACACCACTCATGATTTTATGCACATCTATCTCTATTCAAAACCGAACAATCCCAGTCTTTTTAATCTCTCCTCGTATGGAAGCTGTTCCGTATCACTAATCATTTTTGTTGCCCTTCTCTGTACTTTTTTAAAATTCTAGTATATCTTTTATTGAGAGGAGGCGACCACATCTGCACACAGTATTCAAGGTTTTGGGCGTATCATAGAGTTATACAGAGGCAATATGACATTTTCTGTCTTTTTATCTATCCTTTTCCTAATGTTCCTAACATTCTTTTTTGACTGCTGCTGTACATGGAGCTGATCTTTTCGGAGAACTGTTACGATGACTCCAAGATCTCTTTCTTGAGTGGTAACACCTTATTTAGACCCCATCATTTTGTGTGTATAGTTGGGGTTATGTTTGCATTTATCAATATTTAATTTCATCTGCCATTTTCTTGCCCAGTCACCCAGTTTTGTGGGATCCCTTTGTAGTTCTTCACAGTCTGCTTTGGACTTAACTACCTGGAGTAATTTTGTATTGTCTGTAGACTTTGCCACTTCACTGTTTACTCTTTTCCCAGATCATGTTGAATGTGTTGAACAGCACCAGTCCTAGTACAGACCCTTTGGGTGACCCTGCTATTTACCTCTCTCCACTGTGAAAACTGACCTTTTCTTTGCTATTTTTTAACCAGTTACTGATCCATGAGAAGACTTTTCCTCTTATCTCATGACTGTTTACTTTGCTTAAGAGTCTTGGTCTTGGGATCTTGACAAAGGCTTTCTGAAAATCCAAATACACCATATCCACTGGATCATCTTTGTTCGTATGCTTGTGACTTGCTGAGAGACTTCTAATAGATTGGAGAGAAATGATTTCCCTTTACAAAAGCCATGTTGACACTTCTTCAACATACCATGCTCATCTACATGTCTCATAATTGTGTCTTTTTATCATGCTCCTGGCTTTTCTCTGAATTGTCTCCATCTTGTCAACATCCTTCTTGAATTATGAACACCAGAATTGGACACAAGATTCCAGCAGCGATTGCACCAGTGCCAAATACAGAGATGAAGTAATGTCTCTGCTCCTACTCAAGAGTGCCTTACTTACGCATCCCAGGATTGCATTAACCCTTCTGGCCACAGCATTACATTGGGAGCTCATGCTCAGCTGATTATCCACCATAACCCCCAAATCTTTTTCAGAGTCATTTCTTGCCAGGATAGAGTGCTCCATCCTGTAAGTATAGCCTACATTCTTTGTTCCTAGATGCACATTTCCCTTTATCCATATTAAAATGCATATTGTTTGTTTGCGCCGAGATTGCTCTGTATCAGTGACCTGTCCTCTTTGTTATTTACCGCTCCTCAAATTTTTGTGTCATCTGCAAATTTGATAAGTGATGATTTTTTGATTTCTTCCAAGTCACTGATAAAAATGGCGTGGACTCAAGAACAGATCCGTGCAGGATCCCACTGGAAACACACTCTTTCAGTGATGATTCCCCGTTTACAATTAGATTTTGAGACCTATTAGCTAGCCAGCTTTTAATCCATGTAATGGGTGCCATGTTAATTTTATATCTTTCTAGTTTTTAATCAAAATGTCTTGCAGTACGAAATCATATGTCTTACAGAAGTCTAAGTACATTACATCAACACTATTACTTTTATCAACAAAACTTGTAATCGTATCAAAAAAGATTATGTCAGTTTAGTTTGACAGAATGTATTTTCCATAAACCCATGTTGGTTGGCATTAATTATATTACACTCCATTAATTCTTTATTAATCAAGTCCCATATCAGCTGCTCCATTATCTTGTCTGGGATAAATGTCAGTCTGACAGGTCTTTAATTATCTGGGTCATCCCGTTTACTCCTTTTAAATATTGGTACAATGTTAGCTTCCTTCTAGGCTTCTGTCACGTCCCTGGTGTTCCTAAATGTATTGAAAATCAACATTAATGGTCTGGTGAGCTCCTCACACAGCTCTTTTAAAACTCTTGGGTGCACATTGTCCAGACTTGCTGATTTAAAAACATCTGTCTTTAGTAGCTGCTGTGTAACATCCTCCTAAAATACTAATCTAATGTTAACAGCGTAATCATGTGATATGACTATAACATCTATTTTTCCTCAATTACAGAACAGAAATATGTATTTAACAGTTCTGCCTATTCTGCATTATTATTGATAATTTTACTATTTCCATTTTGTAATGGACCAATACCATTGTTAGATTTCTTTTTGTTCCTAATATGCTTTAAAAAATCCTCCTTGTTGTCCTTAACTCTGCTGGCCATAGATGTCTCCTTGTGTCCCTTTGCTTCTCTTATCTGTTTTCTACAGTTTGTAGATCGTGATTTATATTCATTACTACTCAGCAAAATAAAGTCTGAACACTGGGTGCTGGGAAAGTCTCTGTTAACTAACAATCTCACCTCTGCCACCATGTCATAGTTCCTTCCCCACTCTGAACTCTGGGGTACAGATGTGGGGACCTGCATGAAAGACCCCATAAGCTTATTTTTACCAGTTTAGGTTAAAAGCTTTTTCAAGGCACAAATTCCACCTTGTTTTTGAACAGTATCCTGCCACCACCAAGTGATTTAGACAAAGAATCAGGGAAAGGACCACTTGGAGTCCTATTCCCCCAAAATATTCCCCCAAGCTCTACACCCCCTTTCCTGGGGAAGGCTTGAGAATAATATCCTCACCAATTGGTACAGTGAACACAGACCAAACCCTTGGATCTTAAGAACAATGAAAAATTAATTAAGTTCTTAAAAGAAGAATTTATTTCCCCCTCCTTCCCCCCCCCCCAAAAAAAAAAAAGATAAAAGAATTATCTCTGTAGAATCAGGATGGAAGATAACTTTACAGGGTAACAAAAAGATTTAAAAGACAGAGGATTTCCCCTCCAGGCAAAACTTTAAAGTTACAAAAACAGGGATAAACCTCCTCTTAGCAAAGGGAAAATTCACAAGCCACAACAAAAGATAATTTAACACATTTTTTTACTATTACTTACTATTTTTGCAATATTAGATGCTTAGTTTAGATATGGCTTAGGGGGGTGTATTTTCCCTGCCCTGGTTCCTTGCTGACTCCAAAATAACAAAAGAACCCAAAACCTTTCCCCACAGATTTAAAAGTATCTACTTCCCTTATTGGTCCTTTTGGTCAGGTGCCAACCAGGTTATCTAAGCTTTTTAACCCTTTACAGGTAAGAAGGAATTTTATGCTACCCTTAGCTGTATGTTTATAACAGCTTCCTTTATCAGTTTTCTACCATTCCTAGCTTGTGATTTATAGTCATTACTACCAAATTCCCCTTTCTTCCATTTGTTATATATTATTCCATTTTGTTATAGTTTTCTTCACTTCCCCTTTCAACCTATATGACCTCCTCTCTGGATTGTGACTTTTTAGGCAGCTAGTAAGGTGTTCTTAAAAAATTACCAATTATCATTCAGATTTTTTCTGATTAAATTCTTCCTCCCATCTGATTTGGTTCATAATTGTTTTCAGCTTTGTGATATTGGCCCTTTTAAAACACCAGGTATACATATCACTGGTCTGGACTTTTTTCTGTTTGCCCATTTTTAATTTGATAGAGTGATGATCACTTGTACCTAAGCTACCATTAATTTTCAGTTCGGTGATCAGTTCCTTTTTATCTGTCAAGGCAAGATCTAATATAAAATTCACCCATGTTGGAGGCAACCATTTTCGTGACAGGAAATTGTCATCTATAATATGTAGTTCTTCCAAGAATGTTTTAGTACTGGCGGCTTGAGATCTCCAGTGTATGCCACTCAAACTGAAGTCCACCATGATCAGGCAAGTTTTGTTCCTACACATTATAAATAAATGCGTACGATAACATCCTGTTCCCTAGAGTAAATTATGAGGTTTGCAGCAGACACCGACTTATACCCCTCAGTCTTTGTGCCTTGTCTGTCAGGACATTGATCCATAAGCATTTGGGATCATTTTCTTCTGAGCTATCGGTGACTCGGAAACAGGTAATGCTATTTTTGACAGCGTGCTGCTTTCCCTCCCCTTTGGGCCATTTTATCCTTCCTAAATAGGTTACAGCCATTGACTTTAACATGCAAATCTTGGTAGTCATCCCACCAGCTTTCATTAATACCAACTAGATCGAATTTATGGTCATAAATGAGCAATTCCAATTCCTCTTGTTTGTTACCTAGACTGCTAGCATTGGTGCATGAAACTGGAGCTCCTGATGCTGAGCCTGGTGCCTGACCCAGAGCCATTCTTCCTGGGACACGCAGGGGGTCGTCACATCTTCCAGCTGCCCTCCTTTCACCCCAGCCCCCCGGGGGATTTCACATCACATGTGGGAAGCTGCTGATACAGCTCAGCATCAATGTAAGCAGGCACTTTGCACCAGGCTCTTCCTCCAGCCTGTGCCGGGGTTCAGCCCTTCTCAGGTGTCTTTCGTAAAACTGCTTCTCTTTGGTTCTGTCTACACTTGCAGCTAGGGGTGTCATGCCCAGCTTGCTTCGGCATCCTTGTGGTAGCTCTCACCGAGCTA
This sequence comes from Gopherus evgoodei, assembly GCF_007399415.2. NCBI lineage: Eukaryota > Metazoa > Chordata > Testudines > Testudinidae > Gopherus > Gopherus evgoodei. The sequence continues at coordinate 133,049,660 of NC_044327.1, read as the reverse complement.
GTGTGAGTAGTGCAGACTAGTTTCTCCACCTGCCCCCCCCCCCGGTACGTACTCAAAGCCACCATTAATGCTGGAAAGCCCAGGGAGGCTTTAGCGCAAGCGGAGAGTGGCGTGGACTTTCCTGCATTCTGGGAACGTTATTCAGCTGGCTTGCTGCGAATGAACTGCACTGTGATCTTCACTTGCATTGCTTGGCCTTCCCTTTCTTCTTCTTGACCTCGTCCTTGTTCTCTGCCTTCTCTTTGACCTTTGCCTTGGCCGTTTGCCTCCTTGACTTTATTTCTCTTTCCCTGTCTCTCTGCATTGGCTAGCTCGGGGTTCCTCTGAGAGGCTGGCTCACTATACCAAGCTGCTAGACCAGTGGGCCCCAACCTTTTCGTCTGGCAGGCGCCAGACGAAGGACCGCTGTGGCTGTGGAGCACCCGCTGAAATGCTGCTGAATTTCAGCAGCATTTCGGTGGCGACGCCTCTTGATGACGTCACTTGTCGACAGCAAGTGACGTCATCGAGAGGCATCACTGCCGAAATTCAGGAGTGACGCCTCTCGATGATGTCACTTGTCGATGGCAAGCATCATCATCGAGAAGCATCCCCGCCGAAATTTGGGGGCGACGCATCTCCATGACATCACTTGTTGGCGACAAGCATTGTCATCGAGAGGCATCCCTGCCGAAACACTGCTGAAATTCTGCAGCATTTCAGCAGGTGCTCTCCCAGAGGCCAGGACGCGGGCTCATTAAGATGCCCCCGTGGGCGCCATGGCGCCCATGGGCACCGGGTTGGGGACCACTGTGCTAGACCACTGACGCTGGTCAAGCGGACTTCTGCTGTGTCACCCCAACGGCCTCAGCTGCAATCGTCTGGAGTCCTCGTAGAGAGGAGTGGAGCTAGCAGGCAAGGAACTATTTGTGAGGGTCCCTCTGCTTTGGAATTCCCTCTCTGCTCCCTGGGTCCATACTAGTTTACTGACCACTAGGGTAGGTTGTGCAGCGAAAGCTCTGAAGGGACAATGCAAAGGTCTTAGATGTGGTTCCACCCTCGGGTTATTGATTGATGCTGTGGCTGTGCTAAGTGGTGGTTGGAGGTTAGAGGCACAGTCCGTTTGGTGGTGGTGTGCTTAAGAATAATCAGTGAGTCCCTCCAGCCTGGGGTAAAGCTGCTCTTCCCTCATGGAGGTGCATATAAATCTAAACAAATAAGCAGAGTTGGTCAAAAGTTTTCAGACCCGCTTGTTTTTGTCGAAAAGGGGAATGTGGGTGAAAACATTTCATCAATGTTTGGTGTTTTATTTTTCATGGGAAAAAACCACTTTTTTGTGTGGAGAGGGTGTCAAAATTGCTAATGCTTCCAGTTTGCCACTGTGCAACTTTTAATTGGGTGCATGTCGTGTCGTGTCATCAGATGGCGTTTTCCTAACTCCTTGATTGGATGAGCATGCATATTAATACTTGCAGTGTTCCTTCTGCTGCGTCTCTCATGGGGCTCTCTTGGTGGTTTGGAAAATTTTTTGAAACCATTTTCTAAGATGAAATTTTCTAAGATGAAAAAACAATATTTCCATTTTGAAAGCTTCAGAAGGAGAACATTTTTTTTATACTGTCCAGATTTTTTTGTGAAAAATCAAAAGGACAAATTTTGACCAGCTCTATAAATAAATCAAGTGTCTTAAGTGCCGCTCTGAGCCCCAAATTCCAGGCTCCCCGCTCTTCTCCAAGAGCTGTAGAAAAGAGCCTCATGCTGCTTGACTTCAGCAGCTGCAGTCTGCAAGCTGAGCAGATTTTTGTGAGGCCAGAGTGAGACCGGTATCTGTGCTAGGAGTCTCTCCTAATTGGTGCCCAGCCAGTGAGCTAAGCAGGGCTTTCATCTGCCCTGAGTCCCAGGTTCTTTTGAAGCTCTCAGTACTCATAGGTTCGCTGCTGGAGCCACTCCCGAGTTAGGGTTATTATCTCCAGTTAGCAGCTCCTCTCTGAGAGATGGCCGTGGAGGCGGGAGGTGGGGGGAATCTTCCATCCCAGAACAGACAACAGGAGTCAGAGAGGGATGTCCTCCTCACCCGCTCGTTGGCAAGCGCGGGTGCAAAGTGAGCTTCGCGATGCCGCGGTTTCTGCTGTTGGTCTAGCAGCACAGCTTGTGGGAGGGCTGATGGGGAAGATTTGCCCCGTTGTCCTGGGACAAGTAACATAGTTGAATATTTTTAACCTTTCGGCTATTTCTGTACCATTAAGGGAGCTTGTTTCCCTGTCCTATGGAGAGGGCTCCTGTCTTCCATTCCTAGGTATCCAGGCCTTCTGGCCCACAGCCCGTTTTCTTTGCCCACACTCTTCTTATTGTTTGTTTTCTGTGCCTTCCCTGCTCTTCCTGCCCTCTGAACCTTTCCTGCTCTCCTCCTCTTCCCAGACAGCCTGTGTTGGTGATCACTCCTGAGCGTGGGAGTGAGGACAGCAAACCTCCTCTCACTGCAGAGGGGTCTGGCTAAAGCTGTCTCTTCCTTTGGTCCTCCCCGCCCCCATGTCCTCCCCTCTCCCTGGTGCTTGGATCTGGCCAGGCCTGGCACTGTGCTGTGGGGAGGTGCAGGAGGGAGGCAGAGGTATAGAGAGTCCCATGTGCAATTGCACCAAAAGCCAGTGGTTTATTAGTAATAACTCAGTAGCTATACTGATAGCCAGCACTGTCTGAGTGCAGGGAGATCAACAGCTTTGGCTCTTTAAGTGCCTGATGGCTTGGCAACAGGAGAGATCTAAGAACCTGGGTGAGACCCAGTCAGACAAGTTCCATCAGAACTGGAACAAGATGGGAATGCAGTAGATGATTGAAGGAAATGCAGTGGGGCAGAGAGAGATCAAGAGGCCAGTTTTGTTCAACCTCTTTATTAATGATCTGGATGATGGGATTAATTGTACCCAGAGCCGGCTCCAGGCACCAGCGCACCAAGCAGGTGCTTGGGGCGGCCAACAGAAAGGGGCGGCACGTCCGGCTCTTTGGCAGCAATTCGGTGGCGGGTCCCTCAGTCCCTCACAGAAGGAAGGCCCTTCTGCCTAATTGCCACCAAAGAATGAAGTGGTGGCAATCGACTTTTTTTTTCCCTCACTTGGGGCGGCAAAAATGCTGGAGCCGGCCCTGATTGCATCCTCAGCAAGTTCACAGTTGACACTAAGCTGGGGAGAGAGGTAGATATGCTGGAGGATAGGGATAGGGTCCAGAGTGACCTAGGCAAATTGGAGGATTGGGCCAAAAGAAATCTGATGAGGTTCAACAAGGACAAGTGCAGAGTTCTCCACCTGGGATGGAAGAATCTCAGGCACTGCTACAGGCTGGGGACCGACTGGTTAATCAGCAGTTCTATAGAAAAGGACCTGGGGATTACAGTTGAGGAGAAGCTGGATATGAGTCAGCAGGGTGCCCTTGTTGCCAAGAAGGCTAATGGCATCTTGGGCTGCATTAGTAGGAGCATTGCCAGCAGATCAAGGGACATGATTATTCCCCTCTATTTGGCACTGGTGAGGCCACACCTGGAGTACTGTGTCCAGTTTGGGGCCCCGCACTACAGAAGGGAAGTGGACAAATTGGAGAGAGTCTAGCGGAGGGCAATGAAAATGATCAGGGGGTTGGGGCACATGACTCACAAGAAGAGGCTGAGGGAACTGGGGTTATTTACTCTGCAGAAGGGAAGAGTGAGGGGGGATTTCATAGCAACCTTCAACTACGTGAAGGGGGGTTCCAAAGAGGATGGAGCTCTGCTGTTCTCAGTCCTGGCAGATGACAGAACAAGGAGCAATGGTCTCAAGTTGCAGTGGGGGAGGTCTAGGCTGGATGTTAGGAAACACTATTTCACTAGGAAGGTGGTGAAGCACTGGAATGGGTTACCTGGGGATGTGGTGGAATCTTCATCCTTAGAGATTTTTAAGGCCTGGCTTGAGAAAGCCCTGGCTGGGATGATTTAGTTGGGGATTGGTCCTGCTTTGAGCAGGGAGTTGGGACTAGATGGCCTCCTGAAGTCCCTTCCAACGCTCATAGTGTATTATTCTATGCTTTCAGGCACTGCTCAGCCTTGCTCCTCAGCCCTCACTCGGTGAATGCTCAGATCTTGGAGGATTTCCCCTGCTTTATTATTCCTACTTTCAGTGCTGATGAAACTTTCATAGGACCAGCGTAAACAGTTCAATGAACTAATGCAAATCTGGAGCCAACCTGGGTTGTGCAGACATAGCTGAGGGCAGATTCTGGACTCTGGTTTACAGGGGAAAGGCTGAAAGTATTCAAATGTGTTTCAAAGGTTAAAAGGAGTCAGGGAAAATCTGCTGGTGAAGCATTGCGACAATTGCCTGGAAAAATTTGCTGGGCAGCAGGCAGAGGCGTTGTGTGGAGTGGTTCCCTAGGGCAGTGGTTCTCAGCTAGGGGTACGTGTACCCCTGGGGATATGCAGAGGTCTTCCAGGGGGTACATCAGCTCATCTAGATACAGTAAAAGCCGTGTTATCCGGCCCGGTACCAACCAGAAAGCTCTAGAATTGGCATTTCTGATCTTCATAGAAAGTCCAGTTTATAGTCTGGCTGGCACGGGGGTGGCAGGCTCCCTACCTGGCACCGCATGGCTCCCCAGAAGCAGCATGTCTCTGCTGCTCCTAGGCGGAGGAATGGCCACAAGGGGTTCAGAGCGCAGGAGGGGATGGAGGGCTGGGGGTTGGGGAGGAGGTGCAGGGCATGGGCTCTGAGAGGGAGTTAGGGTGCAGCCAGGCGGCTCTGTGCACTGCCTCCGCCTGCAGGTGCTACCCCCTGCAGCTCTGATTGGCCGTGGTTCCCAGCCAATGGGAGCTGTGGAGCCAGAGCTCTTGGCGGGGTGGGGACAGCGCCTAGCTGTGCTTCCAACTGGGAACGGCAGGGACAGGTCGCTGCTTGTGGGGAGCCACTCGAGGTGAGGATCCAGCACCTGAAACCCCTCCTGCATCCCCTGCCCCGAGCCCTCTCCTGCACCCAAACTCCCTCCCAGAGCCCATGCCCCGCACCCCCTCCTGCACCTAAACTCCCTCCCTCTCCCTTAACTGGAATTTTTCACTTACTGGCACCACCATTCCCCCAACATGCCAGATAACAAAGCTTTTACTGCCTTTGCCTAATTTTACAACAGGCGACATAAAAAGCACCAGCGAAGTCAGTACACACTAAAATTTCATACAGACAATGTCTTGTTTATGCTGCACTATATACCGTACACTGAAGTGTAAGAACAATATTTATATTCTAATTTGATTTCTGTTATAATTATAAGGTCAAAAAGAGAAAGTCAGCCATTTGTCAGTAATCCTCTGCTGTGACACTTTTGTATTTTGATGTCTGATTTTGTAAGCAAGTCTTTTTGAAGTAAGAGGAAACTTAAGGGTGCGCAAGACCAACCAGACTCCTGAAAGGGGTACAGTTGTCTGGACAGATGGAGAGCCACTGCCCCAGGGGATTTAACTGGGAGTAATGGGATGGAATGGAGCAAGCAGGGCTTAACCGGCTGTTGGATTGTGGGTTAATAGCCCAAGGAGAGTGGAGACAATGAGAGCTGGTGCCCACTCCCATTGTAGCTCCTTGAGAGGTGAGTGCAAGGCTCCCTTAAGCTCCTTCACAGCCTGGGCCAAGCCCTGGGGGATAGTGTGCAGGGCACTATCCAGCCCCGATGAAGGGATGAGCTAGAGGGAACCCGCTCTATCTCCCATTTATATAGGCCACTCTCAGCCAGCAGGACCAGCTCTCATTGTCTCCCCTGGGGGACTCCCCCAGGGCTCATTCTGGGGCCACCATTTTCAAGGCTCCATGTTTTCCATGTCGCATCCTGGTTGGTTAAGAACAGGGCCCATCCCAACCCAGCCTGGGGCAGAGACAGGGGTGCTCTTCGTGCCCACCTGCCCTACACGACTCCGTGGTCTCCCCTACACCTTGCTGTTCCCATCAACTGCTAATTTACCCCTGCCTCTCACTGCCGCATTGTGGGAGCAGAGGGATGGCTAAGGGAAATGCTCCAGACCATTTGTTATTGGGAGCGTGGGACGCCGTTGCCCTGTCTGACGGGAAGTGAGGTGGCAGGCGATGGTGGCTAGACCACTAAGAACCCCCCTCCCCAGTAGGATGAAGGCGGCCATTTCCAGAGGCAGGACCAGCATTGCTAAGTGCCCCTCTCTCAATGGCATTAGGAACCACAGGGCACTGGGCCCCATGGCTGAAGGCAGATGGCAGCTTCCCAGGTTGTGAGATTTTTAGAGCAAAGCCAAAACCTTTTGCCTGCTTTTGAGAAAACAGAATGGTGCCGAAATGTCCTGTGTGATCTGGGCACCCGCCGGGGATGTGGAAAACTCAGGTTTGCGTCCCTACGTTGCCTGATTCTGGGATAAAATCCTCAGCTCTGAGTGAATCTAGGTTGGCAGCATCCTAACCACCAGGCCGTGGAGCGGGGTTCCGTCTCTCTCTGCCAAAAACCCTTCCATTGATGAAGACGTCTTCAAAACCCAAAACATTTTGGCTTTGAGTGCCTGGCAGGGTGGTGGCTTATGGCGGGAAGAAGAGCTGAACAGGTTTGCGGCGAAGACGGAGCATGTTCAGAAGGGCTCTTTCTCATTCCACTACCGGGCTCCCATCCCTCTGTCACTGCAGGCTGCCTTCAGTTCTACCACTTTCCTTTGTCTCCCTGCGTTCCCCTGTCTGCCCTGTCTTAATATTACTCACCCTTCCCTAGCATACTGCGAGCCAGACCCTAAGAAAGAGAGCTGGTTATTTTATTCAGGTATAGCAGTGCACCAGGACTGAGAGCCGGGAAACCGGGATTCTCCTCTTAGCCCTGCCACTGATCTGTGTGACCTTGGGCATGTCGTTTTCCTGCTCTGTGCCTCAGTTTCCCCAGCTGTAAAAGGGGGATAATGGTTCCAACCCTCCTTTGTGAAGGGGGTTCCAAAAAGGATGGATAGAGACTGTTCTCAGTGGTGGCAGATGACAGAACAAGGGGTAACGGTCTCAAGTGGCAGTGGGGGAGGTTTAGGTTGGATATAAGGAAAAACTTTTTCACTAGGAGGGTGGTGGGATAGCTCAGTGGTTTGCATATTGGCCTGCTAAACCCAGGGTTGTGAGTTCAGTCCTTGAGAGGGCCACCTAGGGAGCTGGGGCAAAAATCAGTGAAGGCAGGGGGCTGTACTCAATGACCTTTCAAGGTCCCTTTCAGTTCTAGGAGATAGGTATATCTCCAATTATTATTAACACTGGAATGGGTTCCCTAGGGAGGTGGTGGAATCTCCTTCCTTAGAGGTTTTTAAGGTCAGGCTTGACAAAGCCCTGGCTGGGATGATTTAGTTGGGAATTGGTCCTGCTTTGAGCAGGGGGTTGGACTAGATACCTCCTGAGGTCCCTTCCAACCCTCATCTTCTATACTTGGGGTGGACGGTTTGCTATACAACGTCGTGCACTGGCAGTGCAGCCGCGTGAGCCAGCATTCGGTGCAATGGCCAAGCCACGATGGACTCCTGGAGATGTTCTCCTGGGATCACAGGCAGATATTTGCAGAACACTGGCTGTTGTTGTGGGCAGTTCCCCCTACACCTTCCCTGGTAGCACCAGGCCATCCAGTTCTGACATTAATTCTGAAAATGCATCTCCATGCTTTCCCCAGCCACAGCTCAGCGAGCCCTGATTGGGCTCTTCTTGGAGCAGCTTCATTCCTGGCGCTGGGTTCCCATAACAACCATGCCAGGCCTGACATCCTAATATTCATTCTCAGCGTATGGCAGAGGACTGATTACCTGCCCCGCCTTCCTCTTTCTCTCTCTCTTTCTCTTTTTCTCCTTCATTGGCCTGCTGCGGCATAGAATTACAGTAACTCATCAAGGGTGATGTGGCTGACTTTGATGGAATATTTCCACCCTCCTTTAATTTCACAGAAGGGCATTAGCTAAAGAATGTGCCCAGCTTTAATGGATTGTCTGACTAATACACTCTGAAAGGGTCGGGCCAGAGGGAATAGATTTCTAATGGGCCTGTCAAACTCTGAAGCGAGGCCGGAAGAAAGTGAGGGGAACAAGGGGGAGCAATGGGGAAATCTTCAAAAGTTTATAACTTGCTGCAGATCAAAACTAACCCACTCCTCTGTCCCCAGCCTCTCTATTAAAGAGAGAAGGAAGCAAGGGAGTGAGCTTTGGTTTGGTTTTAAATTGAAACCTTTCCTCTCTTCCCTGCTTGAGAAAGCATCTCGGATGCAAGGAGCTCAGGTCAGGCTGTAATGTTGCCCTTGTCACAGCCCTGCAGCATGGGAGCCTGAAGACAGAGAGGAAGTGCCAAAGGGGAAGGCAGGAAGTGATGTCATTGGGAGGGGGAAACCAGAAAGAGGCTTTCCAAATCCTGAAAGATTTTTAAACTTGCAAGTTGAAAAAAATCATCACAATTTCAGTTGTTGCAGAAATGTGAAGCAGCAGCGGTTGTAAGCTGTGCTTGGCTCTTTCCAGTACGACACCACTTTGATAGAAACAACATATTGTTCTCTGAAAAATGCTCTAGAATATATTTGTCTCCCTAGGTGAGTATATGGGGCTTGTCACTGTCGTGTGTTGAATAGGGATGTTAATTTATTGGCCTCAGATATTGCGGTGTGACTAATGCCCTGGATTATCAGTACAGAGTGGTAGAGTAGCTTTTATTTTTTTTAAGAGGAGGAAGACAGACCATGGAAAGATGATTAACAATGGCAGAAAGTCTTTAGCAGAGAGGTAGAGAAGGCAGCATTAGAAATATAACAAGGATAGGAATTGGCCCAAGGTGTTTCAGACCCAGTTCTGCCACCCTGGCCCATCGAGTTAGTAACGTAGTCTGTTAATGGTCCACCAGAGATTTGCTTTCTTCATTTTTCCTCCTCCTCCTCGAAATATATGTTTGTTTTCCGCTGGATGCAAGTGACTCTCTGCAGCTAAATGGTTACTGAAGAGCAGCAATGTAGCAGGAAGGCTGGAGTTCTGTGCATTATGTGAATGACGGCTTTCGGACCACCTCGGCTTTATGTTCCCGTGCCTAAGGATTTCATCCTAAAGACTCCTGCAGTCTCTGGGCCAGTTATACCGCATTCGTCGTAACCCCTCTCTTTAGAAACTTCCCTGTGAGGTGCAAGCATTTTGCATCATATATCATGTAGAGAAGGAAACATACTGCAATTTCGTTCATGTCGTACTCCCCATCGTGACCTGGGCCAGGGAAGCTAATAATCCAACCAGTGGATCAAATTCGGTGATTTTGGACACCTGAAGCATGTTGCGCATATGCTAAGAAGAAGAGAGTTGAATCTAATTTTCTCCTGGGGGATGTTGCCTCAGATCCTACCACAGCAGGTCTTGATGCCTGGAGCGGGGCCAGGGCTTGAGCGGCATTACATCCCATAGTAGTGTAGGGGCTTGGTTTGCTTTGGGAGCCCGCCATACTTTCAGATAGAGGAATTAGACCCAGTAGGTTGGTGCATTTTCTTGCAGTGGTCTGTGATGGGATGTTAGATGGGGTGGGATCTGAGTTACTACAGAGAATTCTTCCCTGGGTGCTGGCTGGTGAGTTTTGCCAACATGCTCAGGGTTTAACTGATCGCCATATCTGGGGTCGGGAAGGAATTTTCCTCCAGGGCAGATTGGCAGAGGCCCTGGAGATTTTTTGCCTTCCTCTGCAGCATGGGGAACAGATCACTTGCTGGAGATTCTCTGCAGCTTGAGGTCTTCAAACCACAATTTGAAGACTTCAGTAACTCAGACATAGGTTAGGGGTCTGTTACAGGAGTGGGTGGGTGAGATTCTGTGGTCTGCATTGTGCAGGAGGTCAGACTAGATGATCATAATGGTCCCTTCTGACCTTAAAGTCTGAGTCTATGAATCTATAAGGAAAGGGTGAAAGAACTAAACACAGTCCTGGCCCTTTAAAATTCCTCCTTTAGTGCTAGAAAGAAGTGTCTCTCTTTATAGAGGAGCCTGATGTTGTTTAATGGAATTCACCCTGCAGGAGAGTTGGAAACGTAAAGGGCCAGGACTGCACGGATAGCTTAATTTGAGTGGGGAAGGGATGAACACTCTGGAACTGTGGTGCATGGAGGGTGTAGACTGTTGAGGGGCATTATTGCTGAGATGAAAGTGAGCAAAGGAAGGTTTAAGATGAGTATCAGGATGGTGAAGTCTGACAGCTGGTGAAAGACACTTCCCAGGAAAGCTGCTGCTATCACTGGGAGGGGGAGGAGATTACCCACAACGCGGTAGATGCTGTCTACGCCCGCATGAAGACCAACTCTGGCCCCAAGATCTTACAGTACAAGAAGACAATCAGTGTAAGGGGGGAGGAGGGATAGTGCCTGTACATTTAAATATATTTGTATTTTATATTGAGTTTTAATTTTATAATTTTTAATTTATAAATTTTATAAATTTATAAGTTTAATTTTATATTGAGTTTTAATTTTTAATTAACTATATTCACCTATCTGCGTCTTAACCTCTCCGTGACTAGACACCTTGGAGGAGAGGGCCATTTCCCGGTAGAGATCAGTGCCAAAGGTGTTGCAGGCCCATGGGTCAGTGTGGGAGAAGGAGCAAAGATGGTTGCAGGTCAAGTCCCTGGAAGGGCGACAGGTCGTTAGCAGAACAGTCAGGTTTTGGGCCAGTACAATGAAAGGCGAGTGGATAAGTAGGGAGGGGCAGATCGTCCAAGGGCCTTGAAGGTGAGGACAAGGAGCAGGAATATGATGCGTTGGGAAAGGCGGAGGGAGAGGCACTGACGCGTTCGAAGCAGTGAGGCCAGGGAGATGATCCGACTGTTATTACCTGGTATTACTGTAGCGCCTAAGATCCCTTATCCTGGAGCAGGACCCTATCGTGTTAGGTGTTGTACAAACAGAACTAAAAGACAGTCTCTGCCCCAAAGAGGTTCCAGTCTAAGACAAAAGGCAAGAGATGGATACAGGCAGACCAACGGGAGAGTACAAGGAAACCATGGGACAATTTTGGTTGTTTTTCATATGGACTGGAGGTGAAAGGCTGTGGGGGAGACCAAATGACAGGCTGCTGGCTGGCCTGACTGACAGAGAAGGTGGAATGACTGAGGACATGGGGAGTAAGAAGGGTTTGGGAGGAGAGAGAAGCGTTGGGTGCCGGCACCTTGGCCTTAGCACCTGGAGTGCACCGGGCACTTTGTACAACAGCTGCAGAGATACTGGCCCAGGCCCAGAGAGCTCACAGCCGAAGGTGGAAGCGAGTGAGAGTAACTCCCGGTGGGGACGGGCTGACTGACTCCTGATGGGGACGGGGTCAGGCTGAGGCGGGACAAGGCTGACAGCAGTGAGATCGTGCAGCTACTCAGCGGTTTGGGTCTCCCTTCTCCTAGACGACGTGGCAGGGATGGGTTTCTGGGAGCAGTTTGTATGCCGACTGGAGGGGCGGTGAATGAGGATGGGGATGCCTGATCTAATGGTGGAGCACAAGAATGGGACCGTGTGGTTTGAGCATCATGCTAGCCCTAGAGATACCTGCTTCAATTCCTAGCTCTGCCACCGGCTCTGTGTACGGCCTTGGGCAAGTTGCTTAGGCCTTGCTTTAAACTGAGAATGGGTGTCTGCCTAGAAGGTGCTCCAGTGCGGGAATCCCTACGGCCTGGAATGTATGGAGTCAGTGGTCTCTTGTAGGCTCTGACTCTCTGAGATGGACCTTAGGAAGATTTAGGTTCCCACTCCAGAACTGGGGAGTCTTCTAAGAGAGGGTGAGTTTTGGTTTGGGTGATGTTTCCACTGAAGAGCACACTGGGGAAAAGCAAATATTGACACACTGTTTCTGGGAAGGGGGTGGCGTTGTTTGCCTGGGCTAATATGTCCAATTACAGAGTAAAGAGTAAGTTCTCACTCCCTCCTGCTGTTCCACAGCCAAATCAATTGACAGTCGCTCCTGTCTCCAGGAACCAGGGGCTCTGGGTATCAGAGTCCCCTGACTTAGAAGGGGAAGCACCAGCTTTGATTTGAGCAGCCAGCCAGAGACACCTCCACCCTGAACGTTTTTTGAGGTGGGGAGCGTTGGGAAGATGATCAATCAGGGTGGTAGGGGAAGGGGCGGATCTGGGAGAGGAAGCCAGGAGGCCTGACTAGACTCAGTGGCCAGTCTGGGATATGGTCCAGGGTGCTTGGGGTCAGGGGTAGGGAGCTTTGGACCTGCACAGCTCAGACCATAAGTCTTGCCGGTCCTTTGTTTCACTAGCATTGTAGGTCACAGGCCATTTGTCCCGGTGTTTGGAGGAGACGTAGCGAAGCCTGAATCCTGCCGCGCGCCCCCGCCGCCTGCCCTGCAGAGTGAGTGACGGTGCTTGGTTTGTTCCAGAACCATGCACAGCCCAGAGCTCTAACCACACAGCAGCCAGCCCCGCATGCTCTCCCCTGCCCATCTGCCGTGGCGCAGAGAGCAGCAACCGCTCGCCCTACCCCCAGCTCGGTCAAACTGCGTCGCTTGTTCTAGCACGGCGTCTTCATCGCCTTTTCGTACCGGGGCCTCTCGTTCAGCCTTTGCCCACACCGGTGGCGCCTCGCGATCCTTTGCGGCGATTCTGTCAGACCAGGCGCAGTGGGACCGGGGGCATGGAGTCCAGGGGGAGGTCCCTGCTCTTGCAAGGTGGGGAGGGCTCAAGACAGAGAATGGGTGTGGAAGCGAGATTGGAAACTGTGGGGGACCCATGCAGGAGTCATCACGAACCCCGGCTTGTCCCCCTCTCTGTGCTCTGGGTGATGGGACTCTCTCCACCCCACTGCACAGAGGCACTGGAAGGGGGCGTGGAGCTCTCAGACATGCCTCCACCTCCACCCCACACCTTGGCTGCTGCTCCGTATACGAACCGTCCTGGTCAGACTCAGCCTGGTGCCCAGGGTGCAGGCATCTAAGTCATTGTCCCAGCTGGCTGGGCGCTCTTCTTATCAGAGAGGCCCTGGGCGGTGCGATGCCCCTTGGCATCCTCTAGCAAGGATCCCTTCCGGGCAGAGTGATGCGCTGCCCTGGAATGTGGAGAGGGAGCCTGCCCTGCGGGGGTACCTGCTGTGGGGATGAGCACCAACCGTTATACTCCAGGGAGGTCAACACAGCAGCTTTCACCTGCAATCAGTTCCCCGGGGAGAGACCCGGCGGGGATGGAGATCAGTACAGACCCTGCTCTCCTGCTTTTCCAGCAGTGCCAGGGAGCCTGCTGACCCTTCCCCAGTATGGCCCATGGGGCCCTCTCGGGAACCTTGGGCCTGACAACCTTGGGCCTTGACTGCCCATCAACTCTGGCACATCAACAGACCATCCACTGCAGCCCAATCGCTACCCCTTCCTTGTTCAGCTCTGATAAATGTAGGGTCAGCAGGCCAGATCCTCAGCTGGTATAAATCCCCCAGAGATTCATTGGCTTCAGTAGAGCTCTGCCAATCTGCACCAACTGGGGACGCCAGGATCCCCCTTCCCATCCAAGAGGTGTTCAGAGGCAGGGATGCGGAGGGGCGAACAGGCAGGCTTGGGAGGAAGAGCCTGCTCCCCCCAAAACACGCACACATAACACACACACTGTGGTGGGTAGGGACAGAGGGGACAATCTAATCAACTGTATCTTGGGATCAGTGTTTCTTAGCTCGTTGTGCCAATTGACAGCTCTCTTAACACCTTGACAGCGGTGCCCATCAGAGCCCCTGCCGACTGTACGTGGGTGTACGGCTGGAACACACCCTCCCCCACCTTTCCTGCCCAGCCTGGAGAACACCTCCCCCATGCACCTCCATGGAGAATATAGTGGTCGCAATAACAATTTGCACAGATGCAGGCACTTTCGGCTGTGGAGCTCAGCTGACAAAGGCTCATGATGCCCCTCGGAAGCGGCGGGGGGTGGGAGGGCATTACTATCTCTACTTGACAGAGGCAAAAACTAAGGCACAATGAGATGAAATGATGCCCATGCAGCAAGCTGCAGAAGAAGCAAGCCTAGAACTCCCCTCTACAATCCCCTGTTCTAAGTGGTGGCCCCACACGCGTGTCTAGATTGTGTCCGGAGATAACGGGTGCTGCCTGAGAACTGTGCAAAGCACATGTTGCACCAAGTAATCTCCTGGTTCATAAACTTCAATAAATAGGTTTTAAAATCTGGGTGATTTCTCTTCCTCCATTTTATTACCTCAGCCTGCCAGCAGACACCTCTAGAGGCAGCAAAAACAGATTAGCTAATGTTTATAATTAGCCATGGAAAATACCTCCCGGTATTAGGTCACAACCTTACGGCCAGTGCGCCCTGCAGCTTGTGCCCCAGGGCTCTCTCTAGCATCCAGGTTTAAATAACAGCAGCAGGGCCTCCATGAACCCTCTAATAGACCTGTCTGTAACAATCACCCTACGTTCCCTTTGTTGCATCCGCTAATTTCTAGCTGTGCCCCCGCGGACGAGCTTAAAGAACAGCCCTCTCTCTGCGGTGTGCTTTTAATGGAATAGTTGAATGAACGGTGGTACAAACACAGCTAGACACAGTCCCTGCAGTCTGAAAAATAAAAGCCCACGCTCCAGCTACAGTCTGCATTTCCGTCTCCTCCCAGCAGCCCTGACTTGTCTGGTGCTTTGACAGGTGTATATGTTACGGGCCAATCTCAGCCCTGGTGCAAATTCACTAAAGCTACGCCAGGAGGAACTTGGTCTCACGTTTGTACTTCTGCCCTCTCATGTGATGTGGTGGGCTCACGATTTTAACTTGTAAAGCTGCTCCTTGTTTTAGCTGATCTGGGAAGGGAAACCGGGCTAGAATACTCTGCTCCTTGGGCTCACAGTTCAGACACCAACAGCCAGCAGACAAGCGTGCAGTGCCCTGGGTGTCTGTTGCTGAACAGCCCTGGCTAAGCACTCTGACCCCAGAAGCCTGCCTACAACTTAACCACCAGCCTTGCTTCCTAGTTGCTGGGGGACCCCAACACACAGCCTGTTTCGAATTGTCCCAGATGGTGTGCCTTGAAGTGTCCAGCCCTCTCCTGGAACATTTCGATAATGAATAAGGTTCGTTGCTCCTTTAAAGAGACGAAAGCCTGGCTTCTTATTTTAATCGACATGGAGGATCACTTCAGTTCAAACACAGCCCTAGGTTGGTTTAGATTGAAAGTAAAACAAGTGTATTTAATCAAAAAGAGAGTGGTGGTAAGTGAGTTCCAGTACAAGGGATAAAGACAAATGTGGTTACAAACGAATACAAGTAAAATATGCTGCTTTGGCTCAGACTGAACAAGTTACAGTCTGGGTTCAAGGTAGATTCATTGCCAATCTTTTTTCTTCTCAGCCATGGCTGACTTCTCTCGGTCAGGACCTTCCAGAAAAGTACAAGATGATGGTTTCCCTTCTTTTCCTAGACAAAAGATCTTTGCGTAAGCAGGTTTCTCACCTATGTTCAGTTCCCAGAGACTTCAACTCCTTGGGCTGACGGACCCGCCTTTCTCACCTTGTGTCTGCCCAGTGATGGATTCCAAAATGGCTTCTTCTTTTGCCTTATATCTTCCCAAAGTCACTGTTTTGTCCCCAGACTCAGGATATTCTCATGCCGTTCTTCTCTTCCTGTTGACTCCCCCCCCCCCGATTTCTAGGTAAATGGGGCTTCCACTGGTTTTGGTCACGCTTTGGTTATTTTCACTGAAGACATGTAGCTAGCTCCCTTCCCTCTAGCCAAACACTGTTTCTCCCTTTGGTCACAGATTGTAAAGCGTAGCATCGGTGGCTATTCATAATCCGTAATATAGTGTTAATACAAACATTTTACAATGATATTAATCACCACTGTGTCATTAGCTTTCATAAATGACCTTACTTGATACACTTTGATAATGCAGCAACATTGTACACAATCAGTTCATCAATTGCTTATCATTTGGAGTTCAGACTCCCTGTCTTTATAGACCAGTGACATTTTGAAATGTATTCTGAGCTGGAGTCCCTTTTCCACTCCTGGGAAGAGACACTATGCGATCTGGGGAGGATATGGTGGGGAGGGATAGTGGTTTAAGCATTAGCCTGCTAAACCCAGGGTTGTGAGGTCAATCCTTGAGGGGGCCATTTAGGGATCTGGGGCAAAAATCTGTCTGAGGATTGGTTCTGCTTTGAGCAGGGGGTTGGACTAAATACCTCCTGACGTCCCTTCCAACCCTGATATTCTATGACTTCATGCCAGTTCCTCCCCCACTGCTGATAGTTGAGTCATTATCTCATCCCTTTTTTGGCTTGATGACTTTGTTTACCTTTTATGTAAATGTGCCTTAATTGTCTCTGCTTGATGACCAGGCTGGTCAGCCAAACAAATTACATGTTCCTTTGCCTAGGGCAGAAAGGGCTTCTGCATTGCTTGCCAAACATGTTTGAAAAACCTAATTCTATCAGGCATCTGTAAGTTTTGACACACCCCATACATACTTCATGCAAGAGTATTAGTTATCAGTGAGTTGTTGGTTTTCCAGTGATCTCGTCCATGCCACCTTTCGGGTGTATATCATGCCATCAGTATCTCATGTGGAGTGCGTATGTCAGGCCTGATAAGAGTTGCAGACCCTGAGGAGTGACTCACAAATGGGTTACAGTATTACAGCACGCATTGCCAGGAGTAGTTGCTCTATGTGAATGGGGTGCCCAAAGCTGGATGCACTCTCTGGCCAACCTCCGCTCCTAAGGCAAGGTTCCCAGCATGTTCTCTTCCATATTTAGCACACCGCTTTGACAGTTGTCTCTTCTTAGTAGGAAGGGCAGGAGACAGCCTGCCTGGGAGCAATGAGACCGGCAGACAATTGCAATACAACATCTGGATAGTAGCAGCTATCGCCTCCAGCCCTATCACTTTGAGCTGTGGTCTAGAGAGATCTCATAAGCCAAGTAGGGCTGAGCTGGGCCACCGGGAGATTTCCATGGCAAACTCAGGCACTGCAGAAAGTGCGGTTGGTGTCTCAGCTGGCAATGTCGTTCTCCCTGCATCTGGTGTCATGAAGGAATGTGCTGTCTTTTCTATGAGAAGCAGGGTGGATGTGTTGACTATTTCTGGCCATTAAAGATCCCACAGCACTTTTCATAGGAGCAGGTTTGCCTGAATTCTGCTTCTGCCTGAATTCCCCTCCAGTTTCAATTGGACGCACAATCCTTCTTCATTTTCTGCCCTCTGATGCTGAGTAGCATTGCTATAAAACAGCAGCTATGTTTCATCCCTGAGGTGAACACAACGGTTATTGCAGCAATCGCAGTATACTGTACATAAAGTGCCTTTGATTTCTTCGGGGTAAGGGCACCACAGAAATATAAGGTGATCTATTGTTATTATTCACTAGAATGTGGATGTCAGATGACTTAAACAATCTGTGACAAAGCATTTCTGCTCACTGCAACAGCTGGCACTAGGCAAAAATCCAATACCGTACCTACCTTCCTTACTGCACCCAATCAACCATGAGAAGTGAAAAAAAAGAGCTGCTCTATTTGACTTGACACTGGGAAAGAAATCAGCCGCTAGGCTTGGGAACAGCAAACGTTTCTTCCCTTCCCACTGGGGCTGGAACAATGATTTATCATCACCATGTTTCTCCAGTATTGATTTTTTTGGGGGGCTTACTTAAAAAGCCAAACTTCAAGAACACAAGAATGTCCATTCTGGGTATGACCAGTGGTGCACCTATCTCAGTATCCTGTCTCCTGATAGCAGCCAGTACCAGATGATTCAGAGGGAATGAACTGAACAGGACAATTATCGAATGCCCCATCCCGTTATCTAGTCCCAGCTTCTGGCAGTTAGAGATTTAGGGACACCCCAGAGCATGGGTTTGCACTTCTGCCCATTTTGGCTAATAGCCATTGATGGATCTATCCTCCAGGAACTGATCTAATTCTTTTTTGAACCCAGTTATAGTTTTGCTCTTCACAACATCCCCTTGCAACGAGTGCCACAGGCTGACTGTGCTTTGTGTGAAGAAATACTTCCTTTTATTTGTTTTAAACCTGCTGCCTATTCATTTCATTGGGTGTCCCCTGGTTCTTGAGTTATGTGATGGGGTAAATAACACTTCCCTATTTACTTTCTCCACACGATTCATGACTTTATAGACCTCAATCATATCCCTCCTTTGTTGTCTCATTTCTCAGCTGAAGAATCACAATCTTCTAAGGGCTGGTCTACACTATGGGGGAAAATCGATCTCAGATACGCAACTTCAGCTACGTTATTCACGTAGCTGAAGTCGAAGTATCTAAGATCGAATTACTCACCAACCTCACAGTGCGGGATCAATGTCCGTGCTCCCCATGTCGACTCCGCAACTCTGTTCAGGTTGGTGGAGTTCCGGAATCAATATAAGCGCGTTCAGGGATTGATATATCAAGTCTAGATGAGACGCAATATATCGATCCCCGAACAATCGATTGCTACCCGCCGATATGGCAGGTAGTGAAGACGTAGCCAAAATCTCTCCTTGTATGGAAGCTGTTTCATACCCCTAATCATTTTTGTTGCCCTTCTCTGTACCATTTTCAAGTCTAATATATCTTTTTTGAGATGAGGTGACCTTAACTCTACTTATTTAAGATGTGGGCATACCAGGGATTTATACAGTAGCATTCTGATATTTACTATCTTATTATCTATCCTTTTCCTAATAGTTCCTAACATTGTTTGCTTTTTTTTTTGACTGCCGCTGCACATTGAGCGGTTATGTCCAGAGAACTATCCACAAGGAGTCCAAGATCTTCCTTGAGTGGTAACAGCTAATTTAGACCCCATCATTTTATATGTATAGTTGGGATTATGTTTTCCAATGTGCATTACTTTGCATTTATCAACACTGAATTTCATCTGCCATTTTGGTGCCCAGTCACGTTTTTAGTTAGATCCATTTGTAACTTTTCAGAATCAGCTTTGGTTTTAGATATCTTGAGTAATTTTGTATCCTCTGCAAATTTTGCCACCTCGCTGTTCATCCCCTTTTCTACATCATTTGTGAATATGTTGAACAGCACAAGTCCTAGTACAGATCCTTGGGGGCCCCTGCTATTTACCTGTCTGTCTTGTGAAAATTGAGTATTTATTCCTAGCCTTTGTTTCCTGTCTTTTGAGGATCCTTGTATCCTTCAGTTGTGGATCCCTCTTATCCCATGCAGCTTACTTTGTTTAAAGAGCCTTTGGTGTGGGACCTTGTCAAAGGCTTTCTGAAAATCTAAGTACACTATATTTGCTGGATCACTCTTTTTGACCCCTCAAAGAAAATTCTAGTAGATTGGTGAGGCATGATTTCCTTTTACAAAAGCAGTGTTGACTCTTCCCGAACAAATCATGTTGATCTCTGCGTCTGATAATTCTGTTCTTTGCTATAGTTTCAACCAGTTTGTCCGGTACTGAAGTTAGGCTTACCAGCCTGAAATTGCCAGATTTGCCTCTGGAGCCTTTTTTTAAAGGTTGCATTGTGTTAGTTATTCACCAGTCATCAGGTACAGAGGCTAATTTAAGCGATAGGTTACATACCACAGTTGTTAGTTCTGCAATTTCATAACTGAGTTCCTTCAGAACTCTTGGGTGAATGTCATCTGGTCCTAGTGACTTATTACTGTTTAATTTATCAGTTTATTCCAAACCTCCTCTAATGCCACCTCAATCTGCGACAGCTCCTCAGACCTATCACCTATAAAGAATGGCTCAGGTGTGGGCATCTCCCTCACATTCTCCGCAGTGAAGACTGATGCAAAGAATTCATATAGTTTCTGTGCAACAGCCTTGCTTTCCATGAGTGCCTCTTTAGCACCTCGATCGTTCAGTGACCCCACTGCTTCTGCTTCTGATGTACTTTTTAAAACATTGCTGACGTGTATGTATCTTTAGCTAATTGCTCTTCCAATTCTTTCTTGGCTTACCTTATGATACGTCTATACTTGGCTTGGCAGAGTTTATGCTCCTTTCTATTTTCTAGGTTTGATATTAGGAACCACTGTTTCACTAGGAGGGTGGTGAAGCACTGGAATGGGTTACCTAGGGAGGTGGTGAATCTCCTTCCTTAGAGGTTTTTTAGGCCCGGCTTGACAAAACCCTGGCTGGGATAATTTGGTTGGTGTTGGTCCCAGGGCCAGTGCTACCATTAAGGCGAACTAGGCAGTTGCCTAGAGCGCCAAGATTTGGGGGCACTAAAAAGCATTGCTCCCAATTTTTTTTTTTTACAGCGTTCCTCCCTGAGTGCACTGTTACTGCTCCACTTCTCCCTCCTTCCAGGCTTGCAGCACCAACCAGCTGTTTGGCGCAGCAAGCCAGGGAGGGGAGGAGAATTAGAGCGGGGACAGTGTGCTCGGGGAGGAGGCGGAGCAGAGGTGAGCTGGGGTGGGGAGGTGCCATATGGCTCCCCGGGGGAGGAGCTGCTGCGGAGGGGAGGGGCACTGCTGTGGGGGGGAGGGTGCCTCAGGGCAAAGGGGGGTGCGGGGAGCTGCTGCAGGGCTGGGGTGGTCAAGGTGGAAGTTTCGCCTAGGGCGTGAAACTTCCTTGCACCGGCCCTTGTTGGTCCTGCTTTGAGAAGGGGTTGGACTAGATGACCTCCTGAGGTCCCTTCCAACCCTGATATTCTATGATTCGATGATTCTATGAATGGGGGTTGTACTGTTGGGTACATTGGGAGCAGAAGCCAGTCTCTGAGCTGCAGCACTCCCTACAATTCCAGTACAGAGCAGATCTTCTTTCCAGCGTATATCACTCCTGGCCATGTTCCAGTCCTGAGCCCCTCCCCACCACACACACACACACACACACACACCTCTAGCCATGCCTGTCCTGCCCCACCAACCCCTGCTCTTCCAGACCTGCAGCCTTGCCGTGGTGTTCCCATCTTGGATTCCCCCACACCCAGCTCTGCTGGTGCACCTCAATCCTGCAACCCCACCCTGCTATTTCAGCCCGGGAATGTCCCTTGAGCAAGCTGGGTTTGTGATCTAAGCAAAATCACGTTACCATCAGGCTAAGTTCTGCCAGGCTATTACCTTGAACCCTAAAGCGGATTGAAACCCAGCTGGGCTGAGACGTGCAAAACCAACACTTACGTAGGCTGGAATTGTCAACGGTTGCCCTTTGTTTGTGGTGCCTGGTGCCTGGCGTTGGATGGGTTCAAGGGGTGACCCCGGAGGCCTGCTTTGCCAGGGTGCAGAGCGCTCCCAGCGGCGGTGAGTTGAAAAACACTGCATGAAATGCCATCCATGTTGTGACAGTGTACCCCATAATGCTTTATGGGTTGGGGGTGCTCATAAATGTATGTATGCTATAACTGGAATAGGGTTTTGCTACATGTAAAGGCTATGATCTACTGGTTATGTTCATCCTAATTGTATGCAGGCACCATTTGTGTGTTCAGAGTTATGAACATTGGCTGTATAATTGCTTGATTTCAAGTAGCCCTTTTGGTCACTTCCTGGGAAAGGAATGTGCAAATTAAGTGCCCAATCCAGACGCACTTAACAGACAAAAGAGCGTGGAAGACTCCAATCCACATTAGAAGTCTACCTGAGGACATTCAAGGTAGCATGTGGGTAATGACTGCTGCCTGCAGGTCCTGAGTCGTGCATGGACATGTGTCTTGCCCATGTGATTCCAAATCTCCATTTTTTGACTGGATTATACACAGGGTGAGGAGGTGGTCTCCACCCACAAGAGAAAGTCTATTTAAACCCCTGGGAGACCCCTCCATTTGGTCTTCAGCTGGCTAAAGAAGGAGCCTCTCCACCACCCCAGGGTACTTAAAGGAAACTGAAACAAGGAACAGTAACCACAGGGGGTGTGAGTGATTGCTGGACCCGGGCTAAAAGGAGATTAGCCTGTCAAAGGGAACATTCTGGAACTGGTGAGGATCTTATCTGTATTCAGTTTGATTAGACATAGATTTGCGCATTTTATTTTATTTTGCTTGGTGACTTACTTTGTTCTGTCTGTTGCTACTTGGAACCACTTAAATCCTACTTTCTGTATTTAATAAAATCACTTTTTACTTATTAGTTACCTCAGAGTATGTATTAATACCTGCGGGAGCAAACAGCTGTGCATATCTCTCTATCAGTGTTATAGAGGGCGAACAATTTATGAGATTACCCTGCATAAGCTTTCTACAGGGTAAAACGGATTTATTTGGGTTTAGACCCCATTGGGAGTTGGGCATCTGGGTGCTGAAGACAAGGACACTTCTGTGAGCTGTTGTCAGGTAAACCTGCAGCTTTGGGGCAGGTAATTCAGACTCTGGGTCTTTGCTGAAGTAGACAAGAATGTCTGGCTCAGCAAGACAGGGTGCTGGAGTCCTAAGCTGGCAGGGAAAACAGGGATAGAAGTAGTCTTGGCACATCAGTTGGCAGCTCCCAAGGGGGTTTCTGTGATCCAACCCGTCACACATGTTTTTCCCCGTTAGTGAACATTTTAATTGAAATGTGAGAAAGTTTCCAGCGTCTCTAGTCTCAGGACTGGTTGGGGGCCAATGGGAAATGGAAGGGCTTAGCACCACGCAGGGTCAGCAGCCAAAGCTGCCCTTATTCCTGTGCTGTGCTTTTTTTGTCTAACTTTCCTCTCAACTGGCTGAAGAATAAAGCTTATGCTTCTGAGAAAACCAGTGCCGAGTGGCTCCGAGAAATAGACTCTGTAAGGAGACAGAACAGCATTTCAGGGCTTTCTGTTGCGATCCCACCTTTCTGTTTTCGACTGAACCATGTTTTGTTATTGTTCAGCATTATTATTATTATTATTCCTGGCCTTGAATGGACTCCTCGTTAGCAATCCTAGGATAGAGGAATCTGGAGCCCTGCTCTCACGTTAGGTACATAAGAGCTATAGCGCCCCTCTCAGACGCAAATTTTATGTAACCATCCCACTCTTCCCTGCAACTCGTTCCCTGATGTGGAGCACTAATACCCCCTAACAAACATGCTAATTTAAGAGCTGTTAAAGCTGGGGCCAGCGCGAGGTCACAGTCCACACAAACAGATGGTGTTTTGTCCTCGATAATTAAATTTTCCTGTATTTTGGGGCGAGAGACTTTTTGCCTTTGATTTCAGCCCAGCTGCTCCCAGCCCACTCCATTCTCCTCGTTTTTCTCTCCTCCTCCTCCTAAACAAATACCAGCTTAATGGCTGTGTCGGGATTCAGAGGTGGGGGGCTAGGGTTAGGGAAAGGGTGCAGAGCCTTGTACGTGGGTCCTGGCTCCTTTCAGGCTGCTGCCTGTAAAAGTGAAAGTGGGTTTAAAAAAAACCAAACCCTCGCTCCAAATCCCAAAGCATGTTCACGGCCAACGTTGGATGCCTCGCTAAGGAGTGACTTCAGAATCCAGGGGTCACGGAAGATGCACAGATTGAAAGCAAAGCCAGATCTCTTCCAGGTGAGCTCAAATCAGCTCTGTATGTGTCAGCTCTGCCTGGGCCAAGTGCATCTCTGATGTGCTCACCAGCTGTTCCCTGGGCTTTCTCAAAGCAAAGCTCTGATCTGCTGCTGCGCCTGCTTCAGCCGGACTCCGAAGGAAGCCACCTCCCTTTGCCCTGTGCCTGTAACCTCTGAAGACCCTGAAGAAACACTGCATACCCTGGAGGTGGGGGGAAGCGCATGGAGCACTTTTATGACTGTGGAGCTGATGCACTGCGCTGGTCAGGGACAGAGGGCAGGCCGGGTCAGCAGCAGTAGGCAGCCCCAGTCTGCTGTATGCAGCAGTCCTTGCTGCAACAAATCCAGAGTTATTAGCTGAGCAGGGAGGATGTCCAGAGGCGGAGGGGTGGGGGTGCCGGGGCTTGGAGCTGAGTTATGGAGGTCCTACTGTAAGCTGAGGTGGTGTTGAGGGAAAGACAGTTGCCAGAAGGCGCCTGTGCTTGATGCATGGGAGAAGAGGGGGGGAGCAGAGGGGAGGATTAACTTCCTCCCTCATGTCCCCAGGAAAGTTTTCAAAGAGTGACTTTGTTCTGGCACCCAGAGAGGGCAGATCCCCAACTCCCCTCCAGAGCTGGCCTCCTAGCCATGCCATCCTGGTGGATTAAGAGGCCTGGCCCCACAGGGCCACTGATTCTTTGGGAAACGTAAAGGAGAACAAAGGTCAGGACAGCCACCTCCCACGCTCTGCTGGCTGGCTCTCTTCCCTCCTCTCCACGCCATGCAGCAGCTAGTGGGTCTGTTGGTGAAATGCATTCGCTGCTGCTGCCATCTTTAATGTAGGCCTCACCTATTGACAGCAAGGATGACTCAGTATTTAGGCTGCTAACCTAGAGTGTGGGAGCCCTAGTTTCAGTTTTCTGCTCTGCCACCGACACCCTGTGTGACCTTGGCCAAGTCACTTAGTCGCTTGGTGCCTCAGCTTCCCCATCTGTACAATGGGGATAACAGCCCTGCCCTACCTCACAGGGGTACTAGGAGGAGCAATGTGTTAATGATTGTGAGGCCCTCAGATGTAAATCACTGGATTTTTAAGGGGTTTTCAATTATTATTTTTTAAAAGCAAATTCAGCAGGGGCAGAAAGGGGCCAGATCGAGAGCCTGAGTCTCCCAGGCAGGGGACAGCTCCGGATCTCCACCCCTGCTGAGTGGCAGAGCGTGCTGCCCAGTACCGCTGTGCCCCTGAGGCAGGGCACAGGGGTTAGTGTAAGCCTTTTGTCATCAACCAAGGGGGCTCGCTGGGCTGAGCCCCACTCCTGTGGGGCCAGAGAGGAGCCGATGGGCAGAGTCTTTGGGCCAAGCAAGAGGAATCCAGGATTTCGTAAGCAGTGGGATCAGCCCAGACACTGTAGGGACGCTGCCTCCCCCAGTGCGTCCCCTGCAGCTGTGATCTGAGCCAGGAGGAGTGTGAGCTGCTACTTTCCCGTCTCTGCTGCAGCAGCTGGGCAGCTTGGACTCTCCTGCTTTACACCCACTTAGAGACCTTGGAGACCGACGCCTCCTGCAGAACAGGGGCCAATTAACCTGCCCCATCAGGGTGTCTTCCCCAGCCCCAGGGAGCCCAGTCCTTGTCATGAGAAGGGAGTTGGCTCTCTTGGACCGACTCTGACCTATTCGCTGCAGAGGCTGCCAGTTGGGATGGGGGTTTTGGTGACGTCCAGTGGGAGATGCACGGAGCCCCCAGGGGCATTTGTTACGGACCTTGCTCGCCTGTCCGTCTCGCAGGAGGGGCGGCGTTGAGATGGTGCAGTGAACGCAGTCCAGGAAACTCTGCCATGCGAGCAGCGTTGTTTGTAAACTGCCAGCCCAAGTGTGGCGCAGATGTTTGGAGTCAGATGCAGCTTGCGGAAGAAAACTCTGAGCCAGCAGCAAATAGGAACAATTTGCCTTCTATTATCTCTTCTGCGTTCCTCTCCTTCCCCATATCTTAGATTGAAACCCCTGGCCGAGGAAAAAACCTCCAGCCTCGTTTACCCTCCACACAGTGAGAGTGGGGAGCATGGGCATGAGGTGTCAGGGACTAGAGAGGAGAGTGGGATTGGGCAGGTCCCTGATACCCCACCTGCCCTCTTCACTACCTTGAGGGTAGAAACAGGGGCAATTAAATAGAACGGGGATCAAGGGAGCCTAATGATGGGTAGGTGGGGGTGTGGCCCAGGCGATTTTATCAGCTATTTGCTCACATAGGAGGGGGATGGACACAGCATTGGAGGTTCTAGGAGCCCGGTGGAGTGAGGGCGAAGAGCGAGGTTGGGGAGCGGACTGGGGTTGCACAGCAAGGGAAAATGGGGGTGAGGTAGGTGAGGGGGTCCCGTGCCCTGGCAGGGGGTTGAGTGGGTCCCAGGGGAGGGGTGAGTGGGGTCAGGTGGGGTTGTATATGTTGGGGAGGGTGTTAATTTGTTACCAGGCATGTAAATAGCTATTTAAACAGAGGTCTTGTCTGCCACTGAAGGGACCTGGCCTGGTTCGATGCTCCCATGATATTGGTAAATGATAGGCAAGGGCTACGCTCAGGGCCGGTGCAACCATTTAGGCGACCTAGGCAGTTGCCTAGGGCGCTGGCATTTGGGGGGCACCGTTTTCTTCGCAGCGGCTGGATCTTCGGCTGCCCTGGTCGCCACTGGCATTTAGGCGGAGGGAGCTGGAGCAGGGAAGCGCAGGGAGGGCCACCTGCAGCAAGTAAGGGGGAGGGGGGCGGCACGCAGGGGAACTCCCTGCCCCAGCTCACCCCTGCCCCGCCGCCTCCTTGAGCGTGCTGTGGCTGCTTCACTTCTCTCACCTCCCAGGCTTGCAGCACCAATCAGCTTAGGCACCGCAAGCCTCGGAGGCGGGAGAAGTGAAGCAGCCACGGCGTGCTTGGAGTGCTCATGCACGGAGCAGGGGTGAGCTGGGGCGCGTGGGGGTCCCTGAGGGTGGGGGGTGGGGAGCTGCCGCAGGGGGTGTGCCTCAGGGCGGAAGGGGGGAGCTGCTGCGGGGGGTGGGGGGCACCTCAGGGTGGGGGCTCGGGGACGGGGGAGGGCGCAAGGTGGAATTTTCGCCTAGGGCGTGAAACATCCTTGCACCAGTCCTGGCTGCACTCTGCTGCAGGGGGCTGGGTGGCAGTGAGGCATACGGCCGGGTAAGGCCTTTCCTCTGATGGGCCCGTAGCACTTGAATGAATCAGGCCATGGTCACACTGCTCCCTGAGGTGGGTCTCACACCCACGCTAGGGCTGTCACCTTCATAATATTTCACAACCAGACGCTCCAGCCAGAGTGCTGGAACCTCTCCCGCCCCCCCTCTGCCCCCGAGGCCCCGTCTCTGCCTCGCCTCTTCCCCCGAGGCCCCACCCACCATTCACTCCTTTTCCCCCCTCACCCTATTACTCGCTGCTTTCCCTCCCCCCTGCTCAGGAGGGACTCGCCTGCGGAGCCAGGGCCGGGAGCTGCAGCCACCCAACGCAGGTGGGAGGTGACCCTGGCTGAGTAGGGGCTGGTGAGGGTGATGACCCAACACCTCCCATCCTCCCCCGCCTACAGTGCCTGGTCAGTATTACTGACTGGACTTTCCGGAGGAAAACCAGATGAGGAAACTGCCACTTCCAGGGATGCAGAGATTTGCCCAAGGGCACCCAGTGCTGGAAACAGAGCCCAAGAGTCCTGGCTCCCAGGTGGGCCTAGATGGCAGCAGCTTCACTCATCCTAGAACCAGGTTGTCTCTACAGATGGACACTCCCCGTCACACGGGCTGATCCCGAAGTCATTACTCAGGTTTAACTCAGTCCTTGCTCAGGCTAAGCTCCCAGTGGCTTCAGTGGGAGGACTATAAGTGAAGTGAGGCCAAGACGGTGTAAACTGGAGATGTCAGAGGGAGTTTTGCCTGAGTGGAAAAGCAGGCAGGATGTCAGGCCTGCTGATGCTCCCACAATGGAGTGTAAGGCATCAAACGGCATCTCCAGGAGACATGAGGGACTTAAATTCCCCTCTGCACCCAGAGGGCAATCTGGCCTCCTGGCAAACCTGCCTGGGGATAGGGAGTCTGGCTGGAACCCTCTTTGCTTGCCTATATTTGTGTAGATTAAGCGATAGTGACGGCCACTATATATTGGAATAGGAAAAGGTGCAGAGAGGGGCAACATGAGTGATTAGGGGCATGGAACAGCTTCCATACAAGGAGAGATTAAAAAGACTGGGTCTGCTCAGTTTGGAAAAGAAATAACTAAGGGGGGATATGATAGAGGTCTGTAAAAGCATGGCTGGTGGGGAGAAAGTCAATAAGGAAGTGTTATTTACCCCTCCTCATAACACAAGAACTAGGGGTCACCCGATGAAATTAACAGGCAGCAGGTTAAAAACAAACAAAAGGAAGTACATGCAGTCCTCGGGCTTATGACATAATTGGTTCCTGAGAATTTCATCGTAAGTCAAGTATCAGAGGGGTAGCTGTGTTAGTCTGGATCTGTAAAAGCAGCAAAGAGTCCTGTGGCACCTTATAGATAACAGACGTTTTGGAGCTTTCGTGGGTGAGTACCCACTTGGTTGGATGCATGCCGATGAAGTGGGTACTCACCCACGAAAGCTCATGCTCCAATATGTCTGTTATCTATAAGGTGCCACAGGGCTCTTTGCTGCTTTTACATCGTAAGTCAAAACATCTTAACTCGGAATCACAGTCCATTCAATTGCAGGACCGCGTGTTGTAAAGTCAAAACCAATTGTTGTAAGTTGAATCAGGATGTCAATTCCAAAGCTTCGTAAGTACCGTTCATCGTAAGTCGAACGTCATAAAGTTAAGGGCTGCCTGTATTTCTTCACACAATGCCCAGTCAATCTGTGGAACTCTTTGCCAGGCCAAAAGTCTAGCTGGGCTCTAAAAAGAACTAGGTAAGTTCCTGGAGGATAGGCCCATCAATGGCTATTAGCCAGGATGGGCAGGGATGCAACCCCATGCTCAGGGTGTCCCTAGCCTCTGATTTCCAGAAGCTGGGACTGGACGGCAGGGAATGGATCACTGGATAATTACCTGTCCTATCCTGTTGGGTCCCTGTGAAGCATCTGGCACCTGCCACTGTCGGCAGACAGGATACTGGGCTAGATGGACCTTTGGTCTGACCCAGTGTGGCCCTTCTCATGCCA
Source organism: Gopherus evgoodei (assembly GCF_007399415.2). NCBI lineage: Eukaryota > Metazoa > Chordata > Testudines > Testudinidae > Gopherus > Gopherus evgoodei. The sequence goes on along the minus strand of NC_044327.1, from coordinate 133,021,153 downwards.
GCGTCCTGCTAGGACTGGTTCTTTGAAAGCAATATCACTAACGATTTCAGCAGCTTCTCCCCTATTAGATGCTTTAAAAAATACAGTCTGCTTGTGTTTTAATTTCACCTGGAATTGATAATCTGGTGTCCAGCCTCCCCTGTTCTCTGGCACGAGGTCTTACACGTGTATCCGGAACACAGACTTTCTAGCCACTTCAGTGTGCAGAACTACCTGAGTGGAAGAAGCAGAGGTCGTGGGCTTCTAGGCTCCTGTTCATTAGGGCTGGTTGCTTGCTGTGCTAGTCGATTTTAGGCCTGGATTGCGCCTCCAAGACTCAGCCCAGCATGAGGTGAGGGGCTGCACTGCTCCAGCGTGAGCTCTGTGAGAGATTCGACCCCAGGGAAACAGAATCCCTCTCCAAGCACTTCCCAGTGAGCACAGCTGGTGTGTGGTGGAGGGGAAGCAGAGCCAGGAACCCATCTTCTTGCCTCCTTTGGGACCTGAGTATCCTTGGAGGATGGGTGTGAAGGGAGTGAGGCCTGTACACTCTGCAGTACATGAACTGCAAACCCCGGGGCCAACGCAGCGATTCAACAGCTTGCATCCAGCTCCTCCAAACAAATCCTCTTCCACGTTGCAGGGCGGGGGAATGGCTTGGTTGGTAGCATCTGTGTTTGTCTGGGGGCAAGCAGATTGTGATTTCAAGCCCCCTCCCACTTCCACAGGCTCCTACCCGCTACTTATGCTGCAGGCACAATACTAGGGTGAGGGGCGTGCTGCGCTGTGTAAGCTGCTAGGCTGCAGCGCAGGCGTCAAACCAACGTCCCTTCCCCAGTGTCTCTGGGTGCCCTCCAGGAGACAGTTCAAGATCCCCTGGCTTTTTAGGGATTAACGCCAGTGTCCCAGCCAGCAATACACAGGCTGGGATGCCCAGGCTGTGTGGGAGCCATTGCTGTGTGAGTGCATTTCCCAGCACTAGCAACCCCTACATCACTGCTCTGGGCTACGTGATGTATGAAAAGTGCTGAGAAAACAAGCTCCGGTCTGTTCTACCAATACTAATTCTACCATCTTCGAAGCCTTCTCTACACCGGGATGGCAGCTGCCAGGGTAGCTGCCCCAGTGTAGAGACCAAGGACACAATTGACACCAGTGCCACCCTATTTGAGCCAGCGCCGCTCACCCCGACATTGACAAGGCCCCAGAGTCTGCCCTGCACGTCCCCGTGGAGCACAGACCCCAGCTGCACATCAGCTACTCAGACCTCAAGACAACCTGATATTCCTTGATGGAAAAAGCAAATGCAGGAGCGAGTTGGACGCTGTGTGCGGCCGGGATGTTTCCAAGCAGGATCGTGCCAGAGCCAGGGGAGGATTTTGGAAACGAAATGTTAGTGCTTCAATCCGAGGCTTCTTTTCTTTTCCTGTTCGTTTTGGTTAGGACAGCATGTGACTGTGAGAGACTTTGGGGATGTGCTGGTTCTCTGCTTGTGTTGTTAAGGGGCATCGGAGAGTTTGTAAAGTGGTTTGGACGCAAACTTCACTAAGGCAGAATTCTGGGGTCATCTGCAAAATTGGGCCAGGGCGGGGCAGAATTTGGCAACATGAGTCCAATAAAAAACAATCACTGGCCTGAACCTTTGCCCAGAACTCTCAAACCGAACCCCAGTCCACCCCTTTTCTGAGTTCCCTAAACAGTTTGCGTTGTTTTGGTTTTTTACACTACACTCCCAATAAGTTTCATGTTCGTGTCTGGAGACTAGAAATGGCCATGCCAAAATAAAGTGAGAAAGCGCTGCTCCTGTAATAATTCCAGCCAGAATGGATGCAGAATGTACCGGGAGCCACATGAGAAGAGCTGTTCTTGGGCGATTGCCAGCTTCAGTTTGCAGATGCAAGAAGTTTTGATAAACATCTGAACTGTTCGCTGCTCCTCTCTGGCTGAAATTTAGGGTGTTTCCATCTTAGCCCTCGAGCCATTGCTACCTGATCTATTGATTGTGCATTAGTTCTAGTGATCAGTTAGAAATGCTCATTAACACTGTAGTTTGGCAGGGGCCTGCCTTGTGACCAGATCCAGAAGGATTAGATTTATTCCAAGGACTCCAGAGTGCATGAGAGTGTATCAGTCGTTGGAAAGATATTGTGTCCTTGTAATATTTTTACGAGTACTTAGCAAAAGCACTAACATCCAACCCAGCAAAGTAGCTAGAGACAATACAGAATGCTTAAAGCAACCAGCATCAGAGCATCCATATACTCACACCATGCCCCTCAGAGACCTTCACGGTGGTGAGACAGGTGATCCATGAGTGGTTCTGTGTGCATGCCAAGAAGATCCCAATGGCTTACGCCGTGGAGAGCTCTATTATAGGGGTTTGTGGCTGACACGAATATTCATAAGGCTGTTCAGCCTCATTAATTCATATCTAATCTTCCTCACCCTGATAACATTGGGGGAGGGGGGACTCTCTTCTCCTGGACTATATTATTTACCTCAAACTCATGATCATACACACTAGTTGGTTACCATAGCACTTTTGTAGTTGAACATCTGTGGATGTTCCTGTCCTAAAATTTCCAAAGCTAGCACTAACTGGTATTTTGCAGTTATCTATCCACAGTTTAGTCCTACTGGTTTATGACACCAGCCTGTCCTACGGTATTTTATGATCACTCAGTTACTCATGCTAAGATGTATGCGAAGGCTTTTGGGCCCCATGCTTCAGTCTAAGCTGTTGTCTTACAGGCTTCGAGGCCTGTAGGCTTCTTGCATTACTGCTCTAACTTACGGATAATTGACTTCTGCCGTACATAGGATACCTGTACTTAGACGCTACACCATCTATCCATGCATCCCTGTATTCTCTCTCTCGTTTTTATACCATGCTCCTCATCTTCAGAACCTTGTGAGGTTCTCCCACCAGCAGCCCGACGTTTCATTGGGTCATGATGCATGACACTGAATGCAGTCCAGAGGAGGGGGCAGACCTGACTTCCAGCACTAGGCTCATCAAGTGATGCCGCAATCTTGGGGCGAGCCCTGCAACAGAACAGGGATGGGGATGAAGGGCCCCCATGTTTGTCCTTTGGAGACAAAGGTGGTCACCAGGTGTCTTCCTGACTTTGCGTGTCTTGCTGCCTTGAGGTTACTGCATTGCCACGCTACAATGTAAATAAGTCTTCCAGTCTCACTCCTTCTTCTTCGAGTGCTTGCTCATATCCATTCCAATTAGGTGTGTGCGCTCTGCGTGCCACGTGCGTCGGAAGATTTTTACCCTAGCAACACTCGGTGGGTCGGCTGGGCGCCCCCTGGAATGGCGCCACCATGGCGCCGGATATATACCCCTGCTGACCCAATCGCCCCTCAGTTCCTTCTTACCACCTCTTTCGTTAGTTGGAACAGTGGAGTGCGGTTTTACTGACCTCCACCTCCCTAGCTACTCGTAGTTCTCTAGTTATTTCTTAAAACGCCCCAACTCTTTGTCGCGGTAGCAGACCGAATGTAAGGCCTACCTGTTTCCTCTCAGAGGATCTCATCTTGGGTGTCGACGTGCATCCGCACTTGTTATGATTTGGCTCATATTTCCCCAAGCCACATCACCGCGCATTCTACCAGAGGTCAGGCTTCATCGGCCATCTTTCTGGCTCGTGTACCTATCCAGGAGATATGTCACGCAGCTACCTGGTCCTCGGTCCACACCTTTGCTTCGCATTATGCTCTGGTTCAACAGTCCAGAGATGATGCAGCCTTTGGCTCAACAGTTTTGCATTCTGCCACATCTCACTCCGACCCCACCGCCTAGGTAGGGCTTGGGAATCACCTAACTGGAATGGATATGAGCAAGCACTCGAAGAAGAAAAGACAGTTACTCACCTTTGTAACTGTTGTTCTTCGAGATGTGTTGCTCATATCCATTCCACACCCGCCGTCCATCCCCACTGTCGGAGTAGCCGGCAAGAAGGAACTGAGGGGTGGTTGGGGTGGCAGGGGTATATATCCAGCGCCATGGCAGCGCCACTCCAGGGAGCACCCACCGAGTGTTGCTAGGGTAAAAATCTTCCGAAGAACGTGCATGCAGCGCGCGCACACCTAACTGGAATGGATATGAGCAACACATCTCGAAGAACAACAGTTACAAAGGTGAGTAACCGTCTTTTCGTTTTCATCATCCTGTGTCTGGCTGTAAACTCTCCTTCTTTCCTCGTGTCTCTTTATCATCTTCCCACTCCACCCCCTTGAGAAACCATTTCAGAATCCTGGTCCAGTTTCACTTCCTAATAGCCTCTGTGCTGCTGGACCAGGTGCCCTGGGGATGGACCAGTCAGAGCACTGGAATAGGTTCCCTAGGGAGGTGGTGGAATCTCCTTCCTTAGAGGTTTTTAAGGCCCGGCTTGACAAAGCCCTGGCTGGGATGATTTAGTTGGGGATTGGTCCTGCTTTGAGCAGGGGGTGGGACTAGAGACCTCCTGAGGTCCCTTCCAGCCCTGATATTCTATGATATTCTATGAGAGCCAATGTCCTCCAGTCATTCCTTCACTTCTCCTCTGACAGAAAGCTCCAGTCACTCCCCTTAAACCTTCCAGTCTGGAAACACAAAGGGATGGCAAGAGGGCAAGGAGCAAAATCTGGTGCCCTGAGCAAGCAAACTCATCAGCCTCCATCACGTGAGCCATCTCTGCTCTCTTCAAGTGCTTGTGTCCTCTGCGATCCTCTAGCCACTAGAGCAGGGCAAAGTTTCCAGCTGAAATACTTTTGGCAAAAAATGCAGGTTTGCATCACTGAAATGTTTTGTGAATTCATAGCGAGACAAGGTGGGCGAGGTAATATTGGACTTCCTGAGCATTGTGAATTCATGTTAGTTTCACCAAATTGTCCGTGTCCCTCCCCACCCCCTCTAACAAAATTCCAAAAAAAAAAAAAACATATTTCGATTTTTTGGTTCAAAACATTTCATTGAGAAACTTTCTTCAAATTAATTTGTTAAAGTTGAAAAATGCTTGAAATCAAAGCAAAATGTTTTGTTCAACCTGAAACAGGCATTTTGAAAAATTCGATTTGACCCAAAACGGGGTTTCCAATTTTTCAGAATTACCAGAGAACCAAAATATCCATTATTTGCCCAGCTGTACTAGCCATGCGTGTTCCACACAGCCTCATGGGCTTCAGCAGCTCTGGCATTCCATTGTCAGTGGTGACAAATATGCTCTTAGGGTCAAATTTTGTGTAAATCTTGAATAACTCTTTTGGCTTCAGTTAATTTACTGCAGCTCTGTGCCAGCTTAAGCAAAAACAGAATTTGGTCTCACAAAATGAATCCCAACAATGGTATTTCTCCATTACTGGATGGAAATGGCAGAATTATCCATAAGAACCAGGGCCGGCTCCAGCTTTTTTGCTGCCCTAAGCGGTGATGAGAGAAAAAATAAAGCCACGATTCGGCACTTCGGTGGCTGCTCTACTGCACCACTTCATTCTTCGGTGGCAATTTGGCGGACGGTCCTTCCCTTCGAGAGGGACTGAGGGACCTGCTGCCAAATTGCCACCGAAGACCTGGAAGTGCCACCCCCTTCCATGGGCCGCGCCAAGCACCAGCTTGCTGCGCTGGTGCCTGGAGTCGGCCCTGATAATAATGTAGAACAGGCAGAAGTGTTCAGTGAATATTTCTGTTCTGTATTTGAGGAAACATCGCACGATATAGTCATATCATATGATCACCCCCTTTCCTGTCCACTAGTATCTCAGGAGGATGTTAAACAGCAGCTACTAAAGTTAGCCATTTTAAATCAGCACGTCCAGTTAACTTGCATTCAAGAGATTTAAAGGAGCTGGCTGGGGAGCTCACCGCACCGTTAATGTTGATTTTCAATAATGCTTGGGACACCGGGGAAGTGCCAAAAGACTGGAAGAAAACTAACGTCCTGCCAATATTTTAAAAGTATGAACAGGATGATCTGGGTGTTTATAGGCCTGTCAGTTTGACATTGTCTCTGGGCAAGATAATAGAGCAGATGATACGGGACTTGGTTAAGAAAGAATTAAAGGAAGGTAATGTAGTTAATACCAATCAACATGGGTTTATGGAAAATAGATCCTGTCAAACGAACTTGATATCTTTTTTGATCAGATTATAAGTTTGGCTGATAAAGGTAATAGTGTTGATGTAGTATCATATATTTATACTTCTGTAAGGCTTTTGAGTTGGTACCGCATGACATTTTGATTAAAAAACCAGAAAGACATAAAATTAACATGGCGCCCATGACGTGGATTAAAAGCTATCTGACTGGTAGGTTTCGAAATCTAATTGTAAATGGGGAATCATCACTGCTTGAGTGTACTTCCAGTGGGGACCAACCGAGATCTGTTCTTGGACCCACACTACTTGACATTTTTATTAAATACCTGGAGGAAATCGTAAAATCATCACTGATAAAATTTGCAGATGACACAAGGATTGGGGGAGTGGGAAATAATGAAGAGGAACAAATTTTGAAAGAGAAAGTTGTTAAGGACATAGGTGAACAGTCATTGGGAAAAAATACAGCATGGTTTTACAAAAGGTTGATCATGCCAGACCAATCTGATCTTCTACTTTGAGAAGATAACTGATTTTTGAGACCAAGGAAATGCAGTAGATCTAATCTACCTGGATGTCAGTCAGGTATTTGGTACAGTTCCACATAGAAATTCTTAGTTAAGTTGGAGAAGATGGGGATTAAAGTGAGAACTGAAATGTGGATAAGGAGCTGGTTGAAGGGGAGACTACAATGGGTCGTACTGAAAGGGGAAGTATCAGGCTGGAAGGAGGTTACTAGTGGAGCTCCTCAGGGATCAGTTTTGGGGCCAATCTTATTTAACATTTTTATTACAAACTGGGAGTGTGCTAATAAAATTTGCAGATAACACAAAGTTGGGCGGTATGGCCAATACAGAGGTGGAGCAGAATATCATACAAGAAGATCTGGATGACCTTATAAACTAGAGTAACAAAAATGGGATGAAATTTAATAGTGCAAAGTGCAGGGTCATGCATTTAGGGACTAACAACAAGAATTTTTTTCATAAACTGGGGGTTTATCAGTAGGAAGTGACAGAGGAGGAAAAAGACCTGAATGTGTTGGCTGATCATAGGATAACTATGAGCCATCAATGTGATGCAGCTGTGAAAAAGGCTAATGGAGTCCTAGGATGCATCAGGCAAGATATATTCAGTAGAGACAGGGAAGTCTTAGTACCGTTAAACACGGCACTGGTGAGATCTAAGGTGGAATACTGCAGCAGTTCTAGTTTCCCATGTTTAAGAAAGATGAATTCAACCTGGAACAGGTGCAGAGAAGGGTAACTAAGATGATATGAGGAATGGAAAACCTGTCTTATGAAAGGAGACTCAAAGAGCTTGGCTTGTTTAGCCTAACCAAACAAAGGCTAAGGGGAGATATGATTGCTCTCTGTAAATACATCAGAGGGATAAATACCAGGGAGGGAGAAGAGTTATTGAAGTTAAGCGCCAATGTGGCTACAAGAATAGACAAATAGAAACTGGCTACAAGAATAGACAAATAGAAACTGGCCATCACAAGTTTAGGCTTGAAATTAGCCGAAAGTTTCTAACTGTTAGAGGAGTGATGTTCTGGAGCAGCCTGCCAAGGGGAGCAGTGAGGATAAAAAAAACTAACTGGCTTTAAGATTGAGCTTGATAAATTTATGGAGGGGCTGGTATGATGGGACTGTCTACAGTGGTATGTGACCTATCGGCTACTGCCAGTAGCAAAAATCCTCAGCAGCCAGAGATGGGACACTAGATGAAAGGGCTCTGAGTTACTACAAAGAATTCTGTCTCAGGTATGTGTCTGGTGGGTCTTGTCCACATGCTCAGGGTCTAAATGATGACCATATTTGGGATCTGGAGGGAATTTTCCCCCAGGTCAGATTGACAGAGACTCCAGGATTTTCACCTTCCTCTGCAGCATGAAGTACAGGTCACTTGCAGGTTTGAACTAGCGTAAATGATGAATTCATTGTAACTTGAAGTCTTTAAACCATGATTTGAGGACTTCAGTAACTCAGCCAGAGGTTAGGGGTCTGTTACTGAAGCAGGTGAGGTTCTGTGGCCTGCGATGTGCAGCAGGTCAGACTCGATGATCACGATGGACCCTTCTGGCCTTAAAGTCTACGAGGTCACTGATACGGAGCGATCTGGATTGCTTGCTAAGATGGATGCAAACAAACAATATGGCTAAATGTAAATGACATCTTGGAATAAAGAATGCAGGCCATACTTACAGGGTGGGGGACTCTATCCTGGGAAACAAGGACTCTGAAAAAAATGTGGGAGTCATGATGCATAATGAGCTTGGAATGTGAGCTCCCAGTGTGACACTCTGGCCAAAAGAGCTAATGCAATCCTCGGATGCATAGGCAGGGGAATCTCCAGTAAGAGCAAAGAGGTTATTGTACATCTGTATTTGGCACTGGTACAACTGCTGCTGGAATCCTGTGCCTAGTTCTGGTGTTCAAAACTCAAAAAGGATGTTGAAAAATTGGAGAGTTCAGAGAAGAGCCACAAGATTGATGAGAGAATTAGAAAACATGTCTTGTAGCATAGACTCAAGGAGCGCAATCTATTTTGTTAAGGGGTAACTTGATTACAGTCTATAAGTAGCTACACGAGGGACAAATATTTAATAATCTGATCTTCAATTTAGAGAACAGTTATTTGAAGCTAGAGAAATTCAGATGGGAAATAAGGTGCAGATTTTTAACAGAGAGAGTAATTAACCATTGGGACCACTTATCAGGGGCTGTGGTGGATTCTTCATCAAGATGGGATGTTTTTCTAAAAGCTCTGCTATTGAGATTATTTTGGAGAAATTCCCTGGTCTGTGTTACATAGGAGGTCAGATGAGATAAAGACAATGGTTCCTTCTGGCCTTGGAATCTATGAATCTGTGTCTGCCTTCAGGTTTGCTGGCGCAGCTCCTCTTGATTTCAATGGGTGTTTGAGGGCAGAATTGGGCTCACAGCCAGCACAGTAAAAATACAGAGCTCTCGCACAGACATTTCTGAGGCTGAGGGCACCGACGTCGATCCCGCAATGAGACAGGGCTTGCCTTACGTTCAGACTGTACCCAGCTATTCAAGATTTTTCTTGGGTGTAACTGACATCAAGCCCTTGCTATAGATGAAAGAGCTTCAGAAAAAGATGCTGAATCTAGAACTCTGGAAAGTTAACTTACCCAATACTTCTTTAACAGAAGAAGACATACAATTGCTTCCAGTTACCCAGCAATTTCACTCACTGCAGGGAGCTTGGACGCCACAGCTGATAGCATAGCAGAGTAGAATAAAAGAAAAAAATCAGCAAGGAACAGCACAACTACCTTGGATCACCCGACCCAACCCAACCAGCTGAGTTTGAATGTTGAGTGAAGGTTTTGGCTCATTTATTCTATCTCAGCTGAACTCCTGTACCTAGTTCAGTGGGAGCCCATGATGAATGGTTTCCCATCTGATATTCCCCAGGGATGCAACCAGAGAACATCAGAATTCAGGGCTCCTCTTACCCTTCTGTGCGTTCTCTCAGAGCTGGTTTCTAAGCCAGACCAGATATGCCTCACTATTAGTATGCTGCACCTTGCGATGGCTTTTATCAGTGCTGGAACAGATGGCTGGGTTTGAACTGGTGCCCTTTGTTTTCAGATAGCCCAGTTAATTTTGTGGCAGCTGAGAGGACAGGTACAAGCCAAGGGAAGTGATCCATTACAGGATTCTGAAAGGGAGATGGGACCAGACTGTGGCAGAACCAGGCAGCTGCATGTGCAAAATGTGTGTGTATAAAAATGTTATCCCACGCAGCAGCATCTGCATGGACCCGCAGTTAAGGCAACATTCACTGAGCCAAAGACAGTTTATAGTCAGGCCTAGCTGAGACGATCCCTGAAAGGTTGCCCACTCGTACTGTTCTTGCCATTGTTCAAAAGGAGGTTCCTATGGCAAGTGACAAAGGATGCATTTTTCATGGGGTCAAGGATTTGGATGGTGCTGGTAGCTTCTATTCTGTTCAGTTCAGGTTCTTCTATTGCACTCATCACGTGGTATCTGAGCACCTTCCTCTGGTGCATTAAGCAACACAACTAACAGATGTTGTGTTGCATGTTGTTTGTTCTCTCCTCCTCTCCTCCAGGGGAGAAGTATGTGCAGTGGAGTGTATTGTGTTGGTAGGGTTTTTAAATATACCTGTTGCTCTGTATTTTGTTAGAGAAGGCAGGTCAAAGAAATGTGCCTTGCACTTGAAGTGGAAAGTGGTGAGGTTTGGGAGGGTGCTTAGTTTTGGGGTGGGAGGTCATTCTACAGTCCAGGACCAGCACTGAGAAATGCTGTCTCCCACACAGATGAGCTTTACTCCTATTGTAAGGAGCTCCATTGTACCAGAGGAGCACGGTTGTTGACCACGGTTTTCGTCTTGGAGCTCTTTGCTCTTTTTGGATTCAGTCCATGAGGCCCCTTTAAGATAAGGACGGAGACCTTGAACTTGATTCACTATTCGATGGGAAGCTGGTATAGTGAGTGGAAGATGGGTTCGATGTCCTTGTGGTAGCCTGTGTGGCTGAGGAGATGTGCTGCAGCATTCTGTACTAGCTGGAGTTTCGTATGCTCTGAAGGCTTCATGCCCAGGTAGATCACCTTGCGTGGTGGTGGTGTGGTCTCATGTGGTGGTGGATAGGTAGAGCTGTATGACATCTTCATATTGCTCACCTTTGAGTCATGCCGTCCCCATCCAGTTCACCTAGGGGCTGCGTGTACATGTTGAATAGGACAAGAGAGAGATTTGGTTCTTGTGGGACTCCACAAGTGAGCGGCCTAGTGGTGGAGGTGGAGGTTTCCTTCACTGCTCATTGGTCGCATCCCTCGAGGAAGGATTCATTCTAGCACGTTACCCCGGACCCCCTGCCACTTCTCTCAGGCAAGGCAACAGAAACTCATGGGTCAACAGTGCTGAATGCTGCAGTGCGGTCCAGAAGGATAAGCGTGGATGTCTGTCCGCTACCCATTGACAGGAGGAGATCATTCATCTGTGCCACTGTAGCAATTTCAGTTCCATGTCCTGACCTGAATCCAGATTGTGCCAGGTATAAAATGTTGGTTTCAATCAGATGAGCATTTAGTTGGCCTTTGTCTAGCTTGTCTCTGAGCTTGCTCAGGAATCGGAGGCTTGCCATTGGGCCAGTGGTTGGCGAGAACACATATGTCCAGAGTTGGTACCCCCGCTAGCTCTGAGGGGTCTGTCATTGGATGGTGGTAGCAGTCCCTGAAGGCCAATCAGAGTTTTACTCTCTAGCCACAGGCAGCAGGTGACTGCGAAGGGGGGACATTAGTAATGGGATGGAGCTGAACATCATCACAGGTATGGTTCTGAGTATCATCCAGATCCTAAGGGCCAAATCCTGAGCTCCTGGCTCTGATGTTATTCAGCCCTTAGTTGGGCAAAACTCCCATTAACTTCAGTGGGAGCTTGCTTGAACTCAGGGTACTGCCCGGGATATGTGCCTGAAACGCATTTAAAGCAACTTGTTCTGGAAAACCAAGGATAGAAATACCACGGGATTGGGCTTTCCCTTGAAATTCCTGCTGTGTTCTGCTGCCAGTCTCGTTTCTTAGATATTTCAGCCTATTGGTCTTTTCATAGATTCCAAGGCCAATAGAACAGGAGTACACCTCTACCCCGATATAACAGTCAACTCGGGAGCCAGAACATCTTACCGCGTTATCGGTGAAATGGAGTGCACAGCCTCTGCCCCCCCCCCCCCCGAGCACTGCTTTACCACATTATATCCAAATTTGTCTTATATCGGGTCGCGTTATATCAAAGTAGAGTACTTGTGGCTCCTTAGAGACAAACACATTTATTTGGGCATAAGCTTTCGTGGGCTACAGCCCACTTCATCGGATGTATGGAGTGGAAAATACAGTAGGAAGATTTATATACACAGAGAACATGAAAAGATGGGTGTTGCCATACTAACTCTAACGAGACAAATCAATTAAGGTATGGCAAAACCCATTTGTTCATGTTCTCTATGTATATATATCTTCCTACTGTATTTTCCTCTGCGTGCATCTGATGAAGTGGGCTGTAGTCCACGAAAGCTTATGCTCAAATACATTTATTAGTCTCTAAGGTGCCACAAGGACTCCTCGTTGTTTTTACTGATACAGACTAACACGGTTACCGCTCTGAAACCTATGATTATCTAGTCTGCCCTCCTGTAGAAAACAGGCCCTGGCGCCAAAGTGATTCCTGCTTGAACTGGAGACTTTTTAGAAAAACATCTGAACTTGATATACCAATGGCCAATGATGGAATCACCACTACCATCCTTGATCTGTCGTGCCAATGGTTAATCACCCTCACTGTTAAAAATGTGCCTTACTTCCCATCTGAATTTGTCGCTTCAACTTCCAGCCATTGGATCTTGTTATAAACTTTGTCTGCTAGACTGAAGGGCCCATTTTCAAATGTTTATTTCTCGGGTAGGTTCTTATCATCTGTAACCAAGTCACCTCTTAACCTTCTGTTTGTTAAGTTAAATACATTGAGCTCCTTGAGTCTATCACTAGAAGGCTGGTTTTCTAAGCCTTTAATCATTCTCCAAATTATTAACTAGAACTTTGGACAATTCCAGAACTTCTCCTATGTGGTAGTGTTATTATTTCAATGACCCTTTAACTGGGAGGCACCACCCAGACCAGGCCCCGTTGCACTAGGAGCTGTACAAAACAGAGCAATAGTCAGCCCTTACCCTGAAGAGTTGACAATCTAAATTTTGCATATGGGGACCTGAGGTCCAGAGATGAAGTGATTTGCCCAGGGTCACACAGGAAGCCTGTGGCAGGGTCAGGAACTGAATCTAGGATTCTTAAAGCCCAGGCTAGTGTTTTACTCCAAACAGCTTAACAGAGCTAGCCAAACTTTTTCTCCAAAATCCATCTGTGGGCCTGTGGAAGCTTCTATAAAGTTTCAGCCAAAAGGACATTCTTCCCCTCCTCTTTCCCTGAAAAACAGCCTGACTTTTCAGTCTCACAGCCAGCATTCGATGCCTGGGTGCAGCATTCCTACCCATGTCAGACTGCCGCAAGCTCACGTGCCCTTGCCCTCTTTTGTCTTGGAAGGGCCCTGGGTCGAAGCTTGATTTGCTTAAAATAAGGTAGCATTGTCCAGTGGGTAGAGCATGGGACTGAGAGTCGAGAGAGCTGGGTTCTAATCCTGACTCTCACCACCACCCCACACCTGCTGCATTACCTGGAACAAGTCTCTTCCGTTCTGTCCATCTTGTCTGTTTAGACTGTAAGCTCTTTGGGGCAGGATCCAGTAGAGTTGGGCCTGCTTTTGGCTGGGATCTCTTGGTCTTTCTGCAATACACGTAAGAATCTGAGGACTCACCTCTTTACTTGCAACCATTGCTTAGACACCTCCTCTCCTGTCGTTTAAAAGAACCCCGCATTCTAAAGGAGAAGAGGTAGAAGTGTGTGTATGGGTGGGGGGCACCTGGGAAAGCAGCGGGCGCGTTAATTCCAGCTGACCGTTGTAATCCTCTGGGCGAGAGTCGTCTGGGAGGCCGGCTTTAATAGTTGTGCTGACAGGGGGTGTTTAAATGAGATTAAAGGAGCCCTTTCAAGTGTAAGCATCTCTGACCCTTGCAGGTAAGACTTTCTGAAGCACGTATTAGGAAGACGATAATTCCCATCTTTTCTCTCCTTTTAAGCAACAAAATGAGGTTTAGGACTGACAAGGACTCTGCTAGGTCTCCTTTAGGCCTATTGAGGGACATGTCGGGGCTTCTGTATAAGAAGGTAATAGGCAAGGGTTTTATTCCCCCCTTTCCAGCCTGGGGTGTCTCTGCAGATTTTAGAGGACTAGAGATGACACTGGATAGTTTTGGGTTCCCAAAGGCAGCTTCCCCTCCCCCCCTCCTTTCCATCTGTTGCTCCCTGTTTGCACACTCGTCCCCCTTCCTTCTTTTTGCTGGCGGGGAGAAGAACGCGGTGCACAGCGGTTGAGTGACAGCGATGAGATTGGGATGTTCTATTCTGCCCTGGGCAGTTTTGCATAGATGTTTGGCATTCCGAGCACTGCGCCATGAGGGCTTGTGGCTCGCAAGCTGGCTCCAGCATTCACGCCGAAGAGCGCTGGAGACGGAAGGAATGGTCTGAGTCAAGCTGGTGCAGAGCAGGTTTGAGATGGTTTCTCCACTGGCTGGTCAGTTCTGTTCGTTCCCTCTGGGCTAGATGGACCTTTGGTCTGACCCAGTGTGGCCATCCCTAGTACAACACGGCCTGGGGAGTTGTGCTCTTAGCAGCTTCTCCTTGTCCATCTTTCCAGTACACACAGGACTCCAGAAGCACCCAAACGAAACAGCTTGAGAGGTGGTTGGAGCTGGAGACAAAGGAAAGAGCTAATATGCTGGTGACCAGAGACCAGGGATGAGCCGGTGTCTAGGAAAGGTCCTATGATATGGACAGTGGTCAGAGACTAGATCCTTTGCAGTACTGTTGGATGAGAGGAAGTTCTGTGCACTGGGGGAAGGAGAATGGGTCATGGAGACTTTCATTCCTAAGTCACCAAGCCAGTCCTCCGAGTGCCACATCTTACCATCTGCGAGCTATTTTAGTGGCCTTTGCTAAAGGCATCTGCCCTGTTCATTCAACAGATAAAGTGGCGTTCCACCTTCTGGCTGGATCTTTGATCTCGCCTCACTCACCTCCTGCCAAGTCCTCTCCACACTCTATTCTGTCCTGTTCTACTGCACCAATCACCCTGGTAGCTGAGCTCCATCTTCTCCTTCTCCACTTGCCCCATCAGCAGCTTCCCCCTGCTTAAAGAAGCAATCCAGGGCCTTGCCTCCAAACAAACTTGCACCAGTTTAGTTAATCGGGTGCAAAGCCATGTGTAAACGGCCCATTCCTGCGAGATTTGAAATAAGCTGAAATATGCTTGGGTTAAACTGAGTGTCCCACCTCTCCCTGGGTGAGAGTCTGTAGCTTGGAAATCCACAATGATTCCTTCTGGCTTTGGAGTCTATAAACCTCTGAAGTGTCACCATGAGAGATATTGGAACCTTATTTGAGTTGAATTAAGGAACCATTTGCCAGCAGCCTCCTCTTTGAGGAGCAGGTTCAGTGGAGGGCAGCTGGGGCTGCTGCTTTGGGCTCCTGGCCCTTACACCCAAGATAATGATGCCCCAAGACAGGGCGTGCCGCTGGCTCATGTCATTGCTGCCAGCGAGAACGCGCTGCTCCCCTGCTATGTGTCTGACACCTAGAAGAGCAAACAGGGTGTGCAACAGGCTGAGTTTGCTCTCCCTAGCTCCTGGGGGGCTGTGTACCGGCGTGCTGGCTGGCTCAGCAAGTTCGTACATGCTCCGTCCTTCTCGCGCTGGGGATTTTCTTTGCCTTCCCACCAGCCCTTCAGGTCTGGGAAGACGCTGAAGAGAAACAATCCTGATATGCAGAGCACTGGGCTTTCAAATAGGTAACGCTCCCCACCCCCAGAGATTTGGTTGTACTCGGGCAGGGCAGGGTCAGCAAGGGTTGCTGCAGCCAGAGTGCCCCGCTGTACAGGTGGGGCTCTGAGGGGCATTCGGTCAGCGAAGAAAGCAGCCAAGCTTTTATTCCAGGGTCTGGGGGAATCACTGCTACAGATAGATGGGCTCGTTCAGGTCAGAACTGGCTCTAAGCTTCCCTCAAAACTGGAGACAAATTGTGGAGGTTTGAGAAAACCTTGGTTAATGTTTCCAGTTTCCTAATTTTTTCAGCTTCATCTAAAATTGTGGGAGGGGATGCTCTTTTTGTGTTATTTCCAGCCTGGACAAAAAATCTTGAAGTAGCAGAAATATCACCAGGAAAGCTGCTCTCATGATATTTCCTATCAGATCTCTGGTCTCAGGAGGTTCAGCCACGGGTCTTTCTGAACCTATGGAGGTGTCTCCAACCTGGCCCTGCAGATCTAGAGATGTTCTCCTTTCGCTGCTGCCCCCAAGAGGGCACTTACTCGGCATGGCAGAAAAGTATCCATCTCTTTTATTTTTGGACAGAAAATAGGGTTTTCAACAAAAATGCATGTGTGTGGGTGTGGGCGTGGGTGTATGTAAATAGTCTGTTTTCCATGAAACATTTTCATAGAATGTCAAAAAAACCAGATGCTCAAAACTTAGAAAGTTTTGGAGTTTCAGCCGAAACATTGAGCTAAAAAAAAAAATCAACATTTTCCATAGAAAATTTTGACAAACATGAAAAATAATCATTTTTATCAAAATCTTCTGCAGGAAAACCCCCATATTTTCCAGCCAGCTGTAGTTCTGAAAACAATGGATGGCTTCAACACAGGCGTATAGAGAGGAAGGTTGGCTGTGTGGTTAAGGGCTGGCTGGGACTCAGGAAAGCTCAGCTTAACTCCAGGCTGTTTCATAGACTCCCTGTATGGCCTTGAGTAAGTCACTTAAACTTTCTGGGCTTCAGTTTCCCCATCTGTAAAATGAGGATGGTCATCCGTCTTTTCCTCCCACCCTTTGTCTGTCTTGTTTATTTCAATTGTCAGCTCTTCAGGCCCCAGGGGGACTGCTGGGCCTGAGGGTCATAGCAGAAGGAGTAAGAGTAGTGATTTTAAATGGCTGAGTGGCTGGGGACTAGCAGGGGAGCATATGGGTTTGCCTTGTGGAATGGGCAGCAGAGAAGGGTTGTCTCGCAGGGTGACCAGCTGGTAGTGATGTGAGTTAACATAAGGGGATTTTACGCTTCAGGGCACAGGTTTGTAGCTGCAGAGGTCAGAAGGGACTTACACACACACACACACACACACACACACACACGTTATCATTGCACAATTAGATGGATTTGGCAGCGTCATGGTTTTTCCTATGCATCTGGCTGTGGTGCCTGCCAGATGCAGGATACCAGAATAGATCATAGAATCATAAAACATGAGGGTTGGAAGGGACCTCAGGAGGTCATCTAGTCCAACCCGCTGCTCAAAGCAGGACCAATTCCCAATTAAATCATCCCAGCCAGGGCTTTGTCAAGCCAGGCCTCAAAAACCTCTAAGGAAGGAGATTCCATCACCTCCCTAGGTAACCCATTCCAGTGCTTCACCACCCTCCTAGTGAAAAAGTTTTTCCTAATATCCAACCTAAACCTCCCCCTCTGCAACTTGAGACCATTGCTCCTTGTTCTGTCAACCCAATAGTCTGATCTGAGCCCACCAGGCCCACTCTGCTCTTTACAAAGCCATGCTCTACATTGAAATTGGCCTTCCCTGTCCCACACTTCGCACCTCCTCAGGCTTCGGGCCACACCCCTGGCCGAGCTTATCCTTCAGGGGAGAGACCTTCCCATTGTCTCTGCTCTGTGCTCAGCCCATACCCTTTTCCCTTCCAAATTCATCCAGGGTGACAGGAGCGTAGGGATGCACAGGCATTACGTGCCCAGCTGCTGTGTTGAGGCACAGCAGATGTGTGTGGTCGCTACAAGAGAAGATCTGTGCAAAGCAGCAACCCTCACGCATCCACAGTGCTGAGCCTAGCCCCTGCATCTCCCTCTGCGTGCGGTATCACTCGCAGCTGCTGTGCAGGGCTCGCCCAAACGGTGTTCACTAGGAGACAGGGGGATCCAGGACAGATCTGAATTCCCCTTTTTGAGTCCCATCAAGGCCCAGCACGATGGCCATGGCTTCGCTACACTCTTGCTGCAGTGTGGGAGCTGTGCCATTGCTGAGTTGGTTAGGGCAGATTCATGTGTGCAGAGTGCTTTGTCAGTGTAAAGTGCTACCAGGACGCACGAGGTGGAGACCAGTTGTTCTCATCACTGCAGATGAAACGCCTGAACAATAAACCCGCTGTCTGTAGTCTCATGCAGAAGCAAAAGCAGCCACCCACCGGAATCTAGCATGGAGGTTCCCTGGCTGCTGGCTGCTCACACGCTGCGGAATGCGCCTCCTTCCTCCAGCTGCTAAATCACATTCCAAGTAGCTACAAATGCACTAAATGTAGGTTTCTTCTCCCAGAGGCAATTGCTGGTAGCTACCATGCTGTTACACAACTGCCGATGGGAAGGCAGAGGAAGGCCGGGGCGTGGTGAAGGGTGGGGTGGGGTGAAGGTGACCCCAGTGGGAAGGGAAGTGGTGCTGGGTGCTGTCCAATGGGAGGAGAGGTGGAGATTGGAGGTTGGCAAATGGCGGGAGGTGCAATGAGATGCTCTCTCTTGAAGATGGAGTGGACACTTTGAATACTTTTGAGATCCCTGTTCTAGTACTGAGGTCACTGGCAGGCACGTTTCTGGGAGGAGCCAGTTCGTAGTGAGTGTCAGAGAATAGGAATGGCAAGTGACTTTTGAAATGATAAACCATGGGAATCCTACCTCCGAAATCCAACACTAAGAATTAAGCTCATCCAATTAAGAACATAGGAACGGCCATACTGGGTCAGACCAATGGTCCATCTAGCCCAGTATCCTGTCTGCCGACAGTGGCCAATTCCAGGTGCTTCAGAGGGAATGAACAGAACAGGTAATCATCAAGTGATCCATCCCCTGTCGCCTATTCCCAGCTTCTGGCAAATAGAGGCTAAGGACACCATCCCTGCTCATCCTGGCTAATAGCCACTGATAGACCTATCTTCCATGAATTCATCTAATTCTTTTTTGAACCCTGTTATAGTCTTGGCCTTCACAACATCCTCTGGCAAGGAATTCCACAGGTTCACTGTGTTTTGTGTGAAGAAATACTTCCTTTTGTTTGTTTTAAACCTGCTGCCTATTCATTTCATTTGGTGACACATTAATTCTTGTGTTATGATATAAATAACACTTCCCTATTTACTTTCTCCACACCAGTCATGATTTTATAGACCTCTGTCATATCCCCCCTTAGTCATCTCTTTTCCAAGATGAAAAGTTCCAGTCTTATTAATCTCTCAAATGGAAGCTATTCCAAACCCCTGATCATTTTTGTTGCCCTTTTCTGTGCCTTTTCCAATTCCAATAGATGTTTTTTGAGATGGGGCTACCACATCTGCATGCGATATTCAAGATGTGGGAGTACCATGGATTTATATTGAGGTAATGTGATATTTTCTGTCATATTATCTATCCCTTTTCTAATGATTTCCAACATTCTGTTAGCTTTTTTGGCTACCACTGCACATTGAGTGGATGTTTTCAGAGGACTCTCCAAGATCTCTCTTGAGTGGTAGCAGCTAATTTAGACCCCATCATTTTGTAGAGATAGTTGAGATTATGTTTTCCAATGTGTATTACTTTGCATTTATCAGCATTGAATTTCATCTGCCATTTTGTTACCCAGTCACCCAGTTTTGTGAAATCCTTTTGTAGCTCTTCGCAGTCTGCCTGGGACTTAACTGCCTTGAGTAGCTGTGCATCATCTGCAAATTTTGCCACCTCACTGTTTACTTCTTTTCCCAGATCATTTAGGGCACAAAACCCAAAAACATGTGACCTAAGTTGTGTGCATTTAAAACTAACCAATAACATTTGCATTTTGAAGACCATGTAATCATCAGAACCAGCCCCTGAAACATCCCCAGGCCCATAAATAGCCTCAAAGGCTTTTGGGAGAATGAGTAAGTGGAAGACAGTCTCAGCCCGCTCCCTCGTAATGGCAAACAGAGAAAGAGGCTAAATCAGTGGAATGAAGTCTCCCCTGCAAATGATGCCCTCAGTTCCAATGATTCTGCTCACAGCCCTGTGCTAATGACCCAGCCCCTGGCACAAGCACGTGGCCCTCTTGGTGTAGCAGCTCTCCACAGGAAACCAAATGACACGTTGTGCAATAGAGTCTTTAGCACTGTGTGGGTGGCTGGATCACACTGGCTTCCCATGTCTGCTGCTGCTTGGCAGCCGCCCTGCAATGGACTGTCACGGCAGGTGCTTGAGACCAGGCCCCGAGCTGACGTGACCTTGAGCTTAAAGCTGATGCAATTAATGTGGGTTTTTTACTGAATGTCCCTTGGAAACAATGTGGGATGCCTCGGCCGTGTGCTGTCAGAATTTAGGCACAGTTGGCACCCGGGGTCTGACTCTCAGATACTCTCTGCTTGAACTTGGGCCAGAGATGGAGTGGGAGGGGGCTTTATGTGTTCCGGGGCTGCACAGGGGAGAGACGGCAACCTCAGGGATGCTCTACCTTCCGCCTTTCTACCCCAGCTCCCAGGAAGCAGAGAATCGCCATACACTCTCTGGCCATGTCCTCCATCCACCCCCTATGCCAGGGGCTGAGGGCACAGAGCAGGATGCCCCTGTGCAGGAGGGATTCTCAGGGACTTCTCTTTCAGCCACTTTGATGCTGCAAAAAAGGGTCTTAATTTAACAGAGAATAAAGCCCAGTGAATCTTCCAACATTGGACATTGCTGCCAACTGTCTCCTGGCTGCCAGCTACCCTCTGAGGGCTCTGTCGTCATTTCAGCAGGAGCCGGAACTAGCTCATGTGGTCAGTCAGTGTAGAAATACAGGGCCCTGCCCTGCCACTTTTCCTCTAGGTGGATTGCACCTTCCACTTAGCTCATTCTGTGACACATGGAAGGGATCAGGTCATTCAGGATTTGACCCAGCTGGGGAGAAGCAGTTTAGGTTTTCCTATAAAGGAAGGACTGCAAGGCAATAAGGAGGGTAAGGTAGTGGGGAGTTTCTGGGAAGGGAACCACCGAGAGGCTTGCAGGAAGGAGCTCTTGCCTTGGGCCTGCCTTTGAAGGGAGAGGGCAGCTGGGAAGAGCGAGCCTCCTGCAGCAGGCCTAGGAGGAGAGTCTCCAGAGGGGCAGTGGCCATGCTCTGCAGAGCTCAGGAGCCTGAGAAGAGTTTTCCTTCCTTTGAGCTGGGACATTGTTACCCTGGAAGGTCTGGGAGCCTCAATGTGACCGAGTCACCACCCAGGCCACTATAGCCCAGTGGAGGGGCGGGGGAGGCAGAGGGGCTGCAGTGCTGGTTTTGGCCAGGGCGAGATGCTGCAGAGTGGTAAGTCTGCGGCAGGACTTGGTAAGGTCTCAGCACACTATCCGCTGGAGTGCCCTGCACAGGCAGGATGTCAGCTGGTGGCAGCCTGCTTCAGGGGCTTCTCCCATCCCTCATAGGGAGGGAGGGCGGCCCTGCAGCAGAGCAGTGAGTCCTGCTCGGGGGACGGGAACTGGAAGTGAGTTTAAACAGCAGGGAAAGGTTTGTGAACCCCAGGAGAGCGAGCTCTGTGCTCATTCATGGCACTTCAACCTCCTGCCCCCAAGATTCCCTCTTCCTCGGGTTTTCCATTGAGCCTTCGATTTGAGCTTGGTGGTGATGTGCCAGGCTGTCCAGATGGGCTTCTCTAGCTTGTGTGTTTTATGTGGAATATGCTTTGCTCTTTGGGCCAGTTACGGCTCCCCTGTTAGGAGTTTAAATGGACGCCATATGGCTAAAGAGCCTATAAGCATGTTCCGTGTTACACGACAAACCTTCTGCACATTACCGACGTAGCACCTAACATTACTGAGTTTGCAATGATTTTAAAAGGCTAATTTAGTTTCCCCGTTTGTGCCGTCTACCCCGGCGTGAACCACGAAACCAGACTCCCGGATTGCCTGGTGCTTTGCACGCACGTTTCACTCGATGCGGCGCTTGCATCTTCCCGCTCTCTGGGCCAGGACGCCCGCGGCACTGCCTGCCGTGCAGGTGCAGAGGGCTAGGTGGAGGCTGGTCTCTCAGCCCTGCTGAGGAGGTGATATGTCGTTGCGCTGCCGCCGGACACAGATTGCAGCTGAATCTCGATTGCTCCCCGGCTCCGCTCTTGCTCCGAGTGGTGCTTTCCGCAGCCCTGCAAAGGATAGCGCTTGCGTGGCTAACCTGGCCCAGCGCTGGGAGTTGGCACACTGGGGTTAGGGCAGAGAGACACCTCCACCCTTCTGTGCCTACCTCTCTGCTCAGAGGACTGGGGGATTAGAAGGGATGATGCAGGGAGCTGTGACGGGGATACCGGTGTCTTCAACCCTTGACTCTTTCTGTTTTTAATGAATCATTCTGTTTAACCCTTGCCTTTCCCCTACGCCCATTTCACCCCTGATTACCTACATGGGGGCATGAGTCTCCCCTCCCTTTGGTGTAAATCTGGAATAATACCTACCCCGAGGCCCTTAGACAGCATCCCTGTGTATCTGTCTCTTCTACACCATGTTTTTCATACCTACGCAGCTCTAGGAAATGTTAAATAAGAAGGGGTCATCATACTGGTGGTGACCTGTCCTTTGCCCTGCAATCGGTGGTGCTGGAACTAGGGGTGCTGGGGGCACTGCCGCATCCCTGGGCTTCAAGTGGTAAAAAAACAAAATTCCAAAGATCTGGTTTCCGTCAGCAGCACCCCCAGTATAAAAATTGTTCCAGCCCCCCAGCCTGCAGTGGTGGCAAGCCACTGAAGGAGAGGGGGGATTCTAAACAGGTGGTGCAACACCCACCGTCAGACAAACCTATTTCACCACCTTGGTGTGGGGGATTGGAGAGGTGCCCTTCCAGTGTCCCCAGCAATAGCCCTCTCAATTTAGCAAGATGCCAGGCTGTTCCCTCCGCTGCCCCGAGCTCCTGGTAGGATTTCAGCACCCAGAATGGAGACGGTGGTTGGCTGCACAGCTCTGTCTCATGTTGTTTCCAGTGCAGTCCCAGGCAAGACAAACCTTCCAGCCAAGCCATGTGGCTTGAATTGCACCATCCTTGCTGGCGTGCCGCTATTCCGGTCAGGAGCTCTGATTTGTGGAGAGGGACGTGCTGGGGGGTCAGGCAGCATAATGCAGGCGGGAGGGGATGCTCTGGAGTGGAGGGGGACACTTTCTTACACACATGGACCCAGCTGTGCTACCATCACCTTCCCTAGGACCTGTCTACTTAGAGTGTGTCAGTTGTGCCAAAGTGTGTGCCGGCTGCTTGACATGATCGGCAGGGCATGGAAGAGCCACCAGATTCGTTTTCACTCCTCGCGTGAGCCAGGAAAGTTGCTTCCCTTCCTTCTATTTGTATTCTAGTAGGACCTAAACCCCCTTCCCCCTGAGGGCTGGAACCTGCCCAGTTGTGTCAGGTGCTGTACGCACACATCAAATAGAAGAAAGTCCCTGCCCAAGCACATTTGCAGTCTCAAACACAAGGCAAACAGCTCTAAAGAAGCAACTTTCCAAAGTCCTCTCGGTCTGTTTGCTACAGCAGGGGATAGATAGTATGGCTAGATGCCATGGTGATGGCATCGTACACGTGTCTATGGGCCAGTGGAGCAGGCAGGCCTGGGTGTGTGTAGGCAGGATTACCTACAGCCTGGCCTTGGGACCATTCCAGAGAGGTCTCAGCCCTTTAGCTGCACCGAGCCATTTTCCCAGCTCACCGGCCCCAGCCCCCTCCCTTGCAGAGCATGTCAAAGCGAGCTAAAGTGACCCTTTTGAAGAACGGCTGTGCAGGCGGGGAGGGGCACGTGCTCTCTGAAATGGCATGGTGCCCCTGGCATGCTGGAGCCAGTGCATGGACTGACTCATTTGCAGCTTGTAAAACTCTCTGTGGATGACTTGCATGTCTCGGGCACGGAAGGGATGGAAACAGGATCTGCGAGGGGAGTGGGGCTGCTGCTCCTGCGATGAGGCTGAACGGGCGTGCTGGGAGCGAGGGGGCACCAGGGGAGGGGTGGCTCATAGAATCGTTGGGGCAGGCTGGGCCGCTGGTGGGTTGTCACATCAGTGCCCCCGCATCGTGGCAGGATTGGCTAGGGCACTTCTGACCCATCCTTCTGTCAGCCCGGAGCCGTCTTCAGTGACAGGGAATCCCACACGCCAGCCCTGGGGAGCTCCTTTCTTCAGTCAAACCACTCTTCTCCCAGCTCCCCTAACGTCCTCGCTCCCCGCTGAACCTCTAGTCCATGACTTTCTCATGGACCTACTCCATAGAACTGGTCCCTCTCCCCTAGGGAAAGGCCCTGTCTGTGTCTGGAGGTGGTTCTCATGCTTCCTCCCCCCCCAGACAGAACGTAGCCCAGTGCCCTCCCAGCTCCTGCTCCCCTGGCGATTCTTGCTTCTTCCCCGCTGCAGTGTGTCTGAGGCTCTCCTAACATGCAGGACTAACGGAGACGAGCCCCGCAGCCTGGCCAAGCAGGATAATTGCTTCACTTGGCTTACTCGTGTCACCCCAACTTCTGTACAGTGTCCTGGACAGGTCTGGTGGTTAATAGAATAATATCCATACTACAGAGGGAAGCGTGGGCTTAAAGATGCATAGAGGAGGCATGCAATGATTGCTGCTGTCTCTATTTATTATTTTTAGTACTGTAGCACCCGGCGGTCCCATCCTAGGTCAGGGCCCCATTGGGCTGTACACTTCCACCATGAGGGACAGTCCCTGCCCCAACGAGGTTCCAATCTAAATAGACAAACAAAGGGCAGGAGGGGAAGTGACTTGCCCAGGGTCACCCAGCAGTTCAGAGGCAGGAATAGAAACCAGGTGTCCTGGGTTTCAGGCCAGCGCCCTGTCTGTGGTGCCTTATGGCCATTTGAGATGAGATACCAACAGCTACTGCAGAGTTCTGTCACCTCTCATGTCTTAGATCCGGCCCCTGGACACATGCAGCTCCCAGAGGCGATGCAGTGGAGGGCATTGGAGCTGGCTCATAAATAGGACCTGATTCCAAACTTTCTCTGGGAGTACGATTGTAACGTGTGGCTACTGAGATCAGGGACCCAAGCCCAAGCTCTGGGTATCCCTAAATCTCTGACTGCCAGAAGTTGGCACTGGATGCCAGGGGATGGATCACTCGATAATTGCTCTGTTCTGTTCATTCCCTCTGGGGCACCTGGCACCAGCCACTGTCAGAAGACAGGATACGGGGCTAGATGGACCTTTGGTCTGACCCAGTGTGGCTGTTCTGATGTTCGTCTGCCATGCCATTCAGAGGCATCTACCTCTGGTGTGGAGTACTGCAGCTGCTTAACAATGCACAGCAACACCCTCCAACAGGGTTGTTTGGGGCAGGGATGTCGGAGCTTAGAAGAGGATGGGGAAAATAACATGCCCATAGGAATGCGTAAGGGGTATTTCTAAGTGCTCAGTTCTGCTCTCAGCTATACCAGGGCGGTTCCCATCAAAGGCCGCAGGAGTTACTCCAAATTAACAGTGGGCAGGGCCCAGAGCTCACACCCTCGCTCTAGTGGAAAGTCGCACAGGCTATTTAGGACCATCTCAGTGACATTCGTCCTCAGCAACACAGTGCCACCAGCTACCCAGCGCCCCCTCGCCAGACACCGGTGCGCGGCTTTAGTGCCAACTCCTGGGGGTTGAGTTTCTCCTCTGAGTACAGAGCACTCTCACCCAATGGACAAACCATGACCCATCCCTCTCGTTTGCTTCCACAGATGGCCAACCCTGTCCCGTCAGCCTGCTGCGTGGTGCTCGCCGCAGTGGTGATGGTGTACGCTCAGAGGCACAGCCAGCTGGGTAAGTGAATCACAGCTCCCCCTCCCTGGCCCGCAAAGAATTCTGTCTCTGCGAGAGCGTAGGACCTGTTTATCATGTATCTCTTGTAGCCCTCTGCCTCTTATCTTCCGGTCCAATCTGTATGCTCCATCTGCAGTGTCTGTAACAGGCTATGTGTCTCATCTCCTTTCATGTCCTCTCCTCCGCACCCCACTGCGTTTAGGAGGACAGTGCCCGGCCATGCACTGGGCAATGAGCCCTGCGTTCGTCGGCTGCTATAGAGGTGGCACTGGCGAATGGAAGGGGGTGACCATAATGGACCAGTGCAGGGACGCAGAGTATCCCCACAGCCTACCTCTGTGCACACTGCCTGCAGCCTTTGAGAGTACCCCCGTGGGAGTGCCGGGGTGATCCATGGCCAGTCATACCTGAATGCACCCATTGTCCCTTGCTGTGATGCCCAGAGTCTTTTTCTGCTGAGTCCCTATCACCAGTGGCTGAGATAAACAGGGCCTGTTTCCATTCTAGAGAGAGCAGGGCGTTGCTGGGAGTGTGTGAGTCACGACAGCAGCAGGCAGAGCCCGAGACCCCGGTGCAATTCCCTGGGCACAGCTGTAACCAGGAGAATGACGGGGCCAGATTTCCCAGGGGACCCCAGCTGCTTTGTGTGGTCCTGGCTGCTGAGGAAGGGTGGCTATCAGTCCTGGAATTTCATCTTGGCTGAGTGCACCATTCCCCAAACATGCTCTGCCCTTGGAGTCAGCAGGGCAGGCAGGGCTGCAGCCTGAGAGGGGCGGGTGCTTCTCCACGCCCCAAAAGGACGGTGTGAAAATACCTCATGTGGGATAGTAGGCCAGCCTGGAGCCCTGTCCATCTTGCTTCTTTGGAGAGCTGCAGCTTTGTGATTAGGGGAGTGGGTGGCTGGGAGTGTGCACCCCTGACCCCTCTGGATGGAATCAGTCCTGCTCAGCCATGTGTTGTGGGCTGCCACACAGGAGGAAGGCTGGCTCAGTGGTTAGAGTGCTCGCCGGCTTAATTCCCTGCTCTGCCATAGTCTTCCTGGGTGACCGTGAGCAAGTCACTCAGTCAGTTGCTGCCTCGGTTTCCCAGCTGTAAAATAAGGACCACGGCATTCCCTAGCTCACAGGGGTGTTATGTGACACTACAAACTGTGTGGGGCACAGATATGCTGGCAAAGGGGGCCTGATGCACACCTTTGCTGGGTAGGCTGTTAAGAGTTAAAGGACTCTGCGAACGTTGATAGGGATCCGGTGTCCTTACATTTCCCTAGATGGGTCTCTGACTCTGTGACCCCAGGCAGCTGGCATCACACAGCAATTCAAGGCCCCTGAATATGCACAGCAGGTGCTGTGGGTGCAGGATACAGTTCTACTTCGTGTGCGGCTGCCTGGTAGCCAAGGGGTCAAGGGTTTTGGCCATGTGTCCTCTGCACTCTGACCCTCCCCGGCGCTGTGGAGTGGGCACGTCATTCTGTCTTGTCCCTCTGCGGCAGCTGCTTCCCGAAGGGCAGCGTCCTGGCCTTCAGAGCTTCCATGGCCTCTGAGGCCTCCCCGGCAGCGTAGCCCACTCTGAGAGGGCAGGTCCTGCTCCCCGGGGCGTAATCCAAGGGGGACCCGGCAGCCTTGGGGGAGCTGGAGGCCTCAGAGAGGGAGCTGGGGAGCCCTGGGGGACAGCAAGGCAGAGCTTTTCTGAAACCAGGTCTAAATCCAGGTGTTCCCCTCAGCGACCCACGCCATGGACATGGATCTCAAGCCTGAATAATGAAACTTGGGCAGAATCCTCCAATATCCTCCCCCACACCCTGGTGCCTCCCCTTCCTGCCCAAGCTCCCCAGGCCTGTCCCATGTGCCCCAATGTATCCTTCCCCCTTGCAGGCTATTCCCAGAGCACCAGTATCCCTTTTAACACCCTATTAAATAAATCCCCAGGGGGGGAATCTAGGCTGCAAGGAAAAAGCAGGAGAAGTGGCACGCGGGGCTGCCCGACTCCACAAAAGCAAAGAGAGCCCTTGGCAACGGCCACCTCCCTATTCATAACATGATTAGTGGATGTTCAGCTTTAATAACATATGAAGCATTTGGGGGAATACGTTAGTGCTAAATACTTAAGCGAGGAGACTCTGACAAGCCGTTCTGTACGGAAGCTCACAGCCATGCTGGGCCAAGCGTCCTCTCCTGACTTCCTCAGTGCTAGCAATTAGCAAGCGTCCTAGAAGGTGTCTAGAAGGGCAACCTTAACTAGGGGTGAGGCTACCTGTTCTGCCTATGGTAAGAAAAATAGAAAACAGATCAATAAGGGCCAGATTTTGATACCCTGACTCACTGCCCTGGGTGAATAGCCCCATGGATTTCAGAGGGACTGTTCAAATGGGAAGGTAGCACTGAACTAAAGGGCAGCAAAGTCTGGCCCTAAATATATAAATATGAAATGTCTCCTGCTTGGCCCCGTTCTCCTGACCAGTTTCCCTACAAGGCTGAGGTGTGCAATAGCCCAGGATACAGGTAGTACTGAGAGAAGTGGGACGGTGTAGCTAAATAGATTCTGAGCAATGTTTATTTTGAACTGGAAGGGGGAGGCTGGGTGAAGCCGAGGCAGCCATAATTGATGTGGGCACCCAAACAGTGAGGCCAGAGGTTCCTGAGATGGTTGTGGCTAAGCAGCTCTGTCCTTACCTGGAGTCCCCAGGGGCCCTTGACTCCTCCCAGTCCCCACTTAGCCCTGGATGTGACACAGGGACTGCCCTGCTCTCACTGGATGATAATCTCCTTCTGGCAAGGGGCCACAGTCAGGTATCTGTGCTAGTATTTTTTGTGAAGTGATTAAGGGCTATTCTACTTGCTGCCTAAGACATGGTTTTTAGACCAGTCTGTATAACATACTCACAGCAGGTGTTGCATCCCCCTCTAATGACTGCTCCACATGGAAGATAACAGTCTACTGCTGCTTCTAGCTCACAGAATTGCTCCCTTAGCTCAAGTGGTAGCCACTTGTGCTGACATTCTCTGGTTCAAATCTGGTCGGGGAGGGAGAATCAACAAACGTGGCTTTTATCACAATCACAGCCATGTGTCTGGTCAGCAATGCGTGTGTGACTGCGCTGACGATGCTGCTAGAACATGTGTGTATTGGTGCATGCCAGGAAAACCTGGGCAGCTGTGTCCTCTAGTGCCCTTGCAACGGCCGGAGTGCTCCAAGGGCAGGCACGCAGCTGGGGCAGGGTGTCACACACAGCGAGGTGGGTGGATGGCGGAGCAGCCAACCCGATTGCACAGGCAGAGGTAGAGTCCTGCACACACAGCACAATAACAGCCTGACGACCCGGTGACAAAACAATCATTGTCAGCCTAGGCCTGTTGGAGGAGAGATCCACTCCACATAGTAACCGTTGTTTACCAGGCAGGACACAAGCTTGGCTTAGAGACGCCATTCCAGTGTGTCCACCCTGGATTAAAAGTGATCCCGTAAACAGAGCTGCTGCTGTAGCATCCTGTATCCTTCACATCCCCCATCCGAAATCCTGCGGGGAAGGAATGAGCACAGCAGCACGCCCTTTCTCAGAAAGACTTTCACCACCTGGGTGATACCGCAGAGGGCCTGCGGACGGACCCCCGTTCCTGCCTTGAGGGATCTTTAATTTAGCAGACAAAGGCAGGATGGGATCCAGTGGCTGAGAGCTTAAATCAGCCAAGTTCAAATGGGGAAAAAGGGAAATGTTTAGCAGTGAGGGTAGCTAAGCACTGGAATGGCTCGGTAGCACACGAGGCTGTGAATTCTCCAGCACTTGGAGTCTGATATCTCTTTCCACCAGTGGCTGGACCGGATGCAGGAATCCCTGGGGGAGGTGCTATGCAGGAGGTCATGCTGAATGGTCAGAAGGGTCCCTTTTGGGTCTGAAATCTACCTCCGCAGCCTAGCAACACCACCAGGGTGGTTTTACTGGGTAAGAAGGCAGGCAGGATTTGGCAGGGACTTGGGGTGAGGCAGATTGGGGCAGAGGAAGTATGGAACTGGCAGGTGTTGTCAGAAGTGTGGTGTCAGATGCTACCAGTGTGGTGCTCTGCTCTCTCTCTGTTGGTATCACTTGGCTGCGTGCGTGTGTTCCCTCTGTGTGCTGCCCCAGCTCTGCGCAGATAGCTGACACAGCAGACCCGAAGAGAACCCCCAAGGACCACAGAGACTAGTAAGGTATGAAGGCACGTCGGCCAGGTTTATTGCCGTATGGACACAATTGCAGTTCCCTCCAGATTGTTACTTTACAGGGCCTACTTCGAGAAAGTGTCCCCGGTCAATGGACTCGGCTCAGTCAGTGGCGGGACTTTCCACTGCCCCCTCGGCCGGACAAAGACATCGCCCCAGGGATACATTTTTATACACAGGTACAAACAAGTTACACATCACTCCTGACGTATTGAGGTGCAGCCCCTCTACGCAGCAAGGTACAACCCCTCTACGTAGTAAGGTACTGCCTCTCACCTTGTACATGTTGGCTCGATCAAAACAACTCTATCCATCATATTACCCTTTTGCCCCTGTCATTGGGATGGGTCAGTCTGTTCCTTGTTATCTGTGTGGAATGTGCAAGTATGTGAATGTTTTGATCTCTAGTGTTCAGTACCTTTTAGGTACGTATCTTCTTGCAGCATCAGCCCTTTCCTTGCCAGCTTCTGTGAGCAGGGCCTGCCTCTGGCTCACAGCTTCACTTTGCTTTATGTTAGCAAAGTCTTGACCATTACTTTAGTTCAGGCCTCAGGCCTCATACTGGGCCTTTATCAGGGCCTTCACTTACTACAGCAGGCTCCCATGCAAACCTGCTGCTTCAAACTGTGAGGCGAGGCTTTGGCACAGATGCCACCCTGCGCAGTTTGGTGGCTTGCCTACTCTCAGGGTGGACCATGCAGGCTTTGTGGTAAGAAGAGCCCAAGGAGGGTGGAGGGTCACCGGGGCTGGGGGAGGGGAGCGGAGGGCCAGGCGAGGCAGCGAGGTACACACGGGGGAAGTTCCAGGCTGCCAGAGATCTGGGGTGGGAGCAGACCATGTAGGGTTAGGGGAAGGATTTCTATTCGGCCAGTCTCTGCCCAGGAGTGAATTTTAACCAGCTGTCAGGAGCTCTAGTGGCTGGAACAAACCCTCCTTCTGCCAGTTTAAGGGAGGGAGCGAAACACCCACAATTACAGCAAAGAATACTGGTTTATTTCGGTCTGCCTTGTTCCCGCTCTCGCCTGCCAGGGAGGGGAGATGGAAAAAGGATTAACGAGGCCGAGCCGGGCGGCATGCAGAGCTGGCTCCGGATTCCCTCTCACACGCACGTGTGTTCCTCCTGTTTGCTCACACGCTCGCCCTCGCACGCACACGCTGCCTCAGTGTTGCACACACACTTTGACACCATACACACACTCGCTCTGTTCTACCCATGCGGTGCACAGCCCCTGACTCTCTTCAATGGTCATTCTAATGCACCCAGCCCTGTGCTGTCTAAGCATCAGGCCTTGCACTTGTTAGCAACAAACTTGTGGGTGGAAACGTAAGGAGTCCCACAGAAATCCTATAAATAACCGAGATGGAGTGGAGCAAAAAGTTTGCAATACAGTAGGTGACCATGTGAGGGTTCAGAGCCCTCTGCAGGCCCACAGAGCTTCTGCAGTATCTAGGAGCCGGGACCTTTGTAGATGAAGCAGTAGCTTTGCACCTCTGCCCGTGTGTTGTCGGGACTCCGTGGACTGACACACTCACAGCGCTGGTGGTGATGCCTGCGATGGACCTGCAAGGCATATACATAGGTGGGAAAGGGGAGCCCAGAGCTAATGGTGTGACCGCGTGGGTGCCCCTCGCATCTTCTGGCTGGGGAGCAGCCAAATCAAGGAGCCACTTCCTGGGAGGTTATGTAATCCCTGGAGGCTGTAGAAATTAGTGGCACTTCCAGGAGATGGTGCCAGTCTGAACATGGAAGGGGAATAGAGGCATGGAGTGGGTTGTTTCCCAGCCAATCAGTGTCCAAGCCAGCCCTAGAACCCAGGAGTCCTGAGCCCCAGTCTGTCTGTTAGACTATGCGACTTCATTTTATTCTTGGATTTTCTTCCTCGTGTTCTTTCTTTGTGTCTCTGGGATATTGTTAGTTTGCTATTTTACTATGTAGGTACATTACATTGCAGGGGGGCAGGGGGACAGAACAAGGTATATAATAATGCTGCCCAATGTGACTTATGCAACTTTTACAGATACAAGGAGTCCATCCTGACCCCCATCCCAACCGGAATTACATTCACCCCATCGGCTGCTCCCCTTTTCCCCCATCTCCTTACCCCAAAGAAAAGAACACCCAATCCCAACCAGAGCTTTCTGTATCTGGCAAAGAGAGACCGAGGATCCTGGTGGATTCTCCGTCACTGACATTTTTTAAATCGATAGTGGATGTTTTTCTAAAAGCTCGACTCTAGGACTTAGTGTGGGGCAGGCCTCTGGCCTGTGTCATACAGGAGGTCAGACTGGATGATCACGATGGTCCCTTCTGGCCTTGGAATCCATGAATCTAAGATCATGGAGCTGTCTGAAGTTGCACCGGGAAATTTGCAGTTGTCGATCTCTGTAACATGGAAGGCGCCCAGGTGCTATGGTGATGGGTGGCCATGCCAAACTCTAGGACTGAGTATATGAACGCCTCGATCAACTATAACATCCTGAACTACAAAAATACCGCAGACCTGGAATGCCCCACCCGAACCACATGCTCTCCTTTCCCCTATCATTCAGCTATCCCCTGGTTACATACACATCTGTCCCTTATTGTGATTTCTCTGTTTGAAAGGAGTAATTCTGCTTTATTGATCCTCACCCTGCTGAATTAACTCAGGTTTAAACAGTAATTATGTTTTCACTTTGGAGAGGCCATAAAGAGATAAAAGTCTCTTGAAATGAATGAACTTCTGAGACCGGAGTATCTGAGGTTAGTTTATTGATGCGCAAAGAAGCTGCTATCTCTCAGCTTACTAACCAGCAATGAGCAATTAACCCCAATCATTCCTCAACTGGGGGGAGAGAGAGATTTGATTTTATTTATTCTCTTTCTCGCTTGCGCTCTCTCTCCAACCCTCCTGGTAATCTTTTGCAATCTGTTCTGCTACAAAATCTCCCGGGAGTGCCCGTTTGCATTCACCTTGTTTAAAATGCTGACCGCATTCCAGCCAAGACAAAGTCATTAGTCTGAGAGCAGCCTTCAGAATGCATAGCAAGGTGATGCAAATTGCCTGCCCAGTGAGCAGCCAACCTTACTAGTTATTTCTGTCACCACCCCTCACTGGACTGGGAGAGAAGGCGCTCTCCTGTAGCTCTGCCCATTCCTCTTTGGGTCGGCTAATCAGAGTGTGGGGGATCCGCTAGCCCTGGATGAGCTAATCACAATGAGCAAAGGCTTTGCCTTTATTTTCTGCCAGGGAAGCCATGTTGAATTCCAAAAATGTGGCCTTTAGAGTGGTGGTGTCGCCATGTCGGTCCCAATGTATGAGAGAGACAAGGCGGGTGAAGTGATCTCTTTCATTGGGTCAACTTCTGTAGGTGAAAGAGACCAGCTTCCGAACTGCACCGAGAACTCTTTGGCCCAGGAAAAGACATTACCTCATCCCCACCTTGTCTCTCTCAAAAATATGCTGGAAATTTGTCATTCTTTGAGTAGTTTTTATCAAGCTAGCTAGGCCTGGGGGATTTTGAGCTCTGGGGTTAGCTGCCTAAGTCCCCGGGGTATGATTTTTGTCCGCCGGTTGGCTGACTAGTAGCCTTGAACTGACTCTCTCTGAGGGAGGGACAGTTTCAGAGAGATGATGACAGGAAATAACAGGCCTCGGACAGTTTAAGTCACACAGGCCAGGTGCACACCACAGACTTTTCCCAGCGGGGCTGCATCCCTCATTCAGGGATGTGATTTGTGACCAAAGCAGCCGAGCCTAGTGCAGTTACAGTTAGAGCAGCAGAAGTGCGTTTTACCGTTAGCGCTCGTTTTGCTCTGGGGGTTGGCCGGCAAAACAGTGGCTTTGCTGGTGTAGACTGCATCCGCGTGAGCAGTGCTTTGCTGGGCGCGTAGAGCTATGCTAGCAAAGTGCTCCTCGTCTAGCCATGGCCTTTTCCAGTCTCTTCTGCACGGGAGAGAGCATGATACTTGGCTATGCATGCGCAGCCCAGATTGTAAAGGAGCTGGGTCCCTTCCTGACGGGGAGAGAGAAAGAAAGAGGTCAGATTGATTGGCCTTACGGCTGCCGGTACATCTAGTTTTCTTCTGCCATATAACTGCACGGTGATGGGGTTTGCAAACGCGGTGTCCAGATCCCTGCACGGTTCATCTCCTGAGTGCTGAGGTGGTGTGGAGTGCCAGGCTGTAAAGATCAATGCCCATTCTTTCCCTTGGCTGCGTTGGGCATGGATTGAATCCACCAGCCTCCATTTTGCATCATGCTACCAGTTAGCATGGTTGTTACTGGTGCAGCTGGGCTCGCTGGCCCAGGGAACCCACATGTGGCCCAGCCCTGAGCAGAGAAGTGGCTCCGGAGGGTTCTTATGGCCTGGTGCTGATTTTCCCCACCTGCTCCCACAGCAAACACCCTCCTCCAAGTTCTGAGGCTGAGCACTCGCTGGAGATGTCTCCTCACAGCCTCACTCCCACCCTGGGGATGGGGTGGACGGGGCAGCAGGTGCATAGCTGGGGCACTCATACCTGTATTCGCACCAAGAGAGAGCTTTTCCCAGGCACCTGAGCGAACAAAGACTGGTCCACCCGCATGGAGGAACTGGGAAATGGCCCTGCAAACGTGGGTCAAATCGAACCAGGCAGTGGAATTTGCAGATTCCTTCTGGGCAGCATGCAGTCATGTGCCACAGCAACCCTGGGACCTTACCTGATTTTAGGGGGCAGGTACTGGCCAAGCCTCATGCTGGCTTCTCTGTGCAGGGCTGAACTTCTCACTGTTAGTCCGGCTCCGGTCTTGGCAGAGAATGTTGCACGTGGTGTTCCCTGAACCAGCCACACGAAAGGGCTGCTGAGGCTGAGGAAAGGCAGAAGTGCTGCCTGGATCTGGAGTGATGGCTTTCATGGCTGTCATGGTGCCTTTATTTAAAGCAGCTGCAAGGTACCTGCCTTTGCACAAACACACATGCATATTTGAAGGGTAGGAAAAAGCCCGCAGGTCCATGTGCGTCCACTGTCTCTCCAGTACTGAATAATAGACTTTTCTCCCTGAGGCTGGGCAGACGCACGAGCCCTTCAGGACAGGAATCTCATGTTTCTCAGAAGAAGAGCTGAACGGGGTAGAAAGTGTGTGGTGAGGAGACCTCTAAGTATGTTGGCTTGTTTTCCAGGGGTGTTGAGTACCCACAGCTCCTAGTCAGCTCAATATATTGGGTCCCATAGAACACAGGGTGTAGGGGCCTCTTGGGTCATCGAGTCCACTACCCTGCTATTGCTGGCAACCATCATAGCAGGTCTCTCAGGCAAGAAAGGCGGTCTTGTGGTTAAGGCTCTGGCCTGGGACTTGAGACGTGCGTTCAGTTCACATGGAGTGATGCTTGGACCTTGGGCAATTCATTTCATCTCTGTGCACCTTGGTTCAGTGGGGGAGAGCAACACTTCCTCAGAGACTGTGTGTGTGTGTGTGTGTGTGTGTGTGTGTGTGTGTGTGTGTGTGTGTGTGTGTGCGCGCGTACAGTACACCTAGCACACAGCACAACGGGGCACTGGCCTCAGTAGGGATCTGCTGGAATACTCTTTCCCTTCTGCCAAGCAGTAACAGAAGTCGGGGCCTTGCAGGTTGATTTCCCATTGGAAGGGAAATGTTCCCATTTCTTTCTCCTCCTTTTTCAGCCAGCTATTGAGCTGGGGAAAAACATGTGAAGTTTGGGCGTTTCAGCATTTCTGAATGTTTCAGTTAAGGAAGAAATTTTCAAATGCCCCAGAAATCATGGCATTTCTCCTCCCTTGGGCGTTTTGATCCCGTTTCAAGGCTATATTTATATCCTGCAGCCTGTACAGTATTGAAGACTGTAGGATCCTCCCAGATAAAAGGCATGACTGGCTAGTAAAAGGCATGACTGTGCTACCCTGTCTCTTGGGAATGCTTTTCCCAAAGGGGTGGCTCTCACTGTTGCCTTTGCTTTATTTAATCCCATTACTCTCAGTTAAAACACTTTGGGCCAACCGTGTGTTCCTTTT
Organism: Gopherus evgoodei; assembly: GCF_007399415.2. Classification (NCBI taxonomy): domain Eukaryota; kingdom Metazoa; phylum Chordata; order Testudines; family Testudinidae; genus Gopherus; species Gopherus evgoodei. The sequence goes on along the minus strand of NC_044327.1, from coordinate 132,985,496 downwards.
CAGCACTGGCCACGACGGCAGCACTGTTCTGCCATTCGATCAAAGCCGGCGGCAGGAGGCATGAGTGGGTTTTGCATGTGTCCAGCAGAATGAGGGGTGACTATTTCGAAAGGGGGAAAGCAGCGTTTTATAGCTCAGCCATGGATCAGTGGATCTGGGGTAGGAGGAATAATCATCCCCAAGCTTCAGGCCATGAGCTGGTCCCAGCAGTGTCAGGAGGGAACCCCTCTGCACAGTGCAGTGTGACAAATTGCAAGAGACATTGTTTTTTTCCTTTTCCCTTTCTCTGAAGAAGCTGGTGTTGGCAGGTACCAGAGTCAGGACCAATGGTCTAATCTGGTTCAGCAGATCCTGTGTTCCTCTATTGCACTGAAAACCCAGAGAACTTTCTCCACTGGGTTATTTATTAATTGCCAAGTTGAGAATTGCGCCCAAATTACCTGACCGTGAAAAGATCTTCTCTCTCTTTGAAGGTACGAGATCAGAGCAGGACTCCATCCAACCTACTATTCTCTCTCTGACAATGGTCAGCATCAGGTACTGCCAGGAGGCAGTTATGGGATACCCTGCTGTCAAGGCTGATTCCCCACTCCGGCACTTTGAGTGCAGAAGGTGGGGGGCCACAAGGACTCTCAAAATTAAGGACTCCTGGCTTGTATTAAACTTCCAAGGTTACAGCTTCTGTCTGACCTTGGAGGGGTAGATTCTACCACCACCCAAACGCAGAACCCTTTTGAAACCCCGGAAGGTACACTGGGGAATTCCTCCCTGTGGGGTTCCCTCAAACCCTTTCACCTCCCCCTCCCCCGGGGAAGAGCTGAGAAAAAAAACAAAGGAAATCAGCTGTTGCCACCAGCTAATTAAACAACATATTAATTAATTAATTAATTAAACTAATTAAACAACATATGCACAAACCTTTTAGGGACACAAAAATCCAATCTTGTTCTTAAAAAAACGTAAATTTTATTAAACCCAGAAAGAAAGGAAATACATTTGGAACTTAGGCTTTTAGTTAGATCTTAAAAGAATCAATTACAAAGATTAAGCATCAAGCTAGCTCTCTTGGGGTTCAGCTTAAAGGTTACAAGCAAAACAAAAGCATCTGGGGTTAGCACAGGGGAGTCCACAAGCCAGTAAGAAATAAAAGAAATAACCCAAATCGCGTCTTTCTAGACATTCCCTGACTTACTTACCTTTTTGGGTTGTTAAAAGTAGTTCTGGATATGATCTGATGATTTTCATATCTGACTTAAAGCTTCTCACAGCATAACTGCTCCCTGTTTCCCTCTTGCCCTCAGAGAACCACATAGAGACAAAGGAGAATTTTTTTTTTCATTTTAAAAAGTTCTAGCCTTCCCATTGGCTCTTTTGGTCAGGTGCCCTCTCCCTTTCCTTCTCCCACCAAGAGGGACTTAATAGCTAACTGGCTGGCTGGGTGTTCATAAAATGGAGCTACCTCCTGCCCCTTCATTTGTCACACCTGCACTCAGGGATACTTCCCTCCCAGCCCCCAGTCATTAGAGCTTAGCTCTTGCCCAAAGGTATGATGGTTTAGATATCTTGGTTTTTCCATACATTCATAGACTTAGGGCCAGAAGGGACCGTTATGATCATCTAGTGTGACCTCCTGCATGGCACAGCCTGAAATATTTTACCCCATGTTTCCTTCATCAAGCCCATCATTTCTGTCTGAGCTGAAGCATCTCATTTAGAAAGGCATCCATTCCTGATTTTAAGACTTCAAATGATGGAGAACCCACTCCAATCCTGGGTGAATTTTTCCAGTGGTTTAATTATCCTCACTTCAAAATTTGCACCTAATTTCAAAGTCTGATTTTATCTGGCTTCAGTTTCCACTTACTGGGTCTTGTTATGCCTCTGTCTGCTAGATTAAAGACCCCACGATCAGAAATCTTCTCCTCTGTGTAGATGTTTGCAGACATTGATCAAGTTTCCTCTTAACTGCTCATGCAGATTGAGCTTCTTCTGCCTCTTACGGTAAAGCAGTTTTCCCATTCCTTGAGTCGTTCTCATGGCTCTTCTCTGAACCTTTTCCCATTTTTGAACATCCCTTTGGAAGTGTGGACACCAGAACAGAAACAGCGTTCCAGGAACGTTCTCACCAATTCTGTATACAGAGCTATTCTGTTCTGTTCGGTTCAGGTTCTTATGCTGCACTCACCACTGTAGTATATGAATGTTTTCCAGTCGTGCTTAAAGCAACGTGACTAACATCTGCCACGTGTTTGCTCTCTCTTGCTCTGCCCAGGGGGAGAAGTGTGTGCAATGGAGCGTTTCACTGTGGAATTTTTATATATATAATATATGGTTGTTTGAGAAGGCAAGGTCAAAGAAATGCACCTTGTGCATAGAGCAGAAGGACCTTGAGGTTTGGGAGGGCCTTTAATTCTGAGGGAGTTAATTCCACAGTCTGGGTCTGGCCACAAGAAAGCTCTGTCTCCTGGCTATCACCTGTCATTGCTGCTCCTACTTGGTATTCCCCTCTTGCCCACAGCAAAGCTCCAGGAGCTCATATTCAGTTGCTTTCTACCATGACACTTCAGTCCTTATCAGAATCACTGCTTCCCTGAACGCAGCTCAGTGTCCGTTAACCATCTTCCACAGTCTTAGTTCCTGGATGTATGAACTTGCATGTGGCCGAATTAAAACACAGGCTGTTGTTTGAATACTCCAAGTTATCAAGGGGTCCAGCATGTTCTGCATAATTGCCCTGTCTTTATCATTATTTATCAACCTGGGGGCCCTCAGCAAATTTTACTAACAATGATTTGATATTTTCTTCAAGGTCATTGATAAAGCTATTGACTAGCCCAGAACAGACCCCAAAAGAAACACCCTCATTTAACGAGAAGTCCTCGTTTTACAGCTCAGTCCCCATTAGCAATTACATTTTTAAGCCTTCCTAATCTGAGTCCGGATGTTCTCCTTAGCAAGCTGGATGACCACATGAGACTCGTTCCAAACTCAGCTTTCTTTTGTCCTGAGAGCCAAGTGTATCATGCTCGCAAACCCTTTCTTCTGTTAGGGTGAGGTGACGCCTGCTTAGACTTTGATTGTTTGCTCTTCGCCGGCATTCTTGTGGCTGAAATTCTGTTCCCATGAACATTCCTGACAAAGGAACTTGGGGCCCTGGAACAAGAGTCATTCAATCAAGAAGTGAAATTCATTCTAGTCAGAAGTACTGCATCAGAGTTAGCTCATCCAATCAGGGGGAAGAATCAAAGGCCGCCTGACTTAGCTTGGCCAGTCACAAAGCTCCAATAGCAACAACTGGCCAAGCACTCAACTGGAGAGTGATCCATAAGCTCAAATAAGTTCAGGGAAAGTGTTCGCCTCACCAGATTGAATCATGAACAAGCTGTGGGGGAAGAGAAGGGGAGAGACAAATTTTTTTGGATGAACTGTTTTGTTTAAAATAGCTGGGCCAGCCCTCGCTCTGGCTCAAACTCGGTATCATGTCCAGGTAGCCCTGTAGGGGCCTTCTGCCCAGAGGGAGAACATACCCTCTGCAAAAGGGAGACCTGGGGTGGCAGACACATCCGAAATGCCTGCCCCCTGCATGGGACTTCAGGACCGGAGGCATCTGCCAGAGGCTTTCCTCATTCCCAGTGCAGGAGGGTGCCTCAAAAGAGAGCGGGATTGTGGGGGAGGCAGGGTGGCGCCCCAGATCTTCCCCCGCCTTTGCTGACAGCATCCCGCTTGCTGTTGGCAGCCGGTGTTGTTGCACGTGAGTCTGTGGTTCTGCCTCCAGCGTTCCGCCTTCTGGAACGCAAGTTGCTTCTGTATGCACCTCATGCGCAGGGCGCGAGTCAGCGTGAGTCACTGGAGACACGTTACCCCTCCCATATGAGCTCCGGCGCCCGCTGCTTATGTACCATGATTAGAATTCAAGCTTCCCCTTTCAAGGAATCTGTTTAAATCATTTTAACACCGCTGTTCAAAGAGAAACATCCCAGCGTCGCTGCCGTCCTGTTCCCCTTTTTCTCCCTACCCATTTCCAGATTCTTCCCTTTCCCCGACACCCCTGGGGGAGCTCGTCCTGCCTGGGGGTGGAATGTGCATGGCCCTCCTGTGTGCAGATGTCAGGAAAGCAGAGGTTCCCCAGCAGCGCCTTGGAGGACCAGCTCTCTGCCCCTGCCACGTGCAGTCTTTGCCCTAGTGTGACAGCCGCAGAGGGAAGTGACAGCCTAACACAAGGAGGAAGAGGAATAGCCCGTCGGCAGCAGACTGTTGGGAAATGAGTGGGGGGCTCTGGATGTCATGGGGAAATACTTGTGATCTGCCAAGGAGCTGGGAAGCAAAGATGTTTTGTGACCAGCACAGCCCCTGGAGGCTTTGGAGACTGGGGAGACCAAGCTGTCCCCATGGGTCTCTTCTGTGCCCAGCTTGTTTTCCCAGTACTGTGGAAGGTGAAGTCGGATGTGGATCTGGCGTGGAGTGCTCCAAGTGAAGGATTTCTCTAACACACACACGGCCGAGCCGGGGAGGGCACTGAATTGTGCACAGCAGCCTCAGCCTGCACTGTGGATTTCAGCCCAGTGGGCCCTGCCTAGTAACCTTGCACTGTCAATCAGGTCCTCCCTGTGGGTCAGAAATATTGCCAGCAGGGGGGGGCTTCTTCTCTGGGTGGGTTCTGCGCTCTCTGGGTCGCAGAGGTGCCCTCTGGGAAGCTTTCAGGGCCATTTGTTCGGTGTTCTCTGTTCTCTACATGTGTAGCTAACCTCCCCCCAAGGGCAGCGTGGGCACCCTAGAGCGGGTACAGGTCTCTGCTAGCCCATGTGAGGTGCGATAGCTGTGGCTGTGTGGCTGACCTCTATCCCTTTAGTGGCCTAGCACAGATAACCACTGCCGTTCTCCCTCTCCACTTCCTCCTAGCCCACCGTCTGCGATGCCTTTCTTCACTGCCAGAGCCACGGTCTCTCTCTCTCTCTCTCTCTCTCTCTCTCTCTCTCTCTCTCTCTCTGGGATCTTTCAGACTAATCACACACAGGGCAGTGCTGCCCCATCCATGCTGACATTCCAGCTTCATCCCATCAGATACTGGATGGGACGTTAGGACATCTAGGTCCTATGAATGTCTGTGGCCCCACACCCCCATGCTGCTTTACTCTTTCCCAGCTTTCAGTGGTAGCCATGTTAGTCTGTATCAGCAAAAACATCAAGGAGTCCTTGTGGCACCTTAGAGACTAACACATTTATTTGGGCGTAAGCTTTCGTGGGCTAGAACCCACTTCATCGGGTGCATGAAGTAAAAGATACAGGAGCAGGTATAAATACATGAAAGGATGGGGGTTGCTTTACCAAGTGTTAAGTCAGTCTAACGAGATAAGTCAATTAACAGCAGAATACCAAGGGAGGAGAAATAACTTTTGAAGTGGTAAGAGTGGCCCATTACAGAAAGTTGACAAGAAAGTGAGAGTAACAGTAGGGAGAAATTAGAATTGGGGAAATTAAGTTTAAGTTTTGTAATGAACCATCCACTCCCAGTCTTTAGTCAGGCCTAATCTGATGGTATCTAGTTTGCAAATTAATTCCAGTTCTGCAGTTTCTCGTTGGAGTCTGTTTTTGAAGTTTTTTTGTTGAAGAATCGCCACTTTGAGGTCTGTTTTTGAGTGACCAGAGAGGTTGAAGTGTTCGCCTACTGGTTTTTGAATGTTGTGATTCCTGATGTCAGATTTATTCTTTTGCGTAGAGGCTGTCTGGTTTGGCCAATGTACATGGCAGAGGGGCATTGCTGGCACATGATGGCGTATATCACATTGGTAGACGTGCAGGTGAACGAGCCCCTGATGGTGTGGCTCATGTGGTTAGGTCCTGTGATGGTGTCCCTTGAATAGAGATGTGGACAGAGTTGGCACCGGGGTTTGTAGGAAGTTAGTTAGTTCAGAGCAGAGTTGGAGGCATGGCCGGTTCTGGTTGCTCCCCCTTCTCTTCTCCTCTCCTCCCTTCCTCCACCAGACACTTGGCTCTCTGCAGGCCAAGAGGCAGCTCCTGAAAGGCACAAGGCTTCCCTGTCTGCAAAGCAAAATAAAACAACAGCTCCTAGAATGTCTCTTTCTATCCCTGGACGTCCGGCCCCCTGTGCTGCAGGAGATTTCCTGTCCAGGTGCCCAGTGCATTATTGCCGCGCTCTCCCAGGCTGACCTTGGGGTCAGGCAGGTCACGGACATGCTAATAAATGTGGTCAGCCCCTACCGCAGACGCCCTATTTGTAGTGCTGATGTGTCCTTGCAGGCTTTGCTGCCTTGCGGCGCTGCGAAGTAGACGCTGAGGAAGCGTGTTGTTGCTCTGGCCCTGTAGACCCCATTCCGCACCCCTCAGCAGGCTGCTTGGCACTTGTCAGAGGCTTTACTCCATCCCGCTGGGCAGCGGGCGGCCGGGTTCGGAGATGATCGTTCCCAGTCAGAGGACAAGCAGGAGACGAGGGTCTGACTCATCCCTGAGCAGCCACTCTCTAGTTGTTGTTTTACAGTAGTGCCTACAGAGCCCGGCCAGGAGTCTCTCACTTGGCAGAAAGCTGGGCCAGATGTGTCAGGGCATTAGCCTCACCCTTGGGAGACCTGCGTTCTAGTCTCTCTCAGCCACAGACTCGCTGTGGGACCTTGGCACATCACTTAGCCTCTCTGCGCCACGGTTCTCTGGCTCCAGGATAGGGGTCAGAGACTTGCCCTGCCTCACGGGGCGCTCAGCTGCTGCAGTGATGGGCTATACAATGCCTAAGATCGAGAGCCCGAGGTCACGCAGCAGGTCAGTGGTAGATCTGGGAACAACACCCTAGTCTCCTGAGTCCCAGTGCAATGCACTGCACTCCCCATTGAGACCAGCAGCAAGGATGCCGGTTGGTGCTGGTGGTTTTGTGGTGGAGACCCTGAGCTGCTAATGAGCTGGACAAAGCCTGGTCTCCTTTCCCATAGGCTGCCACGGCTTTCACTCACACCCAGCCCGGATGTGCAGTGAGTCAGGGAACTGAAAGGCTGCAGGTCTCATTCCACACCCCTGAGACATCCAGCGTCCCTCCACCCCATTGCTCTTTGCTCTCCTCAGTCCTTAACCACACTGACATGCACCGCCTGGGTTTTCCCGCCCTCCTTGTCTCTGGTGAACCCTGTGTTAAGGAACCGCCAGGAATCCTATGAAAGAGAGAACTCTATGAAAGCCGAAGGGAACCCAAGAAAGCTGAGCTTCTGCTTATTTCATACCCAATATGATTTTATTACTGTGTCAAACACTTGGGCTAGATTTGCAAAGCAATTTAGGGGATTTTGATGCATATATCAGAAGCAGGAAGCCTGTGAAAGAACTGGTGGATTTGCTGGATCACTAGGGGGAGCAATGAAAGAAGATAAGGACATTGCTGAGATGCTAGCTGTGTTCTTTGCACCAGCCTTCACCCAGGAGGATGTTGGAGTTTTCCTATCCCACATCTGCTCTGCCCTGATAATAAAGAGAAGCTGCTCTCAGAGATTGAGGTGACAGAAGAAGAGGTGCTGGGACAAACTGGTAATTTAAAAAGCAATAAATCCCTGGGCCATGATGGTCCATACAGGGCTCTGAAGGAACTCATATATGAAGGGGCTGAGATGCTAACAAAAATATTTTTCAGTCTCTCATCAGCTGCTGTTCCAGAGAATGGGAGTAGCAAATGTTGTACCTGTATTTCAAAAAGCTTCTCGGGGCACCACAGACCAGTAAACGATCTGTACCTGGCAGACTAGTTGAAATGATCATTAAAAACAATCATAAAACACCGGGAACATTGTGATCTGATAGGGTTTAATCAGCACAGTTTGTGCAAAGAAAAATTGTACCTCACCAATCTGTTAGAATTCTCTGATCGTGTCAATAAAGTAGTGGATATAGGAGAACCAACTGATGTAATTTATTTAGACATTTAAAAGGCTATGACAAGAGGCTACGAAGTAGTCATGGGGTAAAAAGCAAAGTATTGTCACTGAGAAAAAGCCAGCTAGGAGACAGGAACTAAAAAGTAGGATTCAATGGCCCATTTTCATCATGGCAGAGCTGTGTGTAGGGACCCTATGCCTGGGATAGCAGGGGTGTCTGCAGCTCGGAACTAAGTGGAATTAGCAGAGCACCAGGGGGAGTTAGCACCACACCTGTCCCCAGGAAACCACGGACTAACCTCTCCTGCTCTCCCTGTTTGACGAGCTCTCAAATCCACACACGGAAAGCACCGAGGAGGAACCTGGGACACATGCTGCCTCTGGAGTCTCCGTGTGACGCCCCCAGCCCCATCCACACAGGGCTAAGCCTGGGAACCTCCAGCTAGCAGCTGAAGTGACATTCCTTAGTCCGTGGTGAGTATTCACCAACTGAGGCGTCCTGTCCTGGAGGGTCTGGCTGCTGCAATGATTGCAGCAGAGAGAGAGCGATGGGTGTTTATCCTGGAGAGGGGCCCGGTATTGACTGCTGGAGCGAGCATGGCTCCGCTGTGCTTCTTGCCAGAGCCTGTCAGAGGGAGCCAAAAGCAGTAAGAGACGCCAGCTTGCTAATTCATAAAAGAAAGAGTGTGTGTCCCTCTGAGGGAGGCGGGGGGATAGCAGGCCAGGGGAGAGAGGGATGCTCCTGGTTGTATCCCACCTGGATGAATACAAGCAGGGTCTGTGAAGAAAAGGACACTGCTTGGAGGGGAGCTGGCTCGTTGGCACCAGGGAGGATCTTGCTGCTCAGCTTAGCATGCCCAGCAAGTTGCTGGCTTGGCAATCACTGTCTAATCCGTGGAGCTCGCTCTTGGATAAAGCCCAGTTCAAGCACAGGACCCAGCAGAGCAGGTTTGGACAAAGGTGTCCCCAGTTTCGCAGGATTGCTGCATTTTGCAAATCACCTGGAAAGGGCTCTGCTGGGAACGGGAAGCCCGCATATGCAGCGGGCACCAAATATAGCAGCCCTGAGGAAGACGCTCTGGCACGGGGACTGGTCCCAGCCAAGAGGGCTGTGCCAGGCAGCAGGGCTCTCGTGAAAGAGCCCAAACTGCCCTGGGGCTGGACTGAGGGCTCAGAGTGCAGGGGAGTGGGACCTTGGGTCTGCTGTTGTGCCACCTGCCGAGGGCCAGATTGGCAGTGCTGCCAGGTCCCTGATTGGTCCAGGTGCACTCCTTAAGCCTGGACGGGACAGCTGGTGGAAGGTGCCTGTGTAGCGAGGTGAATCCGCAACTGGCTGCTATCACAGACCCTGCTCCTTCACCTTGCTCTGACCCTTGGCTTCTGACCCCAGTTCTGACCCCTGCCTTTGGTTCCTGGCTTGGGACCCTGGCTCTGACCCCCAGCTCCAAAGCCCTGCTCTGACCCTCTGGCTTTGGTTCCTGGCTTTCAATCCTAGCTCTGACCCTTGGCTCCAGTCCTACCCACCAGGCCAAGCTCTAGCTCCATCCACTAGGCCTGACCACCCATCCCCAGCTGTGCCAGGCTGTGTGCAAGAAGGCAGTAGCCAGTGCTTGGACAGTACCAACAGCGATGATGCCCAGCCCTGAGAGGGATCTCCCTCCAGCCTGGTAGAAGCTGATTCCAAGAGCAGCAGCTCCCACTGTCCCAGGTCTGGAATGCAGAATGCAAAGGCCCATGCAGAAGCATGACCTGCAAAGGCCCCTCTGGCTTCCACTGAGTGAGGACTGGATTGGATCTGCTTTTGCAGGGAACTCCAGGAGAGGATCAAAGAACAGACAGAACATAGGGCTGGGAGCCAGGGCTGCCCGAGATTTCCTCCCAGCTCTGCCTCCCTGTGTGGGGCTGAGCAAGTCTCATAACCCCAAACTGTTGTCTGTGCATGAAGAAGCAGCAATTTCCCAAACACTTGTGTGCTCCAAACCCCATTTGCATGAATGTTTCCAATGGGGTTGGGGGGGGGGGGGGCTTGAAGATGGCTGAATCAAACGGCAGCTTGGCCTGTGAGGGAATATTCTGATTATATTCAACCAGCTGTAGCTGTTCAACATCTGCTGTGCTCCACCCTAGCAGTAGCTGCATTTCAGTGATCCCTGTGTAAGATGTGCCAGCTGGTTTGTTAAGTTTGCAAAGGGTTTTGGGGTGACAGGTATGTAGAAATGCAGAGGTGATTATGGTTTGAGTGGAAATCCCAAACAGTTCAGGTGTTTGGCTGAATCACCACCCAAAGGCATATGGGACTCTTGCTCTGGAATATCATATACAGATGCCAATGGGAACAGGGTGTCTCCTTGTTTCAGTCCAATCCAATCCCTGGCTGGCGAGTGCCCAGATCAAGTTTGGATTGAAAGTCCCAGTTGTTAATTACTTGCTCTGAACTGCTTTCCGCATCTAAAACCATAGATTCACTCCTCATGTGTGTCAGCACAATTTCCACCTAGTGGCAGCTGACGCAGAAGCAGGACTGAAATAGCTGGGGGGCTTCTGCTCAGGGTTGAGGTCTGCTGGGCAGGTTCTGTAGAAGCCCAAGACAGAAATAAGGGACGTTGCAAGTCAGAATTGAGGTGCATTGGCAGAGGTGTTTGTGTAGGGAGGTTAGAGCTGAAATAGGAACTGGCCTGCAGGTCATGACTCAGGGATATGGGCACAGCTGTCTGCAGAGGGACTGGAATAGCAGGGGGGCTGTAGGTTGGGACCAATGTACATCAGCAGAGCCATGTGTGTCTGGAGCCCAGGACTGGAATATCCAGGGTACTGCGGGGCAGAGCTGCCTAGAGAGTCTCATCCACTGCCAGTACTGTGTCTGCAGTGAGCCAGTGCCTCCTGCCTCTGTGGGATGCTTTGGTTAAATCCCCCTGTGACAAACGGCCCTCGGTGTGCAGAGCCGTGGACGATTGGAACGTAGCTAAAATGGGACACTGAGACCAAACCATCATTTGTGCCCCCCTGATAGGAAGGTTGTCAGGCTAGGACCCGAGGAGCAATGGGCAAAGCTCAGGAACCAGGCCCCTAATGCATGCTGAGAAGAGCAGAGGTGTCTATATTTTGCATAATCCTTGTATTAGGAGACTTTTTGAGTTCTAATCCTTGGTGCAATTAGCCAGAATCTCTGGGTAGACAGGGATAAAGATCAGCACAGCATATCGAGTCCTTGCCCCAATTGCAGCAGTATCAGCCAGGTAGGAGAAACTTAGATTAAAATAACCCTCCCAAAACTCAAACCCCAATGTGCTGGAGTTTGGACCTGGACGGCTAGATAAGTTTTACTGGCTTCCAGTTGAATAAGCAGGCCCTCGCGGTGCGAAACAGAGCGGATCTGTACAGAGACGCTGTTATAATTGTGGTATGGATTTTTTTTAAAAAAGCTGGAAAGGGATATATGGGGCAGGCTCATTATGGAGGGAAAAAGTGATGCGTGTCACCTTGTAACAAGCGCGTCAGGGAGGCCAATCAGGTGGAGAACTGAAGTGAGACTGCAAAGCAATCGGCAGTGATAAAGGCAGAGGGTTTGCAGTGTTATTTGCTCAGTGTATGGACCATTGATCCGTGGGTGTTGGATTAGCTAGGAATGATTGCTCTTTAGGCTCAGCTGCTACCAGGTGCCAATGGAAACCAGACGTTAATTGTGTAAAGAGATGCCGTCAAGGCTGGCTGGCTTCTAGCTTTGTCCATGTGTATACCTGGGGCTGGGGTAAGGAAGGGTGGGGCAGTGCTTTCTGCCCACCTATGCTGCTCACAGGGCGTTGCAGGGCACTAAGAAGCAAGAATCCTGGTCCCCAACATGGAGCATAGTGTTTTTCCATGGACTTGTCGGCTGGAACTGCTGCCCGTGGGTCAGTCCTGGTGGCAGCATCTCTGTGTCATGTTGTAAGAAGCATCCCATGCTTAATTCAGGCAGGGAGAGCCCACGCTGCAGGCGCCACGTGTGAGTTCAAAGCATGATGGGAGGATGTCAACTGACAGAGCACCACCTGCCTTCCTGCCGTCCATCCGCCTCAGGCAGTGTATTCAGACACTAGAGCATGGAGACCCACAGAGGGACTGACAGCAGTCCATAAGAAAGCAGGTCACGGCTATGAAGACTAGTCTCAGCAGACCATGCACAAAGCTTGGGAAACAAACACAAGCACAGTGGCTAAGCCAGAGAGTTCAGCATGTGTCTTGCTAGTTCCATGATGAGTTTGTTAACGCTGCTTTGAAGCGGGGTTGGGGGAGGATGGCAGGAGTTATTCTGGATGGAGTGAGTATTAAAGAGAGCCTGAGAGGTGAGCTTAGAAGTCAGAGGGGAGTTGTAAGTGCCAGGTGCTGCATGGAAGATGGTACGGAGCTGGAGCATGTGGGGCAGAGCAAAGGGGGCTGAAATGAGGGTATCTGTGGATGTATTTCCAGCATGTGGGGCGAGAGATTCTTCGGGCTTGGGATGAGCATGGCTTGTGCATGGCTAGATAGCACTGATGTTCACAGCAAGCAAGGAGTAGACAGAAAATCAACACATGTATGTGTCAAAGTGCAGTCCTCTTCGGTGAAGTGGGCTGGAAAATGGGCCCCTCCTTACTCAGGAGCTCTGCTTCAAGTGTATACCAGACAGAGCTGCTGCCTTTAGCGACAAAAGCCAGTGTGTGCTGCTGCTAACCCCTGTGAGCCGTGCAGAGGTAGCGTAGCTACAGGAGAGGGGGTTGAAGGTGCTTCTGGTGCAGCAGCTGCAGAACTGCTTCTGGAGATTCAGTGCAAACCCATTGAATGCAAAGGGCTTGTGTGGGTGTTGCTGTAGGCAGAATGTGGCTTGCAGGGTCTTTATGACGGGATGATTCCTGAAATGAACCTGGCTTGACTCTCACAGTGCAGGCTGAGTCTGCAGTTAGAGAAAATCTCTCTCCATTGGTAGGCTGGGCACATTTGATCTGGAGTCACTGAGAAACGAAAACCCCTTGCTATCCTTCTTCTGGTCACTTTTCAGAGCACAGCGACACGTTCAATAGCATATCACGGGCAGGAGAAGCTCTACAAGTGCTGTCCAGGTATAAAACAGAGGCAGACTCCTCTGGTCTGCTGGGGCAGGCACGACCCACGCAGGATATAGTCACAGGCTTCGCTTGGGGCTTGATCCCCTGTGTCTGTTTGTCAGCAGGGACCGCTCCACATCTGGTGGCAGGTTGCTCTGTTGTACCATGGCATCTCTCGCCATCTCCAAGGGTCAGGGTCCAGTTTTTCCTCATCACCTCGTGATCACCAATAATTTGAGGCAGGACGTCTCTTTCATTTCCTTGTTTGGGGGACACTGGAGGAGAAAGTGTCCCTGTCTCAATCTCTTCTCTGGCTGCACAGTTGTTCTGTTCTACATAGGTTCTTATGCCATGCTCATCGCCGTAGTAACTAACCACCTTCCAATTGTGTGTTAAGCAACATGACTAACATCCACCATGTGTCCGTTCTTTCATCCTCTCCCCGGTGGGAGAAGTGTATGCAGAGGGGTGCTTTGGCTTGGAATTTTTTTTTTATGCTATACAATAGACACACGTGACTCTATGTTGGTTACAGAAGGTAGGGTGAAGAGATGTGCCTTGCTCTTCCAGTGGAAGAGAGGAGAGTTTGGGATGGTCCTTAGTTCTTGGGGGAGGCCATTCCTCAGTCTGGGACTGGCCCCAAGCAAGTTCTACTCCTGCACAGATGAGCTTTTTACCCTTGTTCTCCTGGGCCAGAAGAGCGAAGCTGTCGACCATGATCTTCATCCTGGAGCTTTGGGCCCTTTTAGATACCCTGAGCCCAGGCCTTGCAGCACTGCGATGAAAAGGACTGAGACCTTGAACTTGGTCCAATAGTCTATGGGAGACCAGTGGGGAGAGTGGAGGAGATGGTGGCATGCTGCTCGCAGTTCAAGTCTGCTGGAATTGCTGGTAGCTTTCGCTAAGCCCAGAGTGGCTGGATTTCAGTAAGTACATGTGCTGCAAAAGGAGTGCATTCCCCATAGAGGAGACATGGTGTGGTGTGGTGTGGTGTGGTGTGGTATGTTTGGGAGGAAGCTTTTGCTGTTCTTGGTTTTACTTGTGAAGGGACAGGGCACCCTGACAAGAGAGTCCACAGGCAGCATAACTGAGTGTCCTCAGATGTGATGTCTGTGCCGATAACCACAGTAATTAGCACTTTAAGGGTCAGGTCGTCAGCTAATGTATATCAATGGAGATCCAGTGGAGTCAGCATGGCTCCTCCAGTTTACACCAGCTGAGGATCTTAAAGTGGCTGAACAAACATTAACTATTTATTCTTCACAGCACCCTGGCGAGTATCATCATCTCCCTTGTCAGGTTGGGAAACCGAGACACGGATGGGAGGGGGGAAGTAACTCTTCCCAGGCCACCTCGGAAATCAGGGGAGGATTAGAACTCAGAGTCTGGCTGAGAATCCCCACGGCGTCTTCTGGTTGTGTGCACACATACACCTGATACTTCCTGTGCAGAGCCGGCTACTGCAATGGAACGTGAAGTTTGATTACTTGAGTATGGAGCCGCACCACAAGCTGTACTGGCTGTCAGGGCAATCTGAGGGGCCAAGAGGGGAGCAGCACACAGTGGCACGGGAAGGAGTTGTCAATGTGGCGAGATACATGAGCACCACACTGCTCCTCCGAGTTCAGAGGAGTTCTGGTGTTATTTGCTGGCCTCGGCGTGGCATAGACAGGCGTCATAGATGGTTGCCCAGAGGTTTGGAGCTTGTATTCCAGAGCAGAATGACAGATCTGCCCCGTTCTTTTATCTGTAAGGATTCTTTGTGGATTATGGTGCATACGTAATAAAATAAAGAAGAAGTTGTGTTCTGAGGACTCAGATCTTTTTACCAGTATTACCAGGCCCGACTGGGCCAGCATTGACAAGGGTACCACACTAGAGCCTTGCAACGAAGGAGCCTAAGCTGGAGCAGTTGCAAAGGGCTCATCAATGCCACGTGAACTGCAGCACAGCTCAGTTCAGAGTCTCCCAGTGGAGCAAAGGGAAAGCACCAATTCTGGCTTTGACCATCATCCTCTCTGCTTCATCCATCCAGCCATCGGAAGCTGAACCAGCTTTGCCCAGTGACATTTCCCACCTTCCCTCAGCATTCACTTGGTCTGACCTGGCATAGCACTTCTGAACAGAGTCCCATTCTTTCAGCGGCAGCTAATGACATGCGTCCAGCACTCTGCCCCCAATTCTTGGAACATCTTTGTGCTCTTGCATTGGTCCAAAGTCAAGAATGCTCATGTCTGGCATTGGGCCACCCGACTCCAGAGCTCCTGGCCAGGACATTAATACTCACTGCAATATTCAAATAGTCTCCGCCCGCCCTCATTCAACGTCTAGGTCATGAGCCAGATTCTGCTGCCACCCTTGCTTGGACCGAGAAGGTATCTCACACCTGTTCAGTATGGCTGCACATGGAGTAAGGTGCTACTCAGCACAAGCGTGTGTGTAGCTGAACCTGGCCCCAATTCTGTCATCTCCATGCCTGTGGAAGGCAGTCCATGAGGAACATGTTTCAGAATCCGCCTGCTTACCTATCTAGCCAGGGTCCTGTAATGGTGCCCAATTGCCCATCACTGCAGTACCTGCATGCCCACTCAGTACTTCAGAGACATCTGAAGGCACAAATAGAAGAAATCCACCAAAGCAGACTGATTGGCTTTGAACACCGCTCCTCCCCTGGGGTGTCTCCTAGAACTGGGATACAGCCGAGCCCTCTGTCTCAGCTTTGGGTTCCCTCTTGCACTGTGACGTTGTGACAAGCTGCAAAGCCCTCCAAGCCCTCACACCAACATCCACAGGCAGGGGCCACACCCAACTGTGTTCATGAATGCCCTGGACAGCCACTGCATGAACCAACAATAGAGAGATTACAGCCAACATACTCCCAGCTCCTCAGCCTAGGATCCCAGAGCTGGACCACCCTGCCCCGGTCAAAAAAAGATTATTACAATTACCCAGTTTGCCTCCTCCTTCAATATGGGGTGGAATCTGCACAAAACCTTTGTTAACTGAGCTGAGATTTTTCCCAAACACTTCATTCAAACCACACTGTTTTACGTAAAAAAAAAATAAAAAAAAATACAAAATAGATTTTAACTGATTATAAGTGATAGCAAACAGATCAAAGATGGTTACCTAAGCAACAAACAAAATCATAAAAGATTAAGGTTGGAAGAGACCTCAGGAGGTATCTAGTCCAACCCCCTGATCAAAGCTGGACCAACCCCAACTATATCATCCCAGCCAGGGCTTTCTCAAGCCTGACCTTAAAAACCTCTAAGGATGGAGATTCCACTGCCTTCCTAGGTAACCCATTCCAGGGCTTCATCACTCTCCTAGTGAAATAGTGTTTCCTAATATCCAATCTAGACCTGCCCCACGGCAACTTGAGACCATTGCTCCTTGTTTTGTCATCTGCCACCACTGAGAACAGTCTAGCTCCATCCTCTTTGGAACCCCCCTTCAGGTAGTTGAAAGCAGCTATCAAATCCCCCCCTCATTCTTCTCTTCTGTAGACTAAATAATCCCAGTTTCCTCAGCCTCTCCTTGTAAGTCATGTGCTTCAGCCGCCTAATCATTTTTGTTGCCCTCTACTTGACTCTCTCCAATTTGTCACATCCTTTTTGTAATGGGGGCCCAAAACTGGATGCAAAACTCCAGATGTGGCTTCACCACTGCCAGATAGAGGAGAATAATCATTTCCCTCAATCTGCTGGCAATGCTCCTACTAATGCAGCCCAATATGCTGTTAGCCTTCTTGGCAACAAGGGCACACTGTTGATTCATACCTAGCTTCTCATCCAGTGTAATCCCCAGGTCCTTTTCTGCAGAACTGCCACTTAGCCATTCAGTCCCCAGCCTGTAGCAGTGCATGGGATTCTTCCATCCTAAGGGCAGGGCTCTGCACTTGTCCTTGTTGAACCCCATCAGATTTCTTTTGGCCCAATCCTCCAATTTGTCGAGGTCACTCTGGACCCTATCCCTATCCCTACCCTCCAGCAGATCTACCTCTCTCCTCATCTTAGGATCATCTGCGAACTTGCTGAGGGTGCAATCTATCCCAACATCCAGATCATTAATGAAGATGTTGAACAAAACCGTCCCCAGGACTGACCCCTGGGGTACTCCACTTGATACTGGCTGCCAACTAGACATGGAGCTGTTGATCACTACCTGTCAAAACTGACGATCTAGCCAGCTTTCTATCCACCTTATAGTCCATTCATCCAATCCATGCTTCTTTAACTTGCTGGCAAGAATACTGTGGGCAACCATATCAAAAGCTTTGCTAAAGTCCAGGAATAACACGTCCACTGCTTTCCCCATATACACAGAGCCAGTTATCTGATCATAGAAGGCAATTAGGTTAGTCGGGCATGACTTTCCCTTGATGAATCCATGTTGACTGTTCCTGATCACCTTCCTCTCCTCCAGGTGCTTCAGAATGGTTTCCTTGAGGACCTGATCCATGATTTTTCCAGGGACTGAGGTGAGGCTGACCGGTCTTTGGTTCCCCGGATTCTCCTTCTTCCCTTTTTTAAAGATGGACACTATATTTGCCTTTTTCTAAACATTCGGGACCTCCCCCAATTGCCACAAGTTTTCAAAGATAATGGCCAATGGCTCTGCAATCACATCAGCAACTCCCTCAGCACCCTTGGATGCATTAAATCCGGCCCCATGGACTTGTGCATGTCCAGCTTTTCTAAATAGTCCTTAACCTGTTCTTTCACCACTGAGGGCAGCTCACCTCCTCCCCATACTGTGATGCCCAGTGCAGCAGTCTGGGAGCTGACCTTGGCCTGGTCTACACTACATGTTTAAACCGAATTTAGCAGTGTTAAACCGATTTAACCCTGCACCCATCCACACAACAAGGCCCTTTGTATCGATATAAAGGGCTCTTAAAACCGATTTCTTTATTCCTCCCCGACTAGAGGAGTAGTGCTGAAATCGGTATTGCCATGTCGGATTAGGGTTAATGTGGCCACAAATCGACGGTTTTGGCCTCCGGGCGGTATCCCACAGTGCACCACTGTGACCACTCTGGAAAGCAATCTGAACTCGGATGCACTGGCCAGGTAGACAGGAAAAGCCCCGCGAACTTTTGAATTGCATTTCCTGTTTGCCCAGCATAGAGCTCTGATCAGCACGGGTGGCGATGCAGTCCCAAATCCAAAAAGAGCTCCAGCATGGACCGTATGGGAGATACTGGATCTGAGCGCTGTATAGAGAGACAAATCTGTTCTATCACAGCTCCGTTACAGAAGACGAAATGACAAAGCATTTGAAAAAAATCTCCAGGCTATGATACAGAGTCAACAACACAGTGCTGTGTGACAAGCGTAATGGGAAGCCAAAGAATCAAATGGACGCTCATGGAGGGAGGGAGAGGGTACTGAGGACTTCAGCTATCCCACAGTCCCCACAGTCTTTGAAAAGCATTTGCATTCTTGGCTGAGCTCCCAATGCCTGTAGGGTCAAACACATTGTCCGGGGTGGTTCAGGGTATATCTCGTCAATTTACACCCCCTCCCACCCTGTGAAAGAAAAGGGGAAAAAATCATTTCTTGACTTTTTTCAATGTCACCGTATGTCTACTGCATGCTGCTGGTAGATGGGGTGCTGTGGCACTGAACAGCAGCATCCTCTCCCCTCCCTTCCCCGGTTGCAGACAATACAGTGCAGAAGGACTGGTAGCCGTCCTCGTCATCATCCCGTGAGTGCTCCTGACTGGCCTCAGGTGAAGTCGGCCAGGGGCGCCTGGGTAAAAATAGGAATGACTCCCGGTTATTCCCGGCAGATGGTACAGAATGGCTGGTAACCGTCCTCATCATAGCAACTGGGGGCTGAGCTCCATCAGCCTCCCCCCCCACGCCTTTCATGTCTAAAGAAAAGATACTGTACTGCCTGGACTGTCATAGCAGCGGGATGCTGGACTTCTCTCTCCCACACCGTTTAATGTCCTGCCTGGACTATCATAGCAGCTGGAGGCTGCCTCCCCCTCATTTTATCTCACTAAAAAGTCAATGTTTCTTATTCCTGCATTCTTTATAACTTCATGACACAAATGGGGGGACACTGCCACAGTAGTCCAGGAGGGTTGGGGGAAGAGGGAAGCAACAGGTGGGGTTGTTGCAGGGGCACCCCCGTGAATGGCATGCAGCTCATCATTTCTGTGACATCTGACATGGAGCGGCTGTGCTCTCTGCTACACTGGTTCTCTAGTGCACTTGCCCCATATTCTAGGCAGGACTGACTCTATTTTTAGATAAAACATAAAGGAGGGAATGACCGGGGAGTCATTCTCATTTTTTTCTTGGTGTCCCCAGCCGACCTCAGTGAGGCCAGCCAGGAGCACCCATGATAGCAGCAGACGGTACAAAACGACTGATAACCGTCATCTCATCGCCAATTTGCAATGGCATGGCAAACGGTACAGAATGATTGATAACCATCTCTGCTACCTTGCAAAGGCAAGTGAATGCTGCTGTGTAGCACTGCAGTATTGCCTCTGTCAGCCGCATCCAGTACACATATGGTGACAGTGACAAAAGGCAAAACGGGCTCCATGGTTGCCGTGCTATGGCGTCTGCCAGGGCAATCCGGGGAAAAAGGGCGTGAAATGATTGTCTGCCGTTGCTTTCACAGAGGAAGGATTGAGTGACGACATTTACCCAGAATAACCCGCGACACTGTTTTTGCACCATCGTGCATTGGGATCTCAATCCAGAATTCCAGTGGGCGAGGGAGACTGTGGGAACTATGGGATAGCTATGGGATAGCTACCCACAGCGCAACGCTCCAGAAATCGACGCTAGCCTCGGTACATGGATGCACATCGCCAAATTATTGTGCTTTGTGTGGCTGCGTGCACTCGACTTTATACAATCTGTTTTATAAAACCGGTTTATGTAAAATCGGAATAATCCTGTAGTGTAGACGTACCCCTTGTCTGTGAAGACTGAGGCAAAAAAAGCATAGAGTACTTCAGCTTTTTCCACATCATCTGTCACTAGATTGCCTCTCCCATTCAGTAAGGGGCCTACACTTGCCCTGACCACCTTCGTGTTGCTGACATACCTGTAGAAACCCTTGTTACCCTTCACAACCCTTGTTAGCTGCAACTCCAATTGTGCTTTGGCCTTCCTGATCATACCCCTGCATATTTGAGTAATATTTTTTTATTCCTCTCTAGTCATCTGTCCAAGTTTTCACTTCTTGTAAGCTCCCTTTTTGTGTTTAAGCTCACTGAAGATTTCTCTGTTAAGCCAAGTTGGTTGCCTGCCATATTTGTTATTCTTTCTGCACATCGGGATGGTTTGTTCCTGTGTCCTCAATAAGGCTTCTTTAAAATACAGCCAGCTCTCCTGGACTCCCTCCCCCTCATATTAGTTTCCCAAGGGATCTTGACCAACAGCTCCCTGAGGGAGTCAAAATCTGCTTTTCTGAAGTCCCAGGTCCATATTCTACTGCTCTCCTTTCTTCCTATTGGCAGGATCCTGAACTCAACCATCTCATGGTCACTTCTGCCCAGGTTGCCACCCACTTCTACCTCCCCTACCAATTCTTCCCTTTTTATGAGAAGAAGGTCAAGAGGAGCACGGCTCCTAGTTGGTTCCTCCAGCACTTTCACCTCCCCAACACTCTCCAAAAACTTCCTGGATTGTCTGTGCACTGCTGTAGTGCTCTCCCAGCAGATGTCGGGGTGATTGAAGTCCCTCATGAGAACCAGGGCCTGTGATCTGGAAGCTTGTTAGTTGTCCGAATAAAGCCTCGTCTACCTCGTCCTCCTGGTCTGGTGGTCGTCATCACCCTTGTTGCTCTCACCTCTAAACTTAACCCAAAGACTCTCAACAGGCTTTTCTTCACTTTCATACTGGAGCTCTGAGCAATCATAACTGCTCTCTTACATATAGTGCAACTCCTCCACCTTTTCTCCCCCTCCTGTCCTTCCTGAACAGTTTATACCCTCCATGACAGTGCTCCAATCATGTGTTACCCCACCAAGTCTCTATTATTCCAATCACTTCATAGTTCCTTGACTATGCCAGGATTTCCAATTCTTCTTGCTTCTTTCTCAGGTTTCTTGCGTTCATGTACAGGAACCTAAGATAACTAGCTGATTACCCTACTTTCTCAGTATGAATCAGGAGGCCTCCCCTGTTGCACCCTCCTCCTTGTGTTTCCTCCCAGTATCCTGCTTCCTCACTTACCTCAGGGCTTAGGTTACCACCCCTTGGTGAACCTAGTTTAAAGCGCTCCTCATTAGCCTCCTCAAGCCTGCCTGCAAAGTTGTTCTTCCCTCTCAGTATTCCATGGATCCCATCTCTTCCTAGCAAATCCATCTTCCTGGAACAACGTCCCATGGTCGAAGAATCCAGAGCCCTCTCTCTCTGACACCATCTGCATAACCACACATTTACGCATTTATCACACTTTAAGTTTTATACACTAGATAGGATTTGAATCAAGCAGTGTTTCAGCCTGGTAGATAGTATAAACAGTCCATCAAGCTTCCATAAACAAACTAGAAATCCCTTTAGCCTGGGACAAGCACTTCCCTCGGTTCAATCTTTGTTCCTCAGGTGTTTCCAGCTGTTCTCTTGTGTGGGGAGTGAAGCCCCGTGGAGATGTCACTTCCTTCTTACATAGTTTCTTCCATAGGATGGGAACCCCTTTGTTCCAGGCTCAGTCTGTGGTAAAATAAAGGTACCAAAATGGAGTTCAGTATCGTGTGATCTAGTCACAAGTCCTTGCCTGCTCCTGGTGAGTCATGGCAGCCATTGTTCATAGGCTGACTGAACCTACCCAGGTGAGGATAAGCTCCTCCATGGTCCATTGTTTTCATTGATGGGCCATTAGCACTGTCTAGCTTCTTCATTGTTGTACCTGAAAGGCTAATTGTGGGTGTTTCCAGCTTCACAACATCTTTCAGTAACACACACGTAACAAAACTTCAGAACTTCATATACAGTGCCAGCATGTACAATACAACAGGATATTAATGTTCAACGGATCAAGACTTTTAGAATGATAACTCACAAGGCAGACTTTGTACAAAACATACATAATTTTATGACAGTGGTGATTGTGGGGATGCCACTGTGTTGCTTTGGGGCACAGAGTGTCACACCTCCCCTAGAGCAAATGGCACTCTGCTGATTGACACCAGCTGAGGACTTGGCCTGGTCCCCACTCATCACCAGTGACGGCCAACACTCGGAATTCTTACTTTCTTACTTTCTTAGTTCTGAAGAATTAAAACCCCAATTAGCTGGTAACATTCATTAAAGGTGCTTAGAAAGAGAAAAATCTACCTCCAAAGAGATTAACCCCCGAGAACACCTCGGTGCAGCCTGGGGGGATAATGCAGAAGACCACAGACTGGAGAAAACATTTCAGAGTGTTCCATCACCCTGCCAAATCTGAGCTTAGAGCAAGGAAGAGAGAGACATGTCCAGCTCTTTCTAGCTCGGGTTGCAGTGTGTTTTCCAGTGATTTCTTTTTGGATTCAGTTCAAATAATTTAGGGCTGGGTTCTTCCCCTTTCCTCGTGTAGAGCAATATACCTTCATATGCAAGAAGCTCCACCAAAATCAAAGGGTCTGTGTCAAACCTTAGTCCCAGATTTGGACCTTAGCGTCCAAAATATGGGGGTTAGCATGAAAACCTCCAAGCTTAGTTACCAGCTTGGACCTGGTACTTGCTGCCACCACCCAAAAAATTAGTGTGTTTTGGAGCACTCTGGTCCCCCTGAAAAACCTTCCCTGGGGACCCCAAGACCCAAATCCCTTGAGTCTCACAACAAAGGGAAATAATCCTTTTTCCCTTCCCCCCTCCAGGTGCTCCTGGAGAGATACACAGAAGCAACCTCCGTGAATTTAAGCAGAAGGAATCCACCCTCTGTAATTTCAGTCCTGGAAACACAAGCACTTTCCTCTTCACCCAGAGGGAATGCAAAGTCAGACTTCCCCCTGACTTCTTCCTCCCACCAATTCCCTTTTGAGCTGCAGACCCAATTCCCTGAAGTTCCCCACTAAAGAAAACTCCAACAGGTCTTAAAAGAAAGCTTTATATAAAAAGAAAGAAAAAATACATACAAATGGTCTCTCTGTATTAAGGTGACAAATACAGGGTCAATTGCTTAAAAGAATATTGAATAAACAGCCTTATTCAAAAAGAATACAAATCAAAGCACTCCAGCAACTATAGACATGTAAATACAAAAGAAACAAACTCTTTGGTACTCACAACTTTGAAACAGAAGATTAGAAAGCAGAAACTACTTCTCCAAAGCTCAGAGAAAAGCAGGCAGAAGAAAACAAAGACTTCAGACACAACCTTCCCTCCACCCAGAGTTGAAAAAATCCGGTTTCCTGATTGGTCCTCTGGTCAGGTGCTTCAGGTGAAAAAGACATTAACCCTTAGCTGTCTGTTTATGACAGTCTGCTCGCAGGATAACGTATGACTTAATTTGACTATGGTTGGCAGGTTCTGTCCCTTAATTAATTAGCATTGATTGTACTTCACTTGTAATTATAAGGTGGGAGCTGCAGCAAAATTAGGAGGCGGGCAGCAGTGAAGTGGTACAACATAATCATTGCAACCATTTTTACATAACTAGCCAGCGCTCTCCAGAAGCTACCTAGCAGCTGCAGTGATGGGCGAGATAGAGAAGGGAAACTCACCGAACGGTCGGATGATCCTGGAGTTTTAAAACACATAAATAATTGTTTTAAAAGAAACAAGTTGACGAGGGGGATTTTCAGAATTGCTCAGTGCTGGCCGAAATCCGCTCCTGCGGAAAGAGAAACTCCCATTGACTTCAGTGGGGTAGGGTTGCCTGCAGACTCCCACCTGGGAGCTGCCTGTGGAATAAAAATGGTAACTGGCTGCTAGGCTGTGTTGTCTCTCATCCCCCTTAGTGTGGCAGGTGAGCACCCGAGCAACTTCCGAACATCCTGTGCAGGAGGGAAGTGCTGCTTCCCCATTTCACAGCGAGGCAACTGCAGCCCAGAGGGACTGACGAATGGTGCATCTTCCCTGGACCTGGAGGTGTAAATTCCAGCTCGAGGCCACGTGCCTACGCTAGCTCCGAGCAAGCCAGCGCACTGAAAACAGAAGTGTGTCCGTGGCCACATGAGTGGCGGGAGCAGCAAGCCACCTTCGGGTGTGCCTAAAGTCTCCGATGGGACTATACGCAGGGCAGCATAGTGTGCTGGATCAACCAGAGCTAGCACAGATCTGGCAGACCCCCTGGGAATTACACCTCCAACTCCATTGCAGACATGCCGAAAGTGGCTGAACCTGGATCCCATGCTGGCGCTCTACCCAGCGGGCCTCTCTTCTTCTCCAGAGATCACACGTTTCTCTCTAACTGGCTAAATCTCTTGAAATAAGAAGCCATGGAAGCTGAGGTTACACTGGGCTCGACTGTATTACCCTTAGCCATGGCAGCAAGCACTCCAAACGCACTGGCTTACACAATGCTTCTCCTGGAAGGGAGTTCTTGCCAGCTGGGCTGTGGGCTGCAATCTAGCCCAGAAGCCAAATGGCCCTTAAGGCATCTTGCATTCGGAAAACTTCTTTCCTTGTAGAAAGGCCAAGGCACAAAATGAGATCAAACTAGCTAGAGACATAAAGGGTAACAAGAAAACATTCTACAAATACATTAGAAGCAAGAAGACGACCAAGGACAGGGTAGGTCCATTACTCAATGGGAAGGTGGAGGCAATAATAATAGAAAATGTGGAAATGGCAAAGGTGCTTAATGACTTCTTTGTTTCTGTTTTCACCAGTAAGGCTGGTGGTGATTGGACGTCTAATATAGTGAATGGCAGTGAAAAAGAGGTAGGATCAGAAGAGGCTAAAATAGGGAAAGAACAAGTTAAAAAGTACTTAAACAAGTTAGATGTCTTCAAATCACCAGGGCCTGATGAAATGCATCCTAGGATACTCAAGGAGCTGACTGAGGAGATATCTGAGCCATTAGCGATTATCTTTGAGAAGTCCTAGAAGACGGGAGAGATTCCAGAAGACTAGAAAAGGGCAAATATAGTGCCCATCTCTAAAAAGGGAAATAAGGACAACCCAGGGAATTACAGACCAGTCAGCTTAACTTCTATACCTGGAAAGATAATGGAGCAAATAATTAAGCAATCAATTTGCAAACATATAGAAGACAGTAAGGTAATAAGTAACAGCCAGTGTGGATTTGTCAAAAAGAAATCCTGTCAAACCAACCTGATAGCTTTGACAGGGTAACAGGTCTTGTGTATAGAGGGAAGTGGTAGACGTGGTATATCTTGACTTTAGTAAAGCTTGTGATACTGTCTTGCATAACCTTTTTATAAACAAACTAGGGAAATGCAGCCTAGATGGAGCTATTATAAGGTGAGTGCAAAACTGGTTGGAAAACCATTCCCAGAGAGTAGTTATCAGTGGGTCACAGTCATTCTGGAAGGGCATAATGAGTGGGATCCTGCAGGGATCAGTTTTGGGTCTGGTACTGTTCAATATCTTCATCAATGATTTAGATAATGGCATAGTTTGCAGATGATACCAAGCTGTGAGGGGTTGCAAGTGCTTTGAAGGATAGGATTAAAATTCAAAATGAACTGGAGAAATAATCTGCAGTAAATAGGATGAAATTCAATAAGGACAAATGCAAAGTGCTCCACTTAGGAAGGAACAATCAGTTGCACACACACAAATGAGCAGTGATTGCCTAGGAAGGAGTATGGCAGAAAGGGATCTAGGGGTCATAGTGGATCACAAGCTCAATATGAGTCAACAGTGTAATGCTGTTGCAAAAAAAGTGAACATCGTCTACGATGTATTTGCAGGAGTGTTGTAAGCAAGACACGAGAAGTAATTCTTTTGCTCTACTCCGCACTGATTAGGCCTCAACTGGAGTATTGTGTCCAGTTCTGAGCACCACATTCCAGGATCGATGTGGACAAATTGGAGAGAGTCCAGAGAAGTGCGACAAAAATGATAAAAGGTCTAGAAAACATGACCTGGGAGGGAAGATTGAAAAAATGTGTTTAGTCTGGAGAAGAGAAGACTGAGAGGGGACATGATAACAGTTTAAGTATGTAAAAGGTTGTTACAAGAGAAGGAAGAAAAATTGTTTTTCTTAACTTTTCAGAATAGGACAAGAAGCAATGGGCTTAAATTGCAACAAGGGAGGTTTAGTTGGACATTAGGAAAAACTTCCTAACTGTCAGGGTGGTTAAGCACTGGAATAAATTGCCTAGGGAGGTTGTGGGATCTCCATGATTGGAGATTTTTAAGAGCAGGTTGGACAAACACCTGTCAGGGCTGGTCTAGATAATACTTAGTCCTGCCGTGAGTGCAGGGAACTAGACTAGATGATCTCTCAGGGTCCCTTCCAGTTCTATGATACTCTGACTATGTAAGCAAGGCAGGTTGTCCAACTTGCTGTATCTTCTGGGTATTTCTTGCAGGCATGTACCTAGTTTAGCACGAGGCTTGGTAAAAGTCTATTTTTAATTTTGGTATAATTTTGATGGATAATATTGATGGTTATTTATCAAAGCACATTAACGAACTGTAGCAGTTAAAAATAGACTTGGAAAGATTGGATTTTTATTGGTAAATGTCGGTAAACATTGATTCCACCATATGCACACAAACCAACGAAAAATATTGCCATCAATAGTAATTGAAATTTACAGATAGACAAAGTAAGAAAAATGCTGCTTGAGAAACTATTAGAGTCAAAATCCAGTGATTCAGGCGTTTGAATTAGGTTTATTACAAATGGGTGTGTGAGTGAATAGTAAAACCAAGTATGATTTGTTGACATAAGGCTATTTACTTTGTATATCTTGACATGCAGTGTTGACAATTTGTGTTTTAACCATTTTTAAAGCTTTAACTTTTTTGAATCTCCAATGTCTACAGTCATGAAATAATTCTCTGATTCCCACTCCATAATTTTCTGCAACTGTGAAAATGTATATTGATAAAAATGTAAAAAGCTTAAAAAGAAATGTCAATATTATCCATTGAAATTATAAACATATCAAATGGAGTTCTACCAAGCCTATTGATCATTGATAAGTACAAGTGGAGCTCTGTGGTTCCATGCACTTTCTATCCATGGTACATTTTCTTTCTCCAGGTTTTTTCAATTACAGTTTTGGCAGCTCAGCTGAGATGACGGCAGAGGTTCTTCTATTGATCTGTCAGTGGGATTGTTGGATATATACCCAGAAGGAACATTTCAGAATTTAGGTGGCAGATCTAATCCTGTTATGCTATTTATCCTGCTCTAAATCATAGAGTAGGAATGAAGACTCTATGGCTAGCACCGCCGTAAATGAAGGACAGATTTGTTCATGTTCCAGTCTCTTCTAGCACACTGCAAGTTTGCACTGTTGACCTGGTTAAGAATTCCTGGCGTTGTGTACGCTCTGACGACTAGTTTGGACTGAGTTTCTTTGACCCTGTAAGAAATGGAGCATTTAGGCATGTGTGACCGGACAGCCCATTGCTGATTCGCTGTGAATACTCAGGCTAGACACAGACTGGCCCTTACGAGGGTCCTGAGGACAAGGAGGCTCCCCCAGCCTTTCTGCAGTGTGTTTAAGGACCAGGCAGAACTGGAGGAGCTGGGGAACGCAGAGACTGGTCTTGGTTCTACACTGCATTCCACAATCCCTTGTGCCCTTCACTGCCCAGGACACCCCAGGCGTGTGCTTGCAACATTTGAATGATTTTTTCTTTTAATCTCCTTTGCACGGCATTAGTGAATCTGTGCTTTCTCACTAGCACCATGCAGCTTCAGTTTGCTGCTCAATTTAGGCAGATTCTGCTAGATCTCTTTTCTACTACCTGGCACGTCTGTACCTACTGAGGGATATTGTGAGAAAGGGTGTGGGCGGAGAAGAAGAAAGGTTGGGGGAGTGGTTTGCTGTATTTGGAGGGAGCGTTTTGACAGTGGGTGCTTGCCAGCTGGCATGCGGTGGGGTGATATAGAGGAGCAGACTCACCCCTGCGGCGCCTCCTGCTGGTGCCTTCTGGGAATTAGCTCGGTTCCAGCTCCGGAGCGCCCTCTGCAGGCTGGTGATCCACCTGTCCTCTGGTGCCTGTGTCCCTCCCAGGACCCGGTGCCCTTTTACCTGGGGTGCTGCTCCCTGGCAGTAACCCCCTCAGTCTTAGGGTCTCCCCTCCCCGGGGAACCCCCACCCACTATTCCCACCTCGCCTCAGTATAAGGCAACTGCCAGTCATCATCTAGCCCCCACGCCCTGGGGCAGACTGCAGTATGAGCCACTCATCACTGGCAAGATTGGGTTTGGACCTGCTGCCTTGGCCTACCCCTGGGCTGCCTTCTGCAACCCCCAGTACCTGTTGACCTTGTGCTAGGCCGCAGTCTGGGGCTTTCCAGGCTGGAGCTCCCCAGCTCCTCTGCCTTTCCCCAGCCCTGCTCCACTCAGGTATCCTGTCTCTAGTCCCTGCAGCCAGGCCCTTCTCCCTGTACAGGCAGAGGGAGACTGACTGGGTCCTGGCTCACTGCCTCTTATAGGGGCCAGCTGGGCCTGATTGGGGCATGGCCATAGCTGAGCCTACTTTCCCAATCAGCTCAGGCTTCTTGCCTCTGCCAGAGCCCTCTCCTGAGCTGTTTCAAGCTCTTCAGGGCAGGAGCAGGGAACCACCCTGCTACAGGTGGGAATAGGAGTGGGGGGGGGGGATTCAGCATGTGATCTGTGCATGAGTAGTACTGGCTGCTGTTAGGTGGCTTGGCATTTCTTTTCCTTGCTGTTGTGGCATTGTGCCAGGCACATTCTTTCCCTGGAACTGTTGCACACGGAAGTGTTTTCAATGCGGAAAGTATTTACAAGAATCTCTTTCGTCTGCTGCTTTAAATGGAGTCACTTCTGACTGAGATCCCGCAGCCATCTAGCAGCACCGCTAAACAACTGGATTGTCCAGAAGAATTCTGCATCCGATGGAACTGCAGAGGGAGTGAAGACCGGTAGATGCTTTGCGGCCCAGATGACTGTTCATTATTTAATTATTTGTATTGCAAATGGCTCAGGTCAGGGCCCCGTTGTGCTAGGCTGGGTTCAATTCCTGGCTCCGCCACAAACTTCCCCGAGTACGTTTGGGCAAGTCACGTGACCTCTCGGTGGGTTCAGCTCCTCATCCATAAGAATACTTCCTTTGTCTTGTCTGTTTCACTTGTAAGCTCCTTTGGGCAGGAGCTGTCGTCTCTTGCTAGGTGTCTGTCCTGCACCCCACACAACGGGAGTCCAGTCTCGGCTGAGGTCTGCATTCATTGACGTAAGGCATGGAGCAGTAAGTTCTTACACCGGAGCCTTGCATGGGCTTCATGCTCCCTGAAGGGGGTCAGGAGAAGGAAATTTGGCTGTAGAATGTGAAGGGGATCACGGGAGCCTTCCTTGAGCGAAAGGACAGTTCAAAACCTTTTGCATCCCACTCCATGTCCCGTATTGTCACTTTTCCTGCACTGATCTGCTCCCGGGGGTCTTGATGGGCGCAGTGTCAACAAAGTAACAGATCTTCCCGCTCTTCGCCCCCAGAAGCGCTGCTACCCCCCAAAACCTTCTACGGTGAGGTGCACATGTGTGCAAACCCAGGCAGGGGAGGAGCGGAGCAAGAGGGAATACCCAGGACTAACGAGTTGGGAAAGCAAGAATGGGAAACATAGGCTGAGCAGCAGGAATGATACTCTGACTGCAAGGCCTGTTAGATCATGGGGAGCCTCATCGCTGGAGACATTTGAAACTGGGCTGGAGAAAGCCCTGGAAGCAACAGTCCTGCGCTGTCCCCCTGGGAGATGGGAACATGGACCTTTCCAATCACAATCTCCCATGATTTGAGGAGAGGCTGAGGGAACTGGGATTGTTTAGTTGCAGAAGAGAAGAATGAGGGAGGATTTGATGCTGCTTTCAACTACCTGAAAGGGGGATTCCAGAGAGGATGGAGCTAGACTGTTCTCATGGTAGCAGATGACAGAACAAGGAGCAATGGTCTCAAGTTGCAGTGGGGGAGGTTTAGGTTGGATATTAGGGAAAACTTTCTCACTAGGAGAGTGGTGAAGCACTGGAATGGGTTCCCTAGGGAGATGGTGGAATCTCCATCCTTAGAGGTTTTTAAGGTCAGGCTTGACAAAGCCCTGGCTGGGATGATTTAGTTGGGATTGGTCCTGCTTTGAGCAGGGGGTTGGACTAGATGACCTCCTGAGGTCCCTTCCAACCCTGATAGTCTATGTTTCTCTGTCAACTCAATAAGTGAGCCAGCTGGGCCGGTTGTCCTGTGCTGTGTGTGAGGATGCGCCTTTCGATAGATAAAGTGCTGTGTATATAGTTTTTGCTTTGCTTGAGAAAATAAAAATGTTTGTTGCCTAGTACCAGAGCGCTGTTCTTTTTTTTTTTTTTTTTTTTTGCCCGGCAGAGTTGAAAAGGTTGTTTTCTATTCATGACTTCAAGTCTGGGACAGAAAAGGCATTTTCCCTCAGATAGCTGCTTTCTATGCATACTTGCCTAGATTTGCATTTCCCTTTGCTCGCTCTCTTCTCTTGGACTTTTTGTACTCTCTACCCCTCCGATAGCTGCTTTGTGCTTGTGTCTTGAGTCCTTTCTTTCTCTGCTACTATTATTCATTTCCTCTTCTTTTCTCTCTCCCCCTCCTGGTCCTAACAACCTTTTCACAGCAGACTCATTTCAAAACTGGTTTTTCACCCTTGAAGCCAAGAATTTTCTTTCCCCAACCCAGCTTGCTTTGGGGATGGAAGTGCAGGGGAAGAAAGTTTTTTGTTTAAAAAAAAAAACTAATTAATTTCTCCATGTTAAAGGGACAGGACAGCTCCTCTGGAGAGTGTTGGAAGCAGCATGAGTTAGGTTGTAATGAAATGTTCCATTTGTTCGGGGAATTTCTCTACCCCAGGAACCATTTTTTTTCTTGTGTTTAATTTAAAAACTTGTCATTATTCTTATTTTTCATTTTATTCCGTTGCAGAGGAGAGTCCCAAATTTTTCTTGACATGGCTGGAGAATCCCACAGAGCTAAGGAATGTTCCCTCTTCCCCCCCCCACAGGGTTAAAGACCCCAGTTCAGCAAAGCGTTTAAACACGTGCTTAAAATTAAGGACTTGCTTAAGTGCTTTGCCGAATAGCGATGGAATTGAGCATGTGTGTAAGTGTTTTGCTGAGTCATGGCCAAAGATATTTTCCAAATCTTTTTAAAAGGCTTAAAAAACAAAATTCTAAATGACAAAATAAAATCCAGAACTGGAGAACTTAACCTCTCATATCAATGAGCACAACGGGACCTTCAAAATACTCTGAAGCCATCTACCTGCTAGCAGCTGAGACTTCCGTTACAGTTCGGTTTTCTGAAACCCATGATACTGTAGCCATGCTTACAGAATAGGCGACTCTGTCCTGGGAAGCAGTGACTATGAGAGAGGTTTGGGAGGCTATGGTGGATAATGAGCTACACATGAGCGCCCAGTGCAATGCTGTGGCCCAAAGGCCTAATGCGATCCTGGCATGCGTAAACAAGGGATTTCTTGAGTATAAGCAGAGAGGTTATTTTCCCTCTGTGTTTGTCACTGTTGCGACCGCTGCTGGAATCCTGTGCCTAGTTCTGGTGTCCATCAGAACATAACAGCCATAATGGGTCAGACCAAAGGTGCATCTAGCCCCGTATCCTATCTTCTGACAGTGGCCACTGCCAGTTGCCCCAGAGGGAATGAACAGAACAGGGAATCATCAAGTGATCCATCTCCTGTCACCCATTTCCAGCTTCTGGCAAACAGAGATTTAGGGACACCATCCCTGCCCATCCTGGCTAATAGCCATTGATGGACCTAACCTCCATGAACTTATCTAGTTATTTTTGAACCCTGTTATAGTCTTGGCCTTCCCAACATCCTCTGGCAAGGAGTTCCCAGGTTGACTGTGCGTTGTGTGAAACAATACTTCCTTTTCTTTGATTTTAACATGCTCCCTATTAATTTCATTTGGTGACCCCCTAGTTCTTTTATTATGAGAAGGAGTAAATAACACTTCCTTATTTACTTTCTCCACATCTGTCATGACTTTATATACCTCTATCATATCTCCCCTTAGTCGTCTTTTTTCCAAGCTGAAAAGTCCCAGTCTTATTAATCTCTCCTCATACAGAAGCTGTTCCAAACCCATAATCATTTTTGTTGTCCTCTTCTGAACCTTTTCCAATTATAATATATCTTTTTTGAGATGGGGCAACGACATCTGCACAAAGTATTCAAGATGTGGGCGTACCATGGATTTATATAGAGGCAATACGATATTTTCTGCAAGAGTCCTGTGGCACCTTATAGACTAACAGACGTATTGGCACATGAACTTTTGTGGGTGAAAACCCACTTCGTCGGATGATATTTTCTGTCTTATTACCTATCCCTTTTCTAATGATTCCCAACATTCTGGTCCCTTTTTTGACTGCTGCTGCACATTGAGTGGATGTTTTCAGAGAACTATCCACAATGACTCCAAAATATCTCTCTCTTTAGTGGTAACAGCTAATTTAGACCCCATCATTTTATAGGTACAGTCGGGATTATGTTTTACAATGTGCATTATTTTGCATTTATCGACATTGAATTTCATCGTCCGTTTTGTTTCCCAGTCACTCAGTTTTGTGAGATCCCTTTGTAACTCTTCACAGTCTGCTTGGGACTTAAGTAGTTTTACCTGCAAATTTCGCCACCTCACTGTTTAATCCTTTTTCCAGGTCCTTTATGAATATGTTGAATAGGACTGGTCCCCTCGGGGACACCGCTATTTACCTCTCTCCATTCTGAAAACTGTCCATTTATTCCTACCATTTGTTTCCTATCTTTTAACCAGTTACCAATCCATGAGAAGACCCTTCCCTCTTATCCCATGACAGCTTACTTTGCTTAAGAGCCTTTCGTGAGGGACCTTTTCAAAGGCTTTCTGAAAATCTAAGTACACTATATCCACTGGATCCCTCTTGTCCACATGCTTGTTGACCCCCTCAAAGAATTCTAGTAGATTGGTGAGGCATGATTTCCCTTTACTAAACATGTTGACTCTTTCCCAACGAATTATGTTCATCTGTATGTTGACAATTCTGTTCTTTACTATAGTTTCAACTAGTTTGCCTGGTATTGAAGTCAGGCCTGTAATTGCTGGGATCGCCTCTGGAGCCTCTTTTAAAATTGGTGTCACATTAGCTATCTCGTCATTTGGCACAGAAACTGATTTAAACGATAGTTTAATCACAGTTAATAGTTCTGTGATTTCGCATTTGAGTCATTCAGAACTCTTAGGTGATACCATCTGGTCCTGGGGCTTATTAATGTTCTAATTTTCAATTTGTTCCAAAACCTAAAAATCTAGGACAGTTCCTCAGATTTGTCACGTAAAAAATGGCTCAGGTTTGGGAATCTCCCTCACATCCTCATCCGTGAAGACCGATGCACAAGAATAATTTAGTTTCTCCGCTGTGGCCTTGTCATCCTTGAGTGCTCCTTAGCTTCTGATCGTCCAGTGGCCCCACTGGCCGTTTAGCAGGCTTCTTCTTCTGATGTACTTAAAAAAAAAGTTGCTGCTACTTTTTCGAGTCTTTGGCTAACTGTTCTTCAAATTCTTTTTTGGCCTTCCTAATTGTATTTTTACATTTCACTTGCCAGAGTTTATGCTCCTTTCTATTTTCCACACTAGGATTTAACTTCTCCTTTTTAAAGGATGCCTTTTTGCCTCTCGCTGTTTCTTTTGCTTTGTTGTTTAGCCACGGTGGCACTTTTGAAGAAGGATGTTGATATTTTGGAGAGGGCTCAGAGAAGAGCCACAAGAATGATAAAGGGACTAGAAAACCCGCCTTACAGTGACAGACTCAAAGATCTCCGTCTGTTTAGTTTAACAAAGAGGAGAAGGGGCAACTTGACTACAGTCTATAAGTATCTACACAGAGAATAATCTAGCAGAGAAAGGTATAATTCAATCCAGTGGCTGGAAGCAGAAGCTTTAAACAAATTCAGATTGAAATAAGGTGTCAATTTTTGGCAATGGGGGTAATTAACCATTCGTACAACTTACCAAAGATCATGGTGGATTCTCCATTATGGACAATTTTTAAAGCAAGATTGGATGTTTTCTGAAAGCTCTGCTCTAGGTATTAGTGTGGGACAGGTCTCTGGCCTGTGTTGTACTGGAGGTCAAACTAGATGATCACAATGGTCCCTTCTGGCCTTGGATTCTGTCACACTCTTTCAGTGGTTCTCAATCTATTTACCCCTGTAGGCCACATATCCAGCTCTCTGGGTGTTCTGTGAGCCACATCCACACAGTGTATATACTACCTGAATGGCCTTGAGGATGTCACATGGGCCACAGTTGTGGATTAATTGGGCCACTGCTCTAAATCCCGAAGTGTCCTATGGTCTCCAATCCAAGATGAGCCAGAAAGCTGGCCACAATTTTCCCCAAAAAATTTGAAAAAAAAAAACTTAAAAAAGGAAGAAGTAGATGAATTTTTAAATTCCACTCTCTTCCCCCCCCCAAATTTTTCATCCAATAAAAACACTGATTTTTCTTCAGTTTTGAAATTATGACATTTTGAATTTCTACATTTTAAATTGACGGGGTGGGGGAAATCCTGAGAACATTATTTTTAAAATATTTGTATTTTGTTCCCCTATTTTCCAGTGAGCTGTAATTTAGACACGAGTTAGAGTCTATCTTCTAAAGTACAAACAGAGACCTCTTTCCCGCAGTGTCTGAGCACCTCACAGACTCTAATGTATTGTCCTCGCAACCCCTCTATGAGGCAGGGCAGGGCCATTATCCAGACTGTACAGAAAGGAACTGAGGCACAGAGAAACTGTAACTTGTCCAAGCTCTTGCCCTACCAAGAAGCCTTACGGAACCCAGGTTTCTGAAGTCCTAGGCCTAATGCTGTAGCCACGAGCCATGCTTCCAGATAGGAGTTCAACGACATTGAAAAGGAATAAACTGAAAATAGGAATACTTTGTTAACCAGCGAAAGTCATTGCCCTTGGATACCATAAGGCCAAGATAGTAATAGCATTCAAAACTGGTTAGGCATTTTATGGTAATGAGACTGTCCTCAATCACATTATATAGGACTTTTTCAGAAGGGATATAAACCCTCATGCTTCAGGACATAAACCAGCCACTAACCTATTGAGGTCAGGAAGAAACTTACCCTCTAGGCAGGTTATTTCATGATTGTCCACTGCAGGGTGACGTTAACCTTCATCTGAAGCAGCTGGTACTGGCTACAGTTAGAGATACTAGGCTAGCTGGATCCCTGGTCTGATCCAGAGCTGAAAGTTTCTATTATCGTATGGTATAGGCTACTTTATTGCCTTTAAAGAAGAAAGAGAAGAAAAAGAAAGAAAGAAAATCCCATTGGCTAATACATAGGCATTCAACCATGTGATAACAACCAGCATGTGCTGTCACTCTCAAAGCCAGTTGGTATTTGTAGTGAGAGCCGGGTATCTCCAGGGAAGCATCACAGAACTGTCTGTAGAATTTGGCAGGGAACCATCTGGGTTTCCCCTCTTTCATATTCTTAATAGACTCAATGAACTCATCCTCCATGAGGGATACATCAAGGTATCTCTCGCTGGGCTGCAGTTATTTGGGGTAATGTAATATCTACAAGATCTGCTCTAGGAATTGTTTGGGGGAAGGTCTCTGACCTGTGCTCAAAATGGTCCCTTATGGCCTTGGAATCCATGGATCTGATTTCTGGGTTGATTCTCCAGCTCTTGATGTCTTCAGATTCAGACTGGCTGCCCTTCCTGAAGTTAGGCTTTAGCCAAACACAAGTTATTGGGCTCAATACAGGGTAACTGGGTGAAATTCTCTGGCCTGTGTCGTTCAGGAGGTTAGACATGAAATACGATTATGCCAAAGCTGCCCATCTTCCTCATATGAGACTGTAAAAGCTGAGGTCCTGCCCAAGCTACAAGGACTCAATTTGGATAGAATAAGGGATTTCCCCCAGCGACTGTGGTCAAAGTAACCCTCTCCCGCTGTTTGCAGTATGTTGTGTATGAAACGTGTTGCCTCTCTCCATCATAGAGATGGCTGCATCCCACAATTGTTTGTGTAGTTGTCAAACACTTTGGGACCCTTTGGGAGCAACAGGCACGATATACACATTTAGCATGTCATTGTTACTGGATCCAATCTTGAGATCTTTTCCTTGTTTTTAATTACCTGGGGGAAAGCAGTTGGAGTTTTGTCTGAGTCAGCCCCTAGGATTTAGCCAATAAACGTGACCCGAAACTGTCAACACAAATGTTAGTCAGGGAAGTGATGTGACTCAGTCCTGAGTCGGAAAAGTGACTTGGGGAAAATGGTCTCTTCCCTGCGTGCCTGCAGGTCACACATAGAATATAGGGTGGAAGAGACCTCAGGAGGTCATCTAGCCCCACCCCCCTGCTCAAAGCAGGACCAACCCCAACTAAATCATCTCAGCCCGGGCTTTGTCAAGCCGGGCCTTCAAAACCTCTAAGGAAGGAATTCCACCACCTTCCTAGGGAACCATTCCAGTGTTTAATCACCCTCCTCATGAAATAGTGTTTCCTAATATCCAACCTGGACCTCCCCCACTGCTACTTGAGGACCATTGCTCCTTGTTCGGTCGTCTGCTACCACTGAGAACAGCCCAGCTCCATCCTCTTTGGAACCCCCCCTTTCAGGTAGTTGAACGGCTGCTATCAAACCCCCCTCACTCTCTCTTCTGCAGAGTAAATAACCCCAGTTCCATCAGCCTCTTCTTGTGAGTCATGTGCCCCAACCCCCTGATCATTTCGTTGCCTTCTGCTGGACTCTCTCCAATTTGTCCACATCCCTTCTGTAGTGGGGGGCCCAAAAACTGGACACAGTACTACAGGTGTGGCCTCACCAGTGCCGAATAGAGGGGAATAATCACTTCCCCTCGATCTTCTATAATTCTATTGTGTGCTCCTGTTGTACCTAGTGGATTCTCGCTCCAGTGCTCGCAGGACGCAGCAGCGAGTGAGCTGGGTTCTGTTCCATCTCGTGCATCGTTTGACAGTGTTGTCAGCTAAGTCCTGAGCATTGGCTCTCTGCCCTGATGTGGAGAATCAGAAAGAACATAGAGGAGGACAGCTCTGCG
The DNA here is from genome assembly GCF_007399415.2 of Gopherus evgoodei. Classification (NCBI taxonomy): domain Eukaryota; kingdom Metazoa; phylum Chordata; order Testudines; family Testudinidae; genus Gopherus; species Gopherus evgoodei. The sequence goes on along the minus strand of NC_044327.1, from coordinate 132,948,390 downwards.
GGTGCAATCCATACTGCACTGTACCCCCCAAAATCTTGACCACATGATGGTGGATGGTGCTATGCTGGAATCCTTAGTTTTACTTACTCGCCATCCATCTAGAATGTACCCATGACCTACTTAATTGGGCTGGGCAGTTGGTTTTTTTAAATAAATCTCATCTTTAGGTCTGATTTTTTAATCTGACCTTAGTGGTGATTTTACAAAGCCCAGTACTGTGTACGTGACGAAGCCCTAGCCTGCAGCAGGAAAATAGACGATGGAAGCTGCCTCGGGAGCTGAATTTTAAAGCTATTAAGTGCAAAAAAAAAACCCGTGAATGTAACATAACAGTTGTGCACTTGCACGCCCCAGAGTCTGGAAATTGAGAGCTCTGGTTTCACACAGTGCTCGTAACTTGGTCCTGCGCAGATTGTGCAGTGTGTAAAACTAGACTGAGAAATAGCAACGATACTGTAGGGACCAATAGTGTGTTGGCAGCAGGAGGGTAAACTGAAGTGGACCCAGCTGGTCTTTACACCTCTGATTTCTCTAATTCTGAGAGTTTGTTTTAACATGCTTATATTGCATGGTCCCTGGTGGTAATCTACAGACTTCAGTGAGAGGAATTTGGATCCGGATCCTTGTTGTTACGTCAGTATGAGCATCCCAGAGGCAAATAACCATCCACTCTGGTGTATTTGTTTGAGGGCCTGGTCGTTATTTCAGTGTGGAGTGTAGATGGGAGCACTGATGAAGCAATTCACGCCCCAGGCACATGACTTAAGTGGTGATAAAGGGCCTTTAACCAAGTGTGCACCTAAAGCTCCATCCTGCAGGGTTCAGAGCCCTCTATCCCCCTCCAACATCAGCGCATGCTTAAGGGTTAAGCCTAGGGAATAGGGATGGGATTGCTCGTGTGTTGTGACCGTGATTGCAAACTCCTATGGGACTTAGGTGCCAGATGCCTTTGATTCTCTGAGGCTGCTTTCATGACCTAAGTGCTTTGTCTAAGTGACTCTGGCTTGTTCTCATTGCCAAGTTAACTCGAGTTTCGTCCACACACGCACCCGCTTAACTCGAGCACAATGGTACTTATGAGTTCGCTAGCCAGGGCGGGTACGGCCTAAGCTGGAGTTAACACAACTCATGAGTTGCTAATATGATTGCTCTGGAGGGTGGATGCAGGCTAGCTCCACTGGAAAGCCTCTAGTCCAGGGGTTCTCAAACTGGGGGGTCCGGACCCCTCAGGGGTTGTGAGGTTATTACATGGGGGTCGCGAGCCATCAGCCATCCACCCAAACCCTGCTTTGCTTCCAGCATTTATAATGGTGTTAAATATATAAAAAGTGGTTTTAAATTTGTAAGGGGAGGTCGCACTCAGAGGCTTGCTATGTGAAAGGGGTCACCAGTGCAAAAGTTTTGAGAGCCTCTGCTCTAGTCCTCCAGGGTCTTCCCACAATTCCTCCCTCCCCAGCTCTGCCCAGAAGGGACAGACAAGGTGCCCCCACCCCCAGTACACTGGGGGAAGAATTCATAGGACATCTCTACTCCTGGCAGTGCTAAGAACCGTGGGAGCTTCTCCCAGAAGTCTGTGCCATGCAGGAGTGAGTGCAGTGCCAGGATGGGTGCAGTGATATCTCGCAGTGTAGCTGCTCTCGCTCGTGCCAGGCCAGCTCGAGAGAGACGTTACCGTGATGTGAGGCCAGTGGCAGAGCAGAGGGCTTGGTCCTAGGTCTCTCAAGTGCTAGCCCAGCGATGGTGCCCCGTCCCAGGCTGTAATGGCAGCGCTGGGGTAGCCTAGCCCTTCCTGGCAGGCCGTTGGCGAGCCAGGCGGATGAGTCTGTGCAGTGCTTGTGTCATTGTGGGAAACTCCAGCGGATGTTCCTTTGCAAAAATGTAGGAGTTAGTAATTCAGGAGAAGGCTTTCCAAGACTTCCTCCTGGAAACGGGATCCCTTACGCATCAGTACTTCACTCACAGCCGGGAAATAAGTGGACGCCCGGGTCCCATCAACGCGTCAGAAATCACTAGCCACTCCGGGTACGGCGTCCAGGTGAAGGGGGAGTGTTGTTGAGGAAAGGAAAGGAAAGGGGGGAGGGCCGACTTGTGTCCAGGGCTTACGACTCTTCTAGCCGAAGCGAAGAGTCTCAGCCTTTCAGAAATGGGTCCGTGGGAGGCATCGGACATCGACCCCCAGCCCCGCTGGGTCAGCGCAGTTTCAAAGAAGGGCTCTGCAGCGTGACGAGCGCTACGAAGGCACGCCACGTGGCGGGGCACGGGAAGCGGGATCCCTGATTGAGCTAGACCAGTAAACAGACCAAGGGCGGAGTGCAAACACTGCCAGCCAAGGGCTAAAAAATCAGGAGTGGGACTTAACCATCCGGAGATTAAAAGCAGCAATGGCAACTGCCACCAGCCTACACGTTATCTGTATAAAAGCGCAGCTCCTGGAACAGGTCTCTGACCCAGTGCAGCCCAGCCCGATCCACTCTTTGACCCTTAAACACGTGGGAACAGATCTGGGGGGTCGATATGGCAGGTGAGTTTGTGCTAGGCTCAGAGAGGAGAGAGAGACACACACACACATACATGCGGCTGACAGTGGGCAGGTCTAAATCTTTATTATAGGGTGATCAAGAGAGACTTTACCACTGTCCTGTCGCTAGAGCTTTCCCAGCTTACCTGCCTGCTAACTCACTGTGGTCCCACCTTCTTACGGAGCCACAAAGTGCAACCTGTGTTTTCAGAAGAGCTGCAGTAGACACAAAACCCTGCTCCTGACCTGCCATTCCTGTCCCTTGTCCCGAGCCGGCTCTGCTGATGCCCTTCAGTCCTGCCCTGTTCCAGCCCTGGGCTCCCCACTCAGCTCTGATGTTGGACTTCCTTCCGAGCAGGACAGAATGCAGCCACCGCAGGTGCAGGCACTTCGGGGAGGAACGGTGCCTTCTTTGATGTTTGGAGGGCGCACGCGATGGCTGTGCCTGGAGGGACCAGAGGCCGCCAATGGGCTGCAGGAGGATGATTTTGTAGTTAATGAACTAGGATGGGACTTGAGAGAACTGAGTCTGAGCGTGACCTCAGACAAGGGGTTGGTTTCGCAAGTGCCTTGTCCTCGCAGCTCCTGTTGGTGTCAGCTGGAGTAGAGGCGTTTCGGCACCTCTGAAAACAAAGATCTCCTGCCCTGCACCTGAGCGAAGGGGGCTGCTTCCTTGTAGGGTGACCAGAGAGCAAATGTGAAAAATCGGGACGGGGCTTGAGGGTAATAGGCACCTATATAAGATAAAGCCATTAAAGATCAGGACTGTCCCTGTAAAATCGGGAACCGTCTGGTGACCCTACTGTCCTCGCCTCGGTGGCATGCAGGATGTTGGCGATTTGCTTCAGGTGCTATGAAGTACGTCAGCAGAGCTTTGAGGTGGGCTCCATTGCAGATGGGGAGCCAGGCAGGACGTACAAAGGCCACTGTGGTTCAGATGCCAAGGGATCTGCCCAGATGCGTAAGGGAGCTGTGCTCCGGTCCCCACTGGGCACTAGTCCCTCGTGAATCCCGTTTGGATGCTGCTTAGTGTCCATTTGATTGACTCATAGAGCTTAAGGCCAGAAGGGACCAGGAGGTCACCTAGCCTGACCTCCTGTACAGCACAGGCCATTAAACTTCACCTCATCACTCCTGTACTCAGCCCAGGAACTTGTGTTTGGCTAAAGCATCTTCCAGATAAACCACCAGGATGGATTTGGAGACATCAAGAGATGGAGAAGCCACCATGTCCCTGGGGAGTTTGTTCCAATGGTTAAGCAGCCTCCCTGATAAACATGTGCCTTATTTCCAAACGGAATTTGTCTGGCTTCCACTTCCAGCCATTGGTCCTTGTTCTGCCTGCTCGGCTGGGCTGAAGATCCCACGAGTATTCGTTCTCTGCCTGTCAAGATTCCTACCCACCATGCTCAAGGTACCTCCCCATCTTCTGTTTGGTAAATGAACCTGCCTGAGTTCCATAACCCCTAATCCTGACCCGAGGGTCCATCCTTGCCTAAATTCCACTAGGCGGGCTACCATCTGTGCCTCGCACGTGTCCTACAGCTGCCACTTTAAATCCAAAGGCCACAGCTCTCCCAGTGAGCTGAGAGGCACTGAGCTGCTGAGGACATTGTGGAGCGGTTCTCAGCTGGCAGTGCCTCCCTCGCCCTGGGGTGCGCCATGGATTGGCACCCTCCAGTCTTTACAGTAGGTGGATCGTGAAGCTGCATGGCTGAGAGCTAGTGGAGTGGGGCTGGCTGGACCACAGGTGCTCACCAGCTGTTCCCTTGGTAGAGCAAAATTGCTGCCCAAACACACCAGGATTGCTTTTTGAATGCTTGCAAGGAGCTTCCACGCATTGCAAGTCCCTCGCCGTGACTCCCCTTTTCCGTTCCCTCAGTCAGACTCTGTAGCTGAGGACTCATTAGCCGCCACAACCGAAGCCATTACATAACAGCCGTGGGAGCGCAAGAGGAGCCGCGGACGGGCTGATCTCTTGTGACAACGGCATATTTGTCTGATTGCAGAAGTGTCCCTTCCTTAAAGAAAATTCCCATAAATGTTGCATTAGCGTTGATGGAACCATGCCTGCTCATCTTCCAGATGAACTGCTAGAGGGGACAAGGAGACGCCTTCCACGCCTGTGTCTCTCTTGTGGCTTTGCTCCTTCCGCTGCAGAGGAGCAACATGGCACAGAGACACACGTGGAGACTAAACTTGATCAGGGATGGAAGGGCTTCCCTCCGTGCGGGAGTCACACCTCTGAGCCAAGAGACTGATCCTGGGGGAGAGCAGGCTGAAAGAGGGCTTCCATGCACACCCCTACTGTGCACCCCACCCAATGCACAACCCTACCTATCTTCCTACTGTGCACCCCACACACACACACCTACCTACCATACACCTCGATGCACAACCCTACCTATTACCTACTGTGCCTCCCGTGCACAGCCCTACCTATCTACCTACTGTACACCCCCCATACACACCCCTACCTACCATACACCCCAATGCACAACCCTACCTATCTACCTACTGTGCACCCCCACGCACAGCCCTACCTACCGTACACCCCGATGCACAACCCTACCTATCTACCTACTGTTGCACCCCCACGCACAGCCCTACCTACCATACACCCGATGCACAACTCTACCTATCTACCTACTGTGCACCCCAAGTGCACACCCTACCTACCATACACCCCAATGCACAACCCTACCTATCTACCTACTGTACACCACCCATGCACACCCCTGCCTACCATACAACACGATGCACAACCCTACCTATCTACCTACTGTGCACCCCCCGCACACCCCTACCTACCATACACCCCCGATGCACAACCCTACCTATCTACTTACTGTGCACCCCCATCGCACACCCTACCTACCGTACGTCTCGATGCACAACCCTACCTATCTTCCTACTGTGCACCCCCCATGCCACCCTCTGCCTACCATACAACCGATGCACAACCCTACCTATCTACCTACCGGGCACCCCACGCACACCCCTACCTACCATACACCCCGATGCACAACTCTACCTATCTACCTACTGTGCACCCCCACGCACAGCCCTATCTACCGTACACCCCAATGCACAACCCTACCTATCTACCTACTGTGCACCCCTCCACGCACACTCCTACCTACTGTACACCTCAATGCACAACCCTACCTATCTGCCTACTGTGCACCCTCCCCACACACCCCTGCCTACCATATGCCCTGATGCACAACCCTACCTATCTACCTACTGTGCACCCCCCACACACAGCTCTACCCACCGTACACCTCAATGCACAACCCTACCTATCTATCTACTGTGCACCCCCCCATACACACCCCTACCTACTGTACACCCTGATGCACAACCCTACCTATCTACCTACTGTGCACCCCCACACCCAGCCCTACCTACCGTACACCCCAATGCACAACCCTATCTACCTACTGTGCACCCCCCCCGCACACCCCACCTACTGTACATCTCAATGCACAACCCTATGTATCTGCCTATTGTGCACCCCCCACTCACACACCTACCTACCGTATACCTCAATGCACAACCCTACATATCGGCCTACTGTACACCCCCACGCACACCCCTACATACTGCGCACTCCGATGCACAACCCTACATATCAACCTGCTGTACACTTCCCACTCACAACCCTACCTACTGTACACCTCTTCCACATCCCTACCTAATGTACACCCCAATGCACAACCCTACCTACCTGCCCCCCCACAACCTACCTACTTAACGCTTACTGCACATCCCTACATTCTGTATACCCCGATGCACAATCCTACCTATTTACCTTCTTTCCCACTGCCCTACCTACTTAGCACGCCCTGCACACTCCTACCTACTATACACCCTGATGCAGAATCCTACCTACCTTGCCAGCAAGTTAAAGAAGTATGGATTGGTTGAATGGACTATGTGGTGGATAGAACGCTGGCTAGATCATTGGGCTCAATGGGTAGTGATCAATGTCTCGATATCTAATCGGCAGTCGGTATCAAGTGGAGTGCCCCAGGGGTCTGTCCTGGGCCGATTTGTTCAACATCTTCATTAATGATCTGGATGATGGGAGGAATTGCACCCTCAGCAAGTTTGTGGATGACACTAAACTGGGGGGAGATAGATACACTGAACGGTAGGGATAGGGTCGAGTGACCTAGATAAATTGGAGGATTGGGCCAAAAGAAACCTGATGAGATTCAACAAGGACAAGTGCAGTTCTGGAAGCAGGGATCTCCAACACCCATCCAAGGGAATGCTTTTTCACACAACATAGAGTTAGCCTGCGGAACTCATTGCCACAGGATACCACTTGGCCAAGAGCTGACCAGGGCCCAGAACATGACTGGGCATTAGCCCAGAAACAAGAACACCTCAAGTTACAATACTACGGACTTTATAAAACCAGGGGTTTGGAAAGGCTTGAAGTCCTACTTCTTCAGAGTACAAGCCACCTTCTTGGGGTCAGGAGCAACCTTCTCTGGGCAGGTTGCCCCATAAGCACCTACTAGGAGCTTTCTGGCACCTTCCCCTAAAGCTGCTGGTACTGGCCACTGTTGGAGACTGATTCCTGGGTTAGCAGGAACCTTGGTCTGAGCCCGCCTGTGACTAGTTGAGCGAGTAAGGTCTGTTACACATACAGATTCCCCAGTGATGGAGGGAGACTGCCAGCATGTACACTTCCATATAATGCACCTCTCTGGGCTTCTCTTGAGTTCAGACAAGTCCTTCTACAGCTGCCATTGTCCTCCCTGGATTTCAGTGGCTTGGTGATGAGCAGCAGGACCAGTTCCTTCTCTGCCATGACAGTCTTTAGCTCAGTGTCCCACCAGCAGCAGTAGACAGCCTGGAGCATCCAACACTTGTCCCAGGCTCGCGCTCCAGCCATCCCACCAGGGCCAGTCTCCAGTCTCTGTCCCTGATGCTGGTCTCTGTCAGAGGGTTTCCTTTCTTTTCCCTCGTTGTGTCACTAAAGCACCAAGATGGATTCTTTGAAACCGAGTAGCTGCAGGTCCCCTAAGCCACCTCCTGCCTCTCATGACCTGGTCTTGGTCTGGAGGAGAACAAGGGAGGGATTTGTAGCAAGTTATTGATCGCTGTGCTGGGAAACGAGCAAAGGACCCATCTGGGGTCACCCTGGGGAGAAAGGACCCTGAGCCGCATTTCTGGTCCCTCTTGAGATGAGCCCTCAGAGTCCCACCAGGCCCCAGATTCACGGGCTTGCACGCCTAGTGCTCATCATGCTCGCCAGCCGTGATTAGTGCAGTGAATCTCCCGAAGCACTATCCATCGCAGGAGAAGGGGATGCATCATTTACTACTCTCCTGAAGTAAACCAAGATCAGGCTCCAGGCTATCTGGGAGTGATTAAGTGGAAGTCCTTTAGCACCCATCTGTTATCTCTTAATTAAAGTTTCTCGCTAATTATTTTTCCTTGTCAGGAGAGCCAAGCTGCTGACTCGAGGGATTTACCAAAGTGCAGCAAACGAAACAAGGCTTCACTGACTGCAGTTCTTCATTAACGAACAAATTAAACCTGGAACAGTCCACATCTCTGGCTCCATCTACAGCACTCCATTACCTCTGTTTCCGTACAAAGATAGATTTGGTTTGAAATCACTCCTGGAGGAACTGGCTCCCTTTGCATGAAATTCCTCCGCCCGCAAGGGAAGGTTTCTGTTGGCAACTGAGGCTGGGTGGGGACAAAGTGCAGCAGAAGAGAGCGAAGGGGCTGACAGCAGGAATTAAACCCTCTGCTCCATTCCAGGCACACCTGAGAGGGGGCTCATGCCCCAGCCTGGCCTTGTGCTTGTTTTGTCTGTGCTGTAACATGCAACTGTGGCAAAGTGGGAATGTTCCTAATGTGGTCTTTGAATACTGAGGGGGGAGTATTGACCTGGGAAGGTTGCAGGGGAGTTTCACTGGGACTATCTGCATTGGGAATGGGAGACTTTCCTTGAGGGAGGATGCCTGAGCAGGTAAGATGAGAACCCAGGAAGGGGGTTGGAGGCCAGGTGACCCCTCTGCCTGGGAAACTGGACAAAGCCTATGGGAGGACCAGGGGGAGGCTAAGTAAGATAGCTAGAGGGAGTTTCAGTTTGGAGCTGGCTGGGAGAATGGAGGGGAGCCCAGATGGTGCCTCCCCCACCTCCCCCAAGATGAACCTAACTGGGAGGGTCTTATTGTCTGTACCTGCAAGACCTGTCTGGGACTGTGTTCCAGTTGTCTAAATAAACCTTCTGCTTTACTGGCTGGCTGAGAGTCACGATGAATCGCAGGAAGCCGGGGGTGCAGGGCCTTGTCTCCCCCAACTCTGTGACAGCAACTTGGCATGATTACTGGTCTGGAGGAAAGCAGGGCTGGTGTAGATAGGGGCCCCGGCCAGTCAGGGCTGTGGGGAGAGGGGGCCCAGGAGCGAAATCAATAGGGGTGCTAGATGACAGGGCTGGGTGCCCCTGCAGAAGGGAGTGCTGCAAGGCAGTGTGGAAATGCAGTGGCCGAGCCATGAGGGGACCCAGGACAGGGCCCACTGGCAATCTGTACAGTTGGCCCAGGATTAGATTAGCCGAGGGGGCTGCAGGGTGGGATTGCTGAGCTGAGGGAGAAGCCGGGGACTGGAGTAACAGTGGGGCTGCAGGTCAGGAGAGCTGAGTAGGGAAGCCTGCCGAGTTTGCAACACTAATCAGCTCAGGTGGGAATAACCACCTTTCTCCCAGCAGCCATCGCCTCCTCGTGTTTACTGCAGTCTTCCCCAGCCTCGTCCCTGTCCCCCCCACCCCCCGGGGGGGAGCAGGGGCTGTTGCTATTTTTGTGTTGTGGTGTTGATCTAGTTTAGTGTGAAAGTCACAGGGTCCTGAGCCCTTCTGCCTGAAGTGCTCTGCACACCCCCACCCGGCACGGTGCGGATACGAAATGTATTCTATACAAATAGACTCACGGGGATCTAATTCGCCATCTAGAGGGTTGCTGGTGGCTGGACAGACCCAGTTGGGAGAGAGATGCACGTCCAGTGGCCGGGGTGAAGGCCTGTGAATCACGAGGCTTGGATTCAATTCTCAGTCCCGTCACTGACTCCCTCTGCGACCTCTGGGCAAACTCACTCATCTGCTCTGTGCCTCAGTTTGCCCATGTGTAAAATGGGGCCAAAGATACTGAGCCACATCAAGCAAAAGGCTTTGAAACCTACTGATGAGGAAGGTGCTATTAGCAATATTGAAGGATGCCTGTCTGTGAACAGTGCCTCCTCCTCCCCCCCACCCCCAATTCCACAAGCAGCAAATCCACCTTGTATGTGGGCAGAAGGGGGTGCACATTGCGGTGAGAATAGTTGGGTCAAGTCAGCCTGTAAATTGCTGTGGCAGCCTGCCGGAGTTGAGGAATGAATGCCGGTAATTTGCTCGCAAGGGAGCCTTGCACAATGAGCCCCATTCAGCGGGCTGGAGCAGCCACTTCCACCAGGAATGCAAAAAATCTCCCCTTCTTTTCTGCTTTGTGTTTGGAGAACCCCTGGGGCGAGTCGGGAGAGCCCCCGGAGCGGGTCTGCAGCGGGCGTGTGTTGGCTGAGCTCTGGTCACATCGGTGGGGCTGGGCCCATCCTCACCGAGTCAGGAGCTGGCCCCCAGGGGTTTCCGCGAGCAGCCATGCTACCCGGTCGAGTGTGAGAGGCATGGAAAGGTGTGCTGGCTGGTGGGGGGAGCATTTCACACGGGACAGGCAGAAAACATGGGGAGCTGTGACTCTCCTTAGCTTCTGGGGCAGTGGAAAGCTGTGTGGCACGCAAGTGGAGGAAAGGCAGAGGGGGCTTGGAATAAGGGCCCATTTAGCCTCTTCAGGATTCAGTCTTCCTGGAGCTAGGCCCCCTGGCAGGTACATACAGGCTGTCTGTGTGCCCCCCTCCTCCTGCGTCGGTGGCAGAAGATCCTTGCTGCCTCCTCTGCATGGTGCAGGGTGTCTCCATGACGGTGGAGGTGCTGTGGGTGCCCAGATTGCCGCCGTGGAGGAGGCCCACCCGTCTCAGGAGATGGGGCTCAGAGCTGGAATGCCGTACCTGGGACAGGGTTTCCACAGCTGGGATCTTCCCCGAGGGGAGTGAGGAGGGCTCTTCGCTGCCCCTCGCCTGGTTGGGAGATGGCATGTCTGATAGAAACATCGCTGGCCCTTTGGCAGAGATCAGGGCGGTGCAAAGTGACTGACATCCCCCAGCCCTCTCCAGTCTGCCTGGTCCCGGCCCAACTCTGGCCCTTCGGCCAAGGTCACTAGGAGAGGTGACCTCAGTATTCGCAGTGCCCCGGGCTCCAGGGAAAACCCTGAATGCTGCATCAGAAGCACTTGGCGACTCCGCCAAGGCCACCGCGCTGCGCGTAAAGAACATTGGTCTGGTTTTCTCTCCCTCCCCAGGACCAAGGACGGCCCTGTCCTGGTTTATCTCCTGTCCCACATCCCCTGAGGCTCTGGGTTGAAAGGGGCTTCCCAGGCCTCCATGCGAGTCAATGCAAACAAACAAGGCTCAATGGTCTGAAGTGCTGGGGCTGCAAAATAGTCCCAAACCCGATGGAGACATTTTCCCCCATGCCGCATCCTTCTGTTCACGCTGCCCTAGGGTATGTCAGTGAAGGTGGGGCTGCAGCGCCAGTGGGCGTACCCCCGCTCGTCTAGCTGGTGCAGCTAACAGTAGCAAACGTGGTGGCACAGCCTGCTGGGCACGGTGGGTTTGTACTTGGCTTGCCCGTGCTGCCAGGTCTTCATTGCTACAGCTACCCAGGCTAGCGCTAGCACGGCTGTGCCTGCCTGTGCTCCAGTCACACGTTTATTTGGGGTGTAGATGGGCCCTTAGCAACAAGAGACAACTGCTGTTACCTGGCAGATGATCAGCAACTTCCATCTCTGGGTACTAACATGGCTCCTTTCCCGCAGTAGCTGAGCCCCTGACAGTCACCAGTGGCTTTCACCCTCTCCTCACCGGGCTGCGGGTGAGTTTACCTCCGTTGTGTAGAGGGGCCAAGGCACGGGAGAGGCAGTCACTCCCCCACAGTCACACAAGGAATATGGGACAGAGTCAGGAATTCAGCCCAGGTCTCCCAACTCCCCGTCCCTCCCAGTGGTCCCAAAAAGGGGTTCTGGAAGGAATTGGATCAGTCCCTGGAGGACAGGTCCATCAATGGCAGTTAACCAAGATGTTCAGGGATGCCCCATGCTCTGCGTGTCCCTAAGCCTCTGAGTGCCAGAAGCCAGGAGTGGAAGATGGGACGGATCACTCCATAACTCCCCCCAAGCTCTGGTACGTGTCACTGTCAGAGACAGGGTCCTGGGCCGGATGGGCCATTGGGGAACCCCGGCATGGCAGCTCTGATGCTCTTATATTTGTTTGCTGGCAATCTCAGAAGAATAAGCCAGGACTGGCAAACTCCAGAAATTGGCTCCCCCCTGAGCACAGCTGGGGAGCCCCCGTGGGTGGCTGCCTGCGTGGGAGCTGCGTGCTTCTGCTGTCCATGCTGTACTTGTTCTGCAGCTAAAGAGAGGCCGTCGGTCTCTGAGCTGCGTCAGTCTGGTGCTGTGTGAATGTAAACGCGCTCCACGCACACCGTGGACTGCACCTGGCAGCCGAGGCGCTGGCTTGGAACACCAAGGCTTGACATCCAGCGCTGCTCCGTGCAATGAGCCTGGTCACGTTCAGAGAGGCTGGCTCTGGGTTTATCCCTCTGCCTCGTAAAAGCTGATCCCGCTCAAAGTCCCCTTTCCGGGCTAGCAGCTCCGCTCCTCGCCGATGAGTGTGCTAAGCGGCCCTGCGGCGTGCTGACTGCATAGTCAGCCCTCTGGCTCTGCTCCCGCGGGCGCCTCTGGAACACAGGCAGAGAGACGAGCGTGTGGTTTGCTGGATTTCTCCCTGGTATGTAGAGCGTAATGGGCCTTAAATCATCGCCCTGGGAAGAGAGCGCCGCTTACCGAGACAATGCGCCGCACGGCTAGGAACAGCTCCCTAATCCCTCCCCGTTGCTGGAGCATTGGCGGCTGGCAACCAGCCTGGGACAGCCATTCATTTATGGGCAAATAAGAACGCAACTTCAGAATCCTCCTCTCCCTGTCGCCCTGCAGCCACAGACACGCTCTCAGCCGCTGTCTGGAGGGTGACAGAGAAGGAACCCGTGAGCTGCTCCATCAGCACCCTCTGCTTCCTCTACCTCCCTCCGGGGACCGGTAGGTGGGGAAGCTTTCAAAGTCAACAGGCTCAGCACCTTCCCCCTTGGGGACTCCTTCAGCCTCCTCACTGACAGGATCCCTCCCCTGCCTCAGGCTGTAATAACACTTGTGTTTCTCGGACATCCCTCCTCTCAAAGGATCCTCAGGCTTGAACAGGGTGCACCTGCCCTGCTTCGGCAGCCTTTGTGGGGTCAAACCCAGCAGTTGCTGTACGGGCAACACAACAGAAGAGGCTTGAGGGGAGCAAAGGATAACGGCTTTGTTCAAAGCTCCCAGGGGGATTTACGGGAGCAGGAGTCTGAGTAAGATACTGGAGCTCACCTCCTGGATGGATCACTGGAGCAGTCTCCAGCCAAACCTTTCTGCTGGCTCTTTCATTTGGTGGTGCGCCCATCACTGGGGTACCTAAGCACCTCCAAGGCCATTTGGGAATCCATTTTAGCTTGCCAGGCTGGCCAAAGGAAAGCATCCTGAGGCAGGAGCACTAAGGTGGAACCTGAAGGTGAAGCAGGATGAGTGTAAGACGCCTAGGCTGGCCTTTCAGGAATTGCTCAGGGCACAGAAACACGAACCGTGATGCCCTGTGGTCCGTGTCTCTACCTTTCAGGATCAGGAGGAAGCCCCAGCAGGGTGATGGGAGCTCCCAGGGTCTCAGCAGGGGGTGGTGTTGAGAACCACGTTGATGGGAGCACCCAATGAAGTCACCAAGTTCTCCTCTGGACAAAAAAAAAAAGCCACCTACAGGCAGCAGCTACTTTGGCCCATCCAAAGTGTCCAATCAGAGCAGTTTCCTGTTGGTCCATCCTCTGCTCCAGCCTGTTTGTATGGCAATCCTTTCCCCTCCCAGAAGCCGCATCAACAGTTATTTGAGTTCAAGCCAGTCCCATTCATTCTCTACTTTCTTCCAACACCAGTTGTGCCCGGCGTGTGCCAGCAGTTGCGGCCTCCCTGAAATGACCTGCCGCCCTGTGACGATGCTGTTCCGGCGGGACTCAACTGAGAGTGCCAATTCAGGACCAATTGCTCAAACAGGGCAGTCACAGCCTAAGGGTGGGGTTTTTCCACCTCTAAGGCAAACCAAACCAGCCAGACAAAGAGGACTTCGGTTTCACCCCACTGGCTAACGACAAGTCACACAAGCAATTTCCTTATACACTCCAGTTTCCCAGTATCACCACCAGTGCCACTCGTCCTGGGGATGAATGGTTATGAAAACCAACACCCCAATAAAAGAAAACGGTTCTCTCGATCCCAAAGGACCAAGCCCCAGACCCAGGTCAATATACACATCAGATCTTACCCACAAATCACGCTGTTGCCAATCCTTTAGAATCTAAAATCTAAAGGTTTATTCATAAGGGGAAAAAGGTAGAGATGAGAAGTAGAATTGGTTAAATGGAATCAATTACATACAGTGATGGAAAAGTTCTTAGTTCAGGCTTGTAGCAGGGATGGAGTAAACTGCAGGTTCAAATCAAGTCTCTGGAGTACATCCCCCTCTGGGATAGGTCATCAGTCCTTTGTTCAGAGCTTCAGTTTGTAGCAAAGTCCCTCCAGAGGTAAGAAGCAGGACTGAAGACCAGATGGAGATGAGGCATCAGCCTTATATAGGCTTTTCCAGGTGTAAGAACCTCTTTGTTCTTACTGTGGAAAATTACAGCAAAATGGAGTCTGGAGTCACATGGGCAAGTCCCTGCACACTTTGCTGAGTTACAAGGTGTATCTGCCTTCTCTCCATGGGTCAGTTGTGTAGCTGATGGTCCTTAATGGGCCATCAAGCAGGCTAGGCAGAGCTAACACCAACTTGTCTGGGGTGTCACCCAGAACTACAGCACCAATTTGAAATACAGACAGTATAGAGCCAATACTCATAACTTCAACTACAAAATGATACATACTTATAGACAGCATAATCATAACCAGTAACCCATAACCTGGTGCTTAGACACCTTATATGACCCCCTTTACATAAGATTTAGTGCCACTACAGGACCTTGGTTGCAACCATGTTCTATATGGTCCCAGATTATATCAATAACGTCACACACCCCCTTTGGGACAGGATGATTCCAGCCCCACAGAGCGGCACGCTGGGCAAGGAGCAGGTGGCTCGGAACCTCTGCACTCTCCCCACAGCGCTGCCTGGGACCTGGCTGCTATCAGAGACATTTCCAAGGGCATGTAGGGCCGGTTTCAGTACTAGCCTCATGCTCTGCCCCCACGTGAGCACTGAATCTCCCCTCACAGGATAACACACGCACAATTTGCATACAGTCCCCATATACACACAGACACTCACATCCCGTGTACGCAAATATTCACAGCTGGCCACCCACAGCCCTCCATCTGGAATGGCCCCCCGGGGGCATGCTGTGTCCCTCGTGGGTAAGCTTTGCACCGAAGTGCAGTGATCACCTGTGCCTCTATAAAGGCTGCTCTGCAGAGGGAAGGCCACAGTGCATGGCCAGAGGCCATTCTGCAGCCCTGTGTGCTGCCCAGCCTTCCTCCAGGACGCAGCGGGTACGAACACACTGCAAACATCAAAAACCCAGCTGTGAGGCTCAGAGACTGGGTCTACAGATGTGGGCTCGCGTTACAGCACTAAAAATAGTCACCATTCCTGCTCGGGGGACCCGGTGAGAGGGAGGGTCACAGAGCCTGGGCTCCAGCTCAAGCAGGAATGTCTGCACAGCTAGTTTTCGCGCCATAGTGCAAGCCCCATGCGCCGGCCTCTGTTGACCCGAGCTCTGAGGCTCGTTTCTATGGGGGTTTTGTTGCTGTGCCAACGTACCCAGAGACCTGGGCAACGTGGACTGGTGCCCACGCAGGGGGAGTCCCTGTGTTGGTCCGGTCCTGGTCCGTGATTAGGGCCCCTAGGCACTACAGCAGTACGAATAATGAAGAATCATCCCAGTGCTGACCTGGCGGTTTGATTCTCCTGCTTCTCACACTCCGGTGCGTTCTCCGGTCAGGCTCCTCGTCAGCGGCATCGGACGTGGTGCCTGTGCGCCAGTCAGTCTCGTTCCAAAAGCAGCATTAGAGGTGGAAGAGGAGGGAGCGAGAGGCGTGGGTTGGGAGATGGCCTCTCGCCTTCGCCCATGTGGGTTTGCAGCCCCGCTCAGGCGTGCAATCCAGTGCCGATTGCAGTGCCTGCCCAAGAGGAGTGCACGCTCCAAGTGAGAACTGAGGGATGGCTGGAAATGCTGCTGGGGAAGGGGTAGGAACACTGTGGTGGCGGGGGCTGCAGGTCAAGGTTGAGGAACGCCAGTGGAGTTGAATATGGGGAGCCCAGGGCTGGAATAACAGCCGTGCTGCAGATCAGGGTCGAGGGATGTTGGGAGAGCTGTGTGTAGGGCACCCAGAGCTGGGTTAGTGTGTGTGTGGGGGGGGTCAAGATCAAGGAGGTCTAGGTATAAAATTTTCCCTTTACTGCCCCTTCAGCCGTACCCCCACTTCCCACACATGCCGTCTGTCCCTTTGCGTTTCTGTGTGTAGCTGGATTTTGAGCTGTTTTGGAAGGTTCCCAGGAACGGGGAGACCCGCATTCCTGGGCAAATTGCACACCCAGCGTAATCGGCCAGCTGTGGACCCTGGAAGCCCTGAGGTCCCCGATTCCATGGGAGTGCACCTGGCAGGATGCCACAGACCCTCGAAGCCTTGGGGTTCCCAGCTCTGAGTCAGACTACATGGGGAGACTGGAAGCCCAGTCTGCTGAGGTGCTGCGAGCGTGGGAGCTGGGACTCCCAGCTCCATGTCAGCCCACCGGGCAGTGTGCCAAGGAGCCGGGCGGGTGAGCTGGCAGGAAACCAGGCCAGTTTCCAATGGAAACCTTCCTGGCAGGCAGGATTCAAATGCTGCCTGGCTTCCATTGAACCTTTGCTGAAACTGAACCGTCTCCACAAAACGTTTGAATGTTGAACCAGCAAACTCCACAGAAAGCATGTCCCATCTGAACTTTTCCAGCCAGCTTTACCACCTGGAAACAGAGTCTGACTGCCTGTGAATGAATGTTCCTTTGTGCGTAATCATCATCTTCCCTGTCCTAATGCCTGAGCTTTTCCCCTTGTTCATAACCATCCTGTACCACCAGCAACAATCATCCAGCCTCTCTCTTGGCGTGTTGCCTCTGCAGTGTTTGTCCTATCCTGAAGCTGTGGGTGTTACATCTCCCTCCCTCCCAGACACAGGGACCGACTGCTGCCTGACACAATGCCATTCTCGTCACTGCTGCCTGTGCCTGACGAGAGACAAATGACCTGGTAGAAACCACGAACTCTCAATCTCTGTCACAGCCTCTGGGTGCCCAGTAGCACCAGTCCCCCAGCAGAGGAGTACCAACCAGTAGAACAGGTTGGCTCTGTTGCTGGGGCACAGGCAGCTGGGGACGATGGGCTGTGCCCCGCACCCTTTGGGAAAGGCTCTGTGGTCCGCAGAGGAAAAGCCCGAATGATTGTCACGGTTAAAGCAGATGGCAAACAAAGGGAACTCCTTTGCCTACCTCGCCCAGCTCAGCAGTAAGGAGGGACCCTTCTCCCGCTGAAGCTACCAGCCCAAGGTCCCCCAGGAGGCTGACAGGACTAGAGTAGATGGGGTTTGGATGCCGGGTCAGCGTCCAGCCCGCTAAGCCGTAGCGCTGAGGTGAGCCAGGCGAGCTCTCTCTGCCTTCGTAAGCCCTGCCGTGGGAAGTGGGGCTGACGAGGAGAGGGCTTGGCATGAGTGGGAACTCTTCCCGCTGTAGATCTCCAAGCAGCTTACTGGAGTGTGCAGGCCCGTGCCAGTGCCAGTGCGGTGTAGGGGAGGAAGCTGAGGCATCAAGAAGGATTTAAAGGATGTGCTCGGAGCTGGGACTAGAACCCGCCAGGGCCTGGCTCCGGAGCTGTGCTCGGGTCATGCTGTGGGGTGACTTAACTCTCACACTTTCTTCAGGGTAGCTCTGGGGTGTGTGTGTCTCTCTCTCAGAGGCTCCACCATTTTCATGCCCCCAAGCATGGCTCACTTAGACATGCTTAGAGCTCACCTCAGGCTTCTCCTTCTGTCTCCTCAGACACCCACGTCCAGTACGAGCGGCTGGGCGCGGACGTGACCATGCAGTGCGGGGCGATGGACTGGGATGCAGCCGTGACCTGGACGGCCAACGGCACCGACATCGATGAGTCCCACTTCAACGGGTCACGCCTGGTGCTGCGAAACGTCGACCTCACGCACAGCGGCCAGTACGCCTGCTACGAAGGTTCCTCGTGGCACCTCAAATACCAGACCTACCTGAAAGTGGGAAGTGAGTACGTCGTAGCGCGAGGTCTGGGTGCCTCCTTGGGGATAGACCGTGAGAGCTGCACGGCCCCCTCCTGATGTCAGCTCCCTGCTTATCTATTCTGCACCGTACCCCGATAACACAACCCAGCACTGGGCATCTCCTCCCCCCACTTGGCCCCCCTCTCACAGGGTAACTGATGCTTGGCTCACTTGGTGCAAGGTGATGCTCTCCCATCCACGCCCACGTGATGGTGCAGCCCGGAGGAATAATGGACTCACGTCCGCCATTGTGGATTGAGGGAAGGGGGAGATTCTCCTAGCAATCGGCAAAGCGTGCTTAGCTCTAAGGGGCAATTCTGGCCGTGCTGCGGTGGGGCCGTCTCAGATGAGTGGCTGGAGCAAGGCATTAATGATCGTAGTTGCTGGGTGGGAGACTATGAGCATGTGTTTGTACACGACGGCACTAGAATTCACAGAACTCGGAGCATATAGGTGATGGCAATTGTATTTCACAGGACGGGATGTGCGTGTAGGTGACAATATTGGCCAAGATTCCTGGGTTCAGGCCATCTAGCCCGGTGCATCATGGGTCTTTTCTCTAAATGCTTGTTTCACCTTACTGGGTCCATCCAAGGGGCCAGCGGGGTGACAAATGATCTGTCATGAAAGGCGTCTTCAGCCTAACTAACCAGCCATGAATGGTGAACATCAATCCCGGAGCAGTCAGGTACCAGGGTGGCTCACCCCAGAGTGAGGCACACCTGGGTTCAATCAGGTAGTTCCCTAAAAGGGCAGCAGGTGGCTGCAGTGAAGGGGAAAGCCCAGGAAGCTGTAGCAGAGTCCGCAGAGAGCGAGGAAAGGCTCCTGCAGGGAAGACCCTGAGAGTTGCTCCAGGCTAGGAGGCCTGGGAAGGGGAAGGAAAACCTTGGGTTCTGTGGACTTATGAGTGGACTGTTTGGGAGCTGGAGTTTTATTCACAGTTTCTTTTATATTAATAAACCCAGTCCTCAAGGAGGGATACTTTTGCGCAAGAAAAAGCCTTCCGGGAAGTTTTATTTGCGAGGTCCCAAAAGGGAAACTGAGGCAGGCTGCCTGGCATGTGACCCTGAGTCACAAGGGGGCGCATCAGAAGCAGCCAACCCAGTCACATGCCACCTGTGAAGTGTAACGCTGTGGCAGGATGATGCTGTATTAATCTACACACACCCCCGTGCACACATATTAAACAGACATTATTCAGATTGTAAAGCGAGGGACACGCAAGTCAGGAAATGCCAGAATTCAGGTGTAATCTTAACTCTGTCTCCTCCTACATATGCCTTAAGATCCAGTCATTGACTCTTTTTTCCATGGGTGAAGAACGCTCAGTAGCTAGAGGGGCTGGTATCCGGGGGAGAGGAGCAGATCAGATGAGAATCCTTGGTATGTGTGATGGGTAGGGACGAGGACAGGGTGTGGACCGAGGGCAGAAGGTCACAATGGATCTGTTCTTGTAGGAAGTCAGCAAGATGTTGTCCAGAGAGGGTGGGACCAAACCCAGCTAGGTACAAGTGGGGGATTGAAGGGAGCAAATAAGCCCTGGGGCTTTAGACCTGTGAGCCAGGGAGGCCAGTGGCTTGTGGCTGCAAGCAAAGAGCATGGCAGACAAAATGAGGAGAGAACCACTTCTTGTGGGCGAAGGGCCCCCGGAGGCACCTTATCAAGAGTTGCCGGTGACGGAGCAGCAAGAGGGTGGTTTGCTGGGGTGATCCAGAGCTGGGCGGAATTAGGAGAAGGAGAGGAAATCTGCAGATGGGGAGGAGGGGGCGGGAGGTGGCAGAGAAACCGTAGAGGGGCTGGATGGTGGATTGATGAGGCCTTGTGCAGTGGAGAGGCCAGAGTGGGTGCATCATTTAGTGGCAACCCTGTTGAGTAAGTGACTCTCGTTCAGGCTGGACTCACCCTTGGGGCCCGTTCTGTGCCCCCCTTCCCCCAGTTCAGAGCCTCTCTGGCTCCAGGGTGACTTTGGGGGGCATGACACCCAATGCCGTCCCTGTGCTGGGAGAGGCACTGACTTCCACCAGAAATCCTTCCTGTTGGAAACGGGGTTGGGAGCAGCTGAGCTCTGCACTCAGGGAAGGGGAAGCTGGAGTCCAGATCTGGAGGGAGGAGGAGGGGGCCTGGCTCAGCTTGTCGCCTCTGAAGGCTCCTTTCCAGCTGTGGCATAGCCGTGACTTTGCAATGGCTCTTACATCTGCTAAGCACCTCACTAATAATAATCCCCGTCAATCCACTTAGGGGCCCATGGGAATGGGTCGGCTTTAGAGCTGATATCCTGCTGGTTTCTATTAGCGCAGGATTTCACTCGCTCTGGGCTGCGGCAGGCTGGGGAGAGCTCGGACAGTACAGGGGCTGTGAGCTCAGCAGAGAGAACAGGAGATAAAGAAATAAGCGAATGCCCGATGTTGCTAACTTAATTAAATATGCAAGGAACTAATCAGGTGAGATGCTTTTTCTGGTAATTAATTTAATTGCCTGGATTTTAGCTGGAAGCTCTCTCTGCAACTTTTTCCTCCCCCTCTCCCTCCATCACCCCCACCTCACTCATTTGCCTCTTCCTCTCGTGGAATTAATAACCTCAGTGCAGAGATGTGCTGCTGCAGAGGGGCATGTCCCTGAGTGGACAAGGACTCCTCCTTTCACCCAGGGTGAAAACAAGAATGACGCCGAGCTCAGAGCAGCTTTCCAGCCTGGATCTGGGCCGGGTAGAGGTGCCCCCGGCCCTGCCTGAAATCCCAGCTTAGCTCAGCATTGGGGTGCACCTTATGGAGGTTGGACTCAGAATTGGTGCCCTTGCTACGGGGCCAGGACAAGAGTTGACTGACAGCTTGGTGCTGGCATCTTCCCCACCTTCAGCAGGGCAGGGTTCCAAGGGAGGGTGCAAATGGTCATAAGGCCCCATCCTCGGCTTCTGGGTTTGTGCCGCTGCAGCCCACCGGACCCTCCTCCTGCAAAGGGATCTCCCTTTCTGGGGACAGGCAGAGTTATCGACCTCTTCAGTATCCTGTCATGTCGTTGGCTGGCCATTAAAAAAAGAGCCACTCAGGAACAGGTCCATGCCCACTGATCCTTTAAAGCCACGGCCTCTCCTTTGAGCAGGCTACGTGTAGCCACTTTCTGTGCACAGGAAATCCCGCCCCTGAAGGGATGATGTCAGTGCCCAGACGTCAAAGGCGCAGATTTAAATCTGCCTGACTTGTGTGACTGCCAGGCCCCATGTGGATCAAAGCAGCCACTCACTAATGGGAAGCGTGGATCCTTCTGGAATTGTCCATTATGGGCTTTCTTGTTCCTCCAGCTGAAGGCCCTGGCCAGGGTCCTAGATGAGGAATGGAACCGGATGGCCCCCTGGGTCAATTGTTTCAGGCTACGTCCCTCTTACTGTTTGCCCTGGGGGTTGGGCACTTGCCAGTCGGGCCCTCACTGAACTCACGTAGAGAAGGTCTTCGAGCACAGTGAACAGAACAGATTGCGCAGATATTGGAAAGTTACTAAAAGCTCTACTGTCCGTAGGAAAACACAATATTTCTCCCTCCAGCTTAATCGCAAATTGCATAACGGGCCTGACAATTTGAATTGTCAGGCCCAAAGTGGGGACTGTGACAGTTAGCAGCCCCCCTAACAGCTGGTAGCCTTATAATAGCTGGCAACCATTAGGAAAAATTGGACACCTCACAGACATAGTAGCCTGAACTTTTGAACTGTCTTTCCTTATCAGTCTTGAGGCAGTTAAAGCTGGTCCTACGCTGGTCTTTGCTGAGCAAATTGCAGAAGTGCAGGGTTTGCTAACCACCAATCAAATGCTAACATGACCAAAGCCTGTGTGTGTGTATAAACAATTCTTAGTTTTTGTATGAAGTAGAGTTTTTTGTACCAAGGTACAAAGCTCTCCTTTCTTCTGCAAAATAAAGCAACCTTTCCTTATCCCTGTCTGGCTGTCACTGGCTCTCAGCTAGGCGGACCCGACATTTCGGTAACACCATGTACACCTAAGAGGCTGCACAGAGCTGTGCAATCAGGACTCTTGGCTGCTCTGGGTGCTCCCAGCGGCGCCCCACTGCCCGGGGGATTTGGGCTGGGTGAGCGAGGCCAGACGTGCTGAGGGATGGGGATGCGATGGGACTTTCCATACAGGCAATTCTCTCCTGCGGCGCGCAGCTCTGTGCAATGGATCATGCGGGGTCAGGAAGGGGGTGGAACCGGAGTGCCCCAGGGGAGCTGAGCCGTCCCAGACCAAGCTCCCGGCTGACCCGAAGAGCTCACGCTCCAAGTTAGGCGACGCAGGGCCCGAGGGCGGGGGAGTGGCTGGAACGGAGATGTGCTCTTGAGGTTTGGCACATGGCTCTCCTTTTTATAGTCTGTTATAAAAATAATTGTAACGGGCCAGAGAGGAGAGGCTAGTTAGAGGCAGAAGGCCAGCCAAGAGAGGAGAGCGAGGTGTCTGTGCAAATGGGACCAGGAAGGCCTCCCAGGCAACGTGGAAGGGGGACTTGAGTTAATGGCCATGGATTCCAGTAAAGGAGCTCCTAGGTCATCCGTACCCTGGAGGGAACCAATTTCTCCATCCCCAGACACATCTAGCTAGCTTGAGTCTAATCATGCACCCATGAGCACGCTCCCTCCCTCCCTCAGCCCCTAGGAGCTGCTGAGTCAGAGTCAGCGTCGCCCGCCATTCATCCTAGCCAGGGCGGCTTGCGTTGGCGTCCAGGTGGGAGAGTGCTCTAACAGGTCTAGGGCTAGATCCCAGGTCAGCTCTCCATAGGCTGGAGCAGGAGCAGAGAGAAAAGCCGGGGGAAGCGGCAGAGTGAACGGGAGCAGGCGGGGAGTCAGCCTCAGCGTGCACCACCGCGTGGCACAGCAGCTGGCCGGGAGGAATCCGTCGCTTTAGAAGCCCGTTAAGCGCATGACTGCTCTTTGCTGGGGGATCTGTCGAGGGGGAGTAGCCAGCTCTGCTTGTACCATGTGTCCCTAATTGCCTGCAGTGCAGGTGAGCGCTTGGCTCCGCGTGGAATGGAATGCAGCGCGTTGGACTCTGCAGAGCGCCGGAGCTGGCAGGGGGCCACCCACCAGAGCTGGAGAGAAGGGCTCCATGCCGGACTCCTTCCCCAGCTGCCTGTCACTAAATGGCTGGCGAGATGAAGGGAAAAAACATGCGGTTTGACGGAAAACGACATGGAAAAACAACCAAATTAACAGAAAAACAAACAAACCCCAACCAGGGAGGGGAGGGGAAGACAGGCAAAGCAACAGAAACCACATGTGAGCAGGGGGCCAGGATGGCCCACGTCTCTGTTCTCTGGCCTGATTAGCGGACAATCAAGCATTAGCCGCTAATAAATAACAACAACCCCCTGGTCCTCTGCCTTAGAAGTCGCTTTGCTCTTCAGCTGGGCTCCAGCTGCGGTTTGGGGCTGG
The DNA here is from genome assembly GCF_007399415.2 of Gopherus evgoodei. Classification (NCBI taxonomy): domain Eukaryota; kingdom Metazoa; phylum Chordata; order Testudines; family Testudinidae; genus Gopherus; species Gopherus evgoodei. The sequence goes on along the minus strand of NC_044327.1, from coordinate 132,924,948 downwards.
GCTCCCCACTCCCTTCCCTTAAAAAAAAAAAAAAAAAAAGAAAGAGAAAGAAAAACATCTCCAGAAAACCACCAGGCTACCTACCCCTTCGACTACCTACCCCTTCGTGGGACAGATCCCTTGCCCAGCCGTGCCCTTGAACTCTTTGGGTGACCAGATGGCAAGTGTGAAAAATCTGAGACTTTTTTTTTTCAGGGGTGGGGAGTATAGTTGTGTATATAAGACAAAGCCCCTAATATCAGACATCTGGTAACCCTAGTGTGCTGCCCCAAGGGGTAGGAAGAGCTGATGAGGTGCTGCTGGTCACAGGAAATGTGTCCTTCGCTCAGCTAGCAGGGACAGAGTGTTGCCCCCATCTTGCAGCTGTGAGAGTGGGCAGCCGGCGGGACGGGGGTGGTTGGCTCTTTGGAGTCAGTGCCGAGCCCAGTGCCCCGGTTCAGCATTGCGGGTGCTGTGCTGCAGGGAGAAGTGTGGGTGACTCGCTCCTAGGGTTGCCATCAGCCCAGGTTTTCCCAGGATCGACCCATTTTCCAAGTAGCCGCCACGAGAAATCTGCAAGTCTTCCTGGGACATTAAAAGTCCCGGGTCTTGTCAATTGCGTGATAATACATCGCTCTGCCAAGCCTGCTCAGAGACGGTGGCAGTGCCCGTGTCCCAGCCAGACAGCACCGTGCACCGATGGGTGGCCAGGACTAGCAAGCTTGTGGCAAGTGGGGGCAGGGCAGGGGCAGATTCATGGGGTTGAAGGAAAGGTGGCGGCACAAAGGCTGGGGTGTCTGACTGCAGGGGCTGGGGTCAGAGTCTGGGGGCCCAGAGCTGTGGGGAAGAGAGGGGCTGGGCCTGGCCTGGGAAACAGGGCTGGGCGCAGCTGGTTGGCCAGTGCCGTGGTATGATGTGAGAAGCAGTGGGGTCTCTTCCTTGGGGTTTCTGTACCTCGGAGGCGGCAGCCCTACTCGGTAGAGTGAGCACCCTGGGGCAGCACTAGAGGGCGCTGTGCTGCTGGAGCAGTACGGGGGGTACTCTCCCCTCTGAGTCAGTGCTGGCCCCAGTGTCCCAGCACCGTGCAAGTTGGGCTCTGTACTGCGGGCAGGTGTGTGGGTGCGTCACTAGGGGGTGCTCTCCCTTTTGAATCATTGCTGCCCCTAATGGCCTGCTGTGAGGTGACTCTGGGGGGGTGCTGTGGGGCGACTTGGGAGGGTTGTTGCAGGATAACTCGGGGGGGTGCTATAAGGTGACTTGAGGGTGCAGTGGGGCGACTTTGGGGGTGCTGCAGGGGCACGTTGTAGGGTGACTTGGGGTGCAGTGGGGCAACTGAAGGGGTGCTGTGGATGACTCAGAGATGTGGGGGAACTCAAAGTGCTACAGGACGACTCAGAGGGGTGCTACAGGGTGACTCAGGGATGCAGTGGGGCGACTCGGTGGGTGTTGTGGATGACTCGGGGGGATGTGGGGTGACTCAAGTGGGTGCAGTGGGGTGACTTGGGGGGTGCTGTTTGACTGGGAAAGGTGCTGGGTAGACACTCAGCGAGTCTCCCTGTTCCCAGGCCTGCCATGTTCCTCAGTACCGTGCTGTCTGTGCTTGGGCTGATGACAGCAGGTTTGGGGATCCCTGCAGGTGAGATTAACCTGGCTGTGCCTGGAAGGTAGAACAGCCTGGGACCGCTGTGTTAATTGCCACCTCAATACATCAGCACAGTGTCCCCTACAGATACATTATGGTGAGGCATAGAAGTGACCCACAGTTCACCAATAAACCACAGTGGTGGGAGTGTTACAAATTAGATTAGATTATTACGATGTGCTATTAATCTAAAATGCAGATCATTTTCCTGGGCACACAACCCTCAGAATTCAGCCTCCGAGTCCAAAGGGGGTTGGATCGCTCAAGGCTCAAAAACTCAACCCATGAACCTCGCTGCTTGTGCACAGATTTCAGGTCCTGGAAGTGCTGAGGGCTGAGAAAGGCATGCTGGGTAAGGATATGCAAATTAATATCCCAGCCTTTAAAACAAAACAAAACATGACACCAGACCGCATTCCCAAATGCAATTAGTTCTAATGGAATTAGGAGCAGAACCAGACAACACGTTCAAAGGCAAGGAGCGACCTCTCCGCCTCGTTCCCCTGCAGGACTCGCTCGGCCCTGCCCAGGGGTGAGAGCGAAGGAGAAGGCTCTTTGCACATGCTGACTGAATGGCTCTAATCGCCCTCCCACCCAGGCGCATACACACATGTTATCACCGCTGCATTCCTTCCCCTCCCTCGCAGGCAAGCTGCCCGGCTGCAGCCTAGCAGAGTGGTGCTGACTTGGCTTTCCGTATACACTAGGATAATCCGGGGCAGCCAATGTCAGAAACAATAAAAATATCCCTTCTTCCTGCTGTAAACACGGAGCAGCTGCAAGGGCCGTGGGGCCGGGAGCTCATCAGAAAGAGAGGAGCATTCATTAGACCCCATCAAAGGTGCTCCCGGTCTCTAAGAAGCCCAGTTTGCTTGGCCTCTCAGTATTAGCCAAGAGCCTGTCGGTCTTGGCTAATAATCCAGTGAAATCTGACATTCCCTGCTCTTCTGCTCCACCGTGTGTCTCCGGGCACCTCATGGAGAGCCGATAGAATAACACCACCTTGCATTTATATAAATCATCTTTGAGTCTGGGATTTTAAGGCCAGAAAAGACCATCAGAGCATCTAGTCTGACCTTGTGTATAGCCCAGGCTAGTTTCATCTGGTTACCCTTCTGGTAAGCCCGATAACTTGGGTTTGGCTAAAGCCTCCCTTCCCAAAAGGCCACCAGGCTGGGGTGTGAAGACATCAAGAGTTGGAGAATACAGCACTTCCCTGGGACCATGGGTGCAATGATTAACCAGCCTCACCTGAAAATCTGCATCACTTGAATGTGTCTGGCTTAAACCTCCAACTGTCGGCTCTTGTACCTGTCTCGGCTAGGTTAGAGAGTCCGTTAGTACCTGGTATTGTCTCTGCAGGAAGGTGCGCACACACCGTAATCAATTCACCTCTGGATCCCCAAGTTGTGCTGGCCCACTGGTCACATCGCTGGGGCAGAGAACCGCTGACAGCTCCCTGGGCAAGGGCAAGGGCAGGGTACCCAGTGCAAACCCACTCTCTGACCAAATACTGCCATGGGCTCATCACCGTCTGCACACCACAGCTGAGTTTTCGAAGGTCTCAGCCACAGGGAGCTGCATGGACTTCAGCTGATCTGCCTCTGGAGCTCTGCAGTGACCCTGGGGCACTTTGCACTTTGGCTCTAGTGCAGTAGGAAAGACCGGACATCAGCTCCTGGGCCTTGGACAAAGTGCATGGGCCTGCAGTCCTCTCTCAGGCAAATATCCCATCACCTTCCAACAGAGTCCTGCCTAGGCTTGCAGGACTGGGCCCAAGCTGTGAGCTGGCAGATCTTCCCTGTCTTGGGCATTGAGCTACTGCAATGATAAGCCGGTATAGACGCCTAGGCAGATCAGAGACTGACTCTGAGTCAGAGGTGGAACAGGCACGAGGGGCAGAGACATCTCAAGGGAATTCTGATGCTCCAGTTTCCCTGCTAATGTCCCGGGTAATAAAGCCCGAGGGAAGAGAAATACCTCCGCAGGGGGCTGGCTTTCTCAACAGACACTTGGCGCTGGCTGCTGTCGGAGCCTGCCTGGTGGCTGCATCAGTGAAGACGTGCGTACTAACCCCATCCCCACCCGGGCTCTGCACACCAAGCTGGGCAGCCATCTCCCCCCCTCTACCTCAGAGTTTTCACTTCCTCCGTCACCCCCTAGGGCTTGTCGACACATACAGCTCGCCCGGAGACACAGCGCTGTCTACACTAGGGGTGAGGTCAGTCTCACTGCGTGGGGTTTTCACATCCCTGAGCGACGTAGCTGTGCCGATGTGAGTTTGTAGGGTAGCCCTGGCCTTAGCATTGGGAGTGCTGCCTGGCATCTACCCTGGGGACTGTTTAGCCACGGAACAGATAGCAGGAGGTGAGTACACACCCATTGGCACAGGGGAATTCGGTCGCCAACATGGGCCAAAGCAATGTCCACTGCCGTGTTGGGTTTTGCGGTGCTGTGGGCACCTGGCAGCGGGGAACCAAGGTCAGTTCCAGCTGGGTGACTTGATCTGCTGCTTCTGTAGGTTTTTTTTTTACTCTCCCCGTCCTGGAGACCAGGGCTGGCTCCAAGGTTTTTGCCGCCCTAGGCAGTGGGAGAGGATCCGCAACCGGTGGCACTTCGGCAGCAGCTCCACCACGCCACTTTCTTCTTCGGCAGCAAGCCCGTCAAAGGATCTGCCGCCAAATTGCCCAAAGAGCCAGACGTGCCGCTCCTTCCTCTTGGCCGCCCCAAGCACCTGCTTGCTGCGCTGGTGCCTGGAGCCAGCCCTGCTGGAGACACTGCTGCTAAAGCTGGCCTGCCTCGCTGCGACCCCGATCCAAAGCCCCTGGGCGTGCTCCCCAGGGCATTAGTGACTGTGTTGGGGTGCGGCCCCGATCCAAAGCCCCTGGGCGCACTCCCCAGGACATTAGTGACTGTGTTGAGGAGGGATCCTCGGTTGCACCGAGATCCTCGCTCCGATCTCAGCCACCCCAGTGTGAGTGAGGACCAGCTGCATGGCCGTCAGCGGGATTCACTCAGAAACCCCAAGGGGGTGAGTGAGTTCAGAGCTCTAGCTGGTCAGTTTGCAACTGGATTTGGGGGCACAAGCAAAATTAGTTTGGGTTCCCATCTTATTCCCCAGGGGGGATTTTCCTGTCCCCCAGCTCCCCCGGCACCAGTAGGCAGGAGAGCCGGCCTTTTCTGTTGGGTGCTCCGGGCTGTGCTAGCAGGACAGACACACTGAGGTGTATGGGACTGGCAGGCTAGGGCGGAACCTCAGCCATCGCCTGGCAGCCTCATGGCAGCCCCGTCCCCAGCCTCTCGCTTTAATGAGCACTAAATCCACCCCCTGCCCCCCGCCCCTGGTCTGCCTTGGTCTCCCCCCGCCCCGTGAATGCCAAAGCCCCGGCGTCAGCTGGGAGATTTCCCCCGACTTGTTTATCCTTGTTAACATGACAGACCCGGCACAATAATTAAAGAAGCCAATCCGTTGTGTAAACAGCTTCCCACAGCCCCCTCCCCCCGCCCCATCTTCGCGGTCCCTCGCTGAGCTGTGGGCAGTGCTAACAGCAATGAAGCAGAGACGCTCCAGCCGCATCATCTCAGGGGCGTCCCACGCCCAGCGAGTGGGACGTGACGGGGGCCCTAGTGGCGTGGGGATCCGGCGCTCTGTTTACACTGGGCCCCTCTCTGAGGAGGGGTGCGGCTCGGCTAAGTGCCCCTTGTCAAAATATTTTTGTGAACTTCCTGCCGCTGGCGGGTGCTGAGTTTCCAGGGGTCCGCCTGTGCCATGGCGTTTGCTAGCAGGGGTGGGAGAGAACCTCTCACCCCCCTGCCACCCACATCTTCCTGGCTCCTGTTGGCTGGCCAGAGACGCCAGCGTCTGCTCCTAGCTTGGTGGTGCCCTTCTGTATAGCCCCTATGCCCAGGGCCCTGCCTCACCTTTCCCAGGCCAGTTACCCGTGGGGGTGGCATCAGCCCTGGGGGGGTTACATTGCGAGGTTTGTGGTCTGCTGTTTGGCTGGCAGCATGCACGGGTGATCAGATCCAATCAAATTCAGGGACCAAACTCTGCTGGGGTTAAGAACCCGGCTGCTCCCTGTAGGGCATGGCTGCACTGCAGCTGCAGGCCTACGTTCCAGCTCGGGCAGCAGTACCTGGGCTAGCTCTGATGGAGTCAGCGCGCTAACCACAGTGGCCTGGCTACCCTGATGCGAGCAGCGGCAAAGCTTCGTCCCCACGATCTCCGACGGGATTGCTCCGGGGCAGCTACCTCCCGTGGCAGCTGCTCCACTGCTGGGCTCCATCAGTGCTTGTGCGGGTGTATCCACCTGAGCCGGAAATGACCCCTCCAGCCCAGTGTAGCCGGACGCACAGGGTGGAGATGGGCAGGGACCCTGCCTGGCATTCCCATTCCACAGGTGTGTTCTTCACCTGTCGGATCTCGGGGAAAGTCCTGTCGTGTCCTGGGGATGGTGACACTGCCCGTCCCAGCGCTCTAGGGCTGTCCACACTAACCCAGTAAGGAGACACCTCATTTTGTCAGCAGGAAGCAGTGGGGTTCATCCTGGCCTCTGAGCACACCACGCCCTTGCCCTCCCTCACTCACCCCACCCCTGCAGCCACATCCTGGCAAGAAATCAGAGGGGATAAAGCACAGGACTGGGAGAGGGAGACATGGTATATTCCTGGCTCTGCTATATGGCTTCTTGGTCGCTTTGTACCAAGTTTTGAGAGATGCTGAGCCACCTGCAGCTCCCCATGGTTTGGAGGCGTGGTCCTTACCCTCTTTGTGCCTCAGTTTCCCACATGTAAAAAGCATCTCAATTAACATTTGAAAAGCTTTTTCCGGCCCTCCAATGGAAAGGGATTAGAACCATCTCATTGTGTCCCATCTCCTACTCCCTACCGCTTGTCATCTGAGGCTACCGGTGTGGTGCTCTGCTCTATTCAACGTTGATATCAGTCGGCTGCCTGCGTGTTCCCTCTGGGTGCTGCTCCGGCTCTGCGCAGAGAGCTGGCACCACAGACCCCGAGAGAACCCCTAAGGACCACAGACTCCGATAATGTACGAAGGCACCGGAGCCAGGTTTATTGTCAAAGAGAAGCATAGTCTCCAGCCCCTGGATCAGAGATCCAAGGTGCTGCTAAGGTGCTGCTAGCTAGTACATACAGGCTCCCTGTCAATGGTCCAGCTCAATCAGTGGCGGGACTTTCCACTGCCCCCTAGGCCAGACAAAGACGCCGCCCCAGGGATGCATTCTTATACACAGGTACAAACAAGTCACACATCACTTCTGACATATTGCGGTGCAACCCCTCTACGTAGCATGGTACAATCCCTCTGCACAGTAAAGGTACAACCCCTCTACGCAGTAAGGTGCCGCTTCTCACCTTGTACGTGTTGGTTTGAACAAACCAACTCTATCCATCATGTTACCCTTTTGGCCCTGTCATTGGGATGGGTCAGCCTGTTCCTTGTTACCCGTGTGGTGTGTACAACTATGCGAATGTTCTGATATCTGGTGTCCGATACCTTTTAGGTGTGTCTCTTTTTACAGCCTCAGCCCTTTCCTGGCCAACTTCTGTGAGCAGGGCCTGCCTCTGGCTCACAGCTTGACTTTGCTTTGTGTTAGCAAAATCCTGACCATTACTTTAGTTCAGGCCACAGGCCTCATACTGGGCCTCTGATAAGGGTTTATGTTTCAGGACCTCATCTTACTACACCACTTTTCCCCAACCCCACCTCTCCTGCCATGGCTCACCTGAGGAGTCCCAAGTGGCGGGGGGTAGGGGGGCTCAGAGACACAGTGAGGGATGCAGCAAATAGCTTATCTTGCTGGCGCTCTGTCCAAGGTGAAGCTGGGTGTCTTTAGCCTGAATGACAGTGTCATTAGCTGTGGTTTCCCAGTCTGGCATCTTTGCTGTAAATAATTTAGAATAATAAATGGGTTTTCAGCAGGGCTGTGTGATGGGGGAGGAGAATTTGGGGTCTGGGAAACAAGGAGGGGAGCTGAGAGGAAGGGGGGAGGTCTCAGGCAAGCTGGGGTGTGTTCCCCCTGAGATCATGAGCTGGAGGATTTTGGCAGCCCATGGATCATTCCCCTCCCCGATCTCTCCTGAGCTGTCAGTATCAGTACTACAGGCACTGCAGGACGATTTCCAGTCGCTCTTGCTCCAAGCACTTTAATGCTGTTTAAACAATTACGCAGTTGATAAATTTTGACAAAACGAGATAGCAATAGCCTGGGAGAGCATGGACTGGAAATGCTCTAAACAGATGTCCCTTTTCTCCCCCTCCTCCTTGCCTGAGCTCCCCGGGGTCTTTAGCATTTGCTGCCAACTAACCAAGACAGTGTTCACTTGAATCGGGGCGGGGGAGGGACTCCCTTATTAAAATGGTTTATGATCGTGTCCCGGGAGTGGAAGCTGCTCGCTCTCTCTGCACTAGGCTCTGTGTTTCATGAAAGGAGCCTCCCTGTACGTGACCAGCTCCGTGCAGGGTGTAGCTAACCACGTAATGTTTGCACCTTGTCCTGGAATCTGTCTGGATCCCAGGGATTCAGCAGCTTGCTGGGCAGAGGGCTCCTTTCGTGATGCATCTGAAAAGCCTGGAGGGGAACAAAGCAAACCTGCCATCGGGCATGTCTCCAGGAAATGTAATGCTATATCCCAGGGCAAGCATGGCATGTGCCCACCTACGCACACCAGCAGGCTTTCTGGAAGCACATGCTAACTGGGGATGGATTCTGCTGTCGGGTGGAGCCCAATCCAGAGTTGCTTCCTTGGATTTCCCCCAGATGACGTTCAGCAGGGCAAGCTGCCTCCAGGAGGGTTGGGCCCGGCTCTGATCTCACTTCCATAGGTGGCATTGTGCAGTAAATCCATCCCCGCTGGGCTGCAATGGGGGGTGTATGTCAGCAGTGTGGCCGAGTAGCTTAGCTGACCTGGTATGAGGCAGTGGAATGGGCCTGGCTCTTCTAGGGCCAGATACTCTCCTGGTGTAAATGTGTGCAGTGCCCACACCAGCGGAGGTTCTGGCTCCTGCTATTTCAGGATCGGGCACGGTAAATGCGAGTAGCAATAGAGCCGCCTTGTTGTAAACTCCTGCTACATCCCTCACTGTTTGATACACCTTACCCCCACCCTGAACACGCTGGACATCAGCTGAGCGTGAGCATCGTTCCTTTGCCCTTGTATATGAACATTATGAGCCATTTACGCCCAGGGTGGAAGCGTGACCCACTGGTGGGTGGGTGTGACAGTCCCTCTCGGTGCTGATCCACAGAAGATATGAGGGATTGCAGCCCCCATCCTTGGAGGCTTTGCTCGCTCAAGCCGTGCTGTGGCGGTCCCTGGCTCAATCCCTGGCGGGTTAGTGGCAAAGTGGACCAGTGGCTGTCCTAGAAGCCGGTGCCCCGAGACGCTGCACCCACTCTGAGCATTGCTGTGTCTCTCATCAGTCTAATCTCCAATGAGGCAAGCCAGGTGTCCCAGCTGGTAACTTTTAACCCACAGGGACATTAGCTGCCTACCTGCCCCTTCAGTGCTGTCTTGTCTCCTGTGCTGGTTGTCTGGAAGGAAATGATTTTCTGTGTCTAGTTTTTGTTTAGTGCAGGTAGGGCATGGAGTAGCCAGCTCAGAGCAGCAGGTCGGGAACCTCTCCAGGGCATCAGACTGCTTGCTGGGGGATGATTTATTGCATGGTTACTCTATGCACAAGGGAGGTGCAGGGTGGAATGCAGCCCCTCATTTCATATGAGAGGCGGAGATACACACGGTATGGAACTGGTGAGGTGGGAATATTCTACACCTATCGCAAACTGCTTGCAAGTTTAAAATACGTTTAAAATGGGGTCAGTATTATACCATTCGTATCTCTGGGAATAGTGGTCTTATGCATATGCCCCGTATGTTATAGGTACCTTAGGCAGGAACAGATAACATGGTGTTTGAATATGGGGATTCAATACACGTACAGTTAGAATCTTAGACAGCTGATCAGATCTATCTATCTATCTATCTATCTATGTCCCATGTTCATAATTATGATGGCATCTAAACACTTCAATGATGTAAACGTGCATCCTAACCTCTGTGGCACCCCGTCAAGCTGGGACACGGCGTTGCAGGGGACTTTGCCTTTCACAGCCCTCTGGTGGCCACATTCTCGTCCATGGTGACCACTTCCAGCTGGTCTGTTCCCTTAACTCCTTCACTGCATCTTTTGTGGATCAGTCTTTGGGCCAAGTCACCCAGCAGTTCAGACCCCTTTCAGGGTCCTTTGCCCCGGCTGGACTGACTCCAAACAATACATTCTTTGCCCTCACCCCAGGCCTTTCCTTGCTGGGAGTCTGTGTCCCATGTACACTGGCCTTTCACCCCTCCTTGGCTTCTGTCTCATTCCCTGGTCCCTGGGGCTCTCCTCTCCTCTGGGGCCCCTCCACAGGGATTACCCCTGCTCCCGCAGCTCTGCTTCCTGGCCACAGCCAGACCCAAACTACTGGGCCTTTCTTCAGGCCCTTCCCTAGCTCCTGGGTTGCCCCGACTACTGAGTTCTCAGCTTGGTTTAGTTGGGCTCTCGTGGCTTCACACACAGGCTTTAAAGCCAGAAGGGACCGTCATGATCATCTAGTCTGATCCCCTGCACGTCACAGGCCACAGAGCCTCCCCCACCCACTCCTGTAATAGGCCCATAACCTCCGGCTGAATTACTGAAGTCCTCAAATCTTCTTTTAAAGACTTCAAGTTACAGAAAATTCTCCATTTACTCAAGTTCAGACCAACAAGTGACCCATGCTGCAGAGGACGGCGAACCCTGCCAAGGGTCTCTGCTGATCTAACCTGGGGGAAAATTCCTTCTCGACCCCAAATGTGACAGTCAGTGAGACCCTGAGTATGTGGGTGAGACCCACCAGCCACAGAGCTGGGAGAGAATTCTCTGTACTAACTCAGAGCCCTCCCCAGCTAGTGTCCCGTCTCAGGCCATTGGAGATATTTGATAATAGCAATCGCAGATCGGCCATATGCCATCGTAGGCAGTCCCATCACACCATCCCCTCCATAAACTTACCAAGCTCAGTCTTGTAGCCAGGTAGGTTTTTGGCATCTCTGCTCCCCTTGGAAGGCTGCTCCAGAACTTCACTCCTCCGATGGTTAGAAACCTTCCTCTCATTTCAAGCCTAACAGCTGGGGTCAGTCTTTCTAATTAAGCCCCATCTGGGGTCACTAATTAGCTCTTGTGTTGCCAGCTCATCTGTGAGGCTGAGAAATAGCTGCTAAGTCACAATGAAGCCTGAGCCTGCTTTCCCCTAGGGCCAGCTAGCTCAGAATTGTAGGACTGGAAGGGACCTTGTGAGTTTGTGATGTTTCCAAGATATTATCTGGACTGGTGATCTGCTAGGTCACTCCCATCCACGACTCTGGGAGCCAGCCTTACCCTGCTCCGCTGTGAGAACACCCACTTCTGGGCTGTTCACACGCAGCGTCTAGCATGTAAGCTGCTCCCAGCTATGCGAGCGAGCACTTTCGGCCAGACACTGCTTGGATTGTGCAACTGAATGACGCTAGCCAATATCTCCGGTCCCGCACACAACCTTCCGTCTTGCAGTGTCCAGTTATGTCCGCTGGACACCGCAAACTTATAGGAGTTCGTCAATTTAACAAAGAAATTGATATGTACCAGGCTCGTTATCCCAAGGGGGGTCTCTGACATGCTTCAAACCAAAAGCACTGCTTCAGGTAGAATAAACAAACAGATTTATTAACTACAAAAGATAGATTTTAAGTGATTCTAAGTCAAAGCACAAGAAGTCAGATTTGGTCAAATGAAATAAAAGCAAAACGCATTCTAAGCCGATCTTAACACTTTCAGGGTCCTTACAAACTTAGATGCTTCTCACCACAGGCTGCCTGGTTGCCCTTCAGCCAGGCTCTCCCCTTTGATCAGCGCTTCAGCGGCTTGGTGGTGATGTCTGTAGATGGAGGTGGAAGAGAGAGGAAGAGCATGGGAAATGTCTCTCCCTTTTATCATGTTCTTCCTTCCCTCTTGGCTTTGCCCCCCCCCTGCCCCTTCAGAGTCAGGTGAGCATTACCTCATTTCAGTCCCAAACTGACCAAGGGAAGGGTTGTGACTTACTCAAGAGTCCAACAGATCCTTTGTTGGTGCCTAGGCCAGTGTCCTTTGTTCCTGTGAGGCTGGGCTGGGTTTGTCCCATACGTGCCCTGATGAGGTGTGAACTGCCCCTCTGCTCCTGGAGAGTTTTGCCTGGGCCTGTTTTAAGCCATGAGGAGACATTTTCAGCCTCATAAGTATATACGTGAAATGACAACCTACAACAATTACTGGAACAACAATTCCTAGAACATCACTATAACAACAATGCTCAGTGCATTATGAGCCTTCCGAAGACACCCGACATGACAAACTTTGCATTGGATACCACGCAATCATATTATAAGGATGAACATGGGGGTGCTGGGTGTTGCCCTGAGGTACAGTGTGTCACGGAGGTCATCTAGTCCAATCCCCTGCACTCAAGGCAGGTTACATATTATCCTGACAGGTGTATTTATTCCAGTGGCAATTTATTCCAGTGCTTAACCACCCTGACGGGAAGTTTTTCCAAATGTCCAACCTAAAGCTGCCTTTTAAAGCCCATTGCTTCTTGTCCTATCCTCAGAAGTTAAAGAGGACAGTTTTGCTCCCTCTTCCTTGTAATATCATGTCAGATGCCCATCGTGTGTGTTGCATGCCTGGCATAGAAATACTTCTCAGGGAGCTGCAAAAGACCAAGGTGCACCAATGCCAGTTACTAGACCTCTTTGACCATGTGTCTTAGCCCCTATAGTGCTAACAGTGAAGGTGGCGCCATCTTTATTTAGCTCAGGGGCTGGTACTTTTGGAGCCAGGAGGATCTGAGTTTTTCTCCTTCCACCATGAAGTTCTGAGCGACTGCAGTACGCAGCACGGTGACAAGCATGCGGTTCCTAGGGTTTGTTACAGTGTGTGGGAGGGAGGCTGCGTTATATCCCTGCTGCTATTCAGTCACAGTCTGGCATCCGCCAAGCCTTATCTCTGTGAGAACAGTCCCTTTCTTAAGGACACTGCTTTGCCATGAGCCATCAGTGTGACCAGGTGTGCCACCTTAACACAGCCCGTCCTGTCACTGCTTAGCTTTGCAGAGAGGGAGGGGGAGAGGGTAGGACCCTGCTGCATGCTGGGGCGGGCTCGCCAGGGCACTGAAGAGGAGGCCAAAGGCAGGTCTGCAGTCTGCACTATTAATGCAATCATAGCAGCGAGGCTAAAGCTGTGTCTGAGGCAACCCAGAGAAGGTTTCAGGCTGAAAGAGTCAATATGTGTGTACCCAGAGCTGAGAAGATTGTAGCTCACGCCAGCTTCACCTGTATGTGTGTGTGAATGTATGTGTGGCCACGTGCATATGGGTGTATGCACGTATGTTTGCATGCAGGTGTGTGCACAAATACATGCATAGAATCCTAGGACTTGAGAGCTGACAGAGACCTCGAAGGGGCATCTGTTGTAGTCCACCCCCTGCGCTGAAGCAGGATTAAGTATACCTCAGCCGGCCCTGGCAGATGCATGTACGTATACCTGCATATCTGTGCTTGTTTGCGTGCGTGCGTGTATCCGTGTGTGTACATTTTGTGTGCATGAGTGGCTGGTCTTCACACTACTGTGGTGGGAGTCCAGGCCCAGGCCACCACTTGTAAACCAGGGCGAGAGAAACAATTCACAGCCGTGCTGCGTCACCTGGAGGCCACCTCCGAACCTGCCAGGAGGTGAATTCCAGCCAGGTCTCCGCTGAGAGCCACGCATCTCACAGAGCTCAGCCAGAGGCTTTGTCCTTTAGTGGGTTGTTTCTCCACGGCCCTCCTCTCGGGCTCTGGGACACAGTGACGCTTGTGGCTTTGCTCCGCTTCCGTGAGTGGGTTCCAGAAGTTTGGCCCGGGTTGCTCGTTTTCTTTTCCTTTCTAACCCACGGGGGCAACCAGCAGCTGGATAATATTGCGGGACAATGTTCCTGTTTGCATCCAGGGTGCGAAAAGAAAAGAGGCGAATGTAGGACTTAGGGCTTGTCTGCACTTGAAAGGCTACAGAGGAGCAGCTGTGCCAACAGAGCACTTGAGTGCAGCCACGACTTGCTGTGATGAGAGAGCTTCTCCCATGGGTGTAGGTACCCCCCCTCCCCGAGCGGTGAGAGCTGCACCGGACACGGAGCTGGCTACACCGAGGGCTAGGTTGCCTTAGCTACAGCGGGCTGGATTTTTCACACCCCTGAGCAAAGTGAGCGAGTCACTGTGGACCAGGCCTAAGAGGAGCTGAAGCAGAACAATGCTGCGTAGGGGATATAGGCCGGGACCGTGGCCCATCAGTAGCCACAGACGGTTTGCTTCAGGCATCTTGCTGCACCAAGCAGCCCGGGAACGAGTGCTCAATGGGATGAACAATGTCAGGAGCGAAGAGCGAAGTCTGGTGAGTGTACGGACCAGCAGCACCGTTCCTTGGGGCTGTTAACAGCGCTAACTTGGGGCTACGTGAGGCACTTGTCTCGAGGCTGCAGGCCTTTTTCCATGCCCACATTGCACCGCTTTAAAATCAGGGGCGGCGGCTTGATCAATGTAGTTCAACTGGTACAAACCATTGGGTGGACTCGCTTCAATCGGTTTGCAGCCGACTTAGCTTCTTTTCGTTTAAGTTGATCCGTTGCTGTCTGTCCATTTCCCCAGACTTACCACCCAAGCACAACCCTGCACTGTGGTGGCTCCTTGTCAGCCGCTGTCTTCATCTGGATGGGATAAACATCGTCCTGCCGCCCCAGAAAAGGGCCCCAGCTCCTCATGTCTCCAGTAGAAATACACAGCCCAGGTCTCGCCTTCTTCTCCTCTAGTCTTCCCCTGCCCAGAACAGTCCTCCGAGCTGTCAGCTCTTCTGTAAACACAGCGAGGAAGGGAATCCCTTTTGGGCAGGAAGCCTGGGTTGTTCATGTTATTGCAAGAGTCTCCAATCGAGATCGGGCCCTGTGTGTCCTCGGTGTTGGATAGACATGATGAGAGAGAGTCCCGGCCTCAGGGAGCTCACGGTCTGAACAGAGACACAGACTTGCCGAAACTCACCAGCAGAGCCAGGATTAGGACTCAGATCTCCTGGCTCCCAGCCCCGTGCCATGGTCCTCACTGCAAGTACCCACTTGTGCTCTCTGTGGGATCCACCGGGACCTTGTAGGGCTGCCCCAGAGCATGCTACGTGTCTGCAACTCCGAGCAGTGCCCGTCTTCCCCCACGTGCTGTGTGCTTCCGACAGTCCTGGAGAAAATCTGTCCTGTGATGCATAGGGGTGCGTCTGAGCCCTTCACTGGCCTGCCCTGCAGGACTTGAGACTGGAGTGACTATCTTCTTTGACCAAGCCTGGCAGTCCAGTTCAGGGTGCGGGGGGAGATAATGGAAAGCCTGGAGGGCTATTTTTGTCAGCCTCTCTTTCCACTCCAGGCTCCACCACCCTCCTCTAACCCTTTCCGTCCCTCCTCCTCCCATAGTGTCAAGCCAAGCAATGTGTTTTGGCTGAGGGTGTTGGGCCAGCATGTGGAATGGCTCTCCCGGTCAGTGACTCCGGGCCGTTCCCGCACAGCACAATCTGCGCTTTGCAGCAATGCACACAAGCTCCTTCCATCTACCAGGACCCCAGGGGAACCCGCCGCCCAGCAGCCCTCGGTGAGACAGCTCCTCCCTGATTTACTGCTTTTCCAGCTGCTGAGAACTTGGGGGAGAGGCGAGCCAGCCTTTTGGTTTGAGGCAGGCCTGCAAAGCAACCACAAGAGGACTGATTCCTGGGCGCTGTGATCACCCGCAGGGGAGGCCTGAGGCAGCTGGGAGGATTGACAAGATAATTCTCCGGGGAATGCAATGGGCTTCACAGTGCAGGGGCTGTGTTTGCTCCAGCCACTGCAGCCCAGCTGGGCTCTGCGCAGCACTGCCAGTGTCCCAAGAAAAGCTTTGTAAGGGGAAATTGTCCGGATAAGCTGCAACCCACATTTCCACACTGGCATCTAAATCGGAAGCCTGATTTTCAACTTTGCTGAGCGTTTCCGGTGTCTCCAACTGTGGGGGAGCGACGCACTCCCGGCATGTCCTGGCCTGATCAAACATGACCACCGGCGCCGGTGGAGAATTCTGACTTGGGAGCAGAGGTGTAAGTGGTGACATAAGGCGTAAATCTGTGGCCCATCAGACCCTCTGTTTTCAGAGGCAGAGATTGGGCCTTACTCCTAGTTCTCTGGCATCCTGCATGGGCAAATATTTACACTCGTGCAAAGCAGGTGGTAAAATGTTACTAAATTGAGATGTAAATAGTTGCTTAAAGTGCCAGGCAGCAGAGCAATAATCCATTGCTGTGTATTCCTTGCAAATCCTTGGGGTGATCCATTTATTGCCAGTGGAAACAATCCTGCTTTGCAAACTGAATTTACCATGTCACTTTCAAGTAACATGAACATCTAAAATGAGTCATTCCAAGTTGTGGGCAAAGGCTTGGGCTGGATCCAGTCCGATCCTATAGAATCCTAGAGGGGAAGGACAGAGAACCATTGATAACCGCTCTTTGAGTACCGTCTTCCAACCAGTTTTGCACCCAGTTTATAGTGATTTCATCTAGATCAGGGGTTCTCAAACTTCATTGCTGACAACAGGAATTACTACCCGACCCCAGGAGAGGGGGCGGAAGCCTGAGCCATCCTGAGCCCCACTGTCCTGGGTTGGGGACCAAAGCCGAAGCCCGAGGGGTTCAGCCTCAGGCAGGGGACGTGTAACCTGAGCATTGCTCCTCAGGGTTGAAGTCCTCAGGCTTTGGCCCCAGGCCCCAGCAACTGTAAGCCAGCCCTGGCGACTCCATTAAAACAGGGTCCCAACCCACTTTGGGGTCCCGTCCCACAGTTTGAGAACCACTGATCTAAACTGGATTGCCCTAGTTTTCGTATGAGAACATCGTATGGGATTTTTTCAAAAGCTATATCCTCTCTTACCCAGCTACCCCTAACTAGGAGATTCCTGAGGATACTAGCATGGAGTCTTTCTTGAGATACAGGGTGGGGGGAATCGCAAAACTTCTGATTTCAAAATCTTTCATGGAAAAAGCTGTTTCCCATTTTTGACCAGCTCTACCTCTTTGTCTAACGTTGGTTGCCTCTTCTGTTTCATGCTGCACTTGCTGCAATCTGGGGTTCACAGATAAGCATCAGGGTGTCGTGATGATTTTGTCCTTCCCATTTTGCTAAGTGGAAGGGGTCCTGGCTAGCGGTGGGGATACCTGGGGAAAGCTTAAATATGGAAAAGTTGGTCGCGGTAGGAAAAATTTTGAGAATCGCTGCCCTAAACGATCATTGATATATTCCTTGGATTCTAGTTCCTATTTTGAATGCATGTCTGTCACTTTTCAGCCTTTTCATGGCACAGCAGACAATTTGCCAGGCTCTGCCAGACAAACGCATTCGCACTGCCAGCAAAACTGCCTGGGGAAAAAGCCCCGCTTCCACTAACACGTGTTACACCTGGGATTGTTCTCGCTTCTGTTACTCATTTCTTAATTGTCCGTTTGAAAAGAGCTTTACAGCTGTGAGTTCTAATGAACTGCCTCTGGCAAATCAGCTGATTCGTGCCTGGAGCTACTTTCCTCCAGTTTTGCAACTCCAGGTGACATGCTTGGAAAGTGTATGTTGTAGCCCTGCCTGGTGGCTAATCCACGTACAGCCAACTCCAGTCTGCTGCTACCTAATGAGCTAAACTTTTAGTTTAAGGGAAACAGGTCTGTGCTTCGGTGCTGGAAGTCCCAGGGTCAAGTCCCGGTGGTTACTGTTGGGTGGGCATCTTGCATTTTCACAAGGGAAAGGGGGTAGAATTCCGCCAACTTTTCTGTCCATAAAGCGACAACCACGGGCAGTAGAGGTGAGATTTCACCTGGAATCAGTTGCTAAAGCAGCTGTAGTATCAGGAGAGCATTTAGAAGGTGGCAATTGGGAGGCAGGCTCATTCCAGGCTCTGTTTGCTGTTTGCATTGGACTGTGGTGGACGCTAAGCATTTCACTCGCTTTAAAGGGTAGTAGAGTTTTTCTCGATCGTTAAGAAGCTCATAAAGAGGCTGTAAAGTGTATTCTCTTTAGGAATCATTGTACTGGTCTCCCTTCCCCCGTGTGGCACCTGTGAGGCCATGCAAACTGATGGTAAGGTGACCAGATACCAAATATGAACAATCAGCATTTGAGAGAGGGTGTGGAGAGGGTGTAATAGGCACCTATATAAGACAAAGCCCTGAATGTCGGGACGGTGTCTTTAAAATCAGGACTGCTGGTCACCTTGACTGACATAAAGCTTGGGCCACATCCTCAGCTGATGTAAACTGGTGCCACTCTGGTGGGTGCAGACAATGGATCTGGGTGGAGTCACACCAGCTGGGACTCTGGCTCCTGGGTTTGCTAAGAGTGCCTCATCCCCAGACACCAAAATGACAATCATCTGGGGCAAACTCATTCCAAAGCTGGAAGTTCCCTGCGGGAGAGGCACTGGGGAATCAGTGGGGCTGGGAGAGAGGTCCGGATTGGGAGTGAGCAACGTCTTAGACCTGAGTTTGCAGTGGCCATATGGCAGCAGAAAAGGCCAGTGTCATCTGGGGCTTCGTACTCAGAGGCTCCTGGTTTCTCTCAACTCTGGTATGCCGAGGCTCGGAATGTGTTGTGTCCTCCTGGGCACCGGGTTACCCAAAGAGTAAGTGTGCGGTGGGATCGGCGTGGGAGGAGAGAGGGAACAGCCAGGAGAGCACTGAAGCGGGGCAGGATAAGGTGTGGGCGGCTGTGCTTCATGGAGCAGAGGCAGAGATGCTGGAGGTTAGCCACATAGTGCAGTAGGAGCAGGAAGGGGACAGCGAGTTGCCTGTGATCCGTGGGTGCAGCGCTCGGAAGATTGGGATAACGTAGGGCGTCTATCGGGAAAAGCTTCCTGACAGCAAGCTGGCTTACGCTGGGGAATCACGGAAGGCCCCTCGCTGGGGACTTTGAAAAGCAGGGCAGCAAAGGTGACAGGTATTTATTTTGCCTGCCTGGAGTTGGCATTGGCTCACGTCCATCCTTCCCTCTCTCCCTAAGACCAGGCCGGGGCAAGTGACTCCGTGTTTGAGCTCTGGGAGGAGCCGGTGAGACGTGGTCCAGCTCTGTCGGGTTGTCTCCTCCTGCTCTGTTGCTCTCCTCACTCGGAGGTGAGCTCCACGGGCGGCTGGGGCATCCCTGGCAGTTGAATTATGTCTCCTGTCAAGGCTCTGGCTTTCAGGATCCCTGTCACCAGCATTCAGGCAAGTAGATCCGAGCGAGGCTGTAGGTACGTCCCACACAGCAGCTGGAAGCAGCAATCATCTGAACAACTAGCTCATCTTCAAGGGCTGCCCTGGCACAGGGGATGGTCATTTTGCTCTGTTCTCCATTGCTTGTAAAATAAACCTGGCCTATTTGCCCGGACAGACAGGAGCCTTCAAAGAGATCTTCGCCTAACATGGCCCTAAGGCGCTCTGATGCCACGGTGAAGGGCAACTCCTATAAACCTTGATAGGTAGAGACGAGCCCACCCGAGGGACAACAGGTTCTGAATGCTCCAGACGGCCGGGGTAAGGTGTATATTGACGTGCTGAAACCCATCAGTGGTTCTTGTAGCCCTGCATCCTCTTTTCTTTATGCTAGGAAAAGGGGTGGTGGGTTTTACAATGTGGTAGCAGCCTAGTGTGGACAAGGCAGCTGGAGTTTTAACATGTGTTAGCAGGTTGAGGCGAATGCCAGGGAGGCTCCGAGAGTTAATCTCCAACCTGCTAACGTGTTAAAATTGCCTTGTCTTCAGTAGGGTTTTGCCCCATGTTAACTAGTTACCTAGTGAAGCGAAGGGCTAACAGCGGCCTGTCATTGTTGTACCTGGTTGATCCCAATGGGGAAACTGCTTCCTGATGGCAGCTGAGGAATCATGTTCTCCACCGATGCAGGAGGATCAATAGCCCTTCTTGGAGAGATTGCAGCGGGTGCATCCTTTGCCTCAGGGGGCGTCCAACTGCAGTGAGTGAGTTCTGCAACTGCTCACCACTCAATGCTTTCCGATATATTTTAAGCTTCGAAGGAGTTTTGAATAGTGGGAAGGCACCGAAAGCACTGGGGTGGCAGACAATTGCATCGCCACTTCTCTGTGTGTGTATCTGTGGAGACATATTTCGGACCCCAATAGTTCTCACTGGCTAGCCAGAATCATAACACATGGTGTTAAGAACTGTGCCCCTGGGAGTCCGGATCTGCAGAAACAAAATATCAGAGACCCTTAGTAACATGGGAGTAGCCTTCCTTTGGGGTATTTCACTGAGTATTGGACATGGACTTCTATCTCTGAAACTGGTCGAGCACAAAAATGTAAACCTGTCACTTGAAAACAAGGCTGTTTAGCTTGGCGACTGTATCCTGGAAAGCTGTGACTCGGAGAAGAGCATATCCAAAATCCCAGTGCAGTGCTGGGGCTAAAAGGACTCGTGATCCGTAGCTGTGTGAATAGGGGAGTAGTGAGTAGGAGCAGGGAGGTGGCTGTACCTCTGTAGACAGCACTGGGGAGACCAGTTTGGAATGTTGCATCCCATTCTGGTGTTTTAAAATGATAGTGAAAAACGGCAGTGGGTGCAAAGGAGACAAAAATGATTTGAGGGCTGGAAAAAAAAGCCTGAGAGCAAGAGACTTCAGGAGCTCAGTCCATTTGGTTTCTCAGAAAGACGATTGAGAAGTGACTTGATAACAGTGGATCTGAACCGTCACGGGAGAACTTCCCTGGTACTACGGGGCTCTTAGTGGAGCAAAGGCAGAAGAACAAGACCAGAGCCTGGAAGCTGAAGCCAGGCCAGGGCCAATGGGAGACAAGGCACTTTTTTAACAATGAGGCTGATTGACAAACTGCCTAGGGAAATGGTGGATTTTCTCTCTCTTGATGTCTTCAGATCTGACTGGCCGCCTTCCTGGAAGATGTTTTAGTCAAACACAAGTTACTGGACTCAGTACTGGGGAACTGGATTAAGCTCTCTGGCCAGTGTTAGATATTGCCCCGGGTCTGTCACTGTGGTTATTTGCATTGGAGAGGCCTTGCCACGCCCTTGTTGAAATGCTAGAGGATCTGCGGTGGCTCTAATGGTGGCTGTGACGAACATGGGAAAGTCTTAATTGTTTTCTCTGAATACTGTATTGGTGCCTCAGTGTCCCCATGGCAGTTCTTAAGTATCTGGCAGAGCAATGGCCAGTGCACTTAATGCCTGACACTCTGTCTCCTGGCAACTGATGGCCTGGGCCCCTCCTCTGCAAAGGTGCCAGCTGAAGGTGTTGGAGACAAAGGGATCAGGTGACCTCCTGGCCCGGGAAAGGAGCTGAGCAGAGAGAGGGGCTGAGGGAGGGTTTGTGAGTCTGGAGCTGGGCTGGGGTCGGGGGGGAGGGAAGACCTGGGGGTCTGGCTCACTGCCCCCCAGAATGGACCCAGCCGAGGGGTCCGGTTCGCTGTACCTACAGCGTCTGTTTTAGACCCTGTCCTGTCATTGAATAAACCTCTGTTTTACTGGCTGGCTAAGAGTCACGTCTGACTGCAAAGTGGGGGTGCAGAACCGGTGGCTTCCCCAGGACCCCGCTGGGGTGGGCTCGCTGTGGGAAGCGCACGGAGGGCAGAGGATGCTGAATGCTCCAAGAGTGACCCAGGAGGTGGAAGCTGTGTGAGCTTCTTGCCCTGAACAAGTCTGCTCCAAGGGAGAGGAGGCTCCCCAAAGTCCTGACTGGCTTGGTGGGGAGCAGTTCCAGGAGCATCGCCGGTGACTCCGTGACAGTGGCCAGGCCAAGTCTGAAGGGACGGCCCGGGTGCACAGCGAGATGATTTGCAGGACAAACCATGGGAGATTATAACGCAATAGGACAAGGTTGTCTTATGACACGGCAACAAAAATGATTTGAGGCTAGAGTGCTAGGCAGCCCTGATGGATAGGATGGAATGCCGGAGTCAGCAAACCGGATCTCAGCTGACGGGCATCTTCCACCTCTCTTTGACACGAGCTGCTCGGGAGGAAAGCGGCAAGAATCCCCCTAGTGGGGCAGTATGGAACGACCTGTCCACAGATTATGTTCCCTCCGAACCCCACTATCAGTGAGAGGTAGGTGCCTGCCTCTCAGCCAGCCAGGATGAGGGCAGTCTTGCCTAGTGGTTGGAGTGGGCATCAGTAGTCAGGAGCCAAAGCCAAGGGTCAAACCAGAGGGCAGTAGCTGGAGCAAGGAGGGGATCAGGGAAGCAGAGATTTGGGGCAGGGGGAGCAGGAACCAGGCACAGGAGTAACGCAGGAGTGGGCACAGGGGTGGGTATGAGGAGCTGGAGAGGAGCTGCTGCTGCTGCCTTAAGAACCAGCCTACTGGCCCCAGCAGCCAATCAGGTGACGGTGGTTAATCAGGCAGCTGCTGTTGATCCGCTCTGCTGTAGACCCTGCCTTCCTCACTCAGCATAGTTTATTGCAATAACCATTTCTAGAGGCTGTTCCCGCTATCCATATAAATGTCCAATCCTACTAAGCTCTTTGCCTCAATAATACAGTGGCAATGAGTTCCACAGGCTATGCATGCATTGTGTAATACAGTGATTGCTTCTGTCAGCTGTAAATTAGATGCCCCTCAGTTTCATCCGGTAGCCCTTTGTCCTTGTGATATGAGATAGGGGAAATAGGAGCGCCTGCTTTACCTTCTCTCTACCACTCATTATCCTGTAGGAGCTTGGTCCAAAGCCCTTTGAAATCAGTGGAAATATTGCCATTGACTGCAGTAGCCTCTGGACCAGACCTTATTGTTCTGTCATCCCCCCCGCTCCCGTTTATTCTCTTCCTCTCAAATCTAAACAGACAGGCAGACAGGCAGCACAGTAGATATTCCATTTCTGAGGGGTGGATCCCTCTTCTCCTGCAGGGAGGTAGACAGTGCAAAGCACTCAATTCATTTCAGCTTGTCCCCAAATGAGGAATACAACTTGTATTGGATATGCCTAGCCAGAGTTATAACAGCTAAGAGCAGCACAGTTTGGAAGGGATATTAAATCTCCTGCATCAGGATTTTCTGGGCTTCAGCCAGTCTCCGATTAATAGGGCTCAGGATGAGATCTGCAAGGGGGGCCGATTGTCCCAGAGACAGGATATTGAGCTAGCTGGACCCTGGGTCTGAGCTGGTCAGAGGATCCCTACACAAAGTGTCAATGGCTCTGCTGGGGATGAGCTGCCCTGCTTCGCAAGGGGCGAGATGCCGCATGGTGAGATACGGCCCTGTTCCGGCTTGTCCCTTGCAGCCCTACTTCTCTAGCGCTCAGGAATAATGCCGAAGCCATGAGCTGCTTCCCGCATGGCACTCCCCCACCTCCCACCCGGTCCGTCAGAACTTATTACGTCTCATGGCTTCATCTGCATTGTGTTCCCGAGTTCATCTGGCAGAGACAGACTGGAAAGAGAGGGGGCATATCGGGAGGGCTCATTGTCAAGGTGTCTGCAGGAGAGGGGGAAGGAAACAAGGAAATGAAAAAGCCAAGGACAAGAAAGGAAAAGTGGAAAAGGAAGGTTGGGAGAAGCGAAAAAATAATGAGCGACATTAGCAATAACAAGAGGATGGTCCCCTGATCTCCTTATAATGAGGACATTGACCGAGGGCTTTTGTTACAGAGCCGGCATGAGGTAATGCGGCTTCAAAAGGCAGCTAGATGGGAAAGCGGCCTCTTTGTGGAGAAGCTTTATGCAAATCTCTCCCTCCTTTGTCCAGCTTGCCGCATGGGCCGAGAGCACTCCGGGCGCTAAGGACATGGAGGAGGCTGCCAGGCCAGCCTGCCCCAACACAGCTCTCAGGGGCGGGTCTGCAATGTGGACAGGGGGCCTCTGGCCGAGCCATCCCACGGCCGCACAGTCTGTCACGCTGAGTCGAGGGCAGAAGAGAAGGCAGCTGGGGGAAGCTGCCAGATCCAGGCTGTGTAGCTGGCTGCAGGCAGCCCTGGTGGGGAAGCGTGTTGGGGTGCATGCCCCTTACTGGGACATGACAGGCCAGGGTCAATCACTGACTGACCCGCTTCCCACCCCCACTGTGCAAAGTGTGTAGGGTGGGCCGATCAGCACCTCCTAGTGGCCCATGCAGGAAGCTCATTCTCCCAGTTCTGTTTTGCCTCCAGCAAGCTCAGGTGCCTGTCCCTTGGCTGGGCCTGGGTGCAGAGGTCCTTCCAGCTGGGACGGGGGTGGGGGGTAATAGGCGCCTATATAAGACAGAGGCCCAAATATTGGGACTATCCCTATAAAATCGGGACATCTGGTCACCCTACCATCACCTGACTCCTGGGCCTACCTTTGGGCCACAAGATCAGCTTTCCCCCCAGCTCTGGGTCTTAGGCCCTGATTCTATGGGACTTTACTCCCAGGAGCAGGTGGCCCCTTTGAAACTGGTGGGGCAAAGGCAAATGAGGGCTGCAGGCGAGCAGAGTTTTGTTCCATGCATGGGGGCTGTCTTGATGGATGGTGCCATATCTTCTCCTTGGCTACCATGAGGGGCTGGCCAAGCCAAGTGGGCCAGCATCAGCCAGGCTATCTTGAAATTCAAAAACCCCGCAGATCATTTGCTCCATTGTTTTTCACATCCCTGCTGCCTTTGGGGTACCGGCATTGGACCCAACCAGAAGGGAGAAGAACCAAGAATCCTGCAAGAGCATCTGCCCTGCCTTTCCTGCGGCTGAGCACCCAAAGGGCTGGATCCTTCTCAGAAAGGATGGAAGTGGGGGCCTGCAGATCCTGGCTAAAGGGCATCACCAGAGCTGCGTATGTGGGAAGCCTGCACTATGTGTGCTAAAGCCAGAAGTCCAAGCCCCACGCGTTCACAAACATGAAATTAACTTGTGTGTTTATTTGAGAGAGAATTAAAAAACCATGAGACATGGAAATCTGAGTGTTTGCAGACTGGATGCACAGTCGTGCATCCTCCCAGCCAGCCGGCTCCCAGCATGGTCCAGCCAGCAGGTGGACGTGACAGGAACAGGCCACAGCAAAGGTTCTTCCGGAAGAGAACCAACCAAAACAGATGCTGCCTACAACTCAGCAGAGTTCCTGGCAGGGAATTGACAGACGCTCCCTTGAAAAAAGTAATAGAAGCAGGAGACCTGGCAGCTGAGAAGCAATCTTGCCATGCTATCTCGGGAATGCCTGCTTCTCCTCTCGCTAGGAGAAGGCCGAGTCATGTTCGCCTACCTCTGACTTGCCGTCCATTGCTGTGCATGGAGAGGATGCTTTGATTGCCTACATCTGTAGACCATCCGATAAGAATTAAAGTTATTCCGCTCAGCGTAAATGGCATTTCTAATCTCATAATCCCTCAATATTGTTCACACCGGGACGCTAATCCCCGAGAATTTGTTCTTGGTCAAATTTAAGGAAAATAATGATGTGAGTGGAGGAGGCAGTAGCAGGATCTACATGAAAACTCTCCCCTCCCCCCTGCCTGCCCTCCATAGCCCCATCCCAGAGCAGAGGTATTACCAGCGGAAAAACGCCTCAGATTCCAGCTACATCTCACACCAGCGGAAATCTAACTGCTGGAATGAAGGTATTTTCAGAAGCCGTTAATCACGGTTGGGCTAGCGGAGGGCTCTTCTCTAATCCCATTCGGATTTCTCTGCTTCCTCATGCAGCACCAGGGCTAATGTACGAAGCTCTAGCATCGTTTGGGAAATTGATTTATTTTCTAGATCGAGGGACCAAAATCAATGGGTCAGCTTTGGAGCCAATGGAGAGGCCCCGCAGGGACTGAGGCCCCAGTATAGTGATGGGCACAGCAAAATAGTCCAAGGGGGGAGGAGGATTTTTTTTTAAAAGGCATGAAAGGCAAAGGGGCATGGAGCAGCTGGAGGAGTGGGTGCTGTGAAGACAGGCAGGGCTGCCGGTTGTGCTAAAGAGTTGGTGAGTCTCCATCTAGGAGTTCACCTCACCCAAACCACCTTCACAGCCAGGCCCCTTGGAGACCACAAGCCAGGAAAACGAGTCCTTCCGGTTGGGCTGGAGGTAAAGCCTGCACTCCCGTTGTGTTGGCTGGATCTTTCCAGTGGCCATCAGTCCCCAGGGCTCCGGCGAATGCAGCACCTTTCACCAGCTGTGCTAAGTTGATCCAAATAACTGATACCAACCTCCCCCCCAAAAAAGGTTATTAGGAGAGAGATGAAGGAGCTGGGCTGGGGAGAGATGATTGATCTGTGACCAATCCACCACTGCCTAGTACCTTCTGGTGCTCTCTCTGCCACACCGTGCGTGACCATGTGCAACGTCACAGTGACAGCCGAGAGAGGGTGTGCGGCTTCTTGCCTCAGATACACCACCCACCCGAACCAGTGGGGCTTATCATCAGTGGCTGGGAGCGTGGGGTCTGGACACACAGGCGAGCAGTTCTGATTCTGTCCCGTGCAGGCAAACAACGCACGTGCAAACACCCCCACGTTGGTACATTCCAACCCATCCGTAAAGCCCTGAATGGCTGCCTCACTTTGCATCCCAGTTCTAGCCTCAGGCTGCAGTGGGTCTGAGAGCTTTGCCCTGTGACTGAGATGCCCCGCGGTGCAGAACACTTCGGAATTTGGGTGCTCCATGAATTGCAGTGGGAACTGAGTGCTCAAAGCTCTCATTGCCTGCATTTCTCAGCCTCTCAAAGCTGATCTCACACTGTTGCTTATGGGGCCTCTGTGCCTCTCTCCCCCAGCCCCTCCCTTAGACCTACTTGTGGGGTTAAAACACTGTGATTTCTGCTCTGAGTTTGTCTCTTTTCCTCGTGTCCCAGGTAGCCATCTCCATGGGCGGTGCAGATCGCGGCCGCGCTGACCGCTCAGCCCTTCCCCCAGCAGTAGCTGCGGGGTGCAGAATTCCCCCTGGAGCTGGGAGCGCCGGGGCTGCCTGGTTCACACAATGCACAACAGCCATTGTTTTAACTTCCCCAAGACCGGGCCTTGCTTTTTGGAACCTGCAGGGTACTCTGTGCCCACAGCTCACTGCCCTGGTGGTGGCTCTAGTGCACTCTCCGGCAGGATCCTGGCTTTATCCGTGTCTCTGGCGGTGAGAGTGGAGAGCCCAGACCTCCACTTCCTTGCTCCCTGTTAGTCTGCTGGACCACAGCTGTGTATATTTCGTCGCAGAGCAGATCAGGGCACCTCTGTCCCCTCTGCAGCACCCTGAGGAGCTTTCAGCTTGGTTTCCAGCTGATTTTCAGTGCTCTCCAGTAGTCCGAGATCTGACGTTCCTCAGGTTTTCTCCTCTTCCTGCCTCTCACTGGTGCTCAGGACCCGTGGGCAACAATGCTTGTGCATGGCACGAGGCAGCGGGGGCATGGTCTCTTAGGGGCCCGTTAGATTCTTTTGTCTCCATGTATTTCAAGCCTTTGCTGCTGCTCTTGTGCTTTTCTCTTTATTCCAGAGGCATCTCGGAGAAGCCCTGGGCACTGCCATAAAGCGTCCATCCTGGACAGACATGGTAGTTGTCTGAGGTTTCCTTGGGGAGGTGAACCACCTTTCTCCGAGCAGCGGGGCCTGCACCCAGAGGTGCTAGGAGCTGGCAGGTCTGGGGGCAGTGCCCAATGCTTCTGCTGATCTGATCAGCAGTGGGCCTGGAATCCCTGAAAGGACAAGACTTCAGCATCCAGTGAGCCGGCTGGAAGTTATTTACCCATCCTGGTTCCCTTCCACTCCCATCAGAATCCCTCCCCTACTGGTCCCCTCCCCAGGCTGCTCCTTTGAAACTGACCCTTTGCAATTTCTCTTTTCCATCTACACTTGGTTACTGTCGTTACCCTTTCGACAAAGACGTGCGCAGGGTTTGAGTCGCTTTAGGAGCCAAGAAACTATCATAGCTGTGGTGCCTGGCGGAGAAAAGGAGACGTCTCACTGGTGATTCTTGTTCTCATCAGAGATGTCATGATTAAAGACCTTCCCTCACCTCCCAGCAGTCCCTGGGGTCGAGGTGACATGTTGTGCTGACATTCACGGCTCTATCAGACTGTCGGTTCGAAATGCTGGTGCCCTCAATTTTGTGGGCAACGTATGTTGCCTTCTGGGGAAACTGAGTAGGTTTAGAACCCTGAAACATGGGGAGTTCCCAGCAGCTGGCCCCCGAAGGGCACAGCCCCATGGATGGGGATCTGTTTGTAACAAACCAGGGTAATAACACACCCAAATCTTTCCTTTAGCCCCTGTCCTCACCAGGTGTGGAGCAGATGGCTGGGTTACTGGTGAGCAATTTGCCTTCACCCTGCTGCACTTTAGGAACTGGGTGGGTCGCTGGTTCCAATGCAGCCCAGGTCTGAGTGGAACTGAGGAATTGCCAGCCCAGGAGTCCATCTCTCTTGGTGGCCTGTCTCCCAGAGCAGTGTTATGACAGTGGAGGAGAAGCCCCTGTGAGCAGCAGCTGTGCCACCCCCTTCCAGCCTCCTCCCCAGGGCATCAGACCCTCAGGAGCAGGGGCGAGTTCGGTCCGCGTCACTTATGTATTTTCCATGCGGATGTTTTCCCTTCTCTCTGTCTCGGACACTGATGTGTGGGAGCCCCATCGCTCCCATACAAAGCGTGCAGCCTGGTGCCTGCCTGCTTCTTCTCCAAACCCGTTCCTCGGGTGCCAGGGGCCCAGCGGAGCACCGACCTGCCCCGGCCTCAGCGGGTGCACTCTGGGAAAGCCTTTAATTAAATTCAGGGTCTAGCCAGCTTCCACCCAGCTAACAATCACAGCGAGACAACCGCTCGTCAGAGCCTCATTTTAAGGGGGGGCGGACTTGCATCTTGATCTTTCTGAGCGCAGCTGTTTCTCTCCGGCCGGTTAGCTGCGGATCCACTCCCCAGCGTGCAGCTACTCGTCTCTGGCTTATCATCTCCAATCCAATCAGAAACAAAACCGCTGCTTCTTAATGCCTCATTACAGGCTGTTATGTGTCTGCCGTGCGGCCCGAGAGAGCAGCAAGGAGAGCTCTGGCTCTATTTAATAACTGCTTCATGGTTCCTAATTGACAGATAAAAACGCAGCTAACTTGGTTTCATCAAATATAATATATGGATGGCAGCAACAATCCCGTTCTAAAGCCCGGCTGTAGAGCAAGTCTTGAGCAATTATTTTGACACTGCAAATCCATAATCCGCTGATCTGCCATTATGTTTATGCCTTGGTTGGTTGTGTTCCTTTTGGGGGGCTTATTTGAAACACCCAAGCCAGTCGTTTCCGCGAGCTTTCTGGGAATTGTAGCTCCAGTGGCAGTAGTTAGTGTACTCCCTGAATTCCACACTCATTGGTCTCTTGCTCTCAGGCTTAGGCCAAATTCTGCTCTCTGTTTCGCCCAGGCAGAGAGGGAGTGGTATTGCCAACCACAAATGTTGCAAAACTATGAGCCTGGCCTCTAAAAAAAATCATGAGATCAGTTTAAAAATCATGAGATTTTTTAAAAAAACAAAAATGAGGGGTTCTTTTTCATTCCCACCTGGGATCTTTAGGAGGTCACGTTCTCAAGATTTTTGTCACCAGCAAGAAGGCTAGACACTGAAATGAAAGCTGAGATTTTCTGCTGATGCCATGACTCCTGGAGCTGAGGATTTAGGAAAAACACCAAATATCATGAGATGCATGATAAAATTGTGAGTCGGCCACACCGGGTGTGACCAGTGTCAATTTGTTACACCGCTTGTGACATTTTTAAACGAGCCTTTTCATCCTTTCAGCCATGTTGCCCCTCACCTGTGGGAGGAGCTCCCCATGAGCACCTGTAAAACTGACTTGTTTTCTGCCTCCAAATCCCTCTGTAAAACTCTCCTCCTCCATGGTGCCTACAAAACACCTGACATCGGTCAGGTGGCTGGTGTGCTGAGCCCACTGCCTCTCATGCTGACCAATATTGCCTCACTGTTTCCTAGTACACCCCCTCTTTTGGTCTGTATCCATCTGCCATCTCTTGATTATAAGCTGTTTGGGACAAGATCTGTCTTTGTACAGCACTGAGCACAACGGGGGCTTGGTTCTGGCTATGACTCCAAGGTGCTGTGGCAATACAAACAATAGCAAATCATTAGCATACGAATAAGTGTGACTACTTTCCTAGAGTAGCAGATGCATTAAAACAGTGTTTCAGTTACTTATGCTGGCTTGAAAGCCGAAAGATGTGCTAGATTCCTGAACCAGTAGAGATGGTTTGCGGAAACGGGGGGAGAGGGGATGTTCTTTGGGGATTTGGGGTGGTTGTTTTTTTTAAAGCAACAAAATAATTTTCCGTGATGTTTAATAAATTAGTTCAGCTGAAGGTTTGGGCTGCCATTATAAACTCATTTCCTTACATGGTTTCTGTGACCTGAACCTCACACATGGGTTATTTCCCATCAGGTTCTGCAGCTCAATGTCAGGGTTGAGAGTCTTTGGTCTCTGCCCAAGAACAACACCGTCAAGAAGAGTTTGTTGCTGACCTCCAGCTGGTGTGGTTTGTTTCTCTGAGGGTAATGTCAACCCTACGCACCACTTAAGTGCACAGGGGTGAATTTCATCTCCGGAGTCTAGTGAATTTCCAAGCTTTGCAGGGGTGATGAAGAAAATGACGACAATCCTGCGACACTGCTGTCAGCCAAGCAACCAGCAGGGTTGATCACAGGAAGGAGGAAGGAGCTGCAGCATAACACCCAATGTCCTACCGGGTGGCACTGCCAAGTGAAATCACTCTACTCTCCCTGGACCGGGCGTGTGTTCCTCAGATCCCCCAGGGACTGCAGTGGGAAAAAGCTGGATGTTCCCTGGAGAAGGACGGAGCTGGCCAGCCGCAAAGGCGGAATGAGAGAGATGGAGGCGCGAGCTAAAAGGCAGAGGTGCAGCCGCCGTAGCAGTGTGCAAAGCAAAGGAAATCTGATTGCCGCTGCGGAGCTCCTGAGAGATGAGAGAGATTATTGGCAGCTAGCACTTCTGGGATGCCACAAAAAATATCGATTTTAAATAAAAATCACCATCATGGCAACTCTTACAGGACCCTGTGGGTCATTTTGATGTGAACAGGAAGCAGTGGAGCTCCTGCACTTGAATGCTCTGAATATTTTGAAGCTGCAAAGGCCCCGCTGGAGAACCAGACGTTGTGCACACGCTCCTGAGCAGGGCTGGGGGAGACGCTCCTAATGCGTATAGAACAGACAGACCAAAGATAACAACACAGACTTTCCAAAGGGAGGGAGAGGACCTATGATGGGGCCCGTACTGACCTACGTGGAATGCTATGAGCACACAGCTGTCCATCCTACCGAGCTAACTGGAGCTTGCAAAACTCCAGTGGAACTAGCCAGAAACTCTCATGGTGGCAAGAGGTAAAACCGGTTTAGCTGCTTTGTTTGGGAGACTCTCTCCAAGGGCGAGGTAGGTAGCAATGGAAGAGATCACTGTCGAGCTAGCCAGACACCACAAATGCTGCAAAGGGAGGATAGTGCCCTCTGCTCTCAGAAATAAGGGGATGTGGACCAGCTGGTGGACACAAGAGCTCTCTCTCCCCTGCCTCATAAGGGGTGGGCAGCTCCTGGTGAAGCAGCGCCACCAGGTTTCCGAGTGATTGTGAAGCCAGCAAGCAGAACGGCAATCGTTTGTTTGCAGTGAAGGTCTCTTGGGTTCAATAGCGAGGGTTCCAGAGAGCATCCTGGGCGGATTTGAGTGTCAGGAGCACACTGCTACGTAGGTACTGGTTCTAGTGGCCAAGGCTCTAGGCTGCTGTTACGGATTTGAGGCCCGGCTCTGCCACAAAATTTCCCGTGTGAGCTAGGGCAGGTTCCATAATCTTCGTGTGTCTCAATTCCCCCATCGGCAGAATAAGGATAATAATCCTCGCTTTCTCCTTTTGGTCATCTTCGGGACAGGGCTTTCTCTTACTCTGGGCACATGCGGCCCCTCACACAATGGCACTGCAGTCTCAGTGGGGGTCTCCTGGTGCCACTGTAATACAAATAAGAATAAATTCTGGCCTATCGGAGATTTTATAGTCGTAGCGGAGTGCCCGGTGAGCAGCCGGAATACAAAATGAACATCCGAGGAATGTAGCTGGAACTAGGGTTGGAGAATGAGTGTTTAATTGTTGACCAGAACAAACGGGAACTTTTTCCAGTGCTACCATGTGGTCTTCACGGGCCACCAGGCAAAAGTCAGGACTATGTTCTCAAAATAGAAGGCTGCTGCATTCTTTCCGATGGTTACTTATTATGGACTCGAGAGTCCTTCTCTGTCTACGGCAATGAAGCGTCTTTGGGTTGAGGAGAACTCTGGGCTTGGAGCGACGGATCAGACAAAGCTCTGGAAAGGGCTGAGGAGCAGCAACTGGAGCTGTGATGCTTGTAACCCAGACTGCTTGTCTGTTACATGCTCGTGACATCTGTACAGCATTTCTGAATAATGCTCATTGATAAACGGGGCCTTCCTACAAAGTGTGACCCATTTCTTATATTGTGTCCACTAGAGAGGAAAAACTGGCTGCCTTTATTTCAGGGTTACTATGTAGAGGGGACGTACTTCAGATTTATTTAGATTGTGTGCAGATGTTATCAGTTCTCATCCAGACAGAGACACGGGCAGCTGACAGATCATTTGACTCTTGTTTCTACCCAGGGACACAGATATTCCGCTGTTATGATTTATATAGACCCTCTGTGTTAGATGCTGCCAGGAGAATACAAAGGAGAGGCTTAATAGCCTTTCCCAGTTTGGAGACGTTAAACATACCTGTGACAGGTTCTCAAAGCTGTCCCATCCCCAGGTTTGCCCAGGTGCGCCATGAGAAAGGTTTGGCTCACCAGAAAGGCTTATGCCTTGTCACTGCAGATGACCTGGGGCACAGATTCAGTCCGGACATTGTTGTGAGTTTGTCGCTGGAGCAGTATTGGGACACCAAGGCCGGATCAGTTCCTTATGGACTGTGGAGTGATATTTATGATGGAAACGGCTGGAGGCTACTCCGGTGGGCTTGGCTGGGAAAGAAGGCAAAAGTGTGTCCTTGGTGTAAGTAGTATGCCAGAACTAGCCCTCCTGCATCCATGGCCATGGCCTTGGTCCTGAGCAGCCATGTGGGTTTTGTTGGTAATGACAAACATGCTGCTGAAGGGGGCCACCGATCTATGGGCTGGTCTCATCTATCGAATGTCCAGAGCGTCGAGTGACAGAGCCCTTTGCGCCTCACAAGTCGGACATTAATGGAGGTGAATGGTGCGTGTGTCATGTCACAACCATGCCAGCCAGCTCCCAACAGCATCGCAGGAACAATGAAAAGAGGACTTGCCGTTCACGAGGCAGCTCGCCCGGCACATGCCTCATTATCCTATCAAAACACAGCTCACAGCCTTGTAAAGGAGTCCCCCGCGGCAGGACTTGGACTGTTCGGGAGACAGAGCGGCTCTCGTCTGAATTCACTCCGGCCACGAGGCGTGACACAGATGACACCAAACCAGCAGACACAGGTGGATGGCCGAGAGCAAGCAGCCAACATCACATTTTTACAACCAGGCGCTGTCAGCACTTTCCAGCAGTTGATAACACTGGCAACTAGTTCATAGAGGACAATTTCTAATATTACCAAAGAGGCCAGTTGGCAGCAGGTTGGTGAAGTCTGAGTCATCTCATATTCCTGGCCATGGCTGCAAATCCTCCCTCCTCAGGCCTTGCATTCAGAGTTCCACTTATCTCCCTTGTTTTCTTGATAGTTATAAAAATAACTCTTCCAAGAGGATCAAATCACAGGCACTCAAGCCTTTTATTTCCCCTTGTTGCAAAAATATGACAGTTCATAATCTTCCTTACCGTGAACAGTTATTTCCTAACAGTATTGTGGCATTTGGTTCTCTAAATAAAATATGCTGGCCTAGGTCCTTGCCTGGTGTAAATGGCTGGAACCCTTTGGGTCTGTGTACACTGCAGCTAGACACCCCTGGCTTGCCGGTGCCAGCTGACTCGGTCTGTGCAACTGTTTCCTTGCTGTGTAGACATCAGGGCTCGGGCTGGAGCCTGGACTCTAGGACCCTGCGAGGTGGATCTGGGTGCTGTTACTCTACACAAAGCTACCGTTTTGCCTTCATTCCATTGAAGAAATGGAAAGCATTTACTCCTTCTGTTTGCAGCAGGATTATGAGAGTTGCTACCCAAAAAGCATAGGCCAGAAGGGACCATTACAGTCCATCTAGTCTAGACTTCCTGCATCCCACCAGCCATAGGACTTCCCAACGCTACTTCCCATTTGAACCAAGCAGATCTGTTAGTAAATACATCCCTTCTTGAGTTAAAGATTGCCAAGGATGGAGAATCCATCACAACGCTTGGTAAGTTGTTCCAATGGTTAGTTATCCTCCCTGTTCAAAACTTGCCCCTTATCTTGAGTCTGACTGTGTCTAATTTGAATTTCCAGCTGTTGGATCATGTTAGATCTTTGTTAGACCAATGAGCCCTGTATTATCAGAAATCTCTTCCCCATGTAGGTAACTGTACACCTGGATTGTCTCCTTATTCCTAGATTTTATTTAACCACCTCGCACTACTTCAGAACATGGGCTTGCAGTTTAGTCTCAATGGTAGCAGATTTTGGGGCCAGGCAGGTCAGTTCCCCTGAGTCCTGCAGAGGAGGTAATAAACTGCACACAGGCAAGCAGTTCCCGTTAACAGAAGCCTCAGGTGAGGCACTTGTCCAGAGAAGTAGCTGCGTTGTCCTTCTGTCTCTCTCTAGGGCCCCACACCAATCTAAAAGCTGAAGATGTTGTTTCCTCCTCCTGCCCCTGTCCCTGAGCTGTACACCAGGGGAACCTTCTGGCTCTGAGCCCCTCCTGTGGGATGGCAGGGTTTCAGAGGGGAGGCTGGCATCTGGCCTTTCTTGTGAGCAGCTGGTGTGCCATACAGGGAGACCTCAGACCTTTAACTGCCCCGCCAAGAAGAGGGCTTTAACCCTTGTGATCTCCTTGACCGTGCACCCATCGTGGGTAAGCCATTAACACCTTTCAGCATGGTTTTCTCAGTATTAATAACTCTTCCAAATTAACAGATGGGAGCGTTCTCTAATAATCCAGTTATCCCCAGAAATCTGCACCTCAGCCCGTGTCCTTCCAAACTCATCT
Source organism: Gopherus evgoodei (assembly GCF_007399415.2). Classification (NCBI taxonomy): domain Eukaryota; kingdom Metazoa; phylum Chordata; order Testudines; family Testudinidae; genus Gopherus; species Gopherus evgoodei. The sequence goes on along the minus strand of NC_044327.1, from coordinate 132,890,180 downwards.
GCACTGGTCAGCGCAGGGCTTTCTGTTCCTCTGAAACCTTAAAGGGAGGTGAGACCCTGTTCCGGACCAGCACTAATACCTTAACAATTAGCAATTCCACTGACCAGTAAGAACTCACTCCCTTCTGCGGTCAGTTGCAAAGGCTGAGCTTCAGATTGATCTTGGAGCAGTTTACGAGGGTTGACTGGAAAATTAAATCCTGCTGGTGGAGTTTTCAGGAGTGCCACATTTGCTTCCCACTGGAATCGAATGTAGCCTAATGCCAAGTGTCTTTAAATCCTAACTTACGATTGCTTTGGGAAAGTCCCCTGATGGAGCATCTCAGGTGGCAGCTTACGCTGGGCTGGCCAGCAGAACCAGAGATATCTGTGTGTTAGGTGTGTAAGAGCTGGGAACAGAACCCAGGTCTTTGGAGTCCCTGGCTGGCGCCCTACCTGTTGGGACATATTACTTCTCGGAAAGCTTTGGAATAGTTGGGATTAATAGTGGCAATGCCCATATTTTGTGGCTGTGTAATTTGACAAGGTCCCTCACCAAAGGCTCTTACATAAATTACGCTGTCATGGGATAAGAGGGAAGATCCTTTCATGGATTGAGAACTGGTTAAAAGACAGGGAACAAAGGGTAGGAATTAATGGTAAATTCTCAGAATGGAGAAGGGTAACTAGTGGTGTTCCCCAAGGGTCAGTCCTGGGGCCAGTCCTATTCAACTTATTCATAAATGATCTGGAGAAAGGGGTAAACAGTGAGGTGGCAAAGTTTGCAGATGATACTAAACTGCTCAAGATAGTTAAGACCAAAGCAGACTGTGAAGAACTTCAAAAAGATCTCACAAAGCTAAGTGATTGGGCAACAAAATGGCAAATGAAATTTAATATGGATAAATGTCAAGTTATGCACATTGGAAAAAATAACCCCAACTATACATACAATATGATGGGGGCTAATTTAGCTACAACGAGTCAAGAAAAAGATCTTGGAGTCATCGTGGATAGTTCTCTGAAGATGTCCACACAGTGTGCAGAGGGAGTCCAAAAAGCAAACAGGATGTTAGGAATCCTTAAAAAGGGGATAGAGAATAAGACTGAGAATATATTATTGCCCTTATATAAATCAATGGTATGCCCACCCCTCAAATACTGTGCACAGATGTGGTCTCCTCATCTCAAAAAAGATTTTCTAGCATTAGAAAAGATTCAGAGATGGGCAACTAAAATGATTAGGGGTTTGGAGAGGGTCCCATGCGAGGAAAGATTAAAGAGGCTAGGACTCTTCAACTTGGAAAAGAGGAGATTAAGGGGGATACGATAGAGGTATATAAAATCATGAGTGATGTGGAGAAAGTGGATAAGGAAAAGTTATTTACTTATTCCCATAATACAAGAACTAGGGGTCACCAAATGAAATTAATAGACAGCAGGTTTAAAACAAATAAAAGGAAGTTCTTCTTCACACAGTGCACAGTCAATTTGTGGAACTCCTTACCTAAGGAGGTTGTGAAGGCTGGGACTATAACAGCGTTTAAAAGGGAACTGGATAAATTCATGGTGGCTAAGTCCATAAATGGCTATTAGCCAGGATGGGTAAGGAATGATGTCCCTAGCCTCTGTTTGTCAGAGGATGGAGATGGATGGCAGGAGAGAGATCACTTGATCGTTGTCTGTTAGGTTCACTCCCTCTGGGGCACCTGGCATTGGCTCCTGTCGGTAGACAGATACTGGGCTAGATGGACCTTTGGTCTGACCCGGTACGGCCGTTCTTATGTTCTCAGGCTAAGGCAGAATTCCAGGTAGCCTACCTTCATTTTCCACCCGCTTCTGCCTGGGAAGTGGGCTGTATATTAGGTATTGGTATTCTGTGTGGCTTTACTTATGTCGATATATTGTAAGAGTGACTTTAAATAACACATTTGTGATGAGAAGTGGGCTAGACCACTCCAGTAGGGCCGGCACATTATAAATCTCTGCGAAAAAATGCAAGGAAGGGGAGAAAATAAAAAAAAATTTCCCAGAGAATATTAGCAGTGAGTGGGGGTGGGGAGTTAAAGAGAAAACACCCGTGCGCCTTACTGGGGTGTTCTGTGCGTTTGTTTACGCTGGAAAGGAGTTTCTGTTTATTGCAGGAAGCGTTGGGGAGACCGCAAAGCGAACATAAAAGAACATAGGACAGGGAGGAGAGCAAGAGGGAGCTGGGGTTGAGAATCTCCAGAAGTCACGTCCAGCAATAAATCAAAGCGGGATCCATCCCATGTAACAGAACCTAGAACATCTGCTCAGACTGCAGGGAAACAACTGTTGCGAGAAGCATTTTTTCAGCTGCAGCGCTGGTTTGTGGCAGGGAGGGGTGAGCGTGGATTTCTGGGCAGCTTCCCAAAGCGTGGGCATCATGAGTGGCATGGGCAGGGCACAGCTTGCAACTTTTAACTGCTCCCTTAATGCAGGATCTGGGGGCCAGGGGTGGGTCATTATATGGTCTAGTTTTAGCTTGGGTGAAAGGAGCTGGATTGACGGTTCTGGCTTTCCACCCACAGGCTTAGCACAGCCTAGGCAGTAGCAGACCACTTTTCCCAGCCCCACGATCGACCTCGGCCGGAGGGAGCCAATCTCCTTCGGCCCTGCAGTCCTTGGCTGAGAGAGCCAGCAGATGCCAGTCACTTGATGCACAGATACAAGAGTAGCAAAGAATCCTGTGGCACCTTATAGACTAACAGAGGTTTTGGAGCATGAGCTTTCGTGGGTGAATACCCACTTCTTCAGATGCATGGGAATCTGAAGAAGTGGGTATTCACCCACGAAAGCTCATGCTCCAAAACCTCTGTTAGTCTATAAGGTGCCACAGGATTCTTTGCTGCTTTTACAGATCCAGACTAACACGGCTACCCCTCTGATACTAGATACAAGAGTGATGGGCATGGGATAAAAACCCAAACTAGTTACTGCCTGGAGCAGAACTGAGACCAGTTGCCCCCGGTGTTCCAGCAGTGAAAGGAGAGAAAGGCCTCAGTGCCTGTGGCAGCAGAGGAAGGAGTCCAGAGGGGGTAGGTTTGCGAGACTCCTGGGACCTCTCCTTCACTGGGGGGCGTGGGGTGCAAGCCCAGATCACACACAGCCACCCACTGGGAACACACCCCTTCGTTGCTTGTGGGTGTGGCGGCTCTGTAGTGACTCTCTGCACCTGCCAAGGAGTGTTTTGCGGGTGCAGTGCCTGGTTTTCAAACTGTTTGGCCTGTGCTAACGCCAGGCCCTGCCCTCCCACAGGTGGGACTGCAGCAGCTGGACCCATGGGGGACCAATGCAGCCGGGCCTTGTAGTTGACACAGAGAGAACTGCAGGGTTTTATGCTGCTGCCCATCAGTATCTAGGCGCCTGCGATAGAAGAGAGAAGTGAGACCCCCTACTAGCTGGATGATCCTTAGACCATAAAAACATAACAATGGGCCAGACCAAAGGTCCATCCAGCCCAGGGTCCTGTCTGTCAACAGTGGCCAATGCCAGGTGCCCCAGAGGAAACGAACGGAACAGGGCAATTAAGGAGTGATCCATCCCCTGTTATCCACTCTCAGCTTCTGGCAGTCAGAGGCTACGGACACCAAGAGCATGAGGTTGCATCCCCGACCATCTTGGCTAATAGCCATTGGTGGACCTATCCTCCAGGAAATTACCTAGTTCTTTTTCAACCCTATTACAATCTTGGCCTTCACAACATCCTCTGGCAAGGAGTTCCACAGGTTGATTGTGCGTTGTGTGAAGAAACGCTTCCTTTTGTTTGTTTCAAACTTGCTCCCTACTGATTTCATTGGGGGACCCCTGGTCTTGTGTTATGTGAAGGGGTAATGAGTTTGGTTTCATAGGCCTTCCGCAGGACCTGCGTGCTTAAATTCCCCACCTGCCCATTCCATGTAGAATGCAGCCAGGGATAAAACATGCGGCTGGTAATATCATGACTTGTTTGGGTCCTATGAGATCTCCTGAAATGAGTTCTACCAGTTCAACCCCAGGACTCCTGGGTGCTGTTCCTGCCTTCGCCACTGACTCCCTCCGTGGCCTGGGTTGTGTCACTGGGCACCGTCTGTAAAACAGACTGAGCGATACTCTAACAAATCTGTCGACTGCTCAAACAGTGGGCCTGGAACTGAGCTCCTCCTACTTCCCAAATACAGGCCCCTGCCACGGAATCTCTCGCTGGGAGCCCCTGACCCACAGGAGAGCGGTTCTATTCCATTCAGCAGAGCCCAGTGCAAAACTTTGGTACCTGCCTCCCAGAGATTAGGCAGCATGATGAGTTAATGGGTCAGATCCAGCTAGAATTGCAACCGGTGACAAATCTCCTGTGAACTGCCATGGAGCCTGGATCCCATCCGTCCTTTGTAAAGGGCTTGGAAGATATTAAGTGCTGCGTATGATTGTTTGACATCTGAAGCCAGCTGCACTGTTGTTAAAAACACCCTTGCAGATGATCGTTACAACCCAGCCTCTCACATATAATCTATTGCCATGGGTTTAACATTTCAGAAGAGGTGCCAGACATTTATGGTGAATTTCCACCCTCCCCTTTGCTCTGGAAAATGTATCCTATTAAATGATGCAGATGACACACTATGTGTGTGGCAATACATTTGCAAGACACTTGCTGCTTTAAATCCAAGACTTAACCGAGGCTCCAATTAAAGTGGCAGGATGGGAAGAGAGGCAGGAAGAGACCATGTTTTTCCCCTTCTCCTGGGTTCTTCCCCAACAACTCCCTCTTTCATTTCAGGGCCAAAAACTAGAATTGCATCTCCTGAAATGCACATTCATGTCTCGCACCTGCCGTCCCTGCAAAGTTTCATGCAGTGGCAGTAGTCATGCATGCAACTGGATAGCTGACATAAGGGGTTGCACGTGGATGCAATTGTTGTAACGGTGGTGTAGGCCGTGGTAGCCGCACATGCTAATTTGCCATGGGAAATGGCAAAAAATAACTATGGGCCTCAAACATGATCGTCTCGTGGGGACTTCCAAAATCCTCAGTGCTGCTGCTGACCAGAGCTCCCGAGCCAGGCACAGAAGCTGGGCTATGTAGGGTGCATGCACCAGGCCTCGTTCCTCTGGCACAACTCAGGTATTGCATGTGGCTCTGAAAACGTGACCTCCTGGGCGTCCAATCGCATCACACCTTGTCAACACCGGCCCCGCCCTTGAAGGGAGGTTTGATCCCTACCCTCGGAAAGTGCCAAAAACCTGACCTGAGTAGCACAGAGTGTCCAGATCTGTCCAGGAAATCAAAGGTGTCTTCCATCTCCTCCCTCTGATGCTCCACTGACCACGACTCTGCTGCCTTGTGTGTAGCAGGGATGTTGTCCCTCCATCCTCCTGAGGGTTCCCACTTGCTCCGGCATTTACTCATCCTCTTTAGCCATTAGTTGCTGCGTTCCAGGAATGGCCACCCCTAAGTAATGAGTGTAATGAATGAAAGGAGATGGCCAGAGGTGTTTCTTCTTGTTCTATTGGGGGAAGGGAGCTTCCCCCCTTCTAGGCTGGGGGAGGGGAGCAGACGGGTTCCCTCTTGTTTGTTGCGTGCTGGGCATTAGCCAAGGGGAGATTTTCGACCGACCTCAGAGCAGGCGCAGCCAGAGTGCCCGCCCCTCCCGAGTTTGCTCCAAAGCCTGTGCAGCCTGAACTGCCGCCCCAAACCGGCTGCCTTAGCGAGACTGTGGTCAGTGCAAAGGCAGGGCGAACTCACATGTTTTCCTAGCCCCGCTCCTCTCCCTCTGTCTAATAGCAATTTCCTGTGCAATCCTTCAGAGAGGGGAGCAAAATCCTTCAAAGCCTCTCATAATGTTTCCTTCTAAAGCTTTGGGGTTTTTTCTTCCTCTCTGGGAAGTCGCACTTAGAGGCTGCTGAAATCCCATCAAATACCCGGCAAAATCCTAAGGAGCCTCAGTGCGATCTTACAGAGAGCCTAAGACTGTGTGACCTTGGGGGAGGAAAAACCCAGCACACTGGTTTTGCCTGCCAAACTTCTATGCTGCATCGAGTGCAATGCGAAGGCCTCGTCCGTGCTGGGAATCTGCCCCGATTCCAGCCAAGGCTGTAACGGCATCAATGCGAATAGCTGCTTTGCACTCTGTGCTAGGGCTTTACCTTGCTAGGCTTTGCAAGGCTTATGAAAGTTGGGATCTGGGGAGCGCTCACAAATCTTCATGGACCCTCTTCAGTCAGTGGAGCTTGAGGGTGGATTTTGTGTTCCCCAGGCTGCCGAGGGCTGCGAACTCAGCTGAGTGAATCATTAATTTCTCACTTCAGTGGCCGAACCAAAAAATAAAATAAGCATATTAATTTGGGGTCAAACTAAACATTTTGTCCAGCCTGAAACAAGTTTTTGTTTCTTTTTGTTTTGTGTCATATTTGGGTGGTTTTTACCCTTTATCTTTGTTTTTAGCTCAATTTCAGAAGAAAACATTTCCACTTCTTCTCACGTGTTTTCTTTTTGAGTTTTTCCAGCCAAATCCATCTGCCAGATTTGACTGGAATTCTCAGATAGTTTCGGTCAACCCCCAGAGTGCCTTTTCCGGTGAATAAACGATTAGTCTGAAACATTTTGCCCTGCTCTAGCTGTGAGCAGTCTGAAGGGAGGAGCACGTGGAGGGCTAGCGAAGAAGTGGTGTTTAACGGGCTCAGGAGGGAATCCCCTCAGCTTCCCTTGGCAAAGAGGTCGGTTGGTTGGTTGGGAGGAGATTAAAGAAGGAGATATGAGCTGTGGACTCTGTCATCCCAGGAGCGAGAACTCCTGCAGTAGTGACTGGCGAGGGCAGGTGAACTGGGACTTCGTGGATTCTGAGGGAAGAAGATAAAAAGTCTCTTTGGTCAGACAGCACCTCCATAGGCAACGGTCTTGTCACACGGTGTTAGGCCTGGACAAGAGACCTGCTTTGAGAGCAAAGGTGTGGCAAGCAGAGGTGGTGTTTATTCAGTAGCTAGCTCTCCTCTTCCTGAGCCAGCACCCAGCCAATGCCTCGGCATGGCGCTGGGCGGGGGGTCCCCAGAGGTGCCGTCTTTCAGATGGGACAGGGGAGGGGTCCTATCCACTGGTGGCACTTCCTCAGGTACTTTCCCCAAGAGCTGGGGTATTAAACACAGGGCCCTGGTCAGATTCCAAGTAATGGGAATACGTATGTTCTGTCCCCCTTCAGCCTCACTGCTGTTTCACTTGGAGGTGGGATTGCACTTCACTTCCTGTCGTGAAACATGCCTGGTCAGACCAGGGCAATCCGTAGGATTTATGGGGCCCTATCCAGTATTATTAAACTGGTGCCCCTATGCCCAACGGCAGCCTGGGCTGGCATGTGTATTTTGGAGAAAGGGGGTCTTTTGAAGGATTTAGTTAAAAAACAATATGTCTGAAGATCCAAACCTTTAAGGCTAAAGATGAATACTCAGATTGTGCATCTAAAAATCTGTGCAAGGATTTTTTAGAGATGTGATTTTTATAATCTTCAGCAATACAGTATCTTGCCGGCAAGTTAAAGAAGTCTGGGCTGGATGAATGGACTATAAGGTGGATAGAAAGCTGGCTAGATTGTCGGGCTCATTGGATAGTGATCAATGGTTCCATGTCTAGTTGGCAGCTGGTATCAAGTGGAGTGCCCCAGAAATGGGTCACGGGGCCGATTTTTTCAATATCTTCATTAATGATCTGGAGGATGTTGTGGACTGCACCCTCAGCAAGTTTGCAGATGACACTAAACTGGGAGGAGTGGTAGATACGCTGGAGGGTCAGGATAGGATACAGAGGGGCCTAGACAAATTAGAGGATTAGACCAAAAGAAACCTGATGAGGTTCAACAAGGACAAGTGCAGAGTTCTGCACTTAGGACGGAAGAATCCCGCGCACTGCTACAGACTAGGGACCGAATGGCTAGGCAGCAGTTCTGCAGAAAAGGACCTAGGGGTTACAGTGGACGAGAAGCTGGATATGAGTCACCAATGTGCCCTTGTTGCCAAGAAGGCTAATGGCATTTTGGGCTGTATAAATAGAGGCATTGCCAGCAGATCAAGGGACGTGATCACTCCCCTCTATTCGACATTCGTGAGGCCTCATCTGGAGTACTGTGTCCAGTTTTGGGCCCCACACTACAAGAAGGATGTGGAAAAATTGGAAAGAGTCCAGCAGAAGGCAACAAAAATGATTAGGGGCCTGGAACACATGACTTATGAGGAGAGGCTGAGGGAACTGGGATTCTTTAGTCTGCAGAAGAGAAGAGTGAGGGGGGATTTGATACCTGCTTTCAGCTACCTGAAAGGGAGGTTCCAAAGAGGATGGATCTAGACTGTTCTCATGGTAGCAGATGAAAGAACAAAGAGTAATGGTCTCAAGTTGCAGTGAGGGAGGTTTAGGTTTGATATTAGGAAAAACTTTTTCACTAGGAGGGTGGTGAAGCACTGGAATGGGTTCCCTAGGGAGATGGTGGAATCTCCTTCCTTAGAGGTTTTTAAGGTCAGGCTTGACAAAGCCCTGGCTGGGATGATTTAGTTGAGGATTGGTCCTGCTCTGAGCAGGGTGTTGGACTAGATACCTCCTGAGGTTCCTTCCAAACCTGATATTCTATGAACACACCAATGAAATATTTTAAAGCAAATTTTAAACTAAGGTCCTGTAGATTAACATGTTCTGAGTAAATATGACAGTCTGTTTTTGTCAGTAAGTTCAGAAATTGACAATGTATACCTGGACATTGGCAAATGCCCGTTAAATGGCTTCATTACTCCTTGAATGGCTCTTTGACCGTTTCAGTGTAGTGCTAATAGGTCTGGCAGGCTGGAGGCTTTTTCACCTTTAAGTACTAGATCCCCTCCAGAGTAACAGGCTGCAGCAGCCAGCTGTGGTGCAAACCGGCAGGAAGGGTCAGAACAGGGATAGGAAGAGGCAGGAGGGTGGACAGTAAGCCCCACATTTCCGGGTGCCCTACACAGCCGCGTATGCTGCAGATGCCTAAGGACGGTCCTAGGTCAGACTGTCTGTGTGCTGCTGCAGCTGTGTCCCTGCAATGAGCTGTGTTTGGGAGGGGTAATGGCTGTGCAGTTTGTTGTGATTTGGGGATCTCTGGGTGGAAGGTGCTAGGGAAATCTCCCCTAGCTTTGACCCAAGTGGTGTGATCGTTCCATGTGCTTACACCTGCAAAATGCCTGAGTGGTGCTGGTTATCCCATCTCCAGCAGCAGCTGTCATAACATTTCTTCCCAGATCTGGGCCTTAGCGTCCAAAATATGGGTGTTAGCGTGAAAACCTCCAAGCTTAGTTACCAGCTTGGACCTGGTATCGCTGCCACCAGCTAGGAATTATACAGTGCCTGGCTCACTGTGGTCTCCCCAAAACCTTCCCTGGGGGACCCCAAGACTCAGATGCCTTGAGTCTTACAACAAAGGGAAATAACCCCCTCCCCGTCTTTCCTTGTTACCTCCTCCCAGGCTCCCCTCCCTGGACGACCCTAGGAGATTCCCTGCTTCCAGTCCTGGAAACACAAGTACCAAGAGATCTAATCTCTCTTCCCCCTCACCCAGAGGGTATGCAAAGTCAGGCTTAGTAAATCTAACACAAAGAGATTTCCCCCCTGACTTCTTCCTCCCACCAATTCCCTGGTGAGCTGCAGACTCGATTCCCTGGAGTCCCCACTAAAGAAAAACTACAACAGGTCTTAAAAAGAAAGCTTTATATAAAAAAGAAAGAAAGAGACATTAAAAATAGTCTCTGTGTTAAGGTGACAATATACAGGGTCAGTTGCTTAAGAAAAAAAGTGAATAAACAGCCTTATCCAAAAAGAATACAGTTTAAAACATTCCAGCAACTACACACATGTAAATACAAAAGAAAACAATATAAACCTATTGTCTTACTATCCTTGTACTTACAACTTGGAAACAGAAGATTAGAAAGCCTGGAGATAGAGGGTCACCGAACCAAGAACAAAAGACTCACACCCAAAACTTCCCTCCACCCAGATATGAAAAAGTCTTGTTTCCTGATTGGTCCTCTGGTCAGGTATTTGGTTCCCTGTGTTAACCCTTTACAGGTAAAAGAACATTAACCCTTAGCTATCTGTTTATGACAGCAGCTACCACCGAAAGGAAAGGACAGGGACTGACAAATCTTTAAAGGGAAGTTTCTTCCTGACTGCCACCAGTGACTGGTTTGTGCACTGAAGCATGAGGGTTTATCGCCCTGGTAACATTTTATCCTTTCCAATGTGACTCTGAATGTTCTCCTTAACCATACGAACATCCATGATCCTTTTCTGGATCCAGCTGAGCTCTTGGACTTCCTGGGGGTCTTGTGGCATGGAGTTCCACAGGCAAATTATGTGATGGGTAAAAATATTATTTCTTTGTATCAATTTTCTCTGTGCTATCTTTCTGTTTCAGTGGGCATCCTCTTGCTTTTGGATGGTGAGAGAGGGGATTATCCCTTCGTTTGGAGGTTGAGAAGGGCAGAGGGGAATGCATATTATTTTTAAAAATCAGCAGGAACACGAGGATTTCTTATATGTGCTTCTGCAGGAGCAAAATATAAATCCTTTAAAAAGTGGCACTATTGATGTTAACCAAAAAAATCAAGCCCTATTACTGCCCCCAGCTGGCTCGGTCTAGTAAATCTGCTCCTTTAACTCAGTGGTAACGAACAGCCAGCAAATGACAGTCAATGTCACCTAGCGTATGTAGCAAGTCCAGGGCTGTCATTTACAGCACAAAGACGGTAACAATGCCTCTGTACACAGATTTGGTGGGGATACACTTAGGAAAACTGCATCCAGTTCTGGGTTCCTCATCATTAAAAGGTCATTGATAAATTACAGCTCATCCAGAGAAGGGCAACAGAATTGATTCAAGGATTAGCAACTAGTGTATGACCTAGAAGAGAGCTTAAGAGAATTTAGTGTACTGTGTACTGCGTGTGTGACGAACTGGGAAAGTTCTTAATGTTTTCTCTGAATACTGTGTTGGTGCCTCAGTGTCCCCATGGCAGTTCTTAAGTATCTGGCAGAGCAAAGGGCCAGTGCACCTAAATGCCTGACACTCTGTCTCCTAGCAACTGATGGCCTGGGCCCCTCCTCTGCAAAGGTGCCAGCTGAAGGGATCAGGTGACCTCCTGGCCCGGGAAAGTGGCTGAGGAGAGAGGAGGGGCTGGGAGGGGTTGTGAGTCTGGAGCTGGTTGAGGGCAGACGTTGGGGTCTGGCTCACTGTGTGATGGAGTAGGGACTGTCTGTGTGGGGAGTGGGAGAGCAGGGGAGGACTTTAGGGGATGGACGATGCCAGGGCCTGTAACCTGAGCTAGGTAAGGGAGGGGAAAGGTCAACACCTTTGCCCGGGAAGGGGACAAAGGAAGGGAGCGGCAGGAGGGAAGCAGTTTGAGTTTGGGCTTGGGGCTGTGTGGGCGGAATTCAGGGTATCCTAGCTAGGATCCAAGCACCCTGAAAGCCCAGAAGGACTCGGTGGAGGGGTCCTGACTGTGCCTGCAAGCTCTGCTGTAACCTGTGTTCCTGTTGTCCAATAAACCTTCTGTTTTACTGGCTGGCTGAGAGTCACTGTGGGTCCCAGGAAGAGGGGTGCAGGGCCGGACTCCCCCACACTCCGTGACAACTTCTCTCCCCCCTTCGAGACTGAACTGAGCGGGGTCACTCTGCCCAGTGACCTGGGGAAGTTCAGGGTCCCCTCTCCGGGACAACGCATCCGCTGTCAGGTTGGCACTTCCCTTCACATGGACCACGTCCATGTCATAGTCCTGCAGGAGCAGGCTCCACCTCAGGAGCTTGGCGTTGGCTCCTTTCATCTGGTGCAGCCAGGTCAGGGGAGAGTGGTCGGTGTACACGGTGAAGTGTCGCCCAAAGAGATATGGCTCTAGCTTCTTAAGGGCCCACACCATGGCCAGGCATTCCTTCTCGATGGCCGCGTAGCTTTGCTCCCGGGGTAGCAGCTTCTTACTCAGGTACACGATGGGGTGTCTCTCCCCCTTTCATCCTCCTGCATTAACACCGCCCCCAGTCCCGTGTCTGAGGCATCGGTGAACACCATAAAGGGTTTGTCAAAATCTGGGTTTGCCAGAACGGGGCCACTAACCAGAGCCTCCTTCAGCGCCCGGAAAGCCTCCTGGCACTGCTCAGTCCAGATCACCTTGTCTGGCTTCCCCTTTTTGCACAGTTCAGTGATGGGGCCGGCTATGGCACTAAAGTGGGGCACGAACCTTCGATAGTACCCCGCCATCCCAATAAAGGCCTGGACCTGCTTTTTGGTTTGGGGAGCAGGCCAGTCTCTGATCACCTCCACCTTGGCTGGTTCCGGCTTCAGGCAGCCGCTCCCCACCCGATGGCCCAGGTAAGATACTTCAGCCATCCCCACCTTGCACTTCTCCGCCTTTACTGTTAACCCAGCCTTTCGGAGTCGGTCTAGGACTTGTTTAACCTGGGATATGTGGTCCTCCCAGGTCTGGCTGAAGACGCAGATGTCGTCAATATACGCCACAGCAAAACTCTCCATCCCCCTCAGTAGCTGATCCACCAGGCGCTGGAAGGTGGCCGGCGCTCCCTTGAGGCCGAAGGGCAGGGTCAGAAACTCATAGAGCCCCAGAGGGGTGATAAAGGCCGATTTCAGCCTGGCATCTGCGTCCAGCGGCACTTGCCAGTAGCCTTTGGTAAGATCCATAGTGGTGAGGTACCGAGCACTTCCCAGCTTGTCTAGGAGCTCGTCAGGCCTGGGCATAGGGTAGGCATCAGATACGGTGATGGCATTGAGCTTTCGATAGTCCACACAGAACCGGATTGACCCATCCTTCTTGGGGACTAGCACCACTGGCGAGGCCCAAGGGCTGGAAGACGGCTGGATCACCCCCAAAGCCAGCATGTCCCTGACCTCTCTTTCAAGATCCTGGGCAGTTTTCCCAGTGACCCGAAAAGGGGAGCATCTTATAGGGGCATGTGACCCGGTCTCCACCCGGTGGACAGTCAAATTAGTGCGTCCAGGCTGGTTGGAAAACAGCTGTCGGTACAGATGCAGCACCCCTCTGATCTCAGCATGCTGGCCTGGGGTCAGTTGCTCAGAGAGGGGAATCGCCTCCAGGGGGGAACCAGCTTTTGTCCCAGGGAATAGATCCACTAAGGGGTCATCTCCCTGCCCCTCCCAATGTCCACACACGGCCAACACCACATTCTCCCTGTCATAGTACGGTTTCATCATGTTCACATGGTACACCCGACGGTGATGTGCCCGGTTTGACAGCTCCACCACATAGTTTACCTCATTCAGTTGCTTGATCACCTTGAAGGGCCCTTCCCAGGCGGCCTGGAGTTTGTTTCTCCTCACGGGGATGAGAACCATCACCTGATCCCCGGTGGCGAAGGCACGGGCTCGTGCTGTGCGGTCATACCAGACCTTCTGCCTCCTCTGGGCTCGGGCCAGATTCTCCCTGGCCAGGCCCATGAGCTCGGCCAGTCTTTCCCGGAAGGTCAGGACATACTCCACCACTGACTCTCCCTCGGGAGCGGCCTTCCCCTCCCATTCGTCCCTCATCAGGTCTAGGGGCCCCCTCACCCGCCTTCCATACAACAGTTCGAAAGGTGAAAACCCGGTAGATTCCTGGGGCACCTCCCTGTACGCAAACAGCAGGTGAGGTAAGTACTTGTCCCAATCTTGCGGATGCTGGTTCATAAATGTTTTTAGCATCATCTTCAGCGTCCCGTTGAACCTTTCTACCAGCCCGTTGGACTGGGGGTGATACGCTGAGGCCCAGTTGTGCTGGACTCCACATTTCTGCCATAAGGACCGGAGCAGGGCCGACATGAAGTTGGACCCCTGGTCCGTTAAGACCTCCTTGGGGAACCCCACCCGGCTGAAAATTGTCAGCAGCGCATCTGCCACTGTGTCTGCTTCAATAGAGGACAAGGCCACCGCCTCGGGGTAGCGAGTGGCAAAATCCACCACCACCAGGATGTATTTCTTCCCTGACCAGGTCGTCTTGCTGAGGGGTCCCACTATGTCCATGGCCACCTTCTGGAAAGGTTCTTCTATGATGGGTAAAGGCCTCAAAGCCGCTTTCCCCTTGTCCCGGGCCTTCCCCACCCTCTGGCAGGGGTCACAGGATTGGCAGTACTGTCGGACATGGGTAAAGACCCCAGGCCAGTAAAAGTTCTGTAGCAGCCTCTGCCTGGTGCGCCGGATTCCCTGGTGCCCTGCGAGAGGGATGTCATGGGCCAGGTACAACAGCTTGCGACGGAACTTCTGGGGAACTACCAGCTGCCTCCTGATCCCCCATGACTCTGCTTCCCCTGGGGGAGCCCATTCTCGGTACAGGAACCCTTTCTCCCACAGGAACCTCTCCTTGCAACCTCTCCTCATGGTCTGTACCACACTAAGGTCAGCCCGGTCCCTGTGCTTCCGCAAGGAGGGATCTTTCTGCAACTCGGCCTGGAACTCAGCAGCTGGGACAGGGATGGGGACCGGCTCTCTCTTGCTGGCTGGGTCTGAGGCCGCAGCCTCTCTGCACCGTGCCCCTGGGCGTTCCCCGTTCCCTGAGTTAGGGTCCTGCACCTCAGGTCGAGTACCTTCCCCGTTGTCGGGGAGCAGTGCCATTTGCCGACTCTGACTACGAGTCACGACCAGGGCACTCTGGGTGTTACTAGGCCAGTCCTCGAGGTCCCCTCCCATTAACACGTCAGTGGGCAAATATTGGTGTACCCCCACATCCTTGGGGCCCTCCTTGGCCCCCCATTTCAGGTGTACTCTTGCCACGGGTACCTTGAATGGGGTCCCGCCCACGCCCATCAGGGTCAGGTAGGTGTCGGGAACCATCCGATCTGAGGCCACCACCTCGGGCCGGGCCAGCGTCACCTCTGCGCCCGTGTCCCAGTACCCAGTGACCTTCCTCCCATCCACTTCCAGGGAAACAATGCACTCTTTCCGGAGGGGCAGCCCCGCGCCCACCCGGTAAACCAAAAACCCGGAACCTGGAGCATCCACAGGTGGTATGTTGCCAACCCCCCTTTCCTGGGGATGTAGCCCCTCCTCCGATTGGGTTTTTACCCAGTCCACCCTCTGTGGGCTGGGTCTGCTTGGTCTGTCCCTGAGCTTGGGGCACTGGGCCCGTATGTGACCTCGTTGGCCACAGTGATAGCAGCCCATATCTCGTGGGTCCCCTTGAGTGGGTCGGAGGGACCTGCCACTGGATGTTCCCCTTTTGGGGGGGTTCTCCATAGGCCCCCTTTGGGAGGTCCCAGGATGACTCTCTCTCTGCGTTGAGGCAGGCCTGCTCCTTCGAGACTCCTCCCTGCCATCCCCTGCCCGACTGTCCACAAATTGGTCGGCCAGCTGGCCTGCATGCTGCGGGTTCTCCGGCTTCTGGTCCATCAACCACAGCCTCAGGTCGGACGGGCACTGCTCGTACAGGTGCTCCAGTATGAATAGGTCAAGCAGGTCCTCTTTAGTTTGGGCCCCAGCCGTCCACTTGCGGGCATACCCCTGCGCCCGGTTGACCAGTTGTAGGTATGTGACCTCACGGGTTTTACGCTGGCTCCGGAACTTTTTCCGGTACATCTCAGGAGTCAGCCCAAACTCGCGGAGCAGGGCCTGTTTGAACAGTTCGTAGTCCCCTGCCTCCGCCCCTTTCAGTCGGCTGTACACCTCCACGGCTGTGGAGTCCAGTAAGGGGGTGAGAACTGCGATCCTGTCTGCAAGGTCAACCCTGTGCAGCTCGCAGGCATTCTCAAAGGCCGTCAGGAAGGTATCTATGTCCTCCCCCTCCTTACGCCGGGGCAGCAAGTGCTTATCAAAGCTCTTTGTAGGCTTGGGTCCCCCCTCACTCAGCGCAGCCGGAGCCTCACTGCTCCTCAGCCGGGCCAGGTCCAGCTCATGTTTACGCTGTTTCTCCTTCTCCTCCCGCTCATGTTTACGCTGGTTCTCCTTTTCCTCCCACTCACGCTGGCGCTGGTTCTCCTCATGTTCACGCTGTTTCGCCTTCTCCTCCAGCTCTTTCCTCTTTAACTCGAGCTCCTCCCGTCTCAGCTCCCTTTCATATTCCAGCCGCCTCCGCTCCACGGATGCTGAGCGTCGCCGGGAGGATCCCCTGCTGGGGGGTGAGCTTCGCCGGGCGGATCCCCTGCTGGCCAGGGGTGTCACGGTGCCCTCGGTATACACTGGGCTCCTCCCCGCCCTTCCCCTAGGCCTAGGAAGGGGGGGTCTCGGGAAGCCCTCGTCCGCCGGCTGACCGCTCCCAGTGGGGACAGACACTGGTGCCTGAGCTGCATCTGCCCGGCTGCTTCCCTCAGAGACAGGGCTCCGTTCATTCATGCGGTCTCCCTGCTCCAGCTGGGCAATCAGCTGGTCCTTGGTGCGTCTCCCCGGGCGCAGCCCCCTCTGCTTGCACAGCTCCACCAGGTCACACTTGCGCCGCTTGGCATACATCTTCCTGCCGGCCACTCACAGGCTGGGGTGCTCGCCGCTCCCCACGGTTTCCAGGGGGACCCCTAGTGCACCAGCCCTTCGTGAGGTCACCACCTCTCTGCCAGGGTCGAGCTGCAGACTCCTCCGCCCCTGGGACCGCTCGCTGCAATCCCCCGGGGGACCCTGTTACTGCAAAGTCCTTCTCACTGGGCACACACTCCCAGGGGTTAACCACCCCTTCGTTTTACTGCTCCCCAGTCACTTACTGCAGGAAGCGCCGTCCACAGGGTGCAGTATGTCCCGCCGCTGCCACCAGTTGTCACGGAGTGTGGGGGAGTCCGGCCCTGCACCCCTCTTCCTGGGACCCACAGTGACTCTCAGCCAGCCAGTAAAACAGAAGGTTTATTGGACAACAGGAACACAGGTTACAGCAGAGCTTGCAGGCACAGTCAGGACCCCTCCACCGAGTCCTTCTGGGCTTTCAGGGTGCTTGGATCCTAGCTAGGATACCCTGAATTCCGCCCACACAGCCCCAAGCCCAAACTCAAACTGCTTCCCTCCTGCCACTCCCTTCCTTTGTCCCCTTCCCGGGCAAAGGTGTTGACCTTTTCCCCTCCCTTACCTAGCTCAGGTTACAGGCTCTGGCATGGTCCATCCCCTAAAGTCCTCCCCTGCTCTCCCACTCCCCACACAGACAGTCCCTACTCCATCACACACTGCCCCCCAGAATGGACCCAGCCGAGGGGTCCGGTTCGCTGTATCTACAAGCTCTGTTTTAGACCCTGTTCCTGTCATCGAATAAACCTCTGTTTTACTGGCTGACTGAGAGTCACGTCGGACTGCAAAGTGGGGGTGCAGAACCCGGTGGCTTCCCCAGGACCCCGCTGGGGTGGACTCGCTGTGGGAAGCGCACGGAGGGGCAGAGGATGCTGAATGCTCCAAGGAGAGACCCAGGAGGTGAAGCCGTGTGAGCTTCTTGCCCTGAACAAGTCTGCTCCAAGGGAGAGGAGGCTCCCCAAAGTCCTGACTGGCTTGGTGGGGAGCAGTTCCAGAGCATCGCCCGGTGACTCCGTGACAGCATGATACAGTGTAGAGAAGAGAGAGGAATGAAAACAATCTTACAAATACGGTACATGTAATAATTAGGGCTGGATGACACACGCCTTGTGGATAATTTAGTTAATGCTTCGCACTTCGTTTTGTGTTGTGAATTGTCAGCTTTCTAATGGGCATGCCGGGGGAAAGAGCTTTTCATTTGTTCCAATCAAAAATTTTCAACAGTTCTAACTAAGAGGCAGCAGAAACTTCCAGCTTGGCTTAATAACCCTGCCTGAGATTTGAGCAACAAGCCGATGTTGGAAGAAAATCAGCGTAAAGCTTTTAAAATGACGACCCCTTGAAAATCCCTTCCGAAATGCGTTTTGAGGCTGGATGAAGTAGGGCTGCCCGAGTTAAGGATGGCTGAGTCGGGTGTATTTATTATTTCCAAAAGCCGATCAGATCCAGATTTAATTTGCCCATGGAACTCGCCAGATGCAAATGAGGCAGGATTCAGAAGAGCCCTGGACATTTAGAAGCAAGAGCATGTGGAATCACAATAATCAGGATTGTAAATAGCCAAGAGGTATGGGAAAAGGACACTTTGTTTGCTTACTATGGGCTCTTTCACCTTCCTCAGCAGCAGCTGGGGCTGGTCACGGCTGGAGGCAGGATACTGAACTAGATGGAGCCCTGGTCTGATCCCAATGTGCTAACTCCTATGTTCCTGTCTCCTAAACTCCACAGGGCAACAGGCTCACTCCTGCAGAGCTCCTAAGCTGTGCAGGAACTTCGGCGCACAGCTGGTGCGTGCATGTGGATTGTGAAACACGTCTCTATTTCTCTCACCCAAGGCCTTGTTTAAGTGCTATGCATTGAGATGAAGGGGATTCTGCAGGGACCAGAGACTGGCTGATGGTTGAAGGGGGCAGCAGGAGTTCCCCTGCACATTGCTAATTCCTGCACTGAAATCATTGTTGCTGTTAGGAGATAAAAATATTTGCAACTGACCTGGCTCATGGCTTCATTAGTTTGTTCTGGGCGATGCTGTTTCAGGTGGCTGGTGTGCACAGGGAATGAATGCCCTGTGCATTAGCTAATCAGAGGAGCAGCGTTGCTTTTCCTGCCTGAGGAATGTGCCTTTGAACCGCCAGCCCATCGCTAATGAAATGGAAAAGGGGGAGAGGAGAAGCCAGATCCAGAGCAACTACAAGGCGCTTCCTTTAATCCTCTCCTAGGTATTTATCTCCCAGCTCCTGTCCCAGAGCCAACAAGCACCTGGACGCTCGCCAGCCCTTGAGCGGTGTTCAAATCTTGTGGACTTTTCAAAGTTCCTGAGCCCTATAAACTTGTCACTGAGACTAAGGAGTGAGCTGGGAAGGAGATTATGATAATGAAGGGCTGCTGCTGCTGCAGCACAAGGCTGGGAAAGCGTCTGGATGGCACGAACACTGCCCCGCGCTAGCTGCCCCTTCCCTTTGCTTGGCAGAGCCAAGGGCTAATGATGGTTACATGCCAGCCAGTGCCATAAGGGGGATGGGGAAATAAACCTCGGTGAGGAAAAGATTTAAGGGAACCTTCCCCAGGCTGGGGGAAAGGAGACTGCGAATTAGCTCCAGCTGTGCAAACAGACTGGGATCAACCATCCCCGCAGCTGCAGGGCACAGAACAGGGGCCCCGGGCCTCAAGCTGCTGCAGGGCAAAGATAGGCTAAACCGGAGAGTTCGGCACCAGACCAGGCTGCCAAGGAGGGTAGGAAACGCCAGCACTGGAGAGATGTAGGGTAGTGAAGCCAGTCCTGCAGCCATGCAAAGGGGCAGGGCAGAATCTCCACTCCAGGTTCCTTCTCAGCGCAGGGCTCCTAGGACAGCGGGGTTTGAGCCGACCGCACCGATCAGCCAAGCCCTCTGCCGGCCCGATGTGCATTCTGAAAGGGGATGCTCAGGCATTGAGCGATGCAGTGACATAGTCAGTCGGAGCCTCGCTCATGCGAATCCTCACCTCAGCCTGGATCCTTACTGGTGCAAATTAGGATAGTATCACTGACGTCAACGGAGCTACTCCGGTTTACAGCAGTCAAGGATCTGAACTGAGGGGATTGCAAGGACTGGGCTCCTTATTGAGATACATTGATCAGGTATCAGAGTGGTAGCGTGTTAGTCTGGATCTGTAAAAGCAGCAAAGAGTCCTGTGGCACGTTATAGACTAACAGACGTACTGGAGCATGAGCTTTCGCGGGTGAATCCCCACTTGGTCAGACTTATGCTCCAATATGTCTGTTAGTCTATAAAGTGCCACAGGACTCTTCGTTGCTTTTTATTGATCAGGTACTTTCCAGAGATTACTCATCTGGGGTCAGGGCCGGCTCCAGGCCACAGCACGCCAAGTGCGTGCTTGGGGCAGCATGTCGCGAGGGGCGCTCTGCCAGTTGCCGGGAGGGCGGCAGGCGGCTCCGGCGGACCTCCCGCAGGCACAGGAGGTCCACCGGAGCCACGGGACTGGTGAGCTGCAGAGCACCCCCTGCTGCGTGCCGCCATGCTTGGGGCGGCGAAATTGCTAGAGCCAGCCCTGTCTGGGGTGAAGAAAGTAAGGCTGACCTGGGTCCAGTCAGCAGGTTGTGACACGGACTGTACCTGGAGCCCAGGCCCCTGGGATCCCAGCGGGGACACAGGTTGGAATTTATTTTAAAGAATGAAATGTCGTGGCTTCTTTTTTTCCTGGACAGGATACAAATTAAGTGAGGCTGTGTTGGCAGGGCAAGCTCTCTGAGTGTAAAACCAAGTCAGAGCCCTCCGGTCTCTGTCAGAGTGGGTTAGGACTCACCCAGGGTCAGACCACATGCTGTGTTCAGGGTTGGCTCACCTGTGTCCATTTCTCATTGGTGTCCGTCCCTGACCGAGAGGCAGGTTGCTCCGTAGAGCGATGGCATCCCCATCTTCCGGGGGCTGGGATGGCTTTTGCTCATCGCTCCTTGATGACGCGCTTTTGCAGATCACACATTGGGCGTTCGGTGATTGTTTCTGCAGATGCTTCTAGGGCACTGGTTCAAATCCAGCCCAGGCCAACAACGCGGATGGTTGGTTGGTGGCCTAGGTGAAAGAGGCGTGGTGCTGAGAGAACAGAGATTGTATCACAAATACTGCTGAACTTGGCTCTGCCTGACCCCCTTCTGGGCGTTCTTAGCAGAGGAATGGCTCCTGGACTGCCTGGAGGCAGCTTTTCGGGGAAGCTTGGACCATGGCTGGCTGTGTTATATCTCTTCTGTAGCTTCAGCTTCGAGGGCTGCTAGATGGGCGCCTTTCACCGGCGCCAAGTTCCCCTATTAAACAGCAAGGTGCTAACGGCATTTTCAGGTCAAACCTTCCTGAAAACGGGGTGGTGGAGACAGTTACTCCCACTCTCCACAGTCCAGAGGAGACCCCACCAGCGGAGAGAAGGGGAAGCCAAGGCAGAAGGAGCAGGATAGAGACTCTCAGCGACATTTGCACCGTGGTCCGTCATTCATAGAGTCACAGAATATCAGGGTTGGAAGGGACCTCAGGAGGTATCTAGTCCAACCCCCTGCTCAAAGCAGGACCAATCCACAACTAAATCATCCCAGCCAGGGCTTTGTCAAGCCTGACCTTAAAAACCTCTAAGGAAGGAGATTCCACCACCTCCCTAGGGAACCCATTCCAGTGCTTCACCACCCTCCTAGTGAAAAAGTTTTTCCTAATATCCAACCTAAACCTTCCCCACTGCAACTTGACATTACTCCTTGTTCTGTCATCTGCCACCACTGAGAACAGCCAAGCTCCATCCTCTTTGGAACCCCCATTCAGGTAGTTGAAGGCTGCTATCAAATCCCCCCTCATCCTTCTCTTCTGCAGACTAAACAATCCCAGTTCTCTCAGCCTCTCCTCATAAGTCATGTGCTCCAGCCCCCTAATCATTTTGTTGCCCTCTGCTGGACTCTTTCCAATTTTTCCACATCCTTCTTGTAGTGTGGGGCCCAAAACTGGACACAATACTCCAGATGAGGCCTCACCAATGTCGAATAGAGGGGAATGATCACGTCCCTCGATCTGCTGGCAATACCCCAACTAATGCAGCCCAATATGCCATTAGCCTTCTTGGCAACAAGGGCGCACTGTTGATTCATATCCAGCTTCTCATCTACTGAAACCCCTAGGTCCTTTTCTGCAGAACTGCTGCTTAGCCATTCGGTCCCTAGTCTGTAGCAGTGCATTCAGCCGCTCAGAGCAGAGGAGGTTTCCTGGGATGTGTCTCAGTGGCTCCCAGGTTGCTTGTGGCATCTCACGAGGCCTGTCTGTGAGTCGCTGAGGCCACCTGCAGAGGGAGGAGCAATTCCTGGCCATCTCCCCAGGCATCTCCACCTGTAGGACTGAGACCCTCCATCTCTGGAAAGCTAGCTACCTTTGCACCTGGCTCCACAGTCTCCTCCATGGGCTGCTGCTGCTACCTCCATTGTATTGGAGAAAAGACTCGCCTCCCTCGCCGGTTCCTCAGCTGGTGGGGGGTCTTGGGCAGCGGGCACCTCTCAGCAGCCGGATGCCCCAGGAAGCCTCCTGGAGCACAGATGGGGGCTCTCCGCTGTGGCTCCCAACCTGCGCTGCTTGCATGGAGCAGGTGAGCAGAGGTGAGCTTCATTTTTTTAATTAAACATCTGGGGTTCTTGGCAGTGGTCCTGGATGTTTAATTACTGCCCCACTGGCATCCCCGGGGGACTTGGAGGAGTTCCTCCCAGCCCTTCCCGTCGGAGGAGGGCTCCAAGCAGACTCCAGACCTTAACCCATTCAGGGGCACCTCCCCCTCCCTGGGAAAGGAGCAGCTCTGGCAGGAAACAAGGCGGAAGTAGTGGAGGGGGCCAGTGCAGGGCCTGTTTGGAGCCCCCAGAAGCCTTTGCATGAGGAAAGCCAGCACATCCAAACCCTTGGTTAAGAGCTGAGGCTCCCCTCTGCGGCTGGCTGGAGCAGCTCCTGGGGAACGTTAACAATGCGCACAGTGGTCGTTCAGGGCTGATGGCTGTAACCGTGGGTCAGTGACTAGTGATGAATGAACTGGTCAGCTCAATCCTCTGCAAAATCATCACTCGATCGGCGCCAGCTAGTCCCCCTTCTGTGTGGCTCAGCAGAGGCCAGGGCTGGAATGGGCCCTGGAAACCGTCTCACCCTGGTGGTGGTCTCTCCAGGTCAGAGTAGAGCCCCGTGCAGCTGGCAAAGGTCTGTGGGGAAGCTGGCACTGCCCCTCTTGGGACGTGAGCATGGTGGCTGACTTGTAATCAAACTCCGTAGCACTGGCTGTTGGTCCATTTTCCAAACGTGCCAGGCAGTTTGGGGCCCTTGGCTGTTCTTGCTTAGGGGTGCCCCAAGGCTGGAATAGCAGAGAGGGCTGCGGATCGGGATTAAGGTGCGTTGGCAGCCTGCGTGGGGGACCCAGGCGTGGAATAAGGGAGGGGCTGCAGGTCGGGATTGAGGTGCATTGGCAAAGCCAGGAGTGAGGCCACGACTGGGAGAGCAGGTGGGGCTGTGGCCCAGGATGACAGTGCATCGAGAGAGCTGGGGGCCGGAGCAGTCCTGGGGCTGGGATACAAGCGGGTGAGGCAGGTCTGCTTTGGGGGGTGCTTGTGCTGGAGAAAGTCTGGCCATCAGGCCTAGCTTCCTACCTGGCTCTAGCCAACACTCTCAGACCCTTACAGAAGCTTCAGAGCCATTCTCCAAGGAAAGAAACACCCCCCCTTCCCAATTGCTCCCTAAATTGATCGCTTGGCCCACCACACACACACGTCCCATGCCTCCCGTTGTGGTCCCACCTGCTAGGGGTTAGCTAGAACTCGGCACAAACGCAGCCCACTCTCTTTGGCTTTTAGTGACACCACCCTGCCTCTGTCACCAGCCCGTGGCCGCCTCAGGCCAGTGCCCCATCAATTCCACTTCCTCCTCGTGGATCGAGCAGAATTCCTGACTTGGCTTCGCTCCACGCAGGGCTGGCCCGCCGCAGGTTTGGCCTGCAGGGTAGTCAGGCAGGATCCCATCCAGGGGCCTGTTAGAGCCGTTCTTACTTTGGCCTCATTCTTCTAATTTGCAGATTGTTTTTTGCTTGCTCCAAAGTGCTGGTGAAATAATTGCACCATAGCAGCCTGTAGCTTGGGGGGCTGGGAGCGAACATCGAGCACTGGTTACTCAGTGGCCTCCTGAAGACAAGTGGTCTGTGTGTTTCTGCCGCCCGGTCGGAGGGCTGGCATCTTTCAGGCCAAGAGACTAGCAGGTAGTGACGGAGACAAGCCAGTAGGAAGCGCTGCTTCTCCCAGGAGGATTACACACCTGAGAAGCAGTCAGAATTGGGAAATGTTTCCCCACGCACCCAGCAACCGTCCAAACACTCGTGAATCGTGTGACACCAGGGACCCCCGCCGTGAAACCGGTCACTACTCTGGGGGTAGGGGTGATGTTCTGCCCACTCTGGGCCAGATCCTGCCCACCTCCTCCACACTGCAGCTTGCTGTGCTGGGTCTGGTTCTGACTCTGTGGCACTGCGGACTGACTGGGAAAGGCATTGGGGTGCGATAGGTGTAGTGCAGGTAACTCTCACGTGGCCGGGAGATGGAGCGGCTGGGTGCACGCCCTACCGAGGTGCAAACAGCAGGGGACGATGCACAGAAGCTTGCTGAGTTTTATGCAGCTGGAGCAGGCTGCCTCATGAAACTCCTCCGGCCCCAGCTTCGCCTGTCTCATGGGATGTCTGTAATTAACAGAACTGCCCTCAGCCTCCCCATCCCACGTCTTTGGGTTTGATTCCTTCCGGGGGTGACAAACCACAACAGTTCTGTTCACCCGCGGGGGGTTGCCTCATCCCAGGACAAACTGGAGCAGCTCCCTATCCTCATCCCTGCTCAGCACCCCCACCCCTGGGTGAAATTCACCCCAGGCCGAAGGGCCAGCCCAAGACCCGGGTGTCACCCTGGCCTCCAAGCAGCCTAGACCTTGTGCTGCTCCTCGGCGCTAGGTCTGCATTTCACCGACAGACAAGACCCTTCCTGCCCCTAACCGGTGCTGCGGCGCTGCCCTCGCTCCCTCGTCAGTCCTCCCATGTGGAGGAGAGAAGAGAGACGTAAGTAACTTCCCCTCCCCTCATCAACTGGGTCAGAGACCCCCTAATACTTCCTCTCTGTCCTCTGGGGATTGAGGCAAGACCTCACACATACACCCCTCTCTCTCCCCTGGCTAGCTGGGAAAGCCCAGTGGAAATCCATCTGCAGGAGGGGTGGGGAGGGACCTGGGCAAAGGTGAGCTGAGAGCAGGGCCCTGCTTGGAGGGCTGCTGCCTACTGCGTACAGTACGTGCCCCTCTCCGTTGGGAGGGATAGAGACTAATATCCTTGGGGCCCGGTGACTCATTACATGACAAACTGCTTAGATGGCCTCTCTAGAGGATCCTCCTGGATAAATATGCCATTTCCAGGAGTTCTGGTAGGACAGCTTTGCGGAGGATACTTGGCTCTTGCTGACGGCCCCTGTTGTGTCTGATTATCCCTGATATTTTCCCCTGTCATATCCATCTGGAGTGGCAAGGAGAATTGATTGGAAGCTAGCGGGAGGTAGGGGAGGGAGCTCAGAGGCAGTTGCAGGGCATACATTTCCCTGTACTCTGGCTTGCTGGTGCCAGGAGCTGAGGAAAAGGAAGGTTTCTCATAGGAAAAATCTGCTTTGTATTTGTATGGAGATTGTGGTTCTCGGGAGGCAGTTGGGCACTGGGCGGGGGTTCCAATACTGCAGCCATAAGGAGGCGTCATCAGGAGCCCTCTGAAATCCCGTCTTAATTAAGATCTAAATAAAAATCCCTTCTCTTCACACCTTCTCCCCTCTGGGTTCCAAGCAGAGTGCCCAGAGAGTAGATCAGAACCTCCCTTCTTTCGAACCCCTCCTGAAAACTCACTTCTCTGACAGGAGCGCTCTGTAAAAGAGAGATGTTGGTAGAGGTGTACGGAGTTGGTTAACAGATACTCCACCACTAGATGGAGCTCACGGGTATGTAGCTTAGTTCCTGGGCTGTGCAGGACCAGTGGTTTCCTCTGGACAGCTCTTGACAGCTTCTCCCACACGGATGCTGAGACGCGTCCATGGCAGCTGTTCCCATATCTTGGCTGGGAACAAACAGCAATGCCCCTGTTGGAGCATGTGTTCTCCATCGACATAGGCAGCAAACTCATCAAGGCAGCGTCACTGCAAATACATACTACTGACGCAGAGAAGGCAGAGCCAGGGGAGAGGGCGGGAAGCAAAGCCCAGGGTAAGTGGTGATGGAGGAGAACCCTGGTCGCTGAAAATCCATGGTGAGCTAATGGGAGACCTTTTGGACATCGGGAGACGAGGAAAGCCGAAAGTTTCTTTTGTTTAGCAACATTTCCACGGTGCTCAACTCTGCAGAATCTTAGAGCCATATGCAACCCCCAGCAATGTCTGAAAGTATTCTCAACTCCATTTTACAGATGGGGAAGCTGAGGCACAGAGCAGTGGAAAACTAGCATGGATCTCCTGTGACAGGTTTGTGGGTAGCGGTGGCCCCTCCTTGCTCAGCAGCTCTGTGAGCGCACCAGCCAGAGTTCTGCTGCTGCCCTTCTCCGAGGAGCTTTGCTGAGCCAGCCCAGCGGCTCTCCATTCCCTCTGGTGCATCAGCAGCAGAATTGCTTCTGAAGTTCCACTCAGCTCCACCTGTGCAAACCCACTGAATGCAAAGGAGTTGAACAGGTGACACCGAGAGCAGAATTTAGCCTGCAGCACCTTATGACTGGGAATGATGGGGGAGAAGGAAAGAACACAACTCAGTTCTCAGGCACCAGGCTGAGTCTGCAGCCCGGGCAGCAAAGTGGGGGAAAATCCTCTCTTTGCTCACAAGCTGAGCGTGTTTGAGCTGGGAGCATGGGAAGAGAGCGAGAAACGTGGGTGGTTAATGCTCCTTCCCTAACGCTCTAGAGCAATCGTTTACAAGCTGGGTACATGACCTCTCGTCTGAGCAGGCTTATCCCTTACAAATCTTTTTATTTTCTGTCTTCATGGGTGTATTATCACCCGATCTGAGATGGTCGCACATTTTTTGGAAAGAGGTCCACAGCCTAAAACATCTGAATGCCGCTGCTCCAGAGAAGTTGGATGAGCCGGCGGGAGGGGAGACGGGCACTTGTGGGAGTGCTGGGGGACAGCAGGCCACCAGGTTAGACATTCATTCGCACTTGATATGGCAGCTGCTGGGCTCTAAACGAATATTGTGATCACAGAGCCCATGGGCAGGCCGGTCTCGGCAGCCGTGCAATAAATCGCTGAGTGAGAGCTGTGCATGAGATCAGGATCGGGGCACCCCGAATCAGGCTGGTTTGTGAGCATCAGATGGGTGAGGAGTGGTTTTGCTGGATTTTATTAAAGTGAATTTTCATGCCAGCAGAACACCCCTGCCTGGCCTGGGAGTGCTGCTCCCTAAAGGCTCGGGCGCCCTACCAGCATGCCCCAACCTGTACTAAAGGGACTAGAAGGGTGTTGAAGCACTGGAATGGGTTCCCTAGGGAGGTGGTGGAATCTCCATCATTAGAGGTTTTTAAGGTCAGGCTTGACAAAGCCCTGGCTGGGATGATTTAGTTGGGGTTGGTCCTGCTTTGAGCAGGGGGTTGGACTAGATACCTCCTGAGGTCCCTTCCAACCCTGATAATCTATGATTCTATGACTCCCTGTAAGGGAAAGTTGGAGGCCAGCCTCCAGGAGCTGACCAATGGGCTGGGCCCTGGCAGACTCCTTTCTCACAGACCCCTAGGCAGCTGGCAAGAACCTTTGGCCAGTGCTGCCCTGGGCTGCATGTGAACCAGTAACCTGGCATCCTCGGTCACTGACAGATAAATCGAGATCACAGCAGCGAGAGAGGGGGAGGGTGATGGGCTCGGGAACTGGGACTTGGGAGCTGAAATTGCAGCTCCACCAGGGCCCTCCCTGGGTAACCCTGAGCTCTCAGTTGCCCCTCTGTGAAATGGGGATAGTAGTTCTTCCTTTCCGCCATGTTCTGTCAATTTCTGATGTAAGCGCGTCGGAGCAGGGGTTGTCTCTCCATAGGCATGTGTACAGCCCCTTGCACCGCTCTTGGCTGGGGCCTCTCCAGGCTTCTGAGATGCAGCTCATCAGCTGTTGTAGCCGGTTGGCTTCCCTGCCTGCTGCTGCGGCTCAGACTGGAAGCAGCTGGACTTGATTTATTTAATGTCTTATTTACCCCCAATTATCCTGGACACTGATTCAGTTTCTGTGTTCGGTATTTAATCCCATCTCAGAGCCAGCTGCTTGTTGATTCGTGACAAGATAGGTCTGGTCAGATTCATCAGATGCTTCACAGGAGTGGATGCTGCCACCCTCTTGTCAGGCGTGACTCCCTGCAGGGGATTTTTCGGTGCAGTATTTGGCTTTGGAGTGAGAAGCCAGCCCTGCGTCCTCTCGGCTGGAGAGTCACCAAAGGTCACGGGAAAGGCCCTTTGGTTTTGCAAGCGCTGGAATGTCTGGGCCAAACTCCAGCTTGGGAAATGATATTCTGCCTGCTACTAGTTCCGGCTGGCTGTGCTATTCTGCACTTCCTGTCCTAAACTTGAGGCTGATGAGAAGTCAGCAGGAGTAGAACTGACTTTTAATTCGTAGGCCAGTGTTTGTGCTGAAATAGTTTGCACGTTCCTCGCTAGAGGTGGCTGCGTATCAGTGGTGGGTCAGAGGGAAGGTAGGCGAAGGTATGGTGAGCCCAGTCCAACCACGTTGCGCCTGGGGAGCTGTAGAAGTGTCTGCCATGGGATGAGCTGGTGGCATCGCGCCAGCTTGGTGTTCACGCCCAGCCTCAGTGTCATTAACTCTCCAGGGGTTTAGCAGGGTGGCTGGAAGCCTGTCGAACACAGGGCAGGTGGAACCCCTTCTCCTCCCCCCGGTCCCCACTTTTCTTCCCTGCCCGTCGCTCTATCCTCATCTCCTTGAGAATTTGAAAGTAGAAGGAAGCTTGGGTGAAAGTGATCATGAAATCATAGAGTTTGCAATTCTAAAGAAGGGTAGAAGGGAGTACAGCAAAAAAGAGACAATGGATTTCAGGAAGGCGGATTTTGGTAAGCCCAGAGAGCTGACAGGTAAGGTCCCATGGGAATTAAGACTGAGGGGAAAAACAACTGAGGAGAGTTGGCAGTTTTTCAAAGAGACACTATTAAGGGCCCAAAAGCAAGCTATTCCGATGGGTAGGAAAGATAGAAAATGTGGCAAAAGACCACCTTGGCTTACCACGAGATCTTGCATGACCTACAAAATAAAAAGGCGTCATATAAAAAATGGAAACTAGGTCAGATTACAAAGGACAAATATAGGCAAACAACACAGGAATACAGGGGCAAGATTAGAAAGGCAAAGGCACAAAATGAGCTCAAACTAGCTATGGGAATAAAGGGAAACGAAGACTTTTTATCAATACATTAGAAGCAAGAGGAAGACCAAGGACAGGGTAGGCCCACTGCTCAATGAGGAGGGGGAAACAGTAACGGGAGACTTGGAAATGGCAGAGATGCTTAATGACTTCTTTGTTTCGGTCTTCACTGAGAAGTCTGAAGGAATGTCTAGTATAGTGAATGCTTACGGGAAGAGGGTAGGTTTAGAAGATAAAATAAAAAAAGAGCAAGTTAAAAATCACTTAGAAAAGTTAGATGCCTGCAAGTCACCAGGGCCTGATGAAATGCATCCTAGAATACTCAAGGAGTTAATAGAGGAGGTATCTGAGCCTCTAGCTATTATCTTTGGAAAGTCATGGGAGACGGGAGAGATTCCAGCAGACTGGAAAAGGGCAAATATGGTGCCCATCTATAAAAAGGGAAATAAAAACAACCCAGGAAACTACAGACCAGTCAGTTTAACTTCTGTGCCAGGGAAGATAATGGATCAAGTAATTAAAGAAATCATCTGCAAACACTTGGAAGGTGGTAAGGTGATAGGGAATAGCCAGCATGGATTTGTAAAGAACAAATCGTGTCAAACCAATCTGATAGCATTCTTTGATAGGATAACGAGCCTTGTGGATAAAGGAGACGCAGTGGATGTGGTATACCTAGACTTTAGTAAGGCATTTGATATGGTCTCGCATGATATCCTTATCGATAAACTAGGCAAATACAATTTAGATGGGGCTACTATAAGGTGGGTACATAACTGGCTGGATAACCATACTCAGAGAGTAGTTATTAATGGCTCCCAATCCTGCTGGAAAGGTATAACAAGTGGGGTTCCGCAGGGGTCTGTTTTGGGACCGGCTCTGTTCAATATCTTCATCAACAACTTAGATGTTGACATAGAAAGTACGCTTATTAAGTTTGCAGACGATACCAAACTGGGAGGGATTGCAACTGCTTTAGAGGACAGGGTCAAAATTCAAAATGATCTGGACAAATTGGAGAAATGGTCTGAGGTAAACCGGATGAAGTTCAATAAAGACAAATGCAACGTGCTCTACTTAGGAAGAAACAATCAGTTTCACACATACAAAATGGGAAGAGACTGTCTAGGAAGGAATATGGCAGAAAGAGATCTAGGGATTATAGTGGACCACAAACTAAATATGAGTCAACAGTGTGATACTGTTGCAAAAAAAGGAAACGTGATTCTGGGATGCATTAACAGGTGTGTTGTAAACAAGACACGAGAAGTCATTCTTCCACTCTACTCTGCGCTGGTTAGGCCTCAATTGGAGTATTGTGTCCAGTTGTGGGCACCGCATTTCAAGAAAGATGTGGAGAAATTGGAGAGGGTCCAGAGAAGAGCAACAAGAATGATTAAAGGTCTTGAGAACATGACCTTTGAAGGAAGGCTGAAAGAATTGGGTTTGTTTAGTTTGGAAAAGAGAAGACTGAGAGGGGACATGATAGCAGTTTTCAGGTATCTAAAAGGGTGTCATCAGGAGGAGGGAGAAAACTTGTTCACCTTAGCCTCTAATGATAGAACAAGAAGCAATGGGCTTAAACTGCAGCAGGGGAGATTTAGGTTGGACATTAGGAAAAAGTTGCTAACTGTCAGGGTAGTTAAACACTGGAATAAATTGCCTAGGGAAGTTGTGGAATCTCCATCTCTAGAGGTATTTAAGAGTAGGTTAGATAAATGTCTATCAGGGATGGTCTAGACAGTATTTGGTCATTAAGTACCCCAGCCCTGCTCCAGCCTGGCTCCTGGCCTGTTCTAGTCCAGCTCCAGGCCACCCCAGCCCTGCTCCCTTGCCCAGTTTCGGACTACGGTGCTGACCCCTGGCTTTGGTGATTGACTCCTGACTCTGACTCGGCCCCTTGGCTCGACTTCTGGTTCCTGACTCCGGCGTAGGGTGGCCAGAATACCAGGTGTTCCAGCGCTTCGGAAATGGCGTGGGCCTGGCCACATGCAAGATCACACTGCAGGACGGGTGCCATGTAGAAGAGCCCGCTGCCTTTCACCCACGCATGTGAGTCACGCCAGAGGGGGCGGAGCGACATTCCCCCCGTCTGATACCAGACAAACCATGTCCGGATTTGTGTCAGAACCAGACGGGGGACAAAAGCACCCCAAAAGTGGACTGTCCCGTTCAAAACCAAACTAATGGCCTGTCTACTCCGGCTCTGGCCCCCTGGCTCTAACTGCTAAATCAGAGCACCCACGCCCTGGTCCTGGCAGTGAATTCCTGATTTTTGAGATGTGGAAATTGACTCACTTCTGGAACACAGTAGAATCGATGGTTCTGAAGATGGGTGACACTCCTAGCCCACGCTCCCCTCCTTGGGTATCTGGGCATACATCGATGGATGGATTGATCCACAGATCTGTAAGGAAGCAGGGATTTAGGTTTTGGAGTGTCCTGCTATTTGAACTGTGATGTCCAACAACAAATACGTTGTGTATCAATAGCATGATAGGTAATAGCTCACAAGAAGAAACTGTTGGAGCATTGATGAAGGACTGTGGATGGGGGCCAGAAGGTCCTCGACTAGGGTTTAAGGATTATTGATTGCGGGTCTTGGGAACTCAGCCAATGAAATTATCATACCTGCTCCTCTCTCTCCAGAGCGTCTCCAGAGTCTCTCTGTGGTATTTATAGAAGCCCTCAGAGTATCTAAGCACCTCATGCTCTTTTGTTAGACTATATTTATCCTCCCAGCCAGGCAAGGCGGGGCAGGGCTGATATCCTCCATGTAGCCAGAGTGACTAACTTGTCTGGATTCACCCAGGAAGTTTGTAATGGAGCAGGGAATTGAAGCCACATCTCCTGAGATCCCTAGGCTAGTGCTGTAACCACTGGGCCCTTCTGCCTCTCCATTCCTGGAGCCTTAGTTTCCCTCACAATTGACCTATGTTGCATTGGTTTTAAAAACCTAGAAAATTCCACTGCAAAACACGTTACCTTAAGTTGCAAAAGTGCATTTCCTCCCAACACATACCCTAAAAAACAAGGGGCTTATCAGTAATGTCAACATTCGTACGTGATGCAATGCTAATCACCAACCATGAGCCCTTCGCTGTCACGGTGTCACATTAACTCTGTAGCACGTTCATCTTCACTTCAACAACGCTGCCACCTTCCACGCGCACCGAAGAACCGAAAGTCACATGACAATGTGCAATCATAGCAATTTACACCGGTGTCGCCTACAGCAAAATCTCAACCTCTGGTGTCTCCGGTTCCCACATCTGCACTTTCAGATGGGCTCGCTCCAGGAAGCTTTTTCAGACGTTTCAGTGGAAGGTGTGATGAACACGAACATGATTATTAATTATTACTTCATTTACTACTGCAGCTGCTCCAGAGCAGAGACTTGCAGGCGGACTCTGGTGAGAACTCGTTCCTGTCTGTACAGATGCGCCCGTTATCAGCTGTAGAAATATGATTTATTCATAGTTTTTAATTTCCCAGTGGCCCTCTAGGAACCAGCAATTTTTGGGAAATCTGCATTAGAATAAATAACATATGTTTTCTTCAGCGACAAGTGCTGCTATCACGGGGAGGAAGGGCACCAATGGTGTATCTAGTGAGAAGCACTGATCCAGGAGCATATTCATATGTATGTGGATACAGATAGCCTGTACAGACTGCCTTGGTGACACTCTGTGTATATGGAGATACACAGGTGTGTGCAGTGTGCAAACACACACACACATTCCTAGATCCCCAGGCCCAGCTGAGCTCAACTTAACACTCTTAAATTATGCCCCTTTGCAGCAACCTCCAGAGGATGACTCCAGCAATTGGAGCATTAGCCGTGCCAGTTTACTGCCTCATTCCTACATAAGGAGGCAGGAGGGGCTGGTGTAGCACCAGTTACATCAGTCCTACACCACCCAGAGATCGCTCTCCTCTAGGAAAGCCTTGGGGAGCAGGCTTAGCTGGCTTTGTGGCTGCAGACCTGTGTAAATTATCCTCAGCGAGGCCTGGAGGAGGCCAAGATCTATCTAATATCACAGCGTGCGTGCGCGTGCACACACACACACAGACACACAGTGTGAAATGTTGTTTCTGAAGGAAATATGCGATGGTACCTTGTCATATAAAGGTTTTATTGGCTTGAGTTAGGGATGATGAGTTATGTAGGTCATCTTAAGCTCATGTCAATAAAATCCCTCGTCGTCCTACGTTCTGGATGTGCCACGTGTGATAAAAGAAATCAGCCTCTCACAGAAATGTTTTAGAGAGCCTTTAAACCTTTCATTGGTACTATTTTTCGTATCCCTCCACCGGAAGAGCCAGGCGTCTTTAGTACATTAAGTTCTCAGCTGGCGAGGAAAATTATAACTGATCCATTTCAGAAACCTCTAAAAATTACCTAAAATAGCTTTTCTATATATAAATATGCCATGATTTTAATGCCCATTATCTCATGACCCTCAGGGCCAGGAAAAGCTACTGTAAATCATTTTTAGTAGTTTCCCAAATGGATTGGTTACGTTTTTTCCCTGCGCAGTGAGACTCGAAGTACGAAGACTTTGTGGCTTTACAGATGGAGTGAGACAAAAATCTGTTGGTTGATCGATGTATCCAGTTTAAGCCCAATGTAAGCAATGGGCTTAAACTGCAGCAGGGGAGATTTAGGTTGGACATTAGGAAAAAGTTCCTAACTGTCAGGGTAGTTAAACACTGGAATAAATTGCCTAGGGAGGTTGTGGAATCTCCATCTGTGGAGATATTTAAGAGTAGGTTAGATACATGTTTAACAGGGATGATCTAGACCAGTATTTGGTCCTGCCATGATGGCAGGGGACTGGACTTGATGACCTAGAATCATAGGGTTGGAAGGGACCTCCAGAGGTCATCTAGTCCAACCCCCTGCTCAAAGGGGGACTAATCCCCACATTTTTACCCCAGGTCCCCAAATGGCCCCCTTAAGGATTGAACTCACAATCCTGGGTTTAGCAGGCTAATGCTCAAACCACTGAGCTATCTCTCTCCTATTGAGGTTCCTTCCAGTCCTAGTAGAGTCCATGAATCTATACAGGACCTTATTCTTCATTGCTTTGTGTCGCATGGAATTGGTCCTTTCACACCAGCGCCACCAAAGCAGAACGGGAGCATTTCACACTCCCGTTGCACAGACGTGAGGGACTACGCGAAACGCAGGGCAGTGAAGAGAGCAGCCCAAGTGCCATAGAATTATTTTACAGGTGAATCGTGTCACAAGTGGAATGCTGCACCTGACAGCACCGTATGTAACGGGTTCATTTAGGATGATTGACACACATGATTGGTGGTTCCATCACCTGTGAAGGACCTGCCGCATCCAAATTCATGCTGACAACATGTTTACTCAACAATACTCCATCATCTGTAAGATGGCAGCATGGTCCAGTGTAGAATGAAGTTCTTTAGGAGTGAGGTGACCTGAGTTCTGGCCTCAGCTCTGCCACTGAAGTGTTCTGTGACCTTGGTAAAGTCACTTCTATGTAAAACTGGGGCAATACTGCTTCCTTTGTGTCCCTGATCTATTTATAATCTAAGGTGTATGGGGGGCAGGGCCTGCCCCTTATGACAGCACCTAGCACAGTGTGGCCTCTAGGTATACTCTCATACAAATAATAGGGAATTTGGTGTATGCTGGATGTTTTAAAGACAAGTAAGATTTTAATGTTGTATAGTTTTTCAACATCAGATAATGGTGCATATGGCAGGACATTGTGGTACTGGCTTTCTCGCTGGCTTGGACTGTCTGTCCCTTGCAGCATGGGAGAGATGCTGCCATCTAGACAGAGAACCACGGGGACAAGTAACTCACAGAGAAGGAGTGAGCACACCAAGCCTTTGGTTAGCGAATCCCCTGGGGAAAGGCAGGAAGGAAATGCTAACTGGCCTGAACTCATCCCTGGTGTAACTGAGATGACTCCACTGGATGAATTTGACTCTGTATTTTCCACACACATACCAGGAGCTCATGAGACAGGACAGCTGGATTAGAAGCAGGTGTGTGAAGGCTGAGGTGTGATACGAGTAGCGGGGACTCAGTTAAACACGGACATTGACCACGAGATTAAACCCGCAGGGGTTTCACACGGCATGTGGGTGGCTTTGTGTCTGAGAGAGGTTGGTAAACAGACCGACAGAGCAGGAGCTGTCTGCGCTGAGGCAATAGCTAAAGATCTCAGCTGGATTAATTTCTCCATCTCTTGGACAGGAAGCGAAGGCAGAGAAGTAAATATTACTGCAGATTAAAGAGGCGGAAGAGGTCAACTCCCCATATACACCTGCTTCTGGAGGTGCCAGAGGAGGCAGCATGCAGGTTCACCGGCCGAGCAGGTTACCTAATGGGCTGGGGACTGCCCTCGTTTCTAACCCATGGCACCCCACTGGCTGCAGGGTTGCACAGGCTGTCCCCAGGGGAGAACTGGGCCTTATGACTAGAAATAAGTCAGACAGGACAAAAAAAGGTTGGAGGAGCTGGAGGGCAGCCAGGGATGGATGTAGTGATCAGAATCTTGTCAGCTACAAAACACTGAGGGGAAAGGACATGACACCCGCGATGAGATTCCAGCTTTGAGGGGACGTTTGCATGCAGCCGTGGGGTCCGTAGACGTGTCTGGGAACGGGGCATGTGCTGCTCCTGTTCTCTGTGGTCCTGTCATTTCTGTTCCTTCTGGGTAGGAAACAGGACACATTTCCTCAAACTCCGCCCTTTGCTTTGCACCACCATCTCGTCCTGCGAGCAGTTCCCCAAAGCAGCCCGAGGGACACGCTGTTTGGAACCCGGCCCCTGGGAGGCTCTGTAGCGGAGGGTGACCCACGGAACCCCGAAGCCTCAGTGCAGAGAGCGTCTTTAACATTCCCTTGATGGCTTCATTTCCCCCCAGCCCTCCGCCTCTCTCTCTCCAGCGGCCTGGCAGCCTGGCCCGGCTCCAGCAATAGCATTAAGGAGCCCTGTATCGATCTGGGTTGCTGCTTTATTTTCTCTCCTTAAGAGCATGGGATGGGCTGATGAGCTCTGCCTGCTAGAGGCAAGGGGGTGGGCCAGGATTTCACTGTAGCGCAGGGGCACTGCACAGCCCGGAGGGCCCATGGCAGCCCCACTTCACCCTCTGGAAGGAGAGGGTGGAGACTACAAGATAGGTAACAAGTTCACTCAGAACCATTCAGTGCTGCAAATGAAAACTTCTCCACCTGCCACAGACCAGAGTGCCCCCTGGTCCAATATCCCTCCTCCAGGCATACCACTATGGACTGGCACACTCGCTGTCCTGGTATCCCTCCTCCTGTCACTCCACCACGGACCGGCGCTCCACCTGGCCCGGTATCCCTCCTCCTGGCTCTCCACCTGAGCCAGTTTCCCTCCTGCTGGCACATTGTCACGGACCAATGCTCCATCTAGTCCAGTATTCTTGTCTCCTTTAATGTTGGATACTTCAGAAGGAGGCAGGACCCCTCCTCACCCCAAACACACACACTGCACCTAACTGTCCTTGATTCCATCACAGGAGGACATACTTCTGATCATGGCCTACCCTCACCCAGGCAAGTCAATTGCCTGTGTCATTTTATCCTAGCTGGCATTACTGCCAATACTTATTTTAATTCATGCAAGTGTCATATTTGGAATTCTCCTAAACACTTGTCCTCAGTAGTTTCCAGTGGCAGCAGGTTCCCCAGGCTGAGGTAATCTTGTGTGAGGGGATCCACCATGGATGGAGAACTGTATGCTCTGCTTCTTCATCCAGAGTTCTCAAAGTGCTTTACAAAGGAGGTCATGATGGTTATTATCATGACCATTTTACATGGGGAAACTGAGGAATGAAGCACTGAAACAATTTGCCCAAGGTCACCTAGTAGCTCAGTGGCAGAGCCAGGAATAGAACCCAGATCTCCTGAGTCCTAGTTCAGTGCTCTATCCACTGGGTCACTCTGCCATCTTAAACACTAAGCTTTCTGGGACAGGCAGGAGTTCAAAGAGAAGCAGCTCTGTGTAATATTCAGGCCAGTGAACACTTTGCTCCCTTCCCAGATATCAGAAAAGACAGGACAGTGGCACAATGTGCAGTCGCAGTGTTTCATATGGAAATGTCCCTTTGGTTGCACAGATGGGTTACCAGCCTCATTTCATTGCCTTTGACTTGATTCTCTTTTGCTTGCTGAGCTTGCCGAAAATACCACCTGCTGCCAAGCCCAGAGGACACTCCAAAAGTTTGTTACTCCTCCCCTTGCTTAAAAACAGAAAAGAAAGTTGTCTTATCCACTGTGTTAAGGTATGTGCATTAATTCAGCAATGCACACGCTGTGCTGTCAGCAGGGGGTATGCAGAGAAAGTCACATGGGCTGTCATTTCCCCAGCCTCACATGTGGGTCTATTTTTATTTCCCTGGTAACAGAACTCCCAAGCCCATGACAGGTGGTAATCTATGCCAGCACATTTAAAACGGATGAGAGGAAGTGCTTTGTCACACAACACGCTGTTAGCCTGTGGAACTCATTGCCACAGTATCCTACAGAAGCCAAGAGCTGAGCAGGGCATGTGTAAAACACAGATCGCTGGAGTGTTATAGTAAATGATTTTGTTAAAAATTAACGAACATTTTGAACATGGAACATAACCCTTCCCAGCTCAGAGCATGAGCTGCCTCTAAATAATGGGAGTTTAGGAAGAAATGCCCCTCTGGCAGGTCACCCCCAGTGGCATGCAGGGGTCTACCACCTTCCTTTGGAGCAGATGGCACTGAGTACTGTTGGTAGCAAGATGATGGACCTAAGATCTAAGATAGTCTGGCAATATCTGTCTGTCTATCTAACCAACCCTATGCACATCTCTCCCTCTCTCTCTCCATCTCCCAGATACATCTGTCTGTCTATCTATCTATCCTTACTTCCTTCTTTGCACACAGTGCTCATGCACCTCTGTATGCGAGCAGGCAGACAAAGAGCATTTTCAAGGGGGTTGCTATGAAGACAAACAGACTAACGATATTTGTGAGTCCTTCTGAGGCTGTCGAGCGATAATGCAGCAGCGAAGCCGTTCAGACGTCCTCCCTTCTCGCTGAAAAGCAGAACTAAAGTTCTCAGCCCAGCCTGCAAATCTCCAGCCGTCTTCAGGGCATGGAGGAATTAGCAAAGATCGCTGATAGCTGGATCTAATTTACAAGGCGTGTGGCCGGGACAAAGAAGATAAATAATCTTCAGATGGGCTAATTAAAGTCTCGTTAAAGATTAATTAATGATACTTGCAGGCGAGGCAGCCTTCTGGGATGGTGCAGGTAGCGTGTGGGCCTCTCCGTGAGGCCGAGGTGAGCTGAGGATTCATTCTTGGCAATTCTGTGCTGTCTCTGCAAGGGAGGCATGGGGCGAGTTCACGTTGTATCAGGCTCCCAAGTGCCCTGCACATTTCTGGTGCTGTCTCCTGATACAGAGATTTTAGCCGGGCCCTTTGCTTTTCCTAAGCAGCAGATGTCCCCTTCCCTCCACCCCCTGGAACAAATGCTTCAGGGAAGAAGCACAGGCTGCACGTGAATGCTGGTGCGTCAGAAGCTAGTGTGAGGGTGTCACGGAGTCCCCGGGCGATGCTCTGGAACTGCTCCCCACAAAGCCAGGCAGGACTTTGGGGAGCCTCCTCTCCCTTGGAGCAGACTTGTTCAGGGCAAGAAGCTCACACGTCTTCACCTCCTGGGTCTCTCCTTGGAGCATTCAGCATCCTCTGCCCCTCCGTGCACTTCCCACAGCGAGCCCGGCCAGGCGGGGTCCTGGGGAAGCCACAGGGTTCTGCACCCCCACTTTGCAGTCAGACGTGACTCTCAGCCAGCCAGTAAAACAGAGGTTTATTCGATGACAGGAACAGGGTCTAAAACAGAGTCTGTAGATACAGCGAACCGGACCCCTCGGCTGGGTCCATTCTAGGGGCAGTGAGCCAGACCCCCATGTCTGCACTTCACTCCTCGTCCCCAGGCAGCTCCAGACTCACAACCCCCTCCAGCCCCTCCTCTCTGCTCAGCCCCTTTCCCGGGCCAGGAGGTCACCTGATCCCTTTGTCTCCAACACCTTCAGCTGGCACCTTTGCAGAGGAGGGGCCCAGGCCATCAGTTGCTAGGAGACAGAGTGTCAGGCATTTAGGTGCACTAGCCCTTTGCTCTGCCAGATACTTAAGAACTGCCATGGGGACACTGAGGCACCAACACAGTATTCAGAGAAAACATTAAGAACATTCCAAGTTCATCACAGAGGGGGCGGCTGGGTGGAGAGGGCACCGGGAAGCTTGGCTGCTGGGTAGCGCATTAGCTTGACCTTTCGGAGAAGCAGCTCTAGCCTTTGAGTGCCTCTCCAGGCCTGGGAAGGGAGGTGGGGCACAGATCGAGTCAAAGCCGCAGGGCTGCAGAGGATGCTTGTAATGAGAAGGGCAAGAGTTGGGAGCCAGTGTCAGGGTACAGACAGAGGGAAGGAGACGGCCGGAATCAACTCCTTCGTATGAATAATGGATCCTAAATACCCTTGCTGCAGGGGGGGAAGCCAGGGTGCTCCCCTCCCTGATACCCCAAACATAGATGTTCTGCACCCATCATTGTGTCCCCTCCAGCCCAGCCCCCCGATTCTGCCAGTCTCTGGGTTCTGCTCCATCACTGCACACACCCTGCAGTGGGCGCCGCCAGCCCCCTGGTACCCCAGTCTCTGGGACTCCCCCACCCTTTTAGAACTCCGTGTGTTTGATTTTTCTCCGTAGAATGCCCTGATGAGCTACTCCCACCATGTGGTAGCTCTGAGATACAACAGGCTGGTCCATAGCCCCCCTCGTACTTTGGGGCCGCATGTTTCCAGCTCATGTGGGATTCTGAGGAAGAGGGTGTATGACCACAGTGCCAACTGGGTGTGACTGCGTGGGTTGTAAGCGATAGCTCCACAGGCAGCAAAGGGGTTAAAGGACTGGCAGGAGAGGGGGGAATCTCTGGCCTTGCGATGATCTGAACTGGTTTTCTGCAGACTCCGCTTGAATTATTTAACTGTGAGGCTCATTGTCCTGACTCTGGCCTTCATCTGTTGTCTGAAGGCTGAAATAGCCATCAGGTGAGACAAACCTTATACCAGAGCAGGTTTCTTCTCCCTCTCCACCCTCCTCAGTGCTTTGGCCAAGGTCTGTGCCATGCTAAGGGAGTGCTTTCTCCCAACAGACACAACGCCCCGAAGACCAGGGGGGAAGGATGGCCTAGGTTCAGTTAGTGTTCTCAGGCAAACTGCTGCAGCGTGTTTTGCCTCAGTTTCCCCCTCTCTCTTTGGCTAGAAGTGGCTACATAGGAAGGCAAATTATTCTTCTTCTCCCTGGGACAATGTCGGTGGCATGCATGGCAGCTCTGATTTGCAATGCAGCCTCTCAGCCTGGAGCATCTGGAATGGCATCCCAGTTGTCACCTCACGCTTTTTTCTTCCCCAGAGGATTTTCTGCAAACCGGACTAGGCACAGTGAGCAATTTGCTCACGGTGGGATGGGGTTTCTCTCCTCATTTCACCCTCTGGAAAGAAAGAGCCATAGGCAGCTTGGTTTAATGTATCTGGAGCTTTGAGGACTTCAATAACTCAGACATAGGTTAGGGGTTTGTTACAGGAGTGGGTGGATGAGATTCTGTGGCCTGTATGGTGCAGGAGGTCAGAGTAGATGATCTGACTTTAAAGTCTATGAGTCTATGAGCTGCCTCCTGTGCGGCTCACTGCTCAGGGTGAGCAAAATGCTCTCCAGCTGACGTACACCCAGGAGACCCAGACTTCGCTCGGCTGGATGATGTACCAGGAACCAACAGCTCTCCTGGGTTATCTTGGTTATTTATCCTCTCTATAGAGGCTTAAATGTGTGTGATCATAAAGCCAGGCCTGCCAGGCTGCTGATGTCATATGCGATACTGATGCGACCATGAAGCTCTGCGATGCTGCTGGCTCTGTGCATGTGCTGTGGTGTGGTGAGGCCTCCAGGGATGGGAGGGGGAGTCATGAGCTGCTCTCACCACGTTCATCACCTGTCTTGGCATCCCACCAGGCTGAACTGCAGTGTTCTGTCCAGACACAGCAAAGGGGTGTCGGCCTCCATGTGAATTCAGGGCCCAGTTCATAGAATCATAGAGTAGCAGGGTTGGAGGTCATCCAGTCCAACCCCCGGCTCAAAGCAGGACCAATTCCCAACTAAATCATCCCAGTCAGGGCTTTGTCAAGCTGGGCCTTAAAAACCTGTTCATACCCTGCAGACCATAGGCACCAACTCCGTGTGTGGAGGGCTGGAGTATCTACAGGGAAAAATTTGCAGGTGCTCAGCACCGACTGGCATCCAAGCTCCCCCTGCCCCTGCCTCGCCTCCTCCCCCCTTCCAAGCACGCCGCATCCCCGCTCCTCCCCCTCCCTCCCAGCACTCCCCCCCTCCCGCCACCTAACAGCTCTTTGGCAGCATTTAGGACTTTCCTGGAGAGAGAGGAAGGAGCAGGAACATGGCATGCTCAAGGGATGAGGGGGAGAAGGGGCAGGGACTTGGGGGAAGGGGTAGAATGGGGGCAGGATGAGGGTGGTGCAGGAAGAGGTGGGACAGGTCAGGGCCTGGGCCTGGGGTGTTGAGCATGCGTCAGCCGGTGGGGAGGGATAGCTCAGTGGTTTGAGCATTGGTCTGCTAAACCCAGAGTTGTGAGTTCAATCCTTGAGGAGGCCATGTAGGGATTTGGGGATTGGTCCTGCTTTGAGCAAGGGGTTGGACTAGATGATCTACTGAGGTCCCTTCCAACTCTAATAATCTATGATTCTAAGCTGGCACTGATACAGCGCACACCCATGGGAAACAGGAGTATCCCAGGATGGGAGGTGACCCCAAAGGGAGATGAGTCTGGCCAGATTTCCCCATGGGTAGGATCAAATCAGCATCCACCCACCCTCTACACAGGCACTCTGTGGACTGGAGCTCCCACCAGGATTCCTGTCTGTCCATCCATCCCCATCCCCACAGTGACTGAACACCTCCTGAATCATGTGAAATAGAAATAAGAAGAGCCTTTCCCCCTCTCTTGCTGGGAGCTTGTGAGTGGGTTTGTATATTTACACTGTGTGAGTGTGCAATGACATTGCAGAGGGTTTGCATGGGGTCCATAGTGGGAACGAGTTCCAATGCAGCAGCCTGGGTCCCGACTCCTGTGCTCACAAGTCCCCCTATGGCTTGGCAGTTCCATTGTCCCAGTGGAATGGCACTGCCAAGGGAG
Organism: Gopherus evgoodei; assembly: GCF_007399415.2. Lineage (NCBI taxonomy): Eukaryota > Metazoa > Chordata > Testudines > Testudinidae > Gopherus > Gopherus evgoodei. The sequence continues at coordinate 132,848,067 of NC_044327.1, read as the reverse complement.
ATCACTGTTGTGGGCGAGGCATCTCTCCTGTTGCTGTGGCCAGGCCCACGGAGGGCTCCGAACATCAGGCCAGAGACCTTGAACTGGACTCTGTTTCAAAGGAGTCTCCTGAGCGGAGTGGAGCATTGGGCTGATGTGTCTCTGGGAGCCCAATGCTGACCCGTGCAGTGGGGATCTAACCCTGTTCAGCGGCTATATGGGAGCGATGGATGGTGGGTTGAGTGGAGGCCATGATGGCTGCTCCTTCTTTGCTTGGGGAAGGCAGTCTTCTCTCAAAGAGGGCAAGGAATTCTTTGTTGTCGTGCTCAGGGATATGAGCAGCACTAAGGAGATGACAAACCAGGGCTGATGTATATCAGAGACCTTCCTGACTGTGAGTTGTAATAGATTCTAGAGTTGTTCCCCAGGGAAGAGGTGGGAGCCCCGGGGCTTGGATCCTTTAAAGGTCAACCAGACATAGCACTAGAAGATCTGTCTATGTCTATTTCTATTGCCGTGGGAGCAAGTTACAGAGTGAAGTGTCCATCCATGCTGGCATACCACGCAAACACCTAGACCTGCATAGCAGGTGCTTAGATATGGATTTTTTAGGGCCAGAAAGAACCATTATGCTCACGTAGGCTGACTTTTTTTATTCTTTGAGAGCCAAGGTGGGTGAAGTAATATCTTTCGTTGGACCAACTTCTGCAATACAAGATGTTACCTGCCCCACCCTGTCTCTCTAACGTTCTGGGGCCGATGTGGTTACAGCGACACTGCTTTTATTTTTTGTATTATTGTAGTCATGGGCTCGGCCCGCATTGTGAACTATGGTCAGATCCTTCCATCTGAAACATCCCTGATCCTCTGAAGAAGCCATGGCCAAGCCACAGGTTTTAGAGCAGGTGAGGGGGTTCTCCTGGCCCAACGCATATGTGCATTCCTCTCATGTGTCCTTGGTTTTCTGCCGTCCTTGGTGAAATAATTCCATTGACCAGTGTTGATGCAGACTGGTCCTGACGGGTACCTTGCATTTCCCCCATCTTGGCCCATTTAACTAGCCTGCACAATCCCTGCCCCTCTTGTTCGCTACAGACCATCAACTTTTCCTCTCTCTCCTAAGCTGCGTGTCCCCAGTTCCTCCCTCTCTTTAGATAGGACACGCTCTCTGATGCTTCTGGTACTTTCATTGTCACCTTCAGGCTCTCTTGTTTGCAAATCTCCCAGTGTTGTGAGGCAGATGAAACCCCATGCTCCCACCGGGTCCTCTGAGTGAGGCCAGGGCACACTGTCCAGAGGGGACAGTCCTCGGGCTAGCCTGTAGGCACGACACGGTCTCAAATACAAGTGACGGCTGCCTTGGGCACAGACAGGTGCATAGGCAGGTGCTTAGATATCAGTGACATGGGTAGATATCAATTTTTTAGGGCCAGAAAAGACACATCAATTAGGGAATGAGCTCTAGAGATGCCTTCTGTGGGTGACCTGCTGACCAGGTTCTGATGCGCCGTAGAATCCGGCCCTCCCAAGCAATACGGGGAGCCACATGGAGGGCTTTAGAGTTGGAAGCCGGATGGCGGGGATTGGATTTGTTGCCTCTGCCCATGAGGTCCTCCTGGGTCAGAGTTTCCATTGCATAATAATGACAGTGAAATCCTCCTGCATTCAGCGTGTCCCCGCCTCTCCGCACTTCCTCCATCACAGAGACCGGAGCGATGAGGACGTCCCCACTAGTAATCTGGGTCTCTGCTTCCCTGCAGCCTCGCCCAAGGAGCCAGTGCTGATGTGCCGATCCAACAACTACCCCAAGGGATTCTACTGCAGTTGGCACTTACCCAGTCCTACGTACATCCCCAACGCCTTCAATATCACCGTCATGTAAGTGCCTGGGTCTTGAGGGGAGGGGAGAATTGCCTCTTTGCAAGGGGGAATTTTGTCTCCAGACTTACGGCCAAATCTGGAATAAATCTGGAGTTGCTCCTTGACTGCGTGTGAACGGGAGCTGCTGGCTCTTCTCCGCATCTGGTTGGAGTGGGGAGCTTACGGAAGTTTGCACTACAGCTGCCCACTGTCCTTGTTCTGTGGATGAATCAATGGGTTTCTGGCTCCAGGGCTGTCCGTCAGCACAAAATCCCCCTTCCCGATGGTTTAAAGTCATGGAGAGCGCGTGAGGCCGCAGCGTCCCCTTTGGAAGGAGATAACCTCTTGGGCACTGGAGCTGGCGCAGCACCTTGTAGCCCCAGGAGATAGGGTTGCAGTGTTGTACCGGGGCTGATGGCAGAATCCAGGCAGAAGCTGAGACACCCCCTTGGCTGTGCTTGCAGAGCTGTTTCTAAATGGGTGCAGTCGCCTCCATCCACAGCACGGGAGGCTGGGGCAAGGCCCGGCTCAAACGCCGGGTCACAGTCCCATGGCACACGGAGAAAGGGGGAGCAGGTCAGCCCGGGAGCTGGAGAAGAGTTTCAGCCTGAAAGTGAAGCCAGAAAACAGCAGGCTTCGTGGCTGGGTTTGTGAGAAGATGGAGAGTGGTGGGGTCTGCTTAAAGATAGACCCAAACTGGACCACCAGACCCAACCATCCCCAGCTTTCACCACACAGCAGGAAGCCCCTGTGACGGTGTAGCTGAGGCCTGAGCCAAAGAGGGGAGCCCAGGGGAAGATGGAGGCGTCTCCCTAAGGCTGAGGGCAGGTCTGAGCTGAGAAGAGGCCTGATAATTAAGGCCAGGCTGGAGCACAGGGATAGCAGCATGGCACCAGGCCTGGGCCCCAGTGAGCCTGTCCCACTGAGTGCTGATCCTCGGGGTAACGCCTGATTTCTCTTCTTTTCTGATTTTGACAGGCATGGCCCAAGAGAGTTGATCTGTGAGAAAGACACTTTCCCCAAAAACAGGTGTCACATCAGATATCTCCAGCTGTTCTCCACGGTGAAGTACAAGGTGACCTTGATAGTCACGAATGCCCTGGGCAGAAACGCCACCACGATCGCCTTTGACGAGTTCACCATAGGTAACTTCTCCAGCTGGCGCTGGGCTCTCGGAGCCGGGCGGGCGGTTTGACTGGTTCTGAGTGTGGCGCCAGGCTGCCTTCCTTAGTTCCTGGGTGGTAGTGGGGGGAGAGGTGCCAGGTTGACAGCCTTGGAACAGAGCCTTTGTTATCCACAGAATGGGATTATCCAGGGCAGAGCATGGATGTGTCCTACCCATGTTGTGCAGGGACTCCCTCCAGTCAGGAGAAGGGAATATGGTCTCTATGGTTCATATAGCCCATTGGCTCCTCTGCTGTTGGAAAGAGAGTCCATGCCAACTCTGTGTTGCTTCACTGCGTGTTTTGCTTAGGACATGGGCTGTGACTAGGTTCTGCCAGTTTTGGCTGGACATATTCCTGGGGGTTTCATCCCCTGACACAATCTTTAATTAAAGATTAATCTTTTAATTTCTGGAAACTCCAGGACAATCCTGGTGGGTTGGTAGCCCTAGCTGTGACCACTAGTTAGGCCATCAAACAGCTGTCTGATGACAATGCCATGTGGTCACCACAGAGTGAAGCAAGATTTGAACAGGCAGCCCCCGAGCCATCTGAGTCCCAGCTTACAACCTGGTGTGTTGCCTGTTTCCCATTTCGGGCTGCCAGGATCAGAGGAGATAACTGAGCTGTCAGAGCAGTCCCCAGAATGCACGCTCAGCTCCCTTCCACTGATACGCGGCTTGGGGCGGGAACCAGGCCTCCTTTGAAGTGGTTCCACGGTCCACCTCCCATTCTGAGCCAGGAAAAAGAAGTTCCCGCAGGTAATGGGTGCATGAAAAGAGGGGTTCACTGTTTGCACAAGACTTACTCCACCCCTGTTTTCACTCAGCCAGTCAGGGAGCCCAAATAATAGTGCCCTGGGTGACTCGGCTGCCCTATCACATGCCACGAGCAATAGATGGTCACAATGAGTAATTCAGGAACAGCCTGTAGGCCAATTGTGGTCCCTAAAAGAATGGATAAATAGTTCCCTTGTTTCAGGTTCCATGTGGTTTGCTTTCAGCTACGCTGAGAGATGCAGACATCTCTTAGGAGAGGGAAGAGCCACTGAAAACACAGCAGACAAGTGGGACAGGCTGTTGTTACTGAGCACGTGCACTGCGTTAGCACCTGGAGGCCTCGGTCTAGCCAGGGCCTCATCGTACTGGGTGCTTTCCAGACATACAGTAGAAGCCTATTCCTGCCCAGTAAATGCACAGTCTTCATCTAAGGCAAGAGCTGGGTGACAGAAGCAAACAGGAGAAGGAGGATGAGCTATGGTAGCATTATTATTTATGCGTATTAGCCTAGCCCGTAGGAGCTCTAATCCGAGACCAGCACTCTGTGGTGCTAAGTTCTGTGTCCACAATTCATAGATGCTCATTCGGCAGAAATCTCAGCCAGCCACCTGCCGAGCTGTAATGTACAATGGAGCCTTACTGACCAGGCAGCCAGGCTTCAGGAGCCGGTTGACCCACATGGTGGCACCTGGCCTAACCCCTCGCTGGAACGCTTGTTGCTATTCTATGTAATAATGGTGGTAATCACATGGCTGCCACAGTGTTGGGGGCCGTGATAAGAACCCAAAAGGAATAGAACCTTTCATATCTCCAGCGTCCCTCATCTCAAGGGAACCCAAAGCCCAGTACAACCCACAGATGAATGACATCATCAGTAGTATCAAACTTTCCATTTGGCTTTGATTCTATCTGGTTAGGCCTAGAAAAGCTTTGGCTGAGTCTAGGAGCATCTCAGACTTTGTCATAACCTGCTGGATGGAGCAATTAAGATGAAACTATCACAGATATTCTCATGTTTCTGGTTCTGGCCAAAACCAGACCAAAAATGTAAACGCAAGAATTAACCAGCTGACCTTCAGTTTCCATCAAGATTCAAGTTTTCTTCCATTTGAGTTGGGAGAGAAGAGCAAAGCTCAGAAACAAGTAAAACAATGTGTTGGTTACACGAATGCACCATCAATTATTGGGCCATAGGAGCAAGGAAATGATATCCCTGCAGTTCAGCCAGTGTTCAGGCAATGCATATGTCAGTTCTGGGAGAGAGAAAGATGGGCAAAATCCATGGTTGGTGTAAGCAGGTGCAACTCCATGATTTCAGCTGAGTTGCATTCACTCACCCCAAGATGGATTTGGCCCCTGTATGGTCCTAAATTCAGAAAAATTCAAACCTGAAATAATGCACCAAATCTTAACAGTGAGGTAACAATGAACACCATGTGTCCTGTGTTTGTACAGCACCTAACTCAGTGGAGTCCTGGTTTGTGACTACAGTAATACAAATAACAAATCCCTATAACAGCAGTTGGAACAACTAGCCCAGGGCTGTGGTGTATTATCCATCACTTGGCGTCATTAAATCACAACTAGCGGTCTTTCTAAAGGACACACTCCTTAAACTAAGGGGACCTCTAGTTCCACTACAGGTTGTTGGACTCAATGCAGGAATCACTGGGTGAATTTCTATGTCCCGTGTTATGCAACAAGTCACACTAGATGATCATACTGATCCCTTCTAGTCTGCACATCTACAGAAATGATGCGTTTACACCTGCAGAGAGTAAGGGGATAGACACCCTATTGAGGAGTAAGTGGTTAAGTAGGCAGCTGGGGAGACAGCAGAGAAATTATGGGAGGAAGTCATCGGCAGAGAACCTACTCAAACTTTCCTACACCACCCAAATTGGGCCTCTTTTGAGGTCTCAAAGAGCTTGCCTGACTTTAAATAAATATTTAGCAATTCAAGCAAATCAATATCAGAAAGGCTAAGGTACAAAATGAGTTACGCCTAGCAAGGGACATAAAAGGCAAGAAGAAGAGGTTCTTTAAATACATTAAGAGCAAGAGAAAGATGAAGGAAAGTGATGGTCCTCTACTTAGTAGGGAAGGAGAGCTAATTACTGGTGACATTAAGAAGGCTGAGGTGTTTAATGCCTGTTTTACATCAATCTTCACTAAAAAGGTCACTAACGGGGACCAGATACTAAACACAATTAACAGCAACAACAAGGGGGAAGGAATGCAGGCCAAAATGGAAAAGAACAGGTTAAAGAATTGTTAGATAGGTTAGATGTAGTCAGGTCAGCAGGGCCTGATCAAATTCATCATAGGGTACTTAAGGAACTAACTGAAGCAATCTTGGAACCATTAGCACTTATCTTTGAGAATTCATGGAGGATGAGTGAGGTCCCAGAGGACTGGAGAAGGGCAAACATATTACCTATCTTTAAAAAGGGGAACAAAGAGGACTCAGGGAATTATAGACCAGTCCGCATAACTTTGATACCTGGAAAGATACTGGCACAAATTATTAAACAATGTAAACAGGTATGTAAGCACCTAGAGAATAATAAGGTTAGCCAGCACAAACTTGTCAAAAACAAACCGATTTCCTAATTTCCTTCTTCAACAGGGTTACTGGCCTAGTGCATGGAGGCAGGGAGAGCAGTAGACATGATATATCTTGATTTTAGTAAGGTTTTTGACATAGTCCCACATGACAGTCTCCAAAAAATCAGGGAGGGGGGAAGAGGGGGAATGTAGCCTTGATTCAATTACTGTAAGGTGGGTGCACAACTGGTTGGAAGAACATACCCAAAGAGTAGTTATCGACCATTTTCTGTCAAACTCTGAGTGTGTATCTGTTCCCACAGGAGTCAGTCTTGCATCTGGTGGTAGTCAATATTTTCATGAATGACTTGGATCATGGTGAGGAGAGTATGCTTTAAAAATTAGCTGGGAGGGGTTATGGTCACATTAGGGGACAGGATTAGAATTAAAAAGACTTTGACAAATTGGTCTAATTTCCGCAAGATGAAATTCAATAAAGACAAGATGCACAACAGGGAATAACTGGATAGGGAGTCATACTGCTGAAAAGGATCTGGGGGTTATAATGGATCACAAATTGAATATGAGTCAACAACGTGATGCAGGTTAGGACATGTCACTGCAGGACTCAACTCTTCCTTGACTGGTCTTTTCATTGCCAGGATTGATCAGACCCAGGATGCTCCACAGGTGCAGTTCCACTTGTGGGAGCTGTAGTGTAAACAAGGCTCAGGAGGGTGCCGAGGCTTTTACCAGAATGGTTTTATCTAGGCTGAGATTTAAATCTATGATATTAACTAGTTCCATCTAATTAACGTCTTCTAAAACTCCAGTCAAGAGAAAACCATTGAATTTTAGCACATACTAAACTCTTGTAGCTAAAACCCACATTTTATAACGTGCTGAAATTGGGCGAAAGGCATTGAAATGTATCCACGCTGGTAGCAAAAAAGAACTAGATAAGTTCCTGGAGGGCAGGTCCATCAATGGCTATTAGCCAAGATGGTCAAGGATGTAACACCGTGCTCTGAGTGTCCCTAGGCTCTGTTTGCCAGAAGCTGGGGGTGAACTGCAGGGGGTGGATCACAATAATTACCTGTTCTGTTCATTCCCTCTGAAGCACCTGACACTGCTCACTGTCAGAAGACAGGCTACTGGGCTAGATGGACCATTGGTCTGACCCAATATGGCCATTCTTCTTAAGTGGGGGTTTCAACAGAGTTAAACTACCCTGACTGAACTAACTTGATTAAAATTAGAAGGAGGTATCTACCCATCAGAGGAATGAGGAGTGAAGCCTTCCACTAGGCATAGTTTGGGGAAACAATCTGACTAGTTTGAAGATGGAGTTTGATAAATTTATGAACAGGATGGTACGATGGGATTGCCTGTGGTATCAGGGGACTGGACTCAATGACCCAGCAAGTCCCTTGCAGTCCTATGTTCCTAAAAAAATCCACCTTTTTATCCAAGTTTAGATAGGCCATTGCCATCTAACCCTTGTCTGAGTGGTGGAGGTAAACACACCTGAGCCCTGTCTATACTAGAGCCTCTGCTGATAATTGCACCCGTTGGGAACTATGGCTCCAGCAGCTCCTAATGTAGACGCAGCCAGCAATAAATTCAGATGCAGCCTCAGATTAAAGGCTCTTCCTCCCCCCAGAAGCCCAGCCACACATGCAGGCGCTTAGTAGATTCTCCCTGACTCCCTCTGAATGGAATTGAATTGAATCTCAGTTGAGCGTAGAGCTAGTCTGCCACTTGTTTCCTTGTCAGACCACCAGCGATGGGGCCTATCTAAACAACCAGAGCCCTGAGAAGAACTAACCTTTGGTGTGTTTCCTCCTCTCCCCTGCTCCAGTCTCCAGCGGAAAACCCCCTCCCCAGCAGCTCAGAAGATGAGTTCTAATTGAGTGGAAAATGACTGGCACATTCTTTTGATTTCCTTTGCTGCTGCCTCGCTTGCCGGTCACACAGCACCACTCGTTAGCATCCAGCTGCAAAGAGTCACTCTGTGTTGCCATTTTAAATGATGGCTGCAAGATGCGTACCAACCCTCCTGCCTCCGTCTCTCAGCAGTAAGGAATCTGGGCTGCTGTCCTCCCCTCTCTTGCCTGGAAATGCTTTTCTGAGTTGTGCTTTCTGCAACGGTATCAGTATTCGCTGAGGCTGGGAGAGGAGCTCGGAGTTCGGGGCAGTCAGGAGTAGGGAAAGGAGCCAGTGCAGCTAATGCATCCCTTGCCACGCTGCACAAGCCAAATGCCTCGCTCTTTGCCCCAAAGGAGCATGGGAGCAGGTGGACAGGTGCAGTGGGTGGGAGCAGGGAGAATGGGCTAGGGGAGCAGGTGGAGGCCTTGGAGCAGAGACACACAGAGAGGGACTAGGTTCAGTGACCAAGGGAGCTATAAACCCTCAGGGCATAAACTGACCATTAGCTACTGCAGCTCAGGAGAAAACTTCCCCTGTGGGCAGATTGTCCCATCACCGGCTATCTGAAGCAGCTAGGGCTGGCCACAGTCAGAGACAGGATTCCAGGCTAGATGGGCCCCCGGTCTGATCCATCCTGGCACCACCAAAGTCCCTGTAGGCAGCGTGAGCCGGCAGAGACATTCTGGCGAGACCTTACAGCGGGATGAGAAGGAGCCAGCCCATGCCTCAGCTGCTATAGGCACGTGGCCCAGTTCAAAAGGATCCTCTCCCTGGTGGGATGAAGAGCAGTGCATTCCGGGTTGGGCACGGGGAGGACAGCCAGAGGTTACTCATCAGAAAGGGCTTGGACTCTGATAGGGCCACCTGGGTGACTCCCCCTGTGCATCCAGGCGACGTGAAGGGTGTGTCTACACTGCAATAGGCACCCACGGCTGGCCCAGGCCAGCTGCCTCAGGCTTGCAGGTCTCAGGCTTAGAGGCTGTTTAAATGCAGTGTTAGACATTCAGAGTCAGGCTGCAGCCCAAGCTCTGGGACCTTCCCGTCTGGCAGTGTCCTAGAGCCAACCCCAGCCCAAGTCAAATGGCATGGGCCAGCCGCAGATTTTCAGTCGCAGTGTAGACGTACCCTAAAGTGCCAAGGAAAGGGACGAGAGCTTCCCTCCTGTGCGGGGTGGGGCGGCCCGGGCAGGGCCTTGACTCTTATGGTGTCCTGGTTCAGCCCATGGTTTCCATGCAGGAGTCAGGAACCGCTGGTTGTTTACTGGGAAACACCATGAAGCAAGCGAGCAATGGCACAGGCTGGCCGTGCCAAGCACAAACCCGCCTGAACCCTGTAGGTGGGAACTCGGTATGGCTAGCCTGTGCCACTGCTGCCTGTGCCCGTGCTCCCGTGGCTACACTACTGTTCTTAGTGCACTCGCTCCCTGAGAGCTAGCACGAGCGTGTCTGTGCAAGCTGGTAGTCACACCCCAAGCTCCCAGACGTAGCCTATGACTGTGTTCCAGGCCCTCAGGCATCCTGTCAGGCCGAGTGTTGTGCGAGGAAACTCCTCCTCCCTGCTCCCCCATGGTAAAACAGACCAAAAGCATCAGGTCTGGGCAGAACAATCAGTCATTTATGCTCCATAGGTGCTAGAACTGGGGGTGCTACTGCACCCCCCAGCTTGAAGTGGTTTCCATTATATACAGGGTTCACAGCTGGGTTCAATGGCTCTCAGCACCCCCACTATACAAATTGTTCCAAACCCCTGCATTTACCTCCACATCTATATGGCCAGGTTCGACAGGAGCAAGGAGGGGACCTAGGACCTACTCTGCCTGGGAGACAGGGGCTAGAAACGTGCAGTTTTGCTCCATTTCCCAAAGGGAAAGGCAGCATTTGCCAACAGAAACGCTGGGACGTGTCACCCTCTATCGACTCCTTACATGCCAGCCGAGCATAACAAACCATGGTATTTACCGGTGACTCTAGTCTGGCCTTAGAGAGGCAGCATGTGAGGGCCATTTGCCAGTGGGGCACCAGCATCCACAAGCTGCTACCCTCATCTGGCGGTTTGGTGGCCCAGCTGTGAAGCAAGCCCAGCTCTCAAAGCATATCTGACCTGTGACGGGTCCCCCTCAGGGTGCCACCTGGAACTCGGGTACCACTGAGCCCCCCTGACCCACCAGCCTGGGTTCCTTTTATGCTGTACTGCTGTGACCAGCCTGCCAAGCCCTCTCCCAGGCACCAGCACACATACAGGTAGGGACGCACCCAGCTGCAGTACATGTAGACGCTGTGATCAGCTCTGCATGGGGAGGTTCAGCTAAGGAGCTACCCAGCTGCTCAAGTGCACCACCCCCTCTGGAGTATAAACCCAAAATTAGACCATCTTGTGCTGCACAGAGATCTGTACAGTGTCAGCTCATGAAATTCGCCCCCTCCCTCAAAGTGGAGAAGGATATGCAACAGCTTTCTGCCTCAAGTTATGACTCCCATGCACTGGTTTGTGATAAAGTAAAAATAAGTTTATTAACTACAAAAGATGGATTTTAAGTGATCATAAGGGATAGCAAACAGATCAAAGCAGGTTACCTAGCAAACAAACAAAACACACAAACTAAGTTTAATATACTAAAGAGATTGTATATGAGTAGCAAATCCTTACCTTAAATGGTGATTCAAGCAGGCTGCAGATTCTTAAGGGGCCAGCTGCACTTGCTTACAGCTAAAATCCCCAGGTGTTCCTTTCATGGGCTAAAAATCCCTTTAGCCTGGGTCCCCCAGTTCAGTCTCCGTTCCTTCGGTGTTTCCAAGAGTCACTTTGGGTGGGTAGTCAGTGAAGAGCATATGGTGGAGAACCCTTTGTCTCAAAGCTTGGTTTCCATGCCAGTCACTAGAAGAACACTGATATTCCAAGATGGAGACCAGAGACCTGGTCTCTGGTCCCTGTAGTGTCACAGCTGCCATGAGGCTGTTTGTAGCATCCTCAAGAAGGCCCCCATGTCGGAAATAAGCTTCTTCTAAGGCTTATTGTTCTCCCTAATGGTTCATTAATTCATTAATTTGAATGGGCCCTTCCCAGCCTGCCATCTAGACTGACAGTCTTTTGCCTAGTGGGCGTTCCCCAGGTGTAAACACATTTGTAATACTGATACATAGACAATATTCCTAGCTTCAGACACAAAAATGAAACATGCATACAAATAGGATAATCCTATTCAGTAAATCATAACTTTTCCAATGATTTCTTGCATGACCTATCTTACATAAAATACATCCGACTTATGCCATAATCATATCATCATAATATCACTGTGAAGAATATGGGGTGCAGTGTCACATGACCACCACCCCCTATCCTGATAGGCACTATTTGGGCCCTTGAGTGGCCTTGTCACTAGAAGCCAAGCACTGCCTAGGCCATGGAGAGGTGATCCCTGCAGGCCATGGTTGGGGTGAGGAGTGAGCCTGAAGGAAGGTTCCTTGGCCTCTGCCCATAGGACACTTTGTCCTTTGCATATACTGGGGACTGCCAGAGCCTTTCACCAGTACAAATATCACTCTGACAGAGAAGAGACTCTCGCACTGTCGTTCACGTTTGCTGTATGTGGGGGAGGGGGAGTGAACAGCTCCTCTCTGAATCCCGACTTGTGTTTTAACAGCTTTAAAGCAGCCTGACAGATGGTATTTGCATTCTTCATGCAAAAGAGGGGAGGGGGGAAAAAACCCAACAGCACCTCACCTCTGCCACGATTTTTCTGATGGGAGCCTTGGGCAAGTTATCAAAAGAAAATACACAGCATTAAAAATGTAACATCCTGCTGGTGCTAATTATTCCGCATATCAAAAGCAATTCAAGGCAAACGCGATTCCAAGCGAACAGTGGAGTGCAGGCCACCAACCTCAGGGAGGGAAACACATTTTCGGCTCATTCGGATGTGATAACATGCTCAAATGCAATCCCGGCACTCGAAAGAGCAGGCGGTTCCTGACTCCTTTGACCCAAAAGGAAACCAGAGCATTCTGCAGAACAGCATGCAGGTTATACGCCAGGGAGACTTCACCACCCCTTACAAAACGCAGCCACCTCTTGGATGGCAGCCCGGCCACGCTGAACAGCAATTTAGAGTGTGAGGACAGACAAGCAAAATGGCCTTGGAGTCAAGGCACTGGACTGGATTTGAAAGATACAGGTTCAGTTCCTGACTCTGCCACAAGCCCCCTCTGTGGTCTTAGGTGAAGCACTTAATCTCCCTGTTTTCCAGCTGTAGAGTGAGGTTGATGATACTTCCTTACTTCCAACGGACTTTGTGAGGACCCAGTATTAATGCCTGTGAGGTGCTCACATGCTGCACAGATAGGTCTGTAACAACCTACCCAGCAGGTCAGTTCCATTTAAACTACTGCGGTAGGCAGAATTAAAAGACCTAGACTGGAATTGGGCAAGCCATGGAGTTTAATGCCTTTACTCTTCTGAAAAATGCCCTGAGATACTTAATGATCTTAAGTGATTGGTTTTACAGCTCAGTGAAAGGCGGCGCCTTGGACAGCATAGTGTGCTCCTGCAGGACCTTGTTTTTACGTGGAGAATTCCTCCTTTCCGCAACTGATGGGGCCGGACTGCTTCATTTCTGAGATATGACAAGGTGCCAGGCTAGGCTGAGATTGACAAGCTGAGGTCAAGTTTGTCTGACTGGGGCAGGGCATTCACACAGCATGGCAATCTTGGAAATGAAAACATGGGAAGGAAATTTACTTGGCCAGTCCAATGCGGCCCTTGCTGCTCTTAGAACTGCTGGGCCAGCAGCAAGTGGTAATTAGATCTTTTTTTGCCGAGGATTATTTATTTGGTGAATTTTCCCCTTTTTTCTGCCAGTGAATTATCCATGAAGGGATTTTGATTCTTTTTGTAATGGATTGGGTCAGTATTTTAAATGAGGTGCTGCACGTTTTATGTGAACTCCTCACAGCCTATGCACTGTTTGTGAGCTAAGTGATTCGTTTACTACTTCCACTCTTCTCTGCTCTACTCATTTCTTATTCCTGGCATGAAGTGGGTTACCTGAGCCACGTGGTATTGTTCTGCTCTCTGGCTGGATGACTGACATTTTTCGAAGGAGCGAAAGCAAAGACATCAAATGAGAGACTCGGTGTACCTCTATCAACATGACAAAGTCTTTGCAAAAATCACAGAACCCCCCTGTTTGATATCTGCTTGCTTGAGTGCTAGCAAGAATGCCCCTGGTCAGTTAGAAAGGTCAATCTCTTCTACAGCCTAAATGGTCACCATGCGGTTCGTATGTCCCCATAGGGTTCAATCCAGCCCATCCCTATGGAGAACAATGCAGGCTTGTCCCCTATAATACAATTTTTATTGTTTTGTATAATCTAATTATAAAAGATCTAAGTGGTAGGGATTCCCACTTGTTCTCCCAGCATAATTAACTGCTATAGTTATACCAGTATCACTTCCTTTGTGGCCACGCTTATTCCAGTATAAAAGTGGCTTTTTTTCTGTCTTAAACAACTTCCCAAGCAACATTATCTTATACTAGAATAAGAGTGTCCTCATAGGGTTATACCAGTAGAACTATCTCAGTTTAAATGTATACTTTACCTTATACCAGTATAACTTTCTTGTGTAGGCAGGTCCTTCATTTCACCATCACTCTACATTGCTTACCATGCTTTCTTTTTTTTTTTTTACTGCTCACAAATCGGTCATGAGCCGAGGTGGATTCCTCTTAGCAGATCAGTTGGTTGATTTAATGCAGGGGTTCTCAAACTGAGTGTCGGGACCCTCGGGGGTCACGAGATAATTAAATGGGGGGGTTACAAGCTGTCAACCTCCACCCTAAACCCCGCTTTGCCTCCAGCATTTATAATGTTGTTAAATATATTTTAAAATGTTTTTAATTTATTAGGAGAGTCGCACTCAGAGGCTTGTTATGTGAAAGGGTTCGCCAGTAAAAAAGTTTGAGAACCACTGATTTAATGCCTTTTATTCTTCATACATCAATTGCTGCAGGTCTCCCAGTCATTTCTGTTGCTCTTTGCTAAACTCCCTTCAGCTTGTCAATATCTTTTTGGCAATGGGGTGCCCAGAACTGAACCCCTGTCCTGTCTGTCTGGGCCCCCTCACTATAGTATTTGAGCACTAGATAGCAAATCTCCTCATTGAAATCCCAAGAGCAGCTCTTACCCAGTTACAAAGCTGGAGAATGTGTATAGCATGACAGAAAGCAGTGATGCTATAGACTTTACACTTGATCTGAAGCTGGCATCTGTTAGACTTTCAACGTTGGCCCCCTCTTGCCCTTTACTGCTGTCTTCCAGGATGTTCCAAACTTCTGTAGATTCCCCAGCGCTAGTTAATAGGTTCCTGTGGTGGTGCAGATGGAAACAAGGTGTTCAAGACTGGCTGTCTTGCACGTTGGAATCTCGCTGGGAAGTTATTACTTGATTGGAGATGAAGGATTTCTTCCTGAACAGTCCATCAGACAAACCAGCTGGTATATTCCAGAGAAGCTATAACAGTGACACCGATTTATACATAGCTGCAAATGTACACAGCACTTTTCAGCACTAAATTAAGCCATTTTTCCTGCTCTGAAGAGCATCCACCCTATGATGGACAAAACAAACAAAGATAGTTATGCTAGCTGCAGTTCATAGGATCTGGCATTGGCCTAGCCCTGGTCCCACTGAAAACAAAGGTAAAATTCCCACTGGCTGAATAATTTCTTCTCACTGAACCATGTTTCACTGAGACCAGGATGCAAACATTCTTTGAAACTAGCTGGCTCCTCACTGCACAATCAGAATGAACGTAGGTTCTTGGCTTAGTGAGGTGACACAAAGGCACCTGGATAACCAGAGCTGGGAAGTCTCAGTGAGCTGAGGATCTGAGGTGAGGATATTCTTCGGTTTGACCACAAGCTGCTAGGCTCAAAGCAGAAACCACTGGGTGAGGTTCTGTGACCTGTGCAATACAGGATGATCACGATGGTCCTTTCTGACCTGAAAATCTGTGATGAGAACGTGGCGGAGTTTTTCACAGCCCAGTTTTCACGCCATTTTGCAGATTGAGGATGTCGTTGTGCTTCACGCGTGACTCCATTTTTAAGCAATCCTTGTTCGGGCAAAACTGCCACTGATTCGGGAAAACTGAGCAAGGACCTCAGGGTTGGGAGCACTGTTTTCTAAACACACTGACGAGCCGTTTGCAGACTCTCTGCTGACCAGGAACATGCAGACCCTCTTAAGGACAGAGTCTGCTGCTGCTCACAGCCAGAAGATTCTCTCCCAGAAATCTCAGCTGTCCTCCCGCCAGCCTCCATTTTGAATGGGAAAAAAGTTTAGTTGAAAGAGTTGTTCCCCATGCGAATAGCTCATAACCAAATCTCTGACAAAATGGATGGATTTGTTTCACTCACTGATACTATTTTGGTATTTGTTCTTATGCTGGGACTCTCTTTCCATCCACAAAGAGCCAAGCCCATCCCTGGTGCAGCTTCACTGACGTCATGGGGCCATAGACTGCCCTCAGTTATACTGGCGTAAACCCAAAGGGTCACGTATCCGGCTGTCAGCCCGTCTGAAGCACATGTGCCCCGATCTTCACCCCAGTATCCGAGTACTTCCCTGTTTATTTGATGAAGTTACTCTGGCTTTACAAATGACAGCAGGATTTGGCTCGGAGTGTGACACCAGCAGAGAGTTTGGCCCTGAGTATTTGGGCCCTTAGCAAACACAGCAAAAGAGAAACACCTGCAAAGTGAATGGATTTAAGTTGGAGGGTTTGAAAGTTTCCCCTGTCGCAATATCTCACATTCATCCAGCCCGGCGCCTTGTATCCCCAAGGCTCCTCGCAGACTTGATGTTAAGCTGGATTTTGGAATCATCTGCATTCGTTCAGCTACACAGATTTTTTGTTTTGCAAACCAAATCCACAAAATCCACAGAGCCAGTGCTGGATTTATACTTTTCCGTATGTGTTTGGACTCAAAGGCCCTTTTAATGGAAGCGATGTCCACCCCAAGCCCCAGGATTCAAAGCAAGAGCAGGAATTACACAGCCATCTGGAGTAGCTCAGGACTGCACAGACCCGACAAATCCTCCCCCTGCTGCTTGTTGATAAAAGACAAAGCCACCAGAGGAAAATCTGGCCTGATAATAATTGTCCGCCCTCCCCCTGGCTGGCCTGCTACCAAATGGGGTGATTGTGCCTTGAAAGTGACCCCAAAAAGCTCATTCATTTGCACACGTCACCTGGCTACAAAGCACCCCCACCCCAACAGGAATAAAACCTTATAAGGAAAGTCATGTGGGAGTCGAGGATGCTCAGCACCTGGCAGCATCGTCAGGCCCGTAGGTTCGCGTCTCTCCAGCTGTCGGCCAGACAGGCCAAGCACACTGTATAACCCCCACACACACACCCCCAGACCTGACACAATGCAACAAGTGGCATGCTGAACAGAGAGATCTGGGGAGCGCAGGAGGTGCCCCTGCTGGGATCGGTCAGTCATTCTCCCACGCATGTGCACATCTGCCTCCTGACTCATCTTTTCCTCTCCCTGACTGACTCCCCCTTCGCGGCTCGTAGGCAGGACAGCAGCATCGAGGTTCCAGGCGAGGCGAGGCAGGGGAGAGAGGGGGTGGGGACGCTGGTGAGAGAAGTGGCTGAACGGGTGTCGAAGCTGGCAATGCGGAGGGAGCGCCATCAAAGGAGACGAGGCCTGAGATGTAGGCTGGGCCTGAGCGATGTGGGACGTGGAAAGCTGGAACCAGAAGTTTAAGAGGCAGCCAGTGAACTGACACAGCTGCAGACAAGAGGGTGAAGCGACGGGAGAGGGAGGATATGGCTCAAGGACGCAGGTTCACGATCCCCCGCCATCCTCTCTGCATCGAATGCCCTCCCCATTCCTGCTCGCTCAGGCACCAGCGTCCAGCGCTCGAGGCACTCCTTCGCACTCACTCCTCCACTGGGCCTGCTGGACGGGAACTCGCCATGCAAAGAATAACCAGCCCCCCAGTTCTTCCTTCCCCTGGTTTCCCCAGTGCATCCTGCCTTCGCAGCTATGTCGCAAGCACTTCGGGGAAGGGGCTGTCTCTGTGTCGTGTCCAGGACAGCACCAAGCACATTGCCAGGGCCCAGCAGATAATAACAATAAACACAGTAGAGAAGTTGGTCATTAACTGGCCAGGTATCTGTTGCTGTCCCTCTGGCGAGCAGTAGCAGATTTCTGGGCCTTGCGGGATGGTTTGATGAGGAGTCTGGGTAATTTCTTAGTGTAACTTCATTTATTCACACTGTATTCACCAGTCCTGGAACAGAGGTGGTCACAAACGACCCACAGGCAACCCCTTCTTCCAGGAATCTCAGCCCAGTGCTCAGTGCCCTGGAGTAGCTCTCCCCACCAAGAACTGATTCTAGTTGGAGAACAGAGACCAAACTCCCTTGCTGCTGGCTACAGCTACCACCCAAAAGCAACCCCATCACAAAACTAACAACAAGCAACATGTCTTCAAAGACTGAACAGCACTTGCATGCTCAGAAAAAGAACTTGTAAGACTGAGTATAATAGCGCTGCCCAGATCAAATCAGCTAAAGAGCATGATCTATTGGCCTTGTGAGTCCTTTGGCCACCCACCTTTGTGGGTGATTTTACCATAGTCCACAGGAATCGCCATTGGCCAAAGTCCTGTGGTAGGAAGCGGAGGAGTAACCATTGGAGGCATCCGTGAAGAAAAAGCCAGGGCGCTCTAGTTACAAACCTAGGCTCATCCTGCCGAAACTGTCCGGCAGCGGCTGGGGCTATGGCGGTGGACTTCTCCAGAGGCTGCTGGAGACGAGACCGGGAGACAGACACGTTACACTCCACTTGAGTTTTATTCAAAAGCCTCGAGGATTCTGGTGGGTCCTCTGCCCCTCTGGCGGAGTGCTGCATGGCCAAAAATGACCCCAAAAGCTCCATCCTCCCTCATGCTAAACTTCCCGCTCCCTAGTGTTATGTGGGCGAGGGGCTCCCTCTCCAGTTGCAGGCTAGGGAGGCACTGGACTGTCAGCTAGCAGGTTTGTGAGTGCAGCATAGATGGAGCAGAAAGGGAGATCCCCTCCCAAGCCTGAACCCCAATTCTGCATGGGGTTGGAGGGAGCCCATCACCTCAGCAGCTCCGCTGGGACCGTGGGGCTCAGAGGGCATAGCTGCATGATGCCCGCTATTCATCAGATGCCCGCAGAGAGACCAGCCCTCAGAGAGAGGGTCTGGGACTGAGAGAGGCTGAGGAGGCTCCGGCTGAACAGAGTCCTCTCCGCCAGGTGTCCCTCCACTGCTGAGACCCAACTTGTGAATCCTAGTCACTGATCGTGACCTGGCCAGTCGGTTGCCGTGGAGATGATTGTCCAGGGGGTGTTTTCAGAGTGGTGGTGGAAGTCATGTCATCTGCAGATACTGAAGGCCAGATGGCCATTACTGGCCTGACCTCTTGCATACCACAGGCCAGGAAGCCGTCTCCAAAATGGGTGTGATGATATTTCTTGCACAGGCTTGCTCCCTGCGACTGAGGCAAAGCCCGGTGGAGTCAGAGGCCATCTTTGTACTGTCATCCGTGGGCTCTGGGCCAGTCGCCACTCACCCTGAGACAATAGAATTGCTCTCCCGTTGTGAAAGTGCGTTATGGAACTGCCTCCCACCCTGTTCCATCTCCATGCAGCTGTGGAGGGCTGGTGCCTGTCTGCGACGCTGCGGTGAGGGAAAGAGATCATGTAGCCCGTTGAATTGTTCTAGCATCACTACCCTTGAGTTGAGAGCAGGACCGCAGGGATTTGCTCACCTGTTTGGTTTGGAAAGGCCCACACTGTTGCGCAGACAGGAGCACACAGCTGCTCAGGCAGGGTTTGTTTTGCAGTCTGGCTGTGTCCGGCTGCCAGGTTCTGGGGCATATCTGTCTAACCAACTCCCCAGGAGAGTATTAGCCTGAATGGGGAGACAGAACATACAGCTAGGTCAGGCGCCCTGCAAACTCTGGGCTTCTCACCTGTTCAATAATTAACACGCTGTTAATTACCACAGAACATAGGGAGCAGGTTAAAAACAAACAAAAGGAAGTATTTCTTCATACGATGCACAGTCAACCTGTGGAACTCCTTGCCAGAGGATACTGTGAAGGCCAAGACCATAACAGGGTTCAAAAAAGAACTAGATAAATTAATGGAGGATGGGTCCATCAATGGCTATTAGCCAGGATGGGCAGGAATGGTGTCCCTAGCCTCTGTTTGCCAGAAGCTGGGAATGGGTGACAGGGGATGGCTCCCTGTTCTGTTCATTCCCTCTGGGGTACCTGGCATTGGCCACTGTCGGCAGACAGGATACTGAGCTAGATGGACCTTTGGTCTGACCCAGCAGGGCCATTCTTTTATGTTCTTATGTTATTAACACACTAATGCTCTTGCCCTGACCTTGGCCTTTCATAGACTTGCTAAAGCAAATTAAAAGTTTTAGAAGTTGGGAATTCAGTTCAACAATGCTTGACGGGACACCACCACATCCCCAACAAGAAAATGGCCTGTCTAGAAGTATAATAATGACTGATTTGCTATCGATACCCTAATACATCTGCAGCTTTAAAAGCACTTTACAAACCTCAGCTAATTACTCCTTACTCAAAAAGCCTCTGAAGTAGGTGAGCAAATATTCTGGTACCCCAAGCTAGAGTCAAAGGGGAAGAGGCTGAAAGTTGGGGGAAAAAGGTAAAACATGGGACTTGTGTTCTGGGGGAGCATGAAGAGTCAGTAACCGGTCTGGATTGAATCCGGATGTTCTCAGTCCTTCTGGAGCCTAAATCTTCATCGAAGTCAATGCACCAAATTCTGAGGCCTTTACTCAATTCTTACTCAGGCCAAACTCCCATTGAAGTCAGCTTGGTTGAGTAACGAGCACCAGCTTTGGCCTTTTGATTTCATAGGAACATAGAATGTCACACTGGAAGGGACCGCCTGGGTCATCCCCTTGAAAGTAATGATTTGGGGTCAGGATTGAACACAGATGGCTTAGAAGTGTACTTACAAGTGTCTATAACTCGTTACCAGTCACCTTATCTGACTGAGTCCTCAAGTACAATGTCTGTCTGTCTATCTACCTATCACCCATGTACATCGATCTGTCTGGCCCTCCTCGCTGTAGTACCTGTTGCTTCTAATCTGTACCGAAATAAGCATCTGCTATTCCACATATTTACTGTATGCTTCATAAAACATATTGCAACATATCCACAAAGTATAAGGCAGAATATAGAGGCTACATGGCCATGTTGCACAGCTAGCTGATATTTTGTGAGTGGCAAAATGTACCATGGGAGGAAGCTACCTGCGGTGTGTTTGTACCTGGAGTAGAGCTAACCCAACCCTGTATTGTGAAATAGCATGAGAATGGACTAAGAGTATAAGGTGTAAAAAGACCTTTCTGTATTATTCCAGTAAAACCGGACCCTCCAGAGAACGTGGTGGCCAAGCCAGTATCCAACAACCCCCGGAGGCTCGAAGTGAGGTGGCAGAACCCTTCCTCTTGGCCTGACCCCGAGTCCTTCCCACTCAAATTCTTCTTGCGGTATCGCCCCCTCATCCTTGACCAGTGGCAACATGTGAGTGACCTCTCAATCGCCTTCACTGAGGGCCAGGTGGTGGGGGGAAGGCTGTGGGGTTGTTGTGTTGTAGAGGCCCAAGCCTGCAGCCCCTCCCTCAGTGGAGTTGAGGGAGGCAGTAAATGCCTCTGAATGGGCCTATGGCTTGGGAAGGACATTGGACAGGAGATGTTCGGGAACGAGAAGGAGCTTTATTGCTGCGAAGGCGATGTTACCGCCTGGTAACCAGCTTGCACAAAATGCACATTTGATTATTTCCTTTATGACAAGCCAACGCAACCAAGGCCTGGCGTCTCTTTTAAGTCCCATTCCTCCTTCAAACCACTCCCCCACTCTGCACTCTAATACAGGGCCAGTATCTATTTTCCACACATATGTTCTACATAAAACTTGCCCGCCGAGATGTAAGAGACATTTGAAATGTAAATGTCACCGCATTTAAATGCACTCTGCCATGTTAGATTCCAAACCGGAGATAAAAAATACCTTGTGCCACAATACGCTGCACTGTCAGGGACACAGCCTTTGCTTTGACGTTATCGTAGTTTTACTTTTATTTCTTGTTTCTTTTTTTTTAAAAAAAGAAAATTGTCAGTGAGGTTCTTAGGACAGAAGTCCACTGTTCGCTAGAAGAACAGGGATAGCACAGGTAACGGCATTTGAGTGGTTTCAGAGTAGTAGCTGTGTTAGTCCGTATCTGCAAAAAGAACAGGAGTATTTGTGGCAGCTTAGGGTACGTCTACACTACAGGATAAATTCGAATTAGCTTAAACCGATTTTATAAAACAGATATTATAAAGTCGATTGTGTGCATCCACACTAGGCACATTAATTCGGTGGTGTGCATCCATGGTCCGAGGCTAGCGTCGATTTCTGGAGCGGTGCACTGTGGGTAACAACTGTAAAAGAATGAGGCCAATAATGTTGATTTGCGTCCACACTAACCCTAAATTGATATAGTAATATCGATTTTAGCGTTACTCCTATCGTTTTGTAGGAGTACAGAAATCGATTTAAAGAGCCCTTTAAATCGATATAAAGAGCAGTGTAGTGTGGACGGGTGCAGCGTTAAATCGATTTAACGCTGTTAAAATCGGTTTAACAGCGTAGTGTGGACCAGGCCTCAGAGACTAACGAATTTATTTGAGCATATCCATTCAACCTTTGTTTTCTCTTCTGAGACTGCCTGATTATAATCCCAGTTAGGGCGATGTTTGGTGGTGGACTATGTGATGGGGAGATTATTAGCCCACCGGCAAATGGAGCAGGACCAACAGCTTGATGGTAGACCTGGATCTCAGATATGTTTGTAGAGCTGGGCCGTCTTGCTTTGTCAGATGGGTTTTTTTGGATGAAAAAAGATCTTCTGAAGGCAAAGAAAATTTCTGTGTCAGTTTTTTGTGTCCTTAGAAGTTTTCTTATTTTTTGACCAGGCAAAAATGTGGTTTTGTTCCCAGTGGAAATTTTTGTTTCTTTTTTTGAAAACCAATACATTCTTGGTTTCTGGGGTTGGGGGGCGGGAATTTTTGTCCCCTTTTCTTTCTCTTTACCCTGCCCATTTTTCCACTGGAAAGCAGGGGGAGTAAAGAGGGAAGGGGTATCTAACAAATAAAACCTACAAATAAAAATTTTTTTTTATGTTTTTGAACATTTTCATAAACAAAAAAAAAATTACGTTTGAAATGCAAAATTTGGTTTCACTTTGTCAAAAATCAGAAGACTCCAGGGAAAGTTTAAACAAAACAATTGGAGAAAAGGCTTTTCTGACCAGCTCTGCCAAGTTGGCTCATTGCAGGAATTACACGAGCAATCAAATGCTCTTTCATCTATTACTGTATTGTTTTGGGATGGGAGTAGCCTGCCTGTCCACACAGGTGACAGCAACAATCCTGCTGCCTGCAGCTCCTTGGGCCAGGGTGGCTATGTCTGTCTCACTATGAGCTCTCAAGATAGGCCGGCCCACTCGGTCTGATTGTGTGCCTGCGTGCCAGTCCTTTTATGCTGCACCCCAAGAGAAAAGGGGTCTTGGAAGTTTTCCAGCCTCCTGTAGCGTGTTAAATATGATTGGTGTCATTTGAAACTATGTTAAGAGTGGAAGGATGGTCCTATGGCTAGGGATGCTAGTCTCAGACATGGAAAACTGGTTCTAGTCCCTGTTCCGCCACCAACTTCCCATGTGACATTGAGCAAGTCACTTAAACTCTCTGTGTGCCACAGTGGGGATAAGCACACTTTGTACTTCACATTGGGACCATGAGGCTAAACGCATTCGAGACTGTATGGTGCTCTGATACCAAGGCAAGGGGGACCATCTCAATATGTTAGATGTAGGGTGACGAGATGAGAGGAAGAAAATATCAGGACACATTGGGGGGGTTCGCCAGCAGAGCAAAAAAAGACCGGAGTGCCATTGGCAGAGCAAAAAAAAAAAAGAAGCAGCAGAGTGCTGCGAAATATCGGGACAAACTGCGTCCTGACCAAACACCTAAATATTGGGACAGTCCCAATTTTATCGGGACATCTGGTCACCTCGTTAGATGAGAATTCTCAGTCAAAAAACAAACCCCAAGGCACAATCCATCCCTGCTGTAACACCCCAGTGTGATTCATCACTGCAGTCTGCAGATGATTCCCCATTGCATCTGGGAGTGGCGACATAGACGAAAACAATCCTTTCCCCCATATTGCGTGGCTTGACATTCCTGTTTTAAGAACCAAGGTGTCTGATCCAGAAGTGCTGGTATTCCAGGCTTTTTCCCTCTCTGCCATCACTCATGCTGTGGCTGCATCATTCTTCTGTATTGCTTGTTTATATATTAAAAAAAAATCCCAAACCTAATTGTGAGTGACATGACACCGATCGCTGAAGCGGGTCAAATAATGCAAAAGTGTGTTTGGGAATAATTTGCTCAGTGACTGACAGCCAACATTTGCCGACTAAGGTCCTGGGCTCATTATTAGACTGTCTGTCAAGCCAGCTAGAGAATGAAAAATACGATTTGTGAATAAGCTGAATGAAAATGCCGCTGTTCATCAGGTGAATTATTTGCAGTGATTAATTGAATCAGCTCTTTAAACTCAGATTGGGTAGCACTGCAGGGCCATGCAAGATTCCCTACACAGCTCTGTCAAGCCACTTAAATTCAGAGCTGCAGCACTTTTTGCTAGTCCAACTGTGGGCTCCCCACAACACACACACAGCTTTGCATATCCATAGACTCATAGACTCATAGACTCTAGGACTGGAAGGGACCTTGAGAGGTCATCGAGTCCAGTCCCCTGCCCTCATGGCAGGACCAAATACTGTCTAGACCATCCCTAATAGACATTTATCTAACCTACTCTTAAATACCTCCAGAGATGGAGATTCCACAACTTCCCTAGGCAATCTATTCCAGTGTTTAACTACCCTGACAGTTAGGAACTTTTTCCTAACGTCCAACCTAAATCTCCCTTGCTGCAGTTTAAGCCCATTGCTTCTTGTTCTATCATTGGAGCCTTAGGTGAACAAGTTTTCTCCCTCCTCCTGATGACACTCTTTTAGATACCTGAAAACTGCTATCATGTCCCCTCTCAGTCTTCTCTTTTCCAAACTAAACAAACCCAATTCCTTCAGCCTTCCTTCACAGGTCATGTTCTCAAGACCTTTAATCATTCTTGTTGCTCTTCTCTGGACCCTCTCCAATTTCTCCACATCTTTCTTGAAATGCGTTGCCCAGAACTGGACACAATACTCCAGTTGAGGCCTAACCAGCGCAGAGTAAAGCGGAAGAATGACTTCTCGTGTCTTGTTTACAACACACCTGTTAATGCATCCCAGAATCACGTTTGCTTTTTTTGCAACGGTATCACACTGTTGACTCATATTTAGCATGTGGTCTACTATGACCCCTAGATCTCTTTCTGCCATACTCCTTCCTAGACAGTCTCTTCCCATTTTGTATGTGTGAAACTGATTGTTCCTTCCTAAGTGGAGCACTTTGCATTTATCTTTATTGAACTTCATCCTGTTTACCTCAGACCATTTCTCCAATTTGTCCAGATCATTTTGAATTTTGACCCTGTCCTCCAAAGCAGTTGCAATCCCTCCCAGTTTGGTATCATCTGCAAACTTATTAAGCGTATTTTCTAGGCCAATGTCTAAATCGTTGATGAAGATATTGAACAGAGCCGGTCCCAAAACAGACCCCTGCGGAACCCCACTTGTTATACCTTTCCAGCAGGATTGGGAGCCATTAATAACTACTCTCTGAGTACGGTTATCCAGCCAGTTATGCACCCACTTTATAGTAGCCCCATCCAAATTGTACTTTCCTAGTTTATCTATAAGAATATCATGCGAGACCGTATCAAATGCCTTACCAAAGTCTAGGTATATCACATCCACCGCTTCTCCCTTATCCACAAAGCTCGTTATCCTATCAAAGAATGCTATCAGATTAGTTTGACACGATTTGTTCTTTACAAATCCATGCTGGCTATTCCCTATCACCTTACCACCTTCCACCACAATCCCAACCCACAGCTCCGCCTCCAGGGACACTTCCCATACACACAGAGCCCTCGGCATCTCCTCTCCTCAGCCCCCTACCTCAGTTTTGTCGATGCACCACAGTCCCACCCACACAACTCTGCCAATGCATCTTAATCCTGACCTGCAGCAATTCCTCCAATGCCAGTCCTGGGACCCTGCTGGCCGGGGACCAGCACGACTGAGATGAGGCCACCGTATGTGCCAAGCCTGCACTGAAGACAGGCAAGAGGCAGCCCTGAGCTCCTGGTACCGTGCCGGGATGTCACTCGCACCGTGACCAGTTCAGCCGGGTGCTGTGCAGCAGTTGAATAAGAAGCTCTGAGGTTTCATTTGCCAAGAAGGGTTGCTGGGTACTGAACGAGAGGCCGTTCCTCTGCCCACAGCCTGAAGGGGATGAGCAGGTGTTGACTGGCACCTCTGAAAAAGGGGTGACGTGAAAATGGTTAATGAGTGTAAAGTGTCACAGACAGGTCTCTTTTCTGCTGCATACTGTGTCCTTCCCAGGTGGCACTAGCCCTTCCCCTCCCTAGGGGAGTCTAGGGACCAGTCTACCCTGGACTAGGGCATGTTCCAGGAAGGGGAGGTGCATCCCAAACCATGTGGCATGTCCAAGCTGCCCTTGTTTGGCTGACACAGGGATGTAAGGAGCTATTGGTGTAAACACAAGGTGCCCTCCCACACTCAGCTCCCCATGTGGCCAGGCCATTACACACGACCTGACTGCTGACCGCGGGAACGTCCATCACAAAGTGTCCCAGCAGGTTAATAAAAAGGAGACCAGGTGGAGAAGGATGGACCTCTGCCAGCAGCCACAAGAAGCAATTAAACCATATGCTGGCACCTGTGCCCACCCGCACCCAGGGCCTCATGCTAACCACCATTCTCGCCCCCTTCTTCACCTCCCCCTCACCCCCCACACACTTAACCCCCTACCTCATTTAAACGCCTTGCATACATAGGAGTCAGCTAATGGAAATTCTGCCTGCCACCTACTAGGCTGCACCCCCTACCCAGCCTTGCTTTGTGCCACAGGGCTGTCACCCAGCGGGGCGCAGGGACATGCCAAGGTGGAGAGGGGAGCAGGCCAACTTATTAAACATTCCCAGGGTGAAAAGAGTGATTCCCGGAGCAGCAGGCTCCGGACACACAACAGAAGAACTGCAAGAACAACCCAGACTGGCTGGCTGAGCTGCAGGTCACAAGAGGGCCTCTGGAGTGACTGGCTGTGGACAGGAACGTACATTCAGACTCTGTTTGCGTGCATCATTTGTTGGCAGCAAAAGCAATTCCCCCTCCCCCTAAAGTGGGGACCCACCCTTGCCCCACACATCTGGAGGCAGGGGGCTGGCTCAGACATGGGCCCCACTTGGAAGCATCCTGGCACCCATGACAGTCAGCTGCTGGTTGCTCCCCACTCACCCAACTGGCCATCAGTAATTAGCTATGTCCCACCTCTGGATTGCTTCGGGGCCCTCTCCAGGGCTCCAAGGATTTGCCCTCAATCTGGCCCGAGGCCCCCCGGATACCCAGCATCCTCTATGGGCAGATAGAGGAGGGGCTGGCTACAGCACTGTGGGGCTGGGGCCTGTGCTGCTGGAATTCAAAGACCCAACAGGCTAACATTATGTTTCATGTAGCAACAAGTGAAGGTCTCCAGCCACAGGGCAGGGACAGGACGGAATAAAAGCAGGTATGAGAACCTGAGTGACTTCATATCAAAATTGCTTTGTTTACACAAGTAGTGAGATTGGGGACAGTGGCGCTCCCAAATTGCCAAGTCTGCGCACTCAGCCTGACTGAAGCCAGGCTCCTTCCTGCTGCTATCTCATCCCTCAGCCCCGGACCGCTGTGAGGTTGAACTCAGTCCTCTAAGCATGTGAATTATGATCAGTGTGCTAAAAGAAGGGGCCCCAGGCTGCACCTCGACTGAAACGTGGGTGTCTGTGCGCACTGTTATGTATGGTGGACGCGTGGCATGTTGCAGCACTTAAGACACAGCTGGGACACACATGAGCAGCGGGTATAATAGGCCAGGAGAGGCTAAACCTTCCTAATCCCATGCCGTGGCCCTGCCTACATTCTGCCCCAAGGCCCCACCCTTGCTCTGCCTCTCCCCTGAAGCCAGCAGGGGCTCCGCTTGGGCTGGTGGCCTGGGGCTCAGGCCAGCTGGTGGCCTGGGGCGGCTCAGGCCAGTGGGCACTCGGGCCGGCCAGCAGCCAGGGGTGGCTCGGGCTGGCCGGTGCAGCTGGGGCGGACTGGCTGGCTGCCCAGAGCTCAGGACAGCTGAGGTGGGCAGGCTAGTGTTTGGAGCCGCTTGGCTGGGGCTCTTCCAGCTGCAGTGGGGGGCTTGAGGCTCCGGCATGCAAGGGGAGACAGAATGGGTGGGGTAGGGGCGGGGCCAGGCAGAAGGGGCGGGGCCAGGGCTAGCCTCCCCAAAAAGGGGGTACACACACCAGCCATGGGCACACATCCCTTCCCCAGCACTCTAGGCTGACAGCCCCATCAAAAGTAGAATTAATTTCATGATGGGTGGCAATCGGTTCTCCCTTCTAGCCTGCCCTGATGAGCTCACCCCAGAGAGGCAGGGGACTGGAAAGCTGGGCTGCTCCTTTTCAGCTGCCAGGACGGAGAGATGGGATGTATTTGCAGACGAAACAGGTCTTTTTATTCTCCTCTCTTGGCAGAACCTCACATTTTGTCTCCTAAATATAAAACATTAAATATTTAGGGTATCCTTTATTTTTTTCCGGCTTTTAAGTTGGTAATTCAAGCCAGATTAGCATGGTTTCCTCCTCTGTTTTATAGCCCTGTCCTGGCCTCCAGCGAGCTCTCCTAATGCGCTCAGATGTTCCTCTAATGGATTACCTAGGCTGGAACTGGATACTCTGCCCTAATGGATTGCTAATAGCCTGTTTCTGATTTTACGGGCTCCTTCAGTTAACTCACAACAGCAGCAGCGACCGCTGCACACATACATACTGTATCCCGGCGAGCACGCTGGCTCTCACACATGGAGACGATCACACACCTCTGCAGACACACACACCGAAGTCCTGTCTGCATGAAAGTCCACATGTGTGCATGGATGTAGACACCCACCCACACCCCTACTCATATCATCCATCAGCCAACTCCTAGGCACACTTCCATTCGCATTTGCCCACAGTGCTAAAGCCCCCACTAGAGGCTACGTTTATATAAAAACACCCAGATAATGCAATACCATCACTACAATGGCATGCACACACCAGAGAGACCTCCAAGCGGAGCCATGTAACACGCAGTCGCCCCGTCTAGTGGGGAGCATGCAGGGAGTGGGATGATGTGTCCTGCAGTGGAACTATTCACATCCTTAACTGTTTTGCTGGATCAGGGCTTTAGTGTGGGAACCTCTCCAGTGTCACTTTGCTCCACCATGTAGCATCAGGGCCCCTGGTTCTGAAAGCCTAAGTCCCGCCACTCAAGCTCAAGGGACCCCTATGACACATAGCTCAGTGGTTTTAGCATTGGCCTGCTAAACCCAGGGTTGGGAGCTCAATCCTTGAGGGGGCCATTTAGGGAACTGGCATAAAAATCTGTCTGGGGATTAGTCCTGCTTTGAGCAGGGGGTTGGACTAAGATGACCTTTTGAGGTCCCTTCCAACCCTAATCTTCTACGATTCTATAATCGAGCAGTTTTGACTCTGTCCAGTAGAGGACAGTGATGCTCCCAGTCACTAGTCAGTTTGTTACCAGGCAAGAGAAGCCATTTCTCAAGCTGAGATCTGCCCCCACTCCCAATCTCATGACTCCTGAAGCTGGAGCTTTAGGGAAAAAACACCAAATGGAAAGAGACTTCTAATACAGTTGGGAGATTTAACAACACTGCAGATCCATGCCAAGTGCTGTGTTTCAAACCATCTGCCCCATTGCTAGGAGGGCGTGGGATGGAATTTCTGGTCTCAGAGACAGAGATCCACCCCAAAGTAGCCAACAGCACAGTGGCCAGGCCACTCACCTGGGATATGGGATCTCAGAGGAGCAATTGATGCAGCAGGCATCCGGCTGGATCACTTGATTGTGCTGTTCTGTTCATTCCCTCTGAGGCACCTGCATTGGCCACTGTCGGCAGACAGGATAGTGGGCTAGATGGATCGTTGATCTGACCCAATATGGCCGTTCTTATGTTATTACTGATGCCTGCTGGGATCACAGAGAAGCAATTGCTCAGCCAGTGTCTGGATACCTGTTGGGAATCACGGAGCCACATCCCCGTGCAAAGTCGCAAGGCAGCAGCGACAGCGAAAGAGACGAACCTCTGGGTCTGCTTACCAAAGCCCCCCACAGTTCTTGTTTTGGGGCAAACCAAAGCAAAGACAAATCCCCCAGCAAAGCCTGTTCATCTGCAGAGCATTTGAGCAAGTAGCAGGTGGAGAAGTGGGGAGGAAATCGGTGAAGCTCCATTTGCCCCAGCCATCTCCGGTGTGGTGTCGCTACTTTGTGGAACAGATGCTACTTCGGGGCAGTTTTCATTGTTGTTTGTCCAGGATGCTTTGCCCTGGTGAGTTTGCTTGTAGAAGGCAACCTGGCTGCAGAGGTCACCCAATCCTGGTTCAGTTACAGCAGGGGTTCTCAAACTAGGGGTCAGGACTCCTCAGGGGGCCACAAGGTTATTACATGGGGGGCTGCGAGCTGTCAACTTCCACCCCAAATCCTGCTTTGCCTCCAGCATTTATAATGGTGTTAAATATATTAAAAAGTGTGCTTAATTTATTAGGGGGGTCGCCCTCCAAGGCTTGCTGTGTGAAAGGGGTCACCACTGGGTTACAGCTTCACGACTGGCAGCTTTTATTATGGCACTTCTCTGCCTTCCCCTTCGGGTGGCAAAGTCAGCAATTTAAAAAACCCACCTTCATCCAAGGAAGGAGGATGTTGAGGACTGTCACAATGTCATGCGCTTCCCACCTCAGAGGGGGCAGAATCCAGGGGTCTGGGAGTGGGGTGGCTGGGGAGACCCCCAGGGGCGGATCACTAAGAAAAATGGTCTTACAAACCTCCATTAGTGGCCGGAGCAGCGTGGGGGATGGGGCGGGGCGGGGGGCGTTAGCAGTGCGTCCTGAGAAACCATCCAAACTTCTTCAGTGGGATTTCCCTTCTTCCCTGCTGTCTGGGGTGTTGGAGGTTTGGGTTTGGCTCATAGTTCAGCAAGGAGCATGTCTGTAAAGTGCCTCTATGACATTGAAAATAAAGACTAACAATCGGCAAGTAACAGAGGCAGAGACACATACTACTCCCAACGTGCATTGCTTTGTGTCCATAGCCCCAGGGGCCGAGTTGATACACAGGCAGGAGCCCACTTAACTCCTACGACCTTGGACATGAATTGCTAGCAGCTAGGAAGAGTTGGGCACCTTGTAGGACTGGGCTTTCAAAGCCAGCTTGTCCCCGAGGTGCAGGCTACGTTGCAGTCAGGAAGTCTAATTGCAGCATATGCAAAGCTACATCAGCTGGTTATGGTCTAGCTAGTTGGGGTCCCGGGGCAGTGAAGCCCAGCAGTGTGGACTGTACAACCCAGCCGGGAACCCTGGGTAATTACTCACCTGGCTAGGCCCCGCTGCCACAGCTTCCCTGCTCCAGGACCTGAGCTAGCCAGCTTAAAGCTAGGCCAGGTATATCTACACAAGCTACAATCACACTCCATGATTGCAGTATGGATGTACCCTAAGGCAGTAGCTGGAGGACCTGCTGAGCAACATGTGCATGCGTGAAACACACACAAACACTCCTACCCACATATGCACACACCGACATGCTCACAGGCTCACATGAATGCACACATTCATATGCACACAAGTACATTCATGCACACACGTGCATGCAAACACTCATGCTGCCCACGCATGTTTGCATGCCTTCCCCTAAATGCACGCGCAACACACCCACGCAAGCAATTGCAAACACACAATTTTCCTCCCTCTTAGGATGCCTGCAAAACAGAGCTGGTCAGTTACGTAAGCCCATGATTAACTTTAGTCAGGTGAGTGTTTCCCCTGGAGTGGAGGGAGTTAGTCAGGGAGTCAAATTCTTTACTGGCGGAGGTGTTTGCTTGCTACAGGGGCCTTTGCTATTGGAACTATTCGCTAAGTGGAATGTACAGACTGGTACAAGGCTTTTGGATCTGCGTTCTTTCCCTGAAACGCCCTCCATCACTGCCACTGGGTCAGCTCTGTTGGGGCCACAGTGAAACTGACCCCCTCCCCGTCTTCCAAAACAAGGAACCCCAAGGAGAGGCCGGGCTGCTGGGGAGGTTGGAGGGGTGGGCATCGCAGTGCAAGCCTGCCCTGCTCTTACCCCGTAGCAGCAGCTCGTGTCCCTTGGAGAAGCAACCAGGCCTGAGTGGCGCTGCAATCCTGCGTGCCAGGCTGCAATGCTGCTCAGTTTGGGGACCGTCTCAAATGGGGCAGGGGGAAGGGAAACTGCGCCCACCTCAGGTGGCCCTGCTTGGTGGTAGCAGCAGTGGGAGCCCTCCGGTAGCAAACGCGTGACCCTTGGGCACTGCATTGTAACCACCATGTCGTTTAGCCCTGCCCAGAGCAGGTGAGGCACGGCCATGCTCAGAACACCAGCCTCCCTGAGACCTGTCTTCTGGAGCTGGGCCACTGGGAGAAACAGAAGGAAAAGTTTCACAGGGATTCATGGAGCTGCATAGCTTCTCCGTATCTCGATTAGAGCTAAGATTTCCAGAGAGTTGCAGACTTGTTTAGCTTGACCTCCTGTCTTACACAGGCCACAGGCCTTTCCTGAATGCTTCCTGCTCCCAGTCCAATGGGTGTGGTTGGATGAGAGCCCAGCGCTACCTTTCGGTTGTGATAAGGATGGGGGCTGGCCTCTGGGAGGTCTCTCAGGTTGCTGTGGCTAGCAGAGGGCACGGGCTGAGCACTGTCCAAAAATCAGGCTATTCTCAGCTGACTCCAGTGGGGCGCCCAAATATTGAGACCCCCAAAATCATGAGAAGCTTTCGAACCATAGGACTGGAAAGGAACAGTCATCTAGTCCAGCCCCCTGCACTCAGGGCAGGACTGAATATTATCTAAACCATTTCTGGCAGGTGTTTGTCCAACCTGCTCATATAAACCTCCTATGATAGAGATTCCACAACCTCCCGAGGCAATTTATTCTAGTGCTTAACCACCCTGACAGTTAGGAAACGTTTCCTAATGTCCAACCTAAACCGCCCTTGCTGCAATTTAAACCCATTGCTTCTTGTCCTATCCTCAGAGGTTAGACAGAACAATTTTTCTCCTCCTTGTAACAGTCTTTTATGTACTTGAAAACTGTTACCGTGCCCTCTCAGTCTTCTCTTTTGCGCACTAAACAAACCCAATTTTTTCAATCTTCCCTCACAGGTCATGTTTTCTAGACTTTTCATCATGTTTCTTGTTCTACTCTAGACGTTCTCCAATTTGTCCACGTCGTTCCTGAAATGGGGGGCCCAGAACTGCACACAATACTCTAGCTGAGGTCTAATCAGCACGGAGTAGAGTAGAAGAATTACTTCTTGGGTCTTGCTTACAACTATCATAAACCTAGTCCCAGATTTGGACCTTAGCGTCCAAAATATGGGGGTTAGCATGAAAACCTCCAAGCTTAGTTACCAGCTTGGACCTGGTAAAGCTGCCACCAGCCAAAAAATTAGAGTGTTTTGGGGCACTCTGGTCCCCCCAAACCTTCCCTGGGGACCCCAAGACCCAAATCCCTTGAGTCTCACAACAAAGGGAAATAAACCTTTTCCCTTCCCCCCTCCAGGTGTTCCTGGGGAGACACACAGAAGCAAGCTCCGTGAATCTAAACAGAGGGACTCCACCCTCCCCGTTCCCAGTCCTGGAGTACAGAATTACCAAGAGCTAATCTCTCTTCCCCCCTCACCCAGAGGGAATGCAAAGTCAGGCTAGTAAATCTAACACACACAGATTTCCCCCTGACTTCTTCCTCCCACCAATTCCCTGGTGAGCACAGACTCAATTCCCTGGAGTCCCCCACTAAAGAAAAATTCCAACAGGTCTTAAACAGAAAGCTTTATATAAAAAGAAAGAAAAAGTACATAAAAATGGTCTCTCTGTATTAAGGTGACAAATACAGGGTCAATTGCTTAAAAGAATATTGAATAAACAGCCTTATTCAAAACGAATACAATTCAAAGCACTCCAGCAACTATAGACATGTAAATACAAAACAACAAACCATCTTTGTACTCACAACTTGGAAACAGAAAATTAGAAAGCAGGAAATAGAAAAATCCTTTCCATAGCTGAGAGGGACAGGCAGAAGACCCCAGAACAAAGGACTCACACACAAACTTCCCTCCACCCAGATCCGAAAAAGTCCCGTTTCCTGATTGGTCCTCTGGTCAGGTGTTTCAGATCACTTCTTTCCAGGTGAAAGAGACGTTAACCCTTAGCTATCTGTTTATGACAACAACACTCCTGCTAATACATCTCAGAGTTACACTGTTGACTCATATTTAGCTTGTGATCCACCATGACCCCTAGATCCACTTCCGCAGTGCTCCCTCCTAGGTAGCCATTACCCATTTTGTATGTGTGCAATTGATAGTTCCTTCCTAAGTGGCATATTTTGCATTTGTCCTTAGTTTGTTCAGATCATTTTGAATTTTAAGCCTATTCTCCAAAGCACTTGCAACCCCACCCCCCACAAGCTAGGTATCATCTACCAACTTTATAAGTATATTCTCTATGCCATTATCTAAATCATTTATAAAGATATTGAACAGAACCGGTTACAGGACCAGTCCCTGCAGGACCTCACTTGTTATGTCCTTCCAGGTTGACTGTGAACCACTGAAAACTACTGTCTGAGAACCATTTTCTAACCAGTTATGCACCCACCTTATAGTAGCTTCATCTAGGTCGTATTTCCCTAGTTTGTGTATGAGCAGGTCATGCGAGACAGTATCAGAAGCCTTAATGAAGTCAAAATATACCACGTCTACCACTTCCCCACATCCACAAGGCTTGTTACCCTGTCAACAAAAGCTAAGTTGGTTTGACACAATTTGTTCTTGACAAATCCATGCTAACTCATACTTATCACCTTATTGTCTTCTAGGTGTTTGCAAATCTTTTACTTCATTATTTCCTCCATTATCTTTCCAGCTGACTGGTCTGTAATTCCCCGTGTTCTCCTTATTTCCCTTTTTTAGAGATGGGCAGTAGATTTGCACTTTTCCTGTCCTCTGGAATCTCTCCCGTCTTCCATGACTTTTCGAAGATAATCCCTAACGGCTCAGATATCTCCTCAGTCAGCTCCTTCCATACTGTAGGGTGTATTTCATCAGGCCCTGGTGGCTTGAAGACGTTTAACTTGTCTAAGTCATTTTTAACTTGTTCTTTCTCTGTTTGAGCCTCTGATCCTATCTCATTTTCACTGGCGTTCACTATGTTAGACGTCCAATAGCTACTAACCTTTTTGGTGAAAACCGAAACAAAAAAAGCCATTTATCACTTCTGCCATTTCCACATTTTCTGTTGTTTTTCCCCGCCCCCTCGTTGAGTAATGGGCCATATCTGTAAGCAGGTGCAGTCGAGTCTGACTCAGCCAGCAGGTCCACTGGTCTCAGTGGGCCCACCCTGGGAGGGAGGAGGCCAGGAGAGATGGCGGAGTCTGGTCTTTAATCAGAGAGAGAAGGGGGGGTCAGGCGAGGAGGGGGTTGTGCTCTTTCGGCAGGGTTCTGTTTATGACTGTTCCCTTGACACGTTAATGAGGAAGCCAAGTAACCTGAAGCAAAGCAGAAATCTTCTGCAGGCTGTAGCTGGGCTGCCTCCGCCTGGGCGAGCAGTGAATTCCCGTTTCCTCTTGGGGATGCACAGCGCTCAGCCAGCGAGGAGCCTGGAATCCAGAATCATCATGGTCGTTAATAACTGAAAACATCCCTATGTCTATGGGGAACATCTAGATCAGGAAAGGCTAAAAATGCCACTGAGCGGGGACTCCTGCAGGCCCAGATGGGAGCAAGTCTCCAGCATGTCTCTTTGTGACCGGTAAAGAAAACCTGGAAATTTGGAAGGTTTCTAACATCATTTTCCCCTAGAGATATCAGGGTTGTCAGCTCAGTTGTCTCAAAGCATGTGTGTTGGGAGATCCCGGCTTCATGGCAGGGGACGGTAAATCTTTAACGAAGGCCCATTGGATGTCAGACTTTAATAGGCATCGACCAAGAGGAATGGAAACCCAAAGCCTTTTAAAGACTCTGCCTAAGGGCTTGTCTGCACACACAAATGCACCTGTTTAACCAAAGGAGTGATTCTAAATTGATTTACTTAAGCTGGTGCTAAAGTCAGTGTGGACGCTCTTATTTCAGTTTAAACCAAGCTTGTTTTGGCTAAACCTTGGCTGGGCCACATTTAAAAATCAGACTGACCAGCTATGTCACTCGGCTGTGAAAAATGTTGTGCCCTGAGGACCGTCGTTCAGTTGGCCTAACCCCTGGTGTAGACACAGCTAGGACAAAGGAAGAATTTTTCCATTGACCTACCTACTGCCTCTTGGCAGGGTGGGTTAACTACAGTGATGGAAAAACCGCTTCTACATGACGCAGCTGTGCCACTATAGTGTAGACCTACCTAGAACTCAATTAAGAACAGGTTTGAGCTAAACTGGTTTAACTAAAGCAGTGTGCATTTGTGTGTAAACACGTCCGAGGGGATGTAATGGGAGAGCTGCATGCATGGGCCTAGTGAAATTGGAGCAGGACATATCTGTTTTAGGTACTTATCTGGCCCCTGTCACCGCAGTATCTGAGCACCTCACTGTCTTTAATGTATTTATCCTGACAATACTCCTGCGAGGTGGACAGTGCTATTAACCCCATTGTACAGGTGCGGAAACTGAGGCACAGAGAGGCTAAGTGTCTTGCCTGAGGTCACACTGCTAGTGTGTGGCAGAGCAGAAAATTAAGCCTAGGTCTCTGAAGTGGTAGGGTAGTGCCCTAATGACTGAACTGCGCACGCTGCTGCTCCTCAGTTTAACTCTCGCTGCTACAGACTTGCTTTTGCAAACTGGAGTAACTTCTCCCACTGGGAGGAGATTTGTGTGTGGACACACACCAGCTCGCAGCAGCCTACAGAGGCTTTGACACTTGCGAGCTGAGCCCATAGACTGAGCCTGACCATCCCTTCCCCGTCAACAGCTCAGCGTTCAGTTGCTCTCCGGGACTCTCCACATCTCCTGGGTTGGTCGGGGCTGTGTTGATATTGGATGTAGGATTCCCATGGCCTGTCCTTTGATTGATTTATATGCGTATTTCAAATAACCTTCCAGCCCTTCTTCATCTGGTGCAAAGAAACAGAAAAGGGCACAGATCCAATGGGGTTTTTTTCCCCCTTTGTTTGTCCCTTTTAATGGGGTTCCCTGCACTTTGAACCCCACCTTGATGAGTTCAGGTTTCTTGTTCTCCCTTCAAGGCCCCTCCCAGTTCTGCCCCTCCCTGCTTATTCACTCCGTTCTTAGCACCCCTTCTGCTGCACCTCCTCTTTCCCTTTGGCTGCCTCCCCCACCCCCATCGTCGCCCTGGGGCCACTGTCACGTTTTCCACCCAAACTGCTTTTCGGTGGGAAATGGGGTTCTCCGTTCAGTGCGTTCCTTTGCCAAAAGAGTCTGGGCAATAGGTCCTTTTCTTTGAGAACCCAAGTGCGTGAAAACGGCAATATTCCCGCTCTGAAAAGCACCCCCCCCCCGCCCTGGGTCTCATGGGAGTGGTCGTTCAGGTGCCCATCCTCCTTTACGTGCCGGGCTCCCCACCCATCTCCCACGCTGCACCGTGGCCGCACGGCTGCCCTAAAGCGCCTCCACCCGTGGGCATAGTTTGGGAGGAGGAGGCATTGCCCCCCCCAAACTGCAAGTCTCAGGCAGGTGGAGAATTTGCCCTCCCCATGTGGCCCCATTGGTCTGGCTGGAGCTGCCAGTCAAACCACGCCTATGCCTCCGCCCCTGAGAAATGCAAGGAAGGGGAATGAGAGGGAGTGGATGCCCTCGAGGGACCTGACCCAGCTCTCTCGGCATCGAACCTGCGTCTGGCTCAGCGGTGCCCCCCTGGGGCAGGGAGAAGCTCTGTTCAGTGCACTAGGTTGCAGAGAGACACCCCCGTTCCTAGCAGGCTGCGAGCCTGTGTGTTGACAGGAGGGAGGGGAGGTGTGGAGGAATAGAAAGCAGAACCCAGCAGCCACAGAGCCCTCACCCCCCACCCCCCGCTGTGGGGGATTGTTCACATCCCTTCGAAGGGCTTCTGGACCTCAGGCCTGGCTGCAGCTCACCCAGCTACCAGGCAGAGTGCACCAGGAATGCAGGCTGGGGTTTTGCCCCAGATTTTTACCCCCGCGGGCAAACTGGGCTGGGGGCAGGCAGGCATGGGGTGGGGAAGCGTTGAGTGGACAGGCCTGCCTCTCGCCCCAGGATGGTGCACATGGTGAGGGAGCGCGAGGTCCCGTGGAGGGACTGGACGGCTGCAGGTAGTTTAGCACCTCGCTCAGCCGCTTCCCACTCAGCGTGTGGGGCACCGTTAGAGCCCCAGGGCATGGACAGGGTTAAACGAGCTTTGAACACCTCCAGATGGGGAGGAATTGCTGAGTGAGGGATTAATGGCAGTGTCTGGAGGGAGGCCTAGGGGGCTGTTGGTAGCAAACTTGCTATGCATCTCAGTTCTGACTCATAGCTCCCTTTTGTCCCAGGCCACCCCCACTCCAGCTCTGCCAATGCCCCCCACTCCTGACCCACAGCCACCAGTATCCCAGCCCTGAGCTCCTCCCCTAGCTCTGCCAATGCCCCCCACTCCTGACCCACAGCCCCCACTATCCCAATCCTGGGCTCCTGCTCCCCAGCTCTGCCACTACCCCCTACTACTGACCCACAGCCCCCACTATCCTAGCCCTGGGTTCCCCCTCAGCTCTATCAATGCCTCCCAGTCCCGACCCGCAGCCCCCACTATCCCAGCCCTGAACTCCCCACACACAGAGCTCGGCCAGTGCCCCTCGGTGCTGTTCTTGAAGTTGCTGGGTCAGACCCCACACCGACCATGTGCTACTGCCCAGGCCGTGTCAACCCCTTTGCTCTCTCCCCTTGATGTTAGACCTGAGCCTGCCAGCATGCACCTAACGACTCAGGGAAAGCTAATGATTTCTCTATAGCCCAGCAACTGAGTGCCTGCTGGAACCCAGCCAGGAGCTCCAGCTAGAGAGTGCCCCATGGGTTGGGGGTTCAGTTGGCATCATGGGCCAAGATTTGGGTCGCTCCTGTTCCTATACAAGCTGGTGTCCCTGATTCTCGGTACCCTCAGGCCCAACGAGTGATATACCGGGGGTGGGGGGAGGTAGAGCTGGAATCTGCACTGGGGGGCAAACCCCAAATGTCTGACATTGTCCCCATTTGACAGAGACACAGAGAGAGGAAGGGACTTGACCAGGGTCACCCAATGGGTCTTCGTGTCTTCCCAGCCTCCTCATCCTCTGGTTTTTGCTCCATGCTCCAGGGAGACCTGTGTTGTAGGCCTGGAGAGGCAGCGCAGAGGCTGGGGTGTGGGGGAGGAGAAGAGTCTGGTCCCAGCTGGAAGGGACCC
Organism: Gopherus evgoodei; assembly: GCF_007399415.2. Taxonomy (NCBI): domain Eukaryota; kingdom Metazoa; phylum Chordata; order Testudines; family Testudinidae; genus Gopherus; species Gopherus evgoodei. The sequence continues at coordinate 132,809,047 of NC_044327.1, read as the reverse complement.
TGGGGACAGGAGTTGTCAAGTTCCTGCCCCCCTCTGTTAGGTTCTGCTGCAGACCAGGCTATGCCCCATCCCTCCCCTGCCCCATTGCAGCCTTGCGCTGCCCAGCATGCCACATCCAGCACCATCGCCTCCCTGCCACATGTGCGCTGTGCCCCCAGGTCACATGGCGCCCCAGCTGGTGCCCCTTCCTCATAGCAGACCGCTGGCCTGGCAGAGCTGCTCGGTGGCCCTGCGTGAGTCCTACCTCTCCTCTGTCCACACTGCCTCAGAGCTGACGAGATGGCCTCCAAGCTTGGCTTGCGTCCTAGAGTCAGGAGCTTATTAGTAAGCGAGGGAGGCGCCCACAGAAGAGAGCACTCAGCCAGCCCTCATTAGCAGGGGATATCGCTCTGCCTAGACTGACCGTCACCTCCTTTCCATGCACGGGTCTGCCACGTCCCTCGGTGTCTAGCACGGACATCAGGACATAGGGCTCTGGGGACCCTCTGCTATGTAATACCATGGGAGTCCCTGAGCCCCCCAGCTCCCTCCGTGCTCCTGGTTGGGGGGCATCCCTGGGCTGAGGACTTGGGCCCTGTTCTAAAGCCAGTTGTCCCCGCTCAGTTAGCAGGTGGAGGCAGTGGTGGAAAAGCATTTGTCTGGGGGCTGAGGAAACTCAAAGGGAAGGACGTTGTCTCTCGGAGAGCTGGGCGGTGGAGGTGGGACAGGACAGACAGTGGAAGAATGGCTGAGATTTCCTGCACGAGCTGTCAGCGTGGACAGCTGAATAACCGGCTTCATGGAGTCGGGATTTTTTTTTTTTTTTGCAATGCTAATGGCCCTGCATTGCACTGGCTATTGAGCCTTCATTAATCTCCGCTCTGCTTTGCAGCCAGCCCCAGTGACTTTTGGCAGGTGCACAAAGCGGGCTGTGAAACGCAGCCCTCCCCCAGCCAAAAAAATTACCATTCACAGCCTTCGCCCACTTTTGTCCCTGTGTGGCAGGGACGTGGATTAAGGAATTTCTCTCTTTGATGCTGCCTCTCTGCCCCTCCTCCCTCCACCAATCTGGCTGGCTGTCGGGTCGGATCCCTTCCCAGTGTGCTCTCTGCCTTATCGATTCAAAACCTAATCCAGAGGCTGGAAACTGCTTGGGCTGGCCGGCCAGAGCCCTGGATGCTGCAAAGCTTTGCCCTGCACCTGTCACACTAACAGCTAAGCTAAGCTGCCCTGGAATCACGGCAGTCTTGAGCGCTTCACCACTTCCTATGGAGCGTCTAATCCACTCTCCAGCTACTCAGGTCCAGGCCACTGTTCCATGGCCTGCCACCCTCGGGTGTTCCCCAAACCCTTTGGGTTCCTCGACCCGTTTCTGGTGCATCCAGCACCCGGATGGCCTGAGTCACTGTGTTTGGGTGAATCCCTTTCCATGCCCAGCCAGCGCTGTGGGGCGCAAAGGCAGCGCTGACCCATGTCTGCATATCAGGTTGGGCTGAAATTTTGGGTGAAGGTTCAGGTCAGGTCTTACTTTACCCCACTACTCCCAGTGAGCCCCACTAGTTACCCTGATGTAAATACAGCCTCTTTCTGTTGGAGTGTCCCTGGATTACCATTAGTGCACCCAATGCAGAATTTGGCCCACTGTCTACAGAGGACAGCCAAGGAGCCCTATCCCTGCAGGTCTCACTAACTATGGGTTATCTGAGAGGAGAGGGTTTGCTTTCGTTGCCTCCTCCCATCTGCGCTGCCCCGACGGTAGAGTTGCCCTGTGGCTTCTTTTAACTGGGAGGGCAGGTTCAGTCCCTTTGGTCCGCTTGATGCCCTGGCTCTCTTCTGCCACTGCCGACAACATGGAGCCAGTGGACACCAAATCTCCTGTGGCCATTGCCCAGCTAGGGAGTGGAGTGCCACTCCCCAGGGTTGCTGAGCCAGATGGGGGATGGCTTTTGGTGACTCCCAGCCAGGCGGGGATCGGAACCAGGAACCAAACATTGCATGTGCCCAATTCGGTGCAGCTCCTTCTTTTTCTCTTGTAAGTTCCCAGGATGGCTCTGGTCCGTGGTGACTGAAGACCTGGTAACTCTTGGTCTTTGTTTATTTGGTAGATAGAAGACATTAGTCCTAGGAACAGAGGAATTGCCAGACAGAATCAGCCCAGGGGTCCATCTAGCCTGCCATTCTGTCTCACGTAATGGCCAGTACCCGCTGCCTCAGAGGAAGGTGCAGGAGCCCCGCAATAAGGAGTTATAGACTCAACCTCCTCAGCCCGGGGGAAGCTCCTGCCGATGTTTAGAGGTTCGCCTTGAAAAAGGAGGGTTTCTTCAGTTATTTTTCTTATAATACTGGATATTCTTGTTATCCATGCAAATATCCTATCCCTGAATTGGTCCTGATTAGCTCTTGGCCACACTGATATCTTGTGGCAATGAGTTCCACAGGCTAAGTGTGTCTTGTGTGTTCCTTTGTTCAGTTTTAAATGTGCCGCCTTCCATTTCCCTCAGGCTCTGTGCCTTAGGCTGGGGCACTCCCTGGAAACCCCTGACCAGGGCTTGGGAAAAGACCAGAGAGGTACAAAATACCTGAATTTATTAAGGTGGCCCAATGTTTGAAACCAGGACCACTTGTATGACTTCCTGCCTTGGGGAATGGATACACAAGGTATGAAGGCCTTTGACAACTTGGAGGGTTTGGGGAGGGAGAGGATCATCTCTGAAGGGGTGAGGAAGGGTCTGGGAGCTGCGGGGGATGCTTGTCACCAGTGATGCTGTGGGATCCGGCGGAAGGTGGAGGGCAGGATGCTAGCTGGTCACAGGACAGAGGATCAACTTGGGGACTGGGGCACTGAGGGATTGCAGCCTTCAGTATCGCTCTCTCCCTGCTCCCCCTTGCTGGGTCTCTGGGCACAGCTAGTATTGGGGGAATGTGAGTGTGGCCCAGGTTGGCCCCCGTGGCCCAGGGGGGCAGGGGTTGGCTGTCTGTCTCAATCCTGCATGGTCAGTCTGGAAATCTCTTCTCTTCCCAACATGTTCCAGCCCGATGGGGCCACCCAGCATGGTTCCCTGGGGAATGCACAGGCTGGCTCCGCGGGGCTCTTCCTGCCCCTTGGCAGCTCCAGTTAGGGCTTGTGCACTCCCTGGAGGGAGAGGTGCAATGGGAATAGGCTTCAGAGGGGACTCAGGGAGCAGCCAGAAAGGCTCACTGGGGCTCACAAGCTGCATTCCACAGCCTGCGCTTTGATTGGCTCTCCATTGCTCCGCCTTCTTGCTTGTTGCCATGACAGAGAAATGGAAGATGGGGATTGGCAGAGCTAGTCCAACATTCAAAGCAGGGGTAGAGTAGGCATGGCTGGCGCCCCCTGGTGGCCTCACCTGCCCTTTTTCAATACTCGGCTGCTTGTGGCTCACGCTTGCCTCGCTTAGCACAGTGCCCCAGTTCTGGCTGGGGTAGAAACCCTGTTGTTCTGCACTCAGCAGCCCTTTTGGTGACAGCCACGACCCCCTGCATAGTGACACTAGGCAGCACAGGCTGGGAGCTAAGGCACCCTAGGGAACCCCAAGGTCTGTCTGTGCCCAGCAACCACAATCAGGAATCCCCTCAATAGTCATTGCAACCAAGTCCTGTGTTTTCTCTGCCTCCAAGGACACCTGCTGTTCCCCTTTGGAGCTCAGCTGAGGGGAACCTGTGTGCTTGTCGAGACCTCAGGTTGGGCACCAGGCGGCTTTCCCAGTTCGTTTGCGTTATGGTGACTGGCGAGTGGCAAATGTATTTAAAAATTCTGTGGTGCCATCAAGCGGACACACTGTGAAGTGCGGCTTTAAATGCTCCATCACCGGCCTGCAACTCTGTCCGGTGCCACCTCCATGGCAGGGGGCTTGAAACCCTGACACCCAACAAAGTGCAGGTGCTTGCTGAGCAGCGGAGTCCCAGAGGAGCATGCATGAGGCAGCGGGAACCCATGAAAATGCCCCATGCAGACTCCGAGTCGGTGTGAAGCAGGCCTGCTTCCTGACGTTGGCTGGTGTCTCTGTACCAGGTGAGCACAAAGCCAGCTGGACATGCTCTCCTTTCTCCCCGAGGCAGGGGAGACTCCGTGAGGGTGGGGGAAGGGCCCAGGAGAGAAACCACAGCCAGTGTTTTTCCATCCGAGCAGCGAGGGAGCGTGTGCGGGAGAGGAAGCGTAATGACTGCAATTACAATCTACCCTCATTATGCTCCAGCGCACGATGCAGCGTGGGGGTCTGTTTTGACAAAGGCGCGGCACGCAACGGGGCCGGAGGGCTGGGTGGAGATATTCTGGGGAGCCTTCCTCTCATGTTTAACAGCACATCAGCCGAGGGACGAATCCTGCATGGTGCTGAGCACCCCTCAGGTGCCCTTTGGCTCCAGGAGGAGTGGGGGTCACTGCACGGCCTGCAGAAGGCATTCCTTGGTATGGAGAAAGCATGTCCCCAGGTGCTTGGGTGCTGTGCGTAGAGCCTATCTCCATCTCATGAATGCAGCTGGGAATCTCACGCACAGCATGATGGGCCGATGCCAGCGGAGATTCCTCGCCTCCACGGATCTGGATTCTGCTTTGGTTTTGGTCATGAGAGAAAACTCTGGGTTAGAATCATAGTGCCCAACTGTCAGGTGGTAAATAAGGCCCTCAATTTTCACAATAAGCCAAAAATCAAGCTAATCCCATTTCAAAACAAGCCAATCCCTAAGAACCACAACACTCTATGTGACTAGACCCCCCTGGCATGCAGTCTGGGATTGTGGTGGGCCCGCTGTGCACCCCTGACTCTCCCCCCCTTGCCCCTGCTTGCCGGGAGCTGATCAAAAAAAAGAAGCCACAAGCTACAACAAGCTACAAGCCCAAAACTAGCCAACAAGCAACTCACAAACCAATTAAGCCAAAAACAAGCCCAATTTCTGCGGTTTTTTCGCAGGTTTACATGTCTGGTTAGAACCCAAGCCGCTGACTGACAGATCTCAGCTGAGACCTGGCGCTGCTCCACGGAGGTGAGGTCTCCTCGTAGAGGGTAGCAATATCTTACTCCTCTCGCATTGCCCACGCTCTCCTCCCCTTCCCTCTGCTTCTCCAACCCTGGCTGCATCACACACCCAGCAGCCTGATCCTGGTCTTTTTCATCCTGCTGCAGAGTAGTCAACGAAGTAAATCCAGAGAGAGGGGAAAATCCATCTTTTTCGGTCAGATGTCTCATGTCATTCATCTCCCATCCCCTGTCTCCGTCGCCCGGGGGACTCTCTTACGCCTCTCTCCCTGCAAACGCATTTACACAAAGAGACCGTCCCAGGAGCTGTCACCTCTCTGTGTCCCAGAGGATTCGGTCCGTTGCCTCCAGTAAATGGCTTTCATCCCTGTGTTCCCTTGCACTGTGGCTGCTGCTTAGAGCACTTTGGAAGCTGTATCCATCACACACGTGGATGGGCATTGGCCTGTGGTTATGGGATTTGGCTGGGGACTTGAGAGTTCCCAGCACCGATACCGACACCATATGTGACCTTGGGGACGAGTCACTTCCTCTGTCTGGTCCTCAGTTTCCCCATCTGCACAATGGGAATAATGTTACGGGGATTGTGTGGTGCTTAGCAACCCCAAAGAGAGAAGCTAGAGAAGAACCTAGAGAGAGAGCTGTCTGGTGGCTCCACCTTACCCCCACTCCAAGAGCCTCTTGCTTGTGCAGGCAGGAGGTGCAGATCTAGCCGTGTTCGCTCAACTTTGTGTCTGCTCCGAACTGAATGTGGATTTTGGTGGCTGCAGGCTGATGTCTCCTGGAGAGAGAGAGGTCTTGGAGTTCTCTGGGGCAGCCCATTCCAGCTCTGCATGCTGAAGGCTGGCCAAGAGGGCTGCAGCCCGGAGCAGCGGAGTGAATTCAAACCAAGGCAGATATGGGCTGCCTAGCAACGTTGTCCAAGCTGGTGATAGATTACTCCTTGGCAGTCAGGGCACTCGGGGGTTATCGGGAGCCAAGGCGGACAGATAAACAAGCTGGTGGATGGGAGACTTGCTGGGGGCCTACGGTCTGCTGTCTGCACAGAGGCGCTTCCAGAGGGGAGAGAAGCGAGGTGGGATTTCTGGGGCCTTGTCCACAGCCATCTGTCCCACCTCCCTCTGCAACACCCATGTGGACAAATTGGAGAAAATGCAGAGAAGAGCAACAAAATTGATGAAAGGTCTAGAAAACATGACCTAGGAGGGAAGATTGAAAACAATTGGGTTTGTTTAGTCTGAAGAAGAGAAGACTGAGAGGGGCCATGATACCAGTTTTCAACTACATAAAGGGTTGTTACAAGGAGAAGGGAGTAAATTGTTCGCATTAACCTCTGGGGACAGGGCAAGAAGCAATGGGCTTAAATTGCAGCAAGGTTTAGGTTGGACATTAGGGAAAACTTCCTACCTGTCAGGGTGGTTAAGCACTGGAATAAATTGCCTAGGGAGGTTGTGGAATCTCCATCATTGGGGATGTTTAAGAGCAGGTTGGACAAACACCTGTCAGGGCTGGTCTAGATAATACTTAGTCCTGCCCTCGGTGCAGGGGACTGGACTAGAGACTTCTCGAGGTCCCCTCCAGTTCTATGCAATGATTCTATGTGTCCCACCTCCAAGTGACCCACCTTGGGTCAGCGTGACAGGCCCCTCGACAGCCCCACGGGATCACCTCACCGGCCCCTCGCTGCAGGGCCCGCTCATTTGCCTACACTGTGACACAGGCAGTTAGGCCTTGGTCCTTGAATCTGCAAAGCCCCCGCTCCCCCGTCCCCGCCCCAGCGCCGGCCTTTCCCAGGCCAGGAACAATGATCGGCTGTTGCTGTCTAAGCTGCCTGCAGCCACGGTCCCTTTCATCTCACGCTCATTTCCAAATGACTAGTGACACCCGGCGGCGCTCCCCTGGCACTGTCCCAGCATCTTCCCAACATCAAACAGGAAAGGGCAGGGGGACACAGACTCCAATCCGAGGGCCAGTTTGACCCCTAAGAGGGTGAGGCACAGCTGAGGCTGCAGTATAATGGGTCTGGGAGGGGGGAAGCTTTGCAGGGAAAGGGGGTGTGTAGCTGTGTTTCTATCGGAAATCTTGCCAATCTTGGGGGCGGTTGAATAAAGTCCCCAGGGTCTTCCACGGAGCCTCTAAGGCGAGTGCCGGCCCTCGAGCCGGAGCCCAAGATGTTCTAGGGTGGGGCTGTAACTTTCTATTTGTTGCAATTGGCTCCAGTTCCCCATCATGTCCCAAGCTTCAGTTCTGTCCAGCAGCCATACCGAGGGGAGAGCCCAGAGCAGGGTGGGGAGTGCTGCTGAGAGTCCCCCTGTAAATCCTGAATGGCCGAGCTAGGGGGGCTTTCTGTGCGCCAGCCCCCTGGCGTGGGGCTTGGCTGGGGGTGCCGGCTGGCAGCACAGCAGGGGGTGGGCCCAGCCACCTGGCACGAGGCAGCAGGGCCCCACTGCAGTATAAAGCACAAAGGGAATCGGAGCATTTGTGAAACAAATCTCATCTTTCCCCCGGTCCCCCTCCTCCTCCTCCACTGCAGCAGAGCCGGGGACCGGGACCTGCCTCTGCGGCTCCCCAGCAGCTCCACGCTCAGGCTGGCTCAGGGTGAACAAAGGGGCCGATGCCCTGTGGGTCCCAGGGCAAACCCGGCCTCCCCGGGATCAGCCTGGTAGTGGCAAGGGGATGCCGCGTGGGGCAGCATGGATGACATGAAACAACACACAGCACCACTACGGGTCGTACTGAAGGGTGAACTGTCAGGCTGGAAGGAGGTTACTAGTGGAGTTCCTCAAGGATCGGTTCTGGGACCGATCTTATTTAACCTTTTTATTACTGACCTTGGCACAAAAAGCGGGAATGTGAAAATAAAGTTTGCGGATGACACGAAGCTGGGGGGTATTGCTAACACGGAGAAGGACCGGGATATCATACAGGAAGATCTGGATGACCTTGTAAACTGGAGTAATAGTAATAGGATGAAATTTAATAATGAAAAGTGCAAGGTCATGCACTTAGGGATTAATAATAAGAACTTTAGATATACATTGGGGACACATCAGTTGGAAGCAACAGAGGAGGAGAAGGACCTTGGGGTATTGGTAGATCACAGGATGACTATGAGCCGCCAATGTGATATGGCCGTTAAAAAAGCTAATGCGGTTTTAGGATGCATTAGGTGAGGTATTTCCAGCAAAGATAAGGAGGTGTTAGTACCGTTATATAAGGCGCTGGTGAGACCTCACCTGGAATACTGTGTGCAGTTCTGGTCTCCCATGTGTAAGAAGGATGAATTCAAACTGGAACAGGTTCAGAGACGGGCTACTAGGATGATCCGAGGAATGGAAAACCTGCCTTATGAAAGGAGACTCAAAGAGCTTGGCTTGTTTAGTCTAGCCAAAAGAAGGCTGAGGGGGGATATGCTTGCTCTTTATAAATATGTCAGAGGGATTAATATTAGGGAGGGAGAGGAATTATTTAAGCTTAGTATCAATGTAGATACAAGAACGAATGGGTATAAACTGGACACTAGGAAGTTTAGACTTGAAATTAGACGAAGGTTTCTAACCATGAGAGGAGTGAAGTTCTGGAACAGCCTTCCAAGGGGAGTAGTGGGGGCAAAAGACATATCTGGCTTTAAGATTATGGTATGACAGGAGAGCCTAATTTTGGCAATTGATCTTTGACTATCGCCAGATAAGTATGCCCAGTGGTTGATGATGGGATGTTGGATGGGATGGGATCTGAGTTACTGCAGAGAATTCTTTCCTGAGTGCTGGCTGGTGAGTCTTGCCCACATGCTCAGGGTTTAGCTGATCACCATATTTGGGATCGGGAAGGAATTTTCCTCCGGGGCAGATTGGCAGAGGCCCTGGAGGTTATTCGCCTTCCCCTGCAGCGTGGGGCATGGGTCACTTGCTGGTGGATTCTCTGCAGCTTGAGGTCTTCAAACCACAATTTGAAGACTTCAATAACTCAGACATAGGTTAGGGGTTTGTTATAGAAGTGGATGGGGTAGGGTTCTGTGGCCTGCTTTGTGCAGGGGGTCGGACTAGATGATCACGTTGGTCCCTTCTGACCCTAGAATCTATGAATCTATGAACCACAAATGCACACCAGCGTGCAGTACCACAAATACAGCACCACAGAGACACTCCACACTACAAACACACACCAGCACACAGTACCACAAATACACACTAGCACCACAAATACACATAGTACCAGAAATATACACCAATACACAGCACCACAAATACACACCAGAGTGCAGTACCATAGAGACACACAGCATCACAGAGACATACAGCACCACAAATATACACCAGCGCACAGTACCCCAAATACACACCAGCACCAAAAAATACATACCAGCACCAGAAATACACACAGCACCAGAAATATACACCATTACCATAGATTCAATACACAGCACCATAGATACACGCCAACATGCAGTACCACACATATACACCATCACAAATACACACCAATACACAGTACCACAAATATACACCAGCATGCGTCACCAGAAATACACACCAATACACAGTACAGATACCCACAGCACAGCACCACAAATGCTCATAATCACACCCATGTCACACCAACAATCTCCAACACACGTGCCACAGCTGCACACACAGCGCTGTTTCTGGGCGCTAGCAGAGCTGGTGTAGGCACACCTGCGTGGGCTGGGAATCACAGCTCCCAGGTCCAGGCGAGCCATCCCCCAGACGCTCACATGCACGCACTCCAGGACTGTCCCAGGCCCAGAGCAGAAGACCAAGTAACGGGACTGTGTAGAAGTGTCAGATTCCAGCCTCTGCGCCACGAAAATCACAGGCCGGCTCCTCAGCAGGGCCGGGCCAGTTCACACCAGCTGAGGACGCCTGCCTCTGACACATTGGCCAGACAGCGTCGTCAGCACTGCTTGGTGACTCCAATTTCCACCTCCGGTTTAGGGTCCTTGACGGTACTTGGGGACGGTCTGCTCTGGCTCTGCCACTCACCTGCTGGCGTGATTGTTCCGAGCAAGGCTGCACAGCAGGCTAGCTTGGTGCTGCTTTTGATTTGTTCTTCCCCGTGACTTGTATCACTGGCACCTTCAGCATCTTTCAGTCTGGGACGGGCTTAATCAGCCCACTCGCTAGGAGGTTCACATCGTATTTCTGTCGCAGGAGGAGCCCCAGGGCTGGCCCCGCAGCCTGTTGTTGTACAGACACAGAGCAAAGACGTGGTCCCTGCCCCAAAGAGTTGACAGTCGAAGGGGTGTGTGGTTTTGTTTAGTACTGGGAACCGTCTAGAACAAAGAACGCAGGCCACACTTCCACGGAGGGGGACTCTGCCCTGGAAAGCAGTGACTCTGAAAAGGGCCTGGGGATCGTGATGGGTGATGAGTTGACCCTGAGGTCCCAGTGCGATGCTGTGGCTGAAAGGGCTAATGCGAGTCCATGATGCATCAAGAGGGGAATCTCCAGTGGGAGTAGAGCGGTTATTTTACCTCTGTGTTTGGCACTGGTGCGACCGCTGCTGGGATCCAGTTCTGGTGCCCCTGGTTCAAGAAGGATGTTGATAAATTGCAGAAGGTTCAGAGAAGAACCACAAGAATCAGCAAAGGGTTAGAAAACAGGTGTTACAGTGATAGACTCATGGAGCTCAGTCTTAACAGAGAAACGGGTGTGGGGTGACTCGATTGCAGTCTGTATGTACTCCATGGAGCACAACTATTTCATCATGGGCTCTTCAGTCTAGCAGAGAAAGATCCAATGGCTGGAAATTGAAGCGAGACATTCCGACAAGAAATAAGGCCTAAATTTTTAACAGTGACAGCAATTAATTGTGGAAGAAGTTCCCAAGGGTCGTGGTAGAGTCTCCATCACTGATAATTTTCAGTTCAAGATGGGGTGTTTTGCTAACAGCTCTGCTCTAGAGATTAGCGTGGGGCAGGTATCTGGCCTGCGCTTTACGGGACGGCAGAGGAGATGATCACAGTGGTCAATTCTGGCCTTGGAATCTCTGAATCTAGGTACCTTCGAGAGCGACCGACTGAATTTTTGCAGCTCCGGGGCTTTGTGGCAGAGAGCTGATTTGCTGCTTTGGCCGAGGTGGCCCCAGAAGTGGAATATTCCTGTCTGCATGTTGATTAGCAGGGGGAATGGGCCCAGTTCTGCTCTGCAGCTGTGATTGCCAGAGTCCTGTGGGTGTGGGGGGCGTTGCTGGCGGAGCGGCAGCTGTGCGGATTGCATTGGGGTTTGGTCCCAATCAGCTTTATCAGCTGTTAAAGTTGGGCCCCAGACTTCCCTCCTGTCTGGCGGCGGGGAGGGGGAGAGATTAATAGTGTCAGATAATGTTGGCAGGAGTTTGATGGGGGGTTATCGAGCTAGTGAAGAGAGCAGCAATGGCAGCAACCTGCCACTGGATCTGGAATGGACCCCCACAGACAGATTGAAATGGAGGCTCCAGCCCCAATGCAGCATGTGCCCCTGTGCTGGGGGGATCATACCCCGGGGAGGGGCTTTGGCTGTGTGTCTAGAGATTGGCAGATAGTCGGCCTGTGCTGTTGCATTTTGCCGTGTAGACCGGACCCAGGCCACAGGCCCCATGCACAGCAGCGGGGACCACGCTGTGGCAGATCAAGCATACAATAGCCATGGCCCCAGGCCGACACGGGGGCATTAGCCTGTTACAATGGGGCTGGGAGCCTGTGACCTCCCTACAGCTCGTGTGGGGCTCCCCCTCCATGGGGCGGGGCGGGGGTTAATATCCTCGTGTGTGTGGCTTTGAAGTGGGTGTTGAGTTAGCCCTGGATGTGCAGCCCACAGCAAGAGGCCCAGGAATGCGCCGCAGCTGTAAACCACAGGCTCCCTCAGTGGCTCCAGAGGATTACGTAAGCATGGGGTGGGGAGGGGGAGCTGATGCGGGGGGGGGCAGATTTTTTTATTTCCAGAGAGTAGGGGGGACACTCCAGCTTCCCAGAGGAAATCAGATGCCATTAATAATTCCTATTAACTCCCTAAGGGGACCCGTTGCGCTCTCTGCATCACACGTGCACTGACACTCTTCCGCACACATGCCCAGCACTCACACCCATGCACATGCACTAACACTCTTACACACACGCCCAGCACACAGACTGCCACACTTCCATACACACATACCTAGTATTCACACGCATGCATACACTAACACACTTCCATACACACACGCCCTGCACTCTCACCCATGCGCACACACTGACCCACTTCCACACCCACACCCTGCACTCACCCCCATTCACACACACTGACCCACTTCAGCACACACACCAACACACCCCATACATGCACACACACTCACATTGACACATCCCTATAAAAACCCAGACACCACCCACACCCACATACACATGCTGCCACACTCTTGGACACACTCATGCACACAACGCCCGCAGTGCACACATTCTCTCAGACTCCCACATAACCTTTCACACACCAAACTTCCATGCATCCATGCTAACACTCATGTACACGTCTGTGCACTGACCCTCCCGCTCATTCACTCATGCACACAATATTGCACCTGGGCACACACAAACACACCGCTTCAGTATACACATGTTGTTACCCGCAAACATACATACTTAAAAACACGCACGTGCACACACACACAGAGTCTGTTGCACAACACTCCTACTGACTTGCACACAGCACTATCCACACACTGACAGCCATACACACACACCCCCATTGCTATCCTCTGGCTCTTTGTCTGCCACCCTCTCTGGGGTACCAGGGCTCTAGGGTATCTCCATTGGGTCACATGGCACCAATGAGACATCATTCTCCACCAGCCCAGCCCATGGGTCTCCTTACCCGGGTCAGCATCAAGACAACTCCAACAAATTAAATGCCTTGTTCTCCCTTGTTTCCCTCTTTAGCAACCCTGGGACTTTCAGTCTCCCTAACTCCTCTCCCCTCCAGTCTCCACCCACGGGTGCCCTCCTCCCATGGCTCTCATCTCTTTCTGATTGCTCCAGACCTAGTATGGCATGCACAGATACACACGGGGACCTCCCTTTTAGGGTGACCGGATAGCAAATGTGAAAAGTCGAGACAGGGGTGGGGGGTAAGAGGAGGCTATATAAAAAGAGACCCAACAATCAGGACTGTCTCTACAAAATTGGGTCATATGGTCACCCTACTCCCTTTGCACACCGCTATTCTTGGGCCGGCTGTCTCAGCAGGCACATCTCCTTGGTCTGTCAGTCGTCCTCCCGGGGGCACCCCAGAAAAGGTCACCAGCTCTCAGCACATGCTGGATAACAGTTTCCTGGCCCTGGGGAGGGTGTCAGGCCAGCGGGAAGTGGTTGGAATGGCGTAACAGGACTGTCTTGTTTTTCACTGGTTGAACGTGCGGCTGCGCAGTGTGCTGGGAGGATGGGGATCTCCACCTTGCTCCCATAGCTGAATTTCGCTCTTTAAAAACTCAGGTGTTTGTTCAGCTGGGGCCCCAAGGAATTTGCTGGAGTTACTCTGCCCTGATTTGGGGCATTCATATTACTCACTGTTACTCCACAGACAACAGTGGAGGTGTCAGACTATCCCATCACTTCATCAGCAGCCTCGGACTGACAGAAGGATTCCAGATTCCCGGCGGAGTCCCACCTCACACACCCACTATCCAAGTTGCCCCCCTGGGATGGCAGCACATAATGTCCCTTGAATTTTCCCTCTGCTCTTGCACAGATTTGGGCTCATGCTGAGCACTCCATGCCACAAAGGGAGCGGCTTCCTCTCCCTCCTCTGACTGCTGAGCTGAGATCTGGCCCATGCTCTCTGCCAGGGAGAGGGGGGAAGGAGACGGGAGCTTCATGGTCGGTGTCCCAGCTCTGGTTCTATCCCTCCTGCCTCTGTTCTCCGTTGGCCTCCTGAGCTCCAGAATTGAGAGCAGAGGCCAACTTCCCCGCCCCTGAGCCGAGCAGATGGGTCATGTCAGACCCCTCGCAATCCTTCATCCACTCAGACGTGTTTATTAGCCACATGTGTCTGGAGAGAAGATGGCTTGTGTCAGTGAGGCCGTGAAGGAAGGGAGGGGGCATGAGCAAGTCTTGCCAATTGCACATGGGGCTGTTCATAAGGGCTCCGATGCCGTGGATGGGAAGTGGGCAGCAGCAGTGCCTGGGTTAAATGCAGGGCTCACAGGAGGGTACCATCGTCCTGTTGATCCTGAGATTTCCTATGACAAACATGACAGCCCCCTCCCGCTCGTCTGACAGCACCCATCTAAGGGGTCCATGGGCTGCAGGTTTCCAGAGGCGGTGCTGGGGGAGCAAGCACCAGTTCATGTGTTGTGACTGAAAGGGAGGTGAGAAGATAATGGCACCGTGCACGTCCTTGCATGAGGCTGGGGAGTGACCCTGGCCCGTTGACATCAGGATCTAGGAAGGCCTGGCCTTGGTTCTTGAGGTATGAGAATCCAACAGGCTCAGGGTTGAGATAACCAGGGCTAGAGGGCAGAGGAGGTGTGAGTTGGTGCTGGAGAAGGAGGGAAGACACTGCAGCTCCTTCTACCCACATGGAAGTCACATGGTGTCCACACACACAGACATGTGCGCATCAGGCGAATCAGTGCATTGCCCCTGGGTTTGATCAAACACTTCGCGTGTGTCATGTAACACAGAACTGTATCCAAGACCAGAGCCATTCGGGGAGGTGAGTGGGCAAATGCAGGGGAATTAATTCTACATTTCTGGCACTGGACCTGCCAGTGAGAGGAGTGGAGGGTGCGTTTGGTCTGGTGTGCCAGGGAGATGGGACATCTGACTCCATGAGCTGTTGGTCTGACCCAGCATAGCAGGGAGCCAGGTTGGATGGACCATTGGTCTGTTCCTGTATAGCAAGTTGTAATGGGAGACTTGGAAATGGCAGAGATGCTTAATGACTTCTTTGTTTCGGTCTTCACTGAGAAGTCTGAAGGAATGTCTAGTATAGTGGATGCTTACGGGAAGAGGGTAGGTTTAGAAGAGAAAATAAGGAAAGAGCAAGTAAAAAATCACTTAGAAAAGTTAGATGCCTGCAAGTCACCCAGGGCCTGATGAAATGCATCCTAGAATACTCGAGGAGTTAATGGAGGAGGTATCTGAGCCTCTAGCTATTATCTTTGGGAAATCATGGGAGATAGGGGAGATTCCAGAAGACTGGAAGGGGGCAAATATAGTGCCCATCTATAAAAAGGGAAATAAAAACAACCCAGGAAACTACAGACCAGTTAGTTTAACTTCTGTGCCAGGGAAGATAATGGAGCAGGTAATCAAAGAAATCATCTGCAAACACTTGGAAGGTGGTAAGGTGATAGGGAATAGCCAGCATGGATTTGTAAAGAACAAATCGTGTCAAACTAATCTGATAGCGTTCTTTGATAGGATAACGAGCCTTGTGGATAAGGGAGAAGCGATGGATGTGATATACCTAGACTTTAGTAAGGCATTTGATACAGTCTCGCATGATATTCTTATAGATAAACTAGGAAAGTACAATTTAGATGGGGCTACTATAAGGTGGGTGCATAACTGGCTGGATAACCGTACTCAGAGAGTAGTTGTTAATGGCTCTCAATCCTGCTGGAAAGGTATAACAAGTGGGGTTCCGCAGGGGTCTGTTTTGGGACCGGTTCTGTTCAATATCTTCATCAACGATTTAGATGTTGGCATAGAAAGTACGCTTATTAAGTTTGCGGACGATACCAAACTGGGAGGGATTGCAACTGCTTTGGAGGACAGGGTCAAAATTCAAAACGATCTGGACAAATTGGAGAAATGGCCTGAGGTAAACAGGATGAAGTTCAATAAAGATAAATGCAAAGTGCTCCACCTAGGAAGGAACAATCAGTTCTTCTTCGAGTGATTGCTCATATCCATTCCAGTTAGGTGTACGCGCCGCGCGTGCACATTCGTCGGAAAACTTTTACCCTAGCAACTCAGTGGGCCGGCAGGTCGCCCCCTAGAGTGGCGCCACCATGGCGCTCCATATATACTCCTGCCGGCCCACCCGCTCCTCAGTTCCTTCTTACCGCCCGTGTCGGTCGTTGGAACAGTGGAGCGCGGCTTAGCTGACCTCCACTTCCCTAGCTACTCGTTTTCTCGTATATAATTATGCAGTTATAACCCTTTTATATATATATTTGTATGGTTATACGTGTTTTCTTTGCTAACATGGTTAGTTTAGTTAGCGGGGTTCAGGAAGTAGCCCCTTCCATGAGCCCAGTGCCGGAGCCATGCATGGCTCACCGGGTTTTAAAAGGGGCCCGGCCTGCCAGAAGCCGCGGCCGAAGAGAGATCTACATGACTCCTGTTTGAAGTGCCTCAGGGAATCACACTTGACAGATAAGTGCCCCATTTGCAAGGCTTTTAAGCCGAGAACAAAAAGGTGCGGGACTTTCACTTACCCCTCCATCTTGGGCGCCGAGCGATGTTCAAGCGGCGGGCAGAAGCGCCTCCTCGGCACCGGACCCCGCCGGTACTACCAAGGCCTTTCGGCACCGACCGTCGCCGGCACCGATGTCGACTCGGCACCGCTCCCTTCTTCCGAGGTCGAGAGAGCCTACGATTCCTGCTGGTGCCTGGCGGCTCCCCGGCACGCGCCGTGGTTGAGCCCCCTGCTCCCGCTGCTTCCGTGCCACCTGCATCGCAGCCAGAGAGCTCGCCTAAGTTGCGTTACCCGGCACCGACACCTGCAGAGTCACCGATGACTTCGGCACCGTCGATTCCAGTCCCCCAGGACCACTGAATCCGGTGCCTGGCAGCTCCCCGGCTTGCGCCGTGGTAGAGCTTACTGCTCCTGCTGCTTCTGTGCCAACTGCACCACAGCTAGAGAGCTCGTCTAAGATGGCTCGCCCGGCACCGACGACGTCGGCACCGTCGATCCCGGTCCCACGAGGGCCGTAGAATCCGGTGCCTGACGGCTCCCCGGCGCGCGCCGTGGTTGAGCTACTGCTCCTGCTGCTTCCGTGCCAGCGGCACCGCAGCCAGAGGGCTAGTCTAAGTCGGATTGCCCGGCGCCGACACCTGCTGCGGCACCGATGACGTCGGCACCGTCGATCCCGGTCCCACAAGGGCCGTGGAATCCGGTGCCTGACGGCTCCCCGGCACGCGCCGTGGTTGAGCGTATTGCTCCTGCTGCTTCCGTGCCAGCGGCACCGCAGCCAGAGAGCTCGTCTAAGTCGGATCGCCCGGCGCCGACACCTGCTACGGCACCGATGACGTCGTCACCGTCGATCCCGGTCCCACAAGGGCCGTAGAATCCGGTGCCTGATGGCTCCCCGGCACGCGCCGTGGTTGAGCGTATTGCTCCTGCTGCTTCCGTGCCAGCGGCACCGCAGCCAGAGGGCTCGTCTAAGTCGGATTGCCCGGCACCTGCTGCGGCACCGATGACGTCGGCACCGTCGATCCCGGTCCCACAAGGGCCGTAGAATCCGGTGCCTGACGGCTCCCCGGCACGCGCCGTGGTTGAGCTACTGCTCCTGCTGCTTCCGTGCCAACGGCACCGCAGCCAGAGAGCTCGTCTACGTCGGATCGCCCGGCACCGACACCTGCTGCGGCACCGATGACGTCGGCACCGTCGATCCCCGGTCCCGCAAGGGCCGTAGAATCCGGTGCCTGACGGCTCCCCGGCACGCGCCGTGGTAGAGCTAATGCTCCGGCTGCTTCCGTGCCAACGGCACCGCAGCCAGAGGGCTAGTCTAAGTCGGATCGCCCGGCACCGACACCTGCTGCGGCACCGATGACGTCGGCACCGTCGATCCCGGTCCCGCAAGGGCCGTAGAATCCGGTGCCTGACGGCTCCCCGGCACGCGCCGTGGTTGAGCTCCTGCTCCGGCTGCTTCCATGCCAACGGCACCGCAGCCAGAGGGCTAGTCTAAGTCGGATTGCCCGGCACCGACGCCTCTGAGGCACCGACAACATCGGCACCGTCGATTCCAGTCCCACAAGGGCTATCGAATCCGGTGCCCGACGGCTCCCCGGCACGCGCCGTGGTTGAGCGTATTACTCCCGCTGCTTCAGTGCTGACAGCACCGCAGCCAGACAGCTTATCTAACTCGGATCGTCCGGCACCGACACCTACCGAAGCTCTGATGACCTCGGTACCGTGGATCCCGGTCCCACGAGGGCCGTCGAATCCGGTGCCTGACAGCTCCCCAGTACGCACTGTGGTTGAGCCCGCTGTTCCCTTCACGCCGGAGATGTTACCAACGGCGAGGGCTCTCAGCGCCATGACAGAGTCAGTGCTGCCTGACCCGGGCACCGCCGGTACGGGTAATACAGTCTCTTCAGGGGACTGTCCCCTGTCAGCACAGCAGAGCGGCACCGTTCATGATCACGGTCCCGCAGACACTCCAAGTCCTGTCGGCACGACGGACACCACTGGCAGTCCCGGTGCTGTTTTCCTCGGTACTGGTCACACTCGCTGCACCGGTCGGTATCCCGTTCGCCGACCCGCTATCGGCACCATTCCGACCTCTGGCACCGGGGCAGGTACCTTGACTCCTGTAGCCTTTCTCCGAGCCTCGAGATCTCGGTCGACCCCCCGACACCGTTCTGGTTGCGGGTCTGGATCTCGTTCCAGGTACCGATACGCCTCCCGATGCCGGTCCCCGGTGCCGAGTTGGGCAAGGTCCGAGTGAGTCAGAGACTCTGCCTGTGCCTTCTTTTAGTACCTCCATGGCCGTCCGGACACGCATCCGTGTCATCCCATATGCGCAGATTTTATGCTCAGGACCACGATCCTGATATGATGGCCAGCGGGCGCCAGCCCCGAAGCAGAAAGAGGCTTGGCGAATGAACAGGCTTGGCCGCCAGGTGTACTCTGCAGGGGCCCTGCAGCTCGGGGTAGCAAAGCAACAAGCCTTGCTTAGCTGCGATAATTATAGCACCTGAGTGAAGGAGTTTCTCCCTCAAAACTTCCACCTGGAGTTCGCTGCCGTCTTGGAGGACGGGGGGAAAGAAGGTTCCCAGAGCGTCCCTCCAGGCCTCGTTGGACGCAGCAGACTCTGCGGCCAGCACTCTGGCCTTGAGTGTCGCCGTGAGGTGCATTTCATGGCTTCAGGTTTTAAACCTCCGGCCGGAGCTGCGGTATGCCATTCAGGATTTACCCCTTGTTGGTAAAGGCATCTTCGCGGCAGAGACAGCCCCAGACTGCGAAGTCTGGTGGGCAATAGGGTCCTAATGCGTCTCAGCATGTATACGCCAGCGACCAAACGCAGGCCTTTCTGGCCCCAGCCGCCATACTCTGTGCCTAGCCAGAGGCAGAACTCTGGCAAACGGCAGGACCAAGGTGGTCGCAGACGAACGTCAGGACCCCTAAAGAGCCAAAGTCAAGGTCCCTCGCAATTACCACTGGGTCCAAAGACGGACCTTCCAAGGTTCACCTGAGGGCGGTGTACCAGTCGCAGGACGGGATCCCGATCCCGCTTTCTCCTGGCATGGCCCCAGTTACTTCAGATCGCTGGGTCCTGCGCACGATGGAGCATAGGTACCACCTTTAATTTGCTCCAGCCCTGTCCCACTTCAGCGGACGAAAGGGGTAAGGGGTTTTACCCCCGTTATGCCCTAGTCCCCCACTCGAACACAGGTCTCAGACCTTCTTGGTCCTGCGCGGACTCAACCGGGTTGGGATGGGGTTGGAGTTCTGCGTGGTGTCCCTGGGAACCATTGTTCCATCCTTGCCTCCTGGGGGCTGCTGTGCCGCCCTGGATATGGGGGACGCGTGCTTTCACAATGCCATCTTCCCTCCGCACGGGAGATGCCTCCGCTCTATAGCCGACTGTCAATACTCCCGGTTTACGGCCATAGTCGCCGCCTACCGTCGCTGATGTCGGATATGCGTTTTTCCGTATCTGGACGATTCGCTTATCCACGGAGACTCTGAGACACAAACCACTCAGCGCGTGGGCATCGCCACGGTCTTATTCACAGGTCAAGGCCTGCTGTTTATTATAGAGCAATCCACTCTGGTCCCCACGCAGAGGTTGGGCTCCCTAGGGGCTATCCTGGTCTCCTACCTAGCCGGAGCCTGCTTATCGCAACTGAGATTTTAGGCGATGGCAACAATCATCTGAGGTCTGAAGGCTTTCCCAACGACCTCAGCTCGTTCTTGTCTCAGTCTCCTGGGTCTATGGTTGCCCGCAAGTTTGTAACCAAACACGCCAAGCTCCGCCTCCGTCCTCTCCAAGTCCGGCTCACTGCCCCTGACAGCGGACGCCTCATCTCTCTGCTCGAGTGTTCATAGTCACCTCTGAGCTTAAGGCCTTTGGTCTTCTAGGGAGCTGGCATTCCTCATCAATGCCCCAAAAATTGAGAGTAGTCCGCCTGGCATGCCAGGGGTTCCAGCGGCAGCTGCGAGGCCGTTGTATCTCGGTGTTTACAGCCAACACAACGACCAGGTGCTTCATAAGTATTCAGGGGGGAAATAGTCCTCCCCCCCCCTTTTTTGTCAGGAGGCCATCCATTTCCGGGTCTTTGGCATGGCCCACTCGATGGAGCTGGCGACGTCCTTTCTCCCAGGCGTTTGGAACGTCCTAACTCTTTGCCTCAGCAGGTCTTTCCTGCCTTACGAGTGATCACTCTGCCCCATGTGAGGCGTCCCGCTTTCCGGAAGTGGAGATGTTTCCTCACACAGACCTGTTCGCTCACCGCGAGAGCAGGAAATGCCAGGTGTTCTGCTCCTTCCAAGATCTCTCCTCGGAATCGATCTTGGACGCATTCCTGATGCCGTGGAAAGGCCAACTGCATTATGCCTTCCCACTGTTCCCACTGGTTCATTAGGTCCTGCTCAAACTCCGCAGGGGCAGAGCGTGCATCATCATGATCACTCCAGAATGGTCCAGGCAGCGCTGACATACCACGTTACTCGGCCTGTCAGCCCAGACCTCATCACTCAGGGCAACGACAGGCTTCGTCACTCGGACCTGCAGCCTCTTCGCCTCACGGTGGCTGCTGCGTACCTGAGTCGGGGTGACAGGCAGCCTTCCACCTGGTCAACGTACCGGGCCAGGTGGAAGCGTTTCTTTTACAGCTGCAATACGCTCGATCTTGCTCCTGCTGAGGTCTCGATCCCCTCTGTTTGGCCTGCCTCTGGCCTTCAGCGGCAGGACTTGGCGGTATCAGCGCTGAGGATACACTCAGCAGCCATCTCTACCTTCCAGCAGGCTGAGATGGACGTTCAGCGTTCTCACGCTCTATGGGTTCGAGGTCCCTCAAGGGCTTGGAGCGCTTGCACCCTCGGGTGCGCCGCCCAGCCCCGACCTGGGACCTCAACCTAGTCTTGGCCAGACGGGTCTCTGAGATCAGAGCTCTTACGGGGGTTCCGCCGTACACTAGGTTTCACAATGACAAGGTGCAGTTATGACCGCACCCGGCTTTCCTCCCTAAGGTGGTTTTGGCTTTTCATGTTACCCACAGTTCAACGCAATGGGCACAACCGTTGCACTCCTTGGACATCTGTGGACTGCTCGCATTATATTGTGCTGACAGAACCATTTCCTAAGGTGCCCCAGCTCTGTCACGGTAGCGGGCCAAAGGGAGGGCTTGCTTGTTCTCCTCTCAGAGGATCTCATCTGGGGTGATGGCGGACATCCCCACTTGTTATGATTTGGCTCATATTTCCCCAAGCCACATCAACGTGCATTCTACCAGGGCTCAGGCTTCATCTGCCGCCTTGCTGGCTCATGTTTCTACCCACGAGATCTGTCGTGAAGCTCCATTGGTCCTCGGTCCATACCTTTGCTTCGCAGTAGGCCCTGGTTCAGCAGTCAAGAGAGGCTGTAGCCTCTGGCTCAGCAGTTTTATTCTGCCACATTTCACTCCGACCCCACCGCCTTTGTAAGGCTTGGGATTCACCTAACTGGAATGGATATGAGCAATCACTCGAAGAAGAAAAGACGGTTACTCACCTTTGTAACTGTTGTTCTTCGAGATGTGTTGCTCATATCCATTCCGCACCCGCCCTCCTTCCCCACTGTCGGAGTAGCCGGCAAGAAGGAACTGAGGAGCGGGTGGGCCGGCAGGAGTATATATGGAGCGCCATGGTGGCGCCACTCTAGGGGGCGACCTGCCGGCCCACTGA
Source organism: Gopherus evgoodei (assembly GCF_007399415.2). Taxonomy (NCBI): domain Eukaryota; kingdom Metazoa; phylum Chordata; order Testudines; family Testudinidae; genus Gopherus; species Gopherus evgoodei. Next base: position 132,786,981 of record NC_044327.1, on the reverse strand, counting down.
GTTGCTAGGGTAAAAGTTTTCCGACGAATGTGCACGCGCGGCGCGTACACCTAACTGGAATGGATATGAGCAACACATCTCGAAGAACAACAGTTACAAAGGTGAGTAACCGTCTTTTTCACACATACAGAATGGGAAGAGACTGTCTAGGAAGGAGTATGGCAGAAAGAGATCTAGGGGTCATAGTAGACCACAAGCTTAATATGAGTCAACAGTGTGATACTGTTGCAAAAAAAGCAAACATGATTCTGGGATGCATTAACAGGTGTGTTGTAAACAAGACACGAGAAGTCATTCTTCCGCTTTACTCTGCGCTGGTTAGGCCTCAGCTAGAGTATTGTGTCCAGTTCTGGGCACTGCGTTTCAAGAAAGATGTGGAGAAATTGGAGAGGGTCCAGAGAAGAGCAACAAGAATGATTAAAGGTCTTGAGAACATGACCTATGAAGGAAGGCTGAAGGAATTGGGTTTGTTTAGTTTGGAAAAGAGAAGACCGAGAGGGGACATGATAGCAGTTTTCAGGTATCTAAAAGGGTGTCATCAGGAGGAGGGAGAAAACTTGTTCACCTTAGCCTCCAATGATAGAACAAGAAGCAATGGGCTTAAACTGCAGCAAGGGAGATTTAGGTTGGACATTAGGAAAAAGTTCCTAACTGTCAGGGTAGTTAAACACTGGAATAGATTGCCTAGGGAAGTTGTGGAATCTCCATCTCTGGAGATATTTAAGAGTAGGTTAGATAAATGTCTATCAGGGATGGTCTAGACAGTATTTGGTCCTGCCATGAGGGCAGGGGACTGGACTCGATGACCTCTCGAGGTCCCTTCCAGTCCTAGAGTCTATGAGTCTATGAATGTCCCTGTGTTATTTTAAATGGAATGGGACAGATCCTCAGCCATTGAAAACTGGCCCTGTGCCGTTGAGTCTGTGCCATGGTGCCAGTTCATGCCTGGGGAGGATCTGGCATGCACAGCACTGAAGACATATCAAGTAGGGCCAAGCAAGTGGATTTGGATGAAGTGAGAGCCAGACCTGCACTCCAGGGCAGAATTCCACCATGGAAATCTCAGATACAATCCTGCAAAATCCAGGGTGCTGAGCTAGCCTTCTGGGAAATGTCGTTGACTCTGTTCCTGCATTCAGTCAATGGCTTTGTCTGCACTACAGAGTTAGGTCGACATAAGGCGGCTTGTCCATAGCTGGAGCGGTGACATTGAGAAGAAAGTCGGCTCCCCAGCTGGTCTGACACCCAGGCTCCTGGGGTGGGCTGCTGCCCCCTGGGTTCCCAGCTCCCCACAGCAGCTGACCAGACTCTAGGCATGGATCTCTCCACCGGAGGCAAGAAGCCCTGGGCAGCTTCTCCCCCGTACATAGGTGGACTGACGATTATAGTGTTCACAGTTGAGTTGGGGATTGGTCCTGCTGGGGATTGATACCTCCTGAGGTCCCTTCCAACCCGTATTCTATGATTCTATGACATGCCCTATGTCATGTGCCCAAAGGCAGAAGCTAAGAGATCCTGTAAGAGTCGATCAGCCTGAGCTCCTACGGTGCTGTGTGGACACTGGAATGTGCTCCGGAGATGGGCCTTCAAGCCAGCAGTTTGCCTCGAGCAAACCCATGTCTTGCACCACCCAGGTTCTCAACCCAAGGAACCCACTGAGCCTTACTCTGCCCTAGGTGGCGTGGGCGGAGGGAGAGAGATTTCCCCTGGTTTCCCTCTTTGCCATTGTCTGTGCAGAATAATGAGCCTCACCCCTTTGGTTTCGCAGCGCGAGAGCTGGGTGTTAAACACGCTGTATGTGTAGCAGGCGTGACACTCTCGTGTAAGTAAGGCCCAGCACTGGTACATCCCTGTGCAGTGCTCCCAGCATGCCTCAGTTCTGTCTTCCAGCTTCCCCCCACACAACTCTAGTCAGTGCCCCCCAGCCCTGACTGGGAGTCCCACTGCTCGTCCAGTCGCAGCCTGCCCGCCCAGAGCTGCGCCGATGCACCTCCATTGCGACTTGCTGCCCCCTGCTTGTCCAACCTGCCCCCCGCCCCGTTCTGCTGATCCCCTCGATGCTGGTCTCCCCCTGACGCTCAGCTCGGAGCAGTGCTGAGCTCTGTGATGGTTCTGAAATGTGGACAGACATAAGTGCCAAATCAGTGGGTGCTGTGGAGCACCCATGGAAAAAAATTGTGGGTGCTCAGCACCCACCAGCCACTGGATGGTGGGCAGGAGGTGCTGGGGGGAGGGGCAGAGCAGGGGTGGGAAGAGGAGGAGCGAGGGTGGGGCCTTGGGAGAAGAGGGGGGCTGCGTGGCCTCGAGGACAGAGCATGGTGAAGCACCCACCCAGCAAGAAGAAAGTTGGCGCCTGTATGGACAGACGCCGGCTGGTGACTGAGGAGAGACCCACTGGCTTATTTGACTTGTGGCCAAAGTCAAACTCAAGTGCAGGGTCCAGAGGTCGCGAAGGCGAATGCCTCAGCGTTAAGCCATCACACCAAGCGTGCAATGCGGCGCCTGGGCAACCCTCCTGTAACGCCGGGTGTGTGGGGTGGCGTGGGCTGGCAGCGGAAATCCGGAGAGGGGCTGGCTCCGGGAGTCCGCCTGGGCGTCTGGCCTTGGCTCGAGCAGGAATGCCGTGCATTTGGGAGCTCTCTCACAGAAGTGGGGCCAAGAGAAGGCTTTGCCTTCCCCACCCCGTCTGTCCGATATCCTGGGACCAACACAGCTACAGCTGCCCAGCACTTCACAAAGCAGTGTCCTGTCCATTTTCTGCCGAGCCCCTGAACGCCTGAACCAGAGAGCTCCCTTGTCCCTGTAGTGCGTTTCCTTCCCTCGCGTGTGCCGGCTGGTTATTGGTGGTGGGCTGTCCCTGCGTGCTGGGCCCCGGGCGCTGATTTGTGATTGTAGGGTGCTCCTGGATGCTGGGCAGGTATGTTATCCTTGGCTAAGGCATGCCAGTCCCTGTTTGTTACCGCAGGATTGCTCCTGACTGCTAGGCAGCGGGCTTGTTACCGGCGGGGTGCTCGTTCGCGCGGGGCTGAGCACAAGCTTTGTTATGGTAGGGATGCTTATGACGGATGGAGCAGAGCCCTGTGGATTTGGTCAGTCTGCAGCTGCAGATTTCACCCCTCACCCCAGAGCTGTGCTCCCAAATCCCCACTTTCGTTTGAAAACAATGGAGTTTCCAGGCTTTGTGGCGAGGAGGAAACCTCACAAACACGACATGTTGTCCCCCCACAGACACACACCGCCCCCCTGTGTCATAACATTTTTCCCAGATCTGGACCTTAGCATCCAAAATATGGGGGTTAGCATGAAAACCTCCAAGCTTAGTTACCAGCTTGGACCTGGTAAAGCTGCCAGGAATCTATACAGTGCCTGGCGCACTATGGTCTCCCCAAAACCTTCCCTGGGGGACCCCCAGACTTAGATTCCTTGAGTCTCACAACGAAGGGGAATAAACCATTTCCCTTCCCCCCTCCGGGTGTTCCCTCCCTGGGTTCCTGGAGAGATATACAGAAGCAAGCTCTGTGAATCTAAACAGAGGGACTCCACCCTCCCTGTTTCCAGTCCTGGAAACACAAGTACTTCCCCCCTCACCCAGAGGGTATGCAAAGTCAGGCTAGTAAATCTAAAACAAAGAGATTTTCCCCCCTGACTTCTTCCTCCCACCAATTCCCTGGTGAGTTGCAGACTCAATTCCCTGGAGTCCCCACTAAAGAAAAAACTCCAACAAGTCTTAAAAAGAAGGCTTTATATAAAAAAGAAAGAAAAGGACATAAAAATGGTCTCTCTGTATTAAGGTGACAAATACAGGGTCATTTGCTTAAAAGAAAAAAATGAATAAACAGCTTTATTCAAAAAGAATACAATTCAAAACATTCCAGCAACTACACACATGTAAATGCAAAAGAAAACAATATAAACCTATTATTGTCTTACTATTCTTGTACTTACAACTTGGAAACAGAGATTAGAAAGCCAGGAGATAGAAAGATCACTCTCATAGCCGAGAGGGTCAGACCCAAGACAAAGAACAAAGAACTCACACACAAACTTCCCTCCGCCCAGATTTTAAAAAAGTCTTGTTTCCTGATTGGTCTTCTGGTCAGGTGTTTCAGGTTACTGGTGTTACCCCTTTACAGGTAAAAGAACATTAACCCTTAGCTATCTGTTTATGACACCCTGCCCAAAGCTCTGCCTGACGCTGGCATGGGTGTGGGCAGGGGTCATTCCCTGCATCAGCCCAGAATCCACTGCATGCGTCTTCTGTGAAAAGACCCCTCCACCCCCAGAGAGAAAGCCTGGAGTAAGGATCACCCTAGGACTTACCTGTGCCCCTCCAGGCTGCTGCCAGGTGTCCTGGGCAGCATGGCTGTGGAGTGGGGCACCGGAGTGCAGCAGGGGCTCTGGCTCTGGGGCTCAGGGAGAGCTCGGCTGGGAGGATGCACTGAGGCTCGCCTGTCATGGGTGTGGACGCTGGGCCTGGCCTCCCGCCCTTCTGCAGCCAGCTCCCCCTGTGCAGCATCCCCTGCAGGCTGGGCTGGCGGTGCCCGGGGCACTGCCAGGGGGGCAGAGAGGCAGCCAATAGAGCCCTGGTCCCACTCTGCGATCTATCTCTGTCCCTCCCCTCTGTCTCTCGGTCCTTGGTCTCTAGCCATGTCTCCCCTTCTCCTGCCCCCAGCCCACGTTCGGTGACTCTGGCGCTCATGGGCACTGCCAGGGCAGACTGGCTGGCCTGCTGGACCCGGTGGCAGGGACTAAGCCGCTACGGCGCTGATGCATCCTGTGCCCAGCCCGACGGGAATGATGGACCCTCCCGTGCAGGGCTCAGGGCGAGGGCAGAGGAGGCAGCTGGCTCCAGCCCTCCCTTGCCCCCCACCCCATCCCCAACAGAGAGGAGCTGCCAGACAGTGGTCAGGGATGCTGGGACCAGCCTCGGGGGCGGAGGTCGGCTGTTGCCCTGCTCCTGCTGTGCAGCGCCTGGCACATGCTGTGCTGCCGCTCAGAACTGGCGCCAACACCCTGGCCCAGCAGATGGCACCTGAAAGACAGGCTGCCATGACGCCCCCCATCCCCTGCCAAGCTACAATTCCTCCCCTTGCCCCTCCTCACGCACTTTCAGCTCCATTTCCCTCTGTCCCCTCCCCCTCCATTCCCCCACCCTGTGCCCCATCCCCTCCCCCTCCATTCCCCCATCCCTGTGCCCCATCTCCTCCCCCTCCATTCCCCGTCCCTGTGCCCCATCTCCTCCCCCTCCATTCCCCGTCCCTGTGCGCCATCCCCTCCCTCTCTATTCCCCCATCTCTGTGCCCCCCTCCATTCCCCCATCCCCTTGCCCCTCCCCCTCCATTCTTCATCCCTGTGCCCCTCCCCGTTCACTCCCCCATCCCTGTGCTCCCTCCCCTTCCTTCCCCCTCCATTCCCCCATCCCTGTGCCCCCTCCCCTCCCCTCCCCCTCCATTCCCCCATCCCTGTGTCCCCTCCCCCCTATTCCCCCATCACCCCATCCCTGTGCCCCATCCCCTCCCCCTCCATTCCCCCATCCCTGTGCCCCCTCCCCTTCCTTCCCCCTCCATTCCCCCATCCCTGTGCCCCCTCCCCTCCCCCTCCATTCCCCCATCCCTGTGTCCCCTCCCCCCTCTATTCCCCCATCACCCCATCCCTGTGCCCTATCCCCTCCCCCTCCATTCTCCCATCCCATCCCTCCATCCTCCTCCCTTTTCCATCCTTTCTCCGCAGGCCTGATCCTGGAGCCCCCAGGCCCCGTTGATGCTGATGGGAGCTGGGTACGTGGAGGGCTGCCCGGGTCAGCCCCCCAGCCCTGTCCCACTCCAGGGGATCTCAGGCTGCCTGTGAAACTGGCCTGCAGAAGTGACCGGCTGTAGCATTCATGTCACCCGGTAATGGGGATGTGGCCCAGGCCCCTCCTGCTGGAGCCGTGGCCAGGGCAGGGGATGCCGGTTGCTCTGCTCCGTGGGCCTAGCTCCCCATCCACGCCCAAGAAAAGGCCCTGCCCAAGCCCCAGGGTCCCCTCTAGCCTCTCTCCACAGACCTTCCCCTAGGGATGCGACTGCTCCCTGGTGACTACCCCTTCCCCTTTCCCCATGCAGGTGGAGCTGTCGGACGGGACATCCCACACCATCACCGATGCCTACGCTGGCAAGGAATACATCATCCAGGTGGCCGCCAAGGACAACGACATTGGCACGTGGAGCGACTGGAGCGTCGCTGTGCACGCCACGCCCTGGACGGAGGAGCCCAAGCATCTCACGACGGAAGCCCAGGTGGCAGGTGAGGGTGCCAGGCAGCAGGGGGGCCAGCAGGAACGATGCAGCAGGGCCCAGGGGTTGACACCTCTCCTGCCAAGGGCTTGGCATCACCACTGCTGCACAGATGATGGGAAGCAGAGAGTCAGGCCCCACGAAGGGGTGACAGGGTTGCCCAAGTTCACACAGCAAGTAGCAGAATCAGGACGAGAACCCAGGAGTCCTGGCTCCCAGCCCTCTGCTCTGACTCACAAGACACCACTCCCCTCCCAGAGCTGCTCACAGAACCCAGGAGTCCTAACTCCCAGGCCCCCTGCTTTGACCACTAGACCCCACTGTCTTCCCAGTGCCAGGGACAGAACCAGGAGTCCTGCCTTCCAGTCTCTAACCCACTAGACCTCACCCTGTCAAGCTGGTGCACTGCATCATGGGACAGCTGGAGGTCAGGAGCACTGGCGCTCGCCAGACTGAGTGAAAGCAACCCAGGGACCCAGAGGCCCTGCCCTTCCTCCAGGTGGCAGCAGGTTTCAGGATCCAGATGCAGGGGGCAGTCCCCAGCTTCTGGAGCTATTGCTTCAGGCTCTCTGCATACTCAGGTAGGCATCAGTTTATTAGGGCACATTTTCAAGCTTTTCTGTGCATCCATGAAGGACCGAAACACATTGCATTTAAATGGCAGCTGAGATTCGTATTCATCACGTGACTCCTGGGGCTGGCTGGGGCCCATAATGCCTATGCTGTCCACACTGGATCTGCCCAGCTGTGACACTGGAGCTCCTGCCAGAGAGTGGGGAGAAACGAAAAAAGAAACAAGGCCCAAGCCCCTTGTTGTCGTCAATGCATCTGACGGGGCTCCCTCCAGCCTGTCCCAGGCCGTGACTCAGACCAGACGCCTCCTCCCTCCATCTCGAGCTGTTCCATTCTGTCCATCTCTGGTTGCACACAGTTAACCTGAACAGCCCCTCCCCCCCCCTTCTCCAGCAGACAGATGGGTAAACTGAGTCATGGGACGTTTAAAGCCCAAGGTTTAAAAGAGCCAGCTAGATGTGGGTTCCCAGTGAGCAGCATTTCCAGCCTCCCAGGCTGGGCCCCCCAAACTAGCAGAGACCTTTGCCAGCTGGACCTCAGCAACCCACCCCTGGCCAGAGTGACGCAGCCTCCGAGCTGGGATTCAAACTTTTCCAGTCCCTGGGCTGAGCACTAGCCCCGTGGTTCTCTCTCCTCAACACACAACACACACGTGCAAATGTCCTGGATGCTCACCCACCCACAAAACACCTGTCCATACACACACTGCTCGGAAACAACGGAGCCCTGCCGGCGCCCTCGGAATTAGCCTCTGCTTCTGTTTCTTGCCCTGACCCCTTCGAGAGCTTTGGCTAAGAGCCAGCGAGGTTTGGCCTCCACCAGGACCGGGCCATGTACTATCCCTGCGGCGGGTGCACTCCCCCCAGCTGTGTTACAGCGTTTCAGCCGGCATGTCAGATGGTGGCCTGGCCTGTGCTGACTCAACCCCTCCCGGCTCTGGCCTCCGGCTTGCGAAGAAGCGCTAAGGATTCGTAGGAAGGTTATTATTCAGTGGAGTGCGACCAGCCCCCCGACCCCGCACAATGGCTCAGAGCCACACCAATTAGAAAGAAAAGGCACAACGTTAACGAGCCTCTGTTTCTAGGAAAGAGCTGGGACCGCATCCAAATTCACGACGTCGGCCTTCAGTTTCCCAGAAGGACTGGAGCGGCCGCCGGCTTGGTTCCTCCAACTGGCACTGGCTGCCAGGAGGTTGGGCAATCCACATCCCCAGAGCAAACAAGTCACTGCTTCTCGCAGACAACTGGGAGAGCGTCCAAATTCTCAGCGCTGCGCAAATCCTCGGCACTACTGGCCATGGGTGTGCGAGGCCTTGGCACTGCCGACGCTCTGTGTGTGCAAATCCTCGGGCTGTTAGCTGTGTGAGCCAATGCAGCCTCGCTCGCATGGGGCATGCAGGCGAGCAGGGAGACACTCGCTGCTGTGGGCTGGAGGAAGAAGCCCAGGCTGCTCACTCTCAAGCTGAAGGATGATACACCGAGATGTGCCCTCTGGAGGCTGCCGCACCTGCCAGGATTCGGCTGCATGAAGCTTATCAGACAGAGCCAGTAGTTTGCAGCCATTCAGACACATGCTGCCTCAGACGCATACACAAATCTTGGCAAAGTAACACACCTTCAGACACACACACCCGGACATCACACAAACATACACCCAAGTGCTTACAAACATGCATTCACCCATTTACACACACAGCTGTATTCACTCGCAGACACTCTCTGAGGCATGTGAACGCTCACATGAATACGCACACATGACCGACTTTCTCCAGTTCAGTTAACCGATCCTTTGTGAGCATGACACACTATACAAGTGTCGCTGCAGGTTGAGTCACACACTCCTCTTCATATGCATGCACACACCACCTGGAATGCACACACATGACCTGCATGCAGACACACATACTTCTCGCACGCACCCCCCTTTGCACACCTCTTGATGCACACACAATGACAATTGCTCTGAAATAGCTGAGCTGCACCGGACCCCTCTGAATTAGCCTCTGCTCCTCCCTTTCTCTGTCTCTTGGACACCTCGGCTAAGCACCTGCTGAGATCATCCCGCCCAGGATTGGCCCCTGGCCCCTGGTGGCAGTTCTGGTCAGCATGTGACTAGTGACCGGCTCCCCCTGGCCTGCTCTCCAGATGTTGGACTGACACTGCTGCCCTTTGGGTCCTGCCCAGTGGCCCCAGTTAGATCGAAAAGCAGAGCATGAGCAGCCTCTTGCTGCCAGGGAAGAGCTGGTGGTGACTGTGCTCTGGCAGCGCTATGGAGGTGGGGGCCCCAGATAGGCTGGAGGGAATTCCAGGTTAGAGCCCTCCGGGGCCTGCTCTCGGGGGGAATAGGGAAATGTCTGGGCGGGGGGCTGTATGCCAGGAGTACAGCCCAGTGCAAGGCACCAGGGGAAAAGGCTGTGGCTAGGGGGTGCAGGCTGATGAGGTCGAGAAACGTGTGACTTGCGGTGCTCCTGACAAGCCTGACTGAGGCTAAGGGCGACTCAGGGCACATGACGTGCTGGGAGGGTGATGTCAGAGGCCTTGAGTCACAGCCCTGATGACACCATGAACTCTGACATGTCTGATGATGTCATGAAACTTGTCCCCACACTGCTGGTGATGTCAGATGCCAGTGATGTCAGGGGGCTCTGTGCATCTGATGCGACCAGGCCTACGGAAGCCAGCCTGGGAGGCAACACTTGCTCGCGCCTCATTCATCACAGTCAAGCCGAGCCACAACATTCCTCTGCCCTGTGTGGATTCACGGCCCTGTTCACCCCCTGCTGGTGCCGCGTTGCAGGAGACAGCGCATGCCCGTGGGAATCAGGAGCACTGTAGGATGGGGAGGACCCCAAAGGGAGATGAGTCTGGCCAGATTTCCCCAGGGGTGAGCCAAATCACCACGCACGCGACTGGCACTCCCACCAGGAGCTCCCTCTCTCTCTCTCTAACCCCCCTCACGGAGGACACCAGCCACGTGTGGCATTAAAGTCGAGCCACCCCCCTAGACCTGCTATCCCCAGCCGGTCCCCCCAAGCAGAGACCTCCACGTTCCAACCTGGGGGGACACGCCAGCCCAGGCCTGCGTGGCAGGGAGACCCGAGGCACAGCCCGGCCATGGCTCTCCATGCACATGGGCGGGCCGATGGCCCGTGCTGCGTCTCCCGGCTCCCGTCGCAGGCTCTGGCCACTCTGCCTTTGGGGATCCCCAAATCTGCCCTGCAACCTCGGGGACATTTCTGTGGGGGGATGGTGCCCTCTGCTGGCCATTCCATGTAACACGGGGCCCAAGCAGAGCTGGGCTTGCAGAAAGCGCCGTGCCGGTCCCTCGGCAGACGCAGGCACCCCAAGGAGCCGTGCAGAGCTGAGGCCCACCCAGGAGGCTGCAATGCTCATAGACCAGCCCGGTGGGGGCACGGAGCTCTTGGAGGGGCTGCTCGCCAGGCCCCTCGGAATGGGCAGGAGGAGGGCTGAGGGAGGACAGCTCATGCCAGTGTCCCGTTCCCAGGGCCGTGCCCAGAGCAAAGGGAGCCATGCCCAGCCCCCTTCAGCCAGGGAGGAGGTGAAGAGGCAATAAATCAGGGGCTCGTGTGGTGAAGGAGGGCTGGATACACACGTGCACAGAGAGACTAACAAAGCAAGAGGCTAGCTGGTGAGATGACGGGGGGACAGACAGATTCTCCCCATCCAGGAAGTATTGTCAGGGCAACGCAGGAGGTTGCTGGAGGGCAGAGGGCTTTTAATAGGCAGGGGACAGACAGGCTGGCATGGCGAGCCCTGGTCTGGGAGAGGAGCTGCCGTCTGTGCCATCCCAGGGCGGGCCTGATGCTTGGAGGGAAGGTGAAGCGGGAAGTAGGTGATGCAGATCGTAGCTGCCTGTTGGCCCATCTGTAGGCTGTTCCTTTCCCTCGCTCCAGAGACGACGACCACCGGCACCTCCTCCTTCGTGCCGCCCCCCACCACCAAGATCTGCGACCTGGAGGCCGTCGTTGGCAGTGGGGCCGTGACCGTGTCCTGGGCAGAGGGATTGGTACTGGCAGCAGTTGGCGTTCTGTTTATTTAGTAAGTATTCTCCAGCTCCAGCAGTTCCCTCCTGCCCATCCTCACTGGGCTGGAGCCAAACTAGCCCCATGCGGGCCGCCGGAATGGGACAGTCACACTTGCAGGGCAGTACGTAGAGTCCTTGTGTGCTCTTCACTGGCACCAAAGTGTGTGTTCACTGGGAGGTAGCTACCTGCACTGGTAGAGTTACCGGCAAGGAGCTAGGCCAGGCCAGCACTAGAGCCCTGTGCTGGGTCGGCCTCACCTAGGTCAGCTCACAGCGACGCTACGGAGCCTTGTCTCCACCAGGAGTGCACAGGGGCTAACGGGCGCCAGGTGTCTTGGGCGAAAAACACACCTGTCCAGTGCAGATGTAGCCCAGGACACTGGAGACACAAGATGCCTGTTAGATCTATCTATCTATCTATCTATCTATCTATCTATCTATCTATCTATCTATCTATCTATCCCCCATGCACATCTGTCTGTCTGTCTGTCTATTCCAGGGGTCAGCAACCTTTCAGAAGTGCTGTGCCGGGTCTTCATTTATTCACTGTAATTTAAGGTTTCACGTGCCAGTCATACATTTTAACATTTTTAGAAGGTCTCTTTCTATAAGTCTATAATATAGAACTAAACTATTGTTGTATGTAAAGTAAATAAGGTTTTCAAAATGTTTAAGAAGCTTCATTTAAAATTAAATTAAAATGCAGAGCCCCCTGGACTGGTGGCCAGGACCGGGGCAGTGTGAGTGCCACTGAAAATCAGCTCGCATGCCGCCTTCAGCACACGTGCTATAGGTTGCCTACCCCGGTCTATTCTAATCTGTTTTAGCCTTCTGCCCATCATCATGCTGTCTGGGTGCGTTTCGTGTAAAATCAGGAGCAGTAGTAAAATCTCTGGCCTTTCTGTCTTTTGGGGGTCAGAGTGCTGATGGGAGGGGTGTTGATTTGATTTGATTTGTTGTTTGTTTGGGGCGACGGGTTGAGTCTTGTTTCTCCTGGCAGGGCTTTGCAGTACGAAAGGACGTCAGTGCCGGGGTGTGAGTCGAAGGGGGTGTCAGTGCTCAGATTTGCAGGTGGGAGGGGGGTCAGTGTTGTGAGTATCATCATGGCTGAAGGAAGGAAGGTTTGGCAGGGTTTCCTAAAGGCATTTTCACTCTAATTTTGTCTGCTGGGCCAGCGAGGGGGAAGGGTCCTTAGTTAAAATGAGAGCCAGGTCCCAAATAAGTGTGATGAGATTGTTTGTTTGAAACATGGTGTGGTTTTTTGGAGTAAATTTGATCGGTTTTCAAAACCAGAAATCTCACACACACACACACACACACACACACACACACACACACACACACACACACACACACACACACACACACACACACACACACACACGTGGTGTTTTTGGAAAACTGAACATGCTTGGGCTGAAAAAAATGTTGATTTCAGCATCCAAAACATTTCAGTTTGGAAAAACTGCAACTTTTTTAAATCTAAAAAGATATGGAATTCAGAAAGGTTGAAAAAGCAAAAGAAAAATTCAGTCCTTCTCAAAAGCAGAGGCACAAAACCGTCCAGACATTTTCAAAAGACTCCTAAACAATTTTTAAAACTTTTAAACTTTAAAAATTAACTAGAAAGCTTAGCAGGCAAACACACACACCCGTGTACATACATAGTCTAGTCTCCCATGTGCAAGAAAGATGAATTCAAACTGGAACAGGTGCAGAGAAGGGAGACTAGGATGATCAGAGGAATAGAAAACCTACCTTATATGAGGAAACTCAAGGAGCTTGGCTTGTTTACCGTAACCAAACGAAGGCTGAGGGGAGATCTGACTGCTCTCCATAAATACATCAGAGGGACAAACGCCAGCGAGGGAGAGAAGTTATCGGAGTTAAGCACAATGTGGACACAAGAACAAACAGATAGAAAGTGGTCATCAACAAGTGTAGGCTTGAAATGAGATGAAGGTTTCTTACCATCGGAGGAGTGAAGTTCTGGAACAGCCTCCCAAGGGGAGCATTTGGGGCAAAAAACCTATCTGGCTTCAAGACTGAGCTTGATAAATTTATGAAGGGGCTGGTATGATGAAGTTACCTACGATAGCGTATGACCGATTTGCAACTGCTATTAGCAAATATCTCCAGTGGCCTGAGTCGGGACACGAGATGGGGAGGGCTCTGAGTTACTACAGAGAATTCTCTCCCAGAGCTCTGGCTGTTGAGTCTTGCCCGCATGCTCAGGGGCTAACTGATCGCCAGATTTGGGGTCGGGAGGGAATTTTCCCACAAGTCAGATTGACAGAGGTCAGGGATCTGTTACAGGAGTGAGTGGGGGAGGCTCTGTGGCCTGCGACATGCAGGAAGTCAGACTAGAGGATCATGATCATCCCTTCTGACCTTAAAGTTGATGAGTCTGTGAGGTACACACTGATGTACGCACAGACACATACACATACACAAATGTACATGCACACAAAGGCATGCATGAATACCCATAGGTACATACACACAATTGTGCACACTCATGCCCATGCATGGATATGCACGTTTATGCACACACACACACACACACACACACACACACACACACACACACTCACATATGCATCCACACACAGAGTGATGCACACACACACTTAGGGTTGTCAAGGCTCCAGAATTGTCCTGGAGTCTCCAGGAATTGAAGATTCATCTTTAATTAAAATTATATCATGTGATGAAATGATTCCTCCAGGAATATGTCCAACCAAAATTGGCAACCCTACCCAGCCTGCGTGCACACCCTGTATGTATGCACACACATTCATCACATATATCCACCCGCACATCGTACGCCTGCTCACACACACACTCAAATGCACACGCTCACGCAGGTCTGCACTCAGACACACCCGTGTGGACGCACACACAGGCAAACTCCTGGATGCCCCTTGCCCACACACGCACAGATAGGATCGCCTTAGCCCAGGGAGTGACTCTCTTTGCGTTCAGGGGAGAGCAGTGCTGTGTGTGGACACACTGCTCTTCCTCACACAAAGCAGTCTGCTTAGCCTGGAACACTGGACGTTTCAGAGCCACTGAGCCTTGAAACAATGCACTTCCTATTGGAGGAGGCGTTTCAGAGGATAAGGGACCCCCTGCTGCTACCAGCGAGGGGAGATCTCCATTTTCCAGAGTGATGAACTCCTTACCCCATTGAAGTTAATGCCAAAATTTCCAGTAATTGCAGGATTTCTGGGATCCCTGCACTTTGACTGCAGCCTGTGGATTCCTTTCGCTATGATGCAGAGTGGAGCACCCCAGGGATAGGCACAAGGGCCAATCTGTGTATCTATAAATCTACCTGTGTGCTTCAGGGCTTCAGCCATCACCTGGAGGGCTCTGGGAGGGAATTTGTTCCCCATTGTATTCTGGGGTTTGGGGATTTTTCGGTCCGAAGTATCAGAGATGGCCGGGGTGGAGATGGGACACTATTCGGAGTGTGCTGGCTGAGAAGTCCCTTTCTTAGGCACTTGGTGGTGAGTTGCTCAGGGTCTAATTGATCACCAGATTTGGGGTTGGGATCATTTTCTCCCGGGTCAGATTGGCAGTGATCTTGCAGGGGGAGGTGTCTTCCTCTGTGGGGAGTGGATTGCCTGCTGGGATCATCTGGCTCTATCTCACCTAGTCGGTTCCCTGCCATTGCCAAGACGTTGGGCTCTGGTGCCCCTCAGTCACTCCTGATCTCTGCCTGTGGCACACAATAGCTCCCAAGGCCTGTAATGCTTTGCTGTAATCCAGGTTCTGGGTGCAGCATGGGGGGAGGCTGGGTGTTGAGTGGCCTGTGATACAGAGCGGGTTACACTGGATGATCTGGTGGGTCTCTTCTGGCTTGTGACACTCCAGAGTGTGCTGATTTCGGAGCCCCCCGGGCGCAGGCGGTGACCCCTCTCTCTGTTCCTCTCCCCGCCTGCAGATCCCCTCCTCGCAGCCCCACGGAGGAGACCACCGCCCCGTCTGAATCTATTTTCTCTTCTATTTTGCACATGTTAAGGCGGACGTATCACATTTCTCTTCATCGCTTCACTTTGTAGAAGGACAGACCTGCCACGCCGTGAGGGTTTCCCCGCCCCCTCCCCGAACTGCCAGGGGAACCGCGGAGCCTTTACAAAAAGAGAGAGAGAGACTCCCCCCACCCCGATGCCCCCCCAAACAGTGAGACCCGGACCCCAGCCGTGCTGCAGCGCAGCGCCCAGAGGAGAGCACCAGCCATCCCGGGCGAGAGATCGGATCATACAGCTAAACCGCCATGCCAAAGATGCTACACGACTTCGCTTCTCCCCCACGGCGCTCTGCTGCCGCCGCCGCCACAACACGGGTGACGAAACGTGTCAAACACACACAGGAAGGGGGAGGGGCATCGAAACCACAATGAGCCTTGTAAGGTGGTGACCCCCCTCCTTGCTCCTCACGGCGGGCTCCAAAGAACTGAACTGGCTTCCAGAAGCCCCAGGCCGGAGGGGCTGGGGGGAGGTTAGTTCCCTAGATGCAGTTCCCCACCCCCAGTCCCGTGCGACAGAGGACATAAGCGCTGTTTTCACAAGCGCAGACTAGTACATTGGGGCTTTCTTTTGTACTGGAAAAAGGAATCTAAGAAAACAGCAGCCAAACTGACCCTCCTCCCTCCACCGCCCGCCTGCCCTGGACTCCTGGTGCCTCCCAGACACCTACCCGGGCCCCCCAGCCCAGGCGAAATCAGCAAGGAGACGATAGCTCCGGCGAAGTCTGCAACTCTCCCCTGGCCCGTCACCTGATTGTCTCTCTTTATCACCTCCCTTCCATTTCTACAGGGAAGCGCCTCGGTTTCTGTATTTGTCTTATTATTGAAAAACAAATATTCATAATGGAACTGTAGCGACACAAACGTATCTCCCCGCCACGCTCGTCCATTCCCACCCCTCATCCTTCATTCCTTCCTCCCCCTACGCCCGCCACACCCCGGTCCTGTTTTGTAAGACAGCTCCTTGCCCGTTCCGAGCGCAGTATTTAATACCCGACGTCCTAGTATTCCAAAAGTTAACATGCTGTATTTGAATTTTTTATAGATGTATATATAAAAAAACAAACAAAAAAATCCATATACACTCACACACCCAAAAACAAACAACAACAACAACAACAAAGCACCCAGGAGAGAGGTTGTTCATTAAACCTGATCATTTCATGATGACTGTCGGCCCCTGGAATTATTTCACCTCAAGGTCAGGGTCGGGGCTGAGCCCCGAGTGTTCTAGACCCTTGGGGACCCCAGTGATGGGGGGCTAAAGAGGGCAGAATGCTTCCAGTCGTTCCCACTGTCCAGGGCTGATGGGTGGGGAAGAAATTGGACTGACTGAAAAAGCCCCAGATCCAGAGTTCTAGAGCTTTTGGAGTTCCAGAATCCCTAAGAGTGTTAGTGCCTTTTGGAGTCCTTAGACCCCCACCCCTAAAAAAAGTTCTAGATCTCTTTGGAGTCCTCAACCTTCCCAAGAGTTCTAGAGACTTTTGGAATCCCTCTGCAGAGTTCTAGATCCCATTGAAATCCCAGAACCTCCAAGTGTTCTATAGCCCATTGTAGTCACAGAACCCCCAAGAGTTCTAGAGCCTGTTGGAGTCCCAGAACCTCCCAAGAGTTCTAGAGCCCACTGGAGACCTAAAACCTCCAGTATTCTAGAGCCCTTTGGAGTCCTAGAATCCCTAAGAGTTCTAGAGCCTTTTGGAGAGTTTTTGGCATTCTAGCACTACCCAGAGTTCAAGCGACTTGGCATTCTACAGACCCCCTGTGTTCTAGAAAACAGCCTTATACCTATCAGAATGAGGAAATCAAACTAGATTAAGAGCCCCCCATCATTCTAGATAGCTGGCACCAGGGCCATCACAAAGGGGGTGTGGGGCCCGCAGCAGAAGTGACGGATTCGTCTCTTCAGTGACACCGACCCATGGGGCCCCCCAAAGCGTGGGGCCTGGAACAGTCGCCCCATTCGCCCCCACCCAAGGGACAGCTCTGCCTGGCACCTCTCCCAGTGCAAGGGCGGTCTTGGTCCTTTAGCCTTACTAGTTCTGGACTCATGCTGTTTCACAGCACTGGGTGACTGGGCAACACAATGGCAGATGAAATTCAGTGTTGATAAATGCTAAGTAATGCACATTGGACAACACAATCGCAATTATAGATACAAAATGCTGGGGTCTAAATTATCTCTTACCACTCAAGAAAGATCTTGATGTCACTGTGGATAGTTCTCTGAAAACATCCACTCGATGTGCAGCAGCCGTCAAAAAAGCAAACAGAATGTTGGGAATCATTAGGAAAGGGATAGATAATAAGACAGAAAATATCATATTGCCTCTGTATAAATCCACGGTACGCCCACATCTTGAATACTGTGTGCAGATCTGGTCACCCTGTCTAAAAGAAGATATATTAGAATTGTAAAAGGTAGAGAAAAGGGCAACAAAAATGATTAGGTATCTGGAATAGCTTCCATATGAGGAGAGATTAATAAGATTTGGACTTTTAGCTTGGAAAAGAGACTACTACGGGGGGATATGACAGAGGTCTATAAAATCATGACTGGTGTGGAGAAAGTAAATAAGGAAGTGTTATTTACTCCTTCTCATAACACAAGAACTAGGGTTCACCAAATGAAATTAATAGGCAGCAAGTTTAAAACAAACAAAAGGACGTATTTCTTCACACAACGCACAGTCAACCTGTGGAACTCCTTGCCTGAGGATGTTGTGAAGGCCAAGATCATAACAAGGTTCAAAAAAGAACTAGATAAATTCATGGAGGATGGGTCCATCAATGGCTACTAGCCAGGATGGGCAGGGATTGTGTCCCTAGTGTCTGTTTGTCAGAAGCTGGGAAAGGGTGACGGGATGGATCACTTGATTCCCTGTTCTGTTCATTCCCTCTGGGGCACCTGGCATTGGCCACTGTCGGAAGACACAGAGCAGAAGTGCAGATGCCCCATTACTGCAGCATTCATCTCAAGGGTAATTTCATGGTAAAGTTGCATTGACTCGGCCGTTCCTAGTTAAACTTTCACAAGGGGCAGATGTGTTAGCCGGTCTCTGACCCAGTAATAACCACCTCCTGCAGCAAGGCAGGCGTCAAGAGGGAGGTGGTGGGGTCTGGTGGACAGGGCACTGAACTGGGAGTCAGGAGCCCTGGCTTCTGTTCCCAGCTCAGCTGGTGACCTGTGCCTCAGTTTCCCCTCCCCCTTTGTCTGTCTCACCTGCTTAGATTGTAAGCTCTTCGGGGCAAGGGACATCTCGCAGTGTGGGGACAGTGCCTAGTGCAACGGGTGCCAGCTGGGAATGGAACCTCTGGGCGCTACTTTATTAGTAATACTTGCCACAGATACAGTGGGACCAGTCTGTTCTCCAGCCAGCGAACCGGAGGGGGAGCCACAGCAGAGGCCAAACGCCTTGAGGATGGGGAAGACAAAGACAGCGCGAGCCGGGCGAAGAGGTGGCTGTGCCAAGAAGACATGCAAGCGGAGCAGGGGACGGGTGCCCGCGGGCCAGCAGCTGCACAGGAGAGAGCTCTTGCACTGGAGCTGGTGGGATTGTGAGAAGGAGGTGGGGCCCCATCCTGGGATGCCCACTGGAGTAGATGGGAGCTGCTGGTCTCCTGCAGCTGGCAGGGTGAGTGGGGGAAATAAGGCCCAGAGGTTGGAGCTGGGCTGCTGGAGGGGGACGGGGCCCGGAGTGTCACCCTGGCCCATGTGCTGTCCAGCACAGTCAGATGGAGAGGCCAGACCTGGGACAGGCTCCCAGAAAGCCGCTTGCAGGCTCCAGCCATTGCAGCCGTGTCCCTCCCACCACAGTGCACTAAATGTTTAACTGGGCAATAAAACCCCAGCACAGGCCCCTAATTAACTCTCTGGCGCTGGCTGCTAAGCCCCACCACTGTTGAGAGTTTAATAGGGCTCTGAACGGGAACAGCCTCGCTGATCTCCCCCGCGCCCTGTTCAGCTGGCTGGGGTCAGCAAGGTTAACCCCGAGCAGAGCTCCATCCCGTGCAGGCCAGTCCCCCTCCAAGCTGGGCTCCGTGCAGATGGAGGCCGCAGCAGCAGCGACGTATGACTTAGCGGTTGAGTGTTCATGTCTCTGTGAGCCTTCAAAACACGGTGTCTAAGAACCAGGCAGGGGCCTAGTGGTGGTCCAGTGTGAACCCATCCTCTACGGTCCCCATGCAGCGGTCAGCCTCCCCTCACCCAAAGCCGCCACTCACCAGCCACAGGGCCTACCAAAGACTCACACGTATCTGGTACATGAGTGTGCTCACCCGTGCGTCCAGTCCCAGCTCGCTGGCTGGGGCCACCCGGGACACGGGGCGCCTGCGCTGAGGCTCCGTGGGGCCCTGTCCCCATCGCGCATGGCTCCGGCTTTGTTTCAGAGTTGACGTTCCCAGAGCAGCAGGCCCAGGCCGAGGGAAGCAGACACGCTGGAGGGAGGTTTGACCCAGCGCATGTGAAATTCTTGGGGAACCCCTGCACCGCACCAGGGCATGGCCACGGTGGGTCACCTCATGCAGCACACTGCCGTTGTCACACTACCATTCTCTGCTAGCGTCCCGGCACCTTTCCACTGGAACATGCTGTGGCCGGGAGATGAAGGGCAGTGGGCTGATTGTGCCATTGGGCTCCTAGTGCTGTTCTTGTCACGAGGCTGCCCATGGCTGGTACAGGCAAAATGAAGGTCACCTGTAAGAGGTTCCATTGGGGGTCCCAGTGTATTGAAATCTTTTTGCACAGGAAAAAGTCCCATGTTAATGCTGGGGTAACCAACAGCCGGCCGCTCCGCCAAGGCGCTGCCAGAGGCACCAGCCATGTGGGCCGAGGGCCCAGCCAGCAAGTGCTATGGAAGGTGCAAGGTACCAGCTAGCTCTCATGATTGCTAAGGAACCACTCCCCCCATGTACCCACTGGGCGGCTATTAGCCTAGGGAGGGAGTGTGTGTGTGTGTGTGTACACGCGCACGTGTAACACATGGCTCAGGTGATGCGCCACAGAGAGCAGCTAGGTGACATCAACACCCCATGGGCAGAAAGTATCTGGCAAACGGTGCCACCCAGCAAGGAAGGATGTGGGCAGTGCTCCAGCTAGGCTTGTAACGGGAACCGAACGCTGGGCTGGTCCGTGAGGGACGGATCCTTAGCACGGGGCTGCTGCTTTTCACCTGCGTTGCTGGAGCGCTCACCAGCCAGGCTTTCCCCAGCCGGGCGGAATGGCCTGCAGATAGGAAAGGTAGGGTTGCCAATTTTCTAATTTCACAAAACTGAGCACCCTTACCCCTCTCCCTTCCCCGAGGCCCAGCCCTGCTCCCTTCTCTGAGGCCCCATCCCCCTCCCTCCAGCCCCCCTCCCACCATCACTCGCTCTCCCCCACACTCACTCATTTTCACTGGGCTGGGGCAGGAGTGAGCTGTGGAGATGGAGGGGTGGGCTCCAGGGTGGGGCCAGAAATGAGGGGTTCAGGGTATGGAATAGGGCTCCAGGTTGCGGTGTGGAAGGGGGTGAGGGCTCTGACTGGGGGTGCAGGCTCTGGGGTGGGCTGGGGCTGAGGGGTTTGGGGTACAGGAGGGAGCTCTGGGCTAGGGCAGGGTGTTGGGGTGCAGGAGAGCTGTGGGGTGTGGGCTCCAGGATGGGATGCAGGGGTGGGGTAAGGGGTTGGGGTGAAGGAGGGGGTGTTAGGTCTGGGAGGGAGTTATGGTGCAGGAGGGTGTTCCGCAGAGGATTCAGCGTGCGGGCTCTGGCTGGGCGGCGCTTACCTCAGGCGGCTCCCAGGCGGTGGTGGCGCAGTGGGGCTAAGGCAGGCTCCCTGCCTGCCCTGGTTCCGTGCTGCTCCTGGGAGTGGCCAGCATGTCCAGCCCCTCAGCAGAGGCACGATCAGGCGGCTCTGCGCGGTGTGTGCTGCCCACGCCTGCAGGCGCTGTTCCCGCAGCTCTCATTGGTTCACGGCCAATGAGAGCTGTGGAGCCGGCACTCCGGGCAGGCGTAGAGTGCGGAGCTTCCCTGGCCACCGCTGTGCCTAGGGGTAGACGTGCCAGCTGCTTCTGGAGAGCTGTGCAGAGCCTGCCTTAGCCCCGCGCCGCCAAATGGACTTTTAATGGCCCGGTCGAAAACAGGACACCTGGCAACCCTAAAGAGAGGGGCCTTCCCAGCCCCCCAGATCCTGGCAGGAGCATTTAGATGCCTTGTTCATTGGGCCCCCATTCTCTGACCAGGGACATTCTCAATAACCAGAGAGAGGGCTCAGCACCCCCCCTTTAATTTTAATCCTTGCAATTCTTGATACAGCACAAGCTGCACCCTACAGTTATAGGGAGCAATGTGCCTAAAGCTACAGCTTGGGGGTAGGATGTGCTCTGTTGGTCTGAAGCAGGGTATGCCCTACAGCCGGATGGGGCCTGTCTGGGCTGCACCGAGTCTGCCAGGGAGATGCTGGAGGGGGCCCATCCCCAGCCACACCCATGCAATCGCATTAGCATTTGCTCTGCCTGCCCTGCCCGGGAAGTATGACACTGGGGCCTTGCTGCAGCTCTTCCAGCTCCGGGCTACTTTGGCTGCTGCTGGGAAAAGAAAATACAGAGCAAAGGTGTCTCTGCGTGTGACCCATGGTTGCAGGGGTCTGGCCTCTGGCGGTTCCCGGGGATGGCACATATGACTCCAGTGGCTTTTGGTTCACCCCTGCCGGGCTGACAGCCTTGGCCCCTGTGACATTAAAATGACATTAAATCCCCCCCTTTTTTAATTTATAAGAGGGGGGTCGCATTCAGAGGCTTTGTGTGTGAATGGGGTCACCTGTACAAAAAGTTTGAGAACCACTGTTCTGGCCCCTGCTCCCAGCACGTGTTTTCCGGACTGCCCAGAAACCTGCCTCTTCCCTGAAACAACCATGGCCCCACGATCGTGCCATGACAGGTGCGTGAGCGATGCTCAGCCATGTACTTACTGCTAGGTGGGTGAGTAAACAGGTTGTTAGTAAATTGGCAGTTCTGGAAACTGATGCTCCTCCCAGCTCAACGAAGCACTGACACACGTGCTCACCTTTAGGTGCACAAGCGGTCCCAGTGACATCACATGGATTAGGCTGATGCTTAAAGTTGAGCACATGCTTTGCTGAATCAGGGCCCGCACTTGGGGGGAAAATGAATATTGCACTTGGCTGTCAAAAGAAGTGACCTTATCTAACTGTCTGCCACCACAATCAACTCCAGAGTGTCTGCAGTGCAAACACACCTATTCCTGCTCCCCTAGGGAAATACCCTAAAATGGAGATCCCGGCCTCAGGCTGGGAGAAGTCCCTCTGCACGGCAGCTTGTGGCTCAAAACCAGCAGCCTTCTTTCTCATTCTGAGATGCTGGTGGACCGTCGCCTGGTGCCTAGCAGAGACAACTCCGTGCCGAGTAAGGTCCCTCTTCAATAAACCTCCAGCTGTTTTCCTGCTGGCAGAGGAGATTTTGCTGAGGGCTGGATGAATCTGGGCAGTCTCGGTGGTTGGGTCCTGATAGGAACCGAGCAGTTTGCTGAGCGCTCCAAAACACGTTTGCAAAAGGGAGAGCGGCTTGATTGCCATGGTGCCTTTCCATGCAGGCACGAGAGAGAGAAATAGCATTTTACTCAGCGTAGAAATTGCCCATGTTTGGACTTTTCCATCAGGGGTCCAACCAAGCTGTAGTCGGGGCAAGACGTGAGGTCGGTGTTGGAAAATAGATGGATGCTATTTTTCTCTCTCTGATCCCTGGAGCTGCTGGGGGCCAATTCATCCACCGCAATCTCAGGGATGCTGACTAGTAACAGCCCTCCTCTCCTGAGGGCAGTTGTGCCTGCTGGGGATTGCCACATCCCTTTTCCTTAGCCATGCCCCTTACGACAGGTGCAGGACAAAGAGGCTGGAGCATAGGTCAGGATCTGGCCCAGCAGGCCTAGTCCTACCTAGGAAGCTGGCGGTGACCAGAACAGTGAGGCAGGCGACCGGAAACACCCAGCCATGCCATGTGAAGGACATGTGAAGCCAACCGGGGTCTCACAGAAGCTTTCATGAGGGGGATGGAGCCTGGCGAGGGGCTTGTTCGCTCCAAACTCACCCCGCTTCCCCGCTCCGGTAGCGATGGGAATTAACAGGCTTCATGCAGGATCATGTTTCATCGTTAATGTTCCATTACCCAACAACACGCCTTCATCTTTTATTAATGTGTCATTAGTGTGGAAAACAGCTGCTAATTAATTATGCACTAATTATGGATTCACGTCCCTAAAAGCCAGGGTGATTTACAATGTCAGCCGGCTCTTTGGGTGGGGACCTGGCAGGGAAAAGGCAGCTCCTAATGGGAAAGCAATTAGAAAAGCGGCTGCCTCTTGGGTCCGGCCAGGCAGACAGATCTAGCTTCGGTCGGGCCAGAGGTTTTGGGCCATACCGGCCGGGCTGAGGAGCACCACACAGAGCCTTTGGGTAGAAGAGTGATTCAGCTGTTTAACCAAAGAATGAGCCCGGGAAGGTGATGTGATGATTGGGAAGCAGTTTGCTTGATGCACAGCTATGGTGGGGCCTTCGCACCCGAAGCGCACCCTTGTGTTGAGGCTAGCCTGTCGCCCAGCATGCCCCCCTGGTGGCCTGAGGCAGAATCACAGTGGCTATCCCTGCCTCAGTTTCCCCTTATGGGCTACCAATACGTTAACGAGGTTTGTGCATAGTGAGCAATGTCCCTCCAAGGGCCTAGTTAATTTAACCAAAGACTGAACATGGTTTGCAAAACAACTTAACGCCAGCATTTTAGCTTGGGGGGGGAGGCGGAATTAATATTGTCTGGCTGCACTCCCCCGACCCCCTTGTCCCGAATTACCCATCTCCTCTGCCAGGCTCCTTACCAGTAAGGCCTCTGGAGTGTGGCCTCACCCGAAGAAGGGCTCCCTCTCTGGAGTCTGGGCCCACAGAGGTCAAACCATAGCAGCTCTTCTCTGGAGCAGCATCTCGTTCCTCTGCGGCCTTGCCCACCTACCGCTGCGTGGGAAGACTCTTTCGCTGGCACCAGCTCTCTCTAGGGCATTGGCCTCCTAGCTCTGTCCTTTTGGAAACCGTCCTGAGGTTCCCTTTCCTGCTGAGCACCCTACCCGGCTCCCTAAGACGTTCCTCGGCTCAGGAGCTTCCTCCATGTTCTGGGCCCTCCCACCTGAGCACTTACAGTGGTCCCTTAGCTAATTAACTGTTGCCCAGCCTCTACGTAAGTAACTGCTCACAGGTGGCTGTGGGTTGGTGCGCTGTCCTTTACGGAGCCTGGCACGGGTAGGCTGCAGCGTGAAGGCAGCCCGGGAAGGAGAATGGTAGAGGCCCGGATGCCGAACATCTTGGCAGCATTACGCACAGCTGTGTGTGAATGTTTCTAACGTTGGCGAGTCCTGGCCTTCCACTTCCCAGAAGGACCCCGCAAAGGGAGGAACCAGGAATCACAGCAGTCTGAGAGACCAGTGCGTCGTATAACATGAAATCCAGACTGGGTCGGCTGCGCAGAATGGGACCCCGCGGCTTCTCCACCGTCAGTCCCCTCCCAGGTGCTGCTTTGGGACATTACCAACGCGCCACGCAGCACCGAAGGAGAGAGGCTGGGGGAGCAGGGCAGGGGATGCTCAGTCGCAGGAAATGTTTCCCAGCAGCAAGCTCTCACAGGCTGTGGTATCTTCACCCCTAAGGGCATGGCGGGAGCTCCATCACCTGGAGCGAGGTTGATTGGCTAGCCCAGAACGAGTGGTCCATGTCCCGGGTGAGACTCCTGTTATAACCTTATTCCCAGATTCTGGACCTTAGCGTCCAAAATTTGGGGGTTAGCATGAAAACCTCCAAGCTTAGTTACCAGCTTGGACCTGGTACTGCTGCCACCACCCAAAAAATTAGAGTGTTTTGGGGCACTCTGGTCCCCCTGAAAAACCTTCCCTGGGGACCACAAGACCCAAATCCCTTGAGTCTCACAACAAAGGGAAATAATCCTGATTCCCTTCCCCCCTCCAGGTGCTCCTGGAGAGATACATAGACACAAGCTCTGTGAAACTGCACAGAGACTCCCCCTCTCCGTTCCCAATCCTGGAACAAAAGCACTTTCCTCTTCACCCAGAGGAAATGCAAAATCAGGCTAGCAATCCAACACACAGCTTTCCCCTGATTTCTTCCTCCCACCAATTCCCTGGTGAGTACAGACTTAATTTCCCTGAAGTAAAGAAAAACTCCAACAGGTCTTAAAAGAAAACTTTATATAAAAAAGAAAGAAAAAATACAAATGTTCTCTCTGTATTAAGATGATACAACACAGGGTCAATTGCTTAAAAGAATATTGAATAAACAGCCTTATTCAAAAAGAATACAAATCAAAGCACCCAGCACTTATATTCATGCAAATACCAAAGAAAAGAAACCATATAACTTACTATCTGATCTCTTTGTCCTTACTCTTAGAAACAGAAGACTAGAAAGTAGAAAGTACTTCTCCAAAGCTCAGAGGAAACAGGCAGACAGACAAAAGACCTCTTACACAAACTTCCCTCCACCCAAAGTTGAAAAAATCCGGTTTCCTGATTGGTTCTCTGGTCAGGTGTTTCAGGTGAAAGAGACATTAACCCTTAGCTATCTGTTTATGACACGCCCCCCAAATTGCAGACAGTGGGGAAGCTCACTGGCGGCAATTTCTTCTAGAACTTGAAAATAAACAGATTAATACAACACATGCACCTTTACATATACTACTAAGTATATAACTAACAGACTTTAGATTTTAAGAACACTTTTTAACTACTGGATTCTGGGAAACTTTCACGGGAGAGTGCATCAGCAACTTTGTTAGAAGCTCCTGTGATGTGTTGAATTTCAAAATCAAAATCTTGGAGAGCTAAACTCCAACGAAGAAGTTTCTTGTTGTTCCCCTTGGCAGTATGAAGCCACTTTAGTGCAGCATGGTCAGTTTGTAGTTGGAACCGCCGTCCCCAAACATATGGGCGTAGCTTTTCCAGGGCGTACACAATGGCATAGCATTCCTTTTCACTGACTGACCAGTGACTTTCCCTCTCAGACAGTTTCTTGCTGAGAAACACGACAGGATGGAAGTTGTGATCTGTTGCTTCCTGCATGAGCACTGCTCCTATACCACGCTCAGATGCATCTGTGGTTACTAGGAATGGTTTGTCAAAATCCGGGGCCCTGAGTACAGGGTCAGACATGAGCGTTGCCTTAAGCTGGGTAAAGGCTTTTTGACACTCATTAGTCCACTTAACGGCATTTGGCTGGGTCTTTTTGGTCAGGTCGGTCAATGGGGCAGCGATTTGGCTGTAGTGTGGTACAAATCGCCTGTAATATCCGGCCAAGCCTAAGAAGGATTGGACCTGTTTCTTTGACCTTGGGACAGGCCACTTTTGGATAGCATCCACCTTGGCCTGTAGGGGGTTTATGGTTCCTCGACCCACCTGGTGCCCCAGGTAAGTCACTCTGTTTTGGCCTATTTGACACTTTTTGGCCTTAACAGTTAGTCCTGCCTGCCTGATGCGCTCAAAGACCTTTTCCAGGTGGAGTAGGTGTTCGGGCCAGGAGTCTGAAAAAATGGCCACGTCATCGAGGTAGGCAACTGCAAATTCTCCCAGTCCAGCTAGTAGACCGTCTACCAGCCTCTGGAAGGTGGCGGGTGCATTTCGAAGGCCGAAAGGAAGGACATTGAATTCATACACCCCCGTATGGGTGACGAATGCTGACCTCTCCTTGGCAGGTTCATCTAGCGGTACTTGCCAGTACCCCTTGGTTAAGTCTATGGTAGAGATGAACTGGGCACGTCCCAACTTTTCCAATAGCTCATCAGTACGTGGCATTGGATAGTTGTCCGGACGAGTTACAGCATTTAGCTTACGGTAGTCCACGCAAAAGCGTATTTCCCCATCTGGTTTGGGTACCAGAACCACTGGAGATGCCCAGGCACTGGTAGATGGGCGGATTATACCCATCTGTAGCATGTTCTGGATCTCCCGTTCTATAGCAGCTTGGGCATGAGGAGACACCCGGTAGGGTGGGGTTCTGATTGGGTGAGCATTACCTGTATCAATGGAGTGGTATGCCCGTTCAGTCCGTCCTGGGGTGGCTGAGAACAATGGGGCGAAGCTAGTGCACAGCTCCTTGATTTGTTGCCGCTGCAGACGTTCCAGGGTGGTTGAGAGGTTCACCTCTTCCACGCCACCGTCTTTTTTTCCGTCGTAGTAGACACCGTCAGGCCACTCAGCATCATCTCCCTGGACTGTAAACTGACAAACCTGTAAGTCTCTGGAATAGAAAGGCTTGAGAGAATTAACATGGTACACTTTAGGCTTTAGTGAGGAATTGGGAAATGCTATGAGGTAGTTTACAGCTCCCAGGCGCTCTTGGACCGTGAATGGCCCTTCCCATGATGCTTCCATCTTATGGGCCTGTTGCGCCTTCAAGACCATAACCTGGTCTCCTACCTTGAAGGAACGTTCTCTGGCATGTCTGTCATACCAGGCCTTTTGCTCTTCTTGAGCATCCTTTAGGTTCTCTCTAGCAAGGGCTAAAGAGTGTCGGAGGGTGCTTTGTAGGTTGCTTACAAAGTCCAGAATGTTAGTTCCTGGAGAAGGCGTAAACCCCTCCCATTGCTGCTTCACCAACTGTAATGGCCCCTTAACCTCGTGACCATACACAAGTTCAAATGGTGAAAACCCTAAACTGGGATGTGGTACAGCCCTGTAGGCAAACAGCAACTGCTGCAACACTAGGTCCCAATTATTGGAGAATTCGTTGATGAATTTTCGTATCATGGCCCCCAAAGTTCCATTGAACCTTTCCACCAGGCCATTGGTTTGATGGTAGTACGGGGTGGCAACCAAGTGGTTCACCCCATGAGTTTCCCACAGTTTTTCCATGGTCCCTGCCAGGAAATTAGACCCTGAATCTGTAAGGATGTCAGAGGGCCAACCTACCCTGGCAAAGATGTCTGTTAGGGCCAGGCACACAGTGTTAGCCCTGGTGTTGCCTAGAGCTACTGCTTCTGGCCATCGGGTAGCAAAGTCCACTAAAGTCAGTACGTACTGCTTTCCTCTGGGCGTCTTTTTTGGGAAAGGGCCCAGAATATCCACAGCTACTCGCTGAAATGGGACCTCAATTATGGGGAGTGGCTGGAGAGGGGCCTTGACCTGGTCTTGAGGCTTACCTACTCTTTGGCATACCTCACAAGACCAGACATACTTGGCAACATCCTTGCCCATCCCCTCCCAGTGGAAGGACTTCCCCAATCGGTCCTTGGTTCTGTTCACCCCAGCATGGCCACTGGGATGATCATGGGCTAAGCTTAAGAGCTTCCCCCGGTACTTAGTTGGAACCACCAACTGTTTTTGCGGCTGCCATTCTTCCCGGTGTCCACCAGAAAGAATTTCCTTGTATAAAAGTCCTTGGTCTATAACAAACCGGGATCGATTAGAAGAGCTGAGAGGCGGTGGGGTGCTCCGTGCCGCCGCCCACGCTTTCTGAAGGCTGTCATCTGCTTCCTGCTCAGCCTGGAACTGTTCCCTTGAGGCTGGGGTCACCAGTTCTTCCTCAGACTGGGGACTTGGGCTTGGTCCCTCTGGAAGCGATGTAGGTGATGGGGTTGTTTCCGTTGCTGGTGAACCGCTCTCCGCTGGTGCACCTGAGGGTATTTCAGGCTCTGGCTGAGCCTTTTGGGTATGGCTGTCGTGTGCTTCTGCCAGTTCTGGCTCGCTGGCGCCCTCTGGCGTTGAGTTTGAAGATGTGGTTGCACTTGCTGGTGCTGGTTGCTGTTCCAGTTCCGGGCCTGGGACTGGAGATGCTGTGGCTGTTTCAGTGGTAGGCATGGAATCCGGGTCCACTGCCTCTGTCTGGGTCTCTGGTAACACAGACGGGGCCTCTGTGGACGGCTCAGGAACAGGAATGGGTCTGGAAGCTTGCCTGGTTTGGCTACGGGTAACCATTCCCACTCTCTTGGCCCGCCTCACCTGGTTGGCCAAGTCTTCCCCCAGTAGCATGGGGATAGGATAATTGTCATAGACTGCAAAAGTCCACATTCCTGACCAGCCTTTGTACTGGACAGGCAGTTGAGCTGTAGGCAAGTCTACAGCTTGTGACATGAAGGGGTAAATTGTAACTTTGGCCTTTGGGTTGATGAATTTGGGGTCAACGAAGGATTGGTGGATAGCTGACACTTGTGCCCCCGTGTCTCTCCACGCAGTAACCTTCTTTCCGCCCACTCTCAAATTTTCCCTTCGCTCCAATGGTATTTGAGAGGCATCTGGGCCTGGGGATCTTTGGGGTGATGGTGGTGTAATGAATTGCACTCGCATGGTGTTCTTGGGACAGTTGGCCTTATAGACTCATAGACTCATAGACTCTAGGACTGGAAGGGACCTCGAGAGGTCATCGAGTCCAGTCCCCTGCCCTCATGGCAGGACCAAATACTGTCTAGACCATCCCTGATAGACATTTATCTAACCTACTCTTAAATATCTCCAGCGATGGAGATTCCACAACTTCCCTAGGCAATCTATTCCAGTGTTTAACTACCCTGACAGTTAGGAACTTTTTCCTAATGTCCAACCTAAATCTCCCTTGCTGCAGTTTAAGCCCATTGTTTCTTGTTCTATCATTAGAGGCTAACGTGAACAAGTTTTCTCCCTCCTCCTGATGACACCCTTTTAGATACCTGAAAACTGCTATCAGGTCCCCTCTCAGTCTTCTCTTTTCCAAACTAAACAAACCCAATTCCTTCAGCCTTCCTTCATAGGTCATGTTCTCAAGACCTTTAATCATTCTTGTTGCTCTTCTCTGGACCCTCTCCAATTTCTCCACATCTTTCTTGAAATGCGGTGCCCAGAACTGGACACAATACTCCAGTTGAGGCCTAACCAGCGCAGAGTAAAGCGGAAGAATGACTTCTCGTGTCTTGTTTACAACACACCTGTTTATGCATCCCAGAATCACGTTTGCTTTTTTTGCAACAGTATCACACTGTTGACTCATATTAAGCTTGTGGTCCACTATGACCCCTAGATCTCTTTCTGCCATACTTCTTCCTAGACAGTCTCTTCCCATTCTGTATGTGTGAAACTGATTGTTCCTTCCTAAGTGGAGCACTTTGCATTTATCTTTATTGAACTTCATCCTGTTTACCTCAGACCATTTCTCCAACTTGTCCAGATCATTTTGAATTTTGACCCTGTCCTCCAAAGCAGTTGCAATCCCTCCCAGTTTGGTATCATCCGCAAACTTAATAAGCGTACTTTCTATGCCAACATCTAAATCGTTGATGAAGATATTGAACAGAACCGGCCCCAAAACAGACCCCTGCGGAACCCCACTTGTTATACCTTTCCAGCAGGATTGGGAGCCATTAACAACTACTCTCTGAGTACGGTTATCCAGCCAGTTATGCACCCACCTTATAGTAGCCCCATCTAAGTTGTACTTTCCTAGCTTATCTATAAGAATATCATGCAAGACCGTATCAAATGCCTTACTAAAGTCTAGGTATATCACATCCACCGCTTCTCCCTTATCCACAAGGCTCGTTATCCTATCAAAGAACGCTATCAGATTGGTTTGACACGATTTGTTCTTTACAAATCCATGCTGGCTATTCCCTATTACCTTACCACCTTCCAAGTGTTTGCAGATGATGCCTTTGATTACCTGCTCCATTATCTTCCCTGGCACAGAAGTTAAACTAACAGGTCTGTAATTTCCTGGGTTGTTTTTATTTCCCTTTTTATAGATGGGCACTATATTTGCCCCCTTCCAGTCTTCTGGAATCTCCCCCGTCTCCCATGATTTCCCAAAGATAATAGCTAGAGGCTCAGATACCTCTTCTATTAACTCCTTGAGTATTCTAGGATGCATTTCATCAGGCCCTGGTGACTTGCAGGCATCTAACTTTTCTAAGTGATTTTTTACTTGCTCTTTCGTTATTTTCTCTTCTAAACCTACCCTCTTCTCGTAAGCATTCACTATACTAGACATTCCTTCAGACTTCTCAGTGAAGACCGAAACAAAGAAGTCATTAAGCATCTCTGCCATTTCCAAGTCTCCCGTTACCGTTCCCCCCTCCTCATTGAGCAGTGGGCCTACCCTGTCCTTAGTCTTCCTCTTGCTTCTAATGTATTGATAAAAAGTCTTCTTGTTTCCCTTTATTCCTATAGCTAGTTTGAGCTCATTTTGTGCCTTTGCTTGTCTAATCTTGCCTCTGCATTCCTGGGTTATTTGCCTATATTCATCCTTCGTGATCTGACCTAGTTTCCATTTTTTATATGATGCCTTTTTATTTTGTAGGTCCCGCAAGATCTCAAGGGTAAGCCAAGGTGGTCTTTTGCCACATTTTCTATCTTTCCTAACCATCGGAATAACTTGCTTTTGGGCCCTTAATAGCGTCCCTTTGAAAAACTGCCAACTTTCCTCAGTTGTTTTTCCCCTCAGTCTTAATTCCCATGGGACCTTGCCTATCAGCTCTCTGAGCTTACCAAAATCCGCCTTCCTGAAATCCATGGTCTCTATTCTGCTGTACTCCCTTCTACCTTTCCTTAGAATTGCAAATTCTATGAGTTCATGATCACTTTCACCCAAGCTTCCTTCTACTTTCAAATTCTCAACAAGTTCCTCCCTATTAGTTAAGATCAAGTCTAGAACAGCTTCCCCCCTAGTAGCTTTTTCAACTTTCTGAAATAAAAAGTTGTCTGCAATGCAGTCCAGGAACTTATTGGATAGTCTGTGCCCCGCGGTGTTATTTTCCCAACATATATCTGGGTAGTTGAAGTCCCCCATCACCACCAAATCTTGGGCTTTGGATGATTTTGTTAATTGTTTGAAAAAAGCCTCATCCACCTCTTCCGCCTGATTAGGTGGCCTGTAGTAGACTCCCAGCACGACATCACCTGTGTTTTTTACCCCTTTTAGCCTAACCCAGAGACTCTCCACCCTTCTGTCTCCTATGTCCATCTCCACCTCAGACCAAGTGTGTACATTTTTAATATATAAGGCAACACCTCCTCCCTTTTTCCCCTGTCTATCCTTCCTGAGCAAACTATACCCATCCACACCAACATTCCAGTCGTGTGTATTATCCCACCAAGTTTCAGTAATGCCAATAATGTCATAGTTGTATTTATTTATTAGCACTTCCAGTTCTTCCTGCTTATTACCCATACTTCTTGCATTTGTATAAAGGCATCTAAGATACTGGTTTGA
The DNA here is from genome assembly GCF_007399415.2 of Gopherus evgoodei. Classification (NCBI taxonomy): domain Eukaryota; kingdom Metazoa; phylum Chordata; order Testudines; family Testudinidae; genus Gopherus; species Gopherus evgoodei. Next base: position 132,754,844 of record NC_044327.1, on the reverse strand, counting down.
TCTCGCCTCCCAGCTTTGCCCTGACCCTCCTTCCTCTCTGCCATTATAGCCCGTGCTCCCTCCTGTTACCAACCCATCTCCCAGGTCTTGTTCCCCACTTACCTGTGGGCTTTGCTCACCTGTCCCCGTCGAACCTAGTTTAAAGCCCTCCTTACTAGGTTAGCCAGTCTGTGCGCAAATAAGGCCTTTCCCCGCTTCGAAAGGTGAACGCCATCTGTTCCTAGCAGTCCTTCCTCAAATAGCATCCCGTGGTCGAGGAAGCCAAAGCCCTCCTGGCGACACCATCTTCGCAGCCAGGCATTCACCTCCACGATGCATCTGTTTCTGCCCGGACCCCTACCTTCAACAGGAAGAATCGAAGAGAATACCACCTGCGCTCCAAACTCCTTAACCCGTACTCCCAGAGCCCTGTAGTCACTCTTGATCTGCTCAGCATCACACCTCGCAGTATCATTTGTGCCTACATGGATGAGTAGCATGGGATAGTAGTCAGAAGGCCGGATAATCCTCGACAAAGCCTCTGTAACATCTCGGATACGGGCCCCTGGCAGACAGCATACCTCCCGGGATGAACGGTCAGGGCGACAGATTGGTGTCTCCGTCCCCCTCAGCAGAGAGTCTCCAACCACCACTACCCTACGTTTCTTAGCAGTGGTGGCAGCAGACCTCCCAGCCTTAGGGGTACGAGGCTTCACCCCCTTAACTACTGGGGGTGATTTCTTCTCTCCTGTATCAAGAAGAGCATAATGGTTATCTTTTACCACAACAGGAGGGTTCGCAGCAGCGGTGGAGCACTGCCTGCTGCTAGAAGTAACCAGCTGGCTGTGTCCGCCCTGAGCCTCCTCCTCCACTGGAGTGTGAAGCATCTCCTCCACTGGAGTGTCAGTAGTCCTGTCAACAGGGACAGCACCATCAGCTGTCTCCACATGGATACTGTCCAGGAATTGCTCATGGGCATGGATGTTCCTCAGCCTGGCCACCTCCTCCTGTAGCTCTCCCACCTGCTGCCTGAGAGATTCCACCAGCAGGCACCTTTCACATTGGATGCCACCCCCAGCCTGGATATCAGTAAGTGGAAATTGCAAATTACAGTCTTTGCAAGCCCACACCAGAATCTGGGTAAAAGCATCCATGCTTTGGTGCTCTGTCTGGCTACAGGCGCAGGTGGAGGAGACAGAAGTAGTGCTAGCACAGGTGTTGCGGGTCCTCCTCACCATTGTAAGCCTCCCTCTGTCAAACTCTCTCAAAGTCCTCTCTGCTGTAAACAGAAAGGTTTTCAATGTGATCAGGTTATGGGTTCAGAGGACCAATGGGTCACAGATGAGACCGACAAGGGACCCCCCCTTCCTACTCCCCTTCCAAACTCCCTTGCAAAACTCCCTGTTAGCAGCTCCTGTTCGCTAAGCTCCCTGGTCGCTTGTGCGCAGCTTTATAAAGCCCTGGCCTGAGTGAATGCCCCGCCCACTGGTTAAGGTTCAGCCAATTACCAGAGGCTTCTAGCTTTCAAACCTTCCTAGTAGCTCCACCTCCAACTGGCCTTGATATGTCCCAGTTCATTACACTTAAAGCATCTTCCATCTGATGGGTCACTGGGCCGAGGTGAGTTACTGGAGACTGGTGAGGTTGAAGAGTAGGGTATCTGTGGCTTTACTTGGGTGGTATGTAGGGTCTTTGGCTGTCCTCGGTTGTAGGGTTTATGGTCTGTGTGCCCCCTGGGGTAATCGTTCCCCTTGACAGTAGCTTTTTTGCTTTCTGCCAGTTCCATCCATTTGGCTCCAATCTCCCCCGCCTCAGCGATAGTTTTGGGATTTTTATCTTGTATGTACCGTGTGATGTCTTCAGGAACACCATCCAAGAACTGCTCCATTTGTATGAGGAGGTTCACTTCTTCCAAGGTTTGAATGTTGTTTCCTGTTAACCAGGCCTCATAGTTTTTTGCAATGTAGTAGGCGTGTTTGGGAAATGACACCTCTGGTTTCCATTTTTGGGTTCTGAAGCGCCGACGGGCATGATCTGGGGTTATCCCCATCCTGTATCTGGCCTTGGTTTGAAAAAGTTTATAGTCGTTCATTTGCAGCTTAGGCATTTCAGCTGCCACCTCTGCTAAAGGTCCACTGAGTTGTGGCCTTAATTCTACCATGTACTGGTCTTCGGGGATGCTGTACCCAAGACAGGCTCTTTCAAAATTTTCCAAGAAGGCCTCGGTGTCATCACCTGCCTTGTAGGTGGGAAATTTCCTGTGCTGTGGAGCAATAATTGGCGCCGGGTTGTTAGGGTTGGCTGGCACATACAGCCCAGCTTTTGCCATCTCCAGTTCATGTTTTCTCTGTTTTTCCTTCTCTTCATTCTCTTTTTGTTGTTTTTCCATTTCTTTTTGTTGTTTTTCCATTTCTCGGCGGTGGGCCACCTCTTCTTCTTCTAGTTTTCTTTTGTGTGCTGCCTCTTGGGCTGCCTGTTCTCTTTGGAAGGCTGCCAGTTTGAGGCTTTCTTCCTTTTCTTTCATCTCCATCTGTCGCCTGTGTTCAGCGTCTTTGATTTGTTCTTCGGCGTCAATCCTTGCCTTAGAAGTCATGGTTCCTGTTTTCTTGTGTTGGGGTGCCCTCCGGTGTTTATCTTCTGAACTGCAGGCTCTCTGTTGCCTCCTGAAGTCTGCCTAGCAACAGTGCTTTTTTCCTTTTCTCTCTCTAGCTAATGTTCAATTAAGGGAAACCAGAAAAACCACTTTATCTGCATGCATATAAGTGCTGCTACTTGCCTCCTAATGGGAGGGCTATTGCATGACAAAAGACCCTTAACAGTCTTCTCGCTTAATATGCAAACCACAAACTGCTAGAGTGCAGAAAAAAAAAATTCTCTCTGGTTCCCTTTTAAAACCAAACTGTTTCTCTCTGCTAAAAAGCCCTTAGCAGAGAAAAGAAAAATATAATATTCCTACTGGCTTCTGGATTCTGTCTATATCCCGCCGCTGCTACACCATGTTATAACCTTATTCCCAGATTCTGGACCTTAGCGTCCAAAATTTGGGGGTTAGCATGAAAACCTCCAAGCTTAGTTACCAGCTTGGACCTGGTACTGCTGCCACCACCCAAAAAATTAGAGTGTTTTGGGGCACTCTGGTCCCCCTGAAAAACCTTCCCTGGGGACCACAAGACCCAAATCCCTTGAGTCTCACAACAAAGGGAAATAATCCTGATTCCCTTCCCCCCTCCAGGTGCTCCTGGAGAGATACATAGACACAAGCTCTGTGAAACTGCACAGAGACTCCCCCTCTCCGTTCCCAATCCTGGAACAAAAGCACTTTCCTCTTCACCCAGAGGAAATGCAAAATCAGGCTAGCAATCCAACACACAGCTTTCCCCTGATTTCTTCCTCCCACCAATTCCCTGGTGAGTACAGACTTAATTTCCCTGAAGTAAAGAAAAACTCCAACAGGTCTTAAAAGAAAACTTTATATAAAAAAGAAAGAAAAAATACAAATGTTCTCTCTGTATTAAGATGATACAACACAGGGTCAATTGCTTAAAAGAATATTGAATAAACAGCCTTATTCAAAAAGAATACAAATCAAAGCACCCAGCACTTATATTCATGCAAATACCAAAGAAAAGAAACCATATAACTTACTATCTGATCTCTTTGTCCTTACTCTTAGAAACAGAAGACTAGAAAGTAGAAAGTACTTCTCCAAAGCTCAGAGGAAACAGGCAGACAGACAAAAGACCTCTTACACAAACTTCCCTCCACCCAAAGTTGAAAAAATCCGGTTTCCTGATTGGTTCTCTGGTCAGGTGTTTCAGGTGAAAGAGACATTAACCCTTAGCTATCTGTTTATGACAACTCCATGCTAGGTTTCCGTTCTGGGTGAGTGAATCACCGACGCTCACCTCCCACCCCAGCCCACAGTGTTTAGGTGCCGGGCTGCAGTAGCCCAAGATCCAGCATAGGCTAGAAGGGGCAGAACCAAATGGCAGATTCATAGATTCCAGGGCCAGAAGGGATCTCTGTGCTCATCTGGCCTCCTATCTAACACAGGCCACAGGACTTCCCTGCCTTAATTCCTGTTCCAGCTGGAACCGATCTGTTAGAAAAACTTCCAAACTCGATTTAAAACTTTCAGTGATGGAGCATCCACCATGCCCCCTATTGTCATCAAATTTGCATCCTGTTTCCAGTCTGAATTTGGCTAGCTGTGACTTCCAGCCACTGGATCTCTTTTTCTGCTCGACTGCAGAGCCCATCATTAAATATTTGTTCATTGCGAAGGTACTTAGAGACTGTGGGCAGGTCACCCCTTAACCTTCTCTTTGATAAGCTTCAGTGACTGAGCTCCTTGAGTCTCTCACTCGACCATGCTGTCTGGTCCTTGTCATCCTCATGGCTCTTCACTGAACTTTGTCCAGTTTCTCAACATCCTTCTGGAGTTGTGGGCACCAGAACTGGACCCAGGATTCTAGCAGCGGTCACATCAGTGCCAAAGGCAGAGATAAACTAACCTCCCTGTGCCTACTCGAGATTCCCCCATTTGGCCAGCCAAGGAGAGAATTACCTGGAACTCAGGCTTTGGTTTGGGTCCGTTCCCCCGGGGTAGCAGGGCTCAGGCAGACTCAGGCTTGGGTCTCCCCTCTGGGGGTGGTGTAGGAATTTTTGTTGTCAGTCATTAACAAGACAGGCTTTTCTGATGCAGCCCATGGCGAGGCGGGCGCTCCAAAGGGGAGGGAGGATGGCACTGTGAACCGCATGGCACCCAAACACTGAGCAGCTGAACCCCATGTGAGTTGCTCGCCCTCCGGAGGTTGATCCGACTGAGCTGAAGGCACCTAATGAGCAATTAACTGGTTTGTTTTTAATCCCTTTTAAGAAAAAGCTGAGCATTAATTTGGCTTTTGCCACTCTGTTTATCTAATAGCATCTCTGATTGATTCTTGTCTTTAAACCCAGCTCTGCTGTCTGGGCTGCTCAGACAGACTGTGTGATTGATGGAAAGGAGACAGCCCGAGGGGTGCTAATGCCGCTGCGTGGGCTCAGAAGCAGAGTAATTGGCGCTCTGGTACTGGCTTAGGCACGGAATGAAAGTGTCTCCCGGAAGTCTGGCCTCCTTTCCTTGTTTGTCTGCACGGCTCCCAGGGAAGAGTATGTGCCATGCTAATTGCTGGGAGAATGCAGAGGGCTAATTAAACCCCACAAAAGCAGAGCAGGAACGCCACAAGCCTAATTCAGACTCGTTACAGCAGCGCAGCAGGGAGGAAACATAAAGAGGAAGGTGGCAGAAAGGGCTTATCACTGCTTGTGCCACTCTCCAAAACCCACCAAAACCCCCGAGGGAAACCATCCCTCTGACGGGTCACAAGGGTCTCAGCTCCTCCCTGTGGATCGCTGACCGTATTCTAGTGTATTATGTTTTACCGTAGCACATGGTGGCTCCAGCGCAGACCAGGGCCCCTCTCTGCTGGGCACTGCATGCTCAGGGAATGGCTACACTGGCACTGGACCTTGTAATTTGCAGCGCCGGTGGGCAGACGCGAAGCGTACTAAAAATAGCAGTGTAGCCATGGCAGCCGACCCGAGTCCAAACCCATCTGACACGCTGGGCACGTACACGGGCAGCCACCACCCAGGCTGCTGCAGTTACTTCACTAAGTTTAGCGAGCTAGTGCAATCAGAGCGAGGGCAGGTATGTCTACACGGCCCAGACGTTTTCCCTCCAGCCCCCGGGCAGATGTACCTGCCCAAAGTGATACGCTGCCCCCACCCCTAAGAGCCTGCAGCCCAGACCGAGGTTGAGAAAGCATTATTATCTCATTTCTCCCGATGGGGAATCGAGGCCCGGAGAGCTGCCATGACTTGCCCAAGACAGAGCAGGGCAGCGACTCCAGATTGCCCGCGTCTCAATCCAGATAGCCTTAGTCCCATCTCCACCACACTTCGGTGTGTAACTAATGGAGCTGCCCAGTGGACCACTGCTCAGTCCCATAAGGGATTTTGAAATCTGGCTTCACTGTGAATCGGAAACCTTTGAAATCCACCAGGTGGGAAAATTCTGGTGGGGGGTGGGAATTGCCTCTGGGGGTCAATCAAAATGGTTTGTCCCAATTTCACATGTTCAAATGTTATGTTACATTCAAATGGAACTTTAGAATCTAAATGAAAATTTGTGGCAAAAATGACAAATCAAAACATTTTGTTCAAAAAATGTCAGGAATGGGACAGTTTGACATGGTTGTGGTTGTTTGTTCTTTTCCCTTAAATGCAATGTCAGCAAACCCAGTGTGCTTTTGAAGGCAGCTCCTTCACCAATGGAAAATGGTTCCCCAACCAGCTCTGTGATATCTGTAATGTTCCCCGCTGCTGTGCCCATCGCATTCTGTTCAGGGGCCTCTGCTCGGGACAAGCTTGGTAGGCTGCAGTCAAAGCCCTTGTCGTGAGATTTGTTCCCGCATAGCACAAACCACCCTACACCTGGCACTAACTGGCCCTTGACAATCTCAGCACCGAGGCAGAGGACTGAACAAGGCGTGGAGATAGATTTCCCACTTCCCCTTCGAGTGGGTCCCTCCAGAGCCAGGATTCCTAGATTCCAAGACCAGAAGGGATCATTCATGAGCTGACTTCCTGTGTATCATAGGCCGGACAACCTCCCCAGGGGATTCCGGGATCAAACCCGTCACATCTGTTTGAGCTGCAGAGGATCCCTAAGAAAGGGACATCCCATCTTGATTTCCAGACTCCCTGTGACGAAGAACCCATCCCGTCCCTGGGCAAGGTGTTCCAGCAGTTAGTCACCCTCCCTGTTAGAAATGTGCTCCTCATTTCTAGTCTGACATTTTCTAGCTTCCACATCCAGCTGCTGGATCTCGCTCTACCTTTGTGCGCTAGACAAAGAGCCCTCGCGCGTCCGGTGGCGGCTCCAGCATTTCTTGCCTTTGGTGCACGGGGCTCCACGGGCTGATGTATCCCTGACGTGGACCCTGCCAGGAGCAAAGGCAGCGCGAGGTGCAGAGCACACACCACCAAAACAGCAGAGAGCTGGGCTGTGGAGCGTCCCCCAGCAGGGTCCCTGCAGGGGTGGCTCGGTAATAATAATAATTATAATAGGAGATATACCAATCTCCTAGAACTGGAAGGGATCCTGAGAGATCATCAAGTCCAGCCCCCTGCCTTCACTAGCAGGACCAGGTACTGATTTTTGCCCCAGATCCCTAAGTGACCCCCTCAAGGATTGAACTCACCGCCAATGGTCAAACCACTGAGCTATCCCTCCCTTCTCACGCAATGGTGCCAGTGCAGGATTTGCTCTCACTCCCCAGACAGCAGGAGCCGGTGGACGGGATGGCAGCATGCACCCGCAGCACATCAAGGGGCAGAGGGGAAGCCATGGCCCTACACGCAGCCCTGTTGTATTTGCGTCCTCCTAGCTGTAACCGCCACAAGGTCTGGTCTAGGGGGTAACACCCCTGCAGGGCAGGGAGCACTCAAAGCTACTGTACCTCTAGGGTGACCAGACAGCAAATGTAAAAAATCGGGAAAGGGGGTGGGAGGTAATAGGAGCCTATAAAAGAAAAAGACCCATAATTCAGGACTGCCCCTATAAAATTGGGACATCTGGTCACCCTACGTACCTCCCTGCTCAATATTATGTGCAATGGCCTCTCTGTGAGCCCCAGGCTGAAGACAAGGCGGAGGGGCTGTCACAGGATGTTATAGCTGACCCTGATGGAGGAGCCTCTGAGCGGAAACAGTCTTTGATGTGGAGTCTCTCCATTCTCAAACCCAGCGAGCTGCAGCGGAGTTTTATAAACAGTCCTTGTTCTCTCCCTTTGGTGGGAACAGATGGGCTGAGAGCTCTACTCTCCCCCTCACCTGACAATCAAGACCTGCTATTCTAGTCCTGCTGAGCTGTCCTGGGGGGCATCAGTAACCAAGCTGAATAACAACAAAAGGGCCTAGGAAGGAGGGTCTCCAAAGGCCTGAGGGCCAGAGCGGGACACACAGACCCCTCGGCAGCCTTGGGGCAGGGTGTGACTAGGCCAGGGGTTCTCAAACTTCATTGCATCGCAATCCCTTCTGACAACACAAGTTACTACGCGACCCCAGGAAGGGGGACTGAAGCCTGAGTCCTCGCAAGCTCTGACACCCTGGCCAGGGCCGGGGCCAGGTGCGGTGCCTGTAACCTGAGCCCTGCCGCCCAGGGCTGAATCCCTCAGGCTTTGGCTTTGACTCTGGGTGGTGGGGCTCGGGCTTCGGCCCTGAGCCCCAGCAAGCATAACGTCAGCTCTGCGACCCCATTAAAATGGGGTTGGGACCCTCTGTAAGGTCCTGACCCACAGTCTGAGAACCGCTGGACTAGGGCCGTTCCCCCCTCAGCCCTCTCTGCACCAGCAAAGCTTGGCAGATGCCACTGACCACGGGCGCGTCACTGACAGCTGAGGACTGGCTACCAGACACCGGGGTTTAGAGCACTCAGGCCAGCCAGGCAGGGGACAGACACAGCTTCAGGTGACTTAGCGAACAGCTCAGAGACAAGCTGACAGAACCCTTTCGATATACGGATCCCCCCTAGTCCCGAACCCCCCCCCCAGTGAAAACTTCCTTGCATGCCTTGGCATTACCGATAGATTGGTTTAAGTAGCAGGGACAGATGGAGAGCAGGAGAAATTGCCCAAGTGCCCATGCCTATGCCTGCTTCTCCAAAGGCTGTGCCCCCAAAGTGGTCAGGGCCCAGTGCAGCGACTGAATGCCTTTCTTAGTGGAAGATTTGGAGCTTTCCAGCCCATGTGGTTTCTGTGTGTTCCTTTCTGGGGCGATCCCATGAGATGCCAGTGCGCTACCCTGCCCTGCCAGAGCCTCTGGGTATAAATCGCACTCCTGCATGGGCCAGTGGATGGGGCAGGCTGCAGGACTCCTGGGTTCCTGTCCTGTCTCTGCCACTGGCTGGCAGCCACGTGACCCTGGAGAAGCCACAGGCCTTGTCTGTGACAGGGGACAGATAACTGACCCGCTCCGCAAGGGCTGGGGGAGGCTTCAGGCTGAAATGTGGGTAGAGAACTTGGCATCTCACAGGTTGGCGAGCAGAGGAGCTGTCCAGTCTCAGAGAAAACAGGCTGGGTCCAAAATGGCCAGCTTCTCAGGAAGTGCCTCACAGGAGATGTCATGAGATGGCTGCCCATGGTATGTGAACGGACCCTGGCCTTTCAGCTACCCCTCAAGTTAAGGAACGGGCAAGCACAAGTGGGCTCAGATGCTGGGGTGATGGGCATCCCAGACAGAGCTGTGCCAAAGGAGTGAAAAAGCAGGAGAACAGCAGAACGTAGCAATGTTGTCTCCCAAATGCACAGTTCAGGCAATACATAGGAGCAGACCCGGCCTGGAGCAGCTGCTGGGGCTGTGGGTTTGGGCTGAGGGGCACTGGAAGAGCTCTCGGCAAGGGGAGGCCAGGCCTGGAATAGCAGGGGGCTCAAACTACCTGGGCAAAGCAGTCAGCCCCAGCTGCATTCGGTCACAGGCGCCCAGAGAGCACCTGTTAGCGTGTGCCACCGCCTGGCTCCTAATTGCCCGTAGGCGGCCTCCACTCTGCTGGAACGTCTCCTTTCCATGCCGGCCTCTGCAAACCGCGGCCCAGCCTCCTCCCTGCCGGGCCCCAGCTGCTCCCTGTGCCTTGGACGGGACTGGATGTTGTTTTGATCTGAGCAGCACTTCTGCAGCTGCGGGTCAACAAACCAAACCAAAGCGCGTTTCGCCCCCGTCCCTCGCCCCGCTCCCCCCTCTGTCCCTGGGCGCTCCCCCTCACTCATAAAAAATTAAAACTCTTGATATCATCTCACATAAATGTGGCTTTCAGGCCTCGTCAGTCACCAGACACGTCCCACAATCTGCCCAGGCTCCAGGCAGCTGGAGGAGCTCGCTGCGGACCAGGATGACTTCATCCTGCCTCCCACAGAACGGGGTTACCCAGAGTGCTCCTGGAGGGGGAGTGGGGAGCAATTGGGGGGACACGCAGCCATCAGCACAGATCCCAACTGCATCCCCGCCCCACCTGAGCCAGGCAGCTTTATGTGGCCTGGGAATGACCTCGGTCCCCGCGCATCATCCCAGCACAGGAGTGGGCCTGGACGAGCGGATGGCGAATGTGCAGGGGGCGTAGGGGGCTGTCCCTGTGGGCGCCAGCGAGTCAGCTGGCCTGGGCTCTGGTGCCGCAGAGGTTTATGAGGGCCGACCCCTTATGCTGAGAGCCTGAGGCAGGGTAAATTCCTCTCCGCCTAGGAGTGCAGGTGCACGGGGCTGCCGGAGGGGGATGGAGCCCCAGATGCACACGAGGCTCCAGGAAGGGGGAGTCCTTCCTCGGCGCTGAGCCACGTGCTGCAATGGCCTCATCCTGCTGCTCGATGGGAGCGACACCGACCGCTGGCACCAGCAGCCAGGTTTGGCGCCTGAGGCGAGAGCTGCAGCAAGGGCCAGCAGGGCCCCAGCAAAGCCGAGAGCAGCCGCTAGACCTAGGGACTGGGCCAGGCTGCCATGGAAGGGCAGCTCAGGGCATTGCAGCGCAAGGCAGAGGGCTGGCTGCCCCGGGAACGAATGGGGCCCCCTGCTCGCTTGGTCGGGATGGCACCCACCTGCCGCCTTTCCAGATACCACACTGGGTCCTGCTGCTGCAGCCGCCCTGCTGCCACTCAGTCGCCAGGACTTGGTGTCAGCCTCCTCCCTGACCCATCGTTTCACCCCATCAGCTCCCTGCAGTGCTGCCCCACAGCACGTGGGTCGGGTATTGTAGGGGAGGGTCACGACCTTGCTGGCAGAGTCAGGAAGGAGCAACAAGCAGGGACGTGGAGACCAGAGTATCCTGTTCACTAGGGATCTGCACTGGGCTCCAGGTTGGCACCTGCTCATGTCTGTCTCCCCTCCCCTCCCAGCCCCATGGAAAATTCCCATATACTCGTCTGAGACCCTGCCCACCTGACAACATCCCAGAATGCACCAGGGAGGGAGAAAGACGCGCCCCCACAATGCACCCGGGAGGGAGGAAGATGCTCCCCCACAATGCACCCGGGAGAGAGGAAGATGCTCCCCCACAATGCACCTGGGAGGGAGGGAAGGGCTCCCCCAGAATGAACCTTGATGCTGAAGAAAAGGGGTCATCTCACAATGGCCAGAGCAACTGTTGGCTTTTAAATGCTGCTGTTAGACCTCATCTTGGCAGCCCCTTTTCCCGTCCCATGGCCCTTCGGCACAAGGCTGGGCAGACATTACAGCAGCGGTTTCAGCATACAGTAATGAGTGTGACATGAGTACGTACGCACCTGCTCCAGGGCCGTGATGGGAGACCCTCAAGCCTGCCGCCTCGAGTGCCACAGAACGAGGCTCCCAGGGATCGCACGAAGAGCGCCAAAGAGCGCAGCCCTGGCTCGGGGCGTGTGCCGAAAACGCTCCCTGCCACAGGATGCTCCTGAGGTCAGCGAAATTCAAACAAGGATTAGATCTCTCAATAGAAAAAATAACTGTTTAGCATGTTGGAATCCTGCTAAGCTCTCAACCTTTACAATGGCTTGTGGCAACGTTCTGCAGACTTCCCCCTGCAAGCAGTTTCTGGCTCCTTTGAATCCTGTTTTCCAGGCAGGGACCTCAGAAGGAGATAGGATTGAAATGTGAAGGGATAGGAACGCTGCTGCTTCAGAGCTGGAGCCAACCACTAATTAATGGCCAGTGGTGCAGTGCCTGAGGCCACTAATTAACAGGGGTAGGAAGCCCCTCCCCCTAAGAATGGTTATTGCCTGCAGTTCCGTCATGGGGTGTCTTGCACCTTCCTCAGCCACACCAGATGCTGGTTGCTATCGGAGACAGGACTCTGGTCTAGATGTCTGCCCCTGCTCTGATGTGATGTGGTGGTTCCTGGGTAGGTGGGAAGCATGTTTTCCCAAGGGAAATAGATTCCCAAAGACCATGGGACTTGATGCGCTGAAGAGGGACGTGCCATGGAGAGCAGACGCTGAGCAGCTGTGGGCTGGAAAGTCGGCTCTTGTAAAATTCACATCAGAAGGGAGGTAACCGAAAGGCAGCGAGACTGAAGCAGGGGGACGAGGTGCCGTTTGACACCCCAAAGAGTTGTGGAGCGGGGCAGTGCTGGGAGCTGAGACGAGTGGATTAGCCAGCACCTGAACTGCTCGAGTTCAGAGGAGACAGCTCTGTACGGCAACTCCATTATGGAGATAACTTGCCAGCCTGCGGGGCACTGCCTCTGCTGCTCTTGGGGTTACTAACGGAACAAAGCCCACTCTTCCCCTGCCGCAAGCAAAGCATGTGAAGCCAGCAAGGCAGTCGGCAGGAAGGGACAGAGGTGGGGAGAGCAGCAGCACGGCTTGGGGAACGTCCCTTGTGGAAGGCTGCTGGAATCTGGCCCTTCAGAGGGCAACTGGAAATCCAGCCCCGAGGCCGTGAAGGGGGAGTGGGACCGAGACCGAGTCTGCACTAGAAGTTGCTTTCAGAGAGCAGACGTGCGGCTGAGCAGGTGAGCAAGTGCCTTAGCAGTGCGGCCTGTGCCTGGCCAGCACTCGCTGCCCTGGCCCTCGGGTGAGGGAACAAGGAACATGCACAGCACAGAGGCAGCTACCCCGGGCTGAGGCTGCCTGGCCTACCCCGCACTCTCCTAGGCTACAGAAAGAGGATCGGCATGAACTGAGCCGAAGAGGACAGGCGGCCTATTGGGGCCTGAGTCTTCGCTGCCCTCCCTCTCGGGCAGCCTGTGACCCCCCTGCAATGGGAGTGCAAGATGGTGGCTGTTCTGGGAAGAAGTGGTTTTCTACGTGCTTTGCCAGGGGTCGATGGCAGCGCTATGGGGCCAGCCAGGGAGACTCGGGCCCTTGATCTTTGATTTCAATGTGTAAAGCACATAGTTGGCAGCAGCGTAGTTGGATAAACTCCCCTCATGGCCAAACCCCAGCCTGACCCAAAATCCTTTGAAGTCAGTGGAAGGTGTTGGGTTGATGTAATTGGGGTTTGGATCAAGCCCTGGGTGCATTTCTTGTACCGTCGGTCGCTTGAGTGATTTACAGCGATGCGAGGATGCTGGGAAACGTTCCCTGGGACTGGCCAATTGAATTCAGGATGGCATTTCCATCGAACTGGGCTTATGGCCCTTCCGTGCTCACTTCCCCCAAATATTTGAGCCGTTGCACTTTAGTAGCACAAATAGTAAATGTGAATGCATTGCCACCCCCTCTCCAAGTATCATCAGTGGAGTTTGAACTTCAGCCTTCAGCACCGTTCTCTACCACCTAAATTAAACGAGGGACTCTATTAGCTATCAGCCCTAGTAAGTTCTTATCCGGTAGTGGCCGAGACACGCTTTACAGATGTGTCCCAGTGAGTGAGTGACAAAGTGCACATGTTCCTTTGTAATATTCCAGATTCTCCCTGTGTGGGTCAGGCCTGCAAGTCATCTGTTCATGGGCTAGAAATGGTACTTATACAACTCAGCAGCATAGCATGAATTTGGAATTTCAGACCTTGAATATTCACTTCTGAGCCATTCATACGTTTTTCAAACCAGACAAGGGAGAAAGTCACCATTCGTTCCACACGGCAAGCACCTGTGAAGAATTTTGAAATCTGCTTGCAAAGGGGAAAAGAGGCAAAAGTGATAAATAAATGATGAATTACACATTATTTGCTCATCTCTACTTGTGCCCACATGATGTTTCTAGCAGCAATCGGAGGGAGGAACAATTCAACCTTAGTGTCCTTGAGGCTGAAGGTTGTGCCACATGGGAGTAGGAAGATAATGTAGCGGAAGGGCAAGGCAGAGGTTCTGATGGTTGGCAGGGAACGATCTCCTTTGGTTATATCAATTTGCAGGTTAGGGGACTCCTGGATGATGCTGAGCTCTCACATTGCAGCGTCCATGAGTCACACTTTCTACCATCTCCAGTTGGCTAGGAGACTCCATTCTGTTCTAGTGGATGATGGCTGGCCTCCAATATTCACAGCTTTATCACTTCCCACCCTGACTACAGCAATGCAATACACCTGGACACAAAGCCATCTGCCCTTAGGAAATGCCAGCTAGAACAGAATGCTTTAGCTTGTCTCCCTGGCAACATCGGCTGCTGTGAGCACCTTGCACCTGTCCTCTGCTTTCTACACTGGCTTTCTGTCAAATAATGAGTGAAGTTCAAGGCCTTGGCTCTTATCATCAAGGTTTTCAATGGCCTGGGCTCAGGAGATACCCAGGGACATGGTGGATTCTGCATTGCTTGGAGTCTTTCAATCTTGGATGTCTTTCTAAAAGAGACACTGTAGCACAGTGGTTCTCAAACTGTTGTACTGGTGACCCATTTCATATAGCAAGCCTCTGAGTGTGACTCCTCCTTATAAATTAAAAACACTTATTTATGTATTTAACACCATTATAAATGCTGGAGGCAAAGTGGGATTTGAGGTGGAGGCTGACAGCTTGTGACCCCCCGTGTAATAACCTCATGACCCCCTGAGGGGTCTTGATCCCCAGTTTGAGAACCCCTGTGGTAGCGCAAAGAGAAGTGATGGGCTTGATGCAGAAATTATTTGGCGAGATTCTCTGGCTTGTGTCCTATAGGAGGGCAGACTAGATGTTCACAGCGGTCGCTTCTGGCCTTGGAATCTATGAAACCATGAGATCTAAAAGGTCACCAAAAGCTCCAGGATGCCGGACGTGGGTGACAATTTCATTCCTGCGGCACAGTGGAACTGTCTACAATAAGGGTAAAGCTCATCTGTGCAGGAGACAGAACTTTCTCAGGGGCTGGTCTGGGACTGTGGAACAAATCCCCCAGGAACGAAGGACCTTCCCACCCAAAGCTGCCCACCTTCTGCTCCAACTGCAAGGCACATGTCTTCAACTAGTCATCAATAATAACCATGTGTCAGACAGGAAGCAGGTGATCAATACATGAAAAATAACAGTTGAAAAGCAAAACTCTCCTCTGGCTGTCCTCTGGGGGAGAAAAAGGAAGAGAGAACTGCATATGGCAGATATTAGCCATGTCGCTTAATGCACGATTGGAAGGTGCTCAGATATTGCGGTAATGAGGCCGAGGTAAGACCTAGTCTAGAATAGATACTACGGTTAATCACAGAATTATAGAATATCAGGGTTGGAAGGGACCTCAGGAGGTCATCTAGTCCAACCCCCTGCTCAAAGCAGGACCAACCCCAACTAAATCATCCCAGCCAGGGCTTCGTCAAGCCTGACCTTAAAAACCTCTAAGGAAGGAGATCCCACCACCTCCCTAGGTTACTAGGTCCCTCAGTTAATTGGTGGTGTGAGTTTATGTGCATCATATTAAAGCAATCTGCATCTGTGCTAATCTCCCCAAGCCCTTCCAGGCTGACAGCTGTGGTTGTTGGGTGGACCACCCATGGTGCGATCAACTTCCTTTGTCGTTTGAATGTTCCTGATTCTGTGGATTCTCTGAGCCCCACCACTCGTGGATTTGACCCTTGTCCTTGGCTGCTTAATGTCACAGCAGGATCACCCTTGGCAGGCATGGTCCACCCAGCTCAAACGTGGAGAGCGCCATCTTGTCCTCACGGAGTGCTTCTAGCCACCATGCTGATTCTGGACTCCCCTTCCCAATGCAGGTGCTGAGAATTATTTTCACATGAGGATGATGCGTCTGCATATGGAAGCTCATGCATGGATGGGTGGGTGGGTGTGCTCCTATGTCCATGCGGGTCAGTGGGCCTGGGGGACATGAATCTGGGGGGTCTGGGTGAAGGGTGAATGAGGACAACTGCTGGAGAGGAAACCTGCCCTAAATCGCACTCTCTCCCATGAAAAACAAAAGCACGTGAGACAGAAACATCTGAAGGTGCTTCAGTTAATGCCCCATCCCTGGGGACCCTGCACCCTCCTTCCTGTCTGTTGCTCCCCCAGCCGTGTCATCCGGTCCACTCCCCACCCTCTGAGTCCCATCGTCGCCCCAGGGCCAGATGTGGATTAGCTCTGGCTTGCTGCTGCCTCTCGGGTAAATCATCCGAGGTAAATCATCTTTATACCCGTAGTTCTCTTGTTCTTTGTGAGAGGGAATTTATCCCCCACTCCCACTGTCAGAACTACCTCAGCTGCTGTTGGGGGAGGGTCTGATTGATCCCCACTCCCAGCACATGCCTAATTTATTACTTGGGGGGGGGACGGACAGACAGGCTGCAGTTCATGCTTATAGCATTGCTGTATAGCCCACTCCATGACCCCCAGCCCTCACTGAGTGGCAAATGAAACTTTTAAACTTCCTTATTGAGCTGGAAGAGCCCAGGGCTGGGCTTGGCCACTCAGTGAATTAAGCAATAATTAATTGTAATTAATAACCTCTGGGATGGGGGCTGCAGCAACCTTTAAACAGGGCCCAGTGAGCCCAGGCCAGAGCTCAGGGCAAGCGGTGGGGAGGAATCCCACTGCAAGGACGGCTTGCAGACCTGGCCTAGGCTCACAGCGAGTTCCTCGGCGTCTGAGTGTTCTCCTCCCCTTAGACGACTGCCTCACCACTTTGCTCTAAAGCTCCTCCGCTGGGCACCCGCCTGGCTCTGCGTGGGGAATGGGGCTGGCAGAGCTCCAGTTTGGAAACTGCAGTGCTGTGAACCACTGAAAATGGCAGCTGAGCCCAATGTCTCACCCTCTCAGGAGAATGCCATCGAACGGCTGCAAAGCACGTTCTGCTCAATGCCTACAGCCAACGGCTAGAGACATCCTGAGACAGACAGACAGACAGGGATGAATGGACAGACAGAATTAACCACGTGGCACCAGGATGAGGTGAACCATTAAATAATCCTGATTCCACAGCTAAGGACCATGAGGTGCAGAGCAATGAAGCCCTCTCACTTTGGCTGTCTTGGTTTCGGCAGGGTTGGATGGGGACATTTGGGTGTCTCAAAGTGAACAACCCAAAACTGCAGGATCCAAATACGATGGGGTATTTAGGAAACATTAGGGTGCAGGTACCCATCCAAAGTCTCCCTGATCCCAGTTCATGGAAAACTAGGAAGCAAAACACACGTCTTCCTACGCAGACAGCCCTGCGTTCCTGTGTTTGCTGCGTTCATATCTTCAACCAGGCACCTGAGCTTGATGCTTCTAGATGTAAACAGCTGCTTTTGCAATCACTCTCACCGGGGCACTATCAGCTTTACAGCCAAGAGAGAGCTGAAAGATCTGGAGACATGGCTAGGCCCAGCACATGGAGATACAGATCTCCCCCATTACCTCTAAAGAGCTTGGATCTCTTAGCCAGGGTGAGCCCTGCTTGACAATCACCCTCTTCTCCTGCAACAATCACCCTCTTCTCCTGCAACAATCACCCTCTTTAACTTTTCAACTTGTCACCTGCGCCGCAGTTTATAAAATTTTAAAGCTAATAGTATCTCCAGTAATGACACTGCAGATGGATAAGCTGCATCCTGGGATGAATAAATTATAAGAGCCGGAGTGAATTGCAGTGGGACAGCAGCTGCACGCTTGGAACCAGATGGGCTCGCTGCTCTGGACAGCCTGATGTTGTCTTGGGTGGTGGTGTTTGTTTTGGCCCTGCTCAGCACCAGATCAAGAGACCACCTGAGTGCACCTGGAGTTCCAGGCCTGGGAGCGCTGTGGCCTCTCTAAACCATGTTTTATTCCGGGGTTTCATGGTGCAGGGCGATACACAACTGCAGCGTTGCCTGATGGCCTAATTGCAGGGTTGCCTGGGAGAGCCGGGGCTGGTCCTTGATCCTCTTGGGGATTCAGTGACTAGAACCAACGTACTGAGCAGCCCAGGCCGTGAGCTCAAGATAGGGAATCTCAGGCCTGGTTAGGCCTCCACCAGGGGCTCTGGGAGACGATGGGATGCTGGGAGGTTTGGTACAACGGGCTGCAGCTGCTGTTTCATTTCCTGCAGAACCTCCTTCGGCAAATCCACTTGCAATCCCCCCTTCGCCCCCTCCCACACAAAAATGAGAGATTAGGTGAATAAGGCTAAGCAGTTGTAACCCAGTGGCCTGAAAGCACTCCCCAAAGCTGGATGCAGACAGGGTGTGAGTGACTCACACCAGACCCTGCAGCACAGTGGAGGTGGGGACAGAATCCCGTCTCCTGTGACTCCTAGTCTATCCCTGTGTCATTGCTGCAATGGTTTGGGGCCTCACCTTTAAAATACCTTGATTCCCTGCCACCACAGGTTCAAATTTCAGCAGAAGCATCAGCGGACACAGGTAGATAGAGCTGCATGCAGTGTACATTCTGCATAGGAGCCTCCCACATGACACCTGCCTGCTGTGTGAATGCTAAAGACCCCCTTGATGCTCTCTGGGAAAGCAGGTGGCTGCCCTGCTATCCCTGGCCAAAACCTTGTCCTCCTGCTACTATGTTGGTTGGTTGCTGCCCTCTACCCCAGAAGCAGCCGCATTTCAGTGGGAACCTGAACTATCAATTTCCTGGTACGGATCCTTCGTTGGTGTAATTCTGCATGACTCCACTGAAAACTGTGCCCATCAACGCCAGCTGAGGAGCCGCTGGTGTCTGGCTCTGTGTGATTAGAACCACAAATGGAATGGCGCATTAACATTGTTGGCTGCATGGTGTTTATCTTTTCCTGCTGGAATTACTGATGCTTTGAGATTTAATAAACCATTATCCATCCATGCTTGCTTTCTTTGATGGCCCCCAGCACTGTAGTGCCAAAGTGCCTGAAAATCTAGTAACAACCACTCTAAGCACACCACAAAAAGAACAGGAGTACTTGTGGCATCTTAGAGACTAACAAATTTATTAGCACACCGGCTTTCCTCCCGGCAGGTGGGAGAGGCAGGAAAAAAGGTTCCACCCAGCCAGTGCACCAGCCGGTAAAGCAGGGCCGGGGTGATGCTGACATAGGCCAGGAGCCAATTACCACCTCCCTGGAATCGGGCTGGAGCAGGGGGAAGGGAACAGGGCTGATTCCTTCCCGGGGATCACCATGCCCTGAGGCAGCGTGCTACACACTGTGGCCTCATTCACCCTCCGATTCCCATGAACTTGTCTGATGGTTGGAATATCTCCACAGACCCTTCACGTGACTCTGTTCCGGCCTGTGGCTCGCTGCTCACCCATTTGCTCTTGGCTCTCCACGGCACGCGACTGGGGACTTCCGGCCCATGGCATTTGGTTCTGCGCTGAGATTGGCCAAATGGGAACCTGGAGCCAGGGCGTCCTGGAACCATTCACTTCCCCATGTCTGGTATTGAGGAACATGCTCCCCAAGGGCCCCGGTAGCACATTCTGGAGGTTCATCCCACCATGGGGATTCTGGCAAGGCTGATAAACAACTTCAGCTTCACTCCCCTACTTTATGGTGTCACCAGAGGGCTGCCTGACAGAATTACAGCCCCGTAATATACAGCCAGCTGGAGGTTACTCCGTGTGTAATAGATACGTGCCTGTCTCTGAGCCCTGTGCCCCCAGGGGAGCCCAGTTTATAAGCATTCGGGTCCAACAGCTCCGGTTAGTGCCAGCCAACTGCTGGCTACGTTCTGCCTGCACAGCTCTGTTAGTGCACCTCCCTGCTGACCCCTCACCACTGCAGTCCTGCTTCCCCATAGCCCTGTCACTGCAACGCACACCTCACCTGCCTGACCTCAGCAGCCTGCTTTCCACCTGGTGCCTACACCCAGCATTTCATTCTCTTCACCCCCAGCTGCAGCAGAATTGGATGGTCCCACCCTGACCATGCACTAACCTCGACCAGACCATTCCAGGCTGCCCCCTCCCAGCTCTGCCAATGCCCCTCCATCCTGACGAGCAGCCCCTCTGCTACCCCAACCCTGAGTCCCCCACACAGCATTGTCAGGGCCAATCCATCCCAACCTGCAGCCTCCCTGTTATCCCAGTCCTGGCCTCCCCACACAGCGCTCAGGACAGAATTGTGCCCTGAAACTCTCCAAGGTGTTCCACTACCAGGAGGTGGAAAGGTCTGCATTTCTACAAGGGCAGGTGACTTTTATTCCCTCTACCAGTAAGGTACCCGCTGGCCCTCACTCCCCGTGCTTGCTAAGAGCCCCTGGAAGTGCTGAGGGCTGGAGCAGCAGGGCAGAAAGACCCTGACTGGCAGTGCTGAAGATGTACGGCAGACAGGAACGCCCACCTTTGTGGGGCCTCTCCCTGAGCTCAGAGGCCTCCTCTGCTTCCCGCCCTGTCTCATTTGCTCCCCATGGCTGGAACTGGAACGCAGGTCACAGGGAGGCGCATTCCATGGTGAGATCTCCCAGAGGAGCTACTGTATCTCAGGTAACCCCTCTGCCTCCAGGTATCCTGTCCTGTCGGGGATCCCCCTCCCTGGGGCCAGGCCCCACCCGCTGAGTCCCATCACTGCCCCAGAGCCAACGTGGCGTGGCTCCAAGCTGGCCCCTTACTGCTGCCTCTCAGGCTCCTCCAGCTTTTGAATTGGCAGGTAACTCATCTTCGTAAACACATTGCTCTTGTCCTTGTGAGAGGGAATTTATCCCCTGGTTTCTGCTGTCACAGTGCCCTCCAGCTGCTGTCTGGGGAGGGTCCAATTGATCCCTGTGCCCAAGGCACACCTAAGTCATTACCGAGGGGCCACTGCTGATCGGGGGAAGGCTGCAGCTTATGGGGACTGCTATGCTGCACACCCTGGGCTCAGACTCAGGTTTGACCCCCCCAACCCCCAACCCCCCTTCTGTCTGCACATAAACCACCATGACTCAGGTCAGCAAGCACCCAGGACCTGGGTCCTAGGACTCTGCAAGGAATGGGTGGCTCCCAGCCCAAGTTCCGCTGAGACTTGGGTACAAGTCTTGTGGTTTTGCTGTGTGGAAACAATGCGAGCTGCAGATTTGAGTCAGAAGGTTGTGTAGTCCAGTGCAGACGCGTTAGCATTGCTGTGAGGCCCGGGGCCAGCAGTTGTAAACCCAGTTTACACTGCAGTGTGGACACTCAAGCACGGGCATGGAAACACTGAATCCACAAGCCTGGGTCCCCCACACCCTGGCTTACCATGCAGTGCAGACACACTATAGGAGGCTAATTTTGCTCCCATTGTCATCAGTGTAAATCCAGAGAAACAGAAGAACTCGGTGAGGTTACTCCAGCTCTACCCCCCATGAATGCAGAATTTGGCCCATTATGTATACGCTTAACTCCATCTCACCCTCCAGCAAATGCATACCCTTTGCTTTCCCCTCCTGGGCCTGTAACTGCTGCTGGCGGCGCTGCCTCCCATGCCTGGCTTCTTGTCCATTCAGAGAAAGCAGAGAGCAGAGAGCCCTTCCCGAAGCCCTGCTTGCCCTTCCCCCTTGGGCCCCTTGGGGATGGGGGGCTGGCAGCCGTAGGGGGGCTCTTGCAGGAGAAAGGGGGCGCGTCCTCGAGCGGTTCCAGCCGGGGACTAGCCTCCCCCAGCCGGCGGTTCACTCACCACCAGTGGAGCCGTGGCCCTGTCCACCCTTGGCTTCTCTCGGCTGAAATGGTCAACGAGGGAGCCAGCTGAGGGCTGGGCTTTGCCACCGGGCTGAGCCATCCAGTCCCAGGCACTGCTCTGAGCCACGGCTCCCGGGGCTGGATTTGACGCTGGAATCGGCTCCAGGCCCTTGGCCGCCCAGCGCCCACCTCACCGCCTGTCAGACATGCTCCATGTGACATGTAGGTCACCCGCTGGCTGCAAGTCAGTGGCAGGGGTAGTGAAAGCTCCTTATCCTTCTTGTCTGAGTAAAGGGAAGCAGATCTGTGCTTAGCCGCTCACCCTCAGGTGGGCTGCACTTCAAAGCAGGGAGAAAGGATGCCAGAGCCCAGCAAGGTGGTGTTATCTCCTGGTGTGGGTGCTGCTCTGGGTCTCACTTGACCCCTTCCCCTACCCACTGATTACAGCTCATTAGACCCAACTGAGAGTTGTTTGTTTTGTTAAGTGGTCACTAGACCTGCAATCATTGAAACCAGGTGTGAGGGCTCAGCCTCAGGGCTGCTGGGGAAGTGTGCGTCAGTGAGAGCAGCTGCAGGAGCTGCTGCAATCCCAGGGCCTTGCAGAGGTTGCAGGAGAGAGAGGGGTGGTAGCAGCTGAGGGCGCAGCGGCCAGCGGTGCAGTGGCTGAGGGCAGTGGAGCAAAGGGCAGCAACACAGAGTGAATGGGCTCATGGGAACGTACCTGGGAACGCCGGGTCTTCGCTGGCCGAGGCCAGCCACTGGGAGTGGGGTGCGGTGGAAGGAGACGGGAATGGTGTTAAAGGAACATTTGTTTGACAGACTTTTGCAACCCAAGGTGAGAAACTGAGGCCCAGGCAACTGCCCAGTGTACTCTGGGGTGGCTGTTTGGTCACATGCTTTCGAATCATGGTTGTGGGGTTTCCCCACATCATGCAAGGGTTCTGTTCCCTTGTTTTATTAAAAGTTTTCTTTGCGATACGCAGGCTCCGTGCTTGTGAGAGGGAAGGTATTGCCTCTGAGAGGTGCCCGGGGTGGAGTGTAATTTCCCCAGGTTCCTGGGCAGGGGCTGGACAGGGCTGCCAGGGGCAGGGGGGGCAAGTGGGGCAATTTGCCCCAGGCCCCGCAGGGGCCCTGTGAGCCCTGGCTCAGAATCTCTGCCCTGGCTAGAGGCGCCTTTTTAATTTTGACTCACCCGGCAGTGCTCCAGGTCTTCAGCGGCACTTCAGCAGCGGGTCCTTTGCTCACCCCGGGTCTTCGGTGGCGCTTTGGCATCGGGTCCTTCACTCACTCCGGGTCTTCGCCAGCATTTCGGTGGTGGGTCCTTCGCTTGCTCCGGGTCTTCGGCGGCACTTCGGCAGCGGGTCCTTCACTCGCTCCAGGTCTTCGGCGGTGCTTCAGCATAGGGTCCTTGCTTGCTCCGGGTCTTCGGCGGCGCTTCGGCAGCGGGTCCTTCGCTCGCTTTGGGTTTTCGGCGGTGCTTCGGCATAGGGTCCTTCACTCGTTCTGGGTCTTCGGCGGCACTTCGGTGATGGGTCCTTCACTCGCTCTGGGTCTTCAGCGGCACTTCAGCAGCGGGTCCTTCACTTGCTCCAGGTCTTCAGCGGCACTTCGGCGGTGGGTCCTTTGCTCACTCCGGGTCTTCAGCGGTGCTTCGGCAGCAGGTCTTTCACTCGCTCCGGGTCTTCAGTGGTGCTTGGCAGCGATTCCTTCAGTGCTGCCAAAGATGCAGAGCGAGTGAAGGACCTGCCACCGCTGAAGACTTGGAGCACCGCCCGGTAAGTACAAGCACCGCAGTGGATGGTGCCTTTTTTTAGGTCCGCTCCCCCAAAATTGGTCTGCCGCAGGCCCCCTGAATCCTTTGGGCAGCTCTGGGGCTGGAGCTGGGTCTGTGTTGACCTGTTTAGAGGAACCCCTAGGTATCGAACCTGGCTGATGTTGCTGCCAATTCCACCTGGCATGAGGGTTACCTAAGTGCAAAGTACTACGCCTGGGATGGACAAATGAAGTGCACAGTCACCCATTTGGGAGTAACTGGCTAGGGACAGTACTGAAGAAAAGGTTCTGGGGCTGAGAGTGCCTCCCAGATTGAATGAAGTTGTGAAAAAAGCTGCTGTCGTTCTAGGGTGTATTAGCAGGAGTGTCCTGGGTTGAAACACGGGAGGTGACTGTCCTGCTCTGCTTACCACTGGTGAGGTCTCAGCTGGATGCCGTGTCCAGTTCTGGGCACTGCACTGTAAGAAAGATGTGGACAAACTGGAGAGAGTTCAGACCAGAGCAGCAAAAATACTCAAAGGTTTAGACCAGTGAGGACAGGTTAAGAAAACTGGGCATGTTTAGTCTTGAAGAAAGCAGCCTGAGGGGAACCTAAGGGCTGGAGCACAGAGGACGGTGATCAGTCGATCTCCATGTCCACTGAAGGTGGAAGAAGATGTCTTGTTTCCATCATGTCCTGGATACCCAGGCTGGTGCTGAAGACACTCGGTGCAGTTGCACTGCAGCTGTGGAAGGGTAAGGCCCTGGCTGTAGAGACTGCAGCCGACCTCTCTTGGGGCTAAACTGTGCCCTGGCCTGTGTGCTTGCATAGGGCATAAGGGAGTGCAAGAGCCCAGCTTGTACCCAGATGGGGCTACGTGGACCTTGGATCCAGGTGCAGAGCCTGCTCCTGCCCCCAGGTGATGGGCTGCTGGGGGAGCAGAGAATCACAAGAGTCACATTTCCCCTCTGTGACACATGGCTAGAAAGGGTTAAACATCCTGAAAAATAAATAACCCTCAAAAGACATGTGGGGAGATAATGTCTGTGGTTTTGTGTATTTACATATGCGTGAGTAGGGTCCACAATGTAATCAACCGTCCATGTCTGTGCTGTATTCTGATATCATTGAAATGAATTGTAAACTTGGGCTATCTCGGTATTCATCTCTCATTGAAATGTGCTGTGAATGGTGGAGGAACAAGCAAATGGCCTTATGTTGATGAGTATAGCTAAGTACCAGTGATGGACCTCCTTCAAAGTCATCCTAATGACCTGTTGTTCCTGAGGGAATCCCAAGTTGTCAAAAGACATGAAATTGTCCTTGGGTCATGATTCTGCCACCTCAGATCTGCTTAGAGTTCATTGGGGGAAGTTTGAGTTGCAAGACTGAGGTCCCAGTTATGCTGGTACACCCTGAATATGAGATCTGGACATTGGACTATGACCTGAATTCTAGAGGAACTCTTTGCAGCTACAAAGTTCACCATCTCTGCTGTGAATCTGCACCTCAATGAATTGAACTCATGTCTGTATGTGTATTGATCTTTTAACCAGCCTCTCTCTCTTTTGTTTTTTAATACATTTTAGTTTAATTAATAAGAATAGGCGGTAGCGTGTATTTGGGTAAGATCCGAAACATTCGTTAACCTGGGAGGTGATGTGTCCGATCCTTTGGGACTGGTAGAACCTTTTCTTTTATATGATGAAATAAGATTTACAGACATTTTCATCATATTTGACATGGGTACCTGGATGGGGCCTGAGGCTGGGTCACTTTAAGGGAACTGCGTTGTTTGGACGTCTGAGTAACCAGTGAGGTGATAAAGAAGCTGTTTTATGCTGGCTCGGTGAATCTAAGTATTGGAATATCCACCAGCTCTATGGGGATTGTCTGCCCCATTTTTTGCAGCTCACCCTAATTGAGTGACCACAGCTGGCTCCCCACTAGGACCCCGGTCACATCCCCCGAGCTCTGCTCTGGCTCCAAGGTGGGGGTAGATTACTGCAGCTGTGCACGGCTGTCACTAACATCCCAGCATTTCTTCTAGCCACCCCAAAACCTGTGAGCTTCTTACTGGGATCTGCTCCATTGTATGTGTTGGGGGGGGGGGATAGCTCAGTGGTTTGTGCATTGGCCTGCTAAACCCAGAGCTGTGAGCCCAGTCCTTGAGGGAACCACTTAGGAATCTAGGGCAAAATCAGTACTTGGTCCTGCTAGTGAAAGCAGGGGGCTGGACTCAATGACCCTTCAGGGTCCCTTCCAGTTCTATGAGACAGGTGTATCTCCATTTATTTATTTCTCTGAACCCCAGTAAGCCAGGCCATGCCCATCAAGGTGTTCCCCAAATGAATGGAGCTAGCCCCTGTCACAGGGCAGTGGTCCCTTTACATGAAACCAGCCCCTGATGCCTAGACAGCTGCACCCAGGTTGAGGTTAATGCAGGGCAGGGCAACACCTGAATTAGAAGCTAAGAAGACAGCTGCAGAGAGGAAGCTTGTGGGGACAGCTCTGGCAGAAGAGCCAGTGAAGAAAGCTGCAGGAGGCGAATTTGCTTCTGTGGTGATGACCCAGGGCTGGGGGCCAGAAAGAGACTGGCTGGGAAGCTGCCATCCTTTGGGATGAAGTCAAGCCCAGGAAGGGCAGATGAGGACTGTGGTAAGCCCAGGAGGGGAGGCGATCACTTGGGCTGACTGGTTCATCAATGAAGGCACCCAGGGGGAAAAGAGAGCCAAAATCCTGAAGGCCCTGCTGCAGAGAAGATGAGGTGGGTTGAGGATTTCACAGTGGGACATTAAGGTTTGCTTGAAGACGCAGGGCAGAGTTCTTTGGAATATTAAAAATTAACCCCCAACGGGTGTTTCCTATGTTAGCCAGGTGTCAGGTGGAGTATTGCTGGGACCCTTGAGGAGAGGGGGGAGCTGTGACAGGGAGGTATTTGGAGATGCCCCTTCCCCCATAGGCTCCTTCAGTGTAACGAGAGTCCACTGAAAAATATCCAGTGAGAAAAAAACTTCAACAAAAATGTCCACGGGAAACGTCAGCAGATTTGTTTGTCCTTTTGCTAGGCAGCTGGAAATGTCCCCCATGGACTCCGAACGGACTGTCTTTGAGGCTGGGATTTTGAGCTCCGACAGACATCCAGCTGCGTTCCCTGCCTGTAAAATAGTGGCAATAATCTTTTGCTGTCTATTTCGAATGCAAACCCTTTGGAGCAGACTGAGCAGAACCTAGCAGGGTGGTGGAGAGCCAGTTTCTTCTGGAGCCTCTCTATTATTATTGTAATAATAACACCTAGCAGCGGGAGAAGCTGTTTCTTTCTTGTCAGAACATTTCATCTCCCTTTGCAATCCCTGAAACGCATGTCTAATCGCTAATTCCACCTTTTTATTCATAGTTTCCTTTGCCTCGTTCCAAACAGATTGCACAGCTCGACATGTCCGCAGCAGATAGGTCAGCAACGTGTTTCCTCATCACATAGTATCTCGGACAATTTGGGGAGCAATAAAATTCCGAGGCAGAACAAATCTCTGAGCTGGTGTCAATGCCTTGTGTTTAGCTGGCGAAGTGCGTTATGTTTTAGAGCTTCTAACCCCTTGTGTGGCAGTAATTTATGTGGCAAGAGCTTGTCTTGGCAGGGCCAGGAGATTTGCAGTATTTACTTGGATTACTTCTAGTAAAACTTTTATATGTTGCAGCAAGAAATCCCTGGAATCTAGTGCTCTCTGGGGAAGCTGCTCCGGGAGTGTATTTCACTTTGCGGCATACTGGCGTGGAAGCATTTAACCAGAAAGCTTCCGGCCTGTTGAGAATAACTTGTCAGGAATCCCACCAATGGGTATGTGACAATTTGTGAACTGTCTGGAAATTGTAACCCCCCTCCGTGCCCTGGCTTTACCCACTTCCCAAGGGACCTTCTGTGCTGGGCGGGCAGCTGTGATCATATCTCTTCTCCTCATTTCATGCCAGATTTAATGCTGCTCGTGTGGCAGGATGGCCCCGAAAGCCCAAATAAATAACCATTTTATCAAACACTATGCCAGCTTGTGAGGTCCTTGCTCACCCGGGGAGCAGTTGCACGCACAGGCCTTCCCATTGCATCTAACAGGATTACTCAGGGGAGTAATTGCTCACTATAGTGAGATGTGAACAGATGGACCCAAAATCTCTACTGTGGGTTAGGTCGGGGTAGTCAGTGATTTCTTGTCAAGGTCCAAATTTCTTTGTCAAGGTCCAGACTCCGGAGAAAATAATAATTAAAAAAAATAATGATACTAAGTAAATAAAAAGTTCAATGGGCAGCAGGTTTAAAACAAATAAAAGGAAGTTCTTCTTCACACAGCACACAGTTAACCTGTGGAACTCCTTGCCTGAGGAGGTTGTGAAGGCTAGGACTATAACAGCGTCTAAAAGAGAACAGGATAAATTCATGGAGGTTAAGTCCATTACTGGCAATTAGCCAGGATGGGTAAGGAATGGTGTCCCTAGCCTCTGTTTGTCAGAGGGTGGACATGGGTGGCAAGGGAGAGATCACTTGATCATTGCCTGTTAGGTTCACTCCCTCTGGGGCACCTGGCATTGGCCACTGTCAGCAGACAGGATACTGGGCTAGATGGACCTTTGGTTTGACCCAGTGTGGCCATTCTTATGTTTTTATCCATTCAAAATCATCTGGAGGCCCGGATTTGGCCCACGGTCTGCCAATGGACTACCCCTGGGTTAGATCTTCACTAGGGGTGCGTCTACCTGCATTCATGAGGTGCGGCTGCAGCTTGTGTGGACAAACCCGAGCTGGTTTTTATCTAGCTAGCAAGATTACCAGCTGCGACACAGGCATCATTGCAAACGATACAAGCCAGCCCATAGCCCTGGCTAATTACTCATTGTAACAAACTGGAAAAGTTCTTAATGTTTTCTCTGAATACTGTGTTGGTGCCTCAGTGTCCCCATTGCAGTTCTTAAGTATCTGGCAGAGCAAAGGGCCAGTGCACCTAAATGCCTGACACTCTGTCTCTTAGCAACTAATGGCCTGGGCCCCTCCTCTGCAAAGGTGCCAGCTGAAGGTGTTGGAGACAAAGGGATCAGGTGACCTCCTGGCCCGGGAAAGGGGCTGAGCAGAAAGAAGGGGCTGGGAGGGGTTGTTAGTCTGGAGCTGGCTGGGGTCAAGGGTGGAGGGCAGACCTGGGGTCTGGCTCACTGCCCCCCAGAATGGACCCAGCCGAGGGGTCCGGTTCGCTGTATCTACAAGCTCTGTTTTAGACCCTGTTCCTGTCATCGAATAAACCTCTGTGTTAGTGGCTGGCTAAGAGTTACGTCTGACTGCAAAGTGGGGGTGCAGAACCCGGTGGCTTCCCCAGGACCCCGCTGGGGCAGACTCGCTGTGGGAAGCGCACGGAGGGGCAGAGGATGCTGAATGCTCCAAGGAAAGACCCAGGAGGTAAAGCTGTGTGAGCTTCTTGCCCTAAACAAGTCTGCTCCAAGGGAGAGAAGGCTCCCCAAAGTCCTGACTGGCTTGGTGGGGAGCAGTTCCAGAGCATCGCCCGGTGACTCTGTGACACTCATGCAGCCGCCTGTACTGTTTGTGAGTCCTGGGACAGGCGGGTTTAGGCCCGCCCAAAACTACAGGCCAGGGGGAGGAGCCACTAGGCCAGTCCACCACTGAGTACATGGGAAGATGAAGGAGAAAACGGGAGCATGAGTGAGGTCAAAGGTTCAGAATCCAGGAGGAGGGACCCCGAAGGAGTGTGTGGACACTACCTGAGGCAGGTGATTGGATGGGCATCTTGGTCAGCACCAGGAGGAGGTCCCGCGATTTGATGGGGCAATGTGCAAGGATCAGGAGGTGCAGCCAGACCCTCAGTGGGAGCCAGAAGAGGGGCTGCAACCTGTCACACTCTGCATAGGTGGGTGCCAGGGTCTCCCTCTGTCCACAGATGGGAGTGGTGTTGGGGAGATCGTGAACCGCGCCAGGTACATGCCCGCGCTCACGGCTCCATGGAGGAGCTGCGAGCTGATGTCCCCGGTGGGCTATGGAATCACAGTGGGCACAGACTGGCCCACCAGGGCTCCTGGCCCTTGGCAGGTGGCAATAGGTCCGGTCACTTGTTGTCAGGACGGGACACGAGGGTGAGGAGGTGGCGGGTGTGAAGCAGGAACATGGGCAGGTGTTCTCCGGGCATGGTTTGGAGACCAACCAGCTGGATGTCGTTCACATGACTCAGGACATGTGTCGGGGTGGCAGGGGGGGCTCATGAGACCGGGACCTGATGATGAGCTCTGGAGAGCCAGGGATTAGGGGTGGGCAGGAAGCAACCTCCACAGGACCCACTCGAGACAAGGCTGCCCTCACCTTCTGGAGCATGCGACAGGGGAAACACGGGGCGGGGAGGGGGAATGGTAGCTCCATGCCCTGGCCCAGTGCCGCAGTGTCCACCCAGTCCCTCCAATCATAGCTCAGGAGGTCTCCGACTCTAGCAGCCCCAGCCAGGACCAACCTCCGGTGCACCGGGGAGACTCCGCCAGCTGCACACAAAGGTCTGGGTTGTGCAGCAGGGGCTCCATTAGGAGGTCCTCCCCTTGGCCGCCACTACAGACCTGGTCACTGAGATTAGCTCTCAGGTCCTGCGGAGCTCCTACCGGAAGACCAGCAGCTCGGAGATGTCTCAGGGAACCCCCTCGGGTGGAGATACAAGAGCTGCCTGGTGTATCGGAGCCATAGGAGGTGGGAGAGGAAGGCATGTGCCAGAGTGCTCCAAGCCAGACTACCCACACTGTAAAGCAGCCTGTGCAGAGCCTGAAGGCAGCAGGATGCAGACTGGGCCCCGTCTGCCCTCCCTCTCGGGGAGCCTGCTGCTAGCCTGGGCCTCAGCTTCCCCGCCCTTGGTCCCCGAGCTGCTAGATGGAAGCTAGCTCAGGCATGTCTACGCGCACTGCCACTGCAGCCAGTGATTGAAGTGTAGATGCACCACTGCGCCACACACTCAGACCAGAGAGTGGGGGTGTAGGAGCACTGCCCAGACCTTGGCACTAGGCGTGCAGGCGCGAGTGGGTGCTGTGCGCCCATTATCCCTCACCAGGACAGGTGCCTAGAAGGTGTCAAAGGAGTTGAGGTGGGGGAAATCACAGAACCAACACGGGTAGGTGCTGTAACTTGCTCCTGGTATAGGCCTACAGCAAATGACTCCTGCCCCACATGGTGCAAGGGAAACAGAGATGGGTGTTGCTGGGGCCCAGTGCACCAGCCTTGGCTCAGGGGTGGGTTAAAAGTCACGATCTGGCCCTCTCTGAGCCAGAGGTTCTGGCTAAAACCCAGCAGCCCCGTCCCCCACCATCTCTTGGCCGCTCATATTCTGGGGTTTCGCCTCTCCTGTCCGTTTGAGACCCTAAACTTCCGATCTGAGGTCGATCCTTGCATTAGGCACGCCAGCTGGGGGTCGGGGAAGAGGTTCTCTGTAATTACTGCAGCTCACCCCAGCTGGGATAATACTGAGATTTCCCATCTGCTCACGGTATTTGTTAGAAGGTCGCTGCTATTTCGTCTGTATGTGTGTTTTACATTCCCTGAGACTGATCTTCCCAAGTGCTTGATTCTCCCTGGAGCGGTGTGAAAATGGCTTGTGTTTTAGGAGCTGCACTAATCCCCATGGTGCTGGACTAGCCGACCAGACTGGCCCGGCCCATCTTCACGATCTAGGAAGCTGGCATCTCTTCTGCTTCAATTCCTACCTTTCTACCTGCTCCAGGTGGAGGCTTTTCCTCCTCCCCTGTGGAGCATCCCAACTTTCTGTCCCTGCCCTTCTTTCTTCCATCCTCTCCTGAGAGGCCTGATTCCTAGCCCCAGTTACTCCTCTGCAGATGATAACCCAGCTGTGCATGCCCCGATGATGTCCGCCTCCTAGCATGAGTCTCTCTGCTCATAGTTACATTCAGCTCCTGAGTGTTTCAGAACCACAGCCTCCCCAGCGCCTGTCTACACTGCATGGTGACCCCAAGGTCTGGGGCAGCCAAGCTTGTGGCCTTGATATTTCCAAGCCTGCACTTGAGTGTCCAAGCTGCAGGGTAACTGGGTTATAGTTGCTGGACCCGGGTCTCCCAGCCGTGCTAATGTGTCCTTACTGCACCACGCAGACCTTCTGGCTCGGATCTGTGGCGTAAGCTGCATCCACACTGCAAAATGACAGGGCTAGGACCCGGGTCTCAGCTGGGCTCTGACCCACTCGCCTAGCAGGGTCTCTGCCCTCTATGCTTTAGGGGCTCCTGAATACTGGGGAGGAGAGAATAGAGGGAGGAGGAGGAGGAGGAGGAGCAAAGAAACTCCTGTACCACTGCATGGAGCGGGGCTCGGGTGGGGGGAGGGAGGTTGCTGCTACCGATCTGAGCTGGGGGCAGAGCGGGACATTGGGTGGCTGCTCTCTCATTCCACGCCTGTGCGGCTCTCGGGATAAAAAAGCCCCAAAATCCCAGCTGCTCCTTTCCAAGAGCTCATGAGACTTTCCAGGGTGAGGTGGGGACCGGACAGCCCTGATAGCAACAGGGTGGGAGGGTCTCACGCCGTCCCGTGCCCACTAGCGGTCTTGGGGCAGGATCCACTAAAACCCATCAAGCCAAGTCCTTGAAATAACATTCAGCCCCACAGACCTTCTCTTGGTGGCTGAAGCAGTGTCACAGTGTCCCCTTGTGGTGGTGTGTCAGAACTGCGGTTGTTTGGCAGAATCCACATGGAGTCTTGTCTACACTCGCCTTGTACCGTGTTAGTTATAGGGCACAGTTAAAGCAGTGCTACCCTGCCGAATGTGAGTGCTGTTACATGGATGCAAATGTGCATATATTGGGATAGATTATTGCCATATGGGAAGGGGAATAAACTATACCAAGATAAGGCACCTTTATAGAAGTAGATGGTTCTTCATTAATTGGCATAGGGAGGTCAAGCTGGGCTGCAGGGAGCAGCCTGCATGTTAAAGCCAGTGGTGGAATAAGGCACCTTTATACAGGTATAATTGCATCCACACCAAGGCTTGTACTAGTCTAGCTATAGTGGGAAACCAATCATACCCCTAAACAACAGAGCTATGCTGGGACAAGTCCTGCGTGGGGACCAAACTCAGCTATGTGCCTCTCCATGGACTTCAACAGAGTGGCACCAGCAGGGCTGAATTTTGGCCATAGACTCATAGATGTTAGAGATGGAGCTTTACTTACCTGTTGTCTTTTGTGTCCTGTATGTGACTGTAATGCTGTGGGGCAGGGACCGGCTTTTCATTATGGGTGTGTACAATGCCCTTCAAAACAGGACCCCAATCCCTGATTGGGTCTTCAGAGCATGACTGTCATACACATACAACAATGGTAATACTGACTGAAAAGCAGAGCCGGCTTTATGACCCGTGGAGCCTGACTGGAATACTCAGCAGCATTCCGGGGCTTCGGCAGCACTTCAGCAGCGGAGGGGGTGTCCGCTCCGGGTTTTCCATGGCACCGAAGGACCCTCCACCACTGAAATGCCGCTGAAGACTCCCAGAGTGGACCCCCACTGCCAAAATGCTGCCAAAGAGCCCCAGAGCGGGGCCCCCTTAGGCACGGGCACGGGGCCCTCTTTGGCACGGGCCCGATTCCGGGGAATCGAGTGAATCGACTTAAAGCCGGCCCTGCTGAAATGGCCTAGTAAACTTCCCAGTCTATCTCCCTGGGGCCAAGACAGGATTGTTCCGACTGGACCCGTTTCACTGAATTTGTCCCACCTGATTTTAAAACTGCCAAGCAATGAAGCTCCCACTCTTCCCTTGGGAGACAATTCAACATCAGGGTCAGGAAAATGGACCTTCACAACGAGGCAAAGCTGGGCCTGGAGGGACGTGCTGCATGTTAGATCAAACGTGGGTTTGTGAAAGGCATGAAATGGACAAACCGCCTGGGCAACGTTTTGGAAGACCTCACCTGTGCCTTATATTGTGCAAGGAGAAGACCCATCGAAGCCATGAGCACCAAGAACTTTCACTGAAAACTGGAAAAAGTTGTTTGGGGGGGGGGAAAGGGGATTGGGGGGCAGAGGGGAATGGGGGGGGATTTGGTTTTTAAAAACTGAACTTTTCACACTGAAATCAAAACACTTTCCGTCTGATTTTTTTCAGTGAATATTTTTTAATGTGTGTTTAGATTCTGGGGACCGAGTATCATCTAAATCACAGGAGCCCAGAGTCTGAATCGCCTTTGATTATGAATGCTGGGTATGTCACTCGCCCCTGGTATGGTCAGCCACTCTACAGCTGTGAAAGCTGACATGGAATTTGCTCTGATAATGATTTTATCCCTGGCCCTACAACTTGTGACAGCTGTGAGCTTTCAAAATCAGCCCTGAGGTTTCTTATGGAGATGGCTGACTTGGGTAGAGGAATAATAAATCTTACACAAGCCAGGGACTCTCCAGACTCTCCCAAGGGTTTAGCCTCATTGCTGAGAAGTCTGAGAGATCTGGGAGAGTTCCAGGATCCATCAGCCAGCCAGGAGGCCCCATGCTGGGGATAATGGAGCTTTCAGTCCCAAAGAGTCAGGATTAGGGAAATCAAAGCAGTGTCTTGGAAAAGGATTTCGGGATCACAGTGGACAAACAACGGAACATGGATTCCCAGTATCATGCTGTGGCAACAAGCACTAATGTGATCCTGGGATGTATAAAGAGCATAGTGACAAGCAGTAGGCAGGGGACTTGTTACCTCTGTTTACACCACTGGGGAGACAGATACTGGAATACTGCACCCAGTTCTGGTGTCCACATTTGAAGGGTTAAAATGCATGTGCATTTTTTGTAACAACCTGGTATATGGATTGTGCCAGCTTTTTTCCAGACCCAAAGTCCAAAGTCTGGTCAAGAGGCCAGAAGCCTAGCAAATAGTGATCAGCTAAGAGAAAGCTGGGGGAAACAAAATAACATTGCCTTTGCTAAAAATATGCTTGGTCAGTAGAAATGCCAGATATTAAAGCAATAACTAAATAATTGTGTCTTATTCAGAGTTGCAAATTGAACAAAGAATCCCTGTTCCTATTGTGTTAGTCTCTTCTGTTGGGAGATGTTCTTCCTACAGATCCAACCTTGAGTTTATAAAAAGTTAGCACGTCAGTATAAAATATGGCATCCTTCCACCTCCCTTCCCAGGGACCAACGCCTGCCTTAAGACATAAAGAAGACAATCTATATTGTCATATACTCTCACTCTTTCTTTGTTTTAACCCCTAAAAATATACCTGTTGGACAATCAAAGGAGTTGCTCCATTCCTATGGATCCCAAATCAGAATTCAACATATATATATATTTTATACTAATAACATTTTATCAAAGTGTAAGCAGAGTCAGGATAAGCTCTACCCTGACATCTGGTGGAAAGAATGTCAGAGAGTGTATTTGCATAGGCACGCCTACCCTATCCCAGACTGCTGAGCTCTGGGACTGCTTTGTGACAAATGACTCACCCTCAGTTGGGTGGTACTCGCTAGACAAGGGACATGGGTTCCAAAACCCAGTGAACTGAGAGAGGCTGGGGACAGGTATCTGTGCCTGGTGGTGTAGTCTATGCCTTGTAGAACCAGAAGCACCAGTTCTACTCTCTCCACTGTGGAATGTCAGAGTTGATTTTTTTTTATTCCCTCAAGAATCTAAATACAGGTTACTGAGCTGAACGCACTTTGGGCTAATGGTGCACTAGCACTGGGCTCCCCTACTAAGAGCTGAGATCACTAAGAGTTGAAATCACTAAAGAGCTAAAATCACTGAGCTGAGAGCACTGAGCACTGTACTAACTAGTGGGGGAGCCTGAAGCTATACTGTGGAACAGAGCAGCTGGCGGAGTGGAGCAGTTGTGGGGACGGCTGGAGCGGATCACGGGACAGTTGGTGGAGCAGAGCGGCTGGCGGAGCGGAGTAGCTGTGGGACAGGTAGAGCGGCCCACAGAGCAAGCGGAGCCGAGCAGTTTGCAGGGAGAACTAGAGCAGCTCATGGAACAGAGCAGCTGGTGGAGCGGAGCAGTTTCTGAGGATGGCTGGAGGAGCAGCGTGCAGCGGCTGGTAAAGCGGAGCAGTTTGTGGAGAAGGCAGAAGCAGAACCCACGGAGAGGTAGGGCAGTTGGCCCCGGACCACGTAAGGTGCCCCCTTTCTACCCAGGCTGGGGGGGAGGGACCTCTACAGATAAACTCTCAAACTCTGGGGTGGCATTGACCAGAGACTTTTGGGTTGTTGGACTTTGGGGTGATTGGACTTAAAACCCTAAGGGGAAAAAGGACAGTGCCAAACGTACTTGGAAGTGGGTTTTTGTTTATGGTTTGTGTTATAATCCTGTTTGTGGTGTTTCTCCAGTGGGATGCCGCATTGATTCCTTCCTTTATTAAAAAGATTTTGCTACACTCAGACTCCGTGCTTGCGAGAGGGGAAGTATTGCCTCCTAGAGGCGCCCAGGGGTGTGTGGTATGTGAGTGTCCCAGATCACTGGGTGGGGGCTTGAGCCGGTTATGCATTGTGTTACTGAAACGAAACCCCTGGATACTGAACCCGGCCCTTGTTGCTGCCAACTCAGAGGGGCAGAAGGGTTACAAAATTATTCATTAAATGTTAACCTGCTAACTTGAGACCATGGGCAGAGACATTATGTAACCTTTTAACCATTGGCTAATGTGCTATCTTGTCTTGCTGCAAAACGTATCCTGGGGTGTGGAACTGCCTACCCCGTCACTTTCCCCCTCCCATGTAAAATCCATATATTCTATTGTAATCAATTAATTGGCAGTGTCTCTCAGCCTAATAAGCAAGGTAACATGCCACCAGCACTGTGTGTAATAAACTCCTATGCTTGACCTCTACACGGTGTGGATTTATGTCCTTCAACATTTTAAACAGGACAGTGAACAATTATAGAGGGTGCACAGAAGAGCCACAACAATGATTCAAGGGTGAGGCAAAATGCCTTGCAGTAACTCACGTAAGGAGAGACATATTGACTACGGTGAAGAAGTACCTGCCTCAGGGAGAAAAATGGCAGGAACTTGGTTGCTCCTTGCTAATCTAACCGAGAAAAGCCGAACAAGAACAGACGGCTGCAAGCTGAAGCCAGACCAATTCTAACAAGCAGTAAGGCACACATGTCTAACGGGGAAGGTGCCTGACCATTGGAACAACCTCCCAAGGGGCGTGGTGGCTTCTCCATCTCTTGATGTCTCCGAATCCAGCCTGGCCGCCTCTCTGGAAGATGCTTTATCCAAAATACAAGTTACTGGGATCAGTGCAGGGGTAACATGGTGACATTCTGTGGCCTGCGCTAGACCGGAGGTCAGACTAGATGAGCTAATGGTCCCTTCTGGCCTTCAGATGCATGAATCCAGTTGGGCCATGGCTACACTCACACTTTACAGCGCTGCAATTTTCGCGCTCAGGGGTGTGAAAAAACCGCCCCTGAACGCTGCAAGATACAGCGCTGTAAAGCGTCAGTGTAATCAGGGCGGCTACACCTGTAAGGGATGTGGTTTACATGCAGCGCTGGGAGAGCTCTCTCCCAGCGCTGCCGCTCTGACCACACTCACACTTCAAAGCGCTGCCGGGGCAGCGCTTTGAAATTCCAAATGTAGCCATACCCCAAGTGTCTCCAAGGAGGGAGGTTGTTTCTCTGCTTGCCATGGCAGCTGTGGGCTACCTGTCCATTGTGATGCTGTGATGGAGTAGGGACTGTCTGTGTGGGGAGTGGGAGAGCAGGGGAGGACTTTAGGGGATGGACGATGCCAGGGCCTGTAACCTGAGCTAGGTAAGGGAGGGGAAAGGTCAACACCTTTGCCCGGGAAGGGGACAAAGGAAGGGAGTGGCAGGAGGGAAGCAGTTTGAGTTTGGGCTTGGGGCTGTGTGGGCGGAATTCAGGGTATCCTAGCTAGGATCCAAGCACCCTGAAAGCCCAGAAGGACTCAGTGGAGGGGTCCTGACTGTGCCTGCAAGCTCTGCTGTAACCTGTGTTCCTGTTGTCCAATAAACCTTCTCTTTTACTGGCTGGCTGAGAGTCACTGTGGGTCCCAGGAAGAGGGGTGCAGGGCCGGACTCCCCCACACTCCGTGACAACTGGTGGCAGCGGTGGGATGTACTGCACCCCGTGGACGGCGCTTCCTGCAGTAAGTGACTGGGGAGCAGTAAAACGAAGGGGTGATTAACCCCTGGGAGTGTGTGCCCAGTGAGAAGGACTTTGCAGTAACAGGGTCCCCCGGGGGATTGCAGCGAGCGGTCCCAGGGGCGAGGAGTCTGCAGCTCGACCCTGGCAGAGAGGTGGTGACCTCACGAAGGGCTGGTGCACTAGGGGTTCCCCTGGAAACCGTGGGAAGCGGCGAGCACCCCGGCCTGTGAGTGGCCAGCAGGAAGATGTATGCCAAGCGGCGCAAGTGTGACCTGCTGGAGCTATGCAAGCAGAGGGGGTTGCGCCCGGGGAGATGCACCAAGGACCAGCTGATTGCCCAGCTGGAGCAGGGAGACCGCATGAATGAACGGAGCCCTGTCTCTGAGGGAAGCAGCCGAGCAGATGCAGCGCAGGCACCAGTGTCTGTCCCCGCTGGGAGTGGTCAGCCGGCGGACGAGGGCTTCCCGAGACCCCCCCCTCCTAGGCGTAGGGGAAGGGCGGGGAGGAGCCCAGTGTATACCGAGGGCACCGTGACACCCCCGGCCAGCAGGGGATCTGCCCAGCGAAGCTCACCCCCCAGCAGGGGATCCTCCCGGCAACGCTCGGCATCCGTGGAGCGGACGCGGCTGGAATATGAAAGGGAGAAGCTCGAGTTAAAGAGGCAAAAGCTGAAGGAGAAGGCGAAACAGCGTGAACATGAGCTGGAGGAGAAGGAGAAACAGCGTAACCATGAGCGGGAGGAGAAGGAGAAACAGCGTAAACATGAGCTGGAGCTGGCCCGGCTGGCGAGCAGTGGGGCCCCGGCTGCGGTGAGTGAGAGGGGACCCAAGCCTACAAAGAGCTTTGATAAGCACTTGCTGCCCCGGCGTAAGGAGGGGGAGGACATAGATACCTTCCTGACGGCCTTTGAGAATGCCTGCGAGCTGCACCGGGTTGACCCTGCAGACAGGATCGCAGTTCTCACCCCCTTACTGGACTCCACAGCCGTGGAGGTGTACAGCCGACTGAAAGGGGCGGAGGCAGGGGACTACGAACTGTTCAAACAGGCCCTGCTCCGCGAGTTTGGGCTGACTCCTGAGATGTACCGGAAAAAGTTCCGGAGCCAGCGTAAAACCCGTGAGGTCACATACCTACAACTGGTCAACCGGGCGCAGGGGTATGCCCGCAAGTGGACAGCTGAGGCCCAAACTAAAGAGGACCTGCTTGACCTATTCATACTGGAGCACCTGTACGAGCAGTGCCCGTCCAACCTGAGGCTGTGGTTGATGGACCAGAAGCCGGAGAACCCGCAGCATGCAGGCCAGCTGGCCGACCAATTTGTGGACAGTCGGGCAGGGGATGGCCGGGAGGAGTCTCGAAGGAGCAGGCCTGCCTCAACGCAGAGAGAGAGTCATCATGGGACCTCCCAAAGGGGGCCTATAGAGAACCCCCCCAAAAGGGGAACATCCAGTGGCAGGTCCCTCCGACCCACTCAAGGGGACCCACGAGATATGGGCTGCTATCGCTGTGGCCAACGAGGTCACATAAGGGCCCAGTGCCCCAAGCTCAGGGACAGACCAAGCAGACCCAACCCGCAGAGGGTGGACTGGGTAAAAACCCAATCGGAGGAGGGGCTACATTCCCAGGAAAGGGGGGTTGGCAACATACCACCGGCGGATGCTTCAGGTTCCGGGTTTTTGGTTTACCGGGTGGGCGCGGGGCTGCCCCTCCGGAAAGAGTGCATTGTTTCCCTGGAAGTGGATGGGAGGAAGGTCACTGGGTACTGGGACACGGGCGCAGAGGTGACGCTGGCCCGGCCCGAGGTGGTGGCCTCAGATCGGATGGTGCCCGACACCTACCTGACCCTGATGGGCGTGGGTGGGACCCCATTCAAGGTACCCGTGGCAAGGGTACACCTGAAATGGGGGGCCAAGGAGGGCCCCAAGGATGTGGGGGTACACCAATATTTGCCCACTGACGTGTTAATGGGAGGGGACCTTGAGGACTGGCCTAGTAACACCCAGAGTGCCCTGGTCGTGACTCGTAGTCAGAGTCGGCAAAGGGCACTGCTCCCCGACAACAGGGAAGGTACTCGACCCGAGGTGCAGGACCCTAACCCAGGGAGCGCGGAACGCCCAGGGGCACGGTTCAAAGAGGCTGCGGCCTCAGACCCAGCCAGCAAGAGAGAGCCGGTCCCCATCCCTGTCCCAGCTGCTGAGTTCCAGGCCGAGTTGCAGAAAGATCCCTCCTTGCGGAAGCACAGGGACCGGGCTGACCTTAGTGCGGTACAGACCATGAGGAGAGGTTGCAAGGAGAGGTTCCTGTGGGAGAAGGGGTTCCTGTACCGAGAATGGGCTCCCCCAGGGGAAGTAGAGTCATGGGGGATCAGGAGGCAGCTGGTGGTTCCCCAGAAGTTTCATCACAAGCTGCTGTACCTGGCTCATGACATCCCTCTCGCAGGGCACCAGGGGATCCGGCGCACCAGGCAGAGGCTGCTACAGAACTTTTACTGGCCTGGGGTCTTTACCCATGTCCGACAGTACTGCCAATCCTGTGACCCCTGCCAGAGGTTGGGGAAGGCCCAGGACAAGGGGAAAGCGGCTTTGAGGCCTTTACCCATCATAGAAGAACCTTTCCAGAAGGTGGCCATGGACATAGTAGGACCCCTCAGCAAGATGACCCAGTCAGGGAAGAAATACATCCTGGTGGTGGTGGATTTTGCCACTCGCTACCCCGAGGCGGTGGCCTTGTCCTCTATTGAAGCAGACACAGTGGCAGATGCGCTGCTGACAATTTTCAGCCGGGTGGGGTTCCCCAAGGAGGTCTTAACGGACCAGGGGTCCAACTTCATGTCGGCCCTGCTCCGGTCCTTATGGCAGAAATGTGGGGTCCAGCACAACTGGGCCTCAGCGTATCACCCCCAGTCCAACGGGCTGGTAGAAAGGTTCAACGGGACGCTGAAGATGATGCTAAAAACATTTATGAACCAGCACCCGCAAGATTGGGACAAGTACTTACCTCACCTGCTGTTTGCGTACAGGGAGGTACCCCAGGAATCTACCGGGTTTTCACCTTTCGAACTGTTGTATGGAAGGCGGGTGAGGGGGCCCCTAGACCTGATGAGGGACGAATGGGAGGGGAAGGCCGCTCCCGAGGGAGAGTCAGTGGTGGAGTATGTCCTGACCTTCCGGGAAAGACTGGCCGAGCTCATGGGCCTGGCCAGGGAGAATCTGGCCCGAGCCCAGAGGAGGCAGAAGGTCTGGTATGACCGCACAGCACGAGCCCGTGCCTTCGCCACCGGGGATCAGGTGATGGTTCTCATCCCCGTGAGGAGAAACAAACTCCAGGCCGCCTGGGAAGGGCCCTTCAAGGTGATCAAGCAACTGAATGAGGTAAACTATGTGGTGGAGCTGTCAAACCGGGCACATCACCGTCGGGTGTACCATGTGAACATGATGAAACCATACTATGACAGGGGGAATGTGGTGTTGGCCGTGTGTGGACATTGGGAGGGGCAGGGAGATGACCCCTTAGTAGATCTATTCCCTGGGACAAAAGCTGGTTCCCCCCTGGAGGCGATTCCCCTCTCTGATCAACTGACCCCGGGCCAGCATGCTGAAATCAGAGGGGTGCTGCATCTGTACCGACAGCTGTTTTCCAACCAGCCTGGACGCACTAATTTGACTGTCCACCGGGTGGAGACCGGGTCACATCCCCCTATAAGATGCTCCCCTTTTCGGGTCACTGGGAAAACTGCCCAGGATCTTGAAAGAGAGGTCAGGGACATGCTGGCTTTGGGGGTGATCCAGCCGTCTTCCAGCCCTTGGGCCTCACCAGTGGTGCTAGTCCCCAAGAAGGATGGGTCAATCCGGTTCTGCGTGGACTATCGAAAGCTCAAT
This sequence comes from Gopherus evgoodei, assembly GCF_007399415.2. Taxonomy (NCBI): domain Eukaryota; kingdom Metazoa; phylum Chordata; order Testudines; family Testudinidae; genus Gopherus; species Gopherus evgoodei. Next base: position 132,713,668 of record NC_044327.1, on the reverse strand, counting down.
GCCATCACCGTATCTGATGCCTACCCTATGCCCAGGCCTGACGAGCTCCTAGACAAGCTGGGAGGTGCTCGGTACCTCACCACAATGGATCTTACCAAAGGCTACTGGCAAGTGCCGCTGGACGCAGATGCCAGGCTGAAATCGGCCTTTATCACCCCTCTGGGGCTCTATGAGTTTCTGACCCTTCCCTTCGGCCTCAAGGGAGCACCGGCCACCTTCCAGCGCCTGGTGGATCAGCTACTGAGGGGGATGGAGAGTTTTGCCGTGGCGTATATTGACGACATCTGCGTCTTCAGCCAGACCTGGGAGGACCACATATCCCAGGTTAAACAAGTCCTGGACCGACTCCAAAAGGCTGGGTTAACAGTAAAGGTGGAGAAGTGCAAGGTGGGGATGGCTGAAGTATCTTACCTGGGCCATCTTGTGGGGAGCGGCTGCCTGAAGCCGGAACCAGCCAAGGTGGAGGTGATCAGAGACTGGCCTGCTCCCCAAACCAAAAAGCAGGTCCAGGCCTTTATTGGGATGGCGGGGTACTATCGAAGGTTCGTGCCCCACTTTAGTGCCATAGCCGGCCCCATCACTGAACTGTGCAAGAAGGGGAAGCCAGACAAGGTGATCTGGACTGAGCAGTGCCAGGAGGCTTTCCGGGCGCTGAAGGAGGCTCTGGTTAGTGGCCCAGTTCTGGCAAACCCAGATTTTGACAAACCCTTTATGGTGTTCACTGATGCCTCAGACACGGGACTGGGGGCAGTGTTAATGCAGGAGGATGAAAAGGGGGAGAGACACCCCATCGTGTACCTGAGTAAGAAGCTGCTACCCCGGGAACAAAGCTACGCGGCCATCGAGAAGGAATGCCTGGCCATGGTGTGGGCCCTTAAGAAGCTAGAGCCATATCTCTTTGGGCGACACTTCACCGTGTACACCGACCACTCTCCCCTGACCTGGCTGCACCAGATGAGAGGAGCCAACGCCAAGCTCCTGAGGTGGAGCCTGCTCCTGCAGGACTATGACATGGACGTGGTCCATGTGAAGGGAAGTGCCAACCTGACAGCGGATGCGTTGTCCCAGAGAGGGGGCCCTGAACTTCCCCAGGTCACTGGGCAGAGTGACCCCGCTCAGTTCAGTCTCGAAGGGGGGAGAGATGTGATGCAGTAGGGACTGTCTGTGTGGGGAGTGGGAGAGCAGGGGAGGACTTTAGGGGATGGACGATGCCAGGGCCTGTAACCTGAGCTAGGTAAGGGAGGGGAAAGGTCAACACCTTTGCCCGGGAAGGGGACAAAGGAAGGGAGTGGCAGGAGGGAAGCAGTTTGAGTTTGGGCTTGGGGCTGTGTGGGCGGAATTCAGGGTATCCTAGCTAGGATCCAAGCACCCTGAAAGCCCAGAAGGACTCGGTGGAGGGGTCCTGACTGTGCCTGCAAGCTCTGCTGTAACCTGTGTTCCTGTTGTCCAATAAACCTTCTGTTTTACTGGCTGGCTAAGAGTCACTGTGGGTCCCAGGAAGAGGGGTGCAGGGCCGGACTCCCCACACTCCGTGACAGATGCACCCGCCCTGTTCCCAGTGGCTGAGCCCAGAGCTTCTGAGAATGGTTCACCTGAGTGCTTGCTCCCAGGGCTGCCCTTAGGGTTGGGCGACATGGGCGACTCCCCAGGGCTCTGTGGTCACAGGGACGCCTTGGTCCAGGGGCTCAGGATCCTCTGGGTGCAGCGCTGTGGCACCTCCCTGGCTTTCCCCACTTTGATTGGCAGCCACTGCTGCCCGTGCAGGGCTGGCTTCCTGCCTGGGCCAGAAGCAGCACTTCTGGTAAGCACCAGCGTCTGAAGCTGGCCAGTGCAGTGTGAAGGGTGTGGGGCATCACCCATGTCCAGCTCTGGGAGCGCTGGCCTGCAGGGCAGAGAGGTGCAAACTGTCCTCTTAGTTAAGACTCCCCACAGGGAGTCTCCAAAGTCTGAGCTTTAGCCCCCTCTGCAGCCCCGCCGCCTGTGGGCTTTGCCACAACGAGCCTAGGTGGGTGTCTCGGCTGGCTTCGGGGGTCACTGTGTGTAGCAGGCACCTGCAGGGGTGATGGTTCAGCATCGGGCTCCAAACTAGCAGCTAGCTGCCAGCATAGGGCTGGCCAGCACCTGGGAGACATATGAAGTAATCATGGGGCGGGGGAGTGCGTCCCCTTCTGCCCTGTCGAGGCAGGGGGTTCACAGTTTCGCTTCAGGAGGCCGAGGAGAGGCTGCATGGAACGTGTCCCCCAGCCCAGGCAGGCTGTTTCCCAATGTAATCCCCCCACACACACACACACACACTGCAGTGCGCTCCTCCCCGCTGGGCTGCCTGGCAGGGCAGGTGGAGTTAGTTACAGCCTGGCAGGAGCAGAGGCCCCTCTGCTGCACCCGGTGAGCCGCCCGCGCACACTGGGGGACAAGGGGGAATGTGTTCAGGTGCACCAGGGCATGCTTCCCCCTAGCTGGGGGCTGGCTGAGGAATACCCCCCATTTCCTTCTCTTCTCCCCCAAAGCTGCTCGGGGGGAACCCCGCTGAGGAGGCCAGCCCTGGCGCTGTCTCCCCCCAGGAAGCTGGCACGGGGGCGGGGGGAGGGGGCTACTGAGGAAAACAACCCACTGTTCTCCGTTCCCTTGCAGCAGCTGTGTATGGGGGGCTCTCTGTTGGGGTGGGGACAGCTGAGGAGCACCCCTCACACAGAACACCCTCTGTTGGCCGGCCAAGCCATACGTGTGTGTGATACACAAGGCCCCTCTACCCCGTCTGCCTTGTGGGGTGGGGGTGAGACACTGCCTCCTCCTTCTCCTCCTCCTCTCCATGTCTTTTAGGGCAAAGGAAAGACACAGCCTAGCCTCTGCCTGCTCTGGTTTCTCTGAAGCTATGGGGTTGGGAGGAGCCATAACCCCTTCAGCCAGCCCCAACCCCACGCAGCAGCATATGGGGGTGTGGGAAGTGGGGGGAGTTCAGCCAGTAAATGGAAGGAGACTTCCCGCTAACCTAGGGTGCGGGGGAGGTTTGGGTTAGAGGGAAGTGGGGGTAGGGCTCCTTGGCTGAATCAGTAGCAGAAGCAGCTGCTGCTGTTTGCTGGGTGTTTCCTGGGGAATCTGCTGTTGGAAGGAGGCTACAGTGAGTTCCTAGGGCAGAGAAGTGGGAAAGCAACAGCAGCTAGCCCTAAGGGTGGGCCTTGTGGTCAAGGGGTACCGTGGCCAAGAGGCAAGGAGCAGGGCAGGCCTGGGAGCTCAGGGCAATTGGAGTGAGGGGAAAGCAGGACCTGGGGGCAATGGGGAGGGAGCCTGGGGAGACAGCGGGGGCCAGGGGCACCACAATGCAAGTTCGCCCAGGGCACCATTTTCCCTAAGGCTGGCCCTACTTGCTCCTCCCAAGGGACCCAAGCCAGGAAGGTGTGTGCGTTTGTTTCTTTGAAATTCGATTCTCAGTCGCTCCATCAACCAACCGTTCCAGAGCAGTGAGTGAGCTTTCCCACCGGCCCAGCGGCTTCCAGGCCATGTTTGGGTTCAGGGGAACTGGCCCCCCTGGGGAGGGTGAACATACGTGACCATTGAAGGCAGCACCCATGTACTCTCCACACTGCAGCTGGGAGCATACCTCCCAGCACGGGTGGCCAGACTCGTGCTAGGGGGCCTCGCGCTAGCACCTGTGAATGTTGCGGCACACTTGGCGGTCCAGGCTCGGCCCCAGGTGGTCGCTTGGACTCGGGTGGCTACCCTGAGTCACAACGTCCAAGCTGCTATTTCTAGCGCGCTCGCTCGAGCGGAGCTAGCGTGAATCTGCCTACCGGGCTGGGAGGCGCTGGATTGGCTTTTGCCACCTCCCCCTGCCCCTGGGAATACGGGGGACAGCGTCTGCACAGGGAGAGAGCCTGGAGGGGTGTTTCTTAATTAGTTCACATGGTCAGAATTTGTTATGGAAGTTGAGGAACTCACCCAAGGGAGACAGTGCCCCCTGGAGGGGGAAGTCAGACGGGATTTATAAACCCTATACTGGCCCCTTAAGGATTAATGAACCTACAAGGTGTGTCCGGCCTAGAGCCAAGCTGTGCAAGGGAGAAGTCCAGAAGAGCTGGTGATGGGCCTGGGCAGGCAGCAGAGAGGCAGCAAAATCAGAAAAGTTTGGGCCTCTATTATGGGGTTTTAAATATCATCATCCATGCAGATTTCAGGCATTTCACATGTGACTGTTCCTTTCAACTTCCATTTAACAAGCTTCCTTATTATTGTGGGGTTCTCCTTTTTGAGGTTAAATGCTACAGTGGTGGGTTTCTCTGGCATTTCCCCCCCACAAGGATGTTCAGTTTCATTACAACATGGTTCCTAGTACCAAGCAGTTCAGCTCTATTCACCTCTTGCATCAGATCCTGTGCTCCACTTGGGAGGCAATTCGTGATTTAATCCTCCTTTGTAGGAACGAGCTGCTCCTAGAAGCTTGTCATTAATGGTGTCTAGAAATATCTCTGCATCCCATCCTGAGGTGGCCTGTACCCAATCAATATGAGGCTAGCTCAAATCCTGCATTATTATTGGGTTTTCTGTTTTTACAGCCTCTAATCTCCCTGAGCATTTCACAGTCAGAGTCACCATCCTGGTCAGGTGATCAGTAGGATATTCCTAGTTATATTATTATTCAAGCATGGGATTGCTGTCCAGATTCTGTGGTACCGTTTGATTCATTTAAGATTTTTACTATCTTTGACTCTGTGCTTTCTTTCTCATACTGTGCCACTCTTCCGCCAGCGTGACCTACTCTCACTCCTATTTTTTTTTACCCTGGTATTACTGCATCCCGTTGATTATCATTGTTCCATCAAGTTTCCGTGATGCGTATTAGACCAATATCCTCTTTTAATACGAGCCACTCCAAGATCATTCATCTTAGTATTTGGACTTTTAGCATTTGTGTACAAGCATTTACAACATTTGTCAATATTTAGTTGTCTGTCTTCATGGGATGTACTTGAATGGGCCTCTTTTGTTTGACCCTTTCTCTTCAATTCCTACCTGTACTTCATCAACTTCTATCCTCTCTTCTTTACTAGAATATAGAGAATCCCCTTTAATAAATCCTCCCCTATGGGATGTCTCTGTCTGAACTGTGTGCTCCTCCACACCTGTCGGCTTTCCCCCAGCCCTTAGTTTAAAAAATCCTATATGAGCTTTTTCATTTTACATGCCAGCAATCTGGTTCCATTTTGGTTTAGGTGCAGCCCATCCTTCCTGTATAGGCTCCTCCTTTCCCAAAATGTTCCCCAGTTCCTAATAAATCTAAATAAATAAATCTAATAAATCTAAATCCTTCCTCCCAACACCATCATGTCATCCATGCATTGAGACCTTGGCCCTCCATGTGGAACTGGAAGCACTTCAGAGAATGCTACCATGGAGGTCCTGGACTTTAATCTCTTACCTGGCAGCCTATATTCAGCCTCGAGGACCTCTCTCCTGCATTTCCCTATGTCACTGGTACCTACATGTACCATGACCACTGGCTCCTGCTCAGCGCGGCATGTAATTCTATTGAGATGTCTCGAGCTCCGCAACCTTTGCACCTGGCAGGCTCTTCACCGAACGGCTCTCCTGATTATCGCAAATCCAACTACCTACATTTCTAATAATCAAATTCCTCATTACTGTTAACTGTCTCTTCCTAGGAACTGGGGTCACCTCCCATGGCATGAGACACATGTGGCTTTGCGGGGGGGGGTGCAGGCATTTTGCTCTGGGGCCAGCCCTGCTTTCCTGCCCTGGACTGGGGCTGTAAGAAAAGGGAGAGGATTCGGCTACAAAGGGGGATGAACAGCACTGTCTGTTCCCAAAGGTTGACACAGACATCAGGTCAGCTGCCCATTCTTCAGGGAGATAGTTTTCACTACAGGCCCCAGTCCTGCAAGGTGCTTAATGGCTTCAGCACATTGTGGGAAGCACTCAGCACCTCACCAGATAGGGCCGTGAATGACTGGGGTAGTGGTTGAAGTGTTAGCGCACAAATATCACTCAATTCCTTTGAGCCCATTCAGAAATTCCAGGGGTGCAGGGTTTCTCTAGACTATGGCAGCCTCTGTTCAGCATGGGCACAACTCTGCCCATAGTGATGGATCTCTGGGAAATCACTCCCTGCTTAAGAAATTAGTTTCCTCTCGCCAACAGGCTCCATGTTAAACTGCAGCAGAGCCACTCACCACTGCTGCAAAGCGTTAATTTTCCTGCACCCTGCGAATTCCCAGGCAGGGCTCCCAAAGCACACCGAGCACACTTCCTCCCTCTGGCAAATGTGTCCCAGGTATCTAATCGTTAATAATCCATCCGGTCTGGCATTGCACTGGTTTACTGCAGATTTTCACTTGGCCAAGCCCCTACCAGGAAAATATTAAGTGTGGCCAGCTTTTGTTGTTTTAGGAGAGAGGTGGGATTGCTCACTGCGTTTGCTTGGCAGGCTCTTCCTGAGGTACCCCCCAATGAAAGCAAGTGGGTGTGAGATGGCCCGGACTGACTGGTTCTGAACAGAGTTTCTTTGAACTCCTAGCTGCAGAGCGGATAGACTCAGCTGCACAGACCAGGTGGCCATCAGGGATGAACTAGGCCAAGGCTGAAGCTAGAGTGACTTCCCACTCCTGGAGGTGAGTCAGGACTCACCGTTAGTCACTGCCTTAGCTCTGAGGCTAGTTCCAGGATCTGCCCCTGACTCCTGGCCCTAGTGCAGCATTGTCCATGGGGATACAAATACTGGGCTCTTCCCACACAAGCTGCACTGTTGCATGGTGCTGTAGTTCTGTTCCCAAGGGCATCTCTACATCGAGACTTCTCTGTAACCCTGATTCTCTAAATGTTCTCCCCTTCCAGTCTGTTTTATCTGTATTTTAGACGGGCCACTCAACTGCAAGTGGGGCTGAAATTGGGCTGCAGGTACCACTGGAATGGGCAGGGGCTTGGCTCAGTCTGAGGCATGTTGAAACTGAGGCAGCAACCTGTAGGAAATTTGGATTGAACAAATGCTGAAAATGACTGATCCGCTCTGCCCCCTCCAGCCCCAAGGCCCTGTGAGTGAAACCTCCTCCACACAGCTACTCCTGCCTGGGGTGCTGCCCTGTGCCCCAGCTGTCACTAACACAGCTGTATTGCACCAGCACAGAAGGTGCTGGAGTCTTTGGCAGAAGATGGCGGGTGGTTTGAAACCATTGGCACTTCTTTCTACACAGCCACAGATGGAGCGAGAAGGACTTTTCATGGCTCCATCTCCTTCTGCTCCTGCCCCACATCGACCCACCCAAGAGGCCAGGAGATTGAGATGATTCTTTCTAATCCAGCATCTCAAGTACAAGGATACATGAGAAAGATTTCTTCAGTCTCTCTCTGTTGGTTCGTATACCGCCCTTATCACTGTAGCATCTATGTGCCTTCCAGGAGTGCATTGACTGATGGGGCTGACATCTGTCTGATGTGGTTTGTTCTTCCTCATATCATCTCCCCAGGGAGACAACTGTGACTTGTGTAGGGATGGCAGATGGGCTAGTGTTTTGTTTTGGTAGGTTTGCTGTTGTTGTTTTTTTAATGTACACACTGCTCTATGCTGATGTTGGAGAAGGGAGATCAGAGAAATGGAGACATCTTGTGATGGTCCTTAGTTTCTGTGGGAGTTCATTCCACAGGCTCTGACAATGGTCTTGATAAAAGACCTCTCATCAAAAAGTGAGGAGGAAAAACTGTTCCTGACCCTGGGAGAAAGGAAAGAGATGGCAAAGATGGCATCCTGCTAGGTAGCAACCCGACACTGTGTCAGGGATGGATATCAATGACAGATGGACACAAAGGAATCAAATCCCAGGCAATGTGCAGCCCTACCATGGGCAGATGTTACTTATCTCTGAAATATACATGATGTCTTTTGTGTGTGTGTATACTTTGCAACACCTATAGAGTTTGTCATGCCACCAATGTCTTGAACTGAGGGCCGCCGTGCTTAAAGAACCTGCATCCACGGGCCTCTGCACTGCCCACAGGAGGGAGCTGCAAGACTAGAAGAGAGCAGACTTCCCTCATGTCAAAGTGTAGTGCTGTGTGAAAGCATCTCTGGCTGACAACCCAGTTCATCGTTTTCTACTTCCAAGAGATTCACTGCTCAGTCAGTTAGTCTGAGGAAAGGCTCTGGCGAGTGTAGTCATCATCTGCCAGCCCAGGATGGCCACCAAATTTCTGTTTCTAGAACAAAACTATTGTTGTTGTTGTTGTGGTAGCACCCGAAAGCCAGTGAGGGTGGGTCGATTGTGCTTGGTGCTGTGGATGCACACAACAAATGACAGGCCAGTTCCAAAGTAAAATAAAGTAGTAGTAGAAGAAAGGGAATAATTTAAGGAGAGTTTCAAAAGACCTTTGACAAAATCCCTCTGAAGAGACTCCTACAGAAACTAATTAATTAGTTATGAGATAAAAAGCGAAATATTATTGTAACCCTTCTGCCCCTCTGAGTTGGCAGCAACAAGGGCCGGGTTCAGTATCCAGGGGTTCTGTTTCAATAACCCAATGCCAAACCAGCTCGAGCCCCCACCCAGTGACCTGGGAAAATCTTACACACACCCCTAGGCGCCTCAAAGAGGCAATGCTTCCCCTCTCGCAAGCACAGAGTCTCGGTGTAGCAGAAAAGGTTTAATACATGAGATAAACAACAAACACTAAATTGGGAAAAACACCTCAACTAGAGTTCATAGCCCCAGCCGTGAGCAAAGACCCACCCCAGGAAATTGGGCTGTGTGCTCTTTCCTGGGCTCTTGAGTCCAGCAACTCCCCAAATCACCCACAGTCCCAAAAGTCCCACAATCCCAAAAGTCTCTGTCCTGGGTCAGTGCAGCCCCCAGAGTTTGAGAGTTTATCTGCAGATGTCCCTCCCCCCAGCCTGGGTAGAAAGGGGCACCTTACATGGTCCGGGGCCAACTGCCCTGCCTCTCCGTGGGTTCTGCTCCCACCTTCTCCACGAACTGCTCCGCTTTACCGGCCGCTCCACTCTGCTCCTCCAGCCGTCCTCACAAACTGCTCTGCTCCACCAGCTGTACTGTGGGCTGCTCCAGGTGTCCCTGCAAACTGCTCGGCTCAGTGCGCTCTGTGGGCCGCTCCACCCGTCTCACAGCCACTCCGCTCTGCCAGCCGCTCTGCCAGCCACTCAGCTCCACCAGCTGTCCCGTGACCCACTCCAGCCGTCCACGCAAACTGCTCCACTCCACCAGCAGCTCTGTTCCACAGTATAGCTTTGGGCTCCCCCACTAGTTCGCACCATACTCAGTGCTCTTAGCTCAATAACTTCAGCTTTTTAGTGATTCCAGCTCATAGTAGGGGAGCCCCAGTGCTAGTGCACCATTAGCCAAAGTGATTTCAGCTCAGTAACCTGTATCTAGATTCTTGAGGGAATAAAAAAAATCAACTCTGATATTCCACAGTGGAGAGAGGAGGGAGTGCAACTGGTGCTTCAGGCTCCACAAGGAGACTGGCCCCCCCCCCCAGCACACACATGCAGACAGATGCTGATGCCCCTGCCTCAATTCTCTGGGTTTTGGAACCCATGTCCCTTGTCTAGCAAGTACCACCCAACTGAGGGTGAGCAATTTGTCACCAAGCAGTCCCACCGCTCAGCAGTCTGGGATAGGGTAGGCGTGCCTATGCAAATACACTCTCTGAAATTCTTTCCACCAGATGTCAGTGTAGAGCTTATCCTGACACTGCTTACATTATCATGGATCAAAAATTAGCTAACAGGTAGAAATCCAAGAGTAGAAATGGTCAATTTTCTTCATGGCAAAAGATCAACAGTGAGATGCCATAAGCTTCTGAACTAGGATTGATATTAAGTATATTAATGTCCTGGAAAAGATGGTGAGCCACGGGGTGGCAACATTTTGCAGATGACATAAAATGATTTAGGTTAGTTGAGACTACAGAAGACTGTGACGCACTTCAGAGGGACCTAACCAAGTTAGGTGGACAACATAATGACTGATGAAAGTCAATGTGGACAAATGTAAAGTCACTAATGGGAAGCACATGGGAGCTGCCTGGAATATTTTTGTGACTGTTATATATTCTTTTTGCCTGATGGTTATTGCAGTGTTTTCTATTTGATTACCAGGGGGTTAATTGCAGCAGAAGCTGACTTGCACAAAAACAATGCAGAAAATCAAGTGCTCTGCAGTGTATACCCTGTCACAGGCTCCTCCATGGCTACTCAGTGTGCCGCACTGTCTAGCCTATTTCTGTTACCTCCCAGTCAACATACACACAGGCTGTTTTCCTTTCACCATGTGTATCTTTTATTCCTCTTCACTTTTACACATGCCACATAACATGGACATAGTGTAGCAGGAACTTTCCACATAGCTTCTCTCCTCAGCTCAGCACAGCTAACCTTCCGAGCATCCCTTGCTTTCTGTTTGTTCTTCTTGTATCCACTCTATTTCTGCCAATTACATAATTAGCCCAGTAATTACCACCCAGATGCTCATAACCACCAGACAGAAAGTGTTCAGTTGCTCCCAGCTGGCCCTGAGCCCTCTTCTGTGCTGCCCTAAAATCAGGGATAGGATGCCTCTGTTACATACTCAGCCTCCTGAAAAGCCAACCACATCAGTATGATGAGGCTCAAGAGGCAGAGGAGAAAACAAAGGACTGGGTGGACTTTGTAAAGGGGCACTGTAAGGAGGCGCCCTGGCTCCCCGCCGCGCCTGAGAGGGACGAGCCAGAACAGGTGCCTCAGTGGGTGGAGCCACTGCCGCCTGTCCCCGCCCCCTGGAAGTCAAGGGGCGGGGCAGGAAGTATAAAAGCCCAGCCCAAGCACTCAGTTGGTGGCTGGCTGCCAGAGAGGCCAGATGCTGGAGCCAGAGGTCCCGTTGGGCCCAGCCTACCCTGTGCTCACTACCCGGAGGAGCGCTGGCCTGACCTGCCCCGCGCTCACTACCCGGAGGAACGCTGGCCGGACTTGCCTCATACCCGGTACCTGGAGGAACGTCGGCCTGACCTGCCTTGTGCCTGGTACCCCGAGGAGCAGCCTGAGCCTCCCTACGACTGGTACCCGGAGGAGCCCATGGTCTGGGACCCCCCAGACAATGCTGGTGAGAGACAGGTACCCAGAGATGGGGAGGTCGGAAGTAGCTGGGGTAGCTGACCCTGGTTTGGCTCCTGAAGAGCCTGAACCCATGTCTGTGTTTCGGCCAGGATCCCCACTGACAGCAGCGTGCCTTTGCCGCTGCTAGGGCCCCGGGCTGGAACGCAGTGGAGTGGGAGGGCCTGCGTTCCCCCTGCCACCCTCCCAAGGGTGGCAGACTCCCCCTCTCCCTGGCCTGAGGAGGCCTTCTGTGTAGCCTTCTGGGCTGATATACTGTGTTTGCTCAGCCTGCTGGAGGCCTGAGCCTGAACTGCCACTGCCCCGCCCTGCCCAAGGGCCTGGGCTATACTTTGTTTACAGACCCTTTATTCCCTCAACGCCTGCTGAGGGGTTAGGCCTACCTGAACTGCTGTGTGTAAGGAGGCACCCTGGCTCCCTGCCGCGCCTGAGAGGGACGAGCCCCGACACCACCGGCTTTACAGGCACACTCTTAAGTCAGAGAGAGAAGTAGAAATTGCTGGGGTGCAGATTGTGCGAGCAGACAGAGGTGGGGTGTGTCTGGGATAAGCTAGGCGTACCTAGACAATTGGTAGGAAGGATATATGCCTATGTCTTTTGTCATTTTAAAACCCTTTTCCCTTGTTGTGCTGTGTCCTGCTGTTGAGATTAAACAATGCTTTGTTCTGAAAAGGCTCTTTAGGTCACTGCATTCAACATTGGCCACAGCTCCCACAGGGAAGGCTGGCAGGTAGCTGAAGCCAGGGGGACTTACTGAGCAATCAGGGTTAGAACAGAGGGTGTTGCACCCCAGGGAACCAGTGTAAGAGTGGGAAAATTGCATAATCTCATCCCAGGACAGGTGAAGGCAAGATGCCAAATGCCTGAAGGGGATGCACTCACAGAGAATGGGTGATCAAAGGAGCTAATAGCCCTGAATCATGACAATGTCTAACCCACTGATGAGTGTTTGTTACAGGTTCCCCCTCTGTGCCAATCCAGACAGGACAGGAGTTGTTACAATTCCCAGCTACTGAGGCTTGGCCTTTGAGCTTAGCTTGGTGTAGCAGCTCACACTTTTAACTCTGGAGGCCCCTGGTTCATTCCCCAGTGTGTGGACCATATTTTGGCAGCCAGCACTAATTGCACAAAGGAAGGAATGTTTGAATGACTTATACACCTTGCTGGGTTTTAAATTAACTGTAGCAACTGAAGGGAAGGATATGGACATCAGTGTAAACAGCTCACTGAAGACTTCTATGGCTTATGAGTCAGCGGTCAATGAATTAAACAATGTTAAGGTGCATAAAGGAGGGAACGGAGAATAAAATTTAAACTATTATAATGCCTTTGTATAAGGCAATGGTGAGTTGTCACCTGGAATACTGAATTTAGTTCCGGTCACCCCATCTCAAACAGATGTAGAGAGAAGTAGAAGATTGCAGACGTAGCAGGAGTACAGAGATGGGTGGTGAGAATTAGGGGAATGGACAAACTCTCATGAAGAGAAACTGAAAACGTTACTATAGAGCAGTGGTGGGCAACCTGCAGCCCATCAGGGTAATCTGACTCGGCCATGAGACATTTTGCTGACATCGACTATCTGCAGGCACAGCCCCCCGCAGCTCCCAGTGACTGTGGTTCACCATTCCCAGCCAACGGGAACTGTGGAAAGCAGTAGAGATTCTGTCTCAATTCTGCCACCTCCTGCCTGGCATCCCACAACAGAAACAATACACACATCCCTTATAGATATTATGTATTGGGACCATCTGAGCTATGCCCAGGTTGGATGGACAGACTCGGTATTCTGTTGGTGGCCTACCCTTTTGACTTCTCTCAGCCTGAGATTTTCTGTTCCAAGTGCTGCCAGCACCCTTGCATTGAGAGCTGCAGTGTGCCTGAAGGCAGGAATCTTCTTTCATTTGAATTTCAGAAGTTCAATTTCTTCCCTTTGAAGATCACTTTCCCTTAACATTTTATGTTGCTTGTCATCCTCAGATGCAGAGGCTTCATGATCTCTCCTAAAATATTCACAAAGGCCCCTTCAAGCAGAGTGATAGCCTCACCCACGAAAACAAGGGGAAGGAAAAGCCGGTTTGCTTTTATTTGTGGGATGTTCATCTGAGGCAGGGGTTTCCTTCCTTTCAAACAAAATCTTTGAAATCCCTTTAGATGTGAAGAGCTCTTATTCTGTCAGGCCAGATCCCTGAAGTTTTAACTGGGTTCTTCCAGCCTTGAGATCAATGCCTCTACAGGGCTCTGCAAGGCGGTTCTGGAGCAGTGCTGTGGTTAGCGGACCCTGGTGGTCAAGCATTGGGAAGAGGAGGGTGTCCTGTTTGCCAAATCCAAAGACAAGGTTATTCAGGAAGCTGCGCCCTTCAGAGTTGCTATTAAACATATAACCTAAGTCGTGCAGAACGCAATGCCATCCACAGCCTCAGAAACCACCCTGACATTATCATCAAAAAGTCTGATAAAGGAGGTGCTGTTGTCGTCATGAACAGGTCTGACTACCAAAAGGAGGCCACTAGACAACTCTCCAATACCAAATTCTATAGGCCACTTCCCTCAGATCCCACTGAGGAATACACTAAGAAACTGCACCATCTACTCAGGACACTCCCTACACTAACACCGGAACAAATCAACATACCCTCAGAGCCCTGACCAGGGTTATTCTATTTACTACCCAAGATCCACAAACCCGGAAATCCTGGATGCCCCATCATCTTGGGCATCAGCACTCTCACTGCAGGACTGTCTGGATATGTGGACTCTCTGCTCAGACCCTATGCCACCAGCACTCCAAGCTATCTCCGTGACACCACTGATTTCCTGAGGAAACTACAATGCATTGGTGACCTTCCAGAAAACACCATCCTAGCCACCATGGATGTAGAGGCTCTCTACACAAACATCCCACACACAGATGGAATACAATCTGTCAGGAACAGTATCCCTGATGATGCCACAGCACAGCTGGCTGCTGAGCTCTGTGCCTTTATCCTCACACACAACTATTTCAACTTTGATGACAATATATATCTCCAGATCAGTGGCACCGCTATGGACACCCACATGGCCCCACGATATGCCAATATTTTTATGGCCGACCTGGAACAACGCTTCCTCAGCTCTCGTCCACTCATACCCCTTGTCTACCTACACTACATTGATGACATCTTCATCATCTGGACCCATGGGAAGGAGACTCTGGAAAAATTCCACCACGATTTCAACAGCTTCCACTCCACCATCAACCTTAGCCTGGGCCAATCTACACGGGAGGTCCACTTCCTAGACACCACAGTGCAAATAAGTGATGGTCACATTAACATCACCCTATACCGAAAACCTACCGATCGCTATGCCTACCTTCATGCCTCCAGCTTCCATCCCGGGCACATCACACGATCCATTGTCTACAGCCAAGCACTGAGGTACAACCGCATCTGCTTTAACCCCTCAGACAGAGACCAACACCTACAAAATCTCCACCAAGCATTCTCAAAACTACAATACCCACACGAGGAAATAAGGAAACAGATCAACAGAGACAGACATGTACCCAGAAGCCTCCTACTGCAAGACAAACGCAAGAAAGAAACCAACAGGACTCCACTGGCCATCATATACAGCTAAAACCCCTCCAACACATCATCAGGGATCTACAACCCATCCTGGACAATGATCCCACACTTTCACAGGCCTTGGGTGGCAGGCCAGTCCTCGCCCACAGACAACCTGCCAACCTGAAACATATTCTCACCAGTAACTGCACACCACACCATAGTAACTCTAGCTCAGGAACCAATCCATGCAACAAACCTCGATGCCAACTCTGCCCACATATCTACACCAGCGACACCATCATAGGACCTAACCAGATCAGCCACACTATCACCAGTTTATTTACCTGCACGTCCACCAATGTAATATACGCCATCCTATGCCAGCAACGTCCCTCTGCTATGTACATCGGCCAAACTGGACAGTCTCTACGGAAAAGGATAAATGGACACAAATCAGATATTAGGAATGGCAATATACAAAAACCTGTAGCAGAACACTTCAACTTCCCTGGCCACACTATAGCAGATCTTAAGGTGGCCATCCTGCAGCAAAAAAACTTCAGGACCAGACTTCAAAGAGAAACTGCTGAGCTTCAGTTCATCTGCAAATTTGACATCATCAGCTCAGGATTAAACAAAGACTGTGAATGGCTTGCCAACTACAAAACCAGTTTCTCCTCCCTTGGTTTTCACACCTCAACTGCTAGAACAGGGCCTCATCCTCCCTGACTGAACTAACCTTGTTATCTCTAGCTTGCTTGCATATATATACCTGCCCCTGGAAATTTCCACTACATGCATCCGATGAAGTGCGTATTCACTCACGAAAGCTCATGCTCCAAAACATCTGTTAGTCTATAAGGTGCCACAGGATTCTTTGCTGCTTTTACAGATCCAGACTAACACGGCTACCCCTCTGATATTAAACATATGTCATTGTGATGGGAATGGCAGGACAGCTGGTGTGTTGTGACCACTGATTACCATGCTAATCACAGTTATCTTATTGTTCCCTTGTGCTCCCCTCATCTGTCTGCTGTATCCATCTGTTGTCCCTCATCTTATACTTAAACTATAAGCTCTTCAGGGCAGAGACTGTCTTTTGTCCATTGTTTGTGCCTCCAACGATGGGACTGGAGTCTGTAGATGCTACTGTAATGCAGATAAGTCTCTCTTAGTATATAAATTATATTATTTTTAAAGCCCACTCTGTTCCTCAAGTTACCATACTTGGACACTTACACCAGTTTTTTGATCATCTTATACTTGACGTGTAACTTACATTGCTTACATCACCTGCAGGAGCCTGGAAGGATTTTCCCCCCACATGTTCTGGGTGGTGGTAGTTGTTTTTTCCTTCCTCTGAAGGATCAGAGATTGACCGCAGCTGGAGCTGGGACAGACTAATGCTCTGAGGTGGTACACAGAATCCTTTCTAGTTGATTAGATGGTGTTTCTTGCTCACAGGCTCAGGGTCAAACTGTTTGCCAGATCTGGGGTCAGGAAGGAATGTCTCCCTGGGTCAGATTGCCTGGGACTGTGGGTTGTTTTTTTTAACCTCCCTCTGTAGCATGGTATGCAGACCTCTTGGGCACACTCACCTAATCAGTTCCCTGCCATTGCAGGAGCCTCAGGCATTGGTGGCACTTTGATGTTTCCTGTTTAGCCTCTTGAGGTCTGAAATGCTTTAATCTAACTAAAATCTTTGGGCTTAATATAGGGGCATCTGGGTGAAAAATTAATGGCCCGTGATGTACAGAAGGTCTTTTGGTTGGTCTGGATGGTCTGTTGGTTCCTTCTGGGCTAAAACTCTATGAAACTATCTCCTCTGAATTTGTCTCAAAAAAGCACCCATTTACGCTAGCCCTGAAACTAGCTCATTAACTAATCCTTGCAACACCCTTGTGGGGTAAGTGCTATTATTGCACAGTTTACAGATGGTGAAACCCCATGGACTGAGTCAGCATCAGCTCATTGGTCTAAAATTTCCAAGACACAGAGTAGTAGTTGAGCAAAGCTAATAACAAAACCATCAAGGTAATATGCCTGGTGCAAGCCGATAGAGCTTTGCTACAATTAAGTGGCATGAAATCTGCATTTCTCACATCACATTGAAGTCTGGGGGTCTCTAAGAGTAATGACTCAATAATGAGGAGCTAAAAATCCTAATGTTGAGATGGTGGAAGTTATATTTTTGCTGCTAATCATCCAATAATTTGTACAGTTAATTCAGTCTTGGTAAACTGTCAACAAACTGAGTTTCCTATAATTCATTATTGCTACTATTTCATTTTAAGGCTCCATTACTCTAAGAAACTATGATTTCAATACTCTATATTTGTTTTGGCAGTCAGCCTTTTCATTGGTGTTACAGCAGTTAAGTCTTTAAGTAACCCTTCTGCCCCTCTGAGTTGGCAGCACAAGGGCCGGGTTCAGTATCCAGGCGTTCCGTTTCAGTAACACAATGCATAACCGGCTCAAGCCCCTACCCAGTGACCTGGGACACTCACATATCACACCCCCCTGGGCGCCTCTAGGAGGCAATACTTCCCCTCTCGCAAGCACGGAGTCTGAGTGTAGCAAAATCTTTTTAATAAAGGAAGGAATCAATGTGGCATCCCATTGGAGAAACACCACAAGCAGGGTTATAACACAAACCATAAACAAAAACCCACCTCCAAATACGTTTGGCACTGTCCTTTTTCCCCTTAGGGTTTTAAGTCCAATCACCCCAAAGTCCAACAACCCAAAAGTCTCTGGTCAATGCCACCCCAGAGTTCGAGAGTTTATCTGTAGAGGTCTCTCCCCCCAGCCTGGGTAGAAAGGGTCACCTTACGTGGTCCGGGGCCAACTGCCCTGCCTCTCCGTGGGTTCTGCTTCCGCCTTCTCCACGAACTGCTCCGCTTCACCAGCCGCTCCACGCTGCTCCTCCAGCCGTCCTCAGAAACTGCTCCGCTCCATGAGCTGCTCCAGTTCTCCCTGCAAAATGCTCGGCTCCGCTCACTCTGTGGGCCGCTCCACCTGTCCCACAGCTACTCCGCTCTGCCAGCCACTCTGCTCCACCAGCTGTCCCGTGATCCGTTCCAGCCGTCCCCGCAACTGCTCCACTCTGCCAGCCGCTCTGTTTCACATTATATCTTCAGGCTCCCCTACTAGTTAGCACAGTACTCAGTGATTTCAGCTCTAATAGTGATCTCAGCTCTTAGTGATTCCAGCTCATAGTAGGGGAGCCCCCGTGCTAGTGCACCATTAGCCCAACGTGAATTCAGCTCAGTAACCTGTATACAGATTCTTGAGGGAATAAAAAAATCAACTCTGACATTCCACAGTGGAGAGAGTGGAAGTGGTGCTTCTGGCTCCACAACGCTGCTGCTGCTGCTGCTGCTGCTGCTGCTGCTGCTGCTGCTGCTGCTGCTGCTGCTGCTGCTGCTGCTGCACCCCACCCCCCCAACACAGATACCTGTCCCCAGCCTCTCTCACTTCACTGGGTTTTGGAACCCATGTCCCTTGTCTAGCGAGTACCACCCAACTGAGGGTGAGTCATTTGTCACCAAGCAGTCCCACAGCTCAGCAGTCTGGGATAGGGTAGGCGTGCCTATGCAAATACACTCTCTGAAATTCTTTCCACCAGATGTCAGGGTAGATCTTATCCTGACTCTGCTTACATATATTTTACTGAGATATTCATATGTCCTAGAAGCCCTGCAGTAATATCAGCTCAGACTAAGAACTTGTTGCATCTCAAAAACTAAGCGGTTTCAGATTGAGCCCAGATCTACACATAAAAATTCATCAACCTAGCTATGACATTCAAGGCTATAAAAAATTTTGCACCCTGTGCTATGTAGTTAGGTCAACCCAACCCCCTGTATAGACAAGCTAATTTGACAGAAAAATTCTTCCATCACCCTCACTATTGCCTGTAAGGATGGTGAATTAAGCAATGGAAAAATCCCTTCCATCCATGTAGAAAGCATCTACACTACAGTGCTACAGCAGCAGTGCTGTAGATGTGCAGCTGTAACGGCTGTAGTGTAGACAGTCAGTAGTTGGATTTGAGACATCCAAAGAAAATCCAAATTGCTGAGGTGATTGAGTAGCTGATGCTCTTCTCTCTCAATCAGAACTGAACAAATGTGCCAGGATGAAGATCTAGGTCCATGTGTTGGTGAAGGTGCTGTCTTTTGAATGAAATGTAAAACCAAACGGCCTTGAATACTTGTCTTCACTGAAGATCCCAAGACATTTTCTCTGAGAGTAGGATATAGACGTTCTAGTATCCTGGCCAGATTCCAGACTGGGTGACACGTCACTATTGTAATTTATTACTGTGACACCTAGAGCCCGCAGCTGAGATTAGGACCTCACTGTGCTGGGCACTGTACACGCACAGAGCAAGAAGAGACAGTCCCTGCCCTGAATAGCTTAGTCTAAACAGAGATACAAAGGGATGAAATGACTTGCCCAAATCATACAGCCAGATTGGCAGAGCCAGATATAAACCCCCAATCTCTCTTCTCCCAGTCCACTGTCCTATCCAGCCTCCCTCCTGCTACCTGGACTCCCCCTCTGGTTTTCAGCAGCCACAAGAGTCCCTGCCTGTCCTGCACTCCCTGCGGCAGTCCCGGGAGCTGACCCGCCTGCACCCCGAGGGGCTGGGGACACGACAGGAGCCGGAGCTGGGGGGGGGGAGTGGGGGTGGGGGTGGGGGTGTTTTATAACTTTCCCAGGCACTGGCCAGCTCGGGGGTGTCTCCCCGGTCCTGGCGTCTGGTCCTGACTACAGGCATCCTGGCTAGGTGACGTCACGCACATCATGTCGTCATAGCAACCATTGACGTCACAGGGGTACCCTATTCGGTAGCTGAGCAGCAAGGGCGCCATGGAAACGGCGGGGGAGGGCGGCAGAGAGCGGGGCGGGGTCTCCTGACACGCAGGGGGCACGCGCTGCGGCCGGCAATCCAGCCGGGCCGCCGTGACGCAGCAGCTGCCGTTGAGGAGGGAGCGTGAGTGACGCCAGGCGATGGTGACGGCGCAGGGGGGCGGGGGCACAAGGCGCTCACGTGACTGCGGGGGGCGGGGCGCCCAGACTCGCGGCCGTTGGCGCACGCGGCCGCGCCCCTCCCCGACCGTCACTCTGCGCCCCCCGCCCCCTGACGTGGCCCGCGCGACGCGCTCTTGAGCCGGACAGGGCCGCCGGGGCTCGCGGGGCCGGTGGCGCGTGCGGCGTTTCGCTGCCGCCGGGAACGGTGAGAGCGGCGGGGGCGGGGCAGGTAGGGCAGCGGCTCCCCTTCCCCCCCCCGCGTGTCCCTCCCTCCGGCACCTCCCCCTCCCCCTCGGGTCCCGGCCCCTCAGCCTCGTGATGGGGACACAGCCCCCCTCTGCCCCCCCGGGCCTGCCCCCTCCCCCGCGTCTGTCCCGCCCCGCACCCCCCCGAGGCGACCCCCTCCCTTTCCTGACCCCCTTCCAACCTCAGACAAACCCCCCCATATCCACCCCCATAGCCACCACCCCCGCACAGGGACCCCCATAACCACCCTCCCTGCCCCCCATATCCACCCCTCATATCCATCACCCCCGCACAGGGACCCCCATAACCACCCTCCCTGCCTCCCGAGCAGAGACCCACATATCCACCCCTCATATCCATCACCCGCACGCAGGGACCCCCATAACCACCCTCCCTGCCTCCCGAGCAGAGACCCACATATCCACCCCTCATATCCATCACCCGCACGCAGGGACCCCCATAACCACCCTCCCTGCCTCCCGAGCAGAGACCCCCATATCCACCCCTCATATCCATCAACCGCACGCAGGGACCCCCATAACCACCCTCCCCACCCCCTGAGCAGAGCCCTCATACCCACCTCCATATTCATCAGCCTGAGCACGGACCCCCATAACCACCCTCCCTGCCCCCCATATCCACCCCTCATATTCGTCACCCCCGCACAGGGACCCCCATAACCACCCTCCTTGCCCCCCATATCCACCCCTCATATCCATCACCCGCACGCAGGGACCCCCATAACCACCCTCCCTGCCTCCCGAGCAGAGACCCCCATATCCACCCCTCATATCCATCAACCGCACGCAGGGACCCCCATAACCACCCTCCCTGCCTCCCGAGCAGAGACCCCCATATCCACCCCTCATATCCATCAACCGCACGCAGGGACCCCCATAACCACCCTCCCCACCCCCTGAGCAGAGCCCTCATACCCACCTCCATATTCATCAGCCTGAGCACGGACCCCCATAACCACCCTCCCTGCCCCCCTTATCCACCCCTCATATTCGTCACCCCCGCACAGGGACCCCCATAACCACCCTCCCTGCCCCCCATATCCACCCCTCATATTCGTCACCCCCGCACAGGGACCCCCATAACCACCCTCCTTGCCCCCCATATCCACCCCTCATATCCATCACCCGCACGCAGGGACCCCCATAACCACCCTCCCTGCCTCCCGAGCAGAGACCCCCATATCCACCCCTCATATCCATCAACCGCACGCAGGGACCCCCATAACCACCCTCCCTGCCTCCCGAGCAGAGACCCCCATATCCACCCCTCATATTCATCACCCCCACGCAGGGACCCCCATAACCACCCTCCCTGCCTCCCGAGCAGAGACCCCCATATGCACCCCTCATATTCATCACCCCCACGCAGGGACCCCCATAACCACCCTCCCTGCCTCCCGAGCAGAGACCCCCATATCCACCCCTCATATTCATCACCCCCACGCAGGGACCCCCATAACCACCCTCCCTGCCTCCGGAGCAGAGCCCCCCATATCCACCCCTCATATTCATCACCCCCACGCAGGTACCCCCATAACCACCCTCCCTGCCCCCCATATCCACGCCTCATATTCATCACCCGCGCGCAGAGCCCCCATAACCACCCTCCCCACCCCCTGAGCAGAGCCCTCGTACCCACCTCCATGTTCATCACCCTGAGCACGGACCCCCATAACCACCCTCCCTGCCCCCCATATCCACCCCTCATATTCGTCACCCCCGCACAGGGACCCCCATAACCACCCTCCTTGCCCCCCATATCCACCCCTCATATTCATCACCCGCACGCAGGGACCCCCATAACCACCCTCCCTGCCTCCTGAGCAGAGACCCCCATATCCACCCCTCATATCCATCACCCACACGCAGGGACCCCCATAACCACCCTCCCTGCCTCCCGAGCAGAGACCCCCATATCCACCCCTCATATTCATCACCCCCCCGGGGCCCCCATAACCACCCTCCCTGCCCCCATATCCACCCCTCATATCCATTACCCGCACGCAGGGACCCCCATAACCACCCTCCCTGCCTCCCGAGCAGAGACCCCCATATCCACCCCTCATATCCATCACCCGCACTCAGGAACCCCCATAACCACCCTCCCTGCCTCCCGAGCAGAGACCCCCATATCCACCCCTCATATTCATCACCCCCACGCAGGGACCCCCATAACCACCCTCCCTGCCTCCTGAGCAGAGCCCCCCATATCCACCCCTCATATTCATCACCCCCACGCAGGGACCCCCATAACCACCCTCCCTGCCTCCCGAGCAGAGCCCCCCATATCCACCCCTCATATTCGTCAACCCCGCACAGGGACCCCCATAACCACCTTCCCTGCCCCCCATATCCACCCCTCATATCCATCACCCGCGTGCAGGGACCCCCATAACCACCCTCCTCGCCTCCTGAGCAGAGCCCCCAATATTCACCACCCCCGCGCAGAGCCCCCCATATCCACCACTCATATCCACCACCCCCGTGCAGAGCCCCCCATATCCACCCCTCATCCATCACCCCCGCGCAGAGCCCCCCCATAACCACCCTACCTGCCCCCCGTGCAGAGCCCCCCATATCCACTCCTCATATCCATCACCCCCGTGCAGAGCCCCCCATATCCACCCCTCATCCATCACCCTCGCGCAGGGACCCCCATAACCACTCTCCCCACCTCCTGAGCAGAGTCCCCCATATCCCCCCCATATCCATCACCCCTGTGCAGGGACCCCCATAACCACTCTCCTTGCCCCCTGAGCAGAGCCCCCCATATCCAGCCCCCCGTATCCATCACCCTGAGCAGGGACCCCCCATAACCATCCTTCCTGCCCTCCAAGCAGAGACCCCCCCATCCACTCTCCATATCCATCACCCCTGAGCAGACCCCCCCCATCCATTACCCCTGAGCAGGGACCCCCATAACCACCTTCCCTGCCCCCTGAGCAGAGACCCCCCATAGCCACCCCCCATATCCATCACCCCGAGCTGGGACCCCCCACAGCCATGCTCCCTACACCCCTGAGCAGAGACCCCCCCATACCCTCCCCATATCCATCACCCCTGTGCAGGGACCCCCATAACCACACTTGCCCCCCCGAGCAGAGACACCCCCCCTCCATCACCCATATCCATCACCCCTGAGCAGGGACTCCCCATATGCATCACCCTGAGCAAGGGCCCCCATAACCACCCTCCCTTCCTCCCCAGCAGAGACCCCCCCATATCCATCACCCCGAGCAGAGACCCCCATATCCACCCCCTATATTCACCCCCAAGCAGAGCCCCCCCATCCATCACCCCTGAGCAGGGACCCCCCCATGGCCACCCTCCCCGCACCCCTGAGCAGGGACCCCCCCATGGCCAACCTCCCCACACGCCTGAGCAGAGAGCCCCCATATCCATCACTCCTGAGCAGAGACACCCCCCCATAGCCATCACCCCTGAGCAGGGACCCCCCCTCATATCCACCCTCCCTGCACCCCTGAGCAGGGACCCCTCTTCCCTTTTCCTTCTTGTAGCCCCAGGCAGAGACAGACCCCTCTTCCCCTGTATCCATCCCCCCTAAACCTCCAAGCAGAGACACCCCCCCTGTTTCCGTCCCCTGCACTCAGGCAGAGATTCCTCTCACCCCTGTATCCATCACCCTGAGCAGAGATCCCCTCCTCCTATATCCATCTGCTTGGACCCTGAGCAGAGATCCCTGTATCCACTGATTCCCAAACCCCCATACACACCCCTGAACAGAGAGACACCCCCCCCCCCGTATTCATCCTCTTGGGCTCCCTGAGCAGAGACCCCTGTATCCATCAATCCCAAACCTTCATACACACCCCTGAACAGAGAACCCCCCTCCCCCATATTCATCCATCCCACACCTTCCTACACCCCTGAGCAGAGATCTCTCTCCTTCCATACCAATTTCCCCCCTTATCCCCTGAGCATAGGCTCCCCCATATCCATCCTGCCTTACTCCCTGAGCAGGCACCCTCCTCCCCCATATCCATCAATCCCTAACACCCCCCTACACACTCCTGAGCAGAAACCTCCCTCCCCCCCATATCATCCCTCTGCACTTCTGAACAGAGACCTATTGTATCCATCCATCTATCCCAGCCCTCCCACTCCCGATATCCACTCCCCTGCACCACTGAATGGAGACCCCTCTCTCCCTGTATCTAGCCATCCCAACCTACACCCCTGAGCAGAGATCCTCTTCCCTTCTCTAGTATCAGAGGGTAGCCGTGTTAGTCTGGATCTGTAAAAGCAGCAAAGAATCCTGTGGCACCTTATAGACTAACAGACGTTTTGGAGCATGAGCTTTCGTGAGTGAATACCCACTTCCTCAGATGCATGTAACTGCACACCACACCATAATAACTCTAGCTCAGGAACCAATCCATGCAACAAACCTCGATGCCAACTCTGCCCACATATCTACACCAGCGACACCATCACAGGACCTAACCAGATCAGCCACACCATCACTGGTTCATTCACCTGCACATCCACCAATGTAATATACGCCATCATATGCCAGCAATGCCCCTCTGCTATGTACATCGGCCAAACTGGACAGTCTCTACGGAAAAGGATAAATGGACACAAATCAGATATTAGGAATGGCAATATACAAAAACCTGTAGCAGAACACTTCAACTTCCCTGGCCACACTATAGCAGACCTTAAGGTGGCCATCCTGCAGCAAAAAAACTTCAGGACCAGACTTCAAAGAGAAACTGCTGAGCTTCAGTTCATCTGCAAATTTGACACCATCAGCTCAGGATTGAACAAAGACTGTGAATGGCTTGCCAATTACAGAACCAGTTTCTCCTCTCTTGGTTTTCACACCTCAACTGCTAGAACAGGGCCTCATCCTCCCTGATTGAACTGACCTCGTTATCTCTAGCTTGCTTGCTAGCACACATATATATACCTGCCCCTGGATATTTCCATTACATGCATCTGAGGAAGTGGGTATTCACCCACAAAAGCTCATGCTCCAAAACGTCTGTTAGTCTATAAGGTGCCACAGGATTCTTTGCTGTTCTTCCCTTCTCTGTGTCCCTGAGCAGAGATCCTCCCGCCCCCATATCCCTGCCTCCCATCGCTTATATCCATCCCTATCCATCCCAGTCCCTCCCATGCACATCCCTGAGCAGAGACCCTTCCCCATCTCCTGTATCTCTCCTTTCCAATCCTTCCCCCACATCTATCCACCCAATCCCTTCCACTCTGCAGAGTTGAGAATTTTACCCAGTCTCCACATCCATCCCAGGCCCCTTGTATGTTTCCCAACCCTCCTCTCAAACCCTAAGCAGAGACACCTCCTCATTAGTTACATATCTTTTTCCCCAAAAAAACTGAGACCTGCATACTTTCACATCTCACGTCAGACAAGATCTGACCCCAGGCCTTGTACAATAACTGGCTAGAGACAGGGGGCTCTTATCCTTCCAGTTCATTTAGCCTTCTTCAGTAAAATTCCCCTTCCTATGGGCTGCATGTATCATCAGGCTTTGAGTTATTCTGGGGATGGGAATTGTTTGTCTCTGATGTGAAATATCTTAAGGGTTCATGTTGTGCTGGCTCCAGAGTCCCTCATGAGGCACAGTTGTGGTAAATGTCCCATTGACATAAAAATAACAGTCCATTCTTCCTCTGAGCTCATCCAAATGACTTAATTCCTGCATTTCACCAGTGACTCTGTTTAGTTTTACCATTTCTCTGTGCTTGGGACTGCAAAACTACATCAGTTAGTTTCAGTTTCTGGCTCCCAGGTGCTAGCCACACAGAAGCAAAGCTTGGATTGCAGATAATGCATAGTAATGTTTGAATCCAAACTAGCTTGCTGTTTCTTATTTACTTTTTCAATGTATCACATTGTTCCTATGAATGTTTTGTGTGACTGTTGTCATCTGTAACTCCAGAATCATCTCTAACTCCAGTACTTGGCAGCATCTTAGACTGGAGAATTTCATTTAATCAGGCAAATAACATTTTTAAATAGTGTTATGTGAAATGGAGGCGTTTGGTATGTTTGGGCCTACTACTCAGTATGCATTCTTCTATATTATGGTACCTATAGGTGCCTAAAACTGTCCTGATCATTTTCAAGCAAATCTAAGCAGCATGAGTAAATATCAGAACAGAGACTGTCTTCCTGTGTGTCTGTGCAGCCTCTCACAGAATGAGATCCCTGGGTGCTGTCAAAACACAGGTAGTTGAATATGAATTAAGATACTGTTTAGATTATTGAGTTCAGGTAGATACTCTAGAACAGGGGTTCTCAACCTTTTTCCTTCAGAGACCCCCCCAATATGCTATAAAAACTCCATGGTGGAGGAGGGGGGCTAGGCTTCAGCCACTGGAAGGGGGTTGGGAGCCTCGGGGAATGAGGGGCTCAAGGCTTCTGCCCCTTGGAGTTGGGGAGTGGCTCGGGGAGCATCTGCTGGGGCTTCAGTGATCCAGGCTTCAGCCGCTGGGCTTGGGGCTCCAAGCACCCTGTTTGGTGGACCCCCTGAAACAGCTCGTGGACCCCCAGGGGCCCAGTTGAGAACTGCTGCTTTAGAACACGCTGGAAGTCAGAATATAGTATCTAGCACAATGGGGTCCCAGTCCATGACAAGGTCTCAGGTGGTATGGTAACTCAAATGAATATAGTGTGGATTCTACTCAACTTTTATCAATCAGGTAATGTAGCCTGTGAATTTAGGTATGTTGTCTTTGTGAATCATAATTAGAAATATTCATTGATGATGTTCTTCTCATTTACAGTGGTCTGCGATGGAGAATTATAAGAAATCCAAGATTGTGGAGAAGCCCTCTCCCCTTCCATTCACCAACCTGCCTTCAGATATTATTGAGATGAAAGTGAAGGATGGCAGCAAAATCAGAAATCTTATGGGTTATGCTATCGGCAAGATGGAGTCGGACTCAGTTAGGCAGATTCTTTTCACTGGCTCTGGCAAAGCCATCAGCAAGACTATCACTTGTGTGGAAATCATGAAGCGGCGACTCACAGGTCTCCACCAAATCACCAAAGTGCTCTTCAGACAGACTGAAGAGATCTGGGAGCCCATTGTCCCTGAGGCTGGTCTAGATGCCTTGACAGTGAAGAGAAATATTCCTGCCATATGTATCTTGCTGAGCAAAGATGCGCTAGATTCCCAAGAGCCTGGGTATCAGGCCCCAGGCTCTTTTGATGCCTTCTGGATCGAGACACTTAAAGCAGAGTCCCAGGGACAAATTAAAAGAAAGCAGAGTGGAGGAAGGGGGGCTGGCCGCACAGGAAAGCATCCTAGATCTGTTGGAGGACGTGGAGAATCCTACAAAAAGCCTTGAGACGAAGATAAATCAGAAGCAATTGTTAATGGCATCAAGGACAAAAAACCAAGCCACCTAGTGTGGCTCGAGTGCTACCACCAAACACAGAGTGACCGAGCTCTTTGGTAGAGAATGCTGAAACCTAGCACAACTGGGAGAGGGATGAGGGGCATGTGAAAACAGATATGGTCATAGCCGTGGCAAATAAATTCTCATAACAAATCTGGCATTCTATTTTGACAGGGTTTTTTGTTGAAGACCTCCTTGGTGATACTTGGCTGCTTATGCTTTAAAAATGAGGCAAGGTAGACCAGACTTGCTGAAACTCTGTTTAATGGTAATTTGCCAGAAGTCATGAGGTCAAAACTAATCTGCATTAAATGGAGTAGGTTTCAGTTGCCATGGATGTTGCTTTGAAGATGAAACATGCTATTTTCGCAGTCTGAGTGAGCCCTGCGTCTGTATTAGAGATGAAAGGGTAGTGGGCTATGTTGTAGAACTCTGAGCTTGAGGTTGCATTTTTGGCTTTCCCTGCCAACTAGCTATTGCAATGGCATTTTGTTGGGCTGGACTTCCTAACAGAGCTTTTGGGCTCAGTTTCCCTTTTTTGGGTATGTTCTGCTAATTCCTTGAAAGAGACTGGTGATCTGAATAAGGAGCTGGGATCTCAGCTCTGGCAGTTAGTGATTGTGTGACCTTCGGGGAGTCACATCCCTTCTATTCCTCCTTTTCCTTGTCTGGAGAATGGGGGATGTTGTATGTGTGTCATAGAGGTTTTGTGAGGATAGTAATTGGTATAAATCATCTTGACATACAGCTCTGTATAAGCATTTGATACAATTGTTAATAGTTTTTGCTTTGGTGTTCGCTATTTTAAACCCTGCTTTATGAATCATAAAGGAATGGTAAAGGGGAAAATAAAGTTCCCCCTTGTGTTTTACATTAGAAATCTTGTCTCCATCCTTTTCTCTTTTTGCCAGAGGCCATTAGTAACATTTAGAGGACTGGACTAGAGATCACTCTAGGCTGAAACCTGAGCACACTCAGCTGTGGTTGAGGAGGAAGGGATTAATATGTTGAACTTCTGTTCTTCTTAAAGAATTGTAAAAGGCTCCAATAGGTTGTTTCCCGTTACAAATCATCTTTAAAGCCTCAGAAAGGTTAACACTTGTGTTCCCTAAAGGGATTGTGGGGCAGCTTTTTGTGGTTAGGTGTTGTTAAATCTGTTTAGATACTTTTGAAATAGTTCTGAAGCTTCAGAACTTTGCTGAAAGAAGCAGAGGAAATAATGTAGTTTCCTTCTTATGCCATTTCATTTTATGAGAATCTGTTTCAGTTAAACATGAGTCAGGGAAAAGATTCTATAGTTGTAATTGAAAGATTACTTGCAAGAACAAATCTTATAAATTGCTTTCTGGATGATGTCCATAATTTCCACTCTCCTGTTAAATGCATCAGCAATGAGACACTCTCAGACTCCCTTCAGAGCCTGCCAAAGCCACTCTTTACTTAAAATAACACTGCTAGGTCAATTGAAGTCAAATGTAAACTTCTGTAAAATCAAGGATTTACATAAGTCAGTATTGAAGGGAAGTATTAGTGTGTCTTGTGTCACATTAAGTGAGACACTTTCAGAATCAAGAACAAGTTTTTTTAATCTGCACGCTCACCAGCACACAAGGTTGACTCACATACTTACCTCTAAAGTTGAGCATGTAAGTGTCTTTTCAATCATATCACAAAAGTCATGTTTCACAACACAAGTTGCATTCACGATTGCATAAAACTTGATATTTTTGTCAGCAAACTCTTCCTCGCCTATGCTTTACTCTTGATGCTTTCATCTCTAATAAATATAAATATTTCCTTGAAACACACAATACCATGAAATTTTTTTTGTGAGGATATTAACATTTGCCTGCCAGTGTTGTGTTCCAGTGCTAATGTATGAGAGACAGAGTGAAAGTGACTCTCCTATATTTGTCCAAGCTGAATGAAATACAAAGTTATACATAGTGTCAATGGTAGAAAGTGAACCAGATTTGTGAAACTTTTTTTCTTCAAAAAATTAGAAGGATTGTTGATAGTGTGAGGAAAGAAAGTTGGTCAGTTTTCAGAATGGAGAGAGGTAAATAGTGGTGTCCCCCAGGGGTCTGTACTGGGACCAGTCCTATTCAGCATATTCATAAATGATCTGGAAAAAGGGGCAAAAAATGAGGCGGCAAAATTTTGCAGATGATACAAAACTACTCAAGATCGTTAAGTCCCAGGCAGACTGCAAAGAGCTACAAAAGGATCTCACAAAACTGGGTGACTGGGCAACAAAATGGCAGATTAAATTCAATGTTGATAAATTCAAAGTAATGTACATTGGAAAACATAATCCCAACTCTGTGTGTGTGTGTGTGTGTATAAAATGACCGTGTCTAAATTAGCTGTTACCACTCAAGAAAGAGATCTTGGAGTCATTGTGGAGAGTTCTCTGAAAACATCCACTCAGTGTGCAGTGGCAGTCATAAAAGCTAACAATGTAGGAAATATCTAAGAAAGGGTTAGATAATAAGATGGAAAATATCATATTGCCTCTACAAAAACCATGGTACGCCCACATCTTGAACACTGTGTGCAGATGTGATGGCCCCATCTCAAAAAAGATATACTGGAATTGGAAAAAGGTTCAGAATAGGGCAACAAAAACTATTAGGAGTATGGAATGGCTTCTGTATGAGAAGAAATATTAATAGGACTGGGACTTTTCAGCTTGGAAAAGAGACGACTAAGGGGGATATGATAGAGGTCTATAAAATCATGACTGATGTGGAGAAAGTAAATAAGGAAGTATTATTTACTCATGACACAATAACTAAGGGTCATAAAGCAGATGTACAAAGATGAATAAGATAATCTGCCTCTCTTGAAATTCATGACCTGAAGATGCTGGCTACATCCCATTACTCAGGTTCCCATAGCCTGAGGCTCAACTGATTTTTATTAAGATCTTGACTGATCTGAAGACAAACATACTCAATCTTATATGCTTTGTTTAAGGATCATTGTCTGATTAGAAATTATAACAGGAGTTAAAGCTGCATGAAGTCTGTAATGCAGATTTAGAATTTATCCATGTAATTATGCCATGAGTAACAGCCTAGTGTGTGTTTGTGTAAGAGAAATTCATGAGACTTGGAAGTTGCTTGTGAATTCTTTTTTTGTTTTCAGAGTCTGTAAAAAAGAAAAAAACCACTGTCAGTGAAGTGTCTGTATACCTTCAAGGCAGATGGATACAAATTGAGGCCCCAATTCAGCAAAGTACTTAGAGAGAGAGAGAGAGAACCTGGCAGACTGAATATAAATAAATGCACTTCCACCAGAATAAATTTACTCAACAAGGTATATGATGGCTGGAGACACAACTCTACCTCAATAAAACGCTACCCGATATAACATGAATTCGGATATAATGCGGTAAAGCAATGCTCTGGGGTGGGGCGAGGCTGCACGTCTGGTGGATCAAAGCAAATTCGATATAACACGGTTTCACCTATAACGCAGTAAAATTTCATGCTCCTGAGAACAGCGTTATATCGAGGTGGAGGTGTATTTTGAAGATGAAGATCTCATTTAAATTGAGGTAACTCATTTTCAGAAGAGGCATGCTAGTCCTCGCCACTGGCACAGAGCTCCTGTCTTCCTTAAATCTAGGGAGAAGCTTGGTTTTTGTTAACTAATTAGCAGAGATAAGTAACAAGTGCCAAAGAAGCAAGCACAGGGGACTGATCAAGCTGAGTGTGTCTAGTGAACCTATCACCAGAGGGCTCAAATTGCTTTTGTTTTCTACTAAAATGCTCTTTTGAAAGAGAGCCAGATCCCAAAATGGCACATGTAATCCTCTTTAATGTACCACTTAGCATGTAATGCCTGTTAAAGCTGCAGAGTGTTTTTATTTTTAAGTAGGTGTTTGTTAGAAAACTACCATATCAGATTATATCAACCCACCCTTTTTGACTTATAGAAACTAAGACAGAGGCTGCACTGTTATTCCCAGTGAAGATTTTTGTGACTTCCTACACCATACAAGCTCTGTGATGGCCCCAGAACCCAGAGACGGAATTACTTTGAATCAGTGCTGCTAAGAATCTTTCTCCGGAAAGCTGTGGATGTCTCTTATTTCCCAGCACTTACACATATAGGTACACTTGCTATTTACGCAACAGGAAGCCATGCTGCTGATCCTCTTTGAGAACCCCACAAATGTAGCCACAGAATTATGTGGCAGTTGCAAGTCCTGCTTCCTCATGGCTGAATCAGAGCAGTGAATGTGGCTCTGTTCTGTTGGGAGAATGGAATAGGTTGGCTTGGTCACCCAGTAGTTGTTGCTCTGCTTTGTTCTGACATGCAGGTGATCATTTGATTCCGGTTCTGTATCCTTTCCTGTATCCCAGGGGTGGACAAACTATGGCCCATGGGGCCATTCTACCCGTCCGTCAAGCTCCTGGCCCAGGAGGTTAGCCCCTTTCTCCTCTTCTGCTGTCCCCCCTTCCCTACGGCCTCAGCTCGCTTGCCCTGCCACCGGCACAATGCTCTGGGCAGCGGGGCTGTGAGCTCTTGGGGAAGCACAGCTGCAGAGCTGGCCTGACCCGGTCTCTGTGCTGTGTGGTGGTGGCAGCAGCAGTGTGGCCTGGCTCCAGCCGGGTGGCATGGCTGTAGCGCTGCCAGCCACTGGTGCTCCAGGCAGCGCGGTAAGGGGGCATGGAGCGGGGGCAGGAGGGATTGGATAGAGGGCAGAGGAGTTCGGGGTGGTGGTCGGGGGCGGGGGTGTGGATGACGGTCTAGAGCAATTGGGGTTGAATGGGGGCAGGGGCCCTGGGGGGCAATCAGGAAGGGGGGGATTGGGGTGGCAGGGGGCAGTCAGGGGACAGGGAAAAGGGATGGTTGGATGGGGCAGGGGTCCTGGAGGGGGCTGTCAGGAATGAGAGGAGGGGTTGGGGGGGCAGGGGTCCGGGGGCGGTCGGGACAGGGAGTGGGATGGGGGTGGATAGGGCGGCGGGGTTCCGGGGACAGGAGGAGCAGATAGGAGAGGGGGTCCGGGCCACAACCCCCTCCCCTAACCAGCCCTCCGTACAATTTACTAAACTCGATGTGGCCCTCAGGTCAAAAGTTTGCCTGCCCCTGCTCTATCCATGGGTTGGCAGGGACTGAGCCTGCTGATGCCCAGGAGATACAGGAGAGAGGATGTGTTGTTCATGTCAACATTAGACACAGGTCAAGGTCTGGATTCAGTGTTCTGCCTGTTGATGGCACACTACTGTGCATGCCAAACCCAACGGGCCAGACTCCTAGAGGGGCCCCATTTGAGTGACTGTTTTGTGGATACCCCTCATCTCACTTGCTCCCCTATAATATCCCCATGGCAACTACAGCAGTCGCTTTCATAGGCAATGGAGAAAGGAAATTACGTAATGGATTTTTAGCTCTCTGTGCCATTTGGCAGCTGGAAACAAGGAGCAGAGCCACCCTCATGTGACCAGCCAGCTCTCTGCTGACCACAGTTTAAGAACTAGTCTAATTACTACTTGTGTTGTCGTAAGAGCCTAGCAGCCCCAGTCCCAATCCAGGCCCTTGCTGTGCTAGGCGCTACGCAGACAAAAAAAATAGCCCTTCCCCCAAAGTGCTTACATGCTAACTGTAAGCAAAGTCTCATTCAGTATCTGGCTTCAAGGTTTAAATTGATAATCTACAGGGGTCAGGAAGGAATGGTCCCAGGTTGTGGTAAATCTCCTTCATGTCCACACTGCATTCTGAGAGTGAGCCTCCCTGGCTGGGCTGGGCTCCTGCTAGTGTTCCAGAAATAGCTGTGTAGACATTGTGGCTCAGGCTGGAACACAGGCTCTGAAGCCACAGGAGAGAGTGGTGGGTGGGCTTGAGAGCCCGAGCTGCATTGTCAATGCAACATGTCTGCCGCTATTTTTAAAGTGCTAGTGTGAGTCTGCGGACCAGGGCTGGGACACTCACTCCCAGAGGCAGTGTAGATGTGCCCCTTGAAGTCCGTAAAGCCTGCTTTTATAAATCAGCCAGAAGTCCCCTCTCTTTCCTGTGCCCATCAGTCTGCAGCATCCACAGCACTCTGGCCAAGCAACTTGGACCCTGAACAATTTGCCATCATACGAGGAGTGTCGTCAGATGCTCCTTGTGTGGTGCTCTGCTCTTGTTGGATGATAACAGTCGGCTGCGTGCATGTTCCCCCTGTGTGCTGCCCCGGCTCTGTGCAGATGGCAGACCCAGCAGACCCCGAGAGAACCCTCAATGACTACAGACTCTAGTAAGGTACGAAGGCACCCAGCGAAGTTTATTGTCAGAAACACAGCCTCCAGCTCCCCAGCATAGAAGTCCAAGATGCTGCTAGCTAGTACGTATGTGCTCCCTGACAATGGACACAGCTCAGTCAGTGACGAGATTTTCCACTGCCCCCGAGGCTGGACAAAGACAACTCCTCAGATGTGCATTCTTATACACAGGTACAAATTACACATCACTCCTGACGTATTGCGGTGCAACCCCTCTGTGTAGCAAGGTGCCGCCTCTCACCTTGCACATGTTGGTTCGAACAAACCAACTCTATGCATCATATTCCCCTTTGGCCCTGTCATTGGGATGGGTCAGCTTGTTCCTTGTTACCCGTGTGGCGTGTACAACTGTGCAAATGTTCTGATATCTGGTGTCCGGTACCTTTTAGGTGTGTCTCTTTTCACAGCATCAGCCCTTTCCTTGCCAGCTTCTGTGAGCAGGGCCTGCCTCTGGCTCACAGCTTAACTTTGCTTTATGTTAGCAAAGTCTTGACCATTACTTTAGTTCAGGCCTCAGGCCTCATACTGGGCCTCTGATAAGGGTTTATGTTTCAGGGTCTCATTTTACTACAAGGAGTTTGCTCCGGTTTTAGATTAGAAGGCAGGCAACTGTATATTCTGCACTGGATTCTGAAACTATGTTTTTGGGGCAGAAGGGCATTTAAGAACTACTCTTATCCCTTTGACAAGATCATTCAAGAGAGACAAACTGTTTAGGCTGCTAAATGTGCAACTCCCCCTATTGATGCACCACGTAATGATGCCACTGGGTTGGCATGGACAGCAGACAGGTACTATGGCCATGGCTACACTTACAGTTCTGCAGCGCTGGTAGTTACAGCGTGTTCGTACAGCTGAGTAGGGCCAGCGCTGGAATGTGGCCACACTGACAGCTACCAGCGCTGCAGTGTGGCCACATTTGCAGCACTTGCAGCGCTGTTGGGAGTGGTGCATTGTGGGCAGCTATCCCAGCATTCAAGTGGCTGCAACGTGCTTTTCAAAAGAGGGGGGTGGGGTGGAATGTGACAGGGAGCGTGGAGGAGACAGAGAGAGTGGATTTTTGGAGTTGACACTGTTCTCAGCTCCCTGCCTTGCAAGTTCTAAGGACTGGAAGACACACAGTGCCTACCTTCAATCATTTTAAAAGTTCTGACCCCCTTCCCCCACCCCTCTCTCATTCACTTAATGCAAATTATGTACTCCCAAATAGCCATCAGACCAGATAAGCATCTGCTCAACATGGACTTCCCCCTCCCCCTCTGCCATGTGAGCCCTGCTGTTTCTCTCTTCAAGCAAACAGCTGTGAACATTCCAAAGTAATTCCCTTGCCTGCCTCCGCTCGCTCAGCAAACCGGAGCTGTGTTTGTTTTTTAAATAAGCAGTTTGGCTGAACTCCAAGCTCTCCCTTTCTTCTGGTTTGTTGTGGACAGGAATTCTGGGATACCTCCTTATACCCCGGAGGTCAATAAAAGCGCTGGTGGTGTCCACACTTGCTGACCAGTGCTGGATCACCAGTGCTGGAATCGCTACACCCGAGGCTCGACTGGGTGTACAGCCAGCGCTGCAACCAGGGAGTTGCAGCGCTGGCCGTGCTTTGCAAGTGTGGCCACATCCTAAGTTGCAGCGCTGTAACCCCCTCACCAGCGCTGCAACTCTCTAGTGTAGCCATGGCCTATGTGTTGGGACCATGTAAGCTAGCTCCAGGTTGAATGGACAGAATCTCAGTGTTACTGTCTGTTGCCTACCTCTGTTCCAAGTGGTGCCATCAAGACTCTTGCATTGAGAGCTGCAGTGTGCCTGAAGGCAGGAGTCTTCCTTTCATTTGAATTTCAGATGTTCACTTTCCTCCCTTTGAAGATCATACAATTTCCCTTCTTTAATGCTGTCTGCTGTTTATCATCATCAACTGCAGAGGCTTTCTGATCCCTCCTGAAATATTCACAAAGGCCCCATCAAGCAGAGCGATAGCCTCACCCATGAAAACAAGGGGAAGGAAGAGCCGGGTTTGCTTTTATTAGTGGGATGTTCATCTGAGGCAGGGGTTTCCTTCCTTTCAAACATAATCTTTGAAATACCGTTAGATGTGAAGAGCTCTTTTGCTGTCAGGCCTGGTCCATGAGACTTTAATTGGGTTCTTCCAGCTTCGGAATAAATGCCTCTACAGAGCTCTTCAAGTTCTGGGGCAGTGCTGGGGTTAGTGGACCCTGGTTGTTAAGTGCTGGGAGCAGATTGGGTATGCTGCTTGCCAGATTCAAGGACAAGGTTATCCTGGGCTGTGCTTTGCGGTCCCAATACTAAACTGGTAAGAACGTAAAATAGACGTAGCCCTTCCCCATGCTTCTCTGCCAACAAGACTTGCCTCATCTGCTGTCTTCATGCTTTCTTCCACATTCCTCCTGCCCTCACTGAACTGATGGATAAACCTCTACCCGCTCCACCTCCAAATCCATTTGCAAGGCCCACTCCTGCCGTGATACCTGTAAGACATCAGCCAGCTAATTCTGGACAGCTTGACAAGCAGTTGGGTTTAAGAACGTAAGAACGGCCATATTGGGTCAAACCAATGGTCCATCTAGCCCAGTAGTCTGTCTTCTGACAGTGGCCAATGCCAGATGCTTCCAAGGAAATGAATAGAACAGGCAATCATCAAGTGTCATCCCCCATCATCCGCCTCCAGCCTGTGACAGTCAGAGGCTAGGGATACCCAGAGCACCAGGTTGCATCCCTGACCATCTTGGCTAATAGCCATTGATGGACCTATTTGATTGTTTTCTTATAATTTTTTTAAGCCACTAGTTTATGGTATTAAAATTGACCATACCGTGGTTGCATTCCTCCCCCATGCCTTTCAAGTGTTGTCTTAAATTGTAATCTCTTTGGAGAAGGGACTCTTCCTGTGTGTTTGTACAGTGTCTGATTCAGTAAGCCTTGCCACTGGTTGGCACTTCTGGGAGCTGTCACAATGTAAGTAACAGGCAGCGTGGTACAGTGGCTTGAGCATGGGACTGAGAGTCAGGGAAACTGAGGTCTTTTCCTGGCTTTGTCACTGATCTGCTGTGTGATCTTAGGTAAACAAGGCAGGTGAGGGAATATCTTTTATTGGATCAACTTCTGTTGATGAGAGAGACTAGTTTTCGAGCCACACAGAGCTCTTCTTCACGTTTTTTCCCCTCTCTGTGCCTCTGTTTTCAAAATATAAGATTGAGAACTTTTGTGCTTCTTGCCTTGATATTAATGGGTGCGAAACTCCACAGCAGGAGTAAAAATTAGCATCGGGGAGCAGAGTTAGACCAGGGCTGAGTGATCTTGAAAAACCCACCCCTATATTCTCCATATCCAATCCTGCAAAGTGTTGAGTACCCTGAATTCATATTGACTTGTGGGGTGCTCTGCACCACATAGGATCGGGCTGTCAGGTGAGAGTTTCCCAAGGCTGTGCCTAGCTCTGCTCACATGTCTGTCCCCTTCCCCTGCTAATCTGGAGGCACGCAGTCCTATCCCTTCACAGGGAGCATGCTCCAAGCAGCTCAGACTACAGGAGCACCTAAAGATCAACACAAACATCACACTCCACTCTAGTAGGTCCTGTCCCAGCTACTCAGGCTCCCTGTTCTGTCTTCAGAGAAGCCAACGCACCCGCTGTGAAAAACTATTAAACAACATAACATCTCATCAGCAGGCTCTGTAGAGAGACAGCAGCCACCAGATGGCCCAAGGCGCCTGATTTTTATATGCAGACAATGCGCCACAGCTCTTGGCCTACTTTTATTATAATCCTGCCATGTGGTTTATTTTTGCACTCAGGCTCCTAAACAGAGCTTGTAAAATACTGGAGAGAAGCAAGCTGATTCAGGCTAGATGAATAGACAACCCTAGCCAAATGCAGCAAACATTTTAAAATGACAATGCGGCTTTTGTGTTTGTCCTGATTCATCCTCTCGGTTCTCCTATCGCACCACCCCTAGGGGCCCTGATGGCTACCCTAGCTAAGAAGGGGATAGGACTCTCTCTCTTACACAGTGGTTTGCAAATTCTCTCATGCCATGGGCCATTTCAAATCAAAATCCTTTTAGGCCCATTTCCACTCCCAACCCCTGAGCCCTCCACTTCCTGACCTAGCTAGCAATGGACAGGTCATTAAGAAAACAAAATGAAACTAAACTCTCACAATGTTAGCTGGCTAGTTACTTCTTTCTCTCATCCCTCTTTTCTCCTCTCGGCTGTTTTCTTCCTTTCCCTGAATTAAGGGCTTTACATTTATCATCCTCTCGTCTCTCCCATTAATTGTGTCCTTTATGACCAGGATCACTCCAGGTCTCTGTGGCTCTGGCTGCCTAGGTGTATGCTTCCCTTCAAATGTTGGACTCATCTATCTAGCTAATCACAGCTGATTTGCACTAACAGACCCCCACACAAAGGGGGCAGAGAAGAACTTTGCGGATTTTGAGTGTAAATGATGGAAAAAGCATCTGCAAAACCCAAAGAGTCTTTGCTTAAAGCATCGGGATTTGCAATATCACTGTTGTTGCAGCTTTGAAGCATATCTGCAGGCCACCTGGGACTGCTCCCAGACACCCTGGGGGCCACAGATTAAGAGCCAGTGATCTAATGGGACAAATGCATGCATCCTAATATTGTTATGCTGGAGGATGTTGGTAGCAGCCATCAGGTGTGTCTTTTCTATATGGGCAATCACAGACCTTGTTAAGTGTGTGCTAGCTGCCTTTCATTCAGCCTAATCAAGGGAGCAAGTAACTGTCCCTTTGTTTAGTGATTGCTGAACCAGTAGAAGCTACTGCCCAAATCATGGACAAGGCTGGCGTAGAAGCTGTGGGACTGAGCACTGACTGGATTGCAACAGTGTGTGTCAGCTACAGAAAAGCCAGGAGACAGCAAGGAAGTTCTTGTAGTGTGACCCTGGGAAGAAACCCAGAGACAGAGCTTTTGGGGGGCAGAGTGCTGACTGGAAACAGGGTTGGATTTCCAAACAAGGAAACTGCCTGTTGTTGTTTGTTCCTAACCTGTTCAGGGAAACAGACTTTGTGAACATTCTTTGTAAATAAACAGGACTGCAGCAGAGACATAGCTGACTCATATAATCAATTTCTCCTCCTAACTGAAACAAGCCGGCAAGGCCTTGAGTGTGGGCTAGCTGCTTGGGTCAAAAGGGCCAGCACTATCATGCTGTTTGTATTAGGCTGTTGCCTTGATGAATTGTGACACCGTTTGCTGCATCGTGGTCCCTGGAAGTGATTCTGACCCTACTCCATGAACACCAGGATGATGCCAGAAAACCTAGGCTGATCAGCAGCCCTACAGCCTATTGCTACTATTCCCTATGGATTCCATAGCCAGAAGGGACCACTGTCACCTAGCCTGACCTTATATGGCTGGCGGGGACATTCCCCTCCTCAGGTGTTCCCAAGGCACTCCCAGCACTGAGACAGGGTATCTCACCTGGGTCTCATCAGGTGAAGTGGGTGGACTGCTCACCCCCAGGCTGCCCTTCTGTGTGAATTTGAGCACACCCAGGTGCCCGGACTTTACAACACCAGTTTAATGGCTCTCCACAAACTTGCCCTTTCTGTGCCTATAAAAATAAAGAGACACGATGGGGGATGAGGGCAATGGGTGGGAGGAGCCTGGAAAGTCACTTGACCCCCCCCATCCCCAAACACAGTAAGGGAGGCAAGGGGCTAGCAGCTGGTAGGGCCAGAGCCTCTCCTCTTCCAGTCCTGCTGCTGCACCTTCCCACGCTGCCTGAGAGGGGATGCTGCCCGGCGCAGTGCAGAGCTCCCCCCACACACACCAGGTAATGTGGGATGGGGAAGGGATGGGACAGGGAGAGCTTGGGGACCCTGGGATGGGGCTGAGGTGGGGAGGAGTCACATGGGGGTGTCATGTGGTGATTTCACATGCCCCCCTTTAGCTGGTGCCCCCTTTGTGTCCCACCCCACTAGTTGCCACTGTGGGGAGGTAATACCTTTTATTGGCCCAACTTCTGTTGGAGAGAGAGAGAGACATGCTTCTGAGTTGAAGAGCTCTGTGGAAGCTCAAAAGCGTGTCCCTCTCACCAACAGAAGCTGGGCTAAAAAAAGAGATTATTTCCCCCACCTTGTAGCCTGTGTTGGTCCCAGATTAGAGACACAACAACACTGCATCCCTATAAAAATAAACACACCCAGCTGTGATGTTTGTTCTCACCTGTACCACCCATTTCTCCTTTGGGTTCACTGGGGCTTAATAATCCATGGACCTCTCAGGCACAGAACAACAGTGCTGAGGTTGCAGAAATGGTCTGGAAGAAGCAGAGAAGGTGGCTGCCAGGAAGACGTGGGGAGCAGAATCTGGCTTGAGCTACAGCCCTCTTGTATGGCCTGAGTGCTGTTTCAGGATTGTGGGCACGGGCACCGTCTCTGAACAGCCCTTAGCAGGGCCCAGCACCGAGCAAAGCCCCTCAGACTTTAATGGGAATCGCTAGTCAGATGGAAGCCGGCCAGGTCCTGGTGCGTTTGCAGAAACTCATTGTCTCCATCCTAATAGGAGCTGCTGCCCTGAAGCTGGTTCAGCCTGAAACTGGAGGCCTGGATGATCAATTACGAGGTGCGATGCTTTCAGTGGATCGCAGTTTGAAATGCAGAAACTCTGGGCTAGGGTGACCAGACAGCAAATGTGAAAAATTGGGATGGGGGTGGGAGATAATAGGAACCTATGTAAGAAAAAGACCCAAAAATCAGGACTGTCCCTATAAAATCAGGACATCTGGTCACCTTAATCTGGGCGGGGGTAAGAATGGCTAACGGCCCTTCAGCCCGGAGGGAGCGGCTGCGAGTCCTCACTGGGCGTGGTGGGGTGTAACGGAGACAGCCATGGTTCTGCAGGAGACAACCACCGGGCTGCCTCCCACTGCTGCTCTGCCAGGGCCGTGATGCCAGCCCAGGGGCAGGGATGGATTAACCCATATGCTAATATAGCGATAACCTTAGGCCCTCCTATTTTTAGGCCCTACTGGTCAGGCAGGGGGTGTGGCCAGGCTGGGGGAAAGGCAAAGCCTAGCAGGAGCTCAGCCGGCAGCCTGCTGCGTCTGGACACTGCCGGAGATCCAGTTAACACTGGTGACCAGACACTATAAATCCAGGTACCACGGGAACCCGTGCAAGCTGTGGGTGCAGTTTGAGCAGGCATTGCCCCTCTACTCCCCCCACCCCTAATTTCTGCAGAGCTCTGCTTAGCTGCCAGGGAGGGAAGAAGGTCCCTCTGTCCCTCTCCTGGGCTGAGGCTGGCAGGCAGCTCCAGGACACTGCCTCCCGGGTCCTAGTGTCCTTCAACATCATCTTCTATGTGTGCTGGGTCCTGTTTCTGGACAACTGGTGAGTGCCGGGGGGCAGGGCCGGGGAGAGTTGCGGGGGGGAAGAGGCAGCACCAGGGCAGCAGTGTGGGAAGCTTGCACAGAACCTGCACACACTCTATCTAGCTCCAGCCAGAACTACTGCCCCGCCCATGTCTAAGGAACGAATTCTCACACATCTGTAGGAAAAACAATTCATCCCATTCTGGATACCAGTCCTGTAACTTTTACAGAACCTTCCATCAAGGGGCTTCAGAGTTGTGATGCACGGTGTTCAATACTGCCTTGAACTGTACTAAAAATCAAAGAAATCCAACTTCTTTCTTTGATGTATTTTTCTGTACTGGGATGCACAGGCTACCAAGTTCTTTCCTCACACTCAGCCTAGTGCCACAGGCCAACACAGCTTTGTACTTTTAAGGGGTTACAAAAGCACTGGAGGAAGCTCAACACACAATGTTGTAAGTTTCTCCCTCCCCTCTCCCTCCAGGATTCTAAATCCAGGTCTTAGCAGGCTCTGATACAAGGACTGGCGGGATAGGCTAAAGGCAGGTTCTGTCCATTTGATGGTTCACTAGCAGTTCAATCCATCATAAAAGTACCTCACATTTGATTTCTTTTGAGTTTCATTCCAAAAACTTAAAGCTAAATAAACCTGAAGTTAGGCCTCATTTTTGTGCCCCAACTCAAACTCACTTCTTTCCCAAGTGGAAAATGTTGGGTAAGCCTGGAATGTGATTGGAGAAGGAATGAGAACACAGGCCAATCCCTGCTGACAGGTACACCTGTGTAGCCTTATTGACTTCACGGAGAACAGATTTTTACACAAGACTAGATTTTGGTCCCTTCTGCTTTTTTACATCTGATATAAGCAGAATCTCATTCACTTTCTTCCCCTAAACTCAGAGCACTTTAAGGGAAAAAAAATAAGCAAGGACTGCGTGATTTACACGTGCAAACGGAACAGGAAGCTCGCCCTTCATTCTACACCAGCCTTAAACAAACACCAGACCTGATGTAACAAGGGTGTCACTACAGCAGCTGTGGTTGGACTGTTCTTTTGAAAGATCCTTAATGGTTCTTTTAAGATGCTGATTTTCAATGAAATCTTTTAGTTGGAGGGGAGGGGCAAAGAACACAACAGGGAATAGCTCTGTTTTGTTAACTCCTAGTCTTTCAAATGCTGAAAGGCTTTAGATTAAGTTTGTTTCTTGTTGTACAGTGATTTTGAAGAGCTAACATAGTACAGAAGTGCTAAATAGTATGACTGGGCAACCATCTAAAGAGCTGTGTCCCTTCTAGCTGTTACCTTTTTCTTACAGAAAGCTTAAAACAAATACAAACCGTGAGGGGCTAGTGCACACAGAACTCATGCTTTAAAAACCTCATGTCAGAGCAGCTGATCACACATTCTAGAATAGATATGCTGAACCTGCTGAACTTTGCACCCAGAAGGCCTACACTGGACAATAGAAACCATGTTGAAGAAAGGAGGCTGGCAGAAATTGAAGGAGGCCAAAGACAAGATGCAGTGCTGAAAGCTCTCCTCTCCTAACGTTTTTTCCTCCTACCAAGACTGGTGGTGAGGAAGTCCAGGCGACTCCAGCCCAAGTGAACCCGTGGCACCCACACCTGGTGAAAAGGAGCAGCCTCCTGTGGCTTCTCTAGCTTCCCTAACCCTTTCCCAGTGATAGTAACGCAAAAATATCCTTCTCCAGTGATCCAGGCGAGTGGAACATGACTTCTCAAGATCTCATTGCATATTGGACTGAGAAGGGCCCACAGAAATACCAGAATCTAGATGCTGACTTTTCATTGACAATGGGGGAGTACACCAATCAGAATCATTACCTGACCAAATCAATGTCTGAATATAACAAACGGATTGGCAAGGGAGAATGGCCCATCTATTCGCCTTCTGCGAAGAAAGTGAACTGTTTTTATTGCCGCTTGTTTTCTGACACCAAAAGGTGGGGAATGCTTTGCAAAGGCTTCAATGGGTGGAAGAATACTGCATACATTACCAATCATGCAATGAGTGAGCAGCATACATTGTCCGTTAGCGGCTACCATGACCGAAAGAAAGTGAGTGGCAGAATTGATACTCAAATTGAAGACCAGTTTTTGAAAGCTCGTGCTTATTGGAAGAATGTTCTCAGG
The DNA here is from genome assembly GCF_007399415.2 of Gopherus evgoodei. NCBI lineage: Eukaryota > Metazoa > Chordata > Testudines > Testudinidae > Gopherus > Gopherus evgoodei. The sequence continues at coordinate 132,670,523 of NC_044327.1, read as the reverse complement.
CTGTGGTTCAAGGCCGTCTTCAGAGAAAAACCTTTCCTAGTAGTGCCCCTTCTCCCCTCAGACACACAGCCAGCAGAGCCTACCACTCCTCACTGTGCCACGCTGTTCCAGCCTCTCCAGGGGCCAGAATGCAAGCTTGATTTCTCTGCCCTGGTGCCCTGCAAAGAGCCATTGCTGACTTACTGCCTTAATAAAGCAATCTCCCTCCGGCAGCAGACCATGTCCTCCTGGCCCCGATTAAGGAGAGAGAGGGGGGGAATGGAGCTCCAGGGGTCCTGGATTTTTCCAGAGATTAATTTTCCCGGGAAAGCAAAGGTCTGCTCTGTTTCTTAACCTGCTATAAAACACAAGCTGAGTGCTTGAAAGAGCTTGGGCACGCAAAGTCACAGAGCATCCCTGGGCTCCAGTGGTTCCAGGAGACCACGGTCCTCCTGGTGCCTGTAATGTCAGCGTTACCTACCCCTGGCCCCCTCTTTCCACCTCTGCTGGGCTGGTGGCATGATGTAACCAGGAAGCCCTTGGTCAGGAGCCGCTCTCCTCTGCCTGCAGCCCGTGGGCACAGCGCAAGAGTGGAACGAAGACCCATGCGGGCTGAAGCAACAGCAAGAAGGCTGCTGCGAGCGTGTATGGGAGCCACAGGCAGGCTTAGCCCCCAGCTTCCCTCCATCAGACTGCAGGACTCTGGCCATCTGGAGATGATCCTGACTCTTCTCTGAAGGTATCGTGAAGGAAGGGAATCTCCAGCAAGAGCCAGGGAGCAGTGGGAGGAACAAGGGAGCTGGAGGATTCCTACTGTGCAGCTCTCTGGGCTCCTTGAACGCCCCTTCCCTGTGCTGTTGGGCTCCTGCGCGTGGCTCTTTGACTGGGGCAGCACAGCGGAACAAGTGGTGGCACCTCCTACATAGCAACCATTTATGGCACCAGCCTGAGTCATCGCTCCAGGTGGATCCTGCAGATCTGTGACCCTCCCTCCCTTTTCTGACAGCAGCAAACAATGAAAGAGGCAGCAATGCTGCCATTTAGATTAGCATCACTGTGCAGCTGAGTTACCCCCTCTCTGAGATGAGTGGGACAGTTCACACCTCTGTGAGCTATTGCTCCAGGCTCTCCGCAGACTTGTCTCTGCTGTGTCGGTTGCATTCGGGTCACATTTTGGAGGGTATATTTTGCAAACCTAATGGCTGGAGACCATCTTAGTTTTTTAAATGACAGCTGAGATTCTGGAGAACAAGTTAGCAGCTCGACAGAGGTGCCAGTCTGCTGTATTGACATTTACCACCTTGAGCCAAGGCCCCCAGTCCAAAGGAACCAAGCTTGGATTGGATGACTGCCAAGATGGATATGACACTCGGGAGGGAGATGGAGAGTCATAGGTGCCCCACCCCGGTCATGTGGAACAATCTCATTGCAATTGGGAGCTGCAGCAGCAGGGAGGGTTTGTCTGGCAGTCAGAGAGCTGCCCCCTCTCTGTGAGCAGGCATCCAGCAGAGCAGGTTCCCCCTGGAACTGGGACACAAGTTGTACGGCTCTAATGCAGCTGCATAACTGGGCAAAGGTGAGGTCAGGTCCGAGCGATGGGCGGACACTCACCCATCAAAGCCATGAATAACAGATCAATTTCCATTAAAGGCAAGAAGGTTCCCTGCCTCTTTGCTAAAAATAAACCCTCGGAGCTGCGGGCTGGGACTAGAACTGACTGAGAGACAATAGCCTCTTCTCCAGTAACTGGCGGGTGCGGATGCTCAGCTGCAGCATTGCATGCACCACTTGGCTCAGTGGCAGGGATTCCTTCCTGAGTGTCTGCTCCAGAGCCTAAGGATCATCCTCTCTTCTCTTCATCTGCTTTGCTGTTCTCCTTTCTCCCATCTTCCTTTCTGCACATCCCCGCCTGCTTCCTCACTCGGATCCCTCTCGTCTTTCCATCTTGTAAACCACAGACGGGGTCACAGAATGGTTTGGTTGCAGCTGCCTGCCAGTGGTGCTCTCAGCACTGCATGGAGAGCCAATCTTTCCTCCCTCAGTAGATTCCTATCCTGCCTCCTTTCCACTCTCTGGCAGGGCAGGCTTTAGGCAGTGCGGGGCCCAATTTGAACAGTTTCGATGTGGCCCCAGCAGGGATGACTGAAAAAAAAAAACCCGTAAAAAAACTCATGGGGCTTGTACTCACCGGGCGGTGCTCTGAGTCTTCGGCTGTGGGTTCTTCACTCGCTCCAGGACTTCAGCGGCACTGAAGAACCCGCTGCCAAAGTGCCACCGAAGACCCAGAGCAAGAGAAGGACCCGCTGTCAAAGTGCCACCGAAGACCCAGAGCAAGAGAAGGACCCGCTGTCAAAGTGCCGCCGAAGACCCAGAGCAAGAGAAGGACCCGCTGCCAAAGTGCCACCGAAGACCCAGAGCAAGCGAAGGACCCGCTGCCAACGTGCCACCGAAGACCCGGAGCAAGCGAAGGACCCGCTGCCAAAGTGCCACCGAAGACCCAGAGCAAGCGAAGGACCCGCTGTCAAAGTGCCGCCGAAGACCCGGACTGCCACCATGTGAGTAAAAATTAAAAAGGCACCTCTAGCCAGGGAAGGGATGCTCACTGGGCGCGGGGCCCTCTTGGGCGCGGGGCCTGAATCGGGGGAATTGGTGGAATAGGCCTAAAGCTGGCCCTGCTCTCTGTAGCTAGATAATGCCCCAGTCTTTTCCAAGCTGTTTCAGGATGGAGCCCTCCTCGTTCCCCAGGAAGACACTCACTACGCTGGAGCATTCCTGAAGACAGTAAGAACTGTCTGAGCTCTGACCTCCTGTCTCCTGGGCTGGGGCGTCTTCCCAGTACCACACAGGCTCTAATCAAACACAGCTGCAGGTATGTGGCAGAACACGGAACTACAGCTGACTGACTAGGGGCATAACCCTGTCCCTGCTAGCTGGCCAGATGTGCCAAGACCAGTTTGAGAGTGGAGAGCAAAATATCGTCCATGAGCAGCAAAACCTCACCCAAGGGAGACGTTTCCCACCCACAGGCAACCTGTAACGCAGTGAGAAAAGACAAGAATGTTTCACGACGGGCTGAATTCTGTCTCAATTCTGGGTCCCTTCTGGGCTGGGGTGGAAAACTGAAGGTCACCTTAGCTGCTGGTTGGAAAATAGAATTTCCCTTCCGTGGGAAACTTGAATGTTTCACAATTTGTTTTAGTTCCAAATTGAAACAAACTGTCAAAATTTCTTGTGGAAGGAAAATTCTGAAAAAATTCAGTTTGGAGACATTGAAACATTTCACTTCAGTGTCCAGTCATTTCAGTTTGTATAGTGTCAGCAAAGTAACAGATAATATGTAAAATATAATATAGACAAATATAACTATTAACATGAATATGTCAAAACAAAATTAAACCAAATTAGAAAGCGTAGAACTTTCCACACTTCCCCCTCTAGATGTTTGTTGACGTTGACATAGTCCTTATATTTTAAAGACGCCTCAAACCTGTGTATTGAAAACACTAGAATAAGGACTCCAGAGCCTGTTACCTTGTGGCCACCCTTTTGGCATGCAGTGGGATGGATGGTCTAGTGGCTCGGGCACTGGCTGGGACTCCAGTTCAATTCCCAACTCTTCCATTGACTGCTTGTGCAAGTCCTCATTCCTGACACCCTGTGCAATCTGGGGCTATCACCTCCCCGTCTCAGCGGCACTGCGAGGGTCACCTCAATTGGTGAGTGTGAGGTGCACAGATTCCCTGGTGAATAGGGCCAGATAACTACCTAGACATGCGCTGTTTTGTTTCTGCCTAACGCCTGCCAGAGGAACTCAGCTTTGTTCCAGGAGTTGTTTTTCTGCCCGATGTTACAGCAATGACAGCTGTTCAAAGAATAAGATCTTTGGCCTTTCCGCAGGACATTAAGGACAGCCCTGGTGATTTCCAGCATTGATGTCTGCTGCTTATAGACTCATAGACTCATAGACTCTAGGACTGGAAGGGACCTCGAGAGATCATCGAGTCCAGTTCCCTGCCCTCATGGCAGGACCAAATAATGTCTAGACCATCCCTAAAAGTCATTTATCTAACCTACTCTTAAATATCTCCAGAGATGGAGATTCCACAACTTCCCTAGGCAATCTATTCCAGTGTTTAACTACCCTGACAGTTAGGAAGTTTTTCCTAATGTCCAACCTAAATCTCCCTTGCTGCAGTTTAAGCCCATTGCTTCTTGTTCTATCATTGGAGGCTAAGGTGAACAAGTTTTCTCCCTCCTCCTGATGACACCCTTCTAGATACCTGAAAACTGCTATCATGTCCCCTCTCAGTCTTCTCTTTTCCAAACTAAACAAATCCAATTCCTTCAGCCTTCCTTCATAGGTCATGTTCTCAAGACCTTTAATCATTCTTGTTGCTCTTCTCTGGACCCTCTCCAATTTCTCCACATCTTTCTTGAAATGCGTTGCCCAGAACTGGACACAATACTCTAGTTGAGGCCTAACCAGCGCAGAGTAAAGCGGAAGAATGACTTCTCGTGTCTTGTTTACAACACACCTGTTAATGCACCCCATGATCATGTTTGCTTTTTTTGCAACAGTATCACACTGTTCACTCATATTTAGCTTGTGGTCCACTATGACCCTTAGATCTCTTTCTGCCATACTCCTTCCTAGACAGTCTCTTCCCATTCTGTGTGTGTGAAACTGATTGTTCCTTCCTAAGTGGATCACTTTGCATTTATCTTTATTGAACTTCATCCTGTTTACCTCAGACCATTTCTCCAACTTGTCCAGATCATTTTGAATTTTGACCCTGTCCTCCAAAGCAGTTGCAATCCCTCCCAGTTTGGTATTGTCCGCAAACTTAATAAGCGTACTTTCTATGCCAACATCTAAATCGTTGATGAAGATATTGAACAGAACCGGTCCCAAAACAGACCCCTGCGGAACCCCACTTGTTATACCTTTCCAGCAGGATTCGGAGCCATTAACAACTACTCTCTGAGTACGGTTATCCAGCCAGTTATGCACCCACCTTATAGTAGCCCCATCTAAATTGTACTTTCCTAGCTTATCTATAAGAATATCATGCGAGACTGTATCAAATGCCTTACTAAAGTCTAGGTATATCACATCCACCACTGCTCCCTTATCCACAAGGCTCGTTATCCTATCAAAGAATGTTATCAGATTAGTTTGACATGATTTGTTCTTTACAAATCCATGCTGGCTATTCCCTATCACCTTACCACCTTCCAAGTGTTTGCAGATGATTTCTTTGATTACCTGCTCCATTATCTTCCCTGGCACAGAAGTTAAACTAACTGGTCTGTAGTTTCCTGGGTTGTTTTTATTTCCCTTTTTATAGATGGGCACTATATTTGCCCCCTTCCCGTCTTCTGGAATCTCCCCCGTCTCCCATGATTTCCCAAAGATAATAGCTAGAGGCTCAGATACTTCTTCCATTAACTCCTTGAGTATTCTAGGATGCATTTCATCAGGCCCTGGTGACTTGCAGGCATCTAACTTTTCTAAGTGATTTTTTACTTGCTCTTTCCTTATTTTCTCTTCTAAACCTACCCTCTTCCCGTAAGCATTCACTATACTAGACATTCCTTCAGACTTCTCAGTGAAGACCGAAACAAAGAAGTCATTGAGCATCTCTGCCATTTCCAAGTCTCCCGTTACTGTTTCCCCCTCCTCATTGAGCAGTGGGCCTACCTTGTCCTTGATCTTCCTCTTGCTTCTAATGTATTGATAAAAAGTCTTCTTGTTTCCCTTTATTCCCATAGCTAGTTTGAGTTCATTTTGTGCCTTTGCCTTTCTAATCTTGCCTCTGCATTCCTGTGTTATTTGCCTATATTCATCCTTCGTGATCTGACCTAGTTTCCATTTTTTATATGACGCCTTTTTATTTTGTAGGTCACGCAAGATCTCAAGGGTAAGCCAAGGTGGTCTTTTGCCACATTTTCTATCTTTCCTAACCATCGGAATAACTTGCTTTTGGGCCCTTAATAGCGTCCCTTTGAAAAACTGCCAACTTTCCTCAGTTGGTTTTCCCCTCAGTCTTAATTCCCATGGGACCTTGCCTATCAGCTCTCTGAGCTTACCAAAATCCGCCTTCCTGAAATCCATTGTCTCTATTCTGCTGTACTCCCTTCTACCCTTCCTTAGAATTGCAAATTCTATGATTTCATGATCACTTTCACCCAAGCTTCCTTCTACTTTCAAATTCTCAACAAGTTCCTCCCTATTGGTTAAAATCAAGTCTAGAACAGCTTCCCCCCTAGTAGCTTTTTCAACTTTCTGAAATAAAAAGTTGTCTGCAATGCAGTCCAGGAACTTATTGGATAGTCTGTGCCCCGCGGTGTTATTTTCCCAACATATATCTGGTTAGTTGAAGTCCCCCATCACCACCAAATCTTGGGCTTTGGATGATTTTGTTAGTTGTTTGAAAAAAGCCTCATCCCCCTCTTCCGCCTGATTAGGTGGCCTGTAGTAGACTCCCAGCACGACATCACCTGTGTTTTTTACCCCTTTTAGCCTAACCCAGAGACTCTCCACCCTTCCATCTCCTATGTCCATCTCCACCTCAGTCCAAGTGTGTACATTTTTAATATATAAGGCAACACCTCCTCCCTTTTTCCCCTGTCTATCCTTCCTGAGCAAACTATACCCATCCACACCAACATTCCAGTCATGTGTATTATCCCACCAAGTTTCAGTAATGCCAATAATGTCATAGTTGTATTTATTTATTAGCACTTCCAGTTCTTCCTGGTTATTACCCATACTTCTGGCGTTTGTATAAAGGCATCTAAGATACTGGTTTGATCTTGCCTCCCAGCTTTGCCCTGACCCTCATTCCTCTCTGCCATTATAGCCCGTGCTCCCTCCTGTTTCCAACCCATCTCCCAGGTCTTGTTCCCCACTTACCTGTGGGCTTTGCTCACCTGTCCCCGTCGAACCTAGTTTAAAGCCCTCCTTACTAGGTTAGCCAGTCTGTGGCTTCTGCGGAGCTATCCAGAGTAATAAAATGCAATGCCTTGCTGATCTCTGCCAGGTGTCACTTGTTGTTATTGTTGTTGTTAAACCCAAGATAAAGAGCTTTCTTCCTATGTCACTGCCAGGCCTTTTGGCAAAAGGTCAAGATGTCGGGGGAAGGAGAAAGCAGCTGGAGATTGAAGATATCTCAAGCCTTCCTTTGATGACAAGAGATTCTCAGGGTTGGTTGTTTATTTGCTCACTGTTGCTTTGTACCACACAGTGTCCCACATGTGCAGCAGGCTTTCAAGTCAGGGGTGTTGTCCTCACTCGCCTTCGTTTGATTCTTTCGCTGGGATTTGGTGTGTGTTTTACGGGGAAGCTGGGTCACTCCACAGTGGGTTTGTGCTCATCCTTGTAGGCCGTGCTGGACTCCTTTAATGCTGAAGTCAATGGGAGCTGAGGGGGTTCGTCAGACACTCCCAGGACTAGGTTTGTTAAAGGCCATTGTGGGTAGAGATATGTGTAATTCACTGGCGTGTGTGTGTGTGTGTGTGTGTGTGTGTGAGAGAGCCACACAAAAAAGAAGTCTGCTACACTCGGGGCAGGGGAGGGGATGAGAACAAGTGCTTTAGCTTTCGCTGTAGCGGCTTATGCCTGATGACCAAGATAACAATCCATACACACGTCCATGTGGAATCCTGCGCCCAGCAAGGAAGGGGCGAGGTTAGAGGACCCACATGGCATAAGAAAGAGAATGTGGGTGTGGCCGGAGAGGGGTAGGGGTTAGCCCTTGATGCTGAGAGAACAAACAGGTGACACAGACTGCAGTCAGGAGGGGGCGATGACGACCCCTATAGATGAGAACGTGCATCTGTCACAGTGTGACCTATGCACCATGGGCCTCAGCGGGCAACGAGCATCACTAAATGCACATGGCCCTGCCGTGTGAGCAAAGGGGTGCTCTTAACAGGGTGACCCTTATCCTCCATGGGTGCCCACCCACTAGAGGGTGACAGTGCTCACCCACGCTTACAAAGCCGTCTGGGTCCCAGCACCAAGACCACGCTGGTGGAAGGGTGGAGTTTGTATCCGATTAGGATTGCCAATTGTCTAATCGCACAAACTCACGCACCCTGGCCCCGCCCCGCACACCGCCCCTTCTCTGAGGCTCTGCCTCCCCTGCTCACTCCATCCTCACTCCTGCCTTCGCTCGCTCTCCCCCACCGTCACTCACATTCACTGGGCTGGGCCGGGGGGGTGAAGTGCAGGAGGGGGTAGTGGGTGCAGGCTTTGGGAGGGAGTTGGGGTGTGGGAGGGGGCTCAGGGCTGGGGCAGGGGGCTGGGGTGTGGGAGGGGGTGTGGGGTGCAGTTTCCTGGAGGGAGTTTGGGTGCAGGAGGGGACTCAGGGCTGGGGCAGAGGTTGGGGTGCAGAACGGGGGTGGGGGCAGGCTCTGGGAGGGAGTTTGGGTGTGGGAGGGGGCTCAGGGCTGGGGCAGGGGGTTGGGGGGTGGGAGGGGGTGTGGGGTGCAGTTTCCTGGAGGGAGTTTGGGTGCAGGAGGGAACTCAGGGCTGGGACAGGGTGTTGGGGTGCAGAAGGGGGCCAGGGGGCAGGCTCTAGGAGGGAGTTTAGGGGTGAAGGGCTCAGGGCTGGGGCAGGGTGTTGGAGTGCAGAAGGGGGTGGGGGCAGGCTCTGGGAAGGAGTTTAGGGGTGGAGAGCTCAGGGCTGGGGCAGGGGGCTGGGGCACAGGAGGAGGTGAGTGGCGTGGGCTCCTGGCAGCTCTTACCTTGAGCGGCTCCTGGAAGCAACTGGCATGTCCGGCTCCTAGGCTCAGGGGTGGCCAGGTGGCTCTGCGTGCGGCGCCTGCCTGCAGTCACAGTCCCTGCTGCAGTGACCGCCCTGTGGTTCCCGGCCACTGGGAGCTGTGGAGCTAGCGCTTAGGGCAGTGGCAGTGCTCAGAGACCCCCTGGCCGCTCCTGTGCCTGGGAGCCAGAGGGACGTGCCGGTTGCTTCCGGGAGCCACGTGGAGCCAGGGCAGGTTGGGCGCCTGCGTTAGCCCCGCTGTGCTGCCGGCCAGACTTTTAGGAACCTATTAAAATCTCCCGGCTTGGTTTCTGTAGCCACTGGGAGATCGATTCTGATTCCGGGAGACTCCCGGCCAATCCAGGAGGGTTGGCAACTCCATATCTGATGCCGCTGTGCACCAGTTCTAGCTGGTGCACCCTGGGATACAATTACTGCTCTGCACCAATCACATGGGGTTCGGGAAACTGGGTCTGAACTCAGCACCTTCTGCATCAAGAAAAACACAGGTCTCTGCTGTCTGAGCTAATGGGATCCTCGCCTAACACCTGCAAGGTGGGGATCCTCACTGGGCCCAGCCACAGGAGGGAGATACACTCAGATATAGTGAGCCTGTCTTTTATGTACTCCTCTAGAAGAAAAGTTGTTACAGGCATCTGGGCTGGATGGGCATTCAGGACCCATCTTGGGAGCTGCTTTGCCAATAGCCTCAGTCCTACAGATATTCACAGTCATCCCAGGCCTAGAACCTGGGAACGTCTGGGTTCAGGTGCATAAGAGAGAGGAGAGACCATCACATGCACGAAGCAAGTGCCTGACGCTCCTGTGCATATGCACACACGTTACTGCCGGGGCTCGGGCTGGATGAATTGTTACGCTGGTGTGGCATGGAGCTGAGATTGTAAAGAACAAGCCTCGCATCTGTGCAGGATTTATAATGGAAGATGATGACAGAGGACGAGCCAAGTCGCAGACAGGTACAAGAGCATTTACAAATAGATGCGAGGTCTTAGGGCACCCTGCAGCTCCGGGACACTGCCTAAATCATATGCTCTAACTCCACCCACTAATTAGCACAACCATCCCATTCCAGGCACTCATGGATAAATAGCCTGTCCTCCACTGTGAACTGAGGTGGGGGGGTAGGGCAAGGCAAGGCAGAGGCAGGTAGGTAGGTAGGTTTGGGTGTGTGACAAGTATCCAGCCACGCTGGAGCAGACTGTGCTCCCGCTGGCCATCCTGCCCTCTCCCTATGGCAAACACTGGGGAGAAGCCAGTTCCAATGACACACAAGTCTTTCCTTGGGGCTCTCTGGGGCAGGGGAGGACTATGCTGGGGAGGCTGGAGTGGCTGCACAGGGAGTAGAGAGCAGGGATTGGGGTCAGCAAGTGAGCCCTGGGCAGCCCCCCCATGACTCTCAGCTGGAGCCCGGCTGAGTATGACTGAGTCCTATGGAGGTGAAAAGGGTGGGGTGGAGCACCTCTGGGCCGGGCAGCTAGGGACAGACGCAGCAGTGGGGAACTGGACACATCCAGAGCGCAGTAGGAGGACACGGGACATCAAGCTTTGGGCTGGGGGGCCTGGCAGTGGGGGGTCTGAACTGGGACTCTGCTGGTGGGTCTAGCCGCCGTGCAGGGTGCTGAGTCCCCAGGTGTGGGGAAGGCTCCTGTCTCTGCCTAGCGTTCTGTGTGCAGAAACACTGGTGCCTGAACAGCTGGGGGCTGCATCTCCTGCCCTGCCCCCGGGGAGCTGGCCGTGGGCTAGGGCCTGGCAGCCTGCTCCTGCTGTCAGGGAGGACAAAGGGGAGCTTTGCCATGGATTTCAGGGGAAGCAGGCGGGGGCTCTTGAGCTGGCTGGGGCAGGAAATGGGAGCGGTCATAGGGAGTGGGAGAGAGAGCGCGGCTCTGCCAGCAGCTCCAGGGTGCTGCACGAGGGCAGGCAAGGCCTGGAAGTGAAGGAGCCTCGGAAGGTGGCTGGTATCTAGGAGCAAGCTAATCAAAAGCAAACACCTGCTGCTCCACCGTGCCCGCCTGTTGCGTTGTGAAAGTTGTGCCCTCGCATCCGATCACGGAGTAGCTCATGGCACCGCCATATCTGCACGAGGTAGGGCTACAAGCGGCACACGGCTACTGCTGCTGCTTTCCCCATCCAGAGTCCGAAAGGCGCCTCGGTGCAGGATTATGGCCGTTTCATTGCAATGGGAAATTTGCAGGGCGTCTAGGGAGGGAGAAAATCAGCACTGAGCATCCAGGCCTGCGCTGAGCCATGTGGAATTGTGCCCACAGCTGCACACTCCAGTGATGGCAAGCTGGCCACTTCCGCGTGCACTGGGGAGTGAATGCACAGTCACTGCCCCTGTGCGGCAACCGCTGTCTTGGGCAACGCAGCAGAGACTGACCAGGGATCTCCAGAGCTGCATGTGTGAGCATCTAGAGCCAGAGCTGACGAGCCGGGGGCCTGGAGCTAGAGGGGTTCCTATTATCTGTGTGTCAGCGCATAGCAGAACCTGTTACCTATTCTCATAAACAGATAGCTAAGGGTTAATGTCTCTTTCACCTATAAAAGGGTTAACAAACAGTAACCTGAAACACCTGACCAGAGGACCAATCAGGAAACAAGACTTTTTCAAATCTGGAGGGAAGGAAATTTTGGGTGGGAGTTCTTTGTTCTTTGTCTTGTGTCTGTGCCCTCTCAGCTCTGAGAGTGATCTTTCTATCTCCAGGCTTTCTAATCTTCTGTTTCCAAGTTGTAAGTACAAGGATAGTAAGACAATAGGTTTATATATTTTTTTTGTATTTACATGTGTGTAGTTGCTGGAATGTGTTAAATTGTATTCTTTTTGGATAAGGCTGTTTATTCATTTTTTTCCTTTAAGCAATTGACCCTGTATATTGTCACCTTGATACAGAGACTATTTTTAATGTCTTTTTCATTCTTTTTATATAAAGCTTTCTTTTTAAGACCTGTTGGAGTTTTTCTTTAGTGGGGACTCCAGGGAATTGAGTCTGCAGCTCACTGGGGAATTGGTTGGAGGAAGAAGTCAGGGGGAAAATCTCTTTGTGTTAGATTTACTAAGCCTGACTTTGCATACCCTCTGGGTGAGGGGGAAGAGAGATTAGCTCTCTCGGTACTTGTGTTTCCAGGACTGGAAGCAGGGAATCTCCTAGGGTCGTCCAAGGAGGGGAGCCTGGGAGGAAGTAACAAGGAAACAAGGGGAGGGGATTATTTCCCTTTGTTGTAAGACTCAAGGCATCTGAGTCTGGGGGTCCCCCAGGGAAGGTTTTGGGGAGACCACAGTGAGCTAGGCACTGTATAATCCCTAGCTGGTGGCAGCGATACCAGGTCCAAGCTGGTAACTAAGCTTGGAGGTTTTCATGCTAACACCCATATTTTGGACGCTAAGATCCAGATCTGGGAAATAGAAAACATCAAACTGGCAGCCTACACAAGAGAACAAGCAGCCAAAGAGGCAGCCCACCAAAGAAAACAATTAGAAGAATAGGTGGCCCACAGAAGGAAAGAAGAAGAAGAAGAAGAGGCAGCCCACAGAAGAAAACTACAAGAGGAAGAGGTGGCCCACAAAATAAAACAAGCAGAAGAAGAGGCAGCCTACCACCGAGAAATGGAAAAACAACAAAAAGAAAGTGAAGAGAGGGAAAAACAGATAAAACATGAACTGCAGTTAGTGCAGGCTGGGCAGCATACTCCAGTCAATCCTAACAACCCTTCGCCAATTATGGTTCCCCATCCCAAGAAATTTCCCACCTACAAGGCAAGTGATGACACTGAGGCCTTCTTAGAAAATTTTGAAAGAGCCTGTCTTGGGTACAGCATCCCTGAAGACCAGTACATGGTAGAATTGAGGCCACAGGTCAGTGGACCTTTAGCAGAGGTGGCAGCTGAAATGCCTAAGGAGAAAATGAACGACTATAAACTTTTCCAAACCAAGGCCAGATACAGAATGGGGATAACCCCGGATCATGCCTGTCGGCGTTTCAGAACCCAAAAGTGGAAACCAGATGTGTCATTTCCCAAACACGCCTACTACGTTGGGAAAAATTATGAGGCCTGGATATCGGGACACAATGTTAAATCCTTGCACGAACTGCACCTCCTCATACAAATGGAGCAGTTCTTGGATGGTGTTCCTGAGCACATAACACGGTACATACTAGATGGAAAACCCAAAAATCTCACCGAGGCGGGAGAGATTGGAGCCAAATGGATGGAAGCGGCAGAAAGCAAGAAAGCTACTGTCAAGGGGAATGAATACCCCAGAGGGCACACCGACAATAAACCCTACAACCGAGGGCAGCCAAAGACCCCACCTACAACCCAAGGAAAGCCACAGACGCCCTATTCTTCCACCTCACCAGTCTCCAGTAACTCACCTCGACCCAGTGACCAGTCAGCTGGAAGATGCTTTAAGTGTAATGAACTGGGACATATAAAGGCCAACAGCCCAAAGAACCCAAACCGAGTGCAGTTCATTACACCACCCTCACACCAAAGATCCCCAGGCCCAGATGCCTCTCAAAGACCCTTGGAGCGAAGGGAAATTTTGAGAGTGGGTGGAAAGAAGGTTACTGCATGGAGAGACACGGGGGCACAAGTGTCAGCTATCCACCAATCCTTCATAGACCACAAATTCATCATCTCAAAGGCCCAAGTGATAATTTACCCCTTCATGTCACAAGCTGTAGACTTGCCTACAGCTGAACTGCCTGTCCAGTACAAAGGCTGGTCAGGAATGTGGACTTTTGCAGTCTATGACAATTATTCCATCCCCATGCTATTGGGGGAAGACTTGGCCAACCAGGTGAAGCAGGCCAAGAGAATGGGAATGGTTACACGTAGCCAAACCAGGCAAGCTTCCAGACCCATTCCTGTTCCTGAGCCGTCCACAGGGGCCTGTCTGTGTTACCAGAGACCCAGACAGAGGTAGTGGACCCGGATCCCATGCCAACCACTGAAACAGCCACAGCCCCTCCAGTCCCAGGCCTGGAACTGGAACAGCAACCAGCACCAGCAAGTGCAACCACATCTTCAAACTCAACGCCAGAGGGAGCCAGCGAGCCAGAACTGGCAGAAGCACAAGACAGCCATACCCAAAAGGCTCAGCCAGAGCCTGAAATACCCTCAGGTGCACCAGCGGAGAGCGGTTCACCAGCAACAGAAATACCCCATCATCTACATCGCTTCCAGAGGGACCAAGCCCAAGTCTCCAGTCTAAGGAAGAACTGGTGACCCCAGCCTCAAGGGAACAGTTCCAGACTGAGCAGAAAGCAGATGACAGCCTTCGGAAAACTTGGGCGGCGGCACAGAGCACCCCACCGCCTCTCAGTTCTTCCAATCGATCCCAGTTTGTTATAGACCAAGGACTTTTATACAAGCAGATTCTTTCTGGTGGACACCGGGAAGAATGGCAGCCGCAAAAACAGTTGGTGGTTCCAACTAAGTACCGGGGGAAGCTCTTAAGCTTAGCCCATGATCATCCCAGTGGCCATGCTGGGGTGAACAGAACCAAAGACAGATTGGGGAAGTCCTTCCACTGGGAGGGGATGGGCAAGGACGTTGCCAAGTATGTCCGGTCTTGTGAGGTATGCCAAAGAGTGGGAAAGCCCCAAGACCAGGTCAAGGCCCCTCTCCAGCCACTCCCCATAATTAAGGTCCCATTTCAGCAAGTAGCTGTGGATATTCTGGGTCCTTTCCCAAAAAAGACGCCCAGAGGAAAGCAGTACGTACTGACTTTCGTGGACTTTGCTGCCCAATGGCCGGAAGCAGTAGCTCTAGGCAACACCAGGGCTAACGCTGTGTATCAGGCCCTAACAGACATTTTTGACAGGGTAGGTTGGCCCTCCGACATCCTTACAAATTCAGGATCTAATTTCCTGGCAGGGACCATGCAAAAACTGTGGGAAAGTCATGGGGTGAATCACTTGGTTGCCACCCCGTACTACCATCAAACCAATGGCCTGGTTGAAAGGTTTAATGGAACTTTGGGGGCCATGATATGTAAATTCGTCAATGAACACTCCAATAATTGGGACTTAGTGTTGCAGCAGTTGCTGTTTGCCTACAGGGCTGTACCACATCCCAGTTTAGGGTTTTCACCGTTTGAACTTGTGTATGGCCACGAGGTTAAGGGGCCATTACAGTTGGTGAAGCAGCAATGGGAGGGGTTTACGCCTTCTCCAGGAACGAACATTCTGGACTTTGTAAGCAACCTACAAAACACCCTCCGACACTCTTTAGCCCTTGCTAAAGAAAATCTAAAGGATGCTCAGGAAGAGCAAAAGGCCTGGTATGACAAACATACCAGAAAGCGTTCCTTCAAGGTAGGAGACCAGGTTATGGTCTTGAAGGCACAACAGGCCCATAAGATGGAAGCATCGTGGGAAGGGCCATTCACGGTCCAAGAGCGCCTGGGAACTGTGAACTACCTCATAGCATTTCCCAATTCCTCACTAAAGCCCAGAGTGTACCATGTTAATTCTCTCAAGCCCTTTTATTCCAGAGACTTACAGGTTTGTCAGTTTACAGCCCAGGGAGAATATGACGCTGAGTGGCCTGAAGGTGTCTACTACAAAGGAAAAAGTGGTGGTGGTGTGGAAGAGGTGAACCTCTCAACCACCCTGGAACGTCTGCAGCAGCAACAAATCAAGAAGCTGTGCACTAGCTTCGCCCCATTGTTCTCAGCCACCCCAGGACGGACTGAACGGGCATACCACTCCATTGACACAGGTAATGCTCACCCCATTAGAACCCCACCCTATCGGGTGTCTCCTCATGCCCAAGCTGCTATAGAACGGGAGATCCAGAACATGCTACAGATGGGTATAATCCGCTCATTTACCAGTGCATGGGCATCTCCAGTGGTTCTGGTACCCAAACCAGATGGGGAAATACGCTTTTGCGTGGACTACCGTAAGCTAAATGCAGTAACTCGTCTGGACAACTATCCAATGCCACGCACCAATGAGCTATTGGAGAAGTTGGGACGTGCCCAGTTCATCTCTACAATAGACTTAACCAAGGGGTACTGGCAAGTACCGCTAGATGAACCTGCCAAGGAGAGGTCAGCATTCGTCATCCATGCAGGGGTGTATGAATTTAATGTCCTTCTTTTCGGCCTTCGAAATGCACCCACCACCTTCCAGAGGCTGGTAGATGGTCTACTAGCAGGACTGGGAGAATATGCAGTTGCCTACCTCAATGATGTGGCCATTTTTTCAGACTCCTGGCCCGAACACCTACTACACCTGGAAAAGGTCTTTGAGTGCATCAGGCAGGCCGGACTAACTGTTAAGGCCAAAAAGTGTCAAATAGGCCAAAACAGAGTGACTTACCTGGGGCACCAGGTGGGTCGAGGAACCATAAACCCCCTACAGGCCAAGGTGGATGCTATCCAAAAGTGGCCTGTCCCAAAGTCAAAGAAACAGGTTCAGTCCTTCTTAGGCTGGGCCGGGTACTACAGGCGATTTGTACCACACTACAGCCAAATCGCGGCACCACTGACCGACCTGACCAAAAAGACCCAGCCAAATGCAGTTAACTGGACTGATGAGTGTCAAAAGGCCTTTACCCAACTTAAGGCGACGCTCATGTCTGACCCTGTGCTCAGGGCCCCGGACTTTGACAAGTAATTCCTAGTAACCACGGATGCATCTAAGCATGGTATCGGAGCAGTTCTCATGCAGGAAGCAACGGATCACAACTTCCATCCTGTCGTGTTTCTCAGCAAGAAACTGTCTGAGAGGGAAAGTCACTGGTCAGTCAGTGAAAAGGAATGCTATGCCATTGTGTACGCCCGGGAAAAGCTACGCCCATATGTTTGGGGACGGCGGTTCCAGCTACAAACTGACCATGCTGCGCTAAAGTGGCTTCATACTGCCAAGGGGAACAAGAAGAAACTTCTTCGTTGGAGTTTAGCTCTCCAAGATTTTGATTTTGAAATTCAGCACATCTCAGGAGCTTCTAACAAAGTAGCTGATGCTCTCTCCCGTGAGAGTTTGTAAAGGTGCATGTGTTATATTAATCTGTTTATTTTAAAGTTCTAGGAAGAAATCGCTGCCAGTGAGGTTCCCCACTGTCTGCAATTTGGGGGGCATGTCATAAACAGATAGCTAAGGGTTAATGTCTCTTTCACCTATAAAAGAGTTAACAAACAGTAACCTGAAACACCTGACCAGAGGACCAATCAGGAAACAAGACTTTTTCAAATCTGGGGGGAGGGAAGTTTTGGGTGTGAGTTCTTTGTTTTTTGTCTTGTATCTGTGCCCTCTCGGCTCTGAGAGTGATTTTTCTATCTCCAGGCTTTCTAATCTTCTGTTTCCAAGTTGTAAGTATAAGGATAGTAAGACAATAGATTTATAAATGTTATGACACCTATGGAGAACCTGCCCATGTGTCTCTGAACAAGCCCAGTTCTAATAATTTAGGGGCCCAGTCTGGGCTGGCCCTGAGCAGACCAACAAGAATGACCCCCTCCCCGCCGCACACACACATCTTTGTGCCCCAACCCAGGATCTAGCCACAGTCTAGGTGTGGCATTCTTGCAGCACACAGGGCTGGCGGTTCCGGCCAAGCTAGGCATCGTCCAACACAGGCAGGGTGAGATGGAGGCAGGGCCCAAGTCCCACCCCCTGCCCTGTCTATCAGAGCTGGCCTGACACCAGCGGGTGTCTCTGTACTCTTTCAAAGGGCAGAGGTGCTGGCATGGTGACATACGCTTCCCACAGAGCCCAGCCAAATCCGGCTAGGGCCCCCCACCAGCACTTTAAGAGCCGGTTAATCGCTATTACATTACGGCCTGGTGCGGGGAGGCAACGGGACAAGGGGTTGGAGAAGGACAGTGCTGAACTCCTGTGGCACTCTCCAGTTTTATCCACTAGAGTGGGGTTTGCAACCAAAGCTACAGAGAGAGACTGGAGCCAGGAAAGCAGTCACTGGCAATGTCTGGACCCAGGCGGATAGGTGCATCAGTGGGGACTGGGCCAGGAGCAATTGCCTCAGCGCTAGTCTTTTGGTCTGGCTGATTGCTGCTCTAATTACAACGTGGTTGGGTGAAGTCTGCAGTGAAACAAACTATGGGCCCACTCCCACTCCCCTTGGAATTGGTGGGAAAACTCCCACAGACGTCAACAAGTCAAGCTTACTCCCTGCCCTGTGCCCAGCCTGCTGCTGATAGGCATAGGATAGATTTCAGATGTTGATTGGCTACAAAAGTTTAGTTTCCAGCCATCCTGGAGCATGTGTGTTCATCTGTGATCTGATCTTACTGTGTGTGTAAACTCCCAAGCTTGCATTGCAACGGCTTCCGTATGAGGAGAGATTAGTAAATCTGGGACTTTTCAGCTTGGAAAAGAGATGGCTAAGGGGGGATATGATTGAGGTCTATAAAATCATGACTGGTGTAGAGAAAGTAAATAAGGAAGTGTTATTTATTCCTTCTCATAACACAAACACTAGAGGCCACCAAATGAAATTAAATAAGCAGCAGGTTTAAAACAAACAAAAGGAAGCATTTCTTCACAAACGCACAGTCAACCTGTGGAACTCCTTGCCAGAGGATGTTGTCAAGGCCCAGACCATAACAGGGTTCAATAAAGAACTAGATAAGTACATGGAGGATGGGTCCATCAATGGCTATTAGCCAGGGTGGGCAGGGATGGTTCCTTAGCCTCTGTTTGCCAGAAGCTGGGAATGGGTGACAGGGGATGGATCACTTGATGATTCCCTGCTCTGTTCATTCCCTCTGGGGCATCTGGCATTGGCCGCTGTCAGTAGACCAGGATACTGGGCTGGATGGACCCTTGGTCTGACCCAGTAGGGCTGTTCTTATGTTCTTATGTAAATAAGGGAAGCCACTGGTGGCAACATAGTGCTTGTTTTGTTCTGGGAACTCTGTGGCCATGTCTACACAGCATTTTGGAGAGGGGCCACAAACTCGGGCTAGCAGGGCCTGCACTAGTGCTCTAAAATCAGCTGTATAGACAGCACTTTGAAGTGGTGGTTTGGGCTCTGAAGGCCACCCCCCGTCCCTAACTTTCAGCTGCAACTTCAAAGCACTGTCTATACGTCTGTTTTTACAGTACTAGTGCAAGGCCCTCCAGCTGTCTGTGGCCCCAGGCTGGGCAGCTCACTCAAAAATGCTACATAGACATGCCCAGAGTTCCCAAAACAAGCACTATGTAGCCCTCAGGTTCTTCCCTTATTTACCCCACTAAATGCTGCAGATTTCCCTGAGCCGGGCAGGGTGACTGCTGGGTGGGCCAGAATCATCCAGAAATTGGGTGTGACAGGCAATGGGTGTGCTAATTCGTTGCTTGAAGCTACCTAGGTTTTTTCCATTGTGGGCAAACAGCCTGGCAGGACACAGCCGGAGTCACTCTGAAAGTGGACCAATGGGAACGCAAGGGGATGGGGAGGAGTTTATAAATAGGAGGAGTGAGTGCCAGGTGCTGGAGTGGAGGACTCTGCAGGGCAGTGGAAGGTTCTGCTGTGAAGATTGTGTTCCAGGAATCTGGCCAACTTGTTGGACTCAGACTGCAGCCTCGTGCACCCCGCCAGAGAAGGAGAGGACTAGAACTGCCGCAGGCTGTGCAAATTGCAGACTGTCATTCCAGAGACACAAGGGGAGCTGGAAGGAGATGGTGGGGTTATCCCTCGTTCCCCAACTGTAAGCCATTGGCATGCCTGACGGGGGTGGGTTGGACAGCATTCCACAGATACTGAGCAGGGTAAGTCTTCCCAGGGACGAGCTGTAGGGGTGAAGATGTATGTGCCACCAGGCACAGAATTATATTTTGCAACTGAACTTGTGATAGTAACAAGCACTAAAACTTGGGGACCCCCACCCCTCAAATGTCTCTTTAAAAAAGTGATTATTGACAATAAGTCTCAATAGTTTCCAGAGTTATGAGGAAGAGTGTGTGTGTGTGTGTGCATTTGCCTTTAGAGATTTAATGTCATTCTCCTTCTATCAGAGATCTCACACTGTATAATAATGTATCATGAAAAGACTAACCTCTGATCTGTCCCACAGCAGAAAGGTAAGCTGAGATACAAGAAGGGGAAAGATACTGTACCTGACACTAGCCTATTAAAATATGGAGATATACATATCTCATAAAACTGGAAAGGACCCACCCTGAAAGGTCATTGAGTCCATTCCCCTGCCTTCACTAGCAGGACTAAGTCCTGATTTTTGCCCCAGATCCCTAAATAGCCCCCTCAAAGATTGAACTTATAACCCTGGGTTGAGTAGGCCAATGCTCAAACCATTAAGCTATCCTGCCCCCCTTCCCAAAGCCTGTTATATATGTAGCTAGAGGCACCTGCAGTAACTCATCTCTATGGCAGTGGCTGGGACATAGAAAGAGAACAAAGAAGTGGGTTATGACTGGACAGAAGGGATGATTACTAAATGTGTTGTATACACAGGAGGTGCACCCAAATCTAGCCTGCCTGATGAGTTAATATTCCCTGTGTGACATATTCAGATTCTATGCAATTCAAGCTTTCCTTAAAAAAAAAAACAACAAAAAAACCTCACCACTTTTTATGGCTGTACAGAAGCCCTTCCAGATGTGCACCAAGTGCAAACTGAGACAGCGCTGGCTTCCTGAGTCTGCAGTCACTCCAAGAGGTGCTGTCTTCCATGCACCCATTAACCCTGTCAAAGCGAATTCCCCACTCTGGCACTTCGAGTGCAGAGGGTGGGGGCCTGCAAGGATTCTAAAAATTAATACTGGCCACTCCAGGCTTGTACTAAACTCCCAGGGTTACAGCTTCTCTCTGACCTTGGATGGGTAGATGCTGCCACCACCCAAGTGCAAAACCTCTTTGAGAGGACAGGAAGGCGCACTTGGGAATTCCTTCCTGTGGGGCACCCTCAAGCCCTTTCACCCCCTCTCCGGGGAAGAGCTGAGACAGAGAAAAACAAGGAAATCAGCTGTTGCCACCAGCTAATTAAACAACATGTGCACAAACCTCTTAGGAACACAAAAATCCAATCCCGTTCTTAAAAAAGGTAAATTTTATTAAAAGAAAGAAAGAAAATACATCGGGGAACTCTGGCTATTGCTAGATTTTTAAAAGAGCAACTACAAGGATTAAGCACCAAGAATAACTTTCCTGAGGTCCAGCTTAAAGGTTACAGCAAAACAAAGGTTAGCACAGAGAAATCCACAAGCCATTAAGAAATCAAAGGGATAAACCTAATCACGGCTTCCTAGACATTTCCTGATCTACTTACATATCTAGAGTTTTAAATGAGTAGTTTCTAGATATGATACTGATGATTTTTTCACACTTGGCCCAAGCTTCTTACAGCATAACTGCTGCCCTGTCCGCCTCTCCCCGGGACAACAACAGACAGACAAACTCTTTTTTCTCGGTTTTAAAAAGTTCTAGCCTTCCCATTGGCTCTTTTGGTCAGGTGCCCACCCGCTTCCTGTTACCTATGCATCGCAGTGAGGCTTTTTAACCCTTTACAGGTAGAGCAATTAGAGAACAGCTGCTAAGAGGGATTTTATAGCTATTGGCTGGCTGGGTGTCCATAAAAGGGAGCTACCCCCCCCCTTAATTTATCACATACCCCATTAGATGTTAACTCTGAAGCCCAATGATGTCCCGTTTAACTATAAACTATTAACCATTTCACTGCTGATTACTTTAGGAGTGAGATTCCCAGGACGGCATGGGGGTGGCTGCTTCAGAGAAGGTGCTGCATAGAGAAGAGACATAAAAATAGAGATGAACTAGAGAAGCAAAGGGCAGGGATAGCAGCGGTCCGAAAGAGGAACAGAATTTCTTGTTGAGTGATTAGTCATTTCAAGCCTTGGTTTAAACCATCCCTTGATGCCAGTGGGAGCTGAGCTGCAGACTGAGGGCATTATGTAGTCTTACTTCACATCCTTCTCCACAGACCCTAGTAACTCACCCTTCCCAAAATGAGTTCGGCTCCATTGCCATGTGCTGTCTTTTCCCTGTATCGTATAGGAGTTTACAGCTTTGATTTATTGCAATAAGTGCTTAAATCTTACTCAGTAGCTGAAGAACAGGGCTGGCTCCAGGAGTTTGGCCGCCCCAAGCAGCCAAAATAAAAAAGGCTGCTATCGCGTTCTGGGGCAATTCAGCGGGAGGTCCTTCGCTCCGAGCAGGAGTGAGGGACCCTCCGCTGAATACGTGGAAGTGCCGCCCCTCTCCGGAGTTGCTGCCCCAAGCGCCTGCTTGATAAGCTGGTGCCTGGAGCCGGCCCTGCTGAAGAATAGAAACGTGACCCTTCCCTGGACAGGGAGTAATACGGCTCTGTCTCAGGAAACTCTACCTCTTCCATCCTCAGTGATGAAGGAAGATTAATTTGTCTGCGTGTGGCAAGGTACATGGTATCTTAAACACAACCGTAGTGTTAGGAATGGGAAACACTGATCAGATGGAACCTGGAAACTCACTAGGGCCCTGATCTGTGACGTGTGGAGAGACCTCACCTCCTAGAAGCCAGTGAATGACTTGGAGGATCAGGTCAATCCAGACAAAGGCAGACACCTGTCCAGTGACCAGGCCAAAGTTAGTTGGGAAGGCCAGAATACTCCTCCTCTCTGGGTGGATGTTAGACCAGGAAAGTCATGGAGGCTGCAGGAAGTCAAGAAAACAGATTTGAATGCGACCGTCCAGCTAAACCACAGATATCTAAGAAACCCTTTGAACCCATGGTGATCATCAGAGTGCGTGTGACTGATGTATCGCATCAGACTAACACCGCATCTCTCCCTGCCAAACAAGGAACTCCTGCCCCTCTGCGTTACTGCAACGGTGTGTATGCTGGTTGGGTCTCTGCTTTAATGACATTAATTTGATAGGAATATACTCTTTATTTATCCCCTGAGGTTCAGCCCCCTGGCTTTCTAGAGCAGTGAACATCTGAAATGGATTCTTGCGAGGGTCGCCCCTCACGGGAAAGCATGGGTAAGGCAGGATGGAGTTTGGTGATGAAGGAAGCTCCATTGGCTAGATGGACCATTGGTCTGCCCCAGTGTGGCTGTTCTTATGTACAAATACCTACACAGGGGAAAAGATTGTTGATAGTAAC
The DNA here is from genome assembly GCF_007399415.2 of Gopherus evgoodei. Classification (NCBI taxonomy): domain Eukaryota; kingdom Metazoa; phylum Chordata; order Testudines; family Testudinidae; genus Gopherus; species Gopherus evgoodei. The sequence continues at coordinate 132,647,681 of NC_044327.1, read as the reverse complement.
AGGCTCTTCAATCTAGCAGAAAAAGGCACTAGGAGAGCCTATGGCTGGTATCTGAAGCTAGAAAAATCCAGATTAGAAATAACATACACATTTTAACAGGCAGGGAAATTAGCTCTTGGACAATTTACCAAGGGACATGGTAGATTCTCCTTCACTTGGAGTCTTTAAATCAAGACAGGATGTCTTTTGAAAAGATACGCCATAGCTCAAAGAGAAGTTATGGGATGATAGAGAAGTGTTTGGGTGAGGTTCTTGGAACTGTGTTATCCAGGAGGTCAGACTAAATGATCAAAATGGACTCTTCTGGTCCAAAAAAAAGGTACGACTAATAGGGCCCTACCAGGAGCAGCTTCTTCAGAGGAAGGTGCCAAAAACTCCAAGCAGGAAGTTGTGGAATAACTTACCCAGTGGGACCTTTCCCGTCTGCTCTCTAGTGGAGCACACTGACATTTTTCAAACTAAAAGAGCATCCTTGAGACAGGGCCATTTGGTTCCCCGCCCAACTCAAAAATGTTCCTTAAAAACTGGTGACTTTTGGGGGTGGTGAGGGGAATAATGAGAATGAAAAACTTTCACTAAAAGCTTTGGGAACATTTACCCAAAAGCTCGTTTTCAGTCAATGAAAAATGTTGATAACATTGTCCGCAAAAAAATTAATTAAAAAGACCACAAAAAATGGGCCTGTTTTGCATCCTGAGAAATGGAAACAACTTCGTCCTTTTAAAAGTTTTTGGCTCTCTCTCTTGCCTCCAGAGATGTCTAGTTGTGGCCTGTCTTGTCCATCCCATGGTGGCCCATGCTGGATTGTTAGAACTGGAGACAAGTATTGGAGGGGTAGCTGTGTTAGTCTATATCTACAAAAAACAGGTGCCACCAGACTCCTCGTTGTTTTTTAAACTGGAGAGGCTACAGCAGGGAAATGTCCCAAGCCATGTGCCTCCCAGCTCTCCTCTCTGGAGCTCCGTATATTTTCACTATCCGAAATATTTCATGATATTCAGGCTAAATTATCCTAAATCCAGGTGTACCCAGGTGCCCTCAGTTCTGCACCCTAGACAAGTCTCCCTTCCTTCCCATGGTGTTCATCTCCTTCAGACACATATAGCTGGTCCTTTATTTGTCTCCCAACCAAGCTACGCATACTTAGCCCTTTTAATCCCTTCTTAATAAATCCGTCCTTCCAGCCCTTTAATCTTTGTGGCTGTTACTGAGAAGGGTGTACTGGATCCAGGCAGTAGCACCAAGGATTTCAAGGGAATTGATTTAATACTCTGTGAAAAAACCTGACCATCGGGGCGTATCTTAAAAACCACCGAGCACAAATGGCCATCTCTAGGTTTAGGCTGCAGGTGGCTGTGCTGAAAATCTTGGCTGTCTGGCAAAGGAGTGCCATCGGAGGGGAAAGCGAGGCGCAGACAAGGGAACTCCCCTTGCAGTCTCTGTGCAGCAGGCTCTAAAAAAAGCCCAAACTCCAGACAGCTGGGGTTTGTGTTCTGCCGAAGCTATGACAGGCGACGTTCCTTCCTCTTGTCTGGTTAACACACACTCCAGTGCCTGCTACTGCAGCCTGACAGCTTCGGCAGCCCACCCCAATCAATGACACGAGAATGGCAGGCAGATTGAGATAAAAATAGCTCCTCTTGTTAGAAAATTGGGCGATATTGTTCCCCGAGGACTGTGGAGTGAGCGGTGCTAAGAGCAGGAAGGCACAGAAAGATCTAGGTGAGGAGGGGAGCTTCTGGGCAGCTCCAAGGGGGGCAGACTGGGAGTAATGGGGTGAAATGAAGTGGCAGGCGACTCCCAGGGAAAGTGTTCTAAAGGTGAGGTTGATTAAATGTGTCTGAGTGGGGAGGATGGGGAAAGCTCTGGACTGGGACGCAGGAGATCTGAACTCAGCTTCCACTGGCTCCTTGGGCTAGTCACGTCATCATCCCGGGCCTCAGTTTTACCCACCTGTACAATGGGGATAATCACTTTTCCTTTGTCTGTCCTAGCCTTTTAGGTTGTAAACTGTCTCTTGGGGGCGGGGGGTGTACACAGCCTAGCAAACTGGGACCCAGGTTTTAGCCAGTGCTATTGCAACACAAATAATTAGGTTGTAGAAAAGCCCTCCAAGAGAAGTGGTATAAACACCATAGCTTGTGACTGTACTGGGCAAAAGCCCGAGGAGGAGATTGTAGGGCCTAACCCTGTGCTGACCACCAGCTGGAGTAGCCAATCGAATGGGTCCTCCCCATCGCTGGGTCCTCAGCACCATTGTTTTGTGTATATTTGACTCAGCCGCACCACGAATCAAACCATCAGGACTTCATTTGATTTCATACATCTATAATCTTTGCTCTTGGATGTGACCTTGGAGCTCCCAGCGTGCTCCCCCCCCCCCCAGGGCAGTCAGGCAAAGGGCAGAGTGATGCAAACCCATCCAATTCTGCATGGACTGGCGCTGGGGAAAGGCAGAATGGGGGTTACATCTCCCCCGTTATTTTCCCTAGTGTGAAGGGCTGACAAACACCTGGTTTCACTACATTAATAGGGGCTTTGCTGCTTTTCCAGGAACCCTGCAGCAACCGTTTGATCTTCCTGATCTCATGCGGGTTTGGCCGTTGGGCAATCTCCCCTCACCTTCTTTATTCTGGGGTCCCCGTGCCCCTGATGTGAACTCCCATCTTTTCTCTTCCCTCCCCACGGTGCCCTCTGCCCCTGTGGCCTCTCTCCAAGGAGGCAGAGACCAGTCCTCCTCGGAGATCAGCCTCATGATTAGAATCTCGTCAAGCCAGCGCAGTCAGATCCTTTCACTGTTCGCTCCAGCAGTGCACGCAGGAGACCCTGGCAGTGGGGGTTCCCACACCGCACCAAGCACGGGGACTCCCGGCTGGTGGCAGAATGAAATGGCCCCAGGATTGTCTCTGCAATGTCTCTCTGAGCTTTATTCCTGCTTTAGATCCTGGGAGTGAATTTAGTGCTGGTTCCCTCTCTCTCTGTCTAGGTAATTCCACAGCCTCTATCCCTGTAGTAACCGAGCCCCTCACAATCTTCAATGTATCCTCCCAATCCTCGTGTGAGGCAGGGCAGGGCTGTTATCCCCATTTGACTGATGGGAAACTGAGGCACTGGGAGGTTAAGGGACTGGGCTGTCACACTGGAAGTCTGTAGCAGGGCAAGGAATCTACCTCTGCTCTCTCAAGTCCTCGGCTAGCGTCCTTACCACCTGGCCAACATTGGATGGGACTCAGACACTGTTGAGGCAGCTAACGAGACGTCAGCAAAGAGCAGGCAGACCAAAGGGCTTGCTCTGGTGTGTTCCTTACCCGTCTCCAGCCCTCTGGAGGGTGACCGGTTTTGTCTTTAGGTTTCTTATCACATTCAGAGGATGTCTTATTGCTCCACAATCTTTCTGCAGCGATCGCTGTAGGTGGGCAGCAAGCAACAGTTTGTGGAGGATTTGATCTCTCAGGCATCCTGTCTCCATCTGGAAAGCATGTGGGTTATCACTTACGACAGGTCAAGGTGGACTTAGAAATAAGTTTGTAATAATGTCTGTGGCCTAAACAGCCCAAGATGACCAGTGATTTTCATAGTCTCAGGCCAGAAGGGACCAGTGTAGCCCTTCTGCCAGGTGGTTTTGGCAGCAACAAGGACTGGATTCAATATCTAGGGGATCCTCTTAACATTACAAACCAGATCCAGCTTGGGCTCCTGCCCAGAACTCCGGGCAAACTGAACTCCACCCCTGGGCGCCTCTATGAGGCCAAGCTGCCCCACATGCGAGCAGTACTGTGTGTATAACAAGAGGGAGCAAGACTGCGGGATCGATCTGGGCAGACGCCTCACCCGCTATTCAAAAGCAGGCAAACCATATGAAAATACCTGGCCCACAGGATGCTGGGCAGTGCCTCAGTTTCCCACCTTGCAGCATGAAACTCCAACAGATAAAAGTCCCTTTATCATGCCACTGCCCTTGCCCTCCACTGCGTCCCGCTTGCCGTTGGCTGGCCGAAGTCAGCCAAGTCCCAGAATTCAGGGATGCTTTAAAGTGGGTTCATCTCCCCCCACCTTGAACTGGGGGGTGGAGAGGGAGGAGTCAAGGAACACCTCCACTGCTGCTGTCTCTGCTGCCACCTTTGCAGCTGTCTCGCCTCTGAGGTGGTTCCACCACTTAGCCCAATTCTTTGTGGTTTCACTGGGTGCCACGTCCCCTGCCTTGTTTTTCACTGCAGTGCCGTCCGCACACCGGGCTCAGCCCCTCAGCCTGCAGAGGAGTGAGTTCAGATCTAGAAACAGTTGAGCAGGAACAAGGATTTTCAGTTGTCTGATCAGCTCCGTCTTTACACACTGGGTGGGTGCATGTGCATCAAATGACGACTGGTACCTGCTGATAGTGGGGAGGCACGATGTAATTGGGCAGAGCTTGGTGATACTAGATGGCTTCTTAATCTAGCAGAAAAAGGCATCACATGATCCAATGGCTGAAAGTTTAAGCTAAATTCAGATGAGGCATAAGATGTACATTTCTGACAGTAAGAGTAGTGAATAGTGAGTGTAGTGAATAGTGAGTAGTAATAGTGAATATAGTAGGAGAACTGTCTGTGCTATGCCCTAACTGAGGGGTGGGGTTTACCGTAACTGAAACCTGTCTTGCTAAGCAGGGGGAGTGATGCAAAAGCCAAGGAAAGTACCCAAGAGGCGGGCAGAGGTGTTTCTATATGGTGGTACGGAGGTTGTTTAAAGAACTCTCAGAGGTGACACATGGGGTCATGTGTCCCCTGCAGCCCCCAGATATCTGCCAGGGTTTGCCAGCCAGGGTCCCTCTCTTTCCTGGAGCTTGTGAGCTGCAAGCTGTGGCCATGGGGAGAGGGAGTGTAACATGCCATGGAGCCTCACCTGGTCATTTCTACATCAAATCCATGACTTTCTTTTGAGCTGTTTCAATAGACATCCTGCCTTTGTTTAAAGCCTCCAAATGACGGAGAATCCACCACTTTCCTGGGTACATTGTTGCGTCAGTTAATTACACTCACTATTAAAAACGAGGAGGCTTTGCAGCACCTTAGAGACTAACAAATTTATTTGGGCATAAACTTTTGTGGGCTAGAGCCCACTTCATCAGATGCATGAAGTGAAACATACAGAAGCAGGTATAACTTCATGAAAGGATGGGGGTTGCTTTACCAAGTGTGAGGTCAGTCTAGACAGTTACTCACCTTTGTAACTGTTGTTCTTCGAGATGTGTTGCTCATATCCATTCCAGTTAGGTGTGCGCGCCGCGCGTGTACATTAGTCGGAAACTTTTTACCCTAGCCACTCCAGTGGGCCGGCAGGTCGCCCCCTAGAGTGGCGCCGTTTGAAGCCCGGCGAACTAGGCATGGGCCCGGTGCCGGGTGCCGGGAAGGGCTACGGCCCAAACCGGCTAACAACTATTTACAACTATTTACAAAATACTGCTTAACTAACTATACTTAACAACTATTTACTACTAACTACAACTATGAACTGTACAACGAAGGAGAGCTAGGGACGTGGAAGACAGCAATGCCGTGCTCCACAGTTCCAACGACCGACACGGCGGTGAGAAGGAACTGAGGAGCGGGTGGGCCGGCAGGGGTATATATCAAGCGCCATGGCGGCGCCACTCTAGGGTTGACCTGCCGGCCCACTGGAGTTGCTAGGGTAAAAAGTTTCCGACGAACGTGCACGCGCGGCGCGCACACCTAACTGGAATGGATATGAGCAATCACTCGAAGAAGAACAGCAGGATACCAAGGGAGGAGAAATAATTTTTGAAGTGGTAAGAGTGGCCCATTACAGACAGTTGACAAGAAGGTGAGAGTAACAGTAGGGAGAAATTAGTATGGAGGAAATTAAGTTTAGGTTTTGTAATGACCCCATCACTCCCAGTCTTTCATCAGGCCTAATCTCATGGTATCCAGTTTTATTCCTCATCTGAATTTAGCTTCAACTTCCAGCCCTTGGACTATGTGATGGCTTTTTCTGCTAGATTAAAAAGCCATCTAGCATCACCAATCTCTTCCCCATGTAGGTACTTGCAGACCTTGAGCTAGTCACCGCTTAATCTTCTCTTGGCTAATTTAACTCGACTGAGCTCCTTCAGTCTCTCACTGTTAGGCAGCTTTTCCAGTCCTCTGATCATTCTCAGAGCTCTTTTCTGAACCCTTTCGGAAGCGTGGGCATCAGAACTGGGCACTGTATCCAGTAATGGGCTCATTAAAGCCACGTGCAGAGGTTATCCCACCTCCCTGCTCCAGTGTTAGGAGATTCAACCTTTGTGTGACTAATCTGAGACTAGGGTGACCAGATGTCCTGATTTTATAGGGACAGTCCCAATTTTTGGGTCTTTTTCTTAGATAGACTCCTATTGCCCCCCACCCCCATCTGGTCACCCTGTCTGAGACGTCTGAACAGGGGCCTTCACAGGGGCTAAAGGAGTTTTTTCTAATGAAGCAAAATTTTTAAATTTGAAGAAAACCTTTCATTTCAGTTTCCAATATCCCTCACCTTTAACCTTCTTCTCCTCACTGGAAAAAGACGGTGGATAAGGAAAAGGAAAGAAGCAGAAAAGGGAAAACCAAAAGGAAACAATTTTCTTTTAGTAAACAAACAAACTGAAAACCAAAATTTGAAAGGAACCAAACATTTCATAAAAATGTTCATTCCTTTCAATGACAACTTTTTATGAGTTCTAACGGAGCGCCCTTCCTCTGACACACCAGATGGCAGCAGAGATAATCGGTCAGAATCGCTCATGGAACCTGACGTGGCCAAGGCAGACCAGGGTAGATATTTTCTGTGGGTTACATTCAATTAGACAGGCTTTAAGGACTTCCAGCTCCTCGTTCTGGGAGTCAAGGAGTTTAACCTGTTTGCTCTCGAAGCACATTTTAATGACTGCTAGGGAAGTCATTGCAAGTCACAGCTGTAATACTGCAGAGGGCCAAAGTTAGTGTCACTGGGCAGGTTTCCGCTAATCTCTATGGAGCTGCACACAGTTCTGCTGCCTGCACGTGGTTGCGACGAACAATGGGCGGGAGGTCAGACTAGCTGAGCACAATGGTCCCCTTTGGCCTTAAAGTCTCTGAACTCCAGGGTTTCAGCATCAGAGTTGATTTTGAATCTTATCAGGTTCACAACATTACACTCATATACTGTACTGATGGGGCCTTACCAGAACCTCAGCAGAGAATGAATACACAGCGATTCCCACAGCAACTCAGCATCAGAGAGAACCTAGGTGTTCTGTCGCACAGTCCCATGTCCAGCTTTTTAACCAAAACCAGGCTGAAAATACTGATGGTCTGTGTAGTGCTCTAACTGCCAGACCCTGCTTCTCCTCACCTAGTGCTGGACTCGATATGATGCAATACACAGAATGTCAATAACTGGCACACTGTTCCCAAGCTTTATGCAGTACCTTTTATCTAAATATCCTAAAGCACTAGGCACATTTTATACAAAGGATTCACTTTACCCACCGCTGAAAGGAAGCCACCTCTTGGGTAGAACATGGCAGCTGTGCAACAGCTTACAGGAACATGGCACAGGACAGTGCCTTTCGTTCATTCCAGACCAAAAGTAATTAAAGGAGGGGGTCATAAATGAACCCTGAAGGATCCTAGTCAGTGTGAAACAGGCATGATCCATGTTTGGCGTTTAGACTGGATCAAAGTTAGAACTGGTGACGACTAGAATTTTCTGTCCCATGGGAAATTCTGATATTTTGACAGTTGTTTTCCCTCCAAGTCAGGAAAGTCAGGTCACCGGGGGGGTCACCAAGCGAGGCCCTGGTGCTCTCCCTCTGCAATGTGCCCCCTTTCTCCTCCTCAGCCCCAGGGATCTCCCTGTGTCTCTCTCCACCGGCCAGCTCAGATTTCTGCTGAAAACACCTATCCTCCTCCTCTCATCGAGACACTTTCTAACTCGACAAAGCATTTGAGACACAGACACTATAAAAATGAATGTCTCTCTCCTGTCCTGTCACTTACACAGGCAGGAGGTTATCAAGGAGATGAACGCAGACAGCAACTCACAAGCATTCACTAGAGTCTACACACTCAACACAGCCTTATAATTCCAATACCAATGTTAACAATAGGAACTCCCAGGAAAGCCATACGGGTCCCAGCTGGGTGTCTGTTAGGGTTCAGTTGACACATGGGGACTTTGGCATGAGCTGGTACCTGGTCTGCCAGCATCACAGGCACGTCCCCGTTCTGTGCCTCAGTTTCCTGCTCTGTAGAATGAGGTGGCTAGAGCACTTTCAGGGCAGGGGAAGAGAGGAGCTCTCTGAGCACAAAGGCTAAGAGTTAAGTCTCCCAGTCAGGTGCAAAGGAAGGGTTTTAAGCAGTCGTCGGAAGAGAGGCTTTCTCTGACCCAAGGTGGCAGTGAAGCAGAAAAATCTCCGAGTGACCACTAAAAGCACGTAGCAAGGATCAGCAAGGGGAAAGAAGACACGTTTCCCCAGCCTCGCTAACCACGGCAGGCGGCAGGAGCTGGAATTACCCTCCCAGCTGGCAGGAAGTTTGGCATGACTGGGACCCAAAAGAGATGCCACCAGAGAGGGGCTGTGAGTAGAATAAGCACCCTGGCTTCCAGATGGTTGCCAGAGTACACAGATACACGTGCACACACCCATAGAGACCTTTAGCACACGGATGCACACACACAACATAGATGCTTAGCACACACACACACACACACACACACACACACACACACACACACACACACACACACACAGACTGCCCTTCAGTATTTGTACAGATCCTCGTCTACATGCACATACCCACCCAGGCAAACAAGCAATCCTGCCGTCTACATGCAGCCAAAGACAGATGTATGCCCTACCTGGGGTCCCGATTCTCTGGTGGGGTGATTCAGCTCCATTGCACCATTAAAGTCAAAGGCGCGTGGCTGTGTCACACCAGCTGAGGCTCCGGCCCTGTCCTGGTCTGTCTCTGGTGCACAGATGCACACGACAGTCAATGGGGTGCATGAGCTGGCCGGGACCTACCAGAGTTAATCGCTCCAGTTTTTCTGACACTTTGATTACTTTCCACATGGATTTTTTTTCTGAGTCTCCCAGGTGGTAATTCCTTTAGTGCCTGGGGTGGCACGGCTTGTACCCAGTGGCAAGGGCTTTGGCTGAGAAGGGGTTAATGCCTGTACACAGCTACATTTCCGCCCAATTCAGCTGCAGGGCGACCTGATGGCTCCTGACATGCCCAGCGCATGGGGAGGAGATGTTAACAGCTCCTGGAGCAGTCCCACCACGCAGCAGGTATGAAAGGCAGCTGGAGGCAGCGTTTGAGACCATTTTCCAGCTGGGTTCAGGTGGTCCCATTAGCTGGCTCCTTTCCAAGCACGCTCTGTATTGTCTCTCGTCTCCTTGCCCTGCTCTGCTGCACTGACCCAAGGAATTTCCACTGCCTGGGGCACAAGGAATCCCTGGTTCCTTGTTTCTCCACACTGAAGTCAAACTGTCAGGAGTGCAGCATCGTCCCATGTTCAGAGGGCTGGGCAGGACCAGGGAGGGTAGCGAGGTAATCGGTGACCGGGTGAGACGCGCTGGTCCATGGATGGAAGTCACTGTCCAAGTGCAGAGTATTATGAGCTACTCTTTTCGTCACAGAGCAGATGCAGCAAAGGCCGCCCCCGCCCTCCCTGCAAGTGTCACAGACCCTTGACCCCCAGCTTGCAGGCTTTGTTCATGCCAAACTCCCGCTGACACCAAGGAGTTCGGGGCTGCACATTGACTGCACGTGATGTGATGTATGTTATGGCCACCCAGTGATGCATCCATATCAGGCACATGCAGCATGCACACCCATGACACACGCATGTGTTCACACAACAGACACATAATGCGCGGGTATGTATTGTACACGGGACAGATGATGTGTGTATTTCACATACGTACAATTCACGGGCACCCACATGCATGTGTGTAGTACACACATGAAGGAGTGCGTGTGTGCGTGTGTGTGTGTTTCACGTTCACACATCTGCATATTACACCTAGAGCAGACACATCCATGACATATGATGCATGTATGTTATAGCGCCTACATACAATTTGAGCACAGGGCCCAGCCAGTATTCAGAAGCCCCCTTCCCCCCCCCACCGCTCTCCCTAACATAAGCCATCCACTCATGTAAATGCATCTTCCCCAGCCCGCTGTCCTTTTCGCTGATGAGGCTGACATGAGTTTAATAAAGGGCTCTGGCTGGTGTAATCTGGCTGGGATTAGAACAGGGAGCATTGCTTGATTCATGGCAGCGACCGATGTGCTGACCTGGCCCTGGCTGCTCTGAAGTGGCTAGTGTTTTATAGCCCTGTGATTACTGGGGCTTTCGGCCCAGAGGATTTAGAGGCGCCTCAGTGACTAGCCAATGCCTCATGCAAAGCACCCCCTTTAGCAGTGTTTCTGCTGCTTATTAGCCCCCATTGCCCGGCTTTCTTCTCCCCCCCTTGAGCAAGAGATGCCGCGATAGCTTGTGCTGGTGTCTGGTGGGTTGCTCCGCCTGTTCCCAGCGTCGTTGCTTTCCAAGCAGCCCAGCCTGGCTTCAAGGGGCCGAGGGCAATGGCAGGCAGCCTCCTGATGCTACCCTGGTCATTGGGCATGGCCGGAAGCGAGTTCAGGGCGTTAGCGTGATCTCAAAGCAATGTCAGGTCTGTCGTGGCCCAGCCCCGAACTGTCACTAGCTCAGGCCTAGGCCAGCTTGTTTAACTGCCTTTCTCAAGCGAAACCTCCTGGCGAAGGGGCCAGGGAAGCGGGTTTAGTCTGAGGGAGAAGCAGCAGAGCGGGTACCAGGGGAAGATGAGCCTGCGTAGAGGTGACCTGGGGCCAGCGCCAGCACAGGGCTGCAGAAGAACGGAGCGAAGGCAAGCAGGTCAGTGAATGGGCTACGGGATTGGGACTTCGAAGACTTGGGCGCTAGTCCTGGCTCTGACATTTAGTTGCTGTGCGCCCTTAGCTAGTCGTAGCTTGGCTCTGTGCCTCGGTTTCCCCTCAGGATAATGAGCTTTACCTTTGTCAGGTTTATTCTACAGACGCACTGTTGCCAGAAGCACTGGGCACTGAGAAATGCAGGAACATACACTGGAGAGGGAGGACTTGGGGCGGGAGATATGCCAGGAGACTTGCTTATTCCAGTGGTGTCAAGTCAGCTGCCTCCCCACACCCGCCCGTGTCCAGTCACCCTCAGTGTGGCCTAGTCTGGGTCGGTTCATAATCCCAGCTCAGCCCAAGCCTAGGGCTAAGAAGGATCATTTCTGCACAGACAGCGCCATCGCGTCTCAGATGGGTCCCAAAGTCTTTGCTCCAGCTGTCACGTCGCTTCCGCTGCAGCAGGCTACAGCCGATGCAAAGGATTCTGGGCCAGCATTAGGTCATCCTGTCTTGGGGACATCCATTTAAGAAATATACCCACTGTTTTCATGATAGTATCTCAGGAGGCCGGGAAAGAGGGAAGCCCACTCCCCACCGGCTCCTACCCTCCCGTGGAGGTCAAGACGGACAGACACCTGGACTGAGACAGGAACAGTGAGAACAGCCACAAAGGACCTTATGCATGGACGGGACAATTTACAACCAGACAGCAAAGCAGCTCCAGAGCCTGGCATGCATCCCGCCCCAAGTCGTCCCCTTGGCAAAGAGCTGGCAAACTCACTGCAATCAGGCTGAATTGCTGAGACAAAGGGATCTACCCGCCCCACCTGTCCTGGAGGGATTTGAACCTGTAGCCCAAAGAGAAGGCCTGAGGGATACCCAGCTCACTCTGCTCGGAACTGTGAGCCCTGCCGTCCACAATAAACAGCTGTTGTGTTCCTCTCCAGAGGTGGCTGCATTTCAGTCAGGGGTACGTGCACCCCCGTAGCTCTGTGGAAGGCTGGAGGGAGCTGTGTACATGTCAGAGGTGCCGTGACTCTGGGGTATATAATGGCTATGGAGACATTTATGTTTCTGCTGTCTAAGCCCCTAGGAGACACTCTAAATCCAGAAGCTGGAGTCAGACTGGCTGTTCTTCAGGGGCAGGGCTCTACCCCCTATGTTTCTACCTCCACCCTCCCTGGGGGAGCTTGTGTATGTTGTGCCAGAGCTGAAGACCCACTGACAGAGGTGGCACAAAATCAACACATCCCCCAGCCCCTTTTAAGGCAGTGTTGTTGGCCGGCAGGTCCCCAGTAGAGGGGAGGAAGCAGCTCCCTTGAAATGCTTTCCTTACCCGTTAGCCAGCCAGGCTTACCTAGCCTGGGTATAGGAATCGTGTCACCCAGCAGAAGGCAGCAGCTGTTTGACAGTGCCCAGCAAGTCTACATGCCAGTTTAGGACAGGAAGTGAAGCAGAATTCTGTGCGTTATTGAAGCAGCAGAGGGGTGCACCTAGGGTTCCCAGCATTGGGCTTTGGCTAGGCGTTAACTGCCCTGCTCTTGTGTAAAGTGCCACAAAGCCCCATAGGGTGTGTCTACACTGCACTGGAAACCCAGGTCTGGGGGAGCTGGGCATGTGGAGTTGGTGTTTCCAAGCCTGCTCTGGAGCATCCACACTGCATTGTAAACGTGAGTTCACAGCCACCAGAAACGAGTCTCCCAGCCATGGTAGCATGTCCACACTGCACGACGCAGCCTTCTGACTTGGGTCTGTGGCTTAAGCTGCATCCACACTGCAAAATAACAGGGCTTAGACTTGTCACATTAGGATGTGGGCTCTGACTCACCTCTCTGTGAGGGCCCTAGGACCTGGGTCCTGAGTGCTTGCTGACCTGGTGTGACAAATGAAGGTGGGGGGGGGGGTTTAGCTCTCTTTGATGGACACCCAGCCAGCCAGTTAGCTATAAAGTCCCGCTTGGTGGCTGTTCTCTGCTTGCTTTACCTGTAAAGGGTTAAAAAGTCCCCTGGTAAAGGAAAGGGAGTCAGCACCTGACCAAAAGAGCCAATGAGAAGGTTAAAACTTTTTAAAATGGGGAAAATACTTCCCCGGGAAAGAGGGGACCAGGGAGCAGTTATGCTGTGAGAAGCTTTAAGGCAGATATGAAAATCATCAGATCATATCCAGAACTACTTTTAACAACCCAAAAAGGTAAGTAAATCAGGGAATGTCTAGAAAGACGCGATTTGGGTTATTTCTTTTATTTCTTACTGGCTTGTGGACTCCCCTGTGCTAACCCCAGATGCTTTTGTTTTGCTTGTAACCTTTAAGCTGAACCCCAAGAGAGCTAGCTTGATGCTTAATCTTTGTAATTGATTCTTATAAGATCTAACTAAAAGCCTAAGTTCCAAATGTATTTCCTTTCTTTCTGGGTTTAATAAAATTTACCTTTTTTAAGACCAGGATTGGATTTTTGTGTCCTAAGAGGTTTGTGCATATGTTGTTTAATTAGTTTAATTAATTAATATGTTGTTTAATTAGCTGGTGGCAATAGCTGATTTCCTTGTTTTCCTTTCTCAGCTGTTCCCCAGAGGGGGGTGAAAGGATTTCAGGAAAGAATTCCCAAATGCGCCTTCCTGGGCTCTCAAAGGGGTTCTGCACTTGGGTGGTGGCAGCATCTACCAATCCAAGGTCAAAGAAAAGTTGTAACCTCGGGAGTTTAATACAAGCCTGAAGTGGCCAGTATTAATTTTTAGAGTCCTTGTGGGCCCCCACCTTCTGCACTCAAAGTGCCAGAGTGGGGAATCAGCCTTGACACCTGGGTCAGACTGATTTGTGTGTGAATGGAAGCAGAGCCGGGGTTCATACCGAAATTAGGTGCTGGGCTTAGTGTGCAGTGTAGACACACCCTTTGTGATCACAACTAGTCTGGGCTTTGGCTTCACGTTTCCTCTGAAGGAGAGCACCTGTCAAATCCCTGACTGAGCCTTGAACCTGGATAGGATCCCGGCACGGGGCAGTGCAGTTCGGAGCCTGCCCTCTCTTCCATCTGCTCTGGGTTTGCATGCTGAACGGCTGCAGCCCAAAGCCCCCAGCAGTCAATGCCAGCCCATGCACCCTAACGGTGGTGCTGCTCCACTGGCTCTGCGGTAGGGAGTGTCTCCGCTCCTCGCCCTTAGCTAAGGTCAGCTCATGCCAGGGCTCACGGATGATTGTAGAGTTTATTCTATTCCCGAAGTGACACTGCAGGAGCCTTGGCACTCGGTCCAGCCAGATTCCTGCAGGATGCTTGGTCTCGGGGCGCTTTGCATTTCTTATTACCCACCACCGGAATCAGCAAACTCCACCTGCAGGATAGCGAGGCCTGATGATTCGTGATGAATGTCTCCCCTGCCACCTGCTCCCTGCATCCTCCCCATCATCCCTGACCAGATTTCTGATGCCCTTCCTCAGCAAGGTCATTAACACGACTCTGTGAGGGGCCCAAGTCCCCTGCGGTTTGGAAATCTGCTTGCTATTGCTCAGAGTATAGCGCTAGAAAACACGCTTCTCCACACCCCTTCACTGGCCTTGACTGTTCACAGGGTTTAAAGACTCCGCAGGCCTTCTTGCAAGATCTGGGGTGTTATGCCTGGTATCCCAGCCCAATTCCAGCGGGGGTGGGTGCATTCTGAATTTCCAAGTCCCCCTGGCCATTTTAGCTGAAGATATTTACTCTCTGCTTCCTCTCGTCCATAAGAGGCAGGTAAATGAACCCTGCATGCACATTTCACTGGGATCCTTCAGCATGGCTGCTGCTCCATAAATATAGGGTGGACTCATCCTGGGGATGGGACTGTGATTCTGTGAGCCGGGCATTGGACTAGGACTCCCGGGTTCTACTCCCAGCTGTGCCATTGATTGGCTGGGTGACCTTCCCCACGTCCCTTGACCTTGCTTTGGTTTAGTTTCCTCACACGGGTTCGCACCCCTTTCTAAAGTGCTTTGAAAGCTGAAAGCACAGAGCATTGGTATTTCATGCTATTAAGCTCCCTGTTGGCTATCAAAATCCTTCCATGAAAGATCAAGTGTTCCCAGAAATCTAACATTCTGCTGCCTCCCATCTCTGGGGGCTGTAGTTGTGCATCCTGCAGAAATTGGCTTTCATGGGTTGGGGGGTTTCAGCACTTCGGACAGTGTTTAGCAGAGCAGGGAATGGAGTCCCAGGCCAGTGCCCTAACCATTACACCATCCTTCCTGTCAGGCCCAGCTCAGATTTGGCTGCCATCTTGCAGAGGCCTTTCTACAGGAAAACAGGAGCCCTGTGCCACTCAGGGGCTGCAGGGAGCAGCCCTGTGATTGATACCACTTACGTGAGGAGTAAATCTTTGAAAGCCAAAGGGCGGTGTGAAACACAGGACTAAATCCCTCGGTGTTACGGGCCTGATTCTGCTGCCCCTGTATGGTATTAAGTGGTACCTCACTCTTTGTGTAGCTGTATTGAAAGTAGGTGGTGTAAGGTACCAGTCGCTATGAGAAAGGAGCGCAGAATCGGGCTCCAATTCTTTAAAATGCTCTGGCTCTAATGATTATTTGCATTCCAGCAAGTCCTTAGAGAACCAAACCGAGATCCGGGCCCCCTTGGGTGGAGGGCTACACTGAACACACACGTAGCATGAGACAGCCCCTTCCCCACACAGCTCTCAGTCTAAACAGATGGGAGACAGGAGGGATTATTACCCTCATCTGACAGATTGGGAAGGAGGCCACAGAGAAGAGAAATGACACAGACAAGGTCACCTGGGAAGCCTGTGACAGACCAAGAACAGAACCATCCCCAAGTCCTTAACCCCAGGCCCATCCTCCTTCTCTGCAGAACTCAGCAGGAAGCAACTATGTTGGCAATCCAATGATCCGTGTCATGACAGGAAGCTCAGGGCTGCAGCCAAAGACCTTGGGAACAGGCACAGATGGCCACAGCTCTCTTTAGGTAAATAGCCTGTGGATCTGCCTAGCAGGAGTTTTGTAAATTCCCCGCTGTTCTCTAGATCAGCTACAATCCACCTGCATCTCTGATCTCAATACAAGAGAGTTTTTCCTATTGGAATTACCAGCTGCCCAGTACATACCAGTGGAGATTTTTGAGACATTCAGGAATACAGATATATATGTAATAGGGCTTGGGAATTTTCTTGTTGAACTTGTACATTCTGAGTCAGTGGGTTTTTTTCCCCTCTAGTCCTTTAAAGCCCTGATCCTGCAATGAGAACTAATGCAAGGGAACCAGTTGCAAGAGTGGGGCCTAAGGCTGTACCGAAAGTCTCTGCGCTTTCCTCTCAATGCTGTACATTTCTGCCATACGCCTCCTCCTCAGGAACTGAATTGGCTGGATGTGACGGCTGCCCCTTCGCCCTGAGCAGTTTGCCAGTATTCGGGGCCTGGCAGGCCATTAGGAGGAGAAATCAGTGATACAAGTCAGGTCAGTTCTTGGTTAATCTTATTTAGAGAATCGTACAAAAGTCCCGTTTCCCTGGACTCAGGAGAAGCAAGCAACAGCAGGCAGCTATCTTGCTCAGAAATCTCCATATCTGCCACTCCAGTGAGCTCTGTGCCCAAGAAGTCCTCTCTCCCTGTGTCCTCTTAGGGTCACGCTTTCAACTCCTCCTCCTTGGCTTTTTGCCTCCAGCACCCACAGCCTGTGATCCGTAGCCTGGGTCCCCACATGTGCTCAGGGAACCTCTTGTCATTTTTCCTTGGCTAACTCTGGCCTGCCATACAGCCTATTGCTTGGGGTGGTCACCACAATTACATGCAGTTATTTTTACTACATGATGGGGCGTGATTGTTCCTTCCTGAAAGAGCCTGAAAGAGCAGTTGTCACCCACTAGTTTTAATGAGGTCTTGATTATCTTTGGATCCAAGACTCACCTGATGGCAGCGATTCACGAGTCACTGGACTCTCAGTACAGGGGTATTTCGGTGAAATTTAACGGCCCGTGATATACAGGAAGTCACAGTAGATGATCTGATGGTTCCTCCTGGGAAACAGCTCTATGAATCTATGAATGAATTCACCACCTTCAGCATAACAGTATTAAAGATATGGGAAATGTTTGCAGCAAAAGCAGAAGCCACAGAAACTGCACCTGGTTTGGGGGATTCTTACTAACTAAGATGAATGAATTTCAAAAGCAAAGGTCACCCTTCCTCCGGTTCCCATGAGCTATGCACCCAGGACAGACACCTGCTCCATTCTAGCCAGACTCAAAGCTGGTGGCCAGGGCGGGAGAGGTATCTTTTCCCAGCTCACTGGTTCTCCATCTTTTTCCTTCTGCAGGCCATTTCATAAGAGACAAATAGCCTTCAATAGATGGTCTTATCCAGTTCCCAAACAATTCCCCACAGTCCACACTGACTAGCACTTTGCTAGAAAACTCAGCTGAGGCTAAGGGCTGAATGGGCCTCAGAGACTGAACGCCTGTCTCACTCCTAGAGGCTTGTCTTCACAAGAAGATTAGGTTGTGTTACTTAACACACGGTTATCCATGACTTAGCAGCCAATGTAAACAGGGACAGTCACACCTGCTGGACACAGGTAAATCCTACTGGAACCCTGGGCTAACTGTGACCAGCTGACAGGATGTTAACACGAGTTGGCCCCAGTCTACACTGACTGCAGAGTCGTGTTAGTTGGCATGTGCCCTTGAGGTCATGTTCTTACCGTGACCTAAGTCTTGAGTGAAAATCGAGCTCCTAGAGATGTGTCCTGCAGTGGCTCAAGGGCACAGGTTCCAACCTCCGGGCAGACTGAGAGGAAACAGGGAACAAACCCCTAAACTGGTATCATGTGCCAGCAATGCCCCACTGCCATGTACATTGGTCAAACCGGACAGTCTCTACACAAAAGAATAAATGGACTCAAATCTGACATCAGGAATCACAACATGCAAAAACCAGTGGGAGAACACTTCAACCTCTCTAACCACTCAGTGACAGACCTGAAGGTGGCAGTTTTGCAACAAAAAAACTTCAAAAACAGACTCCAAAGAGAGACTGCTGAACTCGAATTAATATGCAAATTAGATACAATTAACTTAGTTTTAAACAGAGACTGGGAATGGCTGGGTCATCACACTAATTGAATCTATTTCTCCATGTTAAGTTCTCCTCACACGTTCTATGGGTCATCTCGATTATCGCTTCAAAGGTTTTTTTTCTCCTGCCAATGATAGCTCATCTCAGTTGATTGGCCTCTTACAGTTGGCATGGCTACTCCCACCTTTTCATGTTCTCTGTATGTATAAATATCTCCTGTCTGTGTGTTCCATTCTGTGCATCCGATGAAGTGGCCTGTAGCCCACAAAAGCTTATGCTCAAATAAATGTGTTAGTCTCTAAGGTGCCACAAGTACTCCTGGTTTTTTTGGGTATTCTATACTTAGTTTTCAGCAACCATTTACTAAGTCTAAACTCCTCAGGTGCTGAAACAGCCGAGTCATGGAGTCCCAGACAGCCCCTTTGGGTATTTCGATCTGTCTTGCCACCCAGGCAAGATACTTGGTCCCTTCCACCAAGTATCACAGCAATATTCAGGTTACTCCCCGTCCCAAAGGACCAGTCAGTCACTTATCCCAGGTCGATTGCACCTCAGATCTCTCACCAAAGACAACACTTGTTGCCAATCCTATAACAAACCATCTACAGATTTGTTAACTAGGAAAAGGAAATCAGAAAGTTATTTACAAGGTTAAAGCAGGTGAACATACAAACACAAATGAGTTCCAATCTTACGTTTCAAAAGGGAATAGAAGCTTCTGTGATAAGCGAGGTTTATATGTCCTTTATGGCTAACCCAGGCTAAGCACTGGGGATCTTCTGCTTAGCAATCCTTGCCCTTCAGAGCAGCATCAAGAAACAGTTCCTTCTGGTTAGTGCTTTTTATTCCTTCCCTCCTTCTGCTTTGAGTTGCAAACTCAGCAGATGGGAAGAATTCACTTGCACATCTACTCTTCATGGGGGTGGAGGGAGCAATTCACACAGCTGTCCGTGGGCCTTCTTACACCTGTTGGAGCTAGTATTTCACGTTAATGAATGCATCTCTCCTGTCTGGCGATTGTAGAGGCTTACAATGCAAATGCTTCAGATATCACCTTACAGTACGGAAGTTATCAGGGAGATGAATGCAGGCAACAACTCACAAGCGTTCAATAAAGTCTAAACACATTTTTATACATCTCATACCTATTTTAACAATACGACCACCCAGGTGAGCCAGACTGGTCCCAGCTTGGTGTTTGTCAGGGTTCAGTGGAGACATGGGGACTTTGGCATGGGCTGGCACCTCGCTTGGGGGTGTGGGGGGGGGCTTCATTTTGATAAGCTTGCAACCTGACACCTTTAGTCAGTGCTAAATTCATGCAGAATTTAAAGGCAACATACAAACGTCCTGCTACAAAACAGTCAGCCAGGCACTTGACCCTCAGTTGAAGGCCTTCAGAGTGTACCTCTCAAACAGGCTCAAAAGGGGGGGGGTTGTGTGTATGTGGTGAAGGGTTTGGGGGGGGGCAAAATTAATCCAGGGGGAATTCAGGAAAGACAGACTCTGTGTTGCCAGTAAAAACAACAAGGCATCCGGTGGCACCTTAAAGACTAACCGATTTATTTGGGCATAAGCTTTCGTGGGTAAAACCCCCACTTCTCCAGGTGCCCCTGTAACAGAGCAGGCCAGCCCTGAAGGGGAGTGAGGCTGTGGGGGAAATTCCTCTGCTCTTTACTCTCTGTTGTAGGCGTCGCAAAGCAGGGCCCCCCGAAGCCTTTGTTATGGCAACAATACAATGCTCCTGCCTTGGTGTTGACAGCAGCAAAGCTGTCCCTCTCCAGATGCTGCAGCTGCTGCCCTGTCCCTGCAGCTGGGAAGAAGTGGGGCCCAGGCCACCCCCCATCCTGCGCCCAGCACAGCAGGGGCAGCCAGCTGATGGGTGAGCCCCCCCCGGGGGCGGGGCCCGCCCAGTGCCTGGCCAATGAGGAGCCCGGCGGGTGCCAAGCCGCCAATGGCAGGGGAGGAGGCAGAGGCTTGGCCCGGGAAGCCCCGCCCCGGCTCAGACAGCTGGAATTGGGGCGGGAGGCGGGGGGCGGGAGTGGGATGAGTTGTTTTTTGGAACTCGGGGCCCAGCGCCCGCCTCGCTCCGCGGAGACTCCCCCTCCCACCCCCGCCCTTCTGCAGCATCCGCGCGGGGGCCCCCACGCGCGCTGGGGGGGACTCGTGGGAGGCGCCGGCTGCAGAGGCCCCCGCAGCCCCGCGCTCTCCCGAGGAAGCGGCACCCGAGCCCTGCTGCACGCGCGTGGCCGTGACACGCGTGGGACCCGCCTACAGACCAGACCTGTAGCGGGGGGGGGCACCCCCGATCGCCATGGAAAGGAGGTGAACGCTGACCGCCCCCCACAGGGCGAGGGACCCAGGAAGAGGCCCCCTTGCTGTGCCGGGGCAAAGCGGGGCAGCCTGCACCGGGAGCGAGTGGAAAGTGGTGGACGTGAAAACTCGCGTGGAATCCAGGAGCCAAGCAAAACTGCCTGGAAGTTCTGCAGCGGGCGCATCCCCCTCCCCACCATCCGGGGCAGGGGGCCAGCCGGGGGGGTCCCTCTGCTCCGCTGCCCCCCGAGGCGAGGCTGCTGGCCGCGGACGCGCGTGGGAGCCCCGGCCCTGATGGGGCAGCGCCTGGCTGGCTGAGGAGGAGGAGGAAGGGGGAGCGGGCTCCTCCTCCGGGGGGTGCCCTGGCCATGGAGGCAGCGGTTAGATCGCCGCCTCTCTGGCTCCCTCCCCCGCTGCTGCTGCTCCGAAGTCGCTGCTGCGATTCCCAGCTTCTTTCCTCCGGAGCCGCCTGCTCCCCGAGGGCTCTTCTCCGCGGAGCCTGCCGGGGCACTCACCTGGGGCTGAGCCGCCGCTGTCTCCGGGCAGGGCTGGGGTGACCATCCCCGGAGCACCTTCCGCGCAGAGCCAGGTAATACACCCCCTTCCTGGGCTGGAGCCGGCCAGCCTCAGTGCTCTGGCCTCCCCCCTTCTGTGCATGCACTGATGCACACGCACCCCCTTTGGATGCACGCAGACACACAAGCGCCCCTGGGTTTTGCACACGCACTACCTTTGGATGCACACAGACACACACGAGCACCCCTGGCCTTTGCACACGCACCCCCTTTGGATGCACGCAGACACACACACAAGCGCCCCTGGGTTTTGCACACGCACCCCCTTTGGATGCACACAGACACACACAAGTACCTCTGGCCTTTACACACGCACCCCCTTTGGATGCATGCAGACACACGAGCACCCCTGTCCTTTGCACACGCACCCCCTTTGGATGCACGCAGACACGAGCACCCCAGTCCTTTGCATATGCGCCCCCTTTGGATGCACACAGACAACCCCTTCCTTTGTGCACACACCCCTCGTTTGCATGCATCCACGCTCTTGGGATGCACACAGACCCACGAACGCTCCCCCTCTTTGCTGGCACTAACTCACGGGCTTCGATTTTGAAACAGGTTTGAGACGAGCGGTTGGTGCTGCTTTGACCCCGCAGTTAGTTTGGGGGCTGCAAGATGGGACCTCTCCAAGTTTTATTATTCTTGAAAAGTTGCATAAGGGCCCATGGGGAGGGGGGTGGATTGGGTTTCCCTGGCACTCTTGGCCAAGGCTCCCTTCTCCCTGCCAGCGGAGCCGATTTGATTGTTTTGCTCTCCTGCTTTTCCATAAGTGTTTCCAGCTCTGGTTGTCTGTGCCTTTGCAATAGGCTGCAGCGTCCTGCTGGGATTCGCTGAGCGCGCTCCACAGGTGCCTGGTTGCTCTTCTCTGTACAGAGGTGCAGCTGGCTGACCCCCAAAGGCCTCTGGGGAGGCATCGGCCCGACGGGGAGGGGTGTCAGGGTGGGCGCTGTTGCTGGATTGTCAGGGCGCTCTAACAGGCCAGGTGCTGCTGCCATCGTCACTACAGAGCCTGTCCAACTGCAGCGTTCGGGGCAAAGGGGAGGCGGACAGGACATCAGCATCAGGGCCGGCTTTAGGCCAATTATACCAATTCCCCCGAATCGGGCCCCGCGCCTAAGAGGGCCCCGCACCCAGTGAGAATCCCTTTCCTGGCTAGAGACTCCTTTTTAATTTTTACTCACCTGGCGGCGCTTCAGGTCTCCAGCGGCACTTCGGTGGCGGGTCCTTCGCTTGCTCTGGGTCTTCGGCGGCACTTTGGCGGCGAGTCCTTCAGTGCCGCTAAAGACCTGGAGCGAGTGAAGGACCCACCGCCAAAGTGCCGCCGAAGTCTCAGAGCACCACCTGGTGAGTACAAGCCCCACTTGTTTTTCTACAGGTGTTTTTTGTTGTTGGTTTGGTTTGGTTTTTTTTTTAGTCATCCCTGCCGGGGCCCTGTTGAAACTGTTCGAATTGGGCCCCGCACTTCCTAAAGCCGGCCCTGATCAGCAGAGTCAGATGTTGGAGCTTCAGAGAGCCCCAAACAGGCTGCAGATGGAGATCCTAAGGGCATTCCTGCCCCCAGCTTTCCTGGGGTCTTGTCCTGCAAGCCGCTCCCATTGGGGTTCTCTGTTGGGGGCACTCGGCTCCTCCCACGCTCTGCCTGGGATGCAGCGTGTCTGTCAGCCCCAAGCAGCCCCAGGCCCAGCTTCAGCCGGGGACTTGCTGTATTGTCGGCAGGTTCTGTGCACCCACCGCTGAGGGCGGGGACGTGCGCCACTGGAGCAGGCTGTCTAGTCTGGCCCAGGCTGTGACGCTCCCACCCCTGACGGTGCCCCTAGCTGGCTATGGGTGTGAGCAGCGGTGAGTGGGAAGCGAATGTCTGGCTGGCGCAGTTTACCTCTTTGGGTAAGTCCGGTATTTGAGTCGCGTTATTGAGTGCCAGCCCCAGCACTGGCCTCTGAGACTCCTGGTAGCGTGAACACACCTGGCAAGGCAGCGTCCCCTTTCCCGTGTTCGAAATGTGCTGCCTGGCCAGAGCCCCTGGTTATGGGACTGCTCAGCTTTCCCTCCCCTCGTGGCATCTTCCTTTGGGAGTGGGGGAATGACCCCCACCCATCCCCTTCCCCGCAAGGCGTTTTCAGGGTGAGCGTGGTACTGGGTGGTTTGGGATGGGGAGAGGCAGCAGGAGGCCCTTAAAGTGTGACAGGAGGTGGGCGCATCTCATCAAACGCACTGAGCCAAATTCATCCCTGCTGGAACGCCCTGATGGCCTCTCACCAGGGATGATTTGGCCTGCTTATGTTATGTGAAGTTGAGAGAGATGCTTTGGGTGCTGCTGCATCCTCTGAAACCCTGGGGGGATCCCTTATCTTCCACCTGTTGCAGTAGGAGGCTGGAATATGGTGGGAAAAGGCAGAAGGTGGCTAAGGGCTCACATACCCCACTCCATGACTACAGTGGCATAGATTCCTCCCATTATAAGTGTCCTGCCAGGCACTAGGAATTAATTCCAGATCATGTTGGTCACTCTCAGAACAAATGCCCATGCAGAAAGTTTTATACGTACAGGGCGGGGGGGTCCCTGCCCATCTCCATAGGGCTGGGCACTATATGCTGCCCCATCCTATGAAATTTCCATGATTTAAAAAAAAAAAAATCCCATGCCAAACTGACGAGAAGTTGAAATCTCAGAAATTTTCACAAGCCGATAATCCAAACATTTTTTTCAGATCAGGTCAACTGAAACATTGTGTTTTGATGTGGACTTTTTTATTTTTAAAAACTTTTTAGAAGTCTAAACTAAACCTAACCCTAAACCGAAAGGCCATTTCAGACTGAGAAAGGACACGTCATGTGGAATTTCTAAACGTGGACATTTCCCGACCACTTCCAATTCTCTGGTCCTTAGCCCCAGATTTAGGAATTTTTTTTAAGAGCAAAAAAAATCATAAAAACTTGTTTCTACTGTTAGTTCCAGTGATAACATCTTCAGAAAACCAGAACAAACGCGTCAGTGGTGCTGGGGCATTTGCACCCCAGGCTTGTGCTGGGGCATGAGCAAACTGAAAGTGAAATTGCTACTGGTCAAACTGACTCTTCAGAGGAACTGGTGGGGCTAGGTCTGTTATCCAAACTACGGGAGGCAGAAAATAAAACAGCATAAAAAGCAGAAAGAGGGTTCGATTTGCTTAAACGTCCCGTTTGTAATCACCCGGAGCTTTGTTAGCAACAAGAAGGAAGGAAATTTGTGCTTTGATGTGCAGTCAGAGATGCTGGATGCCGGCCCTGTCCCTTGAAGAATGCACACGCCGCACTTGGCCGGCGGCCCTTTAAGATTTCACACACCACGCTGTGTTACACGTGAGTGAAGAAATTGTTTCTTGGCTTTGGATGAGGGAGAGGAGTGTTGGGCTGCCCCCCGCCCTCCCTGCTGCCTCCCAGCTGCGGGCCCCTGCAAGGATGCAGCAGGCAGTTTGACCCTTACTCCGGAGTTTGTGTTGCTGGCCCCAGCGATCGTCTCAGAGACGAATGAGCTTGAAGTTTATGTGGGGCGGGAGGTGGCACGATGGCCTTGCAGGGGCAGAGGGAGCTGGACGGGTGTGGGAGAGAGCAGGGCTATTCAAAGCCAGCCGTGGGTGAGGCAGCCTTGCTCTGCAGCCTGGGAACGGGGTTTTGCTTACGTAAGGAGGCTGGCAGTGGATTACTGCAGGTCGAATAGCCGTGGTGGGAAAGGAGGCAGTTCCAAGACGCTTCCTCATTGTGCATGCAACACCAGAGTGGAGTTCGGTCCTGCTCTCCCTCCCTTTCCCATCAGTGCTGGCCTGGGCTGTAGTGTTTGTGCAGACCCCCCTGTCCTGCGCCCTCCCTCTGCCCTGGACAGCACAGCTCCACACCCTCCCAGATCTCCCTGCTGGAGGGGGTTTCCAGAGTTTCACCTGAAATGTTCCGGGGCTCAGTTTCCCCCTCAATAGTCCAAGTTCTGGACAGTTGCCTCCTCTCTGTGGAGGGGCAGGGAGCACAGTGGGTAGCCTGAGCTTGGCCACGCAGGCTTTGACCAATGTGCTGCAGGGATTCCAGTTGTCCTTCCCCCTGCCCCCATTGTATCTCCATGTAGGGATGGTTCCCTCGGGATTCCCCTCAGTCTAGCCGGGTGGAGGCATCTCTCTGGTTCTGGCAGAGCTCCTCTCTCCAGACCCCAAAGCGCTCAGTTTGAGTCTAGGGTGCACCTGCATGGGGAGCTGTCCCGCCCAGCTCTGCAAGGCTCCAAGGACGCTTGGCACTTCCCAGGAGGCACTCAGCACCCTGGAGGATTAGGCCTGTGCTGCTGTGAGAGGAATAGAGACTGGATTGTGGAGCACCGCGCAGGACTCCCATGGTAACATGAAAAGACTCCTCTGATGAATGACCGCAGTGCCCCGAGGTTTCCTGGACGATTGCTGTGAACTCTCAAATATTCCCCCTTGTCGCTCTGTGTAGAATCTCTGGCTGAGGCGTTCAGCAGCTGAGCTAATGAATCCTGCATAAGTCACTTCTGCCTGTCCCAGCTCATGGGGATGGATTTAAACGTCACACAGTCTGTTTCAGGTGGATTTCGTGCTGGGCAAAGGCTGCTGGATTGGGGACAGAGCACAGGAACTGCCAGACTGGCTCAGACCCCGGGTCCATCTAGTCTTGTGTCCTGTCTCGCCATGGCCAGCAGCAGGTGCATCAGAGGAAGGTGTAAGAACCCCACGGTAGCAGATGTGTAGGGCCCTACCAAATTCACGGCCCATTTTGGTCAATTTCACGGTTATAGGATTTTAAAAAGTTTCACAGGTTCAGAGGTTTACATCTGAAATTTCATGGTGATGCAACTGTGGGGGTCGCGAGCCAAAAGGGGTTGTGGGGGCGGAGGGAGTTGTGGGAGGGTTATGGGATTATCACCCTTATTTCTGCGCTGCGGCTGACAGGGGCACTGTCTTCAGAACTGGGCAGCCGCAGATCAGCAGTTGCTAGCTGGGCGCCCAGCTCTAAAACCAGCACCACTGCCAACAGCAGTGCAGAAGTGAGGGTCATAGAATATGGGAGGGGTGAGTTACCATCCGTCCAAGTTTTCCCAGCACCCTCCTGTCCAGGTCAGGGGCTGACAGCTGGGGCCACGGCCTCTGCGCCCGGGTCGGGGGCTGACAGCCACCATTGCTTATGTGCTGCCTCCAGAACTGGGCTCCCAGCCAGCAGCCGCAGAGCTTCCTGTAGCTGGGTGAGGTTCCTGGAGGTGGGTCTGACTCAGCTCCAGGAGTGACCCCTGCAGGGGAAGAGGGAGTCCTGTCCCTCCCCAGCCCAGGCTGGGACTAGCCGCTGGAGCCTGGTGCATAGTAGGAGTCCCCAGCTGGGGTGCCACATTTCACAGGGGAGATCAGATGTCACAGTCCATCCGTGATGCGTTTTTCACAGCTGTGAATTTGGTGGGGCCCTGCAGATGTGAGATCATCTGCCCCTTGCAGCTCTCAGCTTGGTCTTTTGTCATTTGAGATCGGCCAGCTGCCTGAAGTGCAAGGTTTAATCTCCCTTCCAAAATGTTTGGTGTCAACAGGGATTGCTCAGGCAGTGGCAGCACGAGTTCTCCTTTCATGTGTTTCCCACCAGTGTGCTTCACCCCTGAAGTACAGATTTCCCACTTCAGTTCCGTCTCTTTCTTCCGTGCAGTCCTTGGCCTCCTTCCTGCATCGACATGGGGCCCAGTTAGGGCCAGCTGTGGGGACCTGTCTGTGTGAACTCAGAGGATACCCACCCAAATCAGTTTAAACAAGGGCTACCGAACAGCCATCAGGTGGTAACTGCTTCTGGGTCCCTGTGACCAGGATGGCCCTATGCCCCGTTTCCAGCCCCATGGTCAGTCTCATGCAGCCAAGCCAGGGGAGGGCAGAGCGCGAGGAGCAGACGGAAAGCGTTTCAGTGAAGACATGTTCAGTACAGGGTCTCTGCAGAGCAGGGTGGAGGCCCCTGGAATGTGCCTTTCTCCCCATTCTGCTGGGTGTATGTAACCGTCCCTGTGGCTTAGCCCATGTCTTTGGCTGGCCACATTTGGGGACATGACTTTATCCTGGGGTGGGCAAACTTTTTGGCCTCAGGGCCTCATCAGGGAATAGAAATTGTATGGTGAGCCATGAATGCTCACAGAACTGGGGTTGGGGTGCAGGAAGGGGTGAAGGATCTGGTTGGGGATGTGGGCTAGGGGGTGGGGTTGGGGATGAGGAGTTTGGGGTTTAGGAGGGTGTTCTGGGCTGAGACTGAGGGGTTCAGATGGTGGGAGGGGGATCAGGGCTGGGGTAGGAGACGCAGGAAGGGGTGCAAGTTCTGGCTAGGGGTGCAGGCTCTGGGGTTGGGCTGGAGATGAGAGGTTTGGGGTGAAGGGAGGGCTTCAGGCGAGATCGAGGGGTTTGGAGAGTGAGAGGGGGATCAGGGCTGGGGCAGGAGATTGGGGTGTGGGGAGAGACTCAGGGGGTGCAGGCTCCGAGCAATGCATACCTCAAGCAGCTCCCAGAAGCAGTGGAATGTCTCTTCTCCAGCTCCTATGCGGAGGTGTGGCCAGGCGGCTCTGCATACTGCCCCATCCATAGGCACCGCCCCTGCTGCTCCCATTGGAGCACACAGGAGCCGGAGCAGGGCCATGCCACCGCTTCCGGGAGCCATGTGGTGCAGCCCCCGACCCAGCGCCCCGGTCAGAGCAGTGCTGAGCCGCATGGTGCAGCTCGCAGGCCTGCCCATGGGCTGTAGCTTGCCTACCCCTGCTTTATCCTGTTTGGCAACATCTCACTCTGTCCTCCTTCCCTGCCCCTCCAAGTACACCCTACTCACTGACCTGCCTTGGAAGTAATGAAAATTGCATTAGCCTCCTGCTGCAGCCACTGGCTATGGCAGTGCCTGCTGCGTGGGCTGGCTCAGCTCCCCAGAGAGCGCGTGAACTCTACTCACCCCACCAGGGCGCATGGCAGGACGAGGCATGTGTACCTGCAGCGTGTGGGGATCAGTCTGAGGTGAGACCTGGGAGGAGCCCCAGCGACCTGGCTGTCTTCAGGGTGCCGATGCGCCTGATTGCCAGGGGACACGCTGCTGTGGTGATGCAGGGCTATGAGCCAGTGGGGCATTACCACCACTCCCCAGGGGGGAATGAGGGCGAGCTGGAGGGGGTGGGCTCCAGGGCCTGCCTCCCCATGTGAATTAATGTTGTTTGCCCCCAGAGCCAGGTGCATTCAAGAACCAGCAGGGAGTTGGGGCTGCAGAAGTTCCTAGCAGCAGGGCCGGCTGAGGTGGTGGGTGCTGTTGCCACGGGGCTCAGTCTGCAGGGAGTTAGCCTGACGCCTGCCAGTGTGTGTTATCCAGTGAGCCAAGCATCACTTGCCAAGTTAATGACACTGTCCTTGTCTTTACCATCCCAGGCACGAGGGTGAGACACCGGGACGCGACTCCCTCGGCATCACAGCCGGGACCGAAGCTGCTGGAGATGGGACGGTGGAAGATCTGGGAGAACCAGCCATGACTGTCCTCCAGCTCAGAGAGCAGCCCGGGAGCAACAGCAGCCGACGTCCTGCCCCGCTGCAGAGGCCAGAGCTCCATGGCTCCCGCGCCTCTTGATCTGGGCCGCTCTTCTCCACTCCCAGCTCCCTGGGACTCCAGCACCATCCGATCCTGCTGTTGCCACCGCCTGTGGCCCCAGTGCAAGTGAATCGCTTGGCGGGGGGCAGCACCGTATCACACGTGTCATGGTGAAGGAGAGGGGGGTTGGGATCTAAAGCAGCCCCCCTACTGGGAGGAGACAGAGATTGGCTACACCTTCTTCATCCCCCCCAACAGGGGAAAGCTCCTCCCCAGGTGACGACCCCTGCTAACCTCTGGAATGAGACTTGGGCTTTAGGGCAGAAAACATCTGCGGCTTGCCTGGAGCCAGGCTTTCAAGACCACTTCTAGACCTGGCCGTTCACCTCCTCCCCTGCCAATGCATTTGGGGTGGGCACAGCCGTCTCCGTCGTTGGGCCAGGGGTCTCTCCCAGAGCAGGCAGACGCCCCGGGGTCGATGGGCAGAAGGGAGGCCTGCCTTTCCCAGGGGAGTGAGCGGCCTCTCCCTTGACTGCCTCCCAGAGAGTGGCGATGGGGTCAGGGCTGTCCACCGGAGCAGTAGTTGCGATTTCCTTTAACTGCGTCATTGCTTTGCTGATCCTCATCCTCTTCCTGATTCTGTGCAAGGCCTGCAGGACCCCGTCCTGCCCCAAGAAGAGCCTGGACGCAGATGAGATGAAGAACGAGGAGAAATACCTGCTCCAGCCTTGAGTCCCTCCATGGCCCAGGACAGCTGGGGTGCTGAGGAAGGCTTGATGGCTGGTCCCCTGGGCTCTCTCCACCACCTAGCTTCTAAGCCAGACCCCCCAGAGACCCCAGGGCCTGCATTCAGGAAGCTGCGTGTCCTGCCTTGGACCTGACCGAGGAATTTGAGCGGCCAGGCCAGCTGGCATTGGTTCCCTCACAGCAGCCCACCGAGGGAGAAGGGATTGTGAGCGTGTCGGGGTGGGGGTGCCCTGATGAGGGGCCTTTGCCGAGCGGCCGCTCCGGGGGAAGTGACTCGAAATGAAGAAAAGACCTACTGGGGCTTGGGAGGGAGTGTGGGAGGCAGGCTGGGCCTTCCACCAAAGGACTCGCGCACTCGAGGCCCCTCTGCCTCAGGACCGGCTGGACTCTGTCCTTGCTGTGGTTGGAGTGAAGCTGCACCAAGGAACCCTCGTTTGTGGGGGTCTTCCAGCCCTTCCCATTGCACTGCCTGGGTTGCAAACCATCCGGATGGGCGGGGGCACTGGCAAGTGATCCTCCATGGCAGGACGCGCCCCAGGGCGAGCAGGCTCTCTCCAAAGCCTCATCTAGCTGAGAGGGAGAGCCGCCTTCAGGCTGTTTCCTGGGGTGGCGTCCTCCAAGGTGCCAGCAGCTGCAGGGACCAGCCGTAAGGCCTAGCTTCCCCAGCCCATGTGGCACTGTGAGCCCATGCTAAGCAGTCGACAGAGTCTGTGCGCTGACAAACCCTGTGTGGGCGGCCAGCCGGCAGCAGGCAGCTTTCGGTCATTAAATATAGACGAGGGAGCTGGGTGGGTTCATTTGGGGCTGTGCCTGGCTCAAAAGAGCTCTGGAGTCAGATGATTTGGGCATGATGCCCAAAGCTATTCAGGTGCCTAATTCCCACTGCAATCAATGGGATGCTGGAGCTGGAGAGAGCTGCTGGCCCCTTCCCATACCCCACTACTCCCCTCAGAACTCTCCTCGGGGTCGGAGGCAGCCCCAGTGTCACGGAGTAGCCTGCTCAGCTGTGTCCATTCCATCCCTTCTCTCAGCCCACGGAGCCAGGCACACCCAGTCACCAGCCGCAGCAGGGGTGTCTCTTCCAGCCCAACGCGCTTGCACCCAAACACCCATGGACTGTGTGCAGTCCGGGAGTTGGGCAAGCCCAGCCTGCGTCTCCCATCTCTCCTTGTTACAGTTCTGCCATTCGCACCGAACGCCATGAAATTAGCCCCTGCCCTGCTGCCAGCCTGGTGGGATTTGGCTGTTCCTGGCTGCTCCCTCGCGGCACAACCAGTCCAGGAGGGAGAGGGGAAAGCTGGCCAGGTAGCTGGGAGGAGAAGGGTGCCCCCTTTGTAGTCAGTGTCTCTGTTTCCTGCAGCTGTACGGTTGGACAAAGGCGATGAGGATTTCTGCCATGGGACTAGCTGGGAGTGTTAGTGGTGCTGGTGCCCCCTGCCGTGGGCTCTCTGTGCAGCCTGCCCTTGCCCTCCCTTTGTGGAAAGTCCCAGCCTTGCTGGGAGCAGATGTGCTGGCTGCCAGGGCATTGCTGCTGGGAGGCTCTAAGCTGCTGCTGTAAAGTGACCTTTTAGGAACATGTGGCTCCTTTTTCCCCGTCTCGGCCCTTCTGCCCCCTCTGGAGGGTTGAACCCTCAGCCCCATAGTAGGGTCTCATTAACAGCTGAGGCGTCACTTCCTAAGACCAATTTCCCACTTGCTGGGGTCCGGGTTTCCCCATAGCCCTCAGGCCTAGTGAGGTTTGCTGCAGCCTCTGAGCTTGGCTTTTTATCAGCACTCAGTGGGCTCCTGCTGCGTATTCCTGCCCGAGGTCAGGCCCCAGTGGCTGTGATATCACATGCGTCGCCTTGCCAGCCCGCTGTGATGTCACGCCCAGGCGTTTGGGTTACAGCATTAAGAGTGAACTTTTGAAAGGCGAGCATGTCCCTGCCCCGATCCGGCCAGCAGCAAGGGTAGCTGGACCATTTACCAGGTGCTTTGGATCTGGCCATGCCTGGCCTGTCCAGTTGAATGGCGACATTGTCTGTGTGTGTCTGAAATGTCCAGCTGTACTTGGACTGGCCGGCGGTGTGCACGCTGCACAACAGACATGCTGTAGCTGGACCAGCCAGCTGCCCAGCAAGCACGTTGTCTCTGGCACGCTCAGCAGCTGGGGCTCCCTGGGCACACCTGAAATGTTGGGCAGGGATCAGCCCAGCAGATCACACTGGGCCTGTCCTACCCAGCTGCTGCCAGCTTAAGCCATGTCAGCTAGAGGTGCAGCTCTGCTTTCTACCGGGGCAGGCATGGGGAACACAGCGTTACTGCAGCTCCTGGGCCAGGAGTCCTAAGAGACCAAGAAGAATACGTGAAAGGATCTTCCATTAGCAGCCAGGGGTAATGAACAGGAATTCCTGCACCTAACCATCTTGCTGATTACAGGCAATTTCCCCCAAAAGCATCAGCATTCACAGGCCAGCGTAGGCCCCCCCCCCCGGCCCCAGTGCCCACCCCATCCATCCCCTGCCCTCACTTAGCACTGTGCATTATCAGAGCCTCAGTAAATCACCTGCAACCAAGTTTACAGCCAAGCAATAGGTAGGTAGCTGCTCATCAGCCAAAGGCCTTCGCAGGGGTCTTTGGTGCAGTCATCAACTCTTCTTCCCCTGCCCGCCCCCCCCCCCCCCAGCCAGCATAGCTGTTGCAATAAGCACGTGTGTGTCGGGTCTGGGTTGTATGCCCAACGCAGCTGGGTTGCCAGCAGGGTCCCCTGGGGCTGGATCTGTGCGCCTCAGCCAGGTGGCTTTTGTTTTTTCACTTGCAAAGAGGCAATGTGACTATGTTTCCTTTTGGCTTCTCATGGTAATGACGCACCGTCAGGTGTAACGTCCCTTTGCGGTTGTGTTCTTACTAGACTAATAAAACTATCATAGTAAATAGGAAGCTGCTATGTGCTCTGCTTTGATTTGTCACTGAGCCAGATGAAATCTAGAGCCAGATTCCCAGGGGAATGTGCTCCCAAGCGCTGCAGGCAGAGGGTACAGGGCAAGGCCAGGTCAGCATGTGGTAAGCGCATGGGGTTGGGGTTTTGGCTGCATGGCTGAGGCTACACACATTGCTCGCAGTGCCAGCCTCACATATTACACTTACAGGGTGTGGCCTCCAGGAGGAATGTGAGTCTCGTTACCACAGTGATGGAGCAAGGCTCGTCTCCCTTCCATCCCAGGCTGTGACCCCGGTAGAGTCACCAGATCGCAAGAGTGAACTATCAGGACACATTGGGCGAGTGTGGGGGGAGAGCCACAGGTGCACAGCCCCAACCAGAGCCATGAGAGGGGGCGCACAGACCTAGGAAGCTACAAGAGGGGTGTACGGCCCCCGCTGCAGCCCACACCACAAGCCACGGGGCAAGGATTCCTGGCCCTAGCTCCAGCAGAAGCCATGGGGCCAGGGGCACAGGGCTCCATCTCCAGCCCCTGGCTGGAGCCGCAGGACAGGGGTGCAGGATCCTGGTTGCAAAGTCAGACACAGTTGCAGGGTCGGGGGGGGGCGCGGCGAAGGGTCCCTGTTGTAGCCCTGGCTCCAGCCCCAGCCGCATTCACAGAGGGGAAGGTCCCAGTCCTGCCTTCAGCCGTCAGTGGCTGAAGCAAACCAAGTCACAGAGGTCTGGTGTCAGTGAGTGTCACGCCCCGCCCCCGACTAAATTATAGGGTTACACTAATCCCTCCCCAACCCTAAGAGCCAGAGGGGCCTGTCGGGGGTGGGGGGTCCCAGTGGTGCCTACCTGGGGCGGCTCCCGGGAAGGATCTGGCAGGTCTCTCTGGCTCCTTGGATCAGGGGCAGCCAAGGGGTCTCCACGTGCTGCGCCTGTCAGAAGCGCGAGCTCCATGGCTCCCATGGGCTGGGAAAAGCGCCAATGGGAGCTGCCGGAGCTGCGGAGTGGGGCTTGCAGGCACTGGCAGCGTGCAGAGAGCTCCCTGCCCCCCTGCCCTGACCCAACCCTAAGAGCCAGAGGGATCTCTTGGAGGGCAAGGTGGGGGATCCTGGCGGTGCTTACCTGGGGCGGCAGGTCCCTCTGGCTCCTAGGGTAGGGATGAGTCAGGAGGGTGGCATGGGGGGGGCGAAGGGCTCTCTGCCCACTGCTGGCGCCTGCAAGCCCCATCCCCACAGCTCTGATTGGGCAGCAGGGAGCTGGTGCAGCACGTGGAGATCCCTATGCTCCTGTGCCTAGGGGCTGCCTGCACTGCAGGCTCCTGCTGGCGGGCGCACGGGAGGGCGGGAGCTGCCCCAGGAAGGCCGCCATGCCAGCACCGGGACAATGGTGGTGATGGTGAGCAGTCTGTCCCCGCTATCCAGATGCAGGGCGTCGGGACGCGAGACAAATGGGGTAAAATTGGGACTGTCCCAATAATATTGGGACGTCTGCTCGCTCTAGGCCCAAGGAAGGTGGGCTCCCAGGGTCTTTAAGCTGGGACACTGCTGCTCTAGGACTGGGCGTGCTGGGTGGCTTAGACACTGGAATGCTGCTTCCTCATCACTGCCTTAAATCTGGCTCTTAGCAAGCAGGCCAGGGTGTGAGTGGGGCTGGCAAGGAATGTGGGGTCTGGAGCGTCTGTGCTGTGGTCACCTATGGCCCCGTGCTGGGGCCCAGCCTGTAGGCTGTCCTCAGCCAGGCAAATGCATGCGGGTGTCAGCAGGGAGGGCTCAGTACCAGTCATGTAGAGGGCCTGATCCGCTCTGGTGCTGAGCGTCACTGAACTCAGTGGGGGCTGACGGTGCTCAGGCAGCAATCAGCACCCTGCCGGGTCAAGGCTAGGTTAAGGAGGGGAACAAAACCAACAGGGCTAAGCCCTGGAGTCAGCCACGGCTGAGAAAGCAGCAGCTCTAAGAGAGGCTGCAGTGGTACCAGCTTGGCGTGGAGTCGAGCTGAGTCATGCATGAGCACAGAGCTGGAGCGCCTCGGCGGTCAGCGCCCTGGGGACCAGCAGCCCAGCTCTGCAGATCAGCAGGGCTGGCTGGCAGCTGCCACTCCATTCATGGGGCACAGACAAGAGAGGGTGTGTGGGCACATGCTACTGTGCAGGGATGTGTGTGCAGCTGTGGTTGTGGGTACGCAGTCAGTGGGGTGTATGAGCATGGGGCTGACAGGAGTGCATTGACCTGACATAGGCCTGACATGAGTACATGGGGCTGACAGGATACATGGGCCTGACATGAGTACATGGGGCTGACATAGAATCATAGAATATCACGGTTGGAAGGGACCTCAGGAGGTCTCTAGTCCAACCCCCTGCTCAAAGCAGGACCAATCCCCAGCTAAATCATCCCAGTCAGGGCTTTGTCAAGCCTGACCTTAAAAACCTCTAAGGAAGGAGATTCCACCACCTCCCTAGGGAACCCATTCCAGTGCTTCACCACTCTCCTAGGGAAATAGTGTTTCCTAATATCCAACCTAGACCTCCCCCCACTGCAGCTTGAGACCATTGCTCCTTGTTCTGTCATCTCGTACCACTGAGAACAGTCTAGCTCCATCCTCTTTGGAACCCCCCTTCAGGTAGCTGAAAGCAGCTATCAAATCCCCCCTTATTCTTCTCTTCTGCAGACTAAATAATCCCAGTTCCCTCAGCCTCTCCTCATAAGTCATGTGCTCCAGCCCCCGAATCATTTTTGTTGCCCTCCACTGGCCTCTCTCCAATTTGTCCACTTCCCTTCTGTAGTGTGGGGCCCAAAACTGGACACAGTACTCCAGCTGAGGCCTCACCAATGTCAAATAGAGGGGAATGATCACGTCCCTTGATCTGCTGGCAATGCCCCTACTTATACATGGAGCTGACATGCCAATCTGGAGAAAAACAGTTCTGATAGAACAGAAACAAACACCGAACCGATGACAATATTGTCAGTGGGCTGTGGAGATTTGAAGGCAGCCTGACTGCTACATCTCTGGGCCTCATAATAAATGATTGAGGAGTTTTGATGGGCTCTCAGAGTTTAAGGCCAAGCTCTGCAGACCTCCCAAGCTCTACAGAAATGACTAGATAGCACCCCAGTAAAACTAGTGCTAATGCAATTGAGCTGTACCAGTCAGCTCATTCTAGGAAACAGGAGGGAAGTTTGGGACCCAACTTTAATAGCCAGTTACATTTGTTGGAACAAAACCCCAGTGGATCCCTTCATGGTGGATGTTCAGCAAACACTGCCCCCTCCCCCCAAACAGCACTGCTCCCCCCAAACGTCCACAGGAAGCTGGCAATCACAGCTGCAGAGCAGACCCGGCCCGGTTCCCCCGGCTAATCAACATGCAGACAGGAAGATTCTGCTTCTGGTGTTAGCTCAACCAAAGCAGCAAATAATAATCCCTCTGCCTCAAAGCAGGAGAGCAGCTAAAAGGCTATGCTAATGAAAGCCCCATCCCAGCCCACAAGTCTTTGCTCAACAGCAAAAACAAAGGAACAAAAAAACCCAGCAAGACCTTCCGAGCAGAAGAA
The DNA here is from genome assembly GCF_007399415.2 of Gopherus evgoodei. Classification (NCBI taxonomy): domain Eukaryota; kingdom Metazoa; phylum Chordata; order Testudines; family Testudinidae; genus Gopherus; species Gopherus evgoodei. The sequence goes on along the minus strand of NC_044327.1, from coordinate 132,612,068 downwards.
CCAACCACGGCAGGAAAAGGCACAAGGTGCCAGACACGATACAACTGAGATTCAAGCCAAGAGCAAATCCAAGCTGGGACCACGCTGGCCTGCTCCCGAGCCCGACCCAGAAGGCTCATGGCAGCTAGTACCATGCCCCCGTCATGGCAGACTCTCCCAAAGAGAAGCCGTGACCACAGACTGGACGCGGGACATTGAGCGGCACAAGGCAGGCCAAACCCAGACAATGCGCCCAAGGGCTGGAGACAGAGTGAAAAACCTGCTTACTCCAGTGTCCCACATGGGGAGGGAGGGCAGGAAAAAGATTGCATCAGCTTCTCAGACGAGTGCAGACTTTTCAGCCAACAATGAAGCCAAAGTGCCCCTGGTGAAAGGAGTGAGACAGCATCCACGGTCTCATGCTACGGTCCAGCCTTCCACTGGATCAGGCCTGGACTGCAATGACATATGGACACTGGTGAGCAAAGCCTGAGTGTACCTACTTCAGCCACACCTGAGGGCTGGGGCCCACTGACACAGTGGCAAGGCCCACAGACATGTGAGTGGAAATGACATCATGTATGGGGCAGGGGAGTGGGGAGAGGGATTGACACTGCGAACTCTCCCAGGCTTTTCAGCAGACAAAGTCGTAGCTCTGATTGGTGGCTTGTCACTGGCTGCCTTACTGTTTTTATTTGGAGCAATGGTATGCAGTAAATAGGATGAAATTCAATAAGGACAAATGCAAAGTACTTCACTTAGGCAGGAACAATCAGTTGCACACACACAAATGGGCAATGACTGCCTAGGAAGGAGCACTGCAGAAAGGGATCTGGGGGTCATAGTGGATCACAAGCTAAATATGAGTCACTGTGTAGCACTGTTGCAAAAATAGCAAATATCATTCTGGGCTGTATTAGCAGGAGTGTTGTAAGCAAGACACGAGAAGTAAATTCTTCTGCTCTACTCCGCACTGATTAGGCCTTAGCGGGAGTGTTGTGTCCAGTTCTGGATGCCACATTTCAGGAAAGATGTGAACAAATTGGAGAAAGTCCAGAGAAGAGCAACAAAAATGATGAAAGGTCTAGAAAACATGAGCTAGGAGGGAACGTTGAAAGAATTGGGTTTGTTTAGTCTGGAGAAGAGAAGACATAGGCCTGGCTACACTGGCGCTTTACAGCGCTGTAACTTTCTTGCTCAGGGGTGTGAAAAAACACCCCCCCTGAGCACTGCAAGATACAGCGCTGCAAAGCGCCAGTGTAAACAGTGCCCCAGCGTTGGGAGCGCGGCTCCCAGCTCTGTAAGCTAATCCCCACGGGGAGGTGGAGTACCTGCAGCGCTGGGAGAGCTCTCGCAGTGCTGGCGCCGCGACCACACTCACACTGCAAAACGCTGCCGTGGGAGCGCTCCCGCTGCAGCGCTTTGGAGTTTTGAGTGTAGCCAAGCCCTGAGAGGGGACATGACACCAGTTTTCAACTACATAAAGGGTTGTTACAAGGAGGAGGGAGTAAATTGCTCTCCTTAGCCTCTGGGGACAGGGCAAGAAGCAATGGGGCTTAAATTGCAGCTAGGGAGGTTTAGTTTGGACATTAGGAATTTCCTAACTGTCAGGGTGGTTAAGCACTGGAATAAATTGCCCAGGGACATTTTGAAATCTCTGTTATTGTTGATTTTTAAGAGCAGGTTAGACAAACACTTGTCAGGGATGGTCTAGATCGGGGGGGGCAATAATTTTCACAGGGGGGCCACTCCACAAATTTGGTGAGTCGTCACGGGCCACACATTTCTACTATATTAATGGAGGGGATGCGGGGTCTGGGAGGGAGTTTGGGTGCAGGAGGGAGCTCCAGGCTGCGGCAGGGGGTTGGGGTGAAGTAGAGGGGATGCGGGGTCTGGCAGGGAGTTTGGGTGCAGGAGGGAGCTCCAGGCTGGGGCAGGGGGTTGGGGTGAAGGAGAGGGGATGCGGGGTCTGGCAGGGAGTTTGGGTGCAGGAGGGAGCTCCAGGCTGGGGCAGAGGGTTGGGGTGAAGGAGAGGGGATGCGGGGTCTGGCAGGGAGTTTGGGTGCAGGAGGGAGCTCCATGCTGCGGCAGGGGGTTGGGGTGAAGGAGAGGGGATGCGGGGTCTGGCAGGGAGTTTGGGTGCAGGAGGGAGCTCCAGGCTGGGGCAGAGGGTTGGGGTGAAGGAGAGGGGATGCGGGGTCTGGCAGGGAGTTTGGGTGCAGGAGGGAGCTCCATGCTGCGGCAGGGGGTTGGGGTGAAGGAGAGGGGATGCGGGGTCTGGCAGGGAGTTTGGTGCAGGAGGGGGCTCCAGGCTGGGGCAGGGGGTTGGGGTGAAGGAGAGGGGATGCAGGGTCTGGCAGGGAGTTTGGGTGCAGGAGGGAGCTCCTGGCTGGGGCAGAGTGTTGAGGTGCAGGAGAGGGTGACGGGTGAGGGCTCTGGGAGGGAGTTTGGTGCAGGAGGGGACTCCAGACTGGGTCAGGGGGTTGGGGTGAAGGAGAGGGGATGCGGGGTCTGGCAGGGAGTTTGGGTGCAGGAGGGAGCTCCTGGCTGGGGCAGAGTGTTGAGGTGCAGGAGAGGGTGACAGGTGAGGGCTCTGGGAGGTAGTTTGGGGCAGGAGGGGGCTCTGGGCTGGGGCAGGGGATTGGAGTGCAGGAGGGGGAGCGGGGTCTGGGAGGCAGTTTGAGTGCAGGAGAGGGTTCTGACCTGGGTCAGGGGGTTGGGGTGCAGGAGGGGGTGTGAGGTGCATGATCTGGCCAGAAGGCGCTTACCACAGGTGGCTCCCGGCTGGCAGTGCATCAGGGCTCAGGCAGGCTACCTGCATGCTGTGGCCCCACGTCACTCCTGGAAGCGGCCGACTGCTGGCACCGTGGCACGTCTCTGCACGCCCCTTGGGAGGAGGAGGCAGCAGGTCTCCGTGCACTGCCCGCACTCTTAAACACCACCACCCACAGCTCCCATTGGCCTGAGCGCCTCACTGCGCCACGGGACTTTCAGCAGCCCAGAGATCGGAAGGGGGCAGCCAAAGAGCCTGGTAGGGCAGACAGAAATGTTAGATGGACTGTATCTGGCCCGCAGGCCGTATTTTCCCCACCCTTGGTCTATGTAATACTTAGTCCTGCCATGCGTGCAGGGGACGGGACTAGATGACCTCTTGAGGTCCCTTCCAGTCCTATGATTCTATATTTCTATTTGCCTGCTGTTTGATGCCCAGTACAGCTGGCGTGCCCAGCCCAGCCCAGCCCAGCCGTAGTTTGGCCAGTGCCAGGAAAGCCACCCACTACGTGGCTCTGGGTGCTGCCCTGTTTGCAGTGGGGCACTGCTGGAGCACAGAGGATGGAGGGGAGACTGGAGGTGCAGTGATTAAATACAGGCAGAAAGTCTCACTGCTCAGTGACACAGGCCCTGTCTTTTCAGGGCACCCGTGGGAAAGAACCAAGAACACTGGCAGAAGGCGCCTGCCGTGATGAAGTATTGGAGCCCTCCAGAGTGGAGACTTAGCAGGAAGCCAGAGAGCAGCCAGAGGCCAGCTAGCAGAGGACGTGAGGATGGGCTCTGAGGGACACGGGCACTGTTGGGCCAAAGCCATGGGGCAATTCTGGACTGTATGATGAGAGAAGACGACCTGGTTAAGGGGGTGATTGTCCATAGGCTAAGAGGCAGCTCTAGGCCCCTCACTCCTACGGAAAGCCAGTGACCATTTAATTCCACTGTGTGCCTTTTAAAACCCCTCCTTAAATAGAAGGGACCCTCCATCGCTGGGGATGAGGCTGCTCCTCTAGGCTGCTGGCTGAAAGACATGCCCAGTGGAAGGCTTTAAAAGGCATTTGTTTAGGTTCTCCAAAGAGCTGGGCGGAGCCGCCTGCTGTGCTTTGGTGATGCCCTGAAACGTGCAGGAACGACAAGGTCATGCATTACTCAGACCTCTCAGAGACATACTATTAAGCTGAGCTAAATAAAGCCCTGAGTGAATCAGCGCCAGTGGGTGGAGTGACATGACAAAGACCTGTTTGAGGGGTGCCTCTCTCTCTAGCCCGGGGCTGCGATCCGCAGGAGAGATTGAGTATGTGAAACCCAGGCTGGTTCAACGTGCTACTGAGCGTATGAATGGCTGAGGATCTGCAGGGATCCCAGGGACTGCGAGGAGGAAACACATCCATATCTGCCATCAACACCTTGTGCTCTTGTGGGTGGGGATTTCCTTGCTCTGTGTATTGCCAATCAGCCTTGTTCAAAGATTATTCCCACCCTTTAGGGCTCTGGTCCCCTAATGACTGGGGACTCCACCCAGTCTTAAAGATGGCCCTGAATCACCCCTGGAGCTTCGGTCCTGAGCTGAACTTTGCAGCAGAAGCGGCCTTGCAGCTAGCTGCCGTTTCCACATGCCACACCAGTGGAATCAGAGTGAGCCTGTGTCCCTGGCATAAGCTACCTCTGCTGCTTGCTGCAGCCATGCTGGTGGTGGGGAATCGGAGACAAAGCAGGATGCTTAGGTGCTGCCGGCTCTCCCCCCTCTCAGCTCTGGGGACACACTATGGTCCCAACAGCCTTTTGGATGAACTGGGCCAAATCCATCGCTGGGGTACTTCTTGAGTCAGTGGCGTTTCACTAGTGTCAAACGTGACTCTGTTCCTTTGTGTGTGTAATTGTAACAGCCGCACTGTCGGCCCCCGGAGCCTCTGTCCCAACCGGAACCCTCTCTGTCATCTGTGATTAAGATGCTCAGCTCCTCATCTGCATGGCCTTGGGTACCTGTCAGTCACTGAGGCCTGGTCAGGGGCCACGGAGTCTTTCTAAAGGGGGGGAGGGGCATGAAGCCCCTTCCCCTCTGTGGCCCCATCCCTGCCCTTCCTCTTCTCCCCAAGGCCTCAGAGGGAAGAGGAGGGAAGGGAGCCAGGCAAAAAGAGGATGGGCCAGGCCCCCTGGTCCCTCATGTTCCAGCACCCCTACAAAGGTATTTAGACTCCTAACTCCCCTTAACTTCACTGGCAGTTGGGAGCCTAAATACCTTGGAAGATCTGAGAAAGACAAGGTAGGGGAGGTGATATCTTTTATTGGATCAACTTCTGCTGGTGGGAGGCACAAGCTTCCAAGCTACACAGAACTGAGGTGTACCAAAGCTTGTCCCTTCCATCCACAGAAGTTGGTCCAATAAAACAAATTACCTCACCTCCCTTGTCTCTCTCCTGTCCTGGAACCAACACAGCTACCAGAACACTGCAAACCACAATGTGAAGGCCTGGGCCTAAGTCCCCATCTCTTTGCTCTTTCTCCTCACAGCACAGAGCCCCCGACTTGCCTCCCGGGGTGGGCACTTGAGTACTAACAATCCCAGCTGACGTCTTGCTGCATTTACTCCAGACATTTTATTTTAGCTAGAGAGAGGAGAAACCGGCACAAGCCAAGAAATAAAGCAAAGCACCTATCTGAGTCGGATCTGGGCCAAGACTGCACCAACCCTTCCTACAGTCAGCTACTGATGGTCAGATTTCGATTTGGGATTTTAAGGCTAAAAGTAGCCATTTGATCATCTGGTCTGGCTGGCTGCCTTGAGCCCAATAACTTGTGTCTCGCTAACGCATCCTCCAGAGAGGCGGCCAGGTTGGATTTAAAGACTTGAAGAGATAAGACAAGAACTAGGGGTCACCAAATGAAATTAATGGGCAGCTGGTTTAAAACAAATAAAAGGAAGTTCTTCTTCACGCAGCGCACAGTCAACCTGTGGAACTCCTTACCTGAGGAGCTTGTGAAGGCTAGGACTATAACAGCGTTTAAAAGAGAACTGGAAAAATTCATGGTGGTTAAGTCCATAAATGGCTATTAGCCAGGATGAGTAAGAAATGGTGCCCCTAGCCTCTGCTTGTCAGAGGATGGAGATGGATGGCAGGAGAGAGATCACTTGATCATTGCCTGTTAGCTTCACTCCCTCTGGGGCACCTGGCATTGGCCACTGTCGGTGGACAGATACTGGGCTAGAAGTACCTTTGGTCTGACCTGGTATGGCCGTTCTTATGTTCTTATGGAGAATCCACCACTGCTCTTGGGACCTTGTTCCAATGGGCAACCGCCCACGCTTGTTAAAAATCTTCACCTTATTTCTCATTTGGATTTCTCTGGCTTTAACTCTGAGCCATTGGTTCTGGTTCTGCTTTTCGGCACTAGATTCAAAAGCACTTTGGTGCTTGGGATTTTCTTCCCATAAAGGTACTCAAACATCTCAAGCAAGTCCTCCCTTGATCTTCCTTTTGCGCTACACGGCTTGAGCTCTTTAAGTCTCTCATCGTCCAGAATGTCTTCCAACCCTCGAATCATTTTTGTGATCTTTCTCTATTGAGCTGGTGCTGGGCCAGGATCATACCAGCCACATCAGAGGCCATGTCTGCTCCTCTCCCTCTCTGCTCCCTCTCTCCTCCAGTTCATAGCAGGATGCTAAGGAAAGAGGTGGGCTCCAAGCCCGGGTCTCTTCCCCTGTCCAGGAAGAGACCAGCACTTAGTGAAGCACAGCTCTTTGTTGGTTCCACAGACACCCCCCAGCCTCGCCCTACAACATTACTTCATGAGGGCACATGTCCAGGTGTAACACCAACAGACCCTGGTTGTCGGCAGGTGGGCTTGAACCTGAGACCTCTGGAGTTTAGTGCATGAGCCTCTACTGCATGAGCTAAAAGCCAACTGGCTCTTTCCTAAGGCTGCAGAGCACATTCTTTAATCTCTAAGTGGTCTCGATGCCACTAGATGGGACAGAGCACCACAGCCAGAAGGTGTGTGGGTTATACCGGCATCTTGGGATTTGTTCCTTCTTTCCCCAGCCCCTGGGGACACATCTGCTCTAGGTACATTCATTCTCCACTCATGGAAGCTCTTAGTGGAGAAAGGGAACAGAAGCTTTTTACTGCTGTCTTGTGAGATGATAGAGGACTATGGGGGTGTTTCCCAGTGTGGATACACCTCTAGGGTACTACTACTCCCCCTTCTGCCACCAGCAAAGGCTGTGATGCTCTGAGGCTGCACAGCCAGCCTCCTCTCCACCAGCGAAGAGCAAGCTCGTCACGTCCATCACCTGCTCAGCCACACAGCGAGGCAGCCCCTTTCTCTCCAGGAACACCAGGTCTGAGGTACTCCCTAGCTTGTGCAGCCAGCACCTCCCACCCCATGAATTCCAAGCCCTTCACCTTGCCGGCTGAGAATTCTATGCTGGAGGCTGGGCAGCCAACACCTCCCAGCCAGCCCCAGCCTGTCACCGGACACCCACAGGGTACAATCCTCCTTCCCAACCCCTCCCACGAGCAACTGCAGAGCAGTTTCCTCTTTAGCACGTGAGGCTGAGGATTGCAAAAGCCACGTGGACTCAGGCATGGATGGAAGGAACGGGCAGGTGGCCCTTGCTCCCTGCACCACTTCCCTGGCTGGAGACAGATGGCATCACCGCCAGGTCTGTGCCAGCGCATGCGGAAGATGCTGGCGTGTCTGCCAGTGAGGAAGGGCGCGTGCAGGACAGGGGGTGGAGAAGGGAGGAGCGGTTGGACAATGCCGACCCCTTTGTTGTGGTACCCCACACCTGATCCGGGAACGCTGACCCCAGTGGGGGGCAGCAGCCCACCAGGACACAGGTGTGAGATGGTGGCACAGCACTCAGGTTGGAGCTTGATCCTACAGTCCCGAAGCAGACACAGCTCTTAGCGGAGTCCTGGGGAACACTGCCTAAGGACTGCAGGATGGGGCTTTGGCTGTGTGGTATGCCACGGTCTCAGAGGGTGGCCATCTCCCCCTCCCAGCCTGCGGGTGGCACGAAGCCAGCACAGCCCAAGTGACAGTTCTGCAAACTAATGTCCTTTCAACGCGTTTATTTGGATGTGGAAGCCAGTGTTCCTGCTGCGTATGAGACAGGAGGCTCAGAGAGATGCTACCTGCATGGCAAACAGGAGCTCGTCCAAGGAGAGCCTGTTTGCAGAACCTGACAGTTCCTGGCACGTGGATGGAGAGGGGGCACTGTGCAGCTGGGAGCGGGCTGGGCTTCCTTTCTCTCTCTCACTTCTCGGGCTTGTTTGCCGGTTCCCTCACCAGGTTTAGCAGCTTGTCCAGCTTCGTGATCTCCACCTCAGGGCCCTTCTGAATCTCTTGGCCTTTCTTTTCCTAGAGAGAAAACAGCAAGTCCCAGCAGAAAAGACCACACCAACTCACCCGGGACAGTGTGCCTGGCCACTAGGGCCAGAGAGGGAGCAGGGCCTCTTGGCTTTGCTGAGCCAGGAAGTTGATCCCAGAGAATGTGACAGTGGGAAGTCTATTGAGGCTGATTGGGGGGCAGCCCCCCTCCAACATCCCCCACATCAAGCCCAAACAGCCAGGCTTTGGGTGGGTGGGGCCCTGCAGGGCTAAGGTGGGTGCTGAATCAGGCTGTGCAGTAGGGTTATTGTACCCTCATCACTGCTTAGCTAGTGCTTGAGCAGTAAGTCCACTGGCCCCAACCTGCCTCCACAGGGGCCCTGCCACCAAATCCATCTCCCTGGTTGCCCACGGTGAGCCTGGGTGCTGCTGGTCTCCACATACATGGGCGACAAATGCTGTTTGCACAGCACAGCTCCCTGGGACTCTCCGTCTGGTGCGGCCAGCAGACAGAACCGGGCAATGGTTGGCTATTCCTATGGCACATTCCAACCCAACGGCTCCAAGCCACCTTCCAAAGCTACACCTGGGGACTCGCTTCCCCAGCTGGGCTGTGCAGCTCACCCGAGCGCCGCATGACAGTTTAGGGAAGGAAGTACAAAAAATAGCGTCTCAAAGCCCTCGTCCAGACTAACCCGCGGCATCGGCGGGTTAAAATCGATTGCTCGGGGATCGATATATCGCGTCTAGTCTGGACGCGGTGTATCGATCCCCGAGCGCGCTTACATCGATTCCGGAACTCCATCAATCCGAACGGAGTTCCGGAATCGACACGGAGAGCCGCGGACATCGATGGAGCCCCGTCCAGACTGGTGAGTACCTCGATTTTAGAAATTCGACTTCAGCTACGTTATTCTCGTAGCTGAAGTTGCGTATCTAAAATCGATTTTAATTCCTAGTCTGGACGTGGCCAAACTGGAAACGGGGAAGGGGGATAGGTGGGGGACAGGTGGGGGAAGAGGGCATTGTTCAACAGAGCGTGGGCACCCGGACTGGGATCTGGTCCTGGCACCACGGCTAACGTTTTGCAGCCACACAGACCCCTTGTATCCTTCGCCCATTCCTGCCTATGTGCCTCCTGCCACACCACACTAGTGTAGGTAAGAAATACCTTCCCAATCCCCTTCCTCATTGAAAACCCTCCGGCGTGCTGCTGCCATGGGGCCGACGAGCCACGAGTGATCACACACACTCACTGCAGATCGTTAGACGGAAACGGCACGTCCCTTGTCAAAATTGAGTGACCAGGTGAGCTTATTGTTAGCCTCTTGTCTTAACCCTCCTCCTCCCCAGCGTATGTATATTGACCTGACTAATGGTGTCAGCTCTAAAATCTGTATTTGAATCTCTGCAAGGCAGAGTTTGTGTATGCGGAACGTGCCAGGCAAACTTCTGGATGTTAAAAATGATTAATAACAATTCTCTTGCATGAGGTGCCATGGAATATTTCCCTGTTGGGATGTCAGCTCATCGGAAAGACGCTACGTCCCCCACACAGCGCCCCTGAACCCCACGCCGCTGGGGTGTTGTCCGTGGCTCATGCACCAAAGCAACTTCCTGTGATTGAGATTTGCTTGCGGCTTCCCTTCCAGCTACCAACCAATACCCCCGAACATGGCTTAGCATAAGAGATTGACTGGGCTTGCAGCATGCGGGGGCTGGAGCTGCACAACAGAACTTGGCTCTACGGTGGGGCTGGCCACTTTGGACCGCCTAGCTCAGCAGTGATGGTTTGTTTCGAGCCAGCTCACTGCTGGCCCAGCAGGAATAAACAATACCCCAGCGCTTTCGCCCATGCACAGTTCCAAGGACAGTGGTGGTAGCATGTGCTCTGCCTAATGGAGCCTAAGAAAAGAAGGCGCCACCCGTACCAAGTGCTGGAGCTGTCACAATCTTCTTGATTCTAGACACAGCGGCAATTAGGAAGGAGAAGGAGCCAGCTGCCAGCTCTCCTCTCCTGTTAAAAATAAAATGCTCAGACAGGGCCATTTGCCAGTTCAAAGAAAGGCAACGTCAGTGGGGAGAAAAGGGAGCACTTACATTTTAAAAAGAGCTCTATTTGCCTGCACGTCATACACTGACGAGGGCCTGGCTGATCCGGGGAAACGACACGTGATGAGCCTAGCGCAGTCCTCTTCCATAATCCTCCCGCCCAATTGGACGTCACAGATTCCAGCTGACTCACAGAGCGAATTTACTCGATGGCATGGATTACACACTGTCAGGAGTAATTCCCTGGAACAGCAACTTAACGGGCGCCTGGGAGGTAATTTTAGCAAACGAGCAGATGCCTCTATCACTTCCCCGGTTTTGACAAAAAGATAAACATTGGGAGAGGGAGGGTGGCAGAGGAGGAGAGACGGCTCAGCGCTAAATGTCAAACTCCATTATCTCTTTTTGTGTGTGAAGAATAAATAAATTCCACAGAGTGCAGATTTTGTTTGTATTGATGGGATTTTCTGTAGTTACTGCTAGATTAGACTCCAAAGACTCCTGCGTGCTGCCTCAGGATTAAGTGTCAGTGGTGATATGTACTGAACGGAGAACAACCCACACACAGAGTGCAGGGGAAATACCATCACAGCTTTCCATCCAGGTTGCTCACGTTATTTACACTGGTGTGGTCACATGCACTATGGCTAAGGCATGTTCTATACTGGGGTAGGCAACCTATGGCACATGTGCCAAAGGCGGCATGCAAGCTGATTTTTGGTGGCACTCACACTGCTGGGTCCTGGCCATTGGTCTGGGGAGGGCTCTGCATTTTAATTTAATTTTAAATGAAGCTTCTTATACATTTTAAAAACTTTATTTACTTTACATATAACAATAGTTTAGTTATATATTATAGACTTATAGAAAGAGGCCTTCTAAAAAAGTTAAAATGTATTACTGGCATGCGAAACCTTAAATTACAGTGAATAAATGAAGACCCGGCACAGCACTTCTGAAAGGTTGCCGACCCCTGGTCTATACCATTAGGAGACATTGAGATGTTTCCGTCTCAGCAGCCAGCCATCTCCTAACACGATGCAGATAACCATATTGTTCTCGTTGGAGACAGAGAACACCTTTGCCCAGGTAGCTCACTGTGCAGAAGTAAGCAACTGCATGACCAGCAGCTGGCTCAAACTCAGCACGAGTTGTAGGGCTGAGACAAAGAGGTTGCAGAATCCAGGATGGCTCTGTGTTTTGGTGACATCCATGCACTGATGGTCAGAGTCGCACTGGTCTCTGAGCTACACCTGGCTACCCACGCTACTGCAGTAGCCAGAAATACCTTTTTCCATCTGCAGCTGCCAAGATCCCTGCCCCCTCTTTCCCACCCATAAAGATCACACCCTTATTACTGCAAATCTGGAGTAACGTTGTGCCCTCTACTTAGGGCTAATGGTGGCAGACAGAGAAAATGCAGCCGGTCAAGAACAACCCGGTCAAGCAGAACGGTTGGTGTGAAAGTTGTACATCATTCCCCACACCGGCTCCCCATTCCATGTCAGATACAGTTCATGGTCCTGGTCCTCATCTTCAAAGCTCTTAGTAAGCTAGGGCCCAATTACATGTTAGGCCATCTCACTCTCTCCATCGGCCTCAGAACACTGATCACACAGGAACAATGCAGCTGCTGGTACCCAGAACAAGGCTTGATGGAGCTGAGGACAAGCTCAGCTTGGGGAAGAGAACCCAGCTATCGAACTATACAAGGTCTTGGTCCTAGGTCATATGCATGCCACCCAGTACCCTGTTTCAAGGCTCTGGCTGACCACCTGCATCAGGTGACCAAGGATGACGTGACAGCTCAGAGACAGCATTTCCTGTAAAAGGGAGCCCACCCAGTGAGAGACACGAAGTCAGGGCCAGGTGGAAGGTTGGATAGGATACACCAGCAGGGAATAGGGGTGCAAACCTCAACTGAGAAAAGCCAGGCAGCAGGTCCTTGGTTTCAGGAAGGAACTATAGAGTGTGTGAAAATTCAGGTTGAGTTGACACTGTAGTGTTTGTAAAATACACAAAACCTAAGAGACGGAAACTGAAATTCCGCTTCCAGGACATGCTGGCTGGTGCACCAGCCCACAGGTCACATGAACCGTTAGCCTCAGGAGATCCATTAGACCGCAAGGTAAGAGGCATCTGTTTGCACCTGCTGTAGCTCAGCAGAGGTGACAGCCGTATCCACAAAATTCCAGGCTTGATCACCACTGTGTTACTGCAGTTTTATGTTTCCATAACCCCACTGATTCCAACAGCGATAGACCAAGATGGAGATGAGGGACTGCAGTGGTGAATCAGTCCCCACTCTGAAGATGGAACAGTGAACCCAGGCCTAGGTAGGCCCACAGTGAAGCTTACCATCGCCGGTACCGGGTGCCTAGACATTACAGCAATTGGTGGAAGTTAGCTTATGATGGGAGCAGCCATAATGAGTTACCTTTGCCAAGGAGGGCTTGATGGCCTGTTTATTAAGTGCAGCAAGTCCCAGCTCCAAGAATGATTCTACAGCAAACGTCGGCAAAGTACCAAGGCCTTCCCTCCCTCTGGCTCCCATGACTGCCTCCGGGGTGTTAGCTAGTGGCAGTGGGGGGAGGGGCGCATGACCAGGGAATGCATTCATGGAAAAGTCAGAGCTCATCTGCCATAGTGTCCACCAGCTGTTCCCTAAACGTGGGGGTAGGACACGAAGACCACTCCTGCCCTGCTGTTCTGAGGTCTTTCAATAGGGAAGTATTCTTTCCCTCCTTCTCCAGAAAAACTGCCTAGGGAATAGCACATGGCACTTCGTTAATAGCAGTACGGGGCCTATGACACATAGCTGAACTAATCTGATTCTGTCTAGATGACAGTGGCATGCCTGCACATGCCCACACTTTAATCAGCTCAGCAGTGCTGGATGTGAGAGCCGCAGGAAGGCACCTCATCCTCTGGGGCAAACTGAGAAAGGAAATTAACCTTTCCTAGCAACAGCAGACGAGATCCAAGCTGGCAAGGTAGTTGTTTCTCCTTTGTGCTCAGAGGCGATAAGTGAATGTGCTGCTGAAGCTGTGCTGAGGCTGAGGTTCATCTTTCACAGCCTGAAGTCTGAGACTAGCACGGGACGAAACTGTGATGCATTCTGAGACTCACAGCAAAGATCCCCGCTCTGTGCTGTCCTACCTCTTCATCATGCAAGGGCCCAGGCTGCTGCTGCTCAGTCAGCATGGCCGGGGTCCCGGGCCAACACCTTCATCACTCCAAAATGCAAACAGAAGGGAACTGATGACTGGTCATTACAGCTCTCTGCAGCTACTAGAGCAAACCCAAAGGTGAGCACCTCAGGGGGTTACTCAGCATGAGAGAAGTGACAGCTTTCCAGTAACACTGAAGGAATGAAACTATCCAACGGATCTTTTTGGAGGGGGGCAAGTCAGAGCATCCCATTATTTGTCCTTCCAAATCTGCTCCTCTGTGAACAGCACAAACAACTGGCAGATCAGGGGACAGTGTCACAGGTCTTCCGAGCTGAGGTTTATAAATGGCAGCTGTTCATTCTGTAACGTGGAACGGCCAATTCCGGGGGAGATAAGGGCCAGCTGGCTGGGCAGCATGGCTAAGGGGCGAAAGGAAGCTGATGTCAGGAGAGCACATTCAGGGGAGCGGGGATAAGGAGCAGAACAGATCCAACAGGGCCATGAAATGAAGAGCAAAAGGAGACAGTGCATTCAGCTTCCTTCCAATGGACACAGCACTCGATGCACTAAAAGGGGGTAAGAATACCTGTAACCCACACACATCTGTCCCATCTAGTGGCACCAAGACCACTTAGAGAGAGATTAATGAGTCTGCTCTACAGTCACATGGCTTTTAGCTCATGCCGTAGAGAGCCATGCACTAAGGTCCAGAGGCCCCAGGTTCGATCCCACCCACCAAAAACGGGGGGGTGTCAGCGCTACGTAGCCAGCTGGGGAAAGGCTCCTTGGCCAGGAGAAATGCAGCATGGGCAACGGTCAGGTTTTCTGTCTGGGGAGGCTGGGGGCAGCACAGACCTCCTGAACGGTGCTAATCAGAAATGCGGCTAGCAACAGGGGCAGAGTGGGAGACCCGGGCTTCTGCAGTCTCCGGAGTCGGGCCTGAACGGAGTGATTGAGCACAGCCGCCAGGCATAGGGGCAAAGGACGAGCCTCGCTGATGTCAGCCACACAATAACGGCTTGGGAGAAGTGCCCTGCTTGTGTCTGAATACCTGGTCTATTTAGTGCATTGTGGTTACTGTGAAGGTAAGAGACTGGGTCTGGGCTTTCCAGAGACCGTTAGGAAATTGCACACACAAATGCAGTAACTGCACACAACTGCAGCTCTGCAATTGACAGACATTGTCTCACACACGCCAAGACCTCTAGCAACTGCACATTTCACCTACATGTCTCACGGCAGGTTTCGATTTGTAGCAGTGTCTTTAGCCAAAAATGTCCCCATCTCTCACTGATTTGCAACCTGGGTGCTATCCTCCCGCCAGAAATGGCTGCATTTCAGTGATGAGGTGATTGCTCTACACATTCAGGATCAGATCCTTGGCTGCAGCTGAGGAGCACACAGTGCTATGGGGGAGGGGTGTGCCAAGGTGGTGCAAAGCTCACCTCTGTTCTCCCTATCCTGCTGCCACTGTGGGAAGTGTAAGTTAGAGCAGCCCTCAGACTCTAATTTATGCTGCCTACTAACAGCCCCAAGGGGCTGAAACCACAGCTCAGGATTGGAGTACTGTAGAGGCATTCAACCACACCCCCTTCCTCTGGCCACACCTCCCGCAGGCGCTGAAGATGATAATTGGAGCCTCTACGCTAACTCTCCTTTCCCAGAAGATCTCCCTTGCACTGGGGTGATTACCCCCAGGGCCAACTACACCAGCTCTCCAGTAGTACAAAGGGGTTGCACTGGAAAGTGCAAAATGCTTTGGGGTCCTTTGGGCAAACTGGTGCTATGTCAGTGTGAGACGACGGCTCTGCCCTGATGAAACAAATGAGTGCCAGGCAGAACAAATTAAAACAACCTGAACAGGCGCTGAGGAGGAGAGTTTGTTAAAAGCAACACTCAATCTCGGGGAACGAATGCTTGGCTTGTGAAATTTGTGGTGTTCTAGCTTAACCTGATAACAGATGGAGCTGGGTCTGAGCTGAATGGGAATGAATTGAATTTTCTTCACTCCAAGGAAGGACGTCTTACTTCTGCAGAATTCTTTCAAGCTGGCCTAGTTCCCAAGCCTGTGAATGGTATCACGCTCCCCTAGCCCACCCAAGAGCCAAATGGGCATTTCCCATAGTTACTATGGGGCATATCTTTGAAAGTCTATCAGAGTTAGGCACCTAAATACCTTTACAGATCTGACCCTATTTCCATTGCACACAAGCGCTGAGTCTCTGATATGCACTGTAGGAATGCACATCTCAAAGTGGGAAGGTGTCCTATGCCCTATTGACACACAGAGGGAGCAGATTCTAAAGTCTCCCCATAAATGACATTCACCCCTGTGCTGTGCTGCGTGGGCCAATTCACCACTGCAATACTTTGTCTAGGTCTAGTGCAATTTCAGAAAGGATAGTGGAAATTTGCAGAGAAGAGCCACAAAAGCTTTTTCAGGGCTGGAGAAAATGCCTTCCAGTGAGAGATCAAAAGAACTCAATCTGTTTAGCTTATCAGAAAGAAGATTGAGAGGTGCCTTGATTACAATGGGTATGTATCTTCAGGAGGAGAAAATGTCAGGCCATAAACGGCTCTTCAATCTTGTGAAGAAAGGAATAACAAGAACCCGTGGCTGGACGCTGAAGGCAGACAAGTTCAAACAGCGAAGGTGACTATTGGAGCACACTCCTAAGGGAAGTGGAGGAGTCTCTATCTCTTGAAGTCTTCAAATCCAACTGGATGCGATTCTAGAAGATGCGTTCACCAAAAACAAATAATTGGACTCAAAAATGTTCATTGAGGCTTCATGAATCACTAGTGGCTGCAGGGCAGTAGAAGGGCAGTCCTTGTGTTTGAAAATGTCTTTTCCCACTTTTCCTTCTACACACTAAGATTCTAGGGTATTTTCATCGTATTATTGATTTAATTTAGGACCCAATCCTGCATGATGCCATTACTGAGAGACTTCTCTAGAAATTCAGGGCACTCAGCACCTGGCAGATTTGGGCCCAAAGACTATAAGCTCGAGGGAGGGACCTTGGCCCAGATCCTCAAAAGTATTTAGGTGCCTAAGTACCTTTGAGGATCTGGCTCCTTGTTTGTATCCACTTGTAAAGTGAACTCGGGGCATTTTTAAATCAGCAGGTCTGGATAACTTGCATCCAAGGTTTAAAAGAGCTGGCTAAGAGCTCGCTGGCCTGTTAATGTTGATTTTCAATAAGTCTTGGAACACTGGGGAAGTTCTAGAAGAAAGCTAATGTTGTGCCAATATTTAAAAAAAGGGAAAACAGGGTGACCCAGGTAATTACAGACACATCAGTCTGACACTAATTCCAGGCAAGATAATGGAGCAGTTGATAATTAAAGGAGGACAATGTAATTCATGTCAATCAACATGTGTTTATGAAAATAGATCCTGTGAAATTAACTTGATATCTTTTTTTTTTAAATGAGATTACAAGTTTAGCTGAAAAAGGTAATAGTGTTGATGTAACAGACTTGGACTTTTGTAAAGCATTGAACTTGGTACCACATGACATTTTGATTAAAACATTAAAAAGATATAACATTAATATGGCACACTTTAAATGAATTAAAACCTGGCTAACTGAGGGGTCTCAATATATAATTATAAATGGGGAATCATCATCAAATGGGTGTTTCTAGCAGAGTCCTACAGGGATCAGTTCTTGGCCCTATGCTATTTAACATTTTTATTAATGACCTGGAAGAAAACCTAAAATCACCACTGATAAAGTTTGCAGATGACACAAGAACTGAGGGAATTGGTAAATAATGAAGAGGGCAGGTCACTGAAAGAGAACGATCTGGATCGCTTGCTAAATGTGCTTTTTAATACGTGTTGTGGAAAAATTCACCTACGCATCACTTTTAGTTCAGAGACTCAAGCCTGAGGCCCATTTATTGATAACACACCAACGCATTGGTGGTAGCAGCACTGGAACTGCTTCCCCGATGTTAAGCATGCAGCAGCTTTTAAAGCTTAAAACTGCAAACAAATTACACACAGATAGGTAATGAGTATCCATATTAGGAATTAAGTTACACACACTTAGGTAATAGCAACCTTATTAGGAATTAGAGAAGTAGGGTCTCTTGGTACTTTCCATTGTTCTTTCACAACCTCCACCCAGTATGAGTGCAATTTGAGTTATGGTCTTTTTCGGTACTTTCCACCGTGGTTATACCCTTGCCTTTTGTGGGTATTGTCTTACACAATTGTCCTTTACAGGGCACAACCACACAATCGGAGGGGGTGGGGGGAACATCTAGAATTAATTTCAGATAATTGCTTCACACAAGCAGTTATTATATTTCATAAGCAGTACACATATTTTGCAAATTGTTCTGGTTTCGAGGGCTTTCCACCAACCCAACCTTTGCCCGCCACTGTCAGGGAGCACAATTCTTAGCTTAGCTCAGGTTTTGGGCCTGCTAGCTTCAGGGAGGCCTAGACCAAGTAAGTAAAAGGCTAGATTATCAGGGCTACCTTAATTTTCCACCACATATGACTACATGCAAATGTACACATCTAGGAACAAAGAATGTAGGTCATGGAGACTCTATCCTTGGAAGCAGTGACTCTGGAAAAGATTTGGGGGTC
This sequence comes from Gopherus evgoodei, assembly GCF_007399415.2. Lineage (NCBI taxonomy): Eukaryota > Metazoa > Chordata > Testudines > Testudinidae > Gopherus > Gopherus evgoodei. The sequence continues at coordinate 132,594,155 of NC_044327.1, read as the reverse complement.
ATAGTGGATAATCAGCTGAACATGAGCTCCCAGTGTGATGCAGTGGCCGAAAGGGCTAATGTGATACATCAACAGAGGAATCTTGAGTAGGAGCAGAGAGGTTATTTTACCTATGTAGACGGCACTGGGGTGACTGCTGCTGGAATCCTGGGTCCAGTTCTGGTGCCCACAATTCAAGAGGGATGTTGATGAATTGGAGATGGGTCAGAGAAGTGCCGCGAGAATGACGAAAAGATTAGAAAACCTGCCTAAGGACTGTTCTACATCAACGCTGTAAATCAACCTAAATTACGCTACTTCAGTTATGTATGTTACATAACTTAGGTCGACTTACTGCGGTGTCTACACTGTGTCGCTCTCCCACAAATTCCCTTATTCTTCCCAGGGAGCTGGAGTACAGATGTCAATGGGAGACTGCTCTTCCATCGACTTAGTGGGTCTTCACCAGACCCACTAAATTGACACCACTGCATTGATCGCAGCAGTGCTGATTTAGCCCTAAGTGTAGACAAGCCCTTAGAGTGATAGAGTCAAGAAGCTCAGTCTATTCAGTTTAAGAGAGAGACGTGTAAGGGGTGATGATTACAGTCTAGAAGTACCTACATGGGGAACAAATATTTAATCATGGGCTCTTCAATCTCGCAGAGAAAAGTATAATACGGTCCAATGGCTGGATGTTGAAGCTAGACAAATCCAGACTGGAAATAAGGGGTACTTTTTAATGGAAAGAGTAATTAACCATTGGAACAACCTACTAAGAGTCGTGGTAGATTCTCCATCACTGGCCATTTTAAAATCAAGATTGGATGTTTTTCTAAAAGCTCTGGTCTAGGGATTATTTGGGGAAGGTTCTATGGCCTGTGTTATATGCAGGTCAGATTAGATTATCATAGTGGTCCCTTCTGGCCTTGGAGTCTATGAATCTAGAGGTAACATTTTCAGTAGTGCCTAAGTGACTAGGAAATTCAATCCTTTGAAAGCTGTGGTGGGGCGGCTGCCCCACACAGGCAGAATGGTTAAAGCCATGGGGAGGCTGTGAAGAACCAAGCCAATTAGAAGAGGGCTTACTGAGCCAGTCAATAGGGAGAAGGCTTAGTGAAGCAGCCAATGAGGGCCAGGATGGCCCATATAAGAAGGGCTGCTGAGCAGAACAGGAGTTGTCTCTCCCTGGAGGCCAAGGGAGGAGGACTGGCTGCCCTGTAGGAGGGTTGAGAGAGACAGCACCACAGGCAGAGCAGTACTGGGTAGGGTCAGGGGAGCAAGAGGGAGCTCCAGCCTGATGGCTGCCAGACTGAGGCCCTGATACAAGAGTGGAGAAGGTGCTAGGGCTGTGGGGAAGTGGCCCAGGGAAACAGATGGTGGAGTAGGAAATGGGGTAGTACGTGGCTGCTGGCTATAGGGTCCCTGGGCTGGAACCTGGAGTACTGGGCGGGCCCAGGTTCCCACCCTTTGTCCTCCCACCCTGCCACCAAGGAGAGTGGCCAGTGCATGGACTGCAGTTTGCTACTGAGGCGAGTGGCTGGACTGAGGACTGTCAGGTCCCCCAGAAGTGTGGAGAGAACCGAGTGGGGCTTTGTCCAGGAGAGGACACTGTCGTCTGGGGAGCAATGTGAGTCCTAGAGGTGGAGGCGAGGTTGATAATGGGCGAGACACCACTAGACAAGGGTGCTCTGGTGAAACGAGAGCTAATTCCCAGGACGGCCAGCAGAAGGTGCTACGGTGGTGACTTGAACCCCATCACAAAAGCCAAGGGAACTTTGTCTCCCTAAGTCATGTAGCTACTTTTGAAAATGTAGCTCTACATAAATAATACATTTCTTCACTTCCACAATTCAAGTCCTGTGTGTTTAGGTAACACAAACACTCCTATCTCCGGTTTATAGAACAGGATTTCTTGAAATATCCGGAAGAATTCATCTCAGTGCAGGTCGTGGCTCAGATGCTGTCAGATCTGATGCAATTCGAATGCTGTGCATTTTTTCTTTAATTAGATGCTTCTATTCCTTCCCCAATGGAGCTATGCTGTTTATGAGCAGTTTAGTCATAAAAAAAATAATAATTAAGTGCTGCTTAGATCCTGCGCATATTTGGTCCGAGGATCAACCACAAAGAAAATAGCAAATGTGGGTAAGCCACAGCAGAGCAATCTCACAGATCTAATCCTCACTGGGCCAGCAAGGGTGCTTTCTCATTTCAGCGGCAGAATGAAGCAGAATGTGCTAGTCTACATGGGCAGAGGTGAATGGCACCAGCTGTTACTTTCCGGACAAGTGCTCTTGTAGTCCATGCTGGCTGGATGTGAATCATTTTAACAAGAAAATAGGGAGTGGAGTGGAACCACCATTAAATATTCTACTACTCTGGTCACAAAGCACCATCATTAGAGGAGTGAAGTTCTGGAACAGCCTTCCAAGGGCAGTAGTGGGGGCAAAAGACATATCTGGCTTTAAGACTAAGCTTGATAAATTTATGGAAGGGATGGTATGATGGGATAGCTTAATTTTGGCAATTGATCTTTGATTATCAGCATGTAAGTATGCCCAGTGGTTTGTGATGGGATGTTAGATGGGATGGGATCTGAGTTACTGCAGAGAATTCTTTCCTGGGTGCTGGCTGGTGAGTCTTGCCCACACGCTCAGGGTTTAGCTGATCGCCATATTTGGGGTCGGGAAGGAATTTTCCTCCAGGGCAGATTGGCAGAGGCCCTGGAGGTTTTTCGCCTTCCTCTGCAGCATGGGGCATGGGTCACTTGCTGGTGGATTCTCTGCAGCTTGAGGTCTTCAAACCACAATTTGAAGACTTCAATAACTCAGACATAGGTTAGGGCTTTGTTATAGAAGTGGATGGTTAGGGTTCTGTGGTCTGCTTTGTGCAGGAGGTCAGACTAGATGATCATATTGGTCCCTTCTGACCCTAAAGTCTATGAGTCTATCACTTTAACACTGTATAAAATGGTTCTCACTTCCATTAGCAGCCTCCTTCTAGCAGAATATGTCCTTAAAGTGAACCATAATAGGCCTTCCCTGGCAGAGAATTTGCCTATTTAGCATTATCCAGTGTCGTCATGTGCTAATGCAATGGCATAATACTACTGTTAAGTTCATCCCCAGGTAGCTTTCCAGTGACCCAAACCCAGGGCACTGGCATACAAGTGGTGAGCTGGAGAGCTGAGCACATCAATAGCCCCAGAAGTTATGCAGAGAAGTAACAAAAAGGGAACTAATAGAGAAATCAAATGGAGAAGGGAAAGGAAAACCCCACAGAAGTGCATTCAAAGCAGAGGAACAGACAGGAATAAAATGGCATGAGATGCTGCATACTGTCAGAGGGGAGAAGCCACCATGAGGCCTGCTCCAATACGCAGGAGCGAAAGGCCGTACCTGCCGCCAAGCCCAAGCACCTCTGCTGCGTGGAAGCAGCTCCAGCTTTCGGTGGTTTCTGGTTTTGGGACCCTACCTTGAGACGCTGTGCACCTGATTTTCAGAGAGACTTAGCACTCACTGCTCCCACTGACTTCAATTGCTCAGCACCTCTGAAAATCAGGCCCTGGGTGTCTCAAGTTGGGCACGAATTTAGAGGCCACGTGGGCCCGAGTTCTGTTCAGAGGTTCACAGTGAGTTTGGGTGCAGGACAGCATCCTTCCTCCACGCTACACTCACTAGTACGGCCCAAGGGCTACAGGCCCTCTGGCTGCCCCCAGCCTCCTTTAGGCAGAGAGAGTTGTTTGGCCAATGGATCTAAATACGCACGCTGCAGGTGGAGCCCCTGGACTGCACAGCTCGGTGATGAGCAGGGCATGCAGATCTTAGTAGCCTCACTGTCCCTGTTCAGTGCAGTGCCTGCTGCAGGATGGCTGTGCATGGGATAGTGTGTGTGGGTGGGTATGGAGAGGGGCAGGACATGGACCCTGCTCAGGAAATGTGAAATTTCAAATTCAAGGTCCTCTATGGCTGGTCCCTGATCTGCCACGATCATTTCAGAGAAGCAGCTGCTTTGCAGCAGGCCAGCTGAAGAGTCAATGCACCTCTGGTAACTGTGAAGTTTAACAAACCGGCTCCTGAGCTGATGGGACTACTCAGCCTGGGATTACAGCAGACTGCTGTGGAGGCTTGCTGTGTCCTTGGGCAGCTCAGGAAAACTCAGCAAAATGAGTCGCGAATGGACTTTGTTAAAGCTTTGATGCTGCTGGCTGAGAGCCACTTTGCCTGCACCTTGAATCCCGGCCTTGTGGCAATCTGCTGCATCAGTGGATCATCCTGAAGTGTGTTCTCCTCATGACTGATTCACTAGGGGGATCTCATGTGAAGTGCAAGAAGAAATAATCTATAAACAGGCAGAAGAAGCTTAATACCCTTTTACTCTCTTGCTTTGACAAATATCAATTCTCCTCTAATTGAGATCTGCTTGTCGACGGGGTCTGCAAGCATAGGAGGGATTAGATCTGAGGTGTAAACATGGTTCCTTTCTCCCTATGGCAAAGCAAAGGAAGAGGTGTCTGAGAAGGATGCTTACAATGGAATTGGCACGTTACCCAATCCAAGAGTGAACTCAGAAGATTTGCCTGCCCAAATCCTTGTTCCAGTGAAGTCAATGGGAGTTCTGCCGTGGAATGGACTGGCTGCTCTCCTTTCAAATATTTTCAGAGTCACAGTGCAGAGGATTATTCATGTGTGCGTGCATGCCCTCGTGTATGCACTCATGTGTGCATACGTGCGTACACCTCCCCTTCCCAAGACTGATGTAGTAGTGAAGAACAAAGTGCTCAGAATGAATCTGGAAGCAGCCAAGCTGGAAGAAGCCTTCGTACATGAGATGGCTCAGAAGCACAAGCAGAAAAGCGGAGCTGCATGAATACAAAGGTCATCACGTTCATTTAATCTACGGATGAACAAGCCTTTTGAAGCTTTTCTCCAAAAGATGAAGCATATGATAGAAAGTCATGGGTTATGTGATTCCTGGATTCTAGTTATATAAGTGAGAGTCTCTCTGTCTCTCTTGCATACACAGTCCTTTCATAAGTGTTGAGAATTCAGAACTTTTGCCACAATAGACAAATAAGTCAATCTGCGAATGAAAGACATCCCTGTTTGAAACATGAAGTTTGAAACCATTTGACATTTGAAAGAATCAAATTATAAGATTTTTTCCAGTGCTTCCTCCAGATGCGAGTTAAGCTCTGGAGAGATGTAGGGACAATTTTTATTTATTGATAGAATTAATTTCTTCGCTTCTGCCTTGTCCCATCAATAAGGGTCAGCAGCACTTGTTCTTCAGCTCCAAGCACTCTTGTCAAGTTCATCTTCCAAGCTGACACCAACCTTCTTCATGCCTGCCTTCAGCATCTCAAACCACCTTCTTCCAGGTCTTCCTTGGGGTCTTTGTCACGTGACTACTAACTCTTGTACCTTCTTGCCAACATATCCCACAACTCATCATCTTACATGACCCAGCCACCTCAGCTCTTCCGTGATGCAGACTGCCTGTCATTTCACTGTGTAGCCTATCAGCTCTCATCTTACCCAGCGTCCACCTGAGCTTTTGGCAGTGCAAAGTGGTTGTTCTCTCTTCCTCTGGCCAGCACTCTGACTCCAACACCATCGTTGGCCTAATTATGATCTTCTACACTTTGCTCTTCAGTTTATGTAGCACATTCCTGCTGCAGAGAATTCCCATCAACTGCCTCCATCTACATTAAGTGCTGTTCATGCAGTTGGGTGGAATCAATTATAACCATCTAAGCAGCTCTGCTTTGTGGTAAGTGTATTCATTTGACTGAAGAACATCGCTTGGGCACTACTAGGTTAGGATGTGACTGGAAAAACAGCAATGTTTATTGCCCAAGACACAGTCAAGGCATCTCTATAAGCAACCACATTGAAGACTTGATCCAGACTCTTACGGGAATGTAATGGTTTCTCTAACCGAGCTACAGCTCGGTCTGAAATGGATCTGTAATGTTCTCCTAGTATAGCTGGAAATTCCTAGGTGACAGAAGAGCATATTCTCTTAAACTCAAGAATTCAAAGGTTAATTTTGCCCTCCTTGTTAAAAGCAATAGCAACTCCTTCATTCAGCAGTCCAAAATTGGTAGAGAATAAACGCTGGTCCACTGAGCCCCCAGGCCACCCACACAAGTATGCCTGAATCCTGACCGGGCGAGACTACCTCTATGAGTGAGAGAATGGTTCATTTTCATTGGCCATTCAGTGGAGAATTTCAGTGGCTGCCACCAACAGTCTATGTATTTGGGTTTTTATACAGTGCCTGTCACCCTGGTATCTGAGTGTTGCTGGTTTTACCACGTAGAAGCAAGGAATTGGGCTAAGACCCACCAACTCATTTCAAATAACCTGATTTTATTTACAAATTGTTCTCTTTGCTGCGTTTTATCACACATCACCATGATGCACTGTAATAAGGCAACCAATAATGAGTTATACTGAACCAGAGCCTGCAATTTAATGCCAAATAACCGGAGGGGATGCAAGCACTGAAAATCAAAACTACAATTTCCTTATCAGGAGCACGCATTACACAGGAAGAAATCTTTGCTTCTCATCCATATCCACATTTAAAAGCAGAGGCTGCTCCCTGACTGTAAATGCAATGAGGCCGATGCACGTTGGTTTGTAGTAAGTGAGCACATAACACCTGTGGTTCTCTATTTCAGTGGCTGTATCGGCTCAATACAACTCAATGAGATTCAATTTCATTTGGCCTTTGAGAAGGCGGAACTTCTTCGAGTGAAGCAGAGTCATTTGTGATTTCCTTGAATGCTAGGGCAATCATTCAGCTCTTCTGAGTTCAGTGAATGAACCACTATTTCCTCATCATGAACATTACCAGAGCAAGTGCCTCTGCTCCCTCCGCCTGCTTTTTCCTTGCTTTAATAATGGGCTTCATCACCTTGCAGCATCAGCACCAGCTGCTGACTTTGTTTGCATCCTGGCGGGTGGCGCCCCCTGCGCCCACACCATTCCTTGATCATTTGAATGGGCCGCCACAGGAGGCCGGAGTTCAACAGCCTTCACGCCTTGCAGACAAAAGGAGCAGCTGGCTTTGGGGATGCTGATCGGTTTTTGGTGTCAGGAATTATTCGGGAAATTAGGGTTGCCCACTGCAGAACGCACAACAGGACACTGGCTTTTCACACTCTTCTAACGCATGGGTGTGTATGCCAGGCATAAGTTACCAGAGTGATCAGTGCTGGTTGAAATTGCTGGGTTTCATTGCCCAGGCATCAGATGAGACATCCCTGCTCCTACAGCTTTCAAACAATGTTCACAATGGTGCAAACGAATCCAAGAGGCATTTGTATTGGCATCTTGTACCATCCATGTCTCTGACAGGAGGTCGATATGCAGTGTTGTTGTAGCCATGTTGGTCCCAGGATACTGAAGAGACAAGGTGGGTGAGGTAACAGCTGAAGTTGGTCCAATAAAAGATATTACCTCACCTGCCTTTTCTCAGCAATAAGTCTGAGCATACACGGGAAGACCCGCCACAAGGTTCTGCTTTGATAATCGGGCCTCCAAATTTACCCTAATTGTGAGGTCAGCTGTAAAAAAAGTGAGTGAAAGTTTATAAAGTGTCAAAATAACCTATAATAACAAAAGTACAAAAAAAATCATAGATGGAAAGACTGAGTGAGTCCAGACAAAATGGCCTCCCTCTGCAGTTCAAGGACTGGTAAACAAGAACAGCTGAGACCGGAGAGCAATGAACCAAAATTGGGGTGTCAGAAAGCAGATCTAACTGGTGGACAAAATAGTGGGGGACGGGCCATTCTATCCACCAGTCCCTTTTAGGGTCCTAAAAAGAAAGAAGACTTTGGAAAGGGGATGAACATTAGCAGAGGAAAAAAGCTGGCTACGAGGATGCTGGCTGACTGAACAAGAGAAGGGGAAGGAGTGAGTGCCAACCCCCCTTGGTTTTTCGGGATCTCAGGCCTTCTTCACCCTAACCCTGAGATATGCCTTGACCAGGCCACAGAGAGGGACCCAGATGACATCGCCACCTCTACTGGCTCTGGCTAAATCCCGACCAGCGGTTGGGATGTAAGACATTGTTCCCCCTTCATATGTCCTTTTCCTTCTCTACCTTATTTCCTCTCTTTCCTCTCTCGTTTTTCCTTCTGTCTAATGAGAGTCTGGCTCAGCTGCTCAAGACTGAATATTTTGCAGCACTGCTGTAAGCCTATGACCCAAACCAGACCGCCAGAAGCAACGCCCTAAGCAGCCCAATGCTGGTACAAGTTTGCCAGGTCTCAGAACGACTGATAAGGTGGTGTACTGTGCCTGTGTTTGCCCAGCATGGAGTGCGCCCGTTGTGACGTTGCACTCTATATGATTTTATGAAAGGATGCTGATGAGTATGAATATAATGTAACTGGAATATGCTTCATGCAAAAGGTCTCTTGTAAGGTATCATTACAAAGCTTATAGTCTACTGAGTGTGGTCATCCTAGTTCTAGAAACGTATCACTCTTGTAGCTGAAACTAGAAATACAAAATATAACCCTGAGGGCCTATTGTAATTATGTAAAGTGTGGGCCATTAATGGTGATTTGGAATCTTGATGGCTCCTATTAACCAGGACAATTGGTTGCAGATGGCTCTGTTTTACCTGTGAGTCTTCCTGTATATGTGTGTGCTGGCAAGTGGGTAATGAAGTCTTACAGTGACATGTGATCACGTCACCTGAACTGGAACCCATCTTTACCCTGGTGCTTTTCCACTGGGGAGGGACGACAGGGGGGACCCAAAGGGACAAAGGATTCCCACCTTATGCAAAAGATATATAAGTGGGTGGAACAGAGTAAAGCAGCAGCCCTCATGAGAAATCCCCTAGCTACCACCTGAGCTGGAACAAGGGCTGTACCAGGGGAAAGGATTGTGCCCAGACTAGGAAGGTGTCCAGTCTGTGAAAGAAACTTATTGAAACATCTCTGAGGGTGAGATTTTATCTGTATTCAGTTTTATTGCTGTATTAGACTTAGATTTGCATGTTTTATTTTATTTTACTTAGTAATTCACTTTGTTCTGTCTGCTATTACTTGGAACCATTTAAATCCTACTTTCTGTATTTAATAAAATCACTTTTTACTTATTAATTAACCCAGAGTTTGAATTCATCCCAGGGCGGCGGGGGGGGGGGCAGGTGTGCATATCTCTCTATCAGTGTTATAGAGAATGAACAATTTATGAGTTTACCCTGTATAAGCTTTCTACGGGGTAAAACGGATTTATTTGGGGTTTAGACCCCATTGGGAGATGGGCATCTGAGTGTTAAAGACAGGAACACTTCTGTAAGCTGCTTTCTGTTAAGCTTTGGGACATATGGTTCAGACCCTGGGTCTGTGTTGGAGCAGAGTGGCATGTCTGGCTCAGCAAGACAGGGTGCTGGAGTCCCAAGCTGGCAGGGAAAGCAGGGATAGAAGTAGTCTTGGCACATCAGTTGGCAGTTCCCAAGGGGGTTTCTGTGATCCAACCCGTCACACACATAAAAGTCAGCACCAATGACAGAAGCTGCATTTTCTCTCTTGGATGCTCTTTTCTGTCCCCGGGCGGGTGTGTTTGTCTTGTTTTCTCCTCTAGGAAACAGGTTGGAACGTAGCAGCAGCAGTGACAATGCCAGCACCAGCCCATCTCCGCTATCTTCTTTGCTCTTCCCCAGGAGAGTGATAACCATCTTTGGCACCATCTCAGAAACTGTCACACAAGGGGGTTTTCTCCTTCCCAAAACTCTCCAGCTAAAGGGAGAGGGAACCCTGGATGCTGTTAAAACGAAAGCCTGGCGTAATGCTTGACACTTCCACTGCTTTAATGATTTGTCCTTCTCTTATGTACCATTAACAAAGGGTTAAAAGGATGTTTCATGGTGTGTTTGTGTAGCGAGGCGGTGTGGCTCCCCTCCTCCTCAGGGAGGGTCGAGCCCCGTCAGACACCTAAGGTGGCGGGGCCACAGAGCAGTGAGCCCGCCCCTCAGAGGGTTAGGAGGCGACCCGGAAGTATAAAAGCCGGCCGTCAGCGCTCAGTTGGAGCCCAGCCGCCGGCGGGAGCAGACCTGCCAGAAGGTGCTCATGGCTGGGAAGCTGCTGAGGCCCAGGGCTGTTGCCCTGACTGGCCGGAGCTTCCCCGCGCCCGCTACGACAAGGAGCCGCCGGAGCTTCCCCGCGCCCGCTACGACGAGGAGCCGCCGGAGCTTCCCCGCGCCCGCTACGACGAGGAGCCGCCGGAGCTTCCCCGCGCCCACTACGACGAGGAGCCGCCGGAGCTTCCCCGCGCCCGCTACGACGAGGAGCCGCCGGAGCTTCCCCGCGCCCGCTACGACGAGGAGCCGCCGGAGCTTCCCCGCGCCCGCTACGACGAGGAACTGCTGGAGCTTCCCCGCGCCCGCTACGACGAGGAACTGCTGGAGCTCCTGGCTGGGAGGGGCTCATGCTACTAAACTTCCCTGGGGCTGACACCACAGATCAAGTAGACCCAGAGGGGGAGATTGGAAGTAGCCCAGGGGCAGCCGACTCCAGTCAGGCTGCAGTGTACCTGAACCCATGTGTAGGGGATCCTGGAAGATATTGTTACGGTCTAGCTAGGGCCTGCGCTTTCTCAAGGAGAGGTTATTAGCGGACATAAGTTGCTAACAGCTGCTGCTTCTAACTGGTTAAAACTGCCCTGTGTGGGAAGCCCCAGTGTTTTGGGGAACTGCAGAAAGTCCCTGGCCTGAGGCCAGGGGAGGCGGCCATTGCTGTTGGAAAGTCCCCCATTGCATATGTAGAGGCTGCTTTGCATGATATTAGCATGATGCTATAATTGCTATGGGCTGGGGCTTGCGTGTTGGACTTCGCACCTGACCGAGCTGTTCGGCGTTGGACTCCCCAAGCCAGTGGCAGCAACGCGTGGAGTCCCCATTGCGGGTGTGTCACTTAACCTTCATTAAAGCCAATTAACTCACCTCTGTGTGTGGACCTCATCCTGGCAGAGCATCCAGGCACATAACACCATGTCAGTGTGTTGAGGTCAGGAACCCCACTGACCGTTAGCGGTGACAGGCGCTACTAGGGCCCCGGGCTGGAATGCAGTGGAGTGGGTGGGCCTGCGTTCCCCCTGCCACCCGTACCCGGGTGGCAGAATCCCCCTCTCCCCGGCCTAAGGAGGCCATCAAGCCAGAACTACTGACTGCTCGACCCTGAGCCACGAGAGTCGGAGCCTTTGTACCTGTGTGTTGGGTGCCCCGCCCGAACCAAGGGCCTGGGCCCCCTTTAACTGTGCCACTGCTCGATCCTGCCCCAAAGGGCCCGAGCTGCCTGAACTATTGACTGCTCGACCCTGAGCCACGAGGGTCAGAGCCTTTGTAACTGTGTGTTGGCTGCCCCGCCCGAACCAAAGGCCTGGGCCCCCTTTAACTGTGCCACTACTTGGTCCTGCCCCAAAGGGCCCAAGCTGCATGAACTATTGACTGCTCGACCCTGAGCCACGAGGGTCGGAGCCTCTATAACTTTGTGTTTGTCGCCCCGCCCTATAGCAGAAGGCCGGACACCGAGCGATTGTGCTGCGTCGCTCAGCCCTGAAGAAAGGGGCTGACATAGACGAAGTGTATCGAGGCCGGTGTGGCTCCCCTCCTCCTCAGGGAGGGTCGAGCCCCGGCCGTACGCCTTCACAGTTTGCCACGGCGCTAAGCAGGCTGAGGTCTCTGTGTACCAAACCCCGAATCTTGTTTGACTCTGTTTAGTGTTGCACAGTTTCAGGGTCATGTCAACACTTTCAATCCTTTGGGTCCATACATTCCATCTAAATTAATGCAGCAGATCTCATCAGACTGGGTAACCAGGTAATTAATATCGATTTACTTTTAACAGTGTTCTTAGCAGTATGACATGCTCCAAGTTGAAATTACAGGGAGGAGAGTGCAAGGAAAAGCCCTTGGGAAGGGAAAGTAGGAGCAATAACATCTCTATGCAGAGTCAGAGGCTGCCACTTTTGCTCGCATTGACTTCAGCGGAGTTACACTCGGAGTGAAGTCTTACTCCGTGGGGAAAAGAGTAACAGAATCTGGCCCACAGTAACAAGGCCACAGGCTTCCTACATGAAACCCCACATTGGAATGGGGAGAGGGGCAAGTATCCGCTTGGAAACCCACCCAGGCCCAAAGGGACAAGGGCACAGAGAGTGGCTATTCCCTGGCTCCTGGCAGAGCCCTGCCCTGAGGAAGTGTGTGTGGAGGCCAGGAGGATCACACGACCAAGCTGCTTCTCTGCCCTCAAACCCTCCAGTGTAAGGTCTCCAGTTTACTACATTTTCCTCCCTTCTGCACTGTGCAGTGGAAGGCAGCATGCGTCTTTCATCCCAAAAGATTCCCAAGTGCTCTGCCAATTGCTATACAAACAATGGACTATCAATGCACTTCAACCATCGCTGAAACGCAGCCACTTATGGGGCAAAGCCCAGCAGTTGTTTTAACAGCGGATGGCACCGCTGCACAGCAGTTTAGGACAGGAAGCAAAGAATACTGCATCCAATTCAAACTACAGTGGTATCTTCGTAGGCAGAATGTAATTAACTAAGTTCCAGCCTGGCCAGACAGCAGGGCTGACATTTCTTCTCTAGCAAGAAGTGCCAAGAGGATCTATAAGAAGCACCAAGAAGTCAGGGTCTTGTACTGACATTTTCTTTGGTTCTGGGCAGCACAGGTCAGATCACTGCGCTTCGCTTGGTGTTTCAAACAAACCCAAAGATCAAGGGAAGCTTAGTCAAAACCACCTCATTTCATCTGGTTCTATATGAAACATACAAAAGGGCCCAAGGGTTGCTCACAAGCTTTGGGACTCTTAGCGAACACAGGTTGAGATTGTGTGTAATGGGGAGGACTCTGGCGTGGCTGTGGGGGTCAAACGTTGGGACAGATGATGGGGGCTTGGTTAGAGGAAGCCAGCTTCTTTATCCTTAAACCTCTTGCTTGGCTCCGAGCCTCCCGCCACACCATCCCACAAACTGAAATGTAATGGATTTAGTGGCCAGAATAGGAGCTTCCTTTCCCCAGGCTTGGTGCTTTTATTGCTGACGTAATCGCTCCCTGCGAACTGTGAAACACAAAGCAAATGTGCTTTCTCATAACGCGAAGACAATGGCATTCTACAGCAGCCCCCTCTTTCCCTTGGTGAAACAATCATAACATGCCCGATGCAAGCTCTGCATTAAGCAAAACAAAATGGAGTGATGTTTTAAAGCATTAAGGGCCTGATCCAACTTGCACCAAAGTCAATGGAAAGATCCCCAGTGATGTGGCTGGGTGTTGGATTTGGACTTAAACTCTGAGACTGTCTATTCACTTCATTCCTGGGCAAGGAGCCACGCCTCTCTCCATGAGGGGCAATGGCAAGCAGACCGCACTGCGTCCCTCTGGAGTGCCTGAAAGTAATGGAGAGACATGCAGGGTCGCTGACCGCAGAGGGTGAGACATAGAGTGACGTTTACAAAAGAGATGTCAGCACATTTACAATGGGATTTGGGAGCTGAAAGATGCAGGTAGGTGCCTAGTGGGGTTTCATAAAGGGCCTAGGCGCCTCCTATTAACTTGCAATGGGAGTGAAGCACTGAAGCTGCTTAGATGTTTTTGAAAATCCCCTAGGTGCATTTTAAGGCACCTAAATCCCTTTGTAATCCTGACCAAAATGACTTTTGAAAATAGGACTTGAGCTCTGAAGTCACTAAGGTGCTTCCCTTTGCTTGCACCCACGAGTAGTCTCTGCTCACTCCTGCCCCGGAACAACTCTCCTGGGCTCCCTGCCGTGCAGAGCTCAGGATCAAGGACCTAGAGCGCCCATAGGCGCTGCACACCTAGTCATCGGCACATGCCAACATCTGGCTTCAAAGGTTAGACAAATTAAGAGAAAGCAGATGGTTCTCTGGATATCTTCCGGAGAGAAGAGCCCATTGCTACGTGAGATCCATGGGGCAGCAATCCTGCTCGTTTAGGTACAAAGCAAGATTTTCTCTTATGCGCCATGGGAAACTGACCAAGTAGGACTCAAACGGAAGCAGCACACTCTGGATCTTTGATACAGTCCCAAACTCATGCAGTCAAGTCTCAAATGCAGTTTATGCTGCCATATTTCAGGCAAACCTGGTGCTAAAGTACTCCACAGTATGTGACACCTAGCAAAGAAAACAAGGCTGGGCAACCATCAACTCTGTTTTTATCCAGGAATGTTCTTTAGACCTTAAAGAAGCTCCAATGTGCTTATCGACAAAGGAGGAAGCCTAGAGTCAAACTAGCAGTGGTATTTGACAGCTCTGTTTCTGGCCCATAGAAAGATAGCCAATGGAATGGTGATAAGTATAGTAAAAGCTTTGTTATCTAGCATGTTGGGGGAGTGGTGGGTGCTAGTTAATCAAATATTCCAGTTAACTGAGAGTTACACTTACCAATGGAATACCAATGCTCAAAGAATTAGAATACAATAAAGTACAAAATACAGTAGTAGAGTATACAGGTATTCACCAATCCAGTAGTAGCACTGCACTGCAGAGTGGTTGGTTTCTTGACACACACAGGTGTACACAGGTAAAGTTTTCTATACAGAAGGTTATCTTATGACACTACATGTCACTAAGGACAGTGCATGACGTACACTCGGATCATTAAAAATACACATAACACAAACTATACTGAACATAATTGAATCTTTCTTTGATGATTCAGAAGGCACTTCAGGATCTTGCAGTGCCTTGAGGTCATCATGATCAATATCAATTATCATTGTAGATGTAGAAGGTGTAGGAGACTGGGCTGAATCTGTAATGATCCAATGACACACCCTGGAGGCTGCTTTTTTGAATAAATCCTTAATATCAGCTTGCTGACTTGTCTTCTGCCTCTTTCGCATAAAAGTAGAGTACAGAATGTGCAATTGCATAACATGCTGGGCAGTATACTACTCCCAGTTACTAGATTGAAGATTTGTATTGGGAGAAATCAGAAATGCCGGATAACGGAGTTTTCCTGTTGAGAAAGTAACAGATAGCACAGCTTTTACTGTAGGTAGATTTATTTTGCCACTATTTGGAAATAAATGATGCAAGAGACATTTTACTCCCATGGAATTATATCTGCAGAAAAGCCCAAAGGGATGATGGATCCTTGTGCCCTTTAGACATCCTAGTGACCACACACAGTATCTGCAGAGACACTGTCCTTCACACCAGAAGAGCCACCCATGGTGCACTGTGTGGAAGATGGCACTGATGACCTTAGCACCTTTAGTCTCACTAGCTGACCAAAAGTCACAACATTTTGAGCAGAGTAAGCAGTATTTGCCCCCATTACAGATAGGGCTACTGATGCTGAGAGGTTAAGTGGCTTACATGAGGAACCGTTACCTAGAGGTCAAGGCACAGGGCTGGAATTTGGGACTCCTGGGTTCTGTTCCCAGCTCTAACACAGACTTTGGCACTGCACATAAAAGGAGATGCTTCTTTCTCAGTATCCAGTCCTCAAAGGGGGAGGGGGGATAGGGTGAAAGCACCGTAACCACACCCAAGCTCTATATATGCCTACCCAAGGGATGGTTAACTGCCCCAGTGTCTTCAGACAGGGTAGGTCTATACTGCAGCTGCATAGACAGATTTGTGCTGGAGCACCGGCTCTCAAGCCCACCTGACCCTCTAGGCTTGAGAGCCCAAGCTCCAGCCTGAGACACAATATCTACTCTGCTATTTTTAGCCAGCTAGCTCAAGCCCTGCTAATGGGAGTCTGTCTACCTAGGCTAGGATGCTCACTCCCAGCTGCAGTGTAGATTCACCCAAACAGTGAGCCAACGTCTTCACCGGTGCATCAACATGGTCTCCAGCAGGGTTACACCGGGAGGAGTTTGGCTCAGTCTGATTTAGCACGTCTTGCTCGTCGACACTAAATAGAAACCCAGTGTGTGAATGGCAGCCAAGCAGCTGTAGTAGTAAAAATTATTGTTTATATTTTGTATAATTTGAAATAAAAAATAATAAAATAATAACTTAGCATGAATTAAATGTACAGGTCTGTCTCATCTTACGTTGGGGTTACGTTTCGCAGTCAGCGCATAAAGCGAAAATCGTGTATAGTCAAAATTACATTGAGTGTAATGGCAGGCGGAATTGCCCGCACTACAGAAACAGTATTTAAATTGTGATTTTTCTCTTGTTTTGTTTTTCTCTTGTTTTTGCCGACCGCATAAAGCTGAAATCATGCATGTTAAATGTGCCTAAGATGCGACAGACCTGTACTGATGTATGATTTGCCAGCAACTCTTTTTAAATAGCAGACAGGAACAGCCTAATGGACCATTGGTAGAGATGCATCAGCCAGAATTTCTTTGTGTCTGGAATGATTTCAAGGTAGTAACAGACCTTTGAGGGTCGCCATTTTGTTGTAGGTTTAACATTTTAAAATAAGTAAAAGACAGGGTCACCCAGAGGATTCAGGTGGTCTGGGGCAGGACCGGGTCTTCAGCAGCAATTCAGCAGAGGGAAGGACCCACTGCCGAATTGCCACTGAAGAATGAAGTGGTGGTGGTAGAGCAGCATAAGTACTGTTGATCGCGGCTTTTTTTTTTTCCACCCTTGCAGTGCTTGTACTCACTGGGCGGCACTCTGAGGCTTCGGCAGCACTTCAGCGGCGGGTCCTTCACTCCCTCCGAGCCTTCGGCTGCACTGAAGGACTCGCCACCGAAGACCCGGAGTGAGAGAAGGACTCCTCGCCAAAGTGCCGCTGAAAACCCAGAGCGGCTCGCGGGGCCTCTGCGGGTCCCCGGGCAAATTGCCCCACTTGCCCCCCCAGTGGCCCTGGTAAAAGAATGCCATAATTGTTTTCTTTTTTGCATTGTAACTTGATGTTCCTGTTCAAAATGTTCTGTGTAAATTAATTCTGTTGTGTGTGTGAATGAGGAATGTGTGTGTTAAAAAATATGTGTAAAGGCCATCGCTGAACCAGATGGTCTAGGGTGGAACCGGAAACAGACGAAAGGGCTCCAGGAGGCTGGAACACGCCCCTATTAAAATGTCAAAAATGGGCAAATTAGCAACTCTAAAAATAAAAACAGGCACCTATCAATGTGGACAAAATAGCTGTAATCAAAACCACCATAGAGTAACTCCCTAAAAAAATTTAATTAAAAAAAATTTAAAAGATTAAAAAAAAAACCTAAGCACTCGTCAAACAACAATTAATTACAGCACAATCAGGGCCGGCTCTACAGTTCTCCCAGCCCCAAGAAGCGCGCTGAATTGCCACCGCGGGTGGCGGGGGCAGTCTGTGTGCCCTTAGGGCGGCAGGCATGACTCCGGCAGCAGCAATTTGGTGGCAGCTTCTACGTTTAGTTGAAGCTCCCGTGGACGGCTAAACATAGAAGCTGCTGCCGAATTGCCGCCACTGCGGAAATGCGCCTGCTGCCCTAAGGGCACAGGGACTGCCCCCCCAACCTGCGGTGGCAATTTGGCACGCTTCTTGGGGGCAAAACAACAGGGACTGCCGCCCCTTGTAGATTGCCGCCCCAAGCACCAGCTTGGAATGCTGGTGCTTGAAGCCGGCCCTTGGCACAAGGGTACAAAACTCATTGGTCCCAGTGAAGGAAAAATCACTATATGCAGCGACTGGATATGTATCAAACCTGATTGATAAGCCCAGGCCTGATGGACTGAGCTGTGAGCATCTGAACATTGCTGTAGTACATTGTGTTACCAGGACTTCCTGGTCTATCAACAGATGCAAACTCTTTCGAGGGGAAATAGTTGCAAGAGGTAATAAAATTGGTAAAATTCGGGGGGGGGGGGGGGAATTGCTATACTGCTGCGTTGTGAGTCTGATCGCCTGAAACTGACAAGAACTCTTTGGAGAATTGCACCGGATTTCCTTACTAAGGGTAATATAAATATACTGGTAATACTGCACACTCAGCACCTCTCTTCATCAAACATTAACTAATTAACCTCACATTAACATTGTGCAAATAAGAATGATCATCTCCATTGTGCAGGGGGGGAAACAGACAGAGAGTGGCCTTGGGTGCCCAACATAGGCACCTAAACAAGTGGCTTGACTTCCAGACATGCTTAACGCTTGCTGCTCCGATTGACTTCAGAGTAAACATCAGAACCTTTGATAATCGGACCAGTAGTTTAGTGAGCAAAGTGACTAGGCCAAGGACCTAGATGCAGTAAATGTCAGAGTCTGGGATTAGAACTCAGGAGTGCTAACTGTGTGCTCAGATCATTAGGTTGTGCTGCTCTCTTTCAGCTCAGACACTACAGTGAAAGGTGCAAGCCTAAAACAGATCAATACTATTTAACCCACTGATAATTTCTCATCAGTATCAATGACGGATGAGCTACAGAAAGCACCAAACACATTCCAGAAAGAGTGATAAATGAGTCTCAAGATGTCTCTAATGAACTCTTCATTAGACAAATGCTGAGAATAAAAGATTGGTCAGATCCTGCACGCCCTCTGCCTGCACTGATCTGGCTGGCAAACAGACTAGCATTCTGCCCTGCAGGGACAGATTTGTTGGCTATACCCGTTTTTTGTTTGCAACCCAAGAGTGCACTGCCATTCCGACGACCCTACTGAATGCCAGCCCAGCAGCAACAGGTGGAGAGGAGAGCAGGAACAAGAAGCACTGAAACACGCTGAAAAGCTAACTGTATTGTGCCACCCAACCTTTCCTCCCTTGTTCTCTATTCCCAGATGAAAACTGTGTTAATATGGAGGTAAGATTGAGTTCATATAGGTAATTTAAGGGTAAAAATGGTAAAACCAGGGATGTTGTAATTATCCCCCAAGCAAGCATTATAAACCCACAAAATTCAAAGATACAGTTCATTTAAAAGGAATCCAAATGTGCTAAGGACTGGAAATGCACAGCTCAGGCACCCAAACAACCTTAACTCTGCCCTATAGTGACACTGGCCCTGTATAATAACAATGATTCTGATTTGTGCATAATAGGGTTTGTGGTCCCAAATTAAATTAAACTGATTTTTAAAGACACACTGGATATTTTCTTTTTCATGACAATGGTTCCCTAGGTTGTCAGGAGCCACCATTTTCTCTGGGGGTAGCTTGACTTCACTCCCATTGTGAACAACAGGAGACGGTGGCCATTTTGAAGGAGGGCATCTTTCCTTATGGGCAGCTTTAGCCTCACTGTCACAGAGAATGATATGAGATGGCAGCCGTTTTGAAAAAAGGCAGTTCTTTGTGGAATCCTAGACAAATTGGAGGATTGAGCCAAAAGAAATCTGATGAGGTTCAACAAGGACAAGTGCAGAGTCCTGCACTTAGGAAGGAAGAATCCCATTCACTGCTACAGGCTGGAGACCAACTGGCTAAGCAGCAGTTCTGCAGAAAAGGACCTGGGGATTACAGTTGAGGAGAAGCTGGATATGAATCAGCAGTGTGCCCTTGTTGCCAAGAAGGCTAATGGCATATTGGGCTGTATTAGTAGGAGCATTGCCAGCAGATCGAGGGAAGTGATTATTCCCCTCTGTTCAGCACTGGTGAGGCCACCCCTGGAGTACTGCATCCAGTTTTGGTCCCCCCACTACAGAAGGGATGTGGACAAATTGGAGACAGTCCAGCGGAGGGCAATAAAAATTATTAGGGAGCTGGGGCACATGACTTATGAAAAGAGGCTGAGGGAACGTAGCTCAGTGGTTTGAGCATCAGCCTGCTAAATCCAGGGTTGTGAATTCAACCCTTGAAAGGGCCATTTGGAGATTGGTCCTGCTTTGAGGAGGGGGTTGGACTAGATGATCTCTTGAAGTCCCTTCCAACCCTAATATTCTATGAACTGAGGTTATTTAGTCTGCAGAAAAGAAGGGGGGGGGTTGATACCAGCCCTTCACCTACCTGAAAGGGGGTGTTAGGATATAGATATTCAGGCCTGTCTGCAAAAGCCTATACTTTAAGAATGTAGGTGTATTCTTATCACTTAGCTAGTTATAGAGATATACAAGAAAGAATCAAAAATCACTGTCTGTGTAATGGCCTTCTCTTACTGTGACAGTCTGGGGCCTGGTTCTTCAGATAAGCAGCAAAGGCAGCCATAAACTGGGAAGTGTATGGTCACATCCTCACATTCCAAACTAGTCACATTGAAATAAGGTGCTATTGGGCTGTTAGGAACACAATCCTATCCTGCTATTCCTATCACCTCCAGAGAAAGGGTAGAGCCTAGAAGATGTAAAAGGAAACTTAGTTTGATAGCATCCTGTCTGGCAAGAACTCACTTATCGATAGCTGGGATGTGAAACCCACACTTCTGTATTGTTCTATCACTGTAGTCTCCACTTCCCTATTGTTTGTCTGTATAATCTCTGTCTGGTTCTGTGATTGTTTCTGTCTGCTGTATAATTAATTTTGTTGGGTGTAAACCAATTAAGGAGGTGGGATATAATTGGTTAAATAACCATGTTACAATATGTCAGGATTGGTTAGTTAAATTTCAGTAAAATGATTGGTTAAGGAATAGCTAAGCAGAACTCAAATTTTACTATATAATCTGCAGTCAATCAGGAAGTAAGGGGGGGGATGGGAACAGGGACTGGGGATGGGGGAACTGGGATCATGTTTTGCTAAAGGGGGAAATGGGAACAGAAATAGGGACACAGGGAAGGCTCTGTGGTGTCAGAGCTGGGAAGGGAGACACTAAGGAAGGAAGCTGGAATCGTGCTTGCTGGAAGTTCACCCCAATAAACATCGAATTGTTTGCGCCTTTGGACTTCGGGTATTGTTGCTCTTTGTTCATGCAAGAAGGACCAGGGAAGTGAGAGGGTGAAGGAATAAATCCCCTAACAGGGGGTTCCAAAGAGAATGGAGCTCAGCTGTTCTCAGTGGTGGCAGATGACAGAACAAGGAGCAATGGTCTGAAGTTGCAGTGAGGGACGTCTAGATTGGATATTAGGAAACACTTTTTCCCTAGGAGGGTGGTGAAGCACTGGAATGGGTTCCCTAGAGAGGTGGTGGAATCTCCTTCCTTAGAGGTTTTTAAAGCCCGGCTTGACAAAGCCCTGGTTGGTCCTGCTTTGAGCAGGGGGTTGGACTAGATGACCTCCTGTGGTCCCTTCCAACCCTAATTGTCCATGAGTCTATGATTCTCTGTAGAATAATATTATTTTCAACTCCTTCTGAGAGGAAATTTTCACTTATGAAGAATAATGGGGGGAAATGGCCATGAATCTTAAAATGAAAGTCTTCAAGTGAGGTTAAATTGCATGGTAAATTTGAAGAGTCTGTTATTCTGTGAATAAGAATCTGGGACAACAACAACAAAAGTCTTCCTAAATTACCGAGAGATCCCATTTTAAAATTAATTGCAATTCATACTCATGAACAGATTTAAATGTAATTTCTCAGATAATTCAGTCTGTGCTCAATGGGTGAGATGCTTGCCTCTGCTCCAGCCCCTTTATGCTGGGCAGAATCACAGAACCATAGGGTTTTGGCTGCAAGAGTCACCTATCCACCTAGGGTGAAAGGGCTAGAGTGGTGTCAAAGGGCTCTACAAGCCCTGAATCCATCTGGGGGAGGATTTCCCCAACATAGGCACTGCAGAAGACAGCCACAAGGATCCATGATCAGGAAAATGCAGAATTTGGACAAAGCTCGGAGAAAGCTGCTTGTTTCTTCTTCTTGTACCCTCTGTCCTCCCAAAAGCCAGGCAAAAACTGGCCATAACATTACAAAATTAAGCACGTAAAAGTCAGGAAGTGGCAAAATTAAAGTTGCCTCTGTCACCTTAACTCTGCCCACTTTTACACATACATTATGACACCTGACAGAAGCACACAGGACAAGAAACCAGAGAAGCACTGGTGAGTGTGGCCCTGGGAGGAAGACAACAGAGACATGGATGGCAGGAAAGCCATCTTGGATTTGTGAGCAAAGAAACTGCCTCCTGTTTGTTCCTGGTGTATTCAGGGAAACAGGACTTTGTGAATACACTTTATAAACTAACACTAAAGAAATACCTGACTCAGATCATCAACTTTCCTTCCTACAGGAAACAGCTCAGCAGGGCCCCAAATATTGGCTAACCTCTTAGGTCAAAGGGCAACAGTACGGTAGTGGACCGAAGAAGTGGACCCAGTGCCTGGAGAAATTCCTGTTTGGTTGGCTAGGAGTCCCAGATTTTATAGGTCACTATCAATGAAAGCTTCAGCAAGAAATGCCATCTGAAAACTCATCCTATATTGTGTTCATCTGGTAAATGTTTGCAAATTTCAAACTCTTACGAGATGCAGGAGTATGGAGGTATGATCGGAACTGTCTGCAGAGGAAGTCGAGACTCAGTGCTGCTGAAAAGCGGATTTACACTTTGCATTCTCAGGGTACGTCTACACTACGGGATTATTCCGATTTTACATAAACCAGTTTTATAAAACAGATTGTATAAAGTCGAGTGCACGCGGCCACACTAAGAGCATTAGTTCGGCAGTGTGCGTCCATGGTCCGAGGCTAGCGTTGATTTCTGGAGCGTTGCACTGTGGGTAGCTATTCCATAGCTATCCCATAGTTCCTGCAGTCTCCACTGCCCCTTAGAATTCTGGGTTGAGAGCCCAGTGGCTGATGGGGCAAAAATCATTGTCGCGGGTGGTTCTGGGTAAATGTCGTCATTCCTTCCTTCCTCTGGGAAAGCAACGGCAGACAATCATTTCACGCCCTTTTCCCCTGGATTGCCCTGGCAGACGCCATAGCACGGCAACCATGGAGTCCGTTCAGCTTTTTTTTTTTTTTACAGTCACCGTATGTGTACTGGATGCCGCGGACAGAGGTGATACTCCAGCGCTACACAGCAGCATTCATTTGCTTTTGCATGATAGCAGAGACGGTTATCAGTCGTTCTGTACCCTCTGCTGCCGGTGTAAATTGGCAATGAAATGACGGTTATCTGTCCTTCTGTACTGTCTGTTGCTATCATGGGTGCCCCTGGCTGAGACTGGCTGAGGGCGCAAAGGCAAAACTGGGAATGACTCCCTGAGTCAATCCCTCCTTTATGGTTTCTAAAAATAGAGTCAGTCCTGCCTAGAATGTGGGGCAAGTGTACTAGAGAACCAGTGTATCAGAGAGTACAACTGCTCCATGTCAGATCCTGCAGAAATGATAAACTACATGCCGTTCACGGGGGGTGCCCCTGCAACAACCCCACCCGTTGCTTCCCTCCTCCCCAAACCTTCCTTGGCTACCGTGGCAGTGTCCCCCCCATTTGTGTCATGAAGTTATAAAGAATGCAGGAATAAGAAACAGTGACTTGTTAGTGAGATAAAATGAGGGGGAGGCAGCCTCCTGGTGCTATGACAGTCCAGGCAGGACATTAAGCAGTGTAGGGGAGAGGAGCCCAGCATCCCGCTGCTATGACAGTCCAGGCAGTACAGAATCTTTTCTTTACACAGGAAAGGGAGGGGGCTGATGGAGCTTAGCTTCCAGTTGCTATGATGAGGACAGTTACCAGCCGTTCTGTCCCATCTACTGGGAATGACCAGGAATCATTCCTATTTTTACCCAGGCGCCCCTGGCCGACCTCACCTGAGGCCAGCCAGGAGCACTCACGGGCTGATGGTGAAGACGGCTATCAGTCCTATTGTACCGTCTGCCACTGGGGAGGGGAGAGGAGCGGATACTGCTCTTCACTGCTGCAGCATCGCGTCTACCAGCAGCATTCAGTAGACATAGGGTGACATCAAAAGAAGTCAAGAAACGATTTCTTTCCCTTTTCTTTCACGTGTGTGTGGGGGTGAAGTAAATTGACGATCTATTCCCTGAACCACACCGGACAATGTGTTTGAACCTACAGGCACTGGGAGCTCAGCCAAGAATGCAAATACTTTTCGGAGACTGCTGGGGACTGTGGGATAGCTGGAGTCCTCAGTACCCCCTCCCTCCCTCCATGAGCGTCCGTTTGAGTCTCTGGCTTCCCGTTACGCTTGTCACGCAGCACTGTGTACCTGTAGATTTTTTTTTCAAACGCTTTGGCATTTCGTCTTCTGTAACAGAGCTCTGATAGAACAGATTTGTTTCCCCATACAGTGATCAGATTCAGTATCTCCCGTACAGTCCATGCTGGAGCTCTTTTTGGATTTGGGACTGCATCGCCACCCGTGCTGATCAGAGCTCCACACTGGGCAAACAGGAAACGAAAATCAAAATTTCGCGGGGCTTTTCCTGTTTACCTGGCCACCACATCCGAGTTGAGATTGCTGTTCAGAGCGGTCATAGCAGTGCACTGTGGGATACCGCCCGGAGGCCAATACCGTCCATTTGCGGCCACACTAACCCTAATCTGATATGGTAATACCGATTTTAGCGCTACTCCTCTCGTCAGGGAGGAGTACAGAAACCGATTTAAAGAGCCCTTTATATCGATATAAAGGGCTTCGTAGTGTGGACGGGTACAGCGTTAAATCAGTTTAACGCTGCTAAAATTGGTTTAAACGCATAGTGTAGACCAAGCCTAACTAAGCAGTTCAGCTGAGATGCAGTAATTTTTAAGACAATCCAGTCGTAGGTTGCCAATCTGGCTCCATCCCAAATCTTTGTACTAAGCTCCTTGACATCCTATTTAGAAATGCATTATTAAAATCTAATTGCTCCATGCTTATATTGCATTTTTAATTTGAACAGAAACAGCTGAGAGTCTGTGGCTAATAATCAATCAATCTCTCTGGTAATGATGTGAATCTGAGGAAGGAATCGGGCATTAGGAACTTAAAAAGGCCCATCCAAAACTACTGTATGAAACCAAAGAGACAGTCTCATTAACCGTCTGGAGTGACAACAGAAAGCGGCGATGACACATTCGAGAATGGCTTTGCTGTACCGTTCTGGCTTAGCTTTGAATTGCTGACCAGACTGTTGCACCTGAATTAATTCTCTGTGTTTATTGCCGTCTCTCTGTTGTACTGAAACATAATTACTTTAGTGCCAAGGACCAGTTAAATCCATCTGCGTGGCTGGCTGTTAAAATTAATGGAGCTTCTTTTCAACAGAGTATTTCAAAATAAAGACAGGCTGCAAAGAAAACACAGTGTAGAACTCATTAAGCTTCTAAAGGCAAGTGCTTTCCCAAGATAATCTCTTCATCTCTGTGCTCCACCACTTCCACCCATGGAGCTAGCAGAAACCAGCAACACTTTATTTCAGTTCCAACAAGACAGAGGGCAGGCTAACGGAGCAGATATCTGATCATTAGCTAACTGTTACATTCATGTACAAGACAGATGCTATTAGCAGAGGTTAACAGAAGCTGGTGCATGTACGTAATAAAAGCCAGACAAAAGAACATTAGTGATGGCAAGCAAAGCACTCCCAAATCAGGCAATAGAGTTAAGGGGGAGTTGGCACCCTTAATCGCTGCCCCTTGGTGCAGTATCTTCCCAGGCCAGATCCTTAGCCAGACTGCAGAGCTTTGCATCTCCAGTGTAGTCAGGAAAGGGAGCCTAGTCAGGGGACCCCTGTCCCCCAGCTGCCGCACTGGCCCCTGGAGGCCTTTGGGAGCCAACCCAAAGACTGGAATTGGCACACAGCAGGAAAAGGAAGGTCCAAAGGGCTCCTTTGCTGCCTGCTCCTCTTGAGCTGCGCCATTTGACAGCTGCAGCTCAGCATCTAGCCCATAGTCTTTTATGACATGATCACAAGCTAGTCTTCTGCAGAGCCGCTGCTTCATTCCTGGCCCAGGAAGGAGGCCCCTAGCCAATCTTTGTTTCCGCTTGTTTGCTGTGGCCCTGTGTCTCATTTGACACACACCAGGCCAGCCCCACTCTGAGAAAGGCATTGTTCTCTCTTTCTAGACTCTTTGATGGCAATCACACTGAAGTCTCTCTGCCCCTCACAAGCCTTGATGAATGTATCCTCCAGCTCCCTGGGAGGTCGGGATGTGCCATTATCCCCATGGTGCAGATGGAGAACTGTGACCCACAGAGATCAAGCAACTTGCTCAAGATCACACACGAAATCTGAAGCACAGGAATGAACACAACCCAAGTGTCCTGGGCCACCAGTCACTGCCTTAACCGCATAACCATCCTTGCTTTTCCAGCTTTATAACTCGCTTGCTAAATACCATATAACTGCGGGCAGTGAATGAGGGGAGGATGCTGGAGAAACCAACAACCTCACCCATGACACACATCCCACTGGTGCAGTGAATGAGACAGGGTGCTCTGGAACCCAGACCCATTCATTCACAAACTGGAGCAATAGTCTAAAGTAAACAGGATGAAATTCAATAAGGACAAATGCAAAGCACTTCACTTAGGAAGAAACAATCAGCTGCGCGCGCACACACACACACACACACAATGGGAAATGACTGCCTAGGGAGGAGGACAGCGGAAAGGGATCTGGGGGTCATAGTGGATCACAAGCTAAATATGAGTCAACAGTGTAACACTTGTGTAAAAAAGCAAACATCATTCTGGGCTGAATTAGCAGGAGTGTTGTAAGCAAGACACAAGAAGTAATTCTTCCGCTCTACTCCGTGCTGATAAGGCCTCAACTGAAGTGTTGTGTCCAGTTCTGGGCGCCACATTTCAGAAAGGATATGGACAAATTGGAGAAAATCCAGAGAAGAGCAACAAAAATGATGAAAGATCTAGAAAACATGAGCTAGGAGGGAAGATTAAAAAATTGGGTTTGTTTAGTCTGGAGAAGAGAAGAATGAGAGGAGACATGAGAACATTTTTCAACGACATAAAAGGTTGTTACAAGGAGGAAGGAGAAAAATTGTTCTTAACTTCCGAGGATAGGACAAGAAGCAATGGGCTAAAATTGCAGCAAGGGCAGTTTAGGTTGGACATTAGGAAAAACTTCCTGTCAGGGTGGTTAAACATTGGAATTAATTGCCCAGGGAGACTGTGGAGTGTCCATCATTGGGGATTTTTAAGAGCAGGTTGGACAAACACCTATCAGGGATGGTCTACAAATAGTTCTGCCATGAGTGCAGAGGACTGGACTAAATCAGTGGTTATCAACCAGGTGTACATGTACCCCTGGGGGTACACAGAGGTATTCTGGGGGCAGAGCAACTCATCTGGATATTTGCCTAGTTTTCCAACAGGCTACATAAAAAGCACCAGCGAAGTCGGTACAGACTAAAATTTCCTACAGACAATGATTTGTTTATACTGCTCTATACACTGACATGTAAGTACAAAATTTATATTCCAATTGATTTATTTTATAAATCTATGGTAAAATGAGAACATAAGCAATTTTTCAGTAATAATGTGCTGTGACGCTTTTGTATTTTTATGTCTGATTTTGTAAACAAGTGGTTTTGAAGTGAGGTGAAACTTGGGGGTAACAAGACAAATCAGATACCTGAAAGGGGCACAGTAGCCTGGAAAGGTTGAGAGCCACTGGACTGATGACCTCTCGAGGTCCTTTCCAGTCCTACGATTCTACGATTACACAACCCAGTCTCATTCGCCATCCATCCTGTACACTGAATGAAGCAGAGATCCCGCAGAAAAACCAGCATGCATTGTAATGCATAGACACAAATAAGCAGAGTTAAGGTTGTACAGGCTTTAGCCGCAGTACTAGGTGCTCAGTTTCTGTGAAAATC
The DNA here is from genome assembly GCF_007399415.2 of Gopherus evgoodei. NCBI lineage: Eukaryota > Metazoa > Chordata > Testudines > Testudinidae > Gopherus > Gopherus evgoodei. Next base: position 132,566,560 of record NC_044327.1, on the reverse strand, counting down.
AGGCTACTTATTTGGGTGCCTAAATATGTATTTAAGGGCCTAACTCCAGGCACCGAAATTTGAGAATGTTGGCAGTAACTTCTAGCTGTAAAATGGAGAGAATGATACTGACAGGAAAGTTGTGAGGCTAAATGACTGAACATTTCCAACTCACCCTGAGATCTTTGGATGGACGGTGCTATGGAAGTGTTAAGGAGGAGGAGTAGGAGGATGCAGGCTAAACACTTCAGTTGAGAGAGGAGAATCGATGTGGAAATACTACAGCTCATTTATAATACCTTCCCCTAAACTTTGTAAATTAAAATTCCCCTTGCGGAGAAGTTCCATAGCATCAAAGAGGGAAGTTATTTCCTTTCTACAAGATTTGTTAAATCATATAGGATGGGTCACAAGTAGGGCCCTGTTTCCGAAAGGTACGTAAGTATGTGCCTATCTTTAGTCTCATTAATTATTCCATTGATTTCAGTTTTATAGATTTTACAGCCAGAAAGCACCATTAGATTATCTGATCTGACCTCTTCATAGACTCAGAAAGGACCATTATGATCTTCTAGTCTGACCTCCTGCACAACGCAGGCCACAGAATCTCACCCACCCACTCTTGTAACAAACCGCTGACCTATGTCTGAGCTACTGAAATCCTCAACTTGTGGTTTAAAGACTTCAAGGTGCAGAGAATCCTGTGTATCCAGCCAAGGAATTTCATCCAGTTATTTCTATATTGGCCCCAGTAATGTGTGTTTGACTCAAGTGACCTTCCAGAAAGGCAGCCAGTTGACATCAGAAGATTGAGAGCTGGCGAATCCACCCCTTCCCTTGGTAGTTTGTTCCAATGGCTAATCACCCTCCCTGTTAAATGTGAATGCCAATGCTCTTTTGTTTAAAGCTAGGCATGGGCTTCAGCACCGTTTTGGATGTGGGTTTATATCCCTGCTATAATGTGGGCCACAAAACCAATATAGAGGATCATCTCCTTCCTAAGTTCCACAGGACCCTACTGACTCTATTTCTATTCAATTCTTTAGGGCTCTTCCATAATGCATAATACTTGTCCGAAATCCCAAACTGTTAGCTAAGTCTGAAAGTCTGTGAAGGAAGCAGGAAAGCATAACTGAGAAGCAGGAGATGTTTTAAGAGGTCTCAGAACAATATATTGTTCTTTTCTGCCAATGCTGAACAGACGCAGTGAGCAGTGGAAGCAAATTCTAGATACACACAAAGGTATTTAAGCAAATGACAGGACTAAAACAGCTGTTGTCTATCATAACTCAGCAGTGGAAAGTGCCAATCTAGGAAACAGGCAGAAAACTCACAAGAACTACAATGAAGGTGCATCATTATTGTAATGGAATACTTATCTGATATGTGTTATTGAAGTAACTGCCAAAGGCCCCAGGTTGGATCAGGCCCCCACTCAGCTAGGCACTGTAAAAACACACACAGGAAGACCCCAAAACATTCCCCTTCCTCTCTCATTGTTGTTCAGGGTACCTGAGGCCTCAACATGATTTAAAACATAGTTCAGTCACGTCGCCGCTACAGGACAGCAGTGCGTTTAATCGCCCTAGCTTGTTAGAACTGTGTCCTGCAATGCAGGAGCTTTTCACAGAGAAAATGGGGCCTCAGAAAGAGACATTTTTGTATCCGGATACTGAGTAGAGAAAGAAAAGACAGTTAGAGAGGAGGAATTTACCACTGAGGAACTTTAACACAAATTTAAAGCCTGCAATTATACATTCATTCAGTTCCTCCAGATAAGTTACTGTAACAGCCTATTTGCATCAAACATGCATGACTGAGTATTTAAATCTCCACATGAAAATTGCAATAATTTAGATTGGGCAAAGGAAGCTAATTTGGGAAACGCTGCTGGATTTTTTTCCAGACTATAAAATCCTTTGGTGGTTGGATCCCTGGCATAGTTACTGCTTCCTATTTTATTTTCACCACTAAGCCCTGGAGTGAGCTGAGCAGCTGGAGATCTAGCAGATGATAATACAGAGCCTCACAGGTGCTGACTTTTAGTTTTCCCTGGGGGTGCTCCACCCCTGCTCTGCCTCAAGGCCCTGCCCCGACTCTGTTCCTTCCTCAAGGCCCTGCCCTTGCTCCATCTCTTCCACCACCTCCCCTGAAACCGTGCCCTCACTTGAAACCCTCCCCCAAGGTCCTGCTTTCACTCTGCCTCTTCCTGCCCCCACTCTATTCCCTCCCCCAAGGCCCCACCTCTTCCCGTCCCCATTCCACTCCCTCCGAGGTCCTGCCCTCACTCCATCCCCTCCCTGAGGCCCCCACCCACCTGTCATTCACTGCTTTCCACCTTCCCCGAGACACCAAACAGCCATTTGGTAACAGCCGCCAATCAGCTAATTTGAAGCACTGTCAAACATCTAACTGGGCTGCTGCCAAACAGCTGATTGCCGCTGCCACCACCACAGAACAGCTGTGCCTGGTGGTGCTGAGCACCCATTTTTTTTCCCCTTGGGTGCTCCGGGACTGGAGCACCCATGGAATCGGTGGCTATGCAGAGCCTGAAACATTGCTGGTTTAGTCTGAATTCCCCTGACCAAACTGTCAGCAAATGCAATGTTCCCATACGTGATTATCTAGTGCCTCAAAGCTAGGGTGACAGCCTTATTATGAGGCAGATTCTCTCCTGTATTCTGACTCCTTTGTGCTTCTGAAACCTGATCATACCTGGTGAAAATCAGCCCAGTGTGAGGGAGTTCTCAGCTGGCTCCTATGCCATGCCCCTCACCTCCTCAGTGTAGACACTCTGAATCACAATTAGCCTACAGCAGTAATTGGGGAGATTTGCTCAAGGGCAAGGGAACCAAAGTAACTGTGACCAGGTGCCAAATTCTAGGACTATGTGTGGATGTAGAGCTATTCTGCTGACCCCCTCTGGCAACCTGACCAGGCCGAGCTCGTTCGCTTCCGCTAATGAGTTTAAAAGATTGTGACTGACTATGAGGCAGAGAAGACGATCCTGTGAGGAGAAACCACAGGAACAGCCATTTTAAGCAAACAGGGTAAAGCTGATACAAGTTAAGGGGTGTTTGGACAATAACTCGTGTGTTTTTTGTGTTGAGAACCTATTTCTCGCAACAAAGCTGGAGATACAAACTGCAGAAGGTACATATAAAGCTGCCTGATCCTCTCTTTGATGTCCTTTCAAGGATATTCCCAAGGCAGAAATAAATTCATACATTTTAAGGTCAAAGGGACCATTACAATCATAATACAGGCCAGAGACTCTCACCTAGAAAACTCATCAAGCCCATAACTTCTGTTTGCACTCCACCATGTCTTTTAGAAAACCACTGAGTCTAGATTTAAAGACTTCAAGTGATGAAGCATCCACATTCCAAAGGAAGTTGTTCCAATGATTAATAATCCTCACAGGCAAAAGTGTGTCTTATTTCAAGTGTGTATTTGTCCAGCTTCAGCTTCCACCCACTGGATCTTGTTCTGCCTTTTTCTGATATTTTAAAGGGCTATCTGCTGTCAGAAATCTCCACCTCATGTAAGCACGTATAGACAGTGATTAAGCCACCTGTCAACTTTGTCTTATAAAAACTAAATGGAAAGAGCTTATGGCCTGGTCTATACTACAAAGTTAGATTGACATGAGCTGCCTTGAGTCACTCTACTTGTATATATGTCTACACTTAATTTGTCCCCCACCCAGGTAAGCTCTCCGTTGTGTTGACATAGTAACGTCACCTCCCCAAGCAGCATTATGTCATGGTCGATGTACAGAAGTCAATGCATCATAAATATTGACACTGTATTACTTATGTTGACTCTACTAGTCCTCCAGCAGTTGTCCCACAATGCCTGACACTGACCACTCTGGTCACTATTGTGAACTCCACTGCCCAGGGGTCATGGAGATTGGAAGGCCCCTGCCCCCATTGTGGTGCTGTGTGTAAGAAATGTGACCATTTATATCACTGATAGGGAAACTGCGTAAGTCTTGTACAAAGTATCAATGGAAAAGTTATGATTTACTAAGTGTGATTATCCTGTTTATATGCATGTATACTCTTTGTCTCAGAAGTTATGAATACTGGCTATGTATTTATATCTTAAAGATGTGTTGTACATGTAGCCGTACAACAAAAAGATGCAGGCAGTGGGGCCCAGGCGGAGCTGTTTGTTCATATATACAGGGATGTCCCTTGAATCCTCCATGAAAGTTTCATCGAGATCTCTCATGGAGGGACTCTGCAATCCTCTGCTGAGGGCTTCTAGGGATAGGAGCCTTATTTCTTCCTCCGTCATAGGACACTTTCCTGCCTCACTCAGTGATAACTCCAGCAGGCCCCACTGCAGCACACAAACTAGCAGCATATGGAACTGGGCAGCTTCAGGCCACCAGAAGCAGCTGTGCTCTCTGTATCTTTGTTACCCTCAGGAGAGAGACAGCTAAAATTGCCACCACCTGTGGAAAACAGTACTAGTATTCAACCACTGCCCTATATTCCTAGTTTCATGCAATTGAGCAAACTCCCTCTGCATTTCCCTCCGTCCTTGTGGGCCACACTCACCCTGGCCAGTGCTGCAAGTGGGGCTATGCACAAGCTCTCCGAAGCAGATGTGTCAATAAGCATGCCTTGTTTGAAACTTTAGGAGCGCACAGGGAGGAAGTTCTGAAACTTAACTGTCACTTTCCGTTGTGACTAGACTGACAACGGTACCTCTGTGTGTTTTATCCATAGCTGCCACTGCTGCGGCCTGGAGGGATTCCCTATCCACAGAACACCTGAGCCAGATAAGAAAGAAGAGGACTCAGGGCGACATGTTCTGTGAAATCTTGCAAGCCAGTGCTGCATCAGACCATGATCAGAGGGCGTGGCAGATGAATCCTGCAGACTGTACAGAGAAGGAAAGAGCAGACAGGAGAAAGGTGCAGGAAAAGGAGAGGGAGATACACCAGGACATAATGGGGCTTCTCCAGCAGCAAACACAGATGCTGCGGATTCTTGCTGTCCTACAGGTTCAACAGGAAAGCATCTCCCTACATGCCCCCTCAACATTTCATGTGGTATCAGGGGCTCCATCCCTCCCGCTCCCCCTCCTTCTGAGGGGACATTAAGGGCAATCACCGCTTCACATATACGGACCTGTGAGAGCCACAGCTGATGAATGTGTAGCTAAAATGGACATGAATGTTCCTTCCCCTTCTTTAAGCTCTGTTCCATACATTTATTACGTTTTGAATATATTTGCTTTTAACTTGCACAGAATTTTTAAGTGTTTGTTGCTCAATAAAACTGTACAGTTTGGAAAATAATTCATATTTACTAGTTCCCAACATATGTTGCAGAATGCCTGGCAGTAGTTAAAGCACCCACTTGCTATCATACACTGTGGCACAACTCATAGGATCAGTGACAAACAGTGTAATAATCATAAATGTACAATGAGCAGCACAAAATTAATAGGTGCATTGCCAGCGTAATATTTATATTCATATATTCACACAATTCCTAACAGGCCCCCAAACTTCAGGACCAGGTGGAGCACACAGTATTCCATAATACATTACCGTGGCTCGCTGCTAAAGTGATCTTCCAAAGCCTCCCTGAGCTTTATAGCTCTGTGTGGAGCCAGACAGCACTTGTGTCTGGCTGTTCAAACTCAGCAAACAGCCACTCCACCTCCACCGCGGTGGCAACTTTCCCTCTCTGCTTCACAGATATTACGCAGGACACAGCAGGCAGCTATAATCATTGGGATATTTTTCTCACTGAGATCCAATCTCATGAGTGAACAATGCCAGCACCCTTTCAATCTACTAAAAACACATTCAACTGTCATTCTACACCTGCTGAGCTGGCAGCTGAATCTTTCCTTGGTGCTGTGAAGGTGGCCAGTGTACAGCTTCATGAGCCAGGGGAGTCAGGGGCAAACTGGGTCCTTCAGGAACATTATGGACATTTCAACATCGGTGGTAATACACCAGTCAGGAAAGAAGTCTCTGCTTGTAGCTTTCTGAGGAGTTCTCTGTTCTGAAAGATGCGAGTGTCGTGCATTTTCCCTGACCAGCCAACACTGATGTCAGTGGAACGTCCCTGGAGATCAGCCAACACTTGCATAACCATAGAAAAACAGCCCTTTCTGTTGATGTGGTCTGTGGCAAGGTGGGCTGGTGACAAAATAGGGATCTGTGTGCCGTCTATAGCTCCACCGCAGTTCAGGAACCGTATTGCTGCAAATCTATCCACTAGGTCATGCATGTTGCTGAGAGTCACAGTCCTGCATAGCAGGAGACGATTAATGGCCCTGCACACTTGCATGACACTGGTCCCCACAGTGGGTTTTCTGACTCCAAAATGATTTCCCACTGATTGGTAACTGTGACATTATGCCAGAAAGGGTTAAGCAACTAGCAGGCTTAATGACACAAATGCAACCTTTAAAGACATATTAGAAAAGTATGTAAATAGTAATTAGGGCCATTCCACATAGAGAGCTAAGGTCGCCATGTTAAATAGACTACAGCTTTGAAATGCAAACCTGTATTGTTAGAGAATTAGAGGTAATACCCTTTGTATGTGTTTACGTGTATCTTGTTAGATGTTAGCCATGTAAAAATACTGTTCCTGACTGTTACTATATCTATTGATTCAGAGATCAAAAGGGAATATTAACCATTAGATTAAATTTGGGTCTAATAATGTCATTGTCTACATTTCTCTTTGAAGTTTTTGTAGAAAACTATCTATGAACAGCTTAATTACCTTATGCTGATGAATGCAACTAGTTACCTGTGTATACATAGGAAATAGGTAATTCTACTTCAAAGCTACTATTCTTCACCCAAGGAATACCTGCTGTCAAGAGGCTATCGTAGCCTGCCAGAGATCTATAAAAGAACTCCAGGGCCCTGATCCTGTATCTCAGATCTGCTTAAGCTTCATTATGGAAAGTTTGAGTCGCAAGACTGAGGTCCCCAGCTCCAGACTGAGTCACCTTGATATTGGACATTGGACTATGACCTATGGAACTAAACTTGATAGAATTCTCTGCAACTCTGACGCTCACCATCTCGACTATGAAACTGACCTAAGAACTCTATTCATATCTGTATGAATAATGATCTAACCAATATTCTCTTTTCTTTTAAAATATATTTTAGTTTAGTTAATAAGAATTGGCAGTAAGCGCGTATTCAGGTAAGATCTGAGATATTCGTTGACCTGGTGGGTAATGTATCTGATCTCTTGGGATTGGTAGGACTTTTTAATATGATGAACAAGGTTTTTCATAATCATCATATTTGACCTGGCTGTCTGGGCAGGAGTCCAAGGCTGGGTTGTCTTGAGGGAGCTGTGGCTTTGGCTTCTGGGTAACCAGTAAGGTATTGTAGAAGTTGTTTTGTTTCTGGCTTGGTGAATCTAAGTGTTAGAATAATCACCAGTTTGGGGGATTGTCTGCCCCATTCTTTGAGGTCTGCCCTGATTGGGAAATCTCTGTGTGGCCCCCTGGGACTCTGGTCACAGTAGCCACCTGGCACTGCAAGTTCCACAGTGCGATCACCACTTGTTTCTCCACTGTCAGGGCAACTCTCATTCTGGAGTCCCTGTGCTGAAGGGCTGAGGCAAGCTCGGCACACAGATCCAGGAAAGTTCTGCAGCCACTGCTCATCATCCCAAGTCTGCATTACAATGCGATCCCACCACTCAGTGCTTGTTTCTTGGGCCCAGAAGCAGCACTCCTGCTTCTGCAGCTGCTCCACGAACACCACCGACAACTTTGAACTGGTTCTCGCTATGTCCCTCAGTAACTGGCCCTCTGGGTAATCGTCATGTTCCTCGCAGCACTTCAAATATTGGAGGACTGTGCATCCTGTGTTTGCAGATCTCATGATGATAGTACAGAGCTGTGCAGGCTTCGGTCAGAGATGGTAGACAGAGGCGAGTCCCGTGCAGGTTCATGGGATTTTCAAGATAGGCGTGAGAATTATGGGCTAGAGATTCCATTATGGGGATGAAAAAACTGCATGATGGGAACTTGACCCCACAGTGCCAGTCACCTCTTGAGTGACTTGTTTCTGCCCTGCTATCCATTGCCATCTGTTGGATGGTGATGAGCTGCACACTGGGATATCTACCAACGGTGCACCACACTATGCATCAGAACAAGCACTCCTGCTGAGTAGGCATAGCACCAATACAAAGAGCCATGATGTTGTGACCAGAGTCCTAGTGGGGAGCCAGCTGTGGTCACTCAATTAGGGTGAGCTGCAAAGAATGGGGCAGACAATCCCCATAGAGCTGGTGGATATTCCAATACTTAGATTCCCCGAGCCAGCATAAAACAGCTTCTTTATCACCTCACTGGTTACTCAGAAGTCATTTGCAATAATATCACAAGTGCACATTTCCAATTATTTTCAATCATGCCAAGCATTTGGTTTAGACAAATCATTCTTTAGGTCAACTTGTTCCACATCCCCTTTGAATCTTCGTAGCTTTTTCTTGACCTCAGGGTCTTCCTTAACATAGGCTTTTAGTTTAACCACTTCCTTGGGGTTTTGGTATTTTAGGGTTAACCTGTGGCTTTTATTTGCAAGGTTTCATCCTTCCCTTCCTTTCTGTCCAGTAGAGTCAAAATCTGAACTCTTTTGCTTAACAGAATCCTTTGGCTGGATGGATGTGTCCTTTTTGCTAACAGCTACAGGCAAGTCTTTCTCTCCCCAGTCAGTCAGGTAATTTGCATCAACATAGACACTAGCTTGTTTACTAGTTTTCAAATCCTCAAGCTTTACCAATTCCAAGGCTGGACTCTGTCTTAAAGAGATACCATCCATTTTCACTAGCATGTTAGACTCAAGTAGGGTGACTGGACAGCAAATGTGAAAAATCATAAGAAAAAGACCCAAAAATCAGGACTGTCCCTATAAAATCAGGACATATGGTCACCCTAGACTCAAGGTTCTTTTGTCCTTCCCTTACCAACCTCTGCTTCCACATGGAATCAGATTTCAAGTCTACTAAGAGACTATAAGTCATATGCAAAATATCTGGAGATGAGAATTTGCCTGCTCTCCCCTGCATCCTTGTAACCCAGTAACCAGTAACCCGATCTTTTCTCAGTACCTGAGTCACAGACAGCTTAAAGAATCAACATGGAGACATTCATGTTCCAACAACATTGTCTCCTCAACAAACTGGTTAAGCTTATAGAGCTGTTTAAATTCCCTAACAATCTGTATTTCATTTGAAACTTTTTCAAAGCTATCCGTACTGGTTTTTTCTAAAGCAAAGTCAGTGGATCTATACACCTCAGAAAGACTCTGGCAGTTAGGAACTCAAAAAAAGTCTCCCAAACAAACCGTTGCTTTCTCTATAAAGTGATTCGCCCTGAGTTAATTCAATTAAATCACTTCCACACCCATCAGTTGCAGCAAACTGCTTGCAAAAATTACCCTAAAGATTTCTCTTCAGGAATCTTTCTAAGCAACAACCCATTTTTCACAGAAATTCTGCCCTTACCCTTTTCATTTAGGGCTTGCTCTAAGGGAACATTTTCCTGAGCAACAACAGACTCTTTCTGGGTTTCACTTAAATCCAGAATCACCTCTGTCGCATCAGGAGGATTTTCACAAAACCCCCTTTCAGGTAAACTGCTAGACTTAATAGTCAAAAGTTTAGAAGCATTCTTTTACTTAAAAGCAGCAAAGAGTCCTGTGGCACCTTATAGACTAACAGACATTTTGGAGCATGAGCTTTCGTGGGTGAATATCATGCATCTGACCAAATGGGTATTCACCCACGAAAGCTCATGCTCCAAAACGTCTGTTAGTCTATAAGGTCCCACAGGACTCTTTGCTGCTTTTACAGATCCAGACTAACACGGCTACCCCTCTGATACTATTCTTTTCCTTGTTACAAGTTTCAACACTGTCAGCGGGCAGCGTAGTCAAATTACCTTCATCCTTTCCTTGTGCCCTGGCTATGATATCACCCTGATCAGCCAAGGTTGTCATATCTTTACCCAGCAACGTACTAGCAACAGGCAAAACAGAAGCACCAGAATCACTTTGGGAGCTATTTATGACATTGTAACTAGGTTGCATCTAGTTGCAATGTCATCATCTCTAGCAGACACAAATTGAGGAACACTTCCTTCCTGGGCTTTAGTTGTATCCAGAATCAACTCTGGGTCAACTGATAATTTTTCAACCATCGTAGGCTGACAAGCTTTTTCGTTCTGCCTTATAAACAGAAAAGATCTGGAGAAACATTCCCCTTTAAAAGGCTAACAGCTTGGGATATCCTTTCCTTTATCCCAACACACCCGGCTATTCACAGACAATTGCTTGGAGACTGGGGTAGCTCCCTTCATAGGCAAGTCATTACCCCTAACAGACACAGGAACATTTCCTCCACTGTCACAATTTTCCACACTGGTAACAGCTAAGGTGTAGGAATACCCCTGTTCCACTAACCCTGCCTTCCCAAACTGCTGAATACACAAAGCCATCAGCTCAGAAGGCTGCCTATGCACATCTAAAAACGTTCTTTACCTTTCCTTCCCTTAATAGATAAGCTGCTGTTTTCCCACAAACAGTGTCATATTACACTGAGCTACTTTAAGGACATCACTTTTACCTGGATCAGGCTTACTTTCCCAAGCTTTACTAGCCTACATTCCATTGCCCATAAAAAAATTACCCTTTTGTTCCTCAGGGTATGGCTACACTGGAGAGTTGCAGCGCTGGTGGTGGGTTTACAGAGCTGCAACTTACTCACCGTCCACACTTGCAAGGCACATACAGCACTGCATCTCCCTGGCTGCAGCGCTGGCTGTACTGCTCTGCCTGGGGAATAACGATTGCAGCACTGGTGATGCAGCGCTGCTCCGCCAGTGTGGCCACCAAAAGCGCTGTAATTGGCCTCCAAAGTATTCTGAGGTATCCCAGAATGCCTGTTCAGCCACTCTGCTCATCAGTTCGCACTCTACTGCCCTAGCCTCAGGTGACCCACCCTTTAAATGCCCTGAGAATTTTAAAAATCCCCTTCCTGTTTGCTCAGCCAGGTGTGGAGTGCAATCAATGAATCTTTCCAGGTGACCATGCCTCCACATGCCAAACGAGCCCCAGCATGGAGCAATGGCAAGTTGCTGGACCTCATCAGTTTTTGGGGGGAGGAAGCTGTGCAGTCACAGCTGTGCTCCAGCTGTAGGAATTACGATACCTATGGGCAGATCTCAAGGGCCATGCTGGAAAGGGGCCATGACCGGGACGCAGTGCAGTGCAGGGTTAAAGTGAAGGAGCTGCGGAGTGCCTATTGCAAAGCCCGCGAGGGAAACCGCCACTCCGGTGCTGCCCCCACAACTTGCCATTTTTACAAGGAGCTGGACGCGATACTTGGGGGTGACTCCACTGCCAAACCGACGACCACGATGGACACTTCAGAGTGGGGGGGGAGGAGGGGGAGGAAACCGAGAGTGAGGAAACCGAGAGTGAGGGTACTAGGGTGGCGGAGTAGACACCCCGGAGTCCCAGGAGGCATGCAGCCAGGAGCTCTTCTCAAGCCAGGAGGAAGGTAGCCAGTCGCAGCAGCCGGTACTTGGTGACGGACAAGCAGAGGAGCGGGTTCCCGGCAAGCGGCTTTTATTTTCAGGATCGAAATGTTTCAGGAGAGGAGGGGGGGTTAGGGTTGCGTGCATGCATGCCTAGATGTGGAACAGCCCATTGATGTGGTCTATCACGTCGTGGTAATCGGCCTCGGTAATCTCTTCAAAAGTGTCAGCCAGAGCGTGGGCAATGTGCTTGCACAAGTTTATAGGGAGAGCCACTGTGGTCCTTGTCCCAGTCAGGCTAACGCGTCCGCGCCACTGTGCTGCGAGGTGTGGGGGGACCATTGCTGCACACGGGCAAGCTGCATAGGGGCCAGGGCGGAATCCGCATTGCTTTAGAAGACCCTCCTGCTCTTCCCAGGTGACCCGCAGCAGCGAGATATCTTCCAGGATTATCTCCTGTGGAAAATGTTGGGAGACCGTTCAGTGTAGATGCCCCCCTGCAGCAGTTTGCTTTCCCCAACGCACAGAAACCCCTGCACATCCCTGAAGCAATCAGTCCCCCTTACTCACCATTTTGTGGCTCCTGTGGATTATGCGCGCTCTGTTTGGTATGGGAAAAGTATGCTAAAGTGAAGACTGTAAACTCCTTCACTGTGTGGGAATAACTGTCTGGGTGCGATTATAAACAATGCAGCCTCTGTTAACTGTTGCCATTTTTGCCTTTCGAAAAGTGTCCTTGACTACTCGACTGCCCGTATCATCCACTGCTCAGAGGCTACAAAACCTCAGGAAGAAGCCACAAAAAAGCAAAGAAGACATGCTGAAAGCAGTTATGGATCACTCTGCCAGAGAGAGTAAAAAGCTGCAGAACTGGAGGGAAAGGGAAATCAGGCTCCGCCAGACAAATGCAGCGGCTAAGAAGAAAAGCACAAAACAGCTGATAAGCATCCTGGCACGCCAAGCAGACTCTATCCAGTCACTCGTAGCCATGCAGGCAGAGCACTACCGTGCCGCCACCCCCCGTCCCAATGCTCTTTCCTTTGTGCCCCAATGTCAGCTCCAAACCCCCCTCCCCAGTATCCAGGTTCTTACCACCACCAGCTGCCCCCAACACCTGTACATTCACCTACCTACTACGACCCTTACCCTCTGCACTCAACCCCCATCACCATGCAGTATAGGCATCCTGAAGTGCAGCAGTCATTGCACAGCACTCCAGCCAGGACATATTCAAACCTGTGACTGTACAGTTCACCACCCCACCCTCCTGCCCTTTTAGGTTCCCAAAATGTTGTGTGTCTGTCAAGAAAGTTATTTTCTTTTCAATAAATGAATTCTTGGCTTTGAAAACAGTCTTTATTATCTCAGAAAGTGAAAGATACCATAGCCCAGGAAAGAAACAGGCACTGCAAATCATTTCAGGAAAAAGCAGATTCCTACTAACATTGTAACCACTGCACTTCACTCCCGTGCAAGGCACCAAACATTACTGTTGTTTTTCAGCCTCAAATTCCTCCCTCAAGGCATCCCTAATCCTTGCAGCCCTGTGCTGGGCCTCTCTAGTAGCCCTGCTCTCTGGCTGTGCAAATTCAGCCTCCAGGCGTTGAACCTCGGAGGTCCATTCCTGACTGAATGTTTCATCCTTCCCTTCACAAATATTATGGAGGGTACAGCACACGGATATAACCGCAGGGATGCTGCTTTCCCCCCAAGTCTAGCTTCCCATACAGAGATCGCCAGCGCCCTTTTAAACAGCCAAAAGCACACTTCACTGTCATTCGGCACCGGCTCAGCCTGTAGTTGAACCAGTCCTTGCTCTTGTCAAGCTTTCCTGTATACGGTTTCATGAGCCAAGGCATTAACAGGTAAGTGGGGTCTCCAAGGATCAGAATGGGCATTTTGATGTTCCCTACTGTGTTCTTCCGGTCTGGGAAAAAAGTCCTGGCCTGCATCTTCCTGAACAGGCCACTGTTCCAAAAGATGTGTGCATCATGCACCTTTCCATCCTAGCCTGTGTTAATGTTAACGAAAAACCCACAGTGATTCACAAGCGCCTGAAGAACCATAGAGAAATACTCCTTCCAATTAATGTACTCGGATGCTAGGTGGGGTGGTGCCAGAATAGGAATATGCGTCCCATCTATCGTCTCTCCACAGTTAGGGAAACCCATTTGTGCAAAGCCATCCAGAATGTCCTGCACGTTCCCCAGAGTCACGGTTCTTCTTAGCAGGGATGCGATTAATGGCCTTGCAAACTTGCATCAACACAATTCCAGCGGTCGACTTTCCCATTCCAAACTGGTTTGCAACCGATCGGTAGCTGTCTGGAGTTGCCAGCTTCCAGATTGCAATAGCCACCCACTTCTCCTCTGGCAGGGCAGCTCTCAATCTCATGTCCTTGTGCCGCAGGGTGGGGGCGAGCTCAGCACACAGTCCCATGAAAGTGGCTTTTCTCATCCGAAAGTTCTGCAGCCACTGCTCGTCATCCCAGGATTGCAGGACGATGTGATCCCACCACTCAGTGCTGGTTTCCCGAGCCCAAAAGCGGCGTTCCACAGTGCTGAGCATTTCCGTGACTGCCACAAGCAATTTAGTGTCATACACGTCAGGCGACTCGATATCATCGTCGGACTCCTCACTGTCACTTTGGGGCTTAAGAATAGCTCAACTGCCAAACGTGATGTGCTGGCGACACTCATCAGCAAAGTCCTCAGCAGCCCGGGCTCCATTTCCCACAGAAATCGTGCTGCACAGAAACCGTTGGGAGACTCGCAATGGCGCCAAACGTGGATGGAAAAACAGTGACTGCTGGGATGTGAAGCGATGCATCACGGGGTGTTGGGACAGGAAGCGGAATGACCTACACCCTTCCGTCCCCTTCCCACAACCCATGGCGCCAAAATGGGATGAGGTGCTCTGTGGGATAGCTGCCCATAATGCACCACTCCCAACAGCGCTGCAAATGCTGCAAATGTGGCCACACTGCAGCGCTGGTAGCTGCAATTTGCCCTAAACAGCTTTTACCATTGACTTTTACATTCTCTGCATAAGTTATGGGGTTATCTTCACCCGAGCTCACAGTAAAAACATTTACATCAGTGGGTCTCAAACTTTATTACTGGCGACCTCTTTCATATTGCAGGCCTTTGAGTGCGACCCCCACAATAAAGTAAACACGCTTTTTAATATATTTAACACCATTATAAATGCTAGAGGCAAGCAGAGTTTGGGGTGGAGGCTGACAGCTCACGACCCCCATGTAATGACCTCGCAACCCCCTCAGGGATCTCAACCCCCCGTTTGAGAACCCCTGATTTACATAAAAGGTGGCAGTGTTGGGGTAAATGTGGTTACGCACAGACAACTGCTTAGTGTCAAACATACCAACATTGTTGCAAACTGGATAGATTCTATCCCCATCTTTCTTGTTGAAAGGAACTGGTTTTTCAGGATGATTCAGTTCCTGTTGTTCCTTTATTCTCTTGAGTTGGAGCTTAAGTCCGTCCACTTTTGCCTTGGCTTCTAGTTCCTGCAATCGAATATGCGCCATTTTTTGTTCACGTTCAAAACCCAGGCGTTCTCTTTCAGTAACTTCTCCTTTCATATCAGCTATTTTTCGCTTTAGTTCCAGTTCTAGCTGCTGGTTTCTCACTGGAAGTATTTTTGCTGGGTCTGCTTCCTCATCCCTAGCAATTAACAGATTTTTCAGTTCCTGCTCTGGGGCCTTTTGCTTAAAATAAAACCTTCTCTGTAAGCACAATTCTTCCAGGCTTTTTCTGTCAGGATCTTGATCATGGGTCACTCACTGTAACTGATTTTTAACCCCTAAACTCTCCAATATCAAAAATTATTTTTTTTGACAAGCTTGTGATTCTGATCCAAACCCACAATTAACCTGTGGTAATGTGTATTCAAGCGCAACTAGGCCGCTGTGACCGGGGTCCTAGTGGGAAGCCAGCTGTGGTCACTCAATTAGGGTGAACTGCAAAGAATGGGGTAGACAATCCCCACAGAGCTGGTGAATATTCCAATACTTAGGCCTTGGCTACACTTAAGAGTTACAGCGCTGGTGGTGGCTTTACTGTGCTGTAACTCACTCCCCATCCACACTGGCAAGGCACATACAGTGCTGTATCTCCCTGGCTACAGCGCTGCTTGTAATCCACCTCGACGAGAGGAATAAAGAGAACAGCGCTGGTGCTGCAGTGCTGGGGTGCCAGTGTAAACAGTGATTAATCTTACTACACTATCACTGACCTCTGGAACCTTCCCATAACGCTTTTAAGTAAAGATAACACTCTTTGTTTTGTTGTGATGCCTCTGTTTTGTTGTGAACTCGGGGCTCCCAGAGCTGCTTATAAAAAAAAAACAACAACACAGCTCCTGTTTGCTGTGAATGAGCTCCCTTTGGAACGCCCACAGCTAGTGTTTGCTTGAAGAGAGGGGAAGGGAAGAGGCTTGAGAGAAGCAGCACAGCGTGCAGGAGGGAGGGAGGTCTGTTTCGGAGAGGCTGCTTATCTGATCCGTGAGGAAAAAATACAAAGAGGGCTATTTGCTTCAGTGAGTGAGAGAGGGGGTCAGAACTTGCAAGGCAGCTGCTGACAGAGTGTTGGCTCCAAAAATCCACTCGCTCTCTCCCCCACGCTCCGTCACACTTCACTCCCCCCTTTTGAAAAGCACATTGCAGCCACTTGAATGCTGGGATCGCTGCCCATAATGCACCGCTCCCAATGCCGCTGCAGATGCTGCAAATGTGGCCACGACAGTGCGCTGGTAACTGTCAGTGTGGACAGACTGCAGTGCTTTCCCTGCACAGCTGTACGAAGACAGGTTTAACTCCCAGCGCTGCACAGCTGCAAGTGTAGCCATACCCTCAGATTTACCAAACCAGCATAAAACAGCTTCTTTATCACCTCCCTGGTTACTCAGAAGTCCAAACACAGTTCCATTAAAGTGATCCAGCCTCAGGCCTCCGTCCAGGTACCCACGTCAAATATGATGAAAATGTCTGTAAATCTTATTTCATCATATAAAAGAAAAGGTTCTACCAGTCCCAAAGGATCGGACACATCACCTCCCAGGTTAACGAACATTTCAGATCTTACCCAAATACATGCTATCGCCTATTCTTATTAACTACACTAAAATGTATTAAAAAACAAAAGAGAGAGAGGCTGGTTAAAAGATCAATACACATACAGACATGAATTCAATTCATTGAGGTGCAGATTCACAGCAGAGATGGTGAGCTTTATAGCTGCAAAGAGTTCCTCTAGAATTCAGGTCATAGTCCAATGTCCAGATCTCATATTCAGGGTGTACCAGCATAACTGGGACCTCAGTCTTGCAACTCAAACTTCCCCCAATGAACTCTAAGCAGATCTGACGTGACAGAATCAGGACTCAAGGATCTCTTATACGAATTAACATAAGGCCATCTGCCTGTTCCATTCACAGTACATTTCAAAGAGAGATAACTACTGAGATATCTGTGTTTACAATTCATTTACATGATAGGATGTTCTTTTGACCTCTGAATTATGAGAATACAGCATAGACAGGGACTGTTGATTATATTGTCCACCCTACTTATACATATGTAAATACACAAAAACACAAACATTATCTCTCCACATGTCTTATGAGGGTTATTTATTTTGCAGGATATAATAATAAAGGGAGATATATCAATCTCCTAGAACTGGAAGGGACCTTGAAAGGTCATCAAGTCCAGCCCCCTGCCTTCATTCGCAGGACCAAGTCCTGATTTTTGCCCCACATCCCTAAGTGGCCCCCTCAAGGATTGAACTACACAACCCTGGGTTTAGGAGGCCAATGCTCAAACCACTGAGCTATCCCTCCCCCTTCTAGCCATCTGTCACAGCTGTATCTGCACAAGCGATATACTAACTGTGGCAGCTTTATGCCAACATAACTTGCATTGGCAAGTTTGTAGTGACCTAAGTCTCTCACTAAAAGGCAGGTCATCCAAGCTTCCAATCATTCCTGTAGCTCTTTTCTGAACTCTTTCCAATTTGTCAACTTCCTTTTTGCAGTGTGGACACCAGAACTGTGCACAGCATTCGAGTAACGATCTCACTAATGCCATATATAGAGGTAATACCACCTCCTTCCTCCTACGTGATGTTGCCCTGAAAATGTATCCAAGGTCCATGTTAGCCCCTATAGCTACAGCATTGCACTAGAATCTCATGTTGAGTTGCTTGACCACCATTACCCTTAACTCTTCTCCAGATTATGGCATTCCCAGATGCAACATGAGGGACAGTAAGTGTGACCTGTATTCTTTGTTTCCAGATAACCTGGCATTTGGCTGTATTAAAACAGATGTTCAAATGAGACCAGTCTTACCAAGCAAGCTGGGTCAGCCAGTATAACTGTCTTGTTCCGATCATTATTTACCTACTACCCCAATTCTTGGGTCATCTGTAAATTTTACCAGCAATGATTTTATATTTTCTTCCAGATCATTGCTAGAGATATTGAATAGCACTGGGCCCATCTAGAGCAGGTCTCTGTAGGACTCCACTAGAAACACTGTCACTAGATGAGGATTCCCCCTTTACAAATTACTTTTGAGATCTATCAGCTAAGCAGTGTTTAATCTATTTAATAGGAACTAGATCGATTATGTACAGTGCTAACGTTTTTAATACACACTTATTTTTTAAATAAGTCTCCTGGTAAGCATGTGGGACTCACTCCTGCGGCACCTCCTGCTGGTCTCTTCTGAGTATTAGCTCTGCCAGCCTTGGAGCATCCTCTGCAGGCCAGTATCCCACTGCCACTTGGCCCCCGTGTCCCTCCCTGGAGTCTGGTGCCCCATTATCTGGGGTACTGCCCCCTGACAGTACACCCCTATCCCCACCTCACCCATAGGCTACTACCAGTCACCAACTAACCCCCGCACCCTGGGGCGGACTGCACTGTCAGCCACTCATCATAGGCAAGGTTGGGTGTGGACTTGCTGCCTCTCTCTGGAATCCAGTGCCTCTATGGGGCCTTGGACAAGGCCCTGCAGCCTGTGGAGTTGTCAGCCTGGAGCTCCACAGCCCCGCTGGCCTTTCCCCAGCCCTGCCTCACTCTGAGCACCCTGAGCTTCCCAGCAGCCAGCCCCTTCTCTCTGAAGGAGGAGAGAGACTGCTGAGCTCCTGGCTCCCAGCCTCTTATATAGGGCCAGCCCAGGTCTGATTAGGGCGTGGCCCAGCTGCAGCTGCTTCTCCAGTCAGCCTAGCAGCTTTTCCCCTGCCACAGCCCTCTCCCAGGGCTGTCTTTCAACCCCTCAGGGCAGGAGCGGGTGTCCACCCCGCTACACTCCTGCATTGGAACCTCACCCAGACAATGCCCTGATGGAACCATTTTTCTAGACTATGTCTTGCCATGTATTATTATGGGACTGATTTAAGCATCAATTGTAAACTTGGGCTGAAGGTCTGTGAAGAGAGCGAGAGGACAGGAGTGAATGGAATGGTGTTAAAGAGGCCTCATGTTGGTAAATAATTCTTTCCAAAGCAGGAAAGAGTCTAGGATGGATGAGTGTTTAGGTGTCCTATAATTCCCCATATCACATAATACAAATGATTGCACTTATTTAACACCTTCCAGCCAAGGTTTTCAAAGCCCTTTACAAACAGTTTTAATTCAAGTGGAGCCATAGAGTAGTTATGCTGGTTGGCTTCCACCAGAGCATACACTTCCGTATGTTCTTAAAAGTATAAACCAGGGGTTACAATGCAGATAACCACAGTGCACTTCCTACAAACGTCAGCAGCAGAATTCCAACCCCAGAGTTGCCCAGGAAGAGGGACACCAGTCTATTGTCTCATTTAGTTTTGGGAAACGACAAGTCCCCACGAGGTAGGGATTGTTATATCCGTTTTACAGAAGAGGAAACTGAGGCACGGAGCGGTTCTGTGACTCAACCAAGGCATTGCATGGTGCGTCAGTATCAGAGTTGGGAATAGAACCCAAACCCCTGCGCTAATCATGAGGCAGTCTCCCCATTTCCTTTCTGGTCCAAAACTACACTAGCGGGAATATCCTTCTCCCTCTCCCTTGACCATCCACAGCCACAATAGAGCTGCTGCCATCACACTGCACTGGAGAGGCAGGATTGGTGGAGCCTATGCAGTGCATGTTCTTCATCCTCATTTCTCTCTACATCTCCTCCCTGGGCAACAACATCTGTCCATGTGGTTTCTGCTGTCACTCCTGTGCCCATGACTCTTCAGCTCACGTATCTGCCTTTGACCTTTCCCCTCCTGTCTGTATTTTGGGCCTCTCTCCCTGGGAGCCCTGCCACCATCTCAAGCTCAACACGGCAAAAGCCCAACAACTTTTCCCCACAAGTCTTCTCCTCTTCTGCCAGTTCTGGCAGCCAGCTGACAACCTAACTCTTGCTAGGGTGACCAGACAGCAAGTATGAAAAATCGGGATGGGGTGGGGGGTAATAAGAGCCTATATAAGAAAAAGATCCAAAAATCAGGACCGTCCCTATAAAATCAGGACATCTGGTCACCCTAAGTCTTGCTTTTGATTTCTCGCTCTCCTACTCTGCTCCACGCACATCCATTCTGCTCCCAAACACTGCCTGCTCCTTCTCCGCAATTAAACAAATCTGGCCTGTAGGGCTGTACGGAGACTCTGGCAAACCAGTAAAGTGCTTGAAACCATTATGGCTTATTAAAGGCGGCCTAGTCAGCAAGCTGTAAATTGGCCATTCAGCAATCGCAGCTAGACCAAGGCAGGAGGGGACAAGGTTTTGGGTGCCACAGAAAGGGCAACTTGACCCTGTGTCCTTCCTGATAAGAATTGTGTTGAAGTTGTTGATACATTCATTGTAAAAGAGCAGGATGTGCCTCAGGAATGTCTATTGGGGTCTCAAGGCTGCAAACTCTGGAAAAATCCACACCTGGTTAATCGATAATCAGAAGGAGCCTCTTGCTTGATTGCTGAAACTGCTTACTTAACAAGGTTTCTTTAAGGGACCTGTTATTCTATTACTAATGTATATATAAGGGGGAAAAGCTTGAGACATGTACCCAAAATCACCCGTGACAATGTTTTTGCCCCATCAGGCATTGGGAGCTTAACCCAGAATTCCAATGGGCGGTGGAGACTGCAGGAACTGTGGGATAGCTACCACAGTGCACCGCTCCCTAAGTCGATGCTAGCCATGGTAGTGAGGATGCACTCCGCCGACTTAATGCGCTTAGTGGGGACATACACAATCAACTGTATAAAATCAATTTCTAAAAATCGACTGCTATAAAATCAACCTAATTTTGTAGTGTAGACATACCCTAGGACTTGAATCTGTCCCATCTCTAATCTCCTCCCAAGGTCTGCATTACCCACGTTTGATCTGGCAGGCAGATCCACTTCAGTACTATCAGTAGGAACCGTCCTGTCTTGATACACCTCTACCTCGATATAACGCTGTCCTTGGGAGCCAAAAAATCTTACTGCATTATAGGTGAAACCGCATTATATCGAACTTGCTTTGATCCGCCGGAGTGCGCAGCCCTGCCCTCCCAGAGTGCTGCTTTACTGTGTTATATCCAAATTCGTATTCTATCGGGTCACGTTATATCGAGGTAGAGGTATATCAAGACAGGACGGTTCCTACTGATAGCACTGAAGTGGATCTGCCTGCCAGATCAAACGTGGGTAATGCAGACCTTGGGAAGAGATGAGACATGGGACAGATTCAAGTCCTAAGGTAAGTCCCAACATGACCTTATGGCTTCTGAAGTGAAAATTAAGATGCATTTGCTTACACAAGCCTTCTTGCAATAGCATCCTCCGGAATATAGCCCTGGAGATAATCAGGAGGAAAATAAGTTTAAAAACAAACCTTTCTGTGCACACCCAAGCAGTGTATTATGCATGGGAATGGAGAATACCGAACTTTGGGTGGCTTTGCTCCCCTTTATTTCTGTTCAAGCCCAGATGTCACAGTGATGGGCACGCTATCAATAGACTGAAAGCAGGAAGTACCAGAGATCCCACCAGAAAGCTTGACCTTCTGAGATTTCATTCCAATTGGTCTTACATATAAGCTCCAGACTTCAGCTGTCTCTGAGCCTCTCTCAGCTGGGAGTGGTAGCACCAGCACCCTCCCAAGCTCCCCTTGATTTCGCCCCTGCTGAGCTCTGGGCATAGACCAAAAGCTTGGGTGTGCATGCAGATCTGCTGAATCTTTCCCATTTGCCCCTTTGCAGTGAATCACCAAACATCACTCCCACATCCGGCTCCTGGGCCAGGTGCTGCTCTGACTGAAGGATGAGCAGACACGCTTTCAAGGCTGAGCTTCCACGGTAGTTTTCAGCTCAAGTACCCCAATCCCCCTTAAGCTGTGGGAGCTCTCGGCAGCGCGGTTCTTCTCCTTGAACAAGCAGTTTTAATTGAAAAGCGTTAGTCAGCACTGCCTTTCAGGCCCAGGTTCTCCTCCACTATGAACTGTAACTATGAGCCACCCAGGCTGTTATTTAATGAGGCAAAGGATTCTGAATTATTAATCCTCTCCTGCTGGAGGATCTCGCATCTGCCTGTGCCACACAAAAGGAGATCACGGGAGCTTTTCCCTGCTCAACACATTTCTTTAAAACCCCAACAAATGGGCTCTTTGGTGGAGGACGAGGGTTCTGGACCTGTGCAGGGGAGATGCTCAGCACCCTTACACCGAAGGGATTATCTTTTCAAAAGGGGTTTCCAGTGATTCCATTTTGGGGAGCCCAACTTTGGACACTTAGGCAAAAATGTTCCAACTTAGGTGCCTGAAATTAGACCTTGAAATCCAGATTTAGGCAACTAAATGTGGGCAGATTTTCAGAGGTGCTGAGCAGCCCCACGTCCCACTGAAGATCCCTGGGTCTAGCTAAGTTCTAAGCCACCTTTTCCCCTTTTCCCTGACTCTTGGCCCTTTCCACAGCTAAACTCAGAGCAGCCTCTGGCCTGCTCTAAGTTATGCCAGATGGGGCAGCCCCCTAGGAACCATTCCACTTGCTGGGATTGCTGAAGTGCACTGCACTCCAGCTCTACCCCCTCTCACACTCAGCCCAACTCAAAAGGCCCCTACATATGCAGGACGGGAGTGGGTGGCATACAGCTGGCTCCACTTGGGAATTCCCCCTACATAGGAGGACTTTACGGCTGCACTATTTAGGCAGTTCCCTCAGTTCTTTGCATTGCCTGAGCAGCACAGGGGGAATGGAACGAGGGGCCAGAATCTGCAATGGATTTTAATGGGAGTAGAGGGACCTCTGCAACTCACAGGACAGGCCCCTGTGAATGTGGCCCAAGCTGGATGCAAAGCTGTGGGGGTAACATTCATTGCTCTAAGATCAGAAAGAGGAGCTACAGAAGAACGTTTTGGAGTCTGTTGAAGTTTTACCTGAAATTCTCTCAGCAGGTGATGCAGGACGGCAGCCAGCAGCCAGTCACACTGAGACAAATGCTGCTTTATTAGTATAACGGAGTGTACCTCCAGGAAATGCTTTGTATTGCTGAGATGCATTGATCTGGCAGGCTGCTATAGAACTCCAAACTCAACGGGCAGCACCATTCACAGACCCACCTCTAATCTGCTCCAGAGGATAAAAATAATCCTTTTGCATCAGTTCCATCACTGTGATCAGCAAGACATTTTATTCATCTGTGATTCCTTCTCTCGTCTCATTTAAACAATTCCTCATTGAGCCCATCAAATTAATTTGAGCAAAAGACAATTATGTGGACAGCCTGCCAGCACAGGTGTCTTTAACAGTTTTTTCTTTGAGAGGGGACTGGTACATCTCTCTCTCTCTCTCTCACACACACACACACACACACACCCTGTGTGTGTACAATTACAGTATGAAATAAAACTTGGGGACAGACACCTGTCAGGGATGGTCTAGGTTCACAAGAGCTGACTTTCAGCTGTCTCTGGGGTGCTCCACCCCAATCTGCCCCAAGGCCCCACCCTCGCCCTGCCTCTTCCTGCCCCTGCTCAACCCCCCCCCAAGGCTCTGCCCCGCCCCTTCCTGCCCCCACCCTAACCCTCCCTTGAGCATGCCCTGCCATCGCTCTGTCTCTTCTCACCCCCCCTCCTTCCCCTCTCCCCCAGTGCCTCCTGCCCGCTGCTGAACAGCTGATTGGCAGTGGGCATAAGGCACTGGGAGGGAGGGAGAGGTGCTGATCAGCAGGGCCCACCAAACAGCTGTTTGGTGGGTGGCTAATGGATGCTGAGCACCCACTATTTTTTTCTGGCCCTGGGGCACCCACCAAGCCAGTGCCTATGTCTAGGTTTACTTGGTCCTGCCTCAGTATAGGGGATGGACCAGATGACCTCATGAGGTCCCTCCCAGGCCTACATTTCTGATTCTAAGCTGTTCAGGGTCAGGGCTGTCTGCAAATTTAGATGACTACAGGATACAGAAAACATTCAAGGGGAGTCTGGAATAACTGTCCTCTGTGGATACATACGGGGATGTGCAAACAGACACACCGCCACTGGGAAAGGGAGTTACAAATTGCATCTTCTTAAGCCGACCTGGTCTCTTGTACTCCAGAGAGGACCCAGCAGGGAAGGCTGCTGTAATCTCTTGTAGGAGCAAAGTAGGAGTCAAAGGGGCGTGCCAATTCCAAGAATCTCTCTCTGGCTTCCATTGCCAGGGGCCCTCCGCCAAGGTCTACACTAACCGGGGCGTAAGCAGACTCTGGAGTGAATCTACCCAAAGAAAGCAAGATGTGCACAACAGGGATTCATTTTGCAAAAGTTCCAGGCCAGGGAAAGCAGAAAGGCCTGAAGCGTTGCTGGCTGCCCTGCAGAAATAACTTCGCTGCCTCTGCCCTCGCTCCGGAAATCACTGCAGCTTGCTAAGGGCTTAGTGAGGAACAGCAACAATGTGACATTGAAGGTCCTTGCAAATTAAAAGACCAACCAATCGTTTATCTTCCCGGCCTGAGTAATTTCTCTAGAGAAAGTGCCTCCAGCATACAGAATAACCACAGCCTGACCAGAATTAGTTACATTTTTCTAGCTGAGGCATGTAAGCAATGGAAAATGAGGCCAAATCCTGCCCGCATATGGAAATAGCCTGCAGAATATGCCACAAGGGCAGACTCCCGGGTTTATGGCGCATGCTGCCCGCTGGAGCAGTGAGGTCCCATGCAGGATGCAGAGAGAGAGATCTCTAAAATTCAGGGGTCCATCTGGCCGTGGGGCAAATTCCCTGGATTTCTGAGCCTCGGTGCACGGGGCCAGCCCCCATCATGTTCTCCTGACTCCCCCTCCACCCTGGCAGGACACAGCTCTTGCAGAGGGCAGGCACTCAGCAGGGGTTAACAGCACTCAGCCCTGCGTGACTAACCGCTGGGTCTCCACTAGGCAGGGGCATGTGCCCGGGAGAGTGGCTCCTCCACTGGCCCCACCCCTGTACAGACAGCCATTCATCCAGCTTTCAGCCGGACAGTCCTGCTCTTCTAAAGTTTGTCTCCTGTCCGGTGGTGAGACAAAACCGGACGCAGTTCATGCCAGTGGTGGCTGGGTGGTGTGCTCTTCCAAATGGCAACCTTTGTGTGGCGTGACCTCACCTGCATGGTGCCTGCAAGGTAATGTAGGCGGGGGGTAGGGTCACACAGGTAGGGGTAGTCCCACACCATTCCCAGAAGTACCCGAACAGCCGGTGTTCTGGGGGAACCTCCCCTCACCTCATTACCTCAGTCTGTGCTCTCCTCCACCCGCAGGACAGAAGGGGAAGTGTCAGGCCCTGGGTGCTTTGGTTCCCTAGGATTCCCTTCATCACAGCCTCCCTATTTAGGGCCTGATCCTGTAGGAGCTGAGCACCCTCATGTCATACAGAAGTCACACCGAGTTGCGGGAACTCAGGACCTCACACAGTTACTGAGTTCATTGGGAATGGTGAGTACACTGCCTTTGGAAAAGTCAGGCTGTGTATTTGGGAGCCTAAAACTGGTCTTCAAAAGGGATTGTGTTACAAACAGACATATAGGGAGGTGCCATTGACTGAGTGGTCAACCAGCCCAAGCCACATCTCAGCACCATCCTTATTCAGCCAGAGTCCATCATTAAAACACACTTCAGAAGGAAAAAAACAAACCAACCCCACCAAGCAGAGACAACTCCAAGGTGCAGTAATTTCTATTTTGTTAGAAGCCTACACACGTGTTCAGTGCATGTTGATCTGAACTCTGCTACTATATTTCCATTTCTGCTCACTACTCTCAATGATCCAGTGTCAGTTCATGCTGACTTTCCAGTGTGGAATCTAAGCGATCAGCAGAGTGGAACAACTTAAAGCTGGTCATGGCTGTTAACTGTTTGATAAGACTATTACTCTGAGGAAATTAATTATAAAATGGAATTAAAATAGTCTCAATGACAATTAGTTCAACAGTCACATTATAGGCAATTAGCAATGACAGAGAAACGTCAAAAGCAGAGGGGCGGGAAATATCCACAACAGAACTGAAAAGGTTCAGAATTAGAGGGGCATGTTCTCTGTGAGGGAGAGGCTCCAGGTTGTTGCAGATGGGGAAACTGAGGCACAGAGAGGTGGAATGATTTGCCTAAAGTCACCTAACAGGGCAGCGGTGGGAATATAATCCAGGTCTCCTGAGTCCCAATCTAGTTCTCTATGCACTGGGCCACACTGTCTCCCCATGACCGTACCCATAGTTTTTGGAATTAAGAGTAGTCTCATCCCTCAACTAAATAAAATGTATGGATTGAGGGAAGTGGGGTCTCTGAGCTGCAAAGCTTTTCTCCCCCAGGTCAGTAAAGGCCACGAGTCACTGGCCCCTGACAGCTGTTCAATAGCCTATGCAGAGAGAATGGGTAGTCCCAGTGTGGTTCCCCATGGACAGGTCTCCGCATTACCATTGTCACTAACAGATGCTTGTCAATTTCTGCCCAGAGGCCCAGGACTGAATAGCCCCTCCAGAACAGGTTTGATGCACACTGGCAGGGCTGGGTTTTTTTTGACTGCAGTGTAAATATAACCATAAAATATCTGGAGAGTGGCAGTCTCCCAGAAAGAAGCTATCAGCTGAAAAACATGTTTTTATAGAGACAGGAAATCTACCCCATCAATCAAACCCTTTTTGAGCCACTGTGCAGCCTCTCTCAAATTTATACTCTACCCAAGGGATGCTCAACTCATGCATCTTGAATTTCAATACATCCCATCCCGGTTAGTGCAAGAGCGGGGTATCTATGCACATGCATAATAGTACAAACACCCTGCCCTGAAAGCCCACGTATGCCACGTATGGAACGGATAAGCCAATCTAGACTTTAATAAATCATTTTTGCTGGAGAAGAATGATGCAGAAATCCTCATGAGTTAAAATCCCCAGTCCATCTATTCCAGATTCTTGCAGCCTTTATTCACAGGTACAATGGTTTTAAAGTTATGCCACTCATACAGATTTTAGTTTGATGTACATTTTGCAGGTCATTTTCCCCCCTGCTGTTCGTTGCTCAAAGAGCAGAGATTTGTAAGGTTCTTAAGTTTTTCTGGGAATAGTTTCAGTCATGTGGATACGAATGAATCCACAGAAGGCAATGATTATAAACAGGAAAATCAAAGGATGGGAAGACACAGTGCCTATCCTGTACTGTTCCTCTCTTTCAAAATGCTAGTCATTCTCCAGCAGTACCCATTTCTCAACTGCTAACTAGCTTCCTACTGAGTGTCTGGAGAAAGGAAAGAGGCTGGCTTTTGTAAGCCAGACAGATCTGAGATCTGGCTCACATCTATCTAAAAAAAAAGTAGTTTGAAGAAATCCAGCAGGACCTCTTACTGTCTCATATTTCACTTGTGTAAGTACAGGCTTTGAGGACACAGATGGGATGGTGGGGCGGGGGAAGGGGGCAGATGGTGAAATGAGGCTGTATATACAGTTCTGCTGCCTGCAGACAAACAAACAGAGAAGGGCCATTCCAGAGGCAAAACTACCTGTGGTTTGTGAGTGTTTCCCTGGATCAGTTCACCCAGGGCTCCTAAAAAGGGTCATGGATGCCAAGTATCGGTCAAAAGGTGTGTACACAGGCTACCCACAAGGAACTGCCCTGGATGGCTCTGCACAAAGCGCCTCTTACAGCACCAGTTGAAATGCCCAGGATGCTGCGGGGCTGGTTACACTTGCCAACTGCTTTCCCAGCTCAATCTGTTAGTCCAGGAGAAAGAAGTGAAAATGAATCAGACGATGCAAAGCCAAATCCTGGCCCCACTGGAGTCAATGGGAATTTGGCCATTGACTCTAGTGGGATCACGTTTTCACCCATATCTTCTAATCAACACGTTCCAAGGGCCACATTCTGCCCTCAGTTACACCCCTGTAAAACCAGACCACCACCAAGGTCAGCGGGGCTGCTCTGCGTCTGGAGCAGTGTACAGGACAGCAGAGTTCAGTCACTGATTTTTTGTTCATATAAATAAACACAGAAATCTTTTTCTCCCCAACTCTCTTCTCCAAATTCCCTAAAGTCCTTGCATGTATTGATTGCATTTTAAGGTGAAATGGTGTTTTATTTCACAAATCTCTAATTCAGCAACAAGGACAACATTAACAAGTCAAATTTAGCCCTAATGTAACTCTACTGGGCATCAAAGGAACTCAGCATCTCCCAAAGAGCAGCACGCCGCAAGATCGGGCTCATGCTTTGGAAATAATTTATAAGAACTATTGAATTCTCCTAAAATCCAGGGAAAATGGAACCTTTCCCTGCTCAAACCACTGGGGTTTCTATTTCACATACTAAGGCACTTTGTCCAGACCACTGGGAATCTACTTCAGCTTAAAATAACCCACTAATACAGCTGATGCTGTCTCTCTCTTGACAGACCAAAAAAAAAAAGTCAACCAAACTGACACTGGACAACAAAAATAAGGTTTGAGGTGATGTGAGGCCAAGGAAGAAGAAAAAGTAAAGCAAAAAAAAGTTTTCTTCCTCCCTAAGAGCATAGATATTGCTCACTGCACCAACAGAGAGGCCTGCTTCTCCTTTAACTTCAATTGGTGCAAATCAAGGGTAACTTCACTCCAATTATGGCAAAACTGGTGTAAATGAGAGAAGAAGCCGACCTTTCAGATCTATTTTTGGCATGCTTTTAGAGGTTTTGCCTTTCTACTGCATGAAACGTTAGCTCTCTGCTGGCATCTGCCACACAGCAACATTCGATCTGGCGTCTCCTCTAGACATCTTCTATGACTGTCAGCCCTTCACCTTCGATGTTTTTCAGAATATTCATGGTGGGGGAAGGATTCAGTGGGAGCTTAGGCGGGGGGGGGAGGTTAACTGTGAGGGTTTGCATGTGACTGCCTGGTGTGGCGGCAGGGGAGGGGGGTTGTTTCCAGGGTAGCAGGTGGGAGGGGAGGAGTAGGGAGCATGGCAGGAGAGGCAGGGGCCAGGATCAGTATTTATCTTTTGCTTCAATACACCTTGATCCTCCTTCCAACCAAAGTCACTGTGTACTTATGATTCAACAACTCTTCCCACCAAAAAGGTTGACGGAGAAGTGATGATCCTTAGACACTGACAAGTTGTCCCCAAGCCAGACCTGCACGCCACGCTGCTAATGCCTTCATTCACACTAGAATTAGCAGCAGCAGAAAACAGAGACTGGTGGCGTTCCTCTCCTTCTGACAGGAGCTTAAGTCATGCTGCATCAGTAGAGAATGAAAACCACAGGAGCAGACCCAGAACCTTACAGCCAGCCAGGGATACCAGATTGGCCGTATGCTACTTTCACATGGAGAATGGTTATCGAAAGAGAGAGCTGTATGTGTCACCGAGCATAGGAAGCACAATGGTGAGAGAATGACAACAAAGTGGAATCACTCAGCAGCCTTGTGACAGCTTTTATAAAGATGTCCAGGCTCCTCACAAATGAGCAATCTGTACCAAGTATGGCCAGCTTTGGGAGGAAAAGATAGAAGTCATAATTTGGGCACTTTCTTCATCCTCAAAGAAGGCACCAGCAGCATTGTTGGAACTAGCATTTGCACATCCTTCTCTGCAGGTCCTCCTGTGGGTCTCCAAGCCACAAGTTTCCAGCACAGACTAGTCCTTAAACTGCAGATTGCTGGTTTCCAGAATACAGTGGTTGACATCTGTGACTTGTAAATTACAGCTCTGTCTTGCGACATACAAACCTCACCAGGATGGGGATTCAGTTCAGATAAATACCTAAAAGCCCAGAGGATGATCCAGACTACCAACACCTCTTGGAATCCGGAAAAGTGGACTGGAAACCTGATCTCTTGGGAAATTTCTGACATTTCTTCATTCCAGGGCAGCTGTCTTTGGTACGTACAAGTCCCCACATTACCACTGTATCTGAGCGCCTCACAACCTGTAATGTATTTATTCTCACAACAGCCCTGTGAGGTAGGGCTGTGCTATTATCCCCATTTCATGGACAGGGAATGGAGGCATAGAGAGATTAAGTGACTTGCCCAAGGTCACACAGGAAGTCTATAGCGGAGCAGGGAATGGAACCTGGATCTCCTGAGTCTCAGTCTAGCCTCGTAAACATTAGGCCATCTTTCTTCTCTAACAGGAGAGAGACAACAAAAATAAAAACCTTACGGGAGAGGGACCGGGGGACAGACGTGGAAGTCAGCCAAACATTTTCAGACCTCAAAGTAGTGAGCTCACGTTTTAGGTCAGTTTATATTTGATCCAAACCAATTTGTGTCACTACTTATTATAGGCCTGAGCATCTTCTGGGAAAGACAATGCATGATTGAAAGAACACATGACATTTGAAAGGAACATGATGTACCACTGTCCTCTGCTGCTGGAGTTCTTCCAGTCAGCTGCTATAGAGTTCTGTACATTTGGGTCACCAAGCAATCAGTCAGTGCTGAGGAGACGTAAAACTCAGCTCAGCCATGGTCATGCTAGAGAGAAATTACTGTATGGAACTCTTGAGAGAAATAAGAGTCCTGGGTAAAACTAGCAAATACAGAACTCTTGAGCAATCCAGAAAAAAAACAGCTTGAGTGAAACATACTGGAGGAAAACAATGAGAGCAACATAGCTTGATTGATGTTTAAAAGTCAATGTCCACAAAATGCATTTTCACCCAGTTCTACATGGATTGCCAAACAGAGACCCTAGGATGCTGGAGCATCTATCTAATTTATTCCAGGGCCGCCCAGAGAGGGGGGCAAGTGGGGCAATTTGCCCCAGGCCCCGGGTCCTGCAGGGGCCCACAAGAATACAGTATTCTATAGAATTGCAACTTTTTTTTATGGGAGGGGCCCCTGAAATTGCTTTGCCCCAGGCCCCCTGAATCCTCTGGGCGGCCCTGATCTTTTCCACTGCCTTTTGTGCGTGTAGCCAGCCCCAGACAGTAACGGATCGTATCTCAGGTAACAGAGAGCAGTTTTCTCTCTGCTCCTCTGGGCAGCTTTAGCAGCTTCCCAATACCTCATGTGACTCAAGAAAGGGGAAAAGAACAGAAACTATCTATTGGTTCAGAGCTCTGGCAGGTATATGTTCAACTCAGACGACCCTAGATCACTGCAAAATGTATGTGCATCTAAGGCCAGTGGCATGAAAAGTAGTTAAATTTGGGACCACATTTGCAAACTGGATAATTGAATCTGCAAATGAGCCCAGGTACTCAACTACCCAAGCTACATCTGCAACTTTTTCCTATTGGTCTGTATTATCTGCATTGTGGTACCTCTAAGGGCCTCACACCAGGCTCAGAACATCACTGCGCTATGTGCAAACACACATCAAATTCTTACCGTAGCATCAAGGGGCCAGTCATGGACCAGGCCCCCATTGTGCTATGTGCTGGACACACACAGAACAAAGAGACGGTCCCTGCTCCAAGCAGCTGACAATCTAAGTATAAGGCTCTGTCCACACTATAGCCCTCTCCTTCCCGCAGCCCTCCCCTTGCCGACAGCAGCGAGCTCCGGGGGAGGGGCCTCGCTCTCCCCCCGACAGCACACTCAACTCGCACCACTGTCACTGCACATGCTCCTAGACAGGGCCGGCTTTAGCAAGTGCAGGGCCCAATTCGTACTCGGCACTCTGGGTCTTCGGCAGCGGATCCTTCACTCGCTCTGGGTCTTTGGCGGCACTCAAGGGCCTGTCACCGAAATGCTGCCAAAGACACGGAATGAGTGAAGGGCCCGCCGCCGAAATGCTGCCGAAGACACGGAGTGAGTGAAGGGCCCGCCGCCAAAATGCTACCGAAGACCCAGAGCGCTGCCGGGTGAGTAAAAATTAAAAAGGCACTGGCACAGGGCCCGATTCTAGGGAATTGGGGGAATTGGCCTAAAGCTGGCCCTGCTCCTAGAGCCCGTCTCAGGTCCAGGAAGCCCCCCTGTCTCCCCTGTGGTAGGGGCGGGCTTGTGAGGAGGCTGCCATCACATGTGCGCTTCTCCCCCGCTGCTGCCCCTTACTGTAGCCTCACTGTGGGTGGGGGATGAGGCTGCCCCTGCCCAGCATGGGGCAGGAGCGGTGACTGTGGGTGGGGAGCTCCCCTGTGCTGGTGGAGGGTCCTGCCAGAAAAGGGAAGGGTCCATCCATCCAAGGCGGAAGGGCAGGGACACGGTCAGCCTGCCCTGACACAGGGGGAAGGGGGGGAGCTAGGACCCTGCGGTGACAGTTGATGCCAGGAGCCGGCAGAGCAAAGCACAGCACAGAGCTACAGGGGGCAGCCACCTGCTGCCCAGGGCAGGCAGGGATGCTCAGGTGAGGGGGGCAGCAGGCAGGGCCGGGGGAGAGACCCAGCCCCAAACATTGGTTGAGCTGGGCCCCCTGGGCCCTGAATATTGCTGGAGCCCGGGCACCACGGGCCCATATAACTTGCTGCCCCTGTGAGGGGATGGTTTTGCCTCTCTGGCATCCTCACCCGTTCCTACACCAAACACAGCTCAGGCAGCCAAGCTAGCCTGGCCCAATAATGTTGCTGTTAACACAGCAAAGAATCCTGTGGCACCTTATAGACTAAGAGACGTTTTGGAGCATGAGCTTTCGTGGGTGAATACCCGCTTTGTCGGATGCAGCCACTCACTAGCCAGTTGATTAGCTTGTTTCTGTCTCTTCCCTGGGAGGGAAGAATGACTTTTTGTATGTTACAGCATAAAGAATTCCAATGCTGGGAACAGGTGTCCTCCATGAGACCTCAACGCTAGACACATTAACAGTATTGCTGCTCCTTCCTCTCTGTCATCCCTCAAGGCCTGCCCAAAGAATGCAATTTCTGGAGAGGTCAGCAAACACGCTTCGCTGATTATGACTTTCCTTCCTGACTTTCCACTTGCTTTCATTTTAAAATTTTCTTTCTGCTTCTTTTATTTTCTCCAATTTGTCTGACGTGTCAGACAAAGGGCCACTTTAGGAGCTTTATGTATTTTAAAACACTACATTCTTGTGTTTATGGTGACAAAATTCTTTAATTTCTTCATCCACTAGATAGGAAAAGAAGCCAGGAATGTTCACCCAACTGAAACCACATTCTTTCAGCATTTCCCCCAAGCAAAATTCCAACCTCTCTGAGTTTAGGTCAGATTCAGAACCTGGTGAAGTGATTCTTTTCGAAGTACCAGTAAATATGTATGTGTAGCTCAGAGCCCAAAAGCCCAGTATGTCCATGACAACAAACCGCTCTTTACACTTCCTTGATATTTCACTGAGCTCCATGTCGGTGGCCTCCTGAGTCCAGGAAGATTCAATGGGAGTCTTTATTGGGAGGAGGGGCCCACTTCCACAGAGCTCTTTGCAGGATCGGGGCATTGGGCTGTATGATCTGTAAGGGGCTGTGCCCACCCATGTATTTGTACAGCACCGAGCACATTTTAGGAGCTGCTGTAATAGAAATAACATACAGCACATGGTTCACACAATGAAAAACTACTTGTCTAGTTTGCACTGGGGCAGCTAGTCTAATGGAAGATCCTCGAAAGGGCTGAACTTTCATTTTCCACAGCAATTCTCTTTAACATTGTTATGCTAATATTAGATACAGTCCTGCTTCCACTGCTGTCAATGGCAAAGTTGCCTTTGTCTTCAATGCGAAAAGATGTAAAGCATTTAGCCAGAAGATCTGTTGTGCTAAAAATCCGGTAACTATTGGCCTGATCCAAAGCCCACTGAAGTGAAAGACTCCTGATAATGTCAATGGGCTCCAGATCAGGCCTTGAAAGAATGAATCTGAGTGGGAAGGTCTCAGCATACTTAAACTTGGTCATCCAGGAAGATGCAAATATGTAAGTGATGTGAGTGAATCTAAACCAAATTCATTCCTGACATGTACATTAACCCCCACCCCCCCAGTCAGCATGGCTCGCTGCTCTCCAGGGGGAATTAAACAGAGGAATGGCCAGTGGTGGTACCCCAGGGGTTCCAGTACATCTCACAGCCTCTGTAAGCATGCTTGTTCCTTGGCCAGCACTACCCACTTTGTGGCTGCACTGGTGGCCTACTGGCTAGTTATGCTTATCCAAAGGCAAGGAGCAAACAGCTACTTTCAGGCCTGGTCTACACTACGCGTTTAAGCCGAATTCAGCAGCGTTAAACCGATTTAACCCTGCACCCGTCCACACAACGAGGCCCTTTATATCAATATAAAGGGCTCTTTAAACCGGTTTCTGTACTCCTCCTCGATGAGAGGAGTAGCGCTGAAATCGGTATTGCCCTGTCGGATTACGGTTAGTGTGGCCGCAAATCGACAGTATTGGCCTCCGGGCGGTATCCCACAGTGCATCACTGTAACCGCTCTGGACAGCAATCTGAACTCGGATGCACTGGCCAGGTAGACAGGAAAAGTCCCGCGAAATTTTGAATTTCATTTCCTGTTTGGCCAGTGTGGAGCTCTGATCAGCACGGGTGGCGATGCAGTCCCAAATCCAAAAAGAGCTCCAGCATGGGCCGTACGGGAGATACTGGATCTGACCGCTTTATGGGGAGACAAATCTGTTCTATCAGAGCTCTGTTACAGAAGACAAAATCCCAAAGCATTTGAAAAAAATCTCCAGGCTATGATACAGAGTCCACAGCACAGTGCTGTGTGACAAGCGTAAAGGAAAGCCAAAGAATCAAATGGACGCTCATGGAGGGAGGGAGGGGGTACCAAGGATGCCAGCTATCCCACAGTCCCCGCAGTCTCCAAAAAGCATTTGCATTCTTGGCTGAGCTCCCAATGCCTGTAGGGTCAAACACATTGTCCAGGGTGGTTCAGGGTATATCTCGTCAATTTACCCAGTCCCACCCCCCCGTGAAAGAAAAGGGGGAAAAAAATCATTTCTTGACTTTTTTCAGTGTCACTGTATGTCTACTGCATGCTGCTGGTAGACGAGGTGCTGTGGCACTGA
Organism: Gopherus evgoodei; assembly: GCF_007399415.2. Lineage (NCBI taxonomy): Eukaryota > Metazoa > Chordata > Testudines > Testudinidae > Gopherus > Gopherus evgoodei. The sequence continues at coordinate 132,531,652 of NC_044327.1, read as the reverse complement.
ACAGCAGCATCCTCTCCCCTCCCTTCCCCGGTGGCAGATGGTACAGTGCAGAAGGACTGGTAGCCGTCCTTGTCATCATCCCATGAGTGCTCCTGGCTGGCCTCAGATGAGGTCGGCCGGGGGTGCCTGAGTAAATATAGGAATGACTCCAGCTCATTCCTGGCAGATGGTACAGAACGGCTGATAACCGTCTTCACCATAGCAACTGGGGGCTGAGCTGGATCAGCCCCCCCCCATGTCTAAAGAAAAGATTCTGTACTGCCTGGACTATCATAGCAGCGGGATGCTGGGCTCCTCTCCCCTGCACCGTTTAATGTCCTGCCTGGGCTATCATAGCAGCTGAAGGCTGCCTCCCCCTCATTTTATCTCACTAAAAAGTCAGTATTTCTTATTCCTGCATTTTTTATTACTTCATCACACAAATGAGGGGACACTACCACAGTAGCCCAGGAGGGTTGGGGGAAGAGGGAAGCAACGGGTGGGGTTGTTGCAGGGGCACCCCCTAGAATTGCATGCAGCTCATCATTTCTGCGAGATCTGACATGGAGCAGCTGTGCTCTCTGGTTCTCTAGTACACTTGCCCCATATTCTAGGCAGGACTGACTCTATTTTTAGATACAACATAAAGGAGGGAATGACCCGGGGAGTCATTCCCATTTTTGTCTTTGTGTCCCCGGCCGACCTCAGCGAAGGTCAGCCAGGAGCACCCATGACAGCAGCAGACAGTACAGAACGACTGATAACCGTCATCTCATCGCCAATTTACAATGGCATGGCAGATGGTACAGAACAACTGATAACCGTCTCTGCTATCTTGCAAAGGCAAATGAATGCTGCTGTGTTGCGCTGCAGTATCGCCTCTGTCAGCGGCATCCAGTACTCATACGGTGACAGTGACAAAAGGCAAAATGGGCTCCATGGTTGCCATGCCATGGCGTCTGCCAGGGCAATCCAGGGAAACAGGGCGTGAAATGATTGTCTGCCGTTGCTTTCACGGAGGAAGGATTGAGTGAAGACATTTACCCAGAATCACCCGCGACACTTTTGCACATCATGCATTGGGATCTCAACCCAGAATTCCAATGGGCAGGGGAGACTGTGGGAAGTATGGGATAGCTACGGGATAGCTACCCACAGCGCAACGCTCCAGAAAATCGATGCTAGCCTCGGTACATGGATGCACACCACCGAATTAATGTGCTAAGTGTGGCCGCGTGCACTCGATTTTATACAATCTGTTTTACAAAACCGGTTTACGTAAAATCAGAATAATCCCATAGTGTAGACATACCCTCAGTCTGACATACCTACAATTTAGGTTAAGAAAATAAATGCAGAGAACAATAGTAGAATCACAAAAGTGTAGGACTTGAAGGGACCTTGACAGGTCATCCAGTTTAGCCCTCAGCCCTCAAGACAGGACTAAACCATCCCTGAAATGTGTTTGTCTAGCCTGCTTTTAAAAATCTCCAATGATGGAGATTCCGCAACCTCCCTGGGCAATTTATTCCAGTCCACCCTGACAGTTAGGAAAGGTTTCCTAATATCCAACCTAAACTGCCCTTGCTGCAATTTAAACCCATTGCTTCTGGTCCTATCCTCAGAGGTTAGACAGAACAATTTTTCTCCCTCCTCCTTGTAACAATCTTTTATGTATTTGAAAACTGTTATCGTGCCCTCTCAGTCTTCCCTTTTGCGCACTAAACAAACCCATTTTTTTCAATCTTCCCTCGCAGGTCATGTTTTCTAGACCTCTCATCATTTTTCTTGTTCTTCTCTGGACTTTCTCCAATTTGTCCTCATCTTTCCTGAAATGGGGGGCCCAGAACTGCACACAATACTCTAGCTGAGGTCTAATCAGCGTGGAGTAGAGTGGAAGAATTACTTCTCGGGTCTTGCTTACAACACTCCTGCTAATACATCTCAGAGTTACACTGTTGACTCATATTTAGCTTGTGATCCACCATGACCCCTAGATCCACTTCCGCAGTGCTCCTTCCTAGGCAGCCATTACCCATTTTGTATGTGTGCAATTGATAGTTCCTTCCTAAGTGGCGTATTTTGAATTTGTCCTTAGTTTGTTCAGATCATTTTGAATTTTAAGCCTATTCTCCAAAGCACTTGCAACCTCACCCCCCCACAAGCTACGTATCATCTACCAACTTTATAAGTATACTCTCTATGCCATTATCTAAATCATTTATAAAGATATTGAACAGAACCTGTTACAGGACCAGTCCCTGCAGGACCCCACTTGTCATGCCCTTCCAGCTTGACTGTGAACCACTGATAACTGCTCTCTGGGAACCAACCAGTTATGCACCCACTTTATAGTAGCTCCATCTAGGTTGTATTTCCCTAGTTTGTTTATGAGATAGTCATGCAAAACAGTATCAAAAGCCTTAGTAAAGTCAAGATACGCCACATATATCGCTTCCCCCCATCCACAAGGCTTGTTACTCTGTCAAAGAAAGCTATCCTGTTGGTTTGACATGATTTGTTCTTCACAAATCCATGTTGACTGTTACTTATCACCTTATCTTCAAGATGTCTGCAAACTGATCATGTGATTATTTGCTGCATTATCTTTCCCGGTACTGAAGTTAAATCAACTGGTTTGTAATTCCCCAGTTGTCTTTATTCCCCTTTTATAGCTGGGCACTACATTTGCCCTCTCCCATCCCTGTGGAATCTCTCCTGTCTTACATGAGTTTTCTAAGACAATCGCTAATAGCTCAGATATCTCCTCAGTCAGCTCCTTGAGTATTCTAGGATGTATTTCATCAGGCCCAGCCGACCTGAAGACCTCAAACATTTATCTAAGTAATTTTAACTTGTTCTTTCCCTTTTTTCGCCTCAGATCCTACCTCATTTTCACTCGTGTTCGCAATGTTAGACGTCTAATCACTACCAATCTTTTTGGTGAAAACTGAAACAAAAAAGGCATTTAGGACTTCTGCCATTTCCACATTTTCTGTTATTGTCTTTCTCCTCTCATTGAGTAATAGGCCTACCCTGTCCTTGGTCTTTCTTTTGCTTCTAATGTATTTGTAGACTGTTTTCTTGTTACCCAACAAAAACAAACAAAAGGAAGAATTTTTTCACACAATGCACAGTCAAGCTGTGGAACTCGTTGCCAGAGGATTTCGTTAAGGGCAAGACTATAATGGGGTTCAAAAACGAACTAGATAAATTCATGGAGGATAGGTCCATCAAGGGCTATTAGCCAGGGTGGGCAGGGATGGTGTCTTTAGCCTCTGTTTGCCAGAAGCTGGAAATGGGCGACAGGGGATGGATCACTTGATGATTCCCTGTTCTGTTCACTCCCTCTGGGGCACCTGGCATTGGCCACTGTTGGAAGACAGGATACTGGGCTAGATGGACCTTTGGTTTGACCCAGTGTGGCTGTTCTTATGTTATGTACCCTTTATCTCTCTAGCTAATTTAATCTCATTTTTTTGCCTTTGCCTTTCTTATTTTATCTCTACATGCTTGTGCTTTTATATTCATCATTCGTAATTAGACTTAGTTTCCTTTTTTGGTAGGATTCTTTTTTGATTTTCAGATAATCAAAGATGATCATCAAGTTAAGCCAGAGTGGTCTCCCCGGGAGAGCATGCAGCGTGCGCATCCCCTGGAACAGTCTGCACTGAATGCAAAATGGCCTCCTGGCCCTGCAGACAGTACAATCCTTAGCAAATTACGGTGCAGTACACAGAAAATAAACAGATTCAGTACACAGAAAATGAACAGAGCTAAGCCATATGGACAAGTCCTACAGATTTTAACAGAAAATGGTAAACCATATCATTTAACCATCTTGCGGAATGGACTAGACAATTATATCCTGCTATATATAGCTCAAAATCCTATATGAAGAATATAATTTTTATTAAATTCCATCAGTTTTGAAAGTATCTCCTACAGGACTTCACTATATTTCTACCAAACTCTCTTGGTTTCATCTCTATTTAGTTCTAGAGGGCTTTTCCACGCATGAAATACATCCCAGTGCCTCTTACTACAGACGCTGGGTGAATTGGCGTAGTGATTTTTCTAGCACACTGGATACCAGGGGCCATGCAGGCCTTTCCATACCATGGCATCCTTCATTTACACCATATGGCAAATTAAATGCTTCATGTTATAGAAGCCTGGGTACAATTTTCAAATACATCCAGGTGATTTAGGAGCTTAGGTCTAATTGAAAATCTATGAGACTTGGGCTCCTAAGTCTCTTGGATATTTTTTCAAATGGTACCCAAGTCTCATGAAAGTCACTTGTGAAAATGGGATTTAGGAGCTTTTGAAAATTTCACCCCATTGCTTACTTGTTCTGCAAAGTGCTAATAAATGGAGCTGTACTAATGTTATTGAGAGCAAAATACGGGGCAATAAATAATATTTCTCCCTGGAGGATCTCGAAGTGTTTTTCACACATGAATTAAGCTGCACACTGCTCCTGTATGTTAGTTTAAAGATAGGGAAGCCAGCAACATGAGCTTGAGTGACTCAAAGACACACAGGGAGTCAATCACAGAGCTGGGAAAAGAACCCAGGAGTCCTGACTCCTTGTCCCCTGCTCTCGTTTTAATTATTAGACAAACTGGATTAAATTCAGCACTGATGTAACACCACTGACTTCATTGAAGCTGGGCTTAATTTTGCTCTGTGTCACCCCGCTGTCTCCATCCTGTAAATCCAACTATACTATACGGCTAAAAAATCTCCCAAAACATACAAGCCCTGCCTGGAGAACAGACAGCAATGAGCCTATTTTTAGAGAAAAACAGAGATTTTGGAATGGAATATTAAGAGTTATCTGTAAAAAGAAATGGTTAGGCTGCCAATCATATCTATCAGGAGCACATGTCCCAGCTGTGTGGGAATCATAGAATCACAGGACGGGAAGAGACCTCGAGAGGTCATCTAGTCCAGTCCCCTGCACTCACGGCAGGACTAAATATTATCTAGACCAGCCCTGGCAGGTGTTTGTTCAACTTGCTCTTAAAAATCCCCAATGATGGAGATTCCACAACCTCCCTGGGCAATTTATTCCAGTGCTTAACCACGTTGACAGTTAGGAAGTTTTTCCTAATGTCCAACCTAAACCGCCTTTGCTGCAAGTTAAGCCCATTGCGTCTTGATCTATCCTCGGAGGTTAAGGAGAACAATTTTTCTCCTTCCTCCTTGTAACAACCTTTTATGTAGTTGAAAAGTGGTATCATGGCCCCTTCTCAATCTTCTCTTCTCCAGACTAAACAAATCCAAATTTTTCAGACTTCCCTCAGAGGTCATGTTTTCTAGACCTTTCATCATTTTTGTTGCTCTTCTAAATAGAAACATCAGCGCAAACCCCCTTTTGCCACCTTGCATGTGCACACAAAGACCAACGAGAGGGAGAGGGTCACCAGCATATGCACAGGAGAGCCAAAGCCAGTCGTTTCTGACAGAACAGAACAGGAAGACAAGAAACAATATCAAAATGCACGCGCTGATTTCTAGGTGAACAGATGGAAGGTCAGTGAGGCAGCCATGCCAATGCAGAAACTACAGGATGCTTTCAAAATGCAGTTACTACACGAGATGCTGGCCTCATTTGTAAATAAGTTTCAAGTAGTTTTTTCAATGGGGTTTTGAGGTAGTCATGTGCAGGGAGTGTCTGAATTAGGAGAATAAACTGAATTCAACAGAAGGACCAGAAACCAGGCACAGAGCAAGGCACTGGACTGGCAAGAAGATGGACTAGAGGCTACAGCAGATGTTTGAGGGTCAGGATTCCTCGGTTCATTTTATGGCTCTTAGCACTCTTAAAAGACCTGTTGTGATAGCAGAGATCTGCCTCAGTTGTATGCTCAATGTGCGTAAGGGTTCATAAAATGTCACAATAATCTGTAACCATGAATGTTATTAGCAAAAAGTACAAATGGGAGACAGAAGGACTGAATGGACAAAAACCTACTGATATAACTCAAGGCGCACGTTAAGATCATGTCTTGTAAACAAAGAATGTGTTTTGTCTTCTAGGAAATGGTATCAGACTACAACAGCAGCACAACCCAACAACCTGGGCTCCAGACTCTTTTCAGCTAAGCGTTTCCCTAAACAGGACAGCTATTCCCATCTCTAATACAATCAACGAGACTGGCAGACAGGCAGTTTTCCTCATTCCCTCTTCCTTTACCTACAGAGTTTTTATAAGAGCTGTTGTTAAAATAAAAGCCTTACTTAATATTTTACATTTCAAATGCTTCAGCTGTTTTCCCTTCTTTTCCTGTATTTTTAAGAAAAGATTAAAAAGATCTTTAATGGTGTGTTTCCCATGGGACACAACATAACACAAGAACTAGGGGTGCCCCAGTGAAATTAATTAGGCAGCAGCTTTCCAACAAACAAAAGGAAGTATTTCTTCACACAATGCACAGTCAACCCGCTGAACCTGTTGCCTGGGGATGCTGTGAAGGTCAAAACTATAACTTGGTTCAACAAAGAACTAGGTAAGTTCCTGGAGGATAGGCCCATCGATGGCTATTAGCCAGGATGGGCAGGGTTGCAACCCCATGCCCTGACTGCCAGAAGCTGAGAGTGGATGACAGGGAATGAATCACTTGATAATTGTCCTGTGCTGTTCATTCTCTCTGAAGAATCTGGCACCGGCCACTGTCGGCAGACAGGACACTGGGCTAGATGGACCACTGGTCTGACCCAGTGTGGCCATTCTAATGTTTTTATGACTAAGCAGGTTGAGATCTCTGCATTCCAATTGTTGAACCCTGTTTAACTGTTTCATGCTGTGCAGTGCCACATTAACACTTTTTACTCTCTAGGCCTGTTTATTTCATCAAAATTAACCCAACAGATCATTCACCTATAAATCTACAAACACTTTGCTACTATTAATTAATGATACTTCTTACGGCTCCTGTGTGAGAGGACATTTTTTGCCCATTTTACAGCCCTGAGCCCCCTCCTACACCAAAACTCCCTCCCAGAGATGGCACTCCAACCCCCTGCCCCAGCCCTGAGCCCCCTCCTGCACCCAAACTCCCTCCCAGAGCCTCCATCCTGACCCCCAGCCCTGAGCCCCTTCCTGCACCCAAACTCCCTCCCAGAGCTGGCACCCTGCACCCCCCATACACACCCTGACCCCCTGTCCCAGCCCAGAGCCCCCTCCTGCACCCAAACTCCCTCCAGGAGCTGGCACCCTGCACCCCCCACACACACCCCGACCCCCTTCCCTGAGCCCCCTCCTGCACCCTGAACTCCTCATTTGTGACCCCACCTTGGAGCCCGAACCCCCAGCCCAGAACCCATATCCCCTCCCACACCCCAACCTCCTGCCTCAGTCCAAAGCCCCTCCTCCACTCCGAACCCCTCGGCTCCACCCCACAGCCTAAAGCCCCCTGCTGCACACCAAACCCCACACGCCCAGCCCCACCCCAGAGCCTGCAGCCCAATCCCCTGCCCTAGCTCAGAGCCCCCTCCCTCACTCTGAACCCCTCATTTCTGGGCTACCCCATAGCCTGTACCCCCCAACCAGAGCCCTCACCTGCTCCTGCACACCAAACTCCTGCCCCAGCCGAGTGAAAATGAGTGAGGGAATGATGGTGGGGGAGGGCGAGCAACAGAGGGAGGGGGAATGAAGTGCGGGGGGCTCAGAGAAGGGGCAGGACAAAGGTTTCGGTTTTGTGCAATTAGAAAGTTGGTAACCCTAATCTGCAGTAGACACTGAGTGTCATTAGTGATTTTATCCTTTTAAATTAAGAACTGGCTTTAGACAGAGGACGTGATCAGCTATTGTACTTGCCTGTAAATCATGCCTGATAAATCTCTTTCCTCTTCATATTTAGAGAAACATTTCATTCAGTGTTAAATGTCCCTTCAAATCTAACAGGCCCAGTAAAGTGGCAGACAGATAGCTTAATAACATCACAGCTTATAAAAAGGAGTCCATTGCTTATGTCCTATTTCAGACTGCCTGAAAAATGGTGCTTGTCATTCCTCAGTCAGCGGTAACTGGCCATGAAATGCCACACAATCAGATTCTGCAAATGACAAACACTCAGATTTTGCAAAAGCTGATTTGGAACAAGAGAAGCAAGAAAGAAGGCAGATTTCAAAAGGCCATTTTAGATATTAATACCTGCACACAAGGACGCTGCTAGTTGCTAGCACAATCAGGCATTCGATTTCATTCCAAATTGTGCCGTAGTGTTGCTGTGCGCTGCTAAATGTCTGCCACATTTAACCCCTGAGTTGGCTGCATTGCAGTGGTATGCAAAGCAATTAAATGATTAATTTGTGCATGTGCGGACACATGCTGTTTGCTGCGTGGCCTCTGCTTGAGGGATTTCCACTAACCCACACTGCTGATGGACTGGTGGAATTTTACAACAATCTCAGAGACAATAGAAACAACGGTTTACAAATGAAGAACTAACAAATCAGCAAAGGAGGAGCCGAGGTAAAAAACTTGCTGTGAACGAGGGCTCAGAGTCTCAAAGATATTTAGATGCCTAACTCCTGGAGAAGGCAGTGGGAGTTAGGTGTCAAATACCTTTGAGGATCTGGGCCCAGATGAATTGCAGCTCACAGATGTTATGTTCTGGGGTTGTGGTTTGTCTCTCTCCGTGGTAGCATCACATATATTAGAGACACAGACACGGGGTAATGTTTACTACCAGCAGGACTGCTATTCTGCTATTTTTCTTGATGTTATGTTAGTATAGGAAGAGATTCTGATCTAATTTACACCAGTGTCCAGTGAAGTCCAGTAAAGTCAATCAAATTTATGCTCGTGAGATCAGGATGTGCCACAGACTGTCATTAGTACAATCTGTTAGTAAAATACATAAAGCCCTTTGGGACCCATATGGAAGAAAGGTGCTTTATAAATGTAAAACCATCGTCATTAAACAAGATTGCTTTCTTGAGTCTGTTTTGCAAAACCTGAGACTATGGGGAAAAACCTCCATTAAAAGAGAGACAATAGGGTTCTAGCATTGTACGGGGTTGACAGAGAAGGACTCTGCTGTATAAGACAGCCCAGGACCTGACTGGATGGATTACACACCTGGAGCCCAGGGATTTATTCTAATATGAGTTGGCAGTGTTTGCCTGCTGGACCCTGCACTATTGGCTGGTGTTGATCCAGCTGAGAAAGAGTTACTTGGGTTTTACTGGCTCATGGAGGCAGGTACTTTGTTGCCTCATCTGGATATAAGTGAGGTGGAATGGCTCTCCGGAGAGAGAGGACATAAGATTTGGGCTGTGCAGTCCTCTGGGAGGATCCCTGGGAGCAGCCATGCCTAGGCAGGATTTTATTTAGTCTCAGTTTGAGTTTTTGTGAATAAAACCAAAACCTCAGGAAGAAGATTGGTTTTGATGTGCTATGCATGTACGTGGCCTGTGTTTGGAGCACAGTGAGGAAATCACCTGCTCACATGAGATTATTTCCTTGTAAAATGAAGCCTCCTTCCAACTGTCATAAAGGGATTTGAACTCTCTTCCCCCTACAGTAACAGAGAGTAGGGACTCGACTCCCCAACCATCATTAGTTAATACTTAGCACATATATAGCATGGGAAATCTGTAGATCTCAAAGAGTTGTGCAAGAGAGGCTCAGTAACATTATCCCCATTTTACAGATGGGGAAGTTGAGGTGCAGAGAGAGGAAGTGACCTGCATGAGGACAGTGGTGTAGTGGGAAAAAAATAAGTGGGTAAACGAACCTAACCTAAATGCCATACTCCACAACCAAGAAATCTCCATTTATCAGAGATATACCATACTGCTTATCGCCACACAGCAAGGCAGTGTCAGATCTAGGACTAGACCCTATGTCTCCTGTGTCCTATGCACTGCGACATGGTGCTTTACATTTACAGGAATTAACCGCTTGCTTACCTTAGGCATCTTGCGTAGGTTGGGGGAGAGTTTCAGGCAGGTGACGTGGCCTCGGTCATCTCCGATAATGATAATGGGGTAGATGGGGTTAAACTGGACATGGGTGATTTTGTTTTTCTTCTTGGCCACAACAGGCTGGCTGCAGATAGCTTCGTATTTATTAATGCTCAGATCAAACACATGGGCCTGGGGAACAAAGGCAGCAAACACAAAAGGGATTAATTAAGCAAGAACATCCATTCTGCAAAAAACAACACGCAGAGAATCACAGAAAGACAAAGGATCTATTAGGTCCCATCTAAATCCGTCTGCTGGGGCCGAGGGTAGAATTGCTTCCTACAGTCCATTTAAAACAGGGCAAGGCCCTGGAGAATAACTTGTGCGTAGGAGCTCGGATCACTTTCTTTGGCAGACAGACCACAGATGGGGTCCTTCCCTGGAGTCCAAGGCAAAGCTCCAACTGATTTGAACGTGAGTAAGCCTGGACCTTTCACTACCAGCCTCATGGGCCTTTAATCCCCAGCTCAAATATTTGAAGTAACAAGGCAATCAGATTCTAACACAAGATCAGTACGCAGAGTGATGCACAAGCCCCGGAATGTTTTCCAATACGCTGATTATCTTTTACTGCAGTGCTTTCCAATATTTAGGGCCTTAATAACACAATAAAAAGAGATGAAACACTAATTAATAGGAAAATTATGTGAACAAGCACAGTATACTAATGAATATTTCATTGGAACTATAACTGAAATACACAATATAAAACTGTTCAAGCCCAAACCCCTAGCAGGAACTCTGTTGCTTTAGACATCACCAAACCTGCACCATTCTTAGATATTATTTGGATCGTGGTAGGGCCTAGCTGCTCCAGTCATGGACCAGGTCCCATTGTGCTTGACGCTGAACCAACACTGAACAAAATTAGTGGGTACTTAGCATCCACCCTTGTTGTGACTACCAACCTACTCCAGACAGTATAAATAGCCCGTTCCAGCATTTGCACCCTGCCTTAGCACATGGTTCTCTGTATCTGAAACCCTCGTATAATGCTCCTGTTGCACTTGTTCCTCTCAGATGGCGTACAAGAGAGCGTCCTCCCAGTGTGCTGCTCGCTAGCCTCAGGCCGACACCAAAGTTCCTGTGGACCTCTGGTGTGAGGCCAGCAAGACCTATGATTTGGGGTCCTGGATCCAAAATCCAAAGTCTTATAATGTTATTTCCATGAAGCTAGCTGGAGAAGGGATCCACTGCACTGCACCTCAGTGATGGGAGATGAGATCCCTGAACAGCCTGTGCTACTATCCGAAGGACAAGAACTCCCCGTCAGGTAACTCCCCTAGAAAGTTTCTCTTCCATGAAGAGCTGAACCAGGTGCCCAGCAGTGCACCAAGCATGGAGCTGGGTGATGTGTGTAGTGACTAAGCACTGAGGACCTGGAAGATGAGCTGAAGCCAGGACTGGCCCTGGCTATAGTGATCTCAGCTGAAGGAGGAACAGAAGCTCACCTTGTCCAGGACTCCCAGGGCCCACTTGGAGAGGAGCTGGAGAAACAGATCCGGGGAGATGTGCCAGAGGAACCAGTGTTGCCTGAGCTGATCAAGTAGCATCCTGCCATTATTGTTATAATTAGTGAGAATCTGACAACACAAGGGGCCATTGTTGCCTTTTAGGACCAACTTCTATTACTGCAGTGCAGGCTTTTTATGCAGTGCCTCCTGTAGCCTCACTTTAAGGTGGCAGAACCACTAATTTCCTCCCCCCAACACACTTTCCCAGCCATGTTGGAACAGATTATGGGTATGTTTGTGTCACACTGTGAACACCATTTTGTGACTGTCACCTTCACTTTATAGTGTAACACTTCCATCCTGAGTTAAGTCATCCAGGTGGTGTTGAAAGTTAGACTTTGTCTACACTAGCACTTTTGTTGGTAAAGTTTTTGTCGGTCCAGGGTATGAAAAAAACCATACCCCTGACCAACCTATGTTTCACCGACAAAAGCACCAGTGTGAACAGACAACATAGCGCCACTGGTTGGCAGTGATCTAATTATGATGGCAGGAGAACTCTCTCCTTTTGGCACAGAGCAGCTACACAGGAGAACTGTGCCGCTGTAAGGCCTGTAGTGTAGACAAGGCTTTAGTCTCATCTTGACAAGGGCAGTCTACAGTGGACACTCTGAGCTGGTGCTTGAGGGTGGAACGTCACAAAGGGGCTAAGAATGAGAGAACTTTCAAGGGCCATCAATGCCGAATGACTCTTCCCTACTGGAACAATGAGTTTTCTACCAGCAGGGCCTTTGTCTTTGAAAGGACTTTACACAGAAACCTGTCTGGGAGTAGAGGCTAGAACCCCCCTGGTCTAAGAACTTGGGAGGAGAACTGCAGTTTCTCTGCCTGACCACCTGTCCAAAAAAGGAGGCTTTCCTTCAGCAGGCTGCTTCTCTGAGCAAGGGGCTATTCCAACACAACTTGTAAGCAGAAATTTCTGAGGAGAGCGAAAGCAAGAGAGATTCTGCCTGGCCTATAGATGCCGACAAAACCTCAGGACTCCCGAGATGATCACACCAGAGGGGTTGCAGTCAGGACTCTTTAATGTTTTCCATAGGTCTGAAACTCTTGTGATTTAAGAGTAAAGTGTCTGCTTCTGGACTGATATAGCCTGTCTTAAATGCAGATCCTGGCATTGAAGGCTGGGGCTAGCTCCTCTGACAGTTCCAGGAAGTTGGCCTTTCTCAGGCAAAAGTTCTGGACTCACTGCTTGTCTTTCCTCATCTGTCCCACCACTCAGTGCTAATGGCTCCAGAACTGCCAGCCAGGATAGGAGATTCCTCAGCTATGAAAATCCGCATGAGCTGTCTCCACTCCTCCATCCCGATGCAGACTCTGTGATCTCCTTAGCAAAGCAAATTGCTGCCCAAAAGGCCTTCCTCCATATCTCGGACCCCATATCTCCCTCCTGTTCCCAAAATGAGAACTCCACTACGATTGATGTTTGCTACAGGTCATTATTGTGAGTGAGCTCCGTGCCTTTATGCCAGAACACAGACATAAAACTGTGGTGCAGGGTAAGGAGTTGACAGGCTAACGCCACTGTCATAACATTTTTCCCAATTTGGACCTTAGTGTCCAAAATATGGGTGTTAGCATGAAAACCTCCAAGCTTAGTTACCAGCTTGGACCTGGTAAAGCTGCCACCACCCAAAAAATTAGAGTGTTTTGGGGCACTCTGGTCCCCCCAAAAACCTTCCCTGGGGACCCCAAAAACCCAAATTCCTTGAGTCTTACAACAAAGGGGAATAAACCATTTTCCCCCCCCTTCTCCCTTCCAGGTGTTTCCTCCCTGGGTTCCTGGAGAGATGATTCACAGAGCTTGCTTCTGTGTATCTAAACAGAGGGACTCCACCCTCCCCGTTTCCAGTCCTGGAAACACAAGCACTTCCCTCTTCACCCAGAGGGTATGCAAAGTCAGGCTTAGTAAATCTAACACAAAGAGATTTCCCCCCCCGACTTCTTCCCCCCACCAATTCCCTGGTGAGCTGCAGACTCAATTCCCTGGAGTCCCCACTAAAGAAAAAACTCCAAGAAGTCTTAAAAAGAAGGCTTTATATAAAAAAGAAAGAAAAGGACATAAAAATGGTCTCTCTGTATTAAGATGACAAATACAGGGTCATTTGCTTAAGAAAAAAATGAATAAACAGCCTTATCCAAAAAGAATACAATTTAACACATTCCAGCAACTACATACATGTAAATACAAAAAATAAACAATATAAACCTTATTGCCTTACTATTTTTGTACTTACAACTTGGAAACAGAAGATTAGAAAGTTGGAGATAGAAAGATCACTCTCAGAGCCGAGAGGGTCAGACCCAAGACAAAGAACAAAGAACTCACACACAAACTTCCCTCCCCCCAGATTTGAAAAAGTCTTGTTTCCTGATTGGTCCTCTGGTCAGGTGTTTCAGGTTACTCCTTTCCAGGTGAAAGAGACATTAACCCTTAGCTATCTGTTTATGACAGCCACTTCTGCCCTCATGCCCAGAAAGGACAGATAACTTCCCCGGCAATAACCAGGGATGGATTTCACAGAGCAGCTTCCACTAGTGCAGTGCTCAGTACCAAGGGATGTGCCCGCAGAAAGCCTAGAGCCCCTGCACATGCAGTAACTCAAGTCTGGTTTGAGTTACCCTGCACCATATGGAGACTCTCACTTGAGCGAGCCTTGGATCCAGTGGAGACACTCATGTGTAGTAACTCAACTCCCCAGTGAAGACATACCCAATGAGAGACAGCCACTGCCCCAAAGAGCTTACAATCGAAATAGACTGGAGAGACAAAGGGTGGGAGGAAGAATGTACTATTTGTCCACTTTATAGATCCATAGATTCCAAGGCAAGGAGGGACCGTTGTGATCATCTAGTCCAGGGGTGGCCAAACTGCAGCTTGCGAGCCACAAGCGGCTCTTTTACAGTTAAAGTGTGCCTCATAGAGTTCCCCCAAATCCCCCCCATTCTCTGCCTATCAGACTGGTGCGGGGTAGGAAGCTCAGGGCTTCTGCCCTGCAGTGGGGTGGTGGGGCTAGGGGCTTCTGCCCAGCAGGGAAGGGGGTCTCAAGGCTTCAGCCCTGCAGGGAGTGCCTCTGGAGTTCGGGGCTTCAGCAGTAGTGGGGCAGATGCCTCCCACATGGGGCAGAAGCCCTGAGCCCCAGCTGGCACACCTGGCTCTCGAACTTTTGAAGTTTATTCTATGCAGCTTGGAGGGTCATTACATTTGGCCACCCCGATCTAGTCTGACCTCCTGTAGAACACAGGTCATAGAACTGCCCTACAATAATTCCTAGATCAGATCCTTTAAAAGAAACATCCCATCTTGATTTTAAAATGGTCAGTGATGGAAAATCCATCATGACCCTTGGTAAATTGTTCCAGTAGTTAATTCCCCTCACCATTAAATATACATCTTATTTTCAGGCTGAATTTATCTAGCTGCAACTTTTAGCCATTGGATTGTTAGGCCTTTGTCTGCTAGATTGAAGAGCCCATTATTAAATATTTGTTCCTCATGTAAGTATCACAGACTGTCATCAAATCACTCCTTAACCTTCTCTTTGTTAAGCTAAACAGATTGAGCTCCTGGAGTCTATCACTATAAGGCCTGTTTTCAAATCCTTTGACCATTTCTGTGGCTGTTCTTTGAACCTTCTTGTTTATCAACAAGCACCAGAACTGGACCCAGGACTACAGCAGCCATCACACCACTGCCAGGTACAGAGGCAAAATAACCTCTCTGCTCCTACTCGAAATTCCCCTGTTGATGAATCCCAGGATCACATTAACCCTTCAGGCCAGGGCGTGGGATGTTAAGATAGAGAGATAAAGTGATTTGCCAATGTCACACAGAACCAATCCCAGACACCTAAATGCAAACCACAACCAGTTAACTCATGGTAAAAGGTGTTAACTTGCATCTGGAATAAAGATCATGGTTAGGTCAGGATTAGCTCTCAGTGGATGAGAATTAGCTCTCATGTGGTAGCTAACTCCATCCTCTCTTCCTTACCTAGAAGAACCCTTGGCTATTTTATTTCGGCAAGTCATTAGCTTCATTTCTCCACCACCTGTGCCATAACTGTCTGAAGGAGAAGCTGGATATCATAGAGGGCAAAACCAAACCAAACCAACCTGGGGAAAGGGTGATTATTAAGAAAAGTTGGACAGAGCAGCAAGAGGGAGGGAGCTATTTGCTGGGCAAAGGACAGGAGTGGGTGATCCATGGAAAACACAAGACAGTCTGTTCTACCAGAGGGATGGATTGTACCATGAAGGCATAGGCTGTGTAGGAGTTGAGCAGAGCCACACTGTTGTAGGGAGAGTACCACTGTGTGTGAATGAACCCACTGCCACTCTCCTGGCAGGGAACAGTGGGTGCTCTCCTCTGCAGCTGGCCAGCTGTTGGATTGTGTGGGGGAGGAGGCTGTAGCCCCTCTTCCTTCTCTCCCTGCTAGGAGGGAGCAGTCCATATTCAAGTGAGCGCAGGGACTACAAAGGTGTCTGACTCCTACATATGGGGCGCAAGGGATAGAGAAGGCTGCTTAGACTCTCGCCTCAGTGGTGTACCTGTACAAAAACTAAGTGAACTCTGCCAGAAAGGGAGAAAGAGAATACAGGAAAGGTCAGATCCTACAGACGTTACTCACGCAAAGACTCCCATTGGCTGCAGTAGGAATGCTGTCTGAGCAAGGACTAAAAGCCTAGGGATTGGGCCAGAAATGTATGATGTTAATAAAGTTGACACATGTTCACTGCATAGTTAATTGCAAGATAATGTATATTTCACAGTAACTCCAGTGGGAACAATGGCGATTACTCAAAACCTGGTGTTAATTTGACATTATCTCCCAATAATTGCAATTAACTCTCATCGTCACTGTTTGTGGAGGCTAATAAAATGTGACATTCCTGCCTTATCTGTTACGGAAATGAGTGGTCTCACCATAGGCAGGATTGTTGGCTAGAATCCACTACAGTGAGACTCAGATGGTGCTTTTTATTTTTTTGCCTTAAGCAAACTAAAAAACCAAACATTTGAAGCTAAAGAACTCAGAGGGAATATAGGGGGAAACTGTGATCAAACTACAGAAGCTGTCCTGCCAGTCATATCTTGTCTACCAGCATTTAGGAGCCAGATGATCCATATATTATTTCAGCATTGTGTCACGTTCATGGGCAGAATCTGAATCTAAGAATTAAAATGCCTAAAGTCAGACTGCAGTAGAATATAAATAATTATTGCAAATGGCCTGGAAAGCTTTGTATTAACGTGCAGTATGCGCTCACCACATACATACACAAAAGATGGGCTGCGTTTTATCTATGCCTGTGATAGGTAGCTTCCCTACATTTTATATCTGAGATGGTCTAATGTTCTGCCCAGCTG